>NC_090941.1:630335936-631585936 GCF_040938575.1 Ambystoma mexicanum | reverse complement strand
GGAACATGCTGGTTCGGTGCAACAGCAAAGAGCCAGAAGGGGACACGCTACTGAGCAAGTAGTGCTGTGGAGAAACGCTCTTGTTGAAGATAATGAAACGGTGTCTGGAAGAATTCATTTTGCAATCTGTTTCATTTTGTTTTTCGAATACAACACCCACAGTGTTGTTTTCGAAAACAACATCTGCATTATTGCAAAGTCACGCATGGACATTGAAAACATTTCCAGAGGTGCAACCAATGCTCTCTCCTAAGTTATACTTGTAGTAGTCTCTTATCGCAGTGTCCCCCCTTCTCGGCAGTCTGACTTCCGTGTATGGCAACGTGCATTATGGGCCCTGACTGGAAAGTGTTGATAAATAATTCAGTCCTGTCAGTGGACTCTATTAACCAGTCCAGGGCTTTTAATGGATCGTGCGATCAAACCTTTGTAAACCTTTCTGCAGGCGAAAGGATGCGCTTCTGGCTATCCCCCTGTCTGCGATGGCTACACCGCTGTCAGCATTGGCTATGGTGCACCTTATCCTTACAGTGCAGGTGCTTGGGTCTCGTCTAATGCCCCATTACCAATGCCTCACGTTGCTCCATCTGCCAGGCTGTCTAACAAAGGACTGGCCGGCCACATGCCAATGCATTGGGGCCACCAGGTCTAGTACACTTTAGCCAAGCCTTGAAATTGTGGATTGCTGCCTGAACTCAAGTAAGTCTTGTACAGCTATAATACTGTGCCATGCCAGGTGAGGATTGTAGAAGCATTCGAAAGAGTTTAATGCTTTGAACGACTGGGGTCATGGAGAAAGCTTTGACTGTGCAAATGGATCCCGCTGAGGAGGCCAGCAGAGCCGTGCCATTGTCCATCAATTATTCAGGGACCTGGAACCGTTCAGGGTGTAGAATGCCTGATGCTCCTAATGAGAACAAAACCACAACCAAATCCAAGACACCTTGCACTTTTTAAAAGGAATGCTGCAGCGGGTGGCGCATATTTTCACATGTTAACCTTTGATTTTAAGCAAAGTAACAACAACAACAAAAAAAAAGAAATAATCTGTCCAATAAGTGGTCTGTGCTGGCAATGCACTGTTGGAGGAGATCTGTGAAAGGTTTGTCAGCAGCCTTTTATTTTGGTCTCAGCATTTTCTGTTTGCCTAGCAGGCAGGTACGTTGCTTAATGTTCTCCTGGGATGTTGGTGCCCACGTGCACTGCTTACTCTGCAAAGGGGGAGCAATGACGCAGGTAGGGAAACCCTGGCAGATTCTGAACATCCAGGCCAACCCTCATGCAAAGAAACAGGCTGGGCTCATACGGATGCTTTGCGCTAATCTACTGTGCCGTGCTCTGCTGTGTGGTAAGCTGCTTATGCTTTTTTCTTTTTTTTCAAGACTCCGATTATCGGAAGGCGCTTTGATGATTTGCAGAGTTCCTCAGGCCGAGATGGCAAACAAAGAGCAATGGCAGTCACCCGGAGCACTTCCTCAACGTCCTCTGGATCAAACTCCAATGTCCTGGTTCCTGTGAGTTGGAAAAGGCCTCAGACATCTCAGGTAATGTTGCCTTGATTGCATATGCAGTGTTCAGCATGTTTCATGACCTGAAGTACTTTCAGTCGACTTCAGTTGGCATTTATGAACAAATGAGGCCCCCAACATGGTAAGTCTTTCTAGATTTGAGCATGACACTACTACACATGCGAGACCAGAGGGCACCAGCTTTATCAAGCCTAGAAGGGTGCTTTAGAAGCAACAAAAGGGCCTTCAGAGAAACCTCTTCTCCACAACCTCAGTATTGTTAGGTAATCGAAACTAGTTAGCACTAAAATCTGAGGATGGTGCAATCTTGGAAACTACATGTTAGGAAAGAATTTCTTTTTGCACCTTTCCCTCCATAGATTCCTCTGGAACCACATTCTTTTAACTTGTTTTGAAACATGTCCTGACTTTTTGGAGGTCAGTAAAGCCTTCTGCTTTACTTCACTTGTCTGATTTGTTCATTCTTGTGGTTAAACCGACTAGTCTCTAAGACTGTCAGGACTGCAAGATTATGTCTCTGAATTCTTGTATTTTTACAATTGCACACATTGCCTTACATTGTAGTTAGGCTACTTTTGATCCTTAACATTTTTTTATATACTGGCTTTTTGGTTACTTTAATATTGTGCCGAAGACATGCTGTGGGATTTCTACCGTTTTTGTGCTAGTCCTCACGTGCACTTTTGCATTTACCAGAATGGCTACTAAAGGTGGCTTGCAGCCTAAGATGGCCATGCCACACGATTTTGGCCATATTGTTCTTTGGCCTTCTTTCGGCCTTTTCAGGTCAGGAAATGCCTTACATGGAAATCCCCTTCCTGGGGGGAAAGCTGTGGCTTTCGCGGGTAACTGGGCTTTGGGTGTGTGAGCCAGAGGAACGAGCTGGGACTATCTGGTCCACAAGAAATGTTTGACACTGTGTTACTCTAGTTTTAAAGTTTAAGCATCTATCTTCATAAGTTTTAATTGTACCAACTGAAAATATGAAGCTAGGATGGAACGATATTTAGTGGCACAGAAATTCGTAAACAGTTTCTTTTCCAAGCATTTTCACTGTGAAAGAAACAATAGTTGGACAACTTAGAAATCTGAATTGATGCGACATAACGGTTCTCTTTTATTTTTAGAAAAAGACGAGAGAAAAGTTGGTGAATGTTCTTACACTCTGTGGTCAAGAAGTGGGTCTGAGTAAAAACCCATCGGTAAGTTAAGATGATGTTCGTCTGTTACTGTAGTGTTGACATGTTAATGAACATTTGTTTTGAAGCCAGTTTTGTCATTCAAGTTCCTATTTTTCCAGTTGGCATTGGAGAGGGATTTGAAAATATTACACAGTTAGAGATTAAGTGTTTTTTGTAGTTGCCTTTTCACGCCATTTTGTAGATTTTTCTCAGACTTGTTTTCATTCTACACATGAAGATCCCAATTTCAGTAAAACACTAATTGCATAATGGAACTTCCTGTCTATTTTAAATGTACTTTTAAAATATGGATTTTAGCTTAATATAGACTGCAAGTCCGAATAAACAGCTTTCTTTTCCTGCCTGTTTAATTGGCAGGTATGGTACTGAGAGCTGGTCTTAAAACATTTTGTTCTTACAATATAAAGAATCACTGTTTTTTGCAGAGCTACTGGCAGCAGGATGGGGCTGCACTTGACAGTGTAACAAAGCCCTCGTGGGATGACCTCTACTGTCACACAAAGTTGTTTTTCAAGTCAACGTTTTACTCATAAGAATGGTGGTTTTACAGAGAAAAGCAAAGGGAAAAATACAGTCACAATACAGAATTGCGGGAGGCTCTTAATTTGATAGTGGCGGTCACCATCATGGGCCCCTTTTATCCTGGCAAAGTGCGCTTTCCTGCTTCACACCAGAAGTAAGGACTCAATACTGCTATTCACATTGCTCAGGATCATCCTTCTCCTTTTTCGGGCAAACATTTGTGGATAGTCTCTGACCCACGTGAGACTCTCCCCTCCCATGAGGGAAGTGTTGATGCAACAAAACAAATTATCTAAAGGGAAAAACAAGTGCATTGGGTTCAAACTGCACTTTATTCCTTGAGTGTCAACAATGTGAGTGCAGCCAAAATTACTCTTACTGGCTTGACTCACAGTCCGGATCTAATCCCTGTTATGTTGTCCTTCAGGGGTCATGGTTTTTTGCAAGTGTGTGGTTTACATCCAGGTTGAGTTGTAGACTTGCACCAGCAGGTTTCACGAAGAACACATCTCTTCCAGAAGTAAAGCAGGCTCAGAGAGGTTATCAGTAGGTACCGGCTGTCTGTCCAGATTCCAGACCCAGGTTCCTGGTACTACCCTGTCCCAAACCTTCTCAGACTTTCCTTCTCAGAGTACCAATAGGGCTTAGTACTCATAAGCTGACCATCAGAATGTGAAAACAAATAGAATCCCTGTGTGTAGTCCGGGTTGGCCAGTACGGGTGCCGAACTTATAACTTTTTAAATCGTCAAATTGTCTAATCATTTCTGTTGTCCACAATAACTTGTGGTCCTTTGTTTTCTGTGCTTCCCTTAGGGCTGGCAAATGTGGCCTTGTGTATGCTGTGTAATTGAGGATCCAGGCCCTGCAGTAATTACACAGGCCAAGAAACATCTGCATCTCCTTAACTGAGGCAGGCATGGGGGTGGCGCATACCGATGGTGCCCTATTGGGTAGTAACCTCTTCCCATTCAATCATATGAAATGCCCCAAATATATTACTTCCTTCTGGCAATATTGCAATTTGGCCGTATCAACCTTGTACCCCTTACAAGCCAGTAATTGTAGCAGTACAACCGAGTCCCTTCAACAAAGCTGTTCACTGTCACTATACACTAGCAAATCGTCCACGTACTGGTTAATCGTGCTGAGCACCTGAATGTTCCCTAAATCAGCATGCAGTATTCTGTTAAATATGCTCGGGCTCTCACAGTACCCTTGAGGTAATCTAGTATGCTCAAAGCCTCATCTGACCTTGCGTAAAGGCTGTAAGGTACCTAGACTCAGGATGGAGTGGCATCGAGAAAAATGCATTTTTCAAATCCACCACAGTGAAAAATGTAGCCTACTTGGGGATGCTGCATAAAATTGTTGCATGATTTGGAACCACTGGAAACTTTCTGTACCACATCATTTAAGGGGCGCAAGTCTTGGATCATTCTCCAATTGCCCCCCCCGTTGATTTTTTAACCAGGTATATCGCCGTACTGCATGGGGACGTAGATGGCCCGACAATCCCCATGTCCAGTAGAAGCTGTATTGTATTTCTAATGCCTTCCTCCGCCTCTCTTGACAGTGGATATTGTCTTACCCAGGGCAGAACAGCACCTGGTTTTAGGGTTATACGCACAGGTGTTAAACACTTCACAACCTACATCATGTGGATTTGTAGTCCAAAACTGCGGGAGCACGTGCCGTAAATCTTCTTCAAAAAATGGGGATGGAGTTACTACTGCATTAAGGGACACTACACTCTTCGGTACTGTATCATTATGTCACAAGGGATGCACATTTTCAGTATTATTTCCCCCTCTTTGTCGTTATTCTTAAATAATTTGTCATCCGTCACCTCTTTTAGCTGCACTGTTGCGTCTAAACAGAGCACTGTGAGCCACTCACACCCGTCCCTATCCATTCCTAATAGGAAAATCTTTTTGTCTGACACTAACAAACCCTACAGGTCCAGCGATAGTATCGTTCCTGCCACCACCTTGGGCGACACAGCTGGGTGAAAAATGAAATCAGTGGGCACTCGCCAGCACTGCTTGGCAATCTGGGGCACCGCCTTCACAAGCACTGGGATACCATATGTCTGGGTCTATGGGAAACCCGTGGTACCACCACCTTCCTTGCCATTGTGTGAATTATCAAAATCGCCTTCACAGGGCACATCCCACGCATGGAACAGACTACTCCATTATCTGTGAAGGAGATAGTCCGGTTTAATTTACTGAGCAGGTCCCTACCCATTAGATTGACAGGGGAACTCTTGGGAATATAGTAGGGGCACCCGTACTACCTTCCCTCTCACCTTCACATCCAGCACCTCAGTGTATGAAACCTTGGAAATAGCCCCAGAGAACCAGATGGTTCTCTGGGGCTATTGCCAAGATTCCATCCCTGGATGTGAAGGTGGGGGGGAGGTAGTATGGATGCCCCTACTATATTCCCGAGAGTTCCCCTGTCAATCTACTGGGTAGGGACCTGCTCACTAAATTAAACAGGACTATCTCTGACTAGCAAACCTGTCAGCCTTCCATAATACACAATTTAGTTGCAGCAGAATCACCATAAATATGAATTGCTTGTTACCTATCTCCGCCCCCACCAATGGTTCCTCTTCAGGGTGGATAGTCATCGACAGGACCGGAAATGTGAGTGCTCTCTGTGGGCTGTCCTAATCTGGATACGTGCTCTTTCCCGGGAACAAGAAAGGGTTACCTCCTACTACTGTTGCTCGCAGCCCCACCTTGCACCCTGATTAATGGGGCAACACCACCCTGCTGTTGCTGCGGCAGGTGTTGCATTTGTGTGTCCGGCGCTTGGGGATGTTCATTAGAAGTTAGGTATTGCCCCCGAGGATACTCCTGGTTCTGGTAGCATTGGCCCTGTTGCTGGTACCCTAATCCTTGTGGCCCTTGGCCCTGCTGCTGCAGCCCATAATTATACCCCACCGCGGACCTGCTCCTGCACTCGCTTGTGAAATGCCCCCACCTTAAACAATTCCAGCATTGAGACTGTCCAAACCCACCCAGGCTGGACTATTGCAACAACCTCTTTCTAAATCTGCCTGCTTCTACTCTACGCCCTCTGCAACTCATCCAGAACAGAACTGCGAGACTTGTCCTTGGCCTCGAGCACAGGGATCGCATTTCTCCAGGACTGAAATCTCTGCACTGGCTCCCAGTGGCTGCAAGGATTACGTTTTAAACCCTCTGCATCGTCCACAAGGCCTTCTGGGGCCTGGGGCCTCAATACCTTCAACTCTCTCTTTCTAAATATCTTCCGTCTTGAGCTATTTGCTCATCCGCCTCCAACTCCCTCAGTGTCAGTCGCTTCTCCAAGCAAGGAGTTCGCGGTAGATCTCTCCTTCGGCTGGGGCCTCCCTCTGGAACAACCTCCCCGAAACTTGAGGAGAACCATATTCGGTTACGGAAGTACCTTAAAACCTTCCTCTTTGCTTCTGCTTTCTCTCCCCCCTTCTCCTGCTGAAGCCCTGGCTGTTACTGAGACTGCACGGGTTACCTGGCCACCCATCTGATCTCAGACCCATCTGATCTCGGGCGCTGTCTTCCTGGCAACCCCGGCACCTGGCGACTGTTCTCTGTATCTCTACAGTCCCCAAACTAGTCTGCACTCACCCTGCACTTGCCACCAGCTGGACGTTCTTTATTATTTTATGGTATTATTTTATTATTCATGTACTGCACTTTCCCTCCACCCCGACCCCTGCTTTTTTCTTTCCCCCCCCTCCCCTTGCACTTGCGCGATCTGAATGATACCTGGCCTAGTAGGATTGTTGTCGGTCTTCCCTCTGTTCCCCCTCCCTTGCCTCATCGCGCCTTGAAACACTTGTGTATAGGGGTGTTATAACTGTCATATCATATATCATATCACCTCCCCTGGATCCAAACCCTCCTCCTCTTGTTCCTCGAAACTCCCCTCTTCCTCGCTGCGGCCCTCCTTGCTGCCACAGTGGGCCGGGGTACTGTTGCCTCACGCCCCACTGTCTTTGTCCTCCTTCCGCCCAGAGCGCCGCAATAGTGGCACTCACAACTTGCTGTGTACTCTCTGTTCCCTCCACCTGTACTGGCATTGGCATGGGCACCTGAACTGCCACTTTTGCCAATTTTGTCTCTACCAACTTTGCTTCATCCCCCTGACACCTTTGCACTGTTTCCCTCTCCCACTCCTTAATCCTCTTACAATGATGTACTATTATGCTCTCTATTGCCTCAATACCCACAATCTTATCAAGTGCCTTCTGCACTTCCTTCAGCAAACCCTGCTTTACGATAAAATAGAAGAAGGGTATTGATTGGTCCCACGGCCCTCCAGTCTCTGCTCTCCACCTAATCAACCCCATGGTGAACTGCATCAGAGACTGTAAAACGGCAGTGTCCGGAAAGGTCCTGCGTAATTTGTCCCATACCATTGCCCTCACTCCATTAAATGATGCTCCGTCATGCACATCATCCCCCAAGGTTACTCGCAGGTATCCAGCCTTAACCCACACCTCCCCAGCCTGATCACCAATTACGGCAACCAATAGGCTTCAGATCCGCTATTGCTAGGGCACTGATGCCATTTGTTTTTCAAACCCATATATCCACTTACTCACCCCTGCTGTAAGTTGTGGGAGGGCCTTAATTAAATTGTTCTTATCCATTTGGGGCCAGGGCACATACTGTGTTCTCCTTCCCCCTTATGTATCAGAGGCATCTGCATTTTTTCTACTTCCCACACCCTTCCTCGTAATTCCTCTTCTTTTTACCAATGCCATCCGGTCAGCCCTGTTCCTCAACCTGCCTCCTGCCCATATACCTTCTACTTAGAGGGGCGAGGGGGTTCTCTCGGCTGCCTCTTCACCCCTCCCCTCGTCTTCACTCGGGTCTTCTGTGAACGTGCCAGCATCCCCTCCCTCCACATTTTCTCAGAACACCCTATTCTCCTCCCCCACGATAATCCACCCAGCCGGGCTCTTTTCCTTCTCAACCCACGTTTTATACCTTCAATGTCCATCTTGAGCAATATTTCCCCTGATTGCCACTCTCCCTCTCTTAGTGCACTTATATCCCTTCCTGTTTCTGGGGATGTCTGTAACCTTTGCAGTTCTGCTATCAAACCTGTCAACCTATCTTGAAACTCCCTAGACCTGTACTCCGACGATGCGGGTACTTCAGGGGGATGGGTATACGGGGGTGGTGGAGCTTTAGCTTGTGATGTTACCAACACTCAGGGGGGTCCTAGTGTAGCAGAAGGGGTCCCCACCATAACGGGTACATAACTCAGATTGGTATATCCTTCTGCAGGATATGGTGTTAAGGGATACAATCCCTTACTCCGTACCTGCGCCCCACCTTCCCCTTCTCCCGTTCCGCACTTCTCAATTTTCTGTTTCTGCTCCTCCGCTCCTTTCCCTTGATCCTCTGTATCTTCGAACATAGCCAAAGATCGAGAATCTCTTTTCTCTTCTGTAGCTGCTTCCTCTTATATTTTGCTATTAGAAATGTGGACATGTGTTCCAAAATGCTCTTGTTGTGCGAGCCCTGGCCATGGACAGGGCAGCCCCCTCCTCCTGTCTCTGTGATCCACTACTTATGATACTTTTCCACCCTGTCACAATACAGTGTCAGGGCCTTATACATGTGCTATATTGGTGATCCCCCGACCCCCATGCTAGTGACATCTATCCCTTACCAGCCCTGCAGAGCCCCTCTAATGCGCCACGCTGCTGCTTGCTTATAACAACAAAAACAAAAGAATCACCCCCACCTTTCTCCCTCACCCTTCCATACGCGCACACGCCGCTCAAAGAGATTGGGCAGCACCACACAGCGACTCACACAATTACCGCCTCCTCTAGGGCCTACCTTTTCACCCACAAAACACAACACTATTATTATTATTATTATTATTATTATTATTATTATTAACAAATGCTACTTGTTCCAGGCCTACTACTTATATGAGGCCACTACTTTGACCTCCTTGAAAATATTATTCTGCCTCAAAGTACCACCTTCTCTCCCCTTCCGAGGAGGCGATCCCTGCCTTACCTTTGCCTTACCTTATAATGCCTTACCTTATGATACTTTACCGAACCACTGAATCACTTATACAAGTGTTATCAACAATAACCCTACCCTCGCCCACGTCACATCAATGACCTCGCTCTCCAGATGCTCACACCTCTCATACTTCCCCATGCATCGGTCCCCTACTTGTTATCGCTTACAAGAGTCTACTCACATGTGCATGCTCACCCAAACACCTCCGTCACAGGGTTCCAATACCGGCCTGCACCCTCCTCAGAGCCGTGCCCTGCTTCAAAAAGCAGAGAGGACTTTTATTACAATGGCTCCTACTAGACGACTCGGAGCACTTGTTTCTTTCGGGGCCAGTCGCTGTAGGTAGGCGCCGCTCCTTCTGGAGAACCGGCCTGGAAGCCTCCAAAGGGACAGGGGCGCTGGGATCACGTTGGGGTCACCAATTGAAAGTAAGCCCATGAACGCTCACACCAGAGAGAATATAACCCGCTAGGGAAGAAAGGCCCAAGTCGATCTTGTAAGGATAACGAGTTTAATCTCGTGCACAAATGAAAGCAACAGCAAAGAACTCTGCTACTAAGAACGTTCTGCCAAAAAGAGGTGCAAGCAGAAACATTAAAAGCACCACATTGTCTTAAGTGAGGCAATACATATCGTGGCAACCCACGCAGCTGATTGGATAGACCCTACACAGGTGCTGCCTTTTCCATATGGGATGACAGTTTATTGGTCCCAGTCCGTCCGTCTTCCATCACGTGGGCGCTGGAGGGCTCTTCTCACGTCGAAGGTCAGACAACAAATGAATTATACTTCTACTATACAGCTTGTTTATCACTCACACCATGCCCTTGGCAGACCTTAAGACGGGCACACAGAAAGTTCCCGGGCATTCTAACCTTCACACACACATTTCACTCACTCCTGCCACGCCATCCACTCCAAGGTCTCCGCCCTCATTTTGAACTATAATGTATCCCTTCCAGCACCTCGCAATACGAATCACATGATTGTCGCTTCCACGATACACCCTGTCCATCCCCTTTGAACATTTCAGGTCTTGTTACTTTGGGGTTGGTGGTCAAAGGGCACCTGGTGTCGTGGAATTCAGGGATCTTAGGGTTTAGTTAGCTATATGAGCTATAACTCGTGGTCACTCGGGAATGGGCCGCGTTCATGCTTTGCCCAAAGTGAGATAACATGCACACCAGGCGCCGGCCTCTGATCGCGGCCTTGTAAAGCACATTTCTCTTGGGGGAAAGACACATCTTCGCGACACCTTCAAGAACAATGAACAGGTGGCGAGAGGGGGTGTGAACTGTCCTCATGGGAGCTCGGGCATGACTGGAGATTTCCGTTACCTCGTGAATGTGGGCCTAGTGCATGCAATTCCGCCTTTACCATGCTTACCACACAAGCCTTCTCTCCTACCTAGGAACATTAATATCTACGCAAAATAGCGATTCTGCCCGCACCTTAAGCCACACCATATGAATACACTATAAATGGCTATGTTAGCATGGGGTCCTGCTGGACCGGAAAGGATCCCTTTCACGGCCCCCCCACACCGCTGGTACATTAGTGCCTCAAATGCATTTCCCCTTACTTTAAAGCACCTGGGGAGGGCAGGGAGGGATGGGACTGCCCCTTTCCCAAGAGGCTCCCAAGCCCCTTTACCCATTTTGGTGAAGTGTCACTGGGCAATTCACAATGGAATGCGTCTTGTGTACACGCTTCTTTATCCCACCAACTTGGCACAGTTCCTTATCAAGCGTAGGATTCCTTCTGTCGGTTCCAGGGTTCTTGACCCTCATATTCTCAAACTCTGATGTGCGCAATATTTTACACGCCTTGATTCACTCTCCTGCCAAGCAACTGTTCTTTCTGGACTGTCTCTCTTTCTCTCACAGGGCCCCAAACCCTCTTAATCTTCATCACTTTAAACTCCTATGGGTGCAGGTCCCAGAATTGCACTGTTGCGTTGTATCCACTTGGTTCACTTTCCTGCCAAGCATGCAACTCTTCCTGGTTTACTTCATTTAAAATTAGGGTCCCAGACCCTCTTATTCTTGACCTCTTATTTGGGTGCAGCTCCCAGATTCGCACTTTAGCGTTGTATCTGCTTGGTTCACCTCCCTGCCAAGTATGAAACTCTTCCTGGTTTGCTTAGTTTGCAATCAGGATCCCAGAACCTCTAAGCCTTGACTTCTTATTTGTTTCAGCGTCCCAGACGCTCTTCTTCCAGCTTCTGTGTTCACCTCTAGCACCTCCTAGGTAACCCGCGTACCTGTTTGTTTCTTTCTCGTAGGTACCAGCGGTTCCTGGGCAGTTGCATCCATTCTCGAGACTCTGGTAGTGTTCGGGTATCCAGCGGGGTCTGCAGCGGCTTTGCAGTCTTCTGACTCTTCCCAGCTGTGTGTCCTCTCTCACTCGCAATTCGCTGGGGCCTTCGGTGATCACAGGATTCACTCGGCAGCAACCTGAGTAGTCCTTTCATCATGGACCACGTTTGTGTTCTCCTTTTCCTCCGGTTACGGCTTCCCTTGTGGCTCGCATCAGCTGCTCCTGTGGACAGCTCCCACTGTTCCTCCAAAGAGGATCGCTCTCAGTCTTCCACATCCCAGCTGAGCCTCTTTCAAACTCCTGGGTGGGATTGTTGTACTGCTTTGGGCAAATCACTTGCATTGAAAAGCTAGTCCACTCACTCTGGTTCTCTATAGTGATCCTTGGACTCCCGGTCATCTTCTTCAAAGTACCAGTTTCAAAACGATATACATGATGCATTGTACTTTCTGGTCTTTCAGTCTTGTCATGTATTCTAGGTTGAGTGACTTGATGACAAAACACATGGGCTCTATCTAGAGAGGGGGAAGGAGGATTTAGGGTTAAAGAAGGGGTTGGGTGTATTGAAGCGTTCTCTGATAATGGTCATCCCCAATCCCATAGACAGAATCTTTTCCCATGTGACCATCCCTTGGTGCAGCACCCCCCACAGGGACTTTTGTACTGTAGACGCACGGGCCTAGCCCCACTGGCAAGGTCTCCCCCTAGGGGAGAAGGGACAACATCCTCAGATTAGTCACAAAATAAAGTCAAAACGGATGAACATTTGGTTTCTAACCTTCCACTGTGGTGTTGCAGTACATCACTGGTTGTGCGTTTCTATCTAGGCTCCCACACTTGACCAACGTGAGCATCCAAACTGGTACACACCACTTGCAACACATGCCTTAGGGAAGGGAAAAAACAGGTAACCTTACTTTTCTCGTTTTGTAAGGTTGCTGACATCTTCATTCACTGTGTCTGCATAATTGTTTTCTTTTGCAATCGTTTTCCGAATGCCTTCCCATCACCACAAACAAGGGCTGTTGTAATGTTTAAGCAACGTGCTGTTAGCGGGAAGCATAGCTGTGCTCTTGAGCATGTCCATACGGCACAACATAATGTATTAACAGAAGTGCAATCTCGGGCCATATAGTGGAAGAGCATTCTATAAAAGCTGATGGCGAAAGGCTGCCTAATGAGTAATTCGAGTTTCGCCACTGACGGGGATTGCCAGGGCAGATCCACTGACAGCCTGCTTTCAATTCTAGGTGATCTTTTCCTCATGCGGTGACCTGGATCTACTTGACCACCAGGCAAGCCTAGTCTCCTCAGAAGACAGTGTGCGGGAGCAGGAGATCATGGACGACACCAACAGTGAACAGCAGTTCCGAGTGTTTAGAGACTTCGATTTCTTGGACGTGGAACTAGAGGACGGAGAGGTACAGTATGCACTAATGGCATGTTGATTGCAGAACTCGGGCGTGCTCAATACTGGTAGGGATGCCAACTCAACCCCAGGGCACAGTGCATCATTGCTTGCTCATTTGGAGTGCAATCTATCATTAAGAGTGGGTGGGTATGCGCCCTGGCTGAGTTATTTGGCTGCATCCAAGATGCATATGTAGCAAGAGCCCTCTCTTGGAATATCCAGCAATGGCTTGCTCTGTGTTAAAAAAGGGTGTTTTACTAAACACCCAACAAATAGTGAAATGATTTTAATTTAAAAATTAGCAAAAAAGGTTATGAACAAAAAAAAGTATTTCTGTTAATTCAAGATGTTTTAATAATGCGTAATTAGAACTGTGGCGATTCTTCAAAATGGTGCTTGGATAGATACCAAGTAGAAATCCTTTTAGTTACAAAAGTGAGTTTTGCTCCATTTCTGTCGAGGTTATTTTTTCAGTGGTTCCAGTGTGGGACACTTTGGAGCAAGAATACTGACTTTTGCTTTATATGCAAGGATGGAAACCCATACATCCAGATAGAAAACTGGGTAGACCTAGAAAGTGAAAGTGGACCCCAGCAGAGGAGCGAGGTCAAGCGCAGGAATGGGTAGAGTTTCTCACATCCTGTTAACTAGATGCCAAGGGGCTTAATAGGCCATTTGTTTTTGCTGTACTGAAAAACGAGGTTTGGTACTATCTTTTATACACAGAAATTGTCTTTTAATGCATTGTCTATGGTGTGCACTAGATGAATGCCACATCAATGTTTGGTTGGTAAAGAGTAGCCTCATATGGGCGGAATATAGGAGAATGTGTATTATTTGGTTGCCCTGGCTGGTCTCGTTTTCAATTCCTAATATCCTGAGCCCATAATGTCAGCGCTTGCCAACCTTTTTTCAATATATCAGTGTACAAGCTTTCCCCAGAACAGCAATTTGAAAAATAGTTCAAAGAACATCATTACTGGGTGTACCAATGCATGGGTGTCGCTCAGTAATGGGGGAACCCGGGAAACTCAGTGAGAAATGGTAGTGTTTTAGTGCTTCCTTGTGCTGTGCAATGTTACAGAGCTCATACTATCATCCTGGTGGAAGTGAACTGAAATTAAGGGTGCAGTTTGGTGTAGCAGCCGCATATATGGGTGCCTCTGGATTATGGTATTTTAGCAGAATTCTCTACAAAGCACTTGATATTAGTTCACACGTGTTAGGCATTTAGGTGGTAGCTTATCATTATGACTTAACAAATGTTTTAAACCATTAAAGGATCATATTGGTGCTGGTCGCAACTTGGATCTCAAATTGAAGATTGTGGCGTGTCTGAGGGATTGGCACTTTGTGGCACTCCTCTCCACTGCTAATGCTGTGTGTCATAGCTAGTTGGTTAACATGACCAAAGAACACCTACTCATCGGCGTTCTTTGACGGTTCTTCTTTAAAGCCCTTTATGCTAGTACATAGGAGATTCTTCTTGGTTATTTCTTAAAACCCCACTGGATTCACCTTTTCATCAGTGCTTGAACTACCTGGAAATAATTTTGTTTTGGCTACTGTTGGTAACAGAAATCCTCCTGACCAGTGACGTGTTCGAGTTTGAGCTATCATTTTTCTCTTTTCAGAGTTGCTATTTGGAAAAAAAAGCATTGCGATAACTTAGAGATGGTAGATCACTGATGATTATCAGATTGCTGTGTAATAAATATAGTATATTACAAACTCATGGCATTCACATGATAGCACCCTACAACATGACTGGGGTAGCAGCAGCTCACTTTCTTTTTTATTGTATTCCTTTTTAATGTTCTTTGTTTTCACGAATCCTCATAGTTAGTTGCAAGATTGATTAAATATCTTGGCCACTCTACCATGGATGTAACTACCTCGAGGCACAAGACAACCATGCTCACTATACTGCCATTATCCTACTAGCTAATCGGCCTAATAGATTAAAACATGTTTACCACACTCCAGAAAAAGGTGAAACTAGTATGTTCTGAAAATCGGTGGGAAAGCGTATTCCAGAAAGTAGCTTCTTAAATTATAACTCACTTTTAGACTTTTTAGACATGAGCAAAACCACTATTCTGCTTCAGTTGTACATAGAGACCTTATGGAGCAATGGGGGTTGGGGGTTGGAGAGCAGGTGTTTCCTTCCCCCAACCCACCCCTTTCTCCGATTTCTCAAGAGACTACTGCTGAGGTTCCAGATTCCGCTGGACACAAGTTCTTCTGTGCTTGGTCCGATCAAAGGAGTCCCAGGGATCGTGGGTACAGCATTCTGTTTCAGGCACAGGGATTGCGTTTCTGTCAGGCACTGTGCTTGAATCTTCGTTCCAGGCATCTTCCAGCTGAACACCCTTGAGACAAAATGATGTCGGCGCAGCAGGCAACCACAGGACACCACCAGGCCGGGAAGAAGGCAGATTACAATGGGAGACGCGGCAACAGGCCATTTTCTATCCATCAACACAGGAGCAAACTCTGCACAGCTTCCATTGGGATTAGAAGACTGAAACTGCAGGCGCAGGTGACTTTTAGCACAAAAACAATGCACTTGGAATGGCCATGACTGGAGGGAGATAGTCCAGGAGAGAGCTGGCCAGTGGTCCAGGGACACTTCTGAAGAGTCAGAAAGCATGGATCCACAAGCAGGCAAAGACTGATTATTCCCACCGGTCCATGGGTTGAAGCACCGACAAGGGTCTTCTTGAGATCAGGCAGAGGAGCAGCACCTCACTGGCACTTCAATGGAGTTGATGCTGGTCAGCTGCAAAGGTCATCGCTTGGTCGTCTGCAGCTACTCTTCTTCGCAGGGGTCTTGGCTCCAACAATGATCTGTCAAATGGCGGCAGGAGTCAGGATTTGAACTGAACTGGAAGCTCACCAAAGTCCACCAATGGTAAGGATGTGCACGATTCAAACTGGTAGTGGCCATCCATCATGGATAGATACTGGCCACAACATCTGCCCAGAAACACATTCAGGCGTCTGGATGTGGACTGGGACCAGACTGTCTGAGCCCCCACATCCGGGCTTACACACAGACTGCCACTTTCCCTGGAAAGCAGCAGCTTTCCCCAGGGAAAGGGCTTCCCATTTATCACCATTTCGGACGTGAGGGCAGGAAGAAAGTCAAAGAATAATGTGGTCAAAGGACAGGCAAAAAACTCATGGCATAGAGTGCTAACCGCTATTAGTCGCCTTTTACGGTAATTGTAAAAGTGCACAATTACAAAGTTCAAAACATGGTAGAAAAATAACCTCTGCCACCAACCCATCCTGTACATACTGCATTTTTAACCAAAAAGCCACAAAACAAAATGTTATAAGGATAAAAAGTATCCTAACCACACTTCACTTTAGGGTCATTGTGCAGTTTTAAAAATACAAGAAATCCACACAGAGAGACATGGGGCATCATTACGAGTCCGGCGGTAACTCTGCCGCTGCTACTGGCTGCCGGACTTGTAAAACCTTTAAACGGCGCCTGACTTCCCAGTGCCACCGAGAGATTACAAGTCCGGTGGCAGTAAAATGTAAGTCCCCATTCCAATAGAGTCCCATAGGACTCTATGGGAGTGGAGACTCGGAAGCGCCATGAAGGGTCTGCCTACTGTGGCTGCTGCTCCCGGCAGGGTCAGCCCTGTTAGGCACAGCGGCCACGGCAGGCAAGCACGTAGTTTGCCGGTCTGGAAACAAGGGTGCCAGTGAGCTTACCCACACCCTTGTTTCCAGACCGGCAAACTTGTAATGAGGCCCATGGTCTCTTAACAGTTAGCAGTCGTATGGACTGATCGGTTTCCCCATAGGAATGAGCAAAAAGGCAAGGGAAGGAAAGCATAAGGCTTTACTTGCCTCCAAATGCCAGCTCAGGAGTCGGAACAAAGCAAGGAAAGGGCTGTCCCATAGAAGTCTATGGGTGGAAAGCAGCACAATCTTACCGAACACTGACCAATAAGTGTAAGGTGCAACTCTAGGGGGAGCTAATGTCCCTGTCCTGTTCCATATTTTACAAAGTTTTTAAGGGGTATAGCCCCCTCATTCTGTGGCAGATTCCAGACGACTCTCTCGCGGTCTACATAGTGCCCCAGCATGCTTTCTTTGGCAGCTTGACAGTTCTCTTTTGGTTCAACAATGTTCTATGATACACCTTTGCTTGGTTCCTGGAGTGTAGGCCCAACAAATGCCACCTACCAGGCAAGAATTTGTGGTTCCCCTTTAGCCACATTAAAATCATTACTTGCAGGATGTCTCCTATGCTGGGTACCTTTCTGTCAGGATTAAAGTCAGTGCCCACATGCCTTTGCCTAAGGAATGGCTGACCTTCCTGCCGACACTGGCACACAAAGTATTATATTAATATTGATGTGACAAGATCGGGTGAAAATGCAGACAAATGCCAAAAAGACTCTCTCCAGAGCTGTAAAGAAATGGCAATACTGAATTAGGATCAGGTAGCCTATGGTGGTAGTTCTAAATCCCTACCTGGGATTTCCCAACACCTTGCCTGTGAGGGGACCAGATGAGATTAGTCCATTGGTCAGACTAACCCATTCCAAGCAAAAGGGGGAAAAAACAAATCCCAAAGCACCGGGCCCAAATGACACAGCTAATGCAACAGGGAATCCAGGGTTCAAAATTGGTAATCCTCTCACAGCCCCAGAAATCCAGCAGAAGATCACAAAAATAAAGGTTTACCAGATTCCCAAGTGTCTGAAATGTCAATGCAAGTCTAAGAAACAAAGTCACTTGTCCAAAACCCAAAAGGGAGGAGTTGAAAGGGTTCGAGAGTGCCAGAAGTCAGGGGAAAAGACTTCTCTCTTATGCGCCTTTCCCTCCATAGTCTATAGACCCCCAAACTTGTTACTTTTATTTTTCAACCCATCTTGACTTTTTTACAGAGCCATGAAGACATCACTTCCCTGGCCTCTTTGCTCATTTTGTCATTGGGAAACTGATCAGTCCTTCAGACTATCGGTACTGGGAAACTATGCTTCCCTTTTGTCTTTTACTTTTGACCTATTTTGGTAACTTTTCTAATAGTGCATACAGCATCTTGCAAAACAGTGCATGTGGATACTTTTGCATCACCCCAGACTTTTAAACTGGGGATTAATGGCTACTTTTATATATGCCTACAGGCAAGCTGGTGGCAGCAGTTACATAGTTACCACTTTTGCAGTATTGTTAGTGTGCACATTCGGGTTTACAGCGTCTGGCTGCTAAACGTGGCTAGTGCCCTAAAATGGCCATGGCACGAGGCTTTTCACTTTCTTTTAGCCATATTTCTTCTTGGCCATTTTTTTGCCTTCTCTGGTCAGGAAATCCCTAATACGGTTATGCATTTGCCCAGGAATGCTGCAGCTTTCGCGGACTAGCGCCTCCCATGTGTGTCTGGGCCAAGGATGTGGGTGGGACTGTCTGGTCCCATTCGCCAACTGTACTGCCTGAAAGTGTGGTATGCATGCATGAGTGAAACCCAGAGTGGCCTCTAATGCCTGAGTGAGTGGTGCAGATCCTTACCATTGGTGAGATGTTTTTTGCCATGAGCCTTGATTTGGGATAAGAGGACTCCTGCAGCCATTCCAGTAGGTCAGCAACAGAGCCAAGCTTGCCCCCAGCCTGAGCCCTTGGAAAAGGCTTTCCAAATCAGAAGCCTTTTTCGGCGGGAACCATATGATTATCTAAACCGCACACAGGTCATGGAGTTATTCCAAACCATCATTCCGTTGCGAATCATCCACCCAGATGACTTCAAGATTGTGTATCAATGGGAAGATTTTCAATATGTAACTTTTGTGGTATACTTCTTCCCAGATGGGATGGTTGATTATGTCATGGAATATTCTGTTTTTCATATGTGCTGGATATGGATGTTCCCCGTTACTATGTAAAAAAGCTCCTGATTTGACCACTCACTACGGTAGTCAAATGTTTCCTACTGATGGTCCCATTTCTGACCATCCATCCACTTTACCTGCTCGAGTAGTCTTACCTCCACGTACTGCTAATAAAAGGCCCTGATGTGGCTCTTAGGGATTTATGGGGAGACGCGCTCGGCCCCCGCAATGATGCAGACCGCTGGGAATTGCTAGCTTGGCTGGTACAACAGCGGCATTGCAGTGTCCCCAATAGTTCTTTCCTTACTTTAAGTTGGAACACGAGGGGACACTCCCATTTGTATTCTCAGTATGGTCATATTGATGGTTTCCGTATAATTGCACTTCAAGAGACCTGGATGGTGGACCCTTTTGTCATGGATGGATGGATGGATGGATGGATGGATGGATGGATGGATGGATGGATGGATGGATGGACCATCATCCAAAAATGTGCTACTAAGGGGAAAAAGGGCAGACCGAAGGGTGGTCTTTTAATGGGTGTAAAAAAGCCATATTTGTTTACTGACGTCCAGTGCTCTTCTTTGAACATTTTGGTTGGCAAGATGACTTTCATACACTGCTGAGCAGAAGGAACAAGTTACTTACCTGTAACTGTTGTTCTCCAGCATGGGTATGGCATGGAGTCACATGCTCATGAATATTCCCCGTCGTCAGGCTGGGAATCCTCGGTAAAGAAAAAATCAGTTTCAGTTTAGTTTATGAACTGTCTTTCGAAGGGATTGGTTCCTCCGACGTATTCCACATCTATGGCAGGTAATCACCACAGCTGTACTCTTTGGAAAAATTTTGGCACCTGCGTCCTGGTCGATGATGCCGATACGCTGTCCTTGAGGGCCTCCGTCGAGCCGACATCACCGGATGTTATAAGTAGGACGCACGACGCCCGTAGCCTCAGTTCCGTTTTTTCCACGAACGTGTTCGCTTCGGAGATCTCGGCACGCCTCAGTTCTTCTTTTACTTCTATCGGTTCTTCAAACTTGGTGTTTGTGAAGATATCATGTTTTCGTCTTCTTCTACCCCGCGGTCGGGATTCAAGAAGTGTCGGGACAGCGGTTCCAAGATGTCACTTACGGGCCCGCACAACGTCTGCCTCTGGTGCCTCAGCAAGGACCACGCCACCGAAGACTGTGACGACTGCCAGTCGTTAACGTGGAAGGCCTTGCAGGAGCGGAAGAAGAAGCTTACTTTAGATAGGGTTTCCAAACCCCGAAAGTTGAAATCTGCTGGGCTTTCGACCAACGATTCGAGGGGTGACTCTCCGCGTCGTCGGCGTAAGTCCAGGGGTCTCGGTCCCGGAGTGGTTCCTGCCATTCCTCAGCCTCCTCGAGGCACTTACGGAAGTGCTGTCACCGGTCACCTTCCCCGTCCTCGTCCGAGGACTCCGCCAGACAGCGGGTTGCTTGTCCCAATAAGCATTCCTCTCCTGTGGAATGGGATGCATTTCGTACGGGGATGATGGCGATTTTCCAATCGCAGGGCTCCGTTCCGTCCACGCCTTCGAAAGAAGCCGACAGGGAACGTGCTAGGGCCACCGCTCGCACGCCTTCGAGCTCGGGCGGTCAGCGCGATCATCAGGAGCCTTCGAGGTCCCGATCGGACAAGGTGGATCGCTCTAGCCATGCCCGCTCCAGGTCCCGGTCCTCGACGCCGTCGAGTTCGGCGGAACCTGTGAGGTCTTCTAAGAAGACGTCGGTGCCATGTCTGTCGAGGGACTCTCTCGAGGCTCTGCCTCTGAGGAAGTCGTCGACGCCATCGGCGCCGAGGCCGTCGAAGCACACGCCCGGGGCACCGCCCTTGAGGCCTGTGTCGAAGCCATCAGCGCCACACTCGACGTTGTTTCCGTTGAAGCCCTCGATGCCTTTTGTGGAGGCTTTACCGGAGGTACCCCGTGCATCGGTGGAAACTCAGAGGACAGCCCTGTAGAAGTCAGTGAGGCCTGTATTTGAACCTTTTTCTGTACTCTCATCCAGGGATTTATTCCAGCCTCTGGATTATATCTCTGAGGTGGATGAAGGGTCTCCGGGAGGGTTTGGTACCTGATGAGGTTCCTGACGACCTGTTATCTGGTCATAGCCAGTTGGAAGACCTGCGTCAGTCTTTGCACGACGCCAGTGGTCTTGATACCTCCTCAGAGGTCGAGTTTGGCAGGCCTGATCCTGATATGCATGCTGAATCTTCATACAGGCGCCTCATGTCGAGGGTGACGCAGTACTTGGGGTTGTCTGCGCCACCAGTGGATTTTTCAGTTGAGCGCAGCAGTCCGCCAACCTCCGCATTTTCATCCTAGCAGACAGCAATGGAGGGGAGGTTCCTTTCGATAATACTCGTCTTTTGGTAGATCGGGGGAGCAGCCAGTCAAAGGGGCCAATGTAGGAGTACCAGAGGTGGAAAACAGGGTACTCGAGGTGCCAAGGCCGCTCGTGCAGTTGCCTCTTTGCCCTCAGGCACTGCCGCAGCCGCTTCAGCTCTGTCATGAGGCATGTCCCATGGTTAGTCGGTTGGGGGAAGGCTGGCGCAGCATCTTGTAGAATGGCGTGCCATTACTTCAGATGTGTGGGTTCTGGAGATCATAGCCCACGGCTACTGTCTTCCTATCCGACAGAGGCCTCAAGACAATCCACCAGGGAATCTCTCTTTGAAGAGTCCGGATCCGCTCCTTGCGCAGGAAATCAAATCCCTGCTGGAGAAAGGCGTCATAGAACGGGTGCCTGTAGCGGAGAGGAACAAGGGATGGTATTCCCCATATTTTTTTATCCCGAAAAAAGACGGGGGATTGAGACCCATCATGGACTTGTGTGGTTTGAACAAGCTCCTCAGGAAGGACAAGTTCAAGATGGTTACTCTTTCTCAAGTCCTCCAGGACCTTCAACTTCAGGACTGGTTGGTGTCTGTCGACCTCAAGGACGCTTACTTTCATGTGCCGATTCATCCCAAGTACAAGAAGTACCTGAGGTTCGCGGTTGGCGACTGGCATTTTCAGTTTCGGGTCCTGCCGTTCGGATTGACCTCCGCCCCGAGGGTCTTCACCAAGCTCATGGTGGTGGTGGCAGCGTTTCTCAGGAAAGGGGGGATTCACGTCTACCCCTACCTGGACGATTGGTTGATCAAGGCACGCTCTCCCGAGCAAGTCCTGGATCATCTGTCAGTCACCTGCCACTCCCTTCACAGGCTGGGCTTCTCCCTCAACTTAAAGAAGTCCCACTTGACACCTACCCAGCGGCTCCAGTACATCGGAGCAGTGATCGACACATCCCTGGGGCTGTGTTTTCCTCCCCATGTGAGGGCTCATCACATTCTGCAGATGGTGGACAAGTTTCAACATGCCCAGAGTCTCCCAGCGTTCGAGTTCGTGAGGTTGCTCGGCCTCATGGCATCCGGCATTCTCCTGGTGCCAGAGGCCAGGCTGCGGATGAGATCTCTGCAGTGGGCTCTCAAGATGCAGTGGTCACAGTCCTCCGGCAGGATGTCGGATCCCGTTCAGGTGCCACCCTCGGTCCCCCAGGATCTTCTGTGGTGGGCCGTCAAAGGCAATCTGATGAAGGGGGCTCCATTTTGGCTACCCTGGCCGGAGGCGACGATCGTGACGGACGCAACCCTCACGGGATGGGGAGCTCATGCCAACGAGTTGACAGTCAGCGGTCGTTGGTCTCCGTCGGAGTCCAGACTCCATATCAATCTGTTGGAGCTGAGGGCCGCCAGGCTAGCCCTGAAGGCTTTTCTACTGTCTGTGCGGGAGAAGAAAGTCCTGATTCTGACGGACAATACAGTGGCCATGCACTACCTCAACAAAAAGGGGGGGGCAGGGTCTCTCCCTCTGTGCAGAGAGGCAATCCAGCTTTGGTTCTGGGCCATTCAGCAGGAAATTTCGATCTCGGCAGTTCATCTGGCCGGAGATAACGCGGCAGCGGACGCTCTGAGCAGGCAGAGCATGGTCTCTCACGAGTGGGAGCTGGCTCAGGAGATTCTCCTGAAGATCTTCCACAAGTGGATCTCTTCGCCACCAGTGTCCACTGGAAGTGCGAAAGATTCTGCTTGCGAGAATTTCCTCCAAGAGGAGCCTTGGGGGACGTGTTCGTAGTGGAGTGGTCCTTCCCTCTGCTGTACGCGTTTCTTCCAGTTCCCGTCATTCCGCAAGTGCTGCAGAGGTTACGAAGGTTCGGTTCCCGAATGATCCTCATTGTTCCGGCATGGCCCAGGAGAACGTGGTACCCAGACTTTCTCGTCATGTCCATCTACCGCCGTCTGCCCTACCGAGATGATCTGCTCTCACGGGAGGGGGGTCAAGTTCTCCATCCAGAGGTCAAGTCCCTCAACCTTCATGCTTGGCTTCTGAAAGGTTGAGGTATAAGGATTGGGACCTCCCTGAAGATGTGATGGAGGTGTTGCTTTCGGCCAGAAGGCCTGCAATGAAGTCCCTGTACCGTTGTCGTTGGAGAAAGTTCTGCGACTGGTGCAGGGTTAGGAATGTGGATCGTTTTTCATGTGCCATTCCTGTGGTTCTGTCTTTTTTGCTTTCGTTAGCCCACAAGGGCCTGCAAGGGGGTACCATTAACGGTTACCTGGCGGCGCTGTCCATATTTAAGCGCTCGTCTGAGGAGTGTTCTTATTTAAAAATTCCTTTGATTTCTCAGTTTCTGAAAGGGCTCACTAATGTGTTCCCACCGTCACCTTTCCAGGTGTCCGGTTGGGATTTGAACCTGGTCCTAAAATTCCTCATGGGAGCTCCGTTTGAGCCTTTACATTCTTGTCCTTTGAGACTGTTGATCTTGAAAACTGTATTTTTAGTTGCGGTCACTTCCGCTCGCAGAGTGAGTGAGTTGCAGGCACTTTCCGTTAAGCCACCCTTCACAGTGTTCCATAAGGACAGGGTTGTCCTTAGGGTTTGTCCTTCTTTTCTTCCGAAAGTTGTGTCGGAATTTCATTTAAGCCAGAAGGTCATTCTGCCAGCGTTCTATCCTTCTCATGGTAAGGAAGAGGAGAGGCTCCATAGGTTGGATCCTAGGAGAGCTTTACGTGTCTACATCTCACGCATGTCCGGGATCAGAGTGGACGATCAGCTCTTCGCTGGAAGGCGTTTGGGACAATCTGTTACTAAACAGACTTTGTCTAGATGGATTAGCTTGACAATTTCTGAATGTTACCGCTTGGCGGGTAAGGACCCTCCGGTAGGCTTACATGCCCATTCTACTAGGGGTGTGGCTGCCTCTACTGCCCTGCAGAGGGGTGTTCCCATTCGTAACATTTATGAAGCGGCCACATGGGCCTCTGTCCAAACTTTTGTAAAACACTACTCCCTGGATTCCATCCATGGGCAAGATTTGGCCTTTGGCAAGGCGGTCCTCTAATCTGCAATGTAATAGGGCATTCTAAAATTATAAATTCTTTTCCCACCTCCTTACGTTGGTACTGCTTTGGGAGTCTGTCATAGATGTGGAATACGTCAGAGGAACCAATCCCTTTGAAGAACAAGTTACTTTCTTACCTGGTAACGTTCTTTCGATGGGATGTTCTGATGACGTAGTCCACATTATACCCTCCCAGCCTGCCCCTCTACAGAATTTCTTATGCGATTGCAGCTTCTGTTTCCGCAAGGCTTTCTGCAGTCATACTGGCAGGAGATTGGTGCAGCACGTTCAGGAAAAAAACTACAACTAAGGCTACAGGCGTTGTGCGTCCTACTTATAACATCCGGTGACGTCGGCTCAACGGAGGCCCTCATGGACAGCGTATCGACGTCATCGACGTGCAGGACGCAGACGCTGAAAATGTTCTGAAGCAGCACAGCTGTGGTGATTACCTGTCATAGATGTGGAATACGTCGTCAAAACATCCCATCAAAAGAACGTTACCAGGTAAGAAAGTAACTTGTTCTACTAATAACCAATCACTGGTCTCTGGGTCATACTGCCCCCAGCCAATGACTGCCCTCTACCTAAGCCCCTCCTCTGGCAGCCATCTTCAGATTTGGTAGCACGTAAAGTGGCAGTAGGACCAAGAGAAGAGCCGCAGAGGTGTTGGAGGGAGGGTTCGCATGTGAATCCATGCCAGACCCCATGCTGGAGAAGGAACAAGTTACTTACCTATTCTTGTATACAAGAATACATAGCAGTACACACATGCACAACCACGGGAGGTGGCAAGGCTCAACATTAAGCATTTCAACAACTCAACATTAAGCATCTCTTACCTCCTCTCCAAGCTTACCTTCAGGCGAACAGGTTGCGCAGCACTGCCTGGCTGACTCTGGACTCCTCCCTGGAATCCCGGTCGACGGAGTAGAATCTCATGAAGGTGTGTGTCGAACTCCACGTAGCAGCCCTGCAAATGTCCAGCAGGGACACACCAGACAGGAATGCCGTAGTAGCAGCGATCGCTCTGGTTGAATGGGCTCTCGGACAGCCGGGCAACGGTCGGTTTGCCAACTGGTGACAGTGAATGATGCAGCCAGAGACCCATCTGGAAATGGAAGCCTTCGAGAGGGCCTTCCCTTGGTTCACAGGTCCAAAGTTCACAAACAGCTATGATGTCCTCCGAAAACTCTTTGTGCGGCCCACGTAGAACTTCAGCGCTCTAGCCACATCCAGCGAGTGCAAAGTCCTCTCAGCCGGTGACGAAGGCGACGGGAAGAAAACAGTCAACACCAAGGCCTTGTTGAGATGGAAGTCCGACGGCACCTTGGGCATGAAGGAGAGGTGCGTCCTCAGCACTACCCTCGTCTCGTGGAATGTCAGGTATGGAGGGTTACAGCAGAGGGCCTGGATTTCTCCCACTCGTCGTGCGGAGGTGATGGCCACAAGAAACTCTGTCTTCCACGATAGGAACTTCAGCGGTGCCGAATGCAAGGGCTCGAATGGGGGACCCATGAGCCTGGTCAGCACCACGTTGAGCTCCCACGCCGGGGCCGGAGCCTTCACCGGCGGGAACAAGCGGAACAGTCCTTTCATGAACTCCTTCACCAGGCGACGAGACCACAGAGACGACCGCCCTGGAGTTCTGGTGTAGCGGGAGATTGCCGCCAGATGGATTTTGATGGAGGCGTGAGCCAGCCCCGCATTGGCCAGCGACAGTAAGTACAGCAGCACTTGAGGGGCCGTAATCCGCAGAGGGTTGATCGTCTGTGCACGGCACCAGATAGAGAACCTCTTCTATTTGTGTCCATAGCACTTAAGAGTCGAGGCGCTCTGGCCTTTGCAAGCACCTCCTTGCAGTCTGCTGGGATATCGTACCATCCGAACTCTAGTGCTGCAGGAGCCCGGCCTGCAGGTTTACCGATCCTGGGTCGTGATGTAGGATGGTGCCTCCTTTGCTGGGTAGAAGATCTACGTCCGTCAGCAGTTTGACTGGGGGGGACGCAGACATGTCCAGAAGGTCCAGGAACCAGATCTGCCTCAGCCATGCCGGTGCGATGAGGATCATCCTGCACCGAGACCGTCTGAGTTGACTGAGTCGCAGCAGCAACGGCAAAGGTGGGAACGCATACAGGAACAGGCCGTCCCAGGGGAATGAGAATGCTCCCCGGCTGGGGAAACCTGATAGTGAACCTCCAGCACTTGGTGTTTGTTGCCGTCACGAATAGATCGATCTGGGGATTGCCCCATTGTCGGAATAGGAGATCCATTTGATCCTGCCGAAGCTCCCACTCGTGGCAAGAGCACAGCTCCCTGCTGAGCGAGTCGGCGATGGTGTTCATTATTCCTGCCACATGTAAGGGTACCAGGAACATCCCCTGGACCGCAGCCCAGTGCCACATATCCTGCGCTTCCTTGGATAGGGCTGGGGATCTGGTGCCCCCCTGCTTCCGGATGTAGAACATTGTGGTGGTGTTGTCGGTGAAGAGCCTCACCACCTTGCCCTTGAGGGATGGGAGGAAAGACCAGAGGGTCCAGAACACTGCTTGGAGCTCCATGACATTTATGTGTAGTGACCTCTCCTCCGGGAGCCAAAGGCCTCTTGCGTGGAGATCTCTGGTGTGCGCTCCCCATCCCTCCAGGGCGGCATCCGTCGTCACTGTTTCCTGATGTTCCGGGGTCTGGAAGTCCATGCCCGGCGCTAGATGCGCGCGGGTGCCCCACTACCGGATTGCTTGGTGGAAAGTCTTGTTGAGGGAGATCTTGTCTTTGAAGCTGCCCGCCGCTTGCATCCAACGCGCGTCGAGGAACTCCTGTAGTCCACAACCTGCACAGATGTACGAGGTAGATGCACAATAAAGTCATGCCGAACCGGGACTTGATGGACCTCACCCTGGTCGCTTCCATAGTCAACAGCCGTTGTACCTTGCTCCCAGGAACAGGGCGTCCTGCGACAGTACCAAGTGGGACTTTGCGAAGTTGATCGAGAATCCCAGTTCCGTGAGTAGGCGGACGGTCTTCGCTGTGTGATCGACGGCGAGTCCTCTTGACTTTGCTCGGATGAGCCAATCGTCCAGATAGGGGTATACGCGGATCCCCTGCAGGCGCAGTCGTGCCACCACTGGTGCCAGGCACTTGGTGAAGACCCTTGGCGCCGACTTCAACCGGAAGGGCAGGGCCTTCTACTGGTAGTGCCGCCCTTGGACCATGAATTGTTGGAACTTTCGATGTCCTTTGCGTATCGGAATGTGGAAGTAAGCATCCTCCAAGTCCAGCGACGACAGGAAGTCGCCTTCCTCCAACTGTCCCAGCACGTGCTGAAGGGTGACCATCCTGAACTTCTGTGATTTGATGTATCTGTTGAGGCGGCGAAGGTCTAAGATGGGCCGCCAGCTGCCGGTCTTCTTTCGGACGAGCAAGTAGCGCGAGTATACTCCGGAGCCTCTTTGGGACGATTACTATCGCGCCCTTTTTCAGCATTGCTCGTACCTCCAGAAGCAGCTGTGGCACGTGGTCTTCTTTCCTGGCCACAGGTGGGAAACAGGGATACTTTCTTTGAAACTCCAGTGAGTGCCCGTGGGCCAGGGCATCCAGCACCCAACGGTCAGTGGAGATGGACTCCCACACGCTGATGAATTTCGCCAGCTGGCCTCGCACCGGGGTGCTCGGGTGGGGGCCCGACGTCATGGCCGGTTCAGTCTTGTTTTTTGCTACTTTGGCCTCCTTGGCGATGACGACGGTGTCCTCCTGTCTTGTTGCGGCCTCTGTAGGCTTCCTGCGACGAGGAGCGGGCTGTCTGGCGGTATGACGAGGAACTGCCGCCGAATCCTTTGGAGGCACCTTGAGACTTGCCTCCGGAAGTCCAAAATGACAGCCGTCACTGATGGAGAGAACTCAGGGCCCGGGCCGTCTCTGTGTCCGCCTTGGCCTGCAGTGACTCGTCCACTGCCTTGCTGGACAGGTTGTGCCCGTCGATGGGCATGTCCAGTACCCTGGTCTGCACGTCCTGACAGAAATCAGTGGCCCTGAGCCAACCGCGCTGGCGAAGGCAAACGCTGTTGCCCATCTGGCGAAAGCCGTGTCGGTGATGTCCGTGGCCACCGTGATGGCGTGGTCTGATGCCAACTCACCTTCCTGCAGGATTTAAAGGGCTTCTGCCCTCTTGTCATCTGGGAGGAAGTCCAGGATGGGAGCGATCTTGAACCACAGCTCCCTGTTGTAGCGCGCCACGATCGCGAGGGCGTTGGCGACCTTGATGGTCGTCGCTGCCAATGAGATGACCCGCCGTCCCATGGCATCCAGCTTCTTCCCCTCGGCGTCTGGCGGGGAAGTGGAAGTTGATACCGTCGCCCCTGCTGATTTCTTCTTGGCCGCCGCAGAGACCACCAAATCCAGGGACGGCTGTGCTCTGAAGCACATAGGAGCGGAGTCCGGGACCCGGTACTTCTTCTCATACCGGTCCCTCTTCACAGGGGCCATGGACGGGTTCTTCAGAAGGGACAGTCCTTCGTCCCAGATGCCATCCAGTAAGGGGACTGCGAGGACGGTCTTTCTCTTGGCCTCACGTCGTTGGTAGAGGAACCCTTCCTTCTTCTGCTCTTCGGGGGCATAGCTGGAAAAGCTCCGATGCCCTGGCGATCATGGCGTGAAAGTAGCCAATATCGTCGGGCTGGGAGGCCCGGGCAGGGGGTGATCGGAGATCAGTCCTGTCATCACCACTGTTGTCAGTCCCCGTCATCACCGTCTCCATCCCTGTCTCATCCCTCGGAGGAGGGGATGGGGGTGAATGCTGGAAGGGAGGTGGAGGATGGATTTGCCTCTGCTTGTTCGGTGGGCTCCCCGACGGACCAGGCGCCGCAGGATCGTCCACTGGTGGTAAGGGCAACCTTGTCCTTATCTCCGTGCACAGGGTCTGCAAAGCCATCAAGATTGCTCCTGAATTATCTTGTGGCATCAGTTGCGATGGGAGTGAAGGCTGGGGCGCGGGGTCCTCTGCTTCCTCCACGGCGTCCACCTCGTCGGGATCCCTCCGTAGGCCCTGGCCTCCTCTGACTTCTTGTCCAGGATCCTTTTGACACCAGCCAGCTCACCTTTGGAAATGGTATCTGTGTCCGTTAGGGCTACCGTCCCCCCCCTCTTTCTCATCCAAGAGTTTCACAGGGGTCTTCGCGATAGGCTAGAAAGATGTTTCCCTCCTGGGTGGCAGAGAAACTCTAGGGCTGGAGGTAGTCTCCACTGGGGTAGCCTCTGCAGGCTTCGCCAGCTCCGCCACGACTCCTTCAATCGAGGCCTTTGCCGGGTGAATCTGGGCCTTCATGACTTTGGCCGCATCTGAGGACTTGACCTTACAGGGAGGGTCACCACGGCCCCCCCCCTTGGCTGTCTCCATCGGGATCGACCGGGTCTTCTCCCGAAGCTTACACAGGTTCTCCGACTTCCTTTTCACCGAGCCACAGCATTGGCTCATGGATGATGGCGTCGGTGACATTGCGCCCTGCCTGGCAGCCGAGAAGCCCGAACCAACAGCGCTCCCGGTGCGCGCAGACTCGTGGTGCTTAGCCTTTTGTTGGGCCCCCGTCGCAGGAGCGCCCTGAAAGGTCTTAGAAGACCGCTCGGACTTCTTCTGACCTGCTGCTAGGCTCTTCCCTTCCAGCCAGTTAGTGAGCCGAGTATGATGGTCCTTCATTGTCCAGACGGACATGTTCTTACAGAACGCACAGTCCTTCTCCACGTGCAATTTGTCATTGTGAAGGCAGTAGAGGCACCGGGAGTGCTCATCTTCCTTGAAGACATTCTGTAATCCACATCCAGGGCAGATCCTAAACAGCTTGGATCCAACAGGCGTCGTGTCTCCTTTGTTCTGGGCCATGACCACGCAGGGTAGGCCTCAAGATCTTCCAGAATCCTCCAAGAAGTAAACACTCAATGAAAATTCGCCCTTGCGGGGGTGGAGGGGCGTAGAAAATTCTGAAACGGGTCCCTGTTAATCGGAAGAAGAATCGGTGGAGCTTGAGGCTCGAATTGACCAAAAATGAGAGCAAAACTCTTTGAAAAAACGCAATACGCAGTAAAAGCTCAAGAGCTAAAGCACGAGGACTCCCAACACTTGAACGTGCGGTAAAAATCTGAAGATGGCTGCCAGAGGAGGGGCTTGGATAGAGGGCAGTCATTAGCTGGGGGTAGTATGACCCAGAGACCAGTGATTGGTTATTATTAGAAAGACAGTTCAGAAACTAAACTGAAACTGATTTTTTCTTTACCGAGGATTCCCAGCCTGACGGGGAATATTCATGAGCATGTGAATCCATGCCAGACCCCATGCTCGAGAAAGACATTTTTATTGTCACAATTTACGATACCCCCTATACTTTAGCTCATGCGACCGTTCTTAAGGATCTTGAAGAATGGTTGGAAACTATTTTTACTGCTCGCATTCCAAGCCACTACAATCAAGAGGACATATTAAATGATTTACATTGTTCTGGTCAAGTTGAGGGGACTAGGCTTAACTACACATGTTCTTGTGGAATTGATTGGGCAACCCTGCTGTATTATAGAGGTTTTTCCATGATGAATGTTGCACAACCTTCTGACTGCCCCCCGCAGTTTACAAGGTCTACTGCCATTAGCTCCAGTATTATAGATTATGTATTTGAAACAAATGATTCTTCATCAATAATAGACATGGCTATAATTCAATGCCACAAGAGTGATCACTTGCCCATTGTGCTGAGCCTTAACATACAGCAATGTAATTTTGATGACCAAAACATGGGGACTGTTTCTCTCAATAATGCTATGACTAGCATAAAATGGTCCCCTACCAAACTTGAAGCTGCCTCAGTAATTGTACACATGGTTTTTGACCTATTCAGTGTATCTAATTCTTCCCATCCACACAACATGATTTTGCACACAGGCCTCCAATCGTTGGCCAAATATGAGGAGTGTGTTCTGGCTATAAACCATGCTACTTTCCCTAAGGCTGTGAGTAACACAAGACCAGCCTCTGGATTGGGAAAAATCAGTTAACATGGCTATGATAAACTGATTAGTGATTTAAAAAAAAGCTATGTATAGAGAGTTACGTAGCTTGGCCCTACACCAGACCGACCAAGATAAATATGCCTCTGGCCGGAGAACAATAAGGGGAAACTATACTGAGTGGCTTCAACAACATTGAAAATGTGAAAAATTGAAAAATTTGGTTTAGTGCACAAAAAGAGATTTTGGCAGATCATCAGCAAACACAATAATTATAGTTCTTCCAGAATCAATGGTATTGCTGAGTCTGTCTGGATCACCTACATCCATGACACACTTGGGACATCAATCTGGAACACCCTGTAATTCTTCCTCAGTCCGAAGTGTGGCAATTTCAGAAAAGTAAACATGAAGTTACCAGACTGATTAATAACTGCAAGTCATCACAGGCCCCGGGGCCCTGATGGGTTGTGCAACCATCTGATACAATCGGATTTTGGGCTGCGGACCATTGTTCTACATCAGCTCTTTTCTTGCATTACTGCCACCCAATCGTTTCCACAATCATGGCATGACAACGTCCTGGTCCCAGTCCCACACAGATCCTCAAAATTAACACCTCTTGTCAATGATGGATGTTCCCTCCAAAATATTTGCTAAGATTCTGCTTGAGGAACTGACGAGTTGGGCAGAGACTTCTGCAATTATTCCCTGGAACCAAACTGGGTTCAGAAAGGGATGTCCCACTTCTGTTAATGTGTTGGCCCTTAAAACCATAATTCAACAGTCATGGCAGATTCGCAGATGTCATGTATATGTGGCATTGTAGATTACAGTGCTGCATTTGATGGTGGATCGTGGAAGGCTATGAGGAAAGTTGTCCAGTTGGGGGAATCCCATCTCGCCCGCTGAAAATGATCAACGTTGCACGAGGAGACACGAGTAAAAGTGTGGTTGGAGGGCAATAGTGTAACCTCATGTTGGATTAATACGAAATTGGGTCTTAAACAGGGCTGCACATTGGCTGCTCTGTTGTTTAATTTGTATGTATCCGACATGGGGAGGGCACTGATTGATCACAGATGTATTCCACCTAGACTGGGTAACCAAGCTGCACAGTGGTTTGGCTATGCCAACAACATTTATTCTTGATCTCACGCCCTGTGGATTACAATTTGCCTTGGATAACCGCATCTCCTTTTCTGATGTAAATTCTCGAAATGTGAACACGACAAAAACTAAAATCATGGTGTTCAAGTCCCCTCACAAAAAAGTGGATCGAGCTGCCTGGCACTTCACAGGGAACTCTATCGAAGTTGTAAATAAATACACGTGTTTGATGCAAAACTTGTGAGTTTATCACATCTGAGTAAACGTAATGTCTGCAGTGCCCAAATTTCAGGAGCCATTTGTTCCTTTGCTTACAAGGGAGGGAGTTATTCTGTGGGATCCATGGTTAAATTATACTCCATGAAGATTGCCCCCATTTTTTGCTATGCTGCAGAGGCATGGGCTCTTGGGTCATTGGAGGCCATCTCTCGAATTGAGTTGATGACCCTTCAACGGATTTTACGATTACCACATTACATGTCATCTGAAATGCTTTTTTGGTCTTATGCCCATAAAAAAACGCATCAAGTGGTCCTGTTTAATTTTTTATTGGAAGCTTGTCCATGCTGCGAGTAATACTCTCATGGGCCTGCTGCATGAAGTGTTTTATACTAAACAAGCATTTATGAAATCTTCTACACTGGGAGCCCTTAAACAGTTGTCTGATTTATGGTTTGGGAAACTTAGTGTGGATCCTCTTGTAATGAACTTCAGTCAATATAAACGAGCAATGAGGGCACCATTAGAGGCTCATATCCATGAACAGATGATAGTTGATCTGGCTACAAAATCAACACCTGAATGCTTTTTGCCATACATTTTGGAAAGACAATTGATTCCATCTTACATTCAGAATTTTATTGGAAACCATTTGGTATGGCACTATTGTGCCTTAAATTCAATGCAGTCAAAATGTTTGAGATTACTGGGTGCTGGATTAAAGTTGCAAGGAACCATAGACGTTGCCGGTTCTGTGGTGAACTGGTCTTGGAATCTGTTCGCCATCTCCTTTTTGACTGCTGCGCAATGACGGAAATTCAGCCAAAAGCGACCATAGCTTCCAGACTAGAGATGGTAGCAAAGCCCTAACGAACTGTGGCCCATATGCGTTCTGGGAACCATGAGGGATGCATCATTTAATGTATGCGATAGTAGCTGTTATTGAAGCATGAATTAGCAGTTTTACGGTTGATACAATGATGCCTGCTAAATCATATACCTTTTTTATGATCTGATGTATGTATTAAAAAGTTATTCATTTAACTATATAATAAAAAAAATAGCATTCTTCAGGATTGTTGAGGCCTGACTATAATTTGACCCCAATAATGGCAGACATTGCACGGTTTGACTGGGTTCCAGCTTAAAGCGGAATTGGGGCAAGTTGTAAATATCAGCTCTCGCACCAGTGTTTGTTGCAAAACAGAAATTTCACTTAAGATGGTTCCCAAATCACGTTAGCCACTTAAAGATACAAAATGCAGAACATTGAAACTTCTAAATGGTAAATATCCTGGAGTATTTAGAGGAATTGAGTAGCTATGCAAATGTGGTTCTTCATATGTGAATGATTTACTTTTGCAATACAGTAATCTTCTAAATGTACAAAAGCAAGCATTAAACGCCTTTTAAAATTGAAGTTCTCAGCAAACGTGGCCAAAACCCCATGCTCTGCAGGGTGAAACCTAGCAGATTTTGAACATTTTCATTTCATAGGTAATTTAGCAGTCCCATGCTGCCTTACAAAGCTGTGAGTGTGGTCGGCCTCTCTCTTGGTAAAGATACAAATAATTGATATGGACCACATATATTTTGGTGGGAGCATGGTTCCTTTCCAACCTAAATTTGTGGCTGTACTTTTCAGAATAACACATGTTTTGGCATTAAAAAATGAGAGATTTAGATAAATACTCAGGACGTCTATGAATGAGACATGCATTTGGGTTTAGTCTCTTCGGCTGGTTATTGGAAGAGGAAATAGTCCTTCTGTCACCATCTCAAATACCCATAGGTGAAATGCTGATTTCTGTTTTGGGTGGAGGAGGTTTAAAGTTGATAGCAAAGATAACACAACTACAGTCAAAGAGAATCTTCAATCATTCTAAGCTCAGTATTAGTCATAGGAAGTAAAATTACATCACAAAGGCAGAATAAGCCATGCAACTGGAAGAAGAGTGCTATCCCCTTAACAAAAACAGAGTTTGGAAACATGTGTGGGCTCCTTCTAGGTCACTACCTTCTTCTCAGTACACTTCTCTGTAGAGTAATGTCCTAAACAATAAAGTTCTTGTTTAAAGATTATTTCCCCTCATCAGTGGTCATACTGGTGCTCATGTGTACTGTTGGCATCAGAAGGCTTCCTCTTTTTCCACACGAGTACTATTGAAGCTCGCCATCACAAGAAGCCTTCTGAAAATAGGGGCTGTGCTCAGACCTTTGTCACCACTAGGGACAAGTGATAACACAATTAATGTGTCCCTTGAATAAGAAAGGGATAGCCGTAAAAAGCTTCTGAATTCTAATCTAAGATAGTCTAGAGTGGTCCTTCTTTTAAACATGTCACGTGTACTGGTCCACTACATCAAATATTCACAACCGCATGGGTTATTCCCAAGGAACAGTCCTATGATATAAAAAGCAGTAGACTGGCCATGCCCAAGAGGCGCTGCACCCATACAACCCTCGCAAGGATTAGGGCCTTTGAAGCATGATCCAGTGTTTAGGAGGGAGAGAAACATGGGTTTATGCATTGATATTTTGCGCTTTCATTTATCTGGTCTGTGGGCTCCTCCAAGGGCAGTTATTCAGATGATGATCAGCGTTGAGAACCTACATTGATTGCAACTAGTTTGATCTGTTTCTTTTCTCAAAACCTGGACAGATGATGTGGCCTATGATAAGCAAGTTCTTGCATAGCAATTGCAAATAGTTATTCTGTTTCTCTCTTTCTCATTTGTTATATCTGCTAACCAGGAACTTCAGGTAAGATAATGCTGTCTGTAACTGTGGTATGCTAATTGATGTTATGCGTTCACATAGACACATTGTTCCATGTGCAATTATCTGGTCTTTTCTGTGTTTGTAGACTATAGTTAATTGTTGGCAAGACCCACATTGTTCAGAAGAATTTCCTTTAAACTAGTTTTAAGTAAATATTGACAGTAAATTAATAACTAAACCCAGAAGAACAAGTTACTTACCAACTGGTAACGTTCTTGCGACTGGATGTTCCTCCAACGTATTCCACATCTTTGACATGTAATGTGCACAGCTGTGGACATTACATGTCAAAGATGGGGAATATGTTGGAGGACAGAATCCATTCGAAAGGGGCGCATCCATCTGATCTCTCAGAAAGTACATGTTTGCTCACCATACAGTTTCACCTCCAAGCCTTATTGTATTGATCATATTTTGATCTATACACTGCTAGTAGCTTTTAATTTATTTTTAAACTACATTTGTGCTACTTTGATCACTTTTAAATTGATAGAACCAAAGATGAGAGACTTTGGTAACTCACGGATATTGAGGTCTGTCCTTCTTTTCTGATCATAGTTGGAATGTCACATGCAGACTGGCATTCTCACATCTGCATTAGGTTGAACCTATACTGCAACCACATCTGTCATTGTACGACTGTATTCTATAACCCAATATGCTTCGGTCACATTGTAAGGGTGGGGCATTCTAAGGAGTATGCCAAGATGGGGTAGTCAGGATGAGAGGCCTCAGAAAAATGTCAATGATCGATGGGCTGCTTCTTCTGTACAACTACATAAATGTATCTTAATAGAAGATAGTGCCTTACCTTATGTTAAGGAAATGTTTGATATACATTGAGTTATCTATACTCCTCAAAAGTAAGGGGATGGATCTGAGGAAGCAATGGGGGAGGGGTAATAACGATCCAATTGTGTTAAATAACTAGTAGCCACCAACAAAGACAAAAGACTAATACGGGACACTAACCTCCTCATGAGAGGGTGGGAGCTTGGCCCTTTTGATTTGGTCACAGATTAGACCGAAAAGGTTGAGAAATGTAACATTTTACTGTTGAAACTACAATATTCTGGAAAGAATAGCAAAAGCATGATGTGGCTTACCACAGATTTTATGAAAATGTGGGAGGGACAGCCTTGTGCCTTCTAAGTGTAGCTTCCAAATGGCTACCAAGTAACTTTTGACACAGTTTGTAATGAATTGCTGTGAAATTAAAAAGAGGGAGTTAAGACTCAGCAGGTTTTTTTGTAATATGACCCATCAGCAACTTGATATAGTAATCCTGTGCATGAGAGCTTACCTGGCACAATTCTAATTGATGAATAAGATGAGTATACTGCACAGTGGCTCCCAAAGAAAACGTGTAGACACAGTGTGTGTCTGTACCTTATTGATAAAGCTTTGAAGGCTTTTCCGTTGACGTCATTTCTGAAGTATTAATGCAAAAACGTCCCTCTAATTTCTTGTTTGTAGCAAGCATAAGTGTAATAGAACAGACATCTTCAAACATTAGGAGTATTATTATTATTATAGTTTTTACTGAGCGCTGATCTAACTTCGAGAAGCAACAGAGCTCTTTACAGAGGAATACAACAATACAGATGCATAAAGAAGCGCTTTTCAGAGGCAACAGAACAGATATAGAGCTTGAGATAGCATACAGAGGGTCACAGAGGAGTACACCTGTACAAGGTAACAGGAGGAGAGGGGTGGATGGCATCTAGCGAGTCAGGTGGCATAGGGGGCGACCTGATGTCTTAGATGAGTATGAGCAGCATTTGTGAATATAATCACTCGGAGGGTGACTGCACTGCTGTGTTTGGCTACACCCTGCCTCTTGTATGCTTTTGCATACATATGTAAGTGTTAGTGCAGGATAAATAGCAGTTGGCCCACGATCACTGTACATATTAAAGCTGGTCTGGTGCCTTAAAAGATCATTTGACAATCCCCAGCTTGTATATGGCACGTAGTAGCAGTGTTTTAAGGAGACCTTTTTGAATCTGAGTTAAAAGCAAATTGGTCTCCTTAATCTTAAGGGTGGCATATATCCCCAAAATATGATAATCCTAAGTATAATTAAATTTGATTCAAAATTTGCAGTTTGTTGGAAATTTAGGCTGTGTAGAGCAACATGATGCTAAGTAAACAAATTCACACAGTAGTATCACAAGAAAATGTGCACAAGAAATGTTCAGTTCTTATGAAATTCCTACTCTTTAAGTTTTTTTCTCGGACTGCTGTAAATGTGCAGTTTTGGGAGACTAACTTTTAGCAACAGAAGATGTTCTCTAGTCGAAACTGTTTTGCATCTCAGTACTTCTCAATTTTGGAGGCAAGTATCTCCAGCCATGCATACTCTGCATATTGCGAGATACTGACTTGTATAGAGGCACAAGGAAGATTATGTACCTGACAGTGCTTTATTCTTTGTATTACATGGTGGTATTCCCACTTATCAAAAATATACAACATGTTCTGCCCCAACCAAATTCACAAAATACCTACAGAGAATACAACGTCCTCTTTGTTTAGTTTGAATTGGGTTTCCACATTACATTTCTACAAGTATTAAGTGTTTTCAGCAGTATGCCTGGCTACAGCATAATACATTTTCACAGCACAGTTGTGAGGAGTTTTCGTCACGTGAACATGGCATCACAGTTGTGGGGAACGTGAAATGCCTAGGGGTAGCTACCAAAAGAGAGCAGCCGCAGAATGTGCTAGTAAGAGGTCCATTATGCGTGAAAGACTGTGATAAGTGGTCTGATCCAAAGTCTAGTGCACTTCAAGGATTTCATATGCGATCAAGTAGAGAGGCTGGTAGGTAAGGTGTGGGTATATGCAGATAAGAGGGATCTGTCAGAGGGGCCAAAGGAAACGGGACGATGAAAAAATGAGGTGTGATTTTTGAACACCTGTAAATGTGTTCTTATGTTTTCAACCAAGTTAAAAGTCAGATCATCACATCAATCCAGAGATGCAAATGGAGAGTAGGTGAGGCCTTCATGTTATCATGCCAAGACAAAACAAAATGGCTGAACCATTTGGCAAGATTTGGGAGATCAGTGGTATACATACGATAAGACAAAAAAACAAGTCAACGTTCGGCTGTGAAACGAAAAGATTGACTGAAAAAGAAAATAAATGGAGTTTACAGCAAAGATTTTTCATCTTTTTTTCCTGCAATTTTGAATGTGATCTTGGTTGGAGGGGCTGGTGGGGCTGGGAGAGTGTTCTAAACTTTGTTTGTAATTTTATCATTCAACCACCCAACAGCATATGACAAATGCACAGTCTTTGGATATACAACAGGATATGAGCCTGTCTGTGGACATGCAATGACTGCATCTGGGCATATGAAAAATCAAGTTCCATTAAATCAGTCCATTGGTATTCAATGCTTATCTTTCTTGCTTCTGTCATGTTTACCCTTCCCTGTTGCCTTTTCTTTCGCCACCCGATGTAAAAGTAGTTTTACGAGGGGCAATTTTTGCCACCACAGAAAATCAAATCTGTCTAGTGCAAAACAATCACCAATTTCAGTACATAATTTATATTAACAGAAAACCTATTGTCTCATTGTCTGTCACTATATTTCTAGGAAACCGGGATGTTGTGGTAGCACTTTGTGATATTGAATTTTCCAAATCTTGGCTCTGGCAAGAGGCCCCTGTGATGTTGGCATTTTCCCTGACTGTTTACTCAACTTTTCCCTCAAGAGCCCCAACCTGAGCCCTCATCTGAGATGTGAATGCGTTTAATGTTCCTCTAAGGAATCCCAAGCATCCCATTGGCAGAGTACGCCAAATACCCTATTTTTTCCTCTGCGAGTACCCTGACACGACGGGCTGTGAGTGCCTAACTGGTTTGTAGCACAGTGCCTAATTATAGTTTTGGTACAGCCTGTATCACAGGGCTGGCTCTATAGAGCACCCAGGTACAATCCAGTATGGTATACAGTCAAACCAGCTTTGCCCATGTCACTGCGCCTAAGCCCTGGGGCATCGGGGCACTGTTGCAAATCTGTTACATTATACAAATACTTAACAGAAATAACAAACTTGAGAAAAGAAGATATTCACAAAATATATTTAGGGGGACTGAAATGTACAACAGTTCAGACTTGTTACTTCTGAAGTCCGGCATTTGTCAGGACGAAGTCATGTAAATAGGAATGTTTTTAGTGTTTTCCTAAATGCCCAATGTAAACTTTCTGCTCATAGCAAGGGTGTTCCATTTGGACGCTGCTATGAACGGGAAGCTTGCCCCTCCTCTGGCGCGCTTGTATTTAGTTGGGATAATCCGGTGTGTGCTGGAGGATCTGACCAATCTGGTAGGGTTAACTGCGACGATTTTTTGAGCTAAGCATCCAGGTGCTGTTTTGAAGGCATTCGTGTATGATGCTGAAGTTTTTAAAGTCCATTCTTTCTTGTATTGGATGCCAATCCGCCTTTTATCTTGCTGCACAGATAGTTTTATTTTTTGTTTTTTTTTGGAGATGTTGCGTGCTGACCGTAATGCATTGTTCTGGATTATCTGCATTTTGCATGTTTTTCTTAGAGGTGCCTGCGAACAGGGCATTGCAATAGTCTAGTCTAGCTCCGGTTATCGATCTTGCAATAGCCAGACAGCGTAAGGTATTACCTGGCTGCATTGAGAAGTTTAGCCATGTATGCGGCTGATGAGGCAATGGCATTTAAGTCCGTCAGAGGGTGGCATCGAGGTGCACTCCCATTGTTTTCATAGAGTCCGAAACAGGGATTTTTATACCGTCAATCAGGAAGAGGAGTAGGATAGGGGTAATTTTTTTTTAGCATCATGGGTGATCCTACTACCAGAATTTCCGTCTTGTCATTTAAACAGAGGTTGTTCATGGCCATCCAGGTCTGGATGGTGAGGTAGATCTCATTGATCAGCGTGGAATCTTTTTCAAATGAACCAGACAGTGGTATAAGGATTTCAGTGTCATCAGCTTAATTGGTGCAGACTATGCTGAGGTCATCCAGGAGGTCGGGCAGGGGTTTGGTGAATATATTGTATAAGGTGGAAGAGACACAAGATCCTTGTGGGACTCCGCATGGTATGGGTTCAGGTGGAGGATTTGCCAGGTCTGAGAAGACTCTTGAAGATCTACCTTCGAGGAATGAGGTAACCCAGGTCATGGTTTTTGAGAGAGGTTTGCTGCTGACGTGAGGTGGTGGCACAAAGTTCTGTGGTCCACCAAGTCGAAAGTGGCCGAGAGGTCAAGAAGATGGAGTAATGCTGCCTTGCCTTCGTCTCTGAAATAGTCCAATTGATTTTTCAAGTCTAGTACGGCCGATTCAGTTCCATGATCAGGTCGAACTCCAGATTGGCGTTTCCATAATATTTTATTTGATTCCAGGAAGAGTTATATTTGATTGTAGGCTGCCCGGTCCAAAATCTTTAGCAGGAACGGTACCGTGGTTGTTTGGTGTTGCAGGGTCTAGATGAGACGTTTTTGAGAAGTGGGAGGACCCAAGATTCTTTCAGGCTGTAGGGGACAGTTGGCCGAGAAGGATGCATTGATGAAGTGGGTGATGAATGGGGCTAAGGTGTCTGTGCAATATTTGACAATAGATGTTGGGCAAGAGTCACCTTTGCATCTAGACAGTTTCAACTTCCGGATGATATTTGAAGTTTCTTTGACTGAAATTTACCTGAATGGAATAGGGTGGTAGGTGGTCTAGTGTGGGGAGGTGAGGTAGTACCTGTAGTAAGTGTCTTGGACTTGATGAGGTTTTGTTTGAGAGTGATTTTGTCCTGTAATAGGTGAATTTGAACCTTCATCGCAGATTGGATGCTGGTACACCATGGCTCGTTTTTCTTGAAGGTATAAGGGAGGGGGACGGGGGGACGCTGGGATTGCAAGTTCTTAAAGAATGCAGAATATTTCTTGTGTGTTGGAGGAGGTGTTTGCAATTCTGGTATTGTAGGCTAAGGATTTTGCTGACATGATGGCATGTTTATATTCCTTCCCATTCTTGTGGAGGGCCAGTTTATTAGTATTGTCTTGTTTTTTTCCAAACTGCTTTGGCTTGTCGTTTGTACATGTAAACCACGTGTTGATATCGACGATGGCTTTGGCGTTACGCAGGGTCAGTGGGGCTACCGCATTCGCTGCTTTGGTAAGGGTGTCAGAGTAAAGGGCTGCTAGAACATTGGGGTCTGAATAGGGGTGTGAGGTAGGGAGCAATAGTCTCCCTAGTTCTCTTATGGGCACTCCGCATCCACATTGGGGGAGGAGGGTGACTTGGATGAGGGTAGTCTTAACTGGCAGGAAAGAGGAGGAGAGGGTATGGTGATCAGACCACAGGCAAGGGGTTTTGGCACAGCGGTGGTTCTTAGAGTTCTGGTCCGTGATCCAATCCAAAGTTCTAACTTTATTTTGTGTGGAGACTGTAACAGAGTTAAAAGCTTAGGTCCGAAAGTGTATTTGCAAAGGTGGAAGCTTGGTGGTAAGGTGGGGTCATTTAGACCGAGGTTAAGGTCCCCCAATATGATTGATCTGGAAGTGGGCTTAATGCTACACCGTATGGAGAGTAGGAGGTTGTCCTCGAAAGTGCCAAAAGGACCCGGTGAACGGTAGATAATATGGATGTTAACTGAGTCATTTGGAGATGAAGTTATTTTAGTTGATAGTAACTCATAGTTGTCTGACTTGGGCATTGTAATAGTTATACTGGGAAGGGTGTCTCTGAAGATGAGGGCAACCCCTCCTCCTCTGGCATCGAGTCTGTCACTCCTCAGGATAGTGAAGCCCTCAGGGATAGCTAGTTCTACAGCTGGGCCAGAGGCTTGATGTAGCCAGGTTTCTGTTATGGCAAGTAGATCTAGACATTGCGTAGTGATCAAGTCGTTTATGTCGAGGGCGTGGGCAGAGATGGATCTAGCATTGATAAGGGCAGCCATGATCAGGGATGTGAGATCTGCTACCTGCTGAGAGGCAAGTGGTGGGCTAGCAGGGGCAGATCTTAACTGGTTGGGCAAATTCTCAGACAGCAAACCAGGAAACAGGGTAACAGTTGCTTTCACGGCTGGGTGAGTAATATTAGGAGTAGGTAGGGGGTGGACGTAGGCTTTTGCACAACACCTTCATAGCACAGTTAGGTTCAGAAGTTGTTAGTGAGTGGTGCGATCTGGTGCCTAAACGGGCGTTTCGTATGTCCTTAGTAGGGGGTTGGCATGGCGGACTGCCTGTGCATGTCCTGAAGCCTAGCCTGCTGTTTATTGCAGTAAATGCAGCAGATCAACATTCCCCTTTTCATTAGAGAGTTTGGGTTCTGGTGTGAGCGTGTGTAAAGAGACTGTTTGGGTGAGCTTCTGATCAGTAAGTTGGGGTTCCTGTTTGGAGGGATGGCTATGTGGCAGTTAGTCCCTTTCTGTCTCGCCCTGTTCCGGATCATACGCACCACATCGTTTTTAGTGGAGCCGCAAATTGTGATCACTCCTCCTGGTTGAATTACGTGTTGGAGGTGCGAATGAGGGACAGCATTCATACTCGCAGTGCGTTTGTGAGGAGACGGTCGACGTTTGGGCTGTTTGCCGTGACAGTCTGACTCTTTTTGTACAAGGTAAGGTATACGGGTGAGGACAGGGATGATCTGGGTCTATTCTGAGGGGGTGTGGCCTGATGCTGTGGGTAATCGTGAAGACAGCATCCTATGGTGGGATCGGGATTAGTGTAGAAGGAATGTGATCTGGGGCTGACCATAAATGTGTGGCATCGGTTAGGTCAGTTAATGATGTCGAGCCGAACGTTGTACATGCTGGGAGGAACATGCTAGGGCGCGGTCTTGGTATTTAACGCACACAAGATACAGTAACGTATTTCGGTATAGTGGTGGTGGAGATACTGCCATGAGCATTCGCTATTGCTACAGGCTTACCTTCATGAATGGAGGTGCTAGTGGCTTTCTCCGAGATGTAGGGACACTGGGTCAGTGGCGGCAAGCAGCAGAGAGCGGCAGATTGCTCCTGCACCCTTGTACTTTGCCCTTTGACTGAGCCCGGCTCCACCGTCCGCCAAACAGGGCTCTTGGGTATTGGTGGCATGCAGGCGGCTTTCATCACCTGACCAGATTAATTTCATGTAAGTTAGGAAAACCGCTTTACATGGACAGAAAGGTGGAGACAGATGTAGCCTTACAGGAGCACTTCCTGACTGAGCCCTCCCGCTCTGTCGTTTCAGAAAACTGCCCTATTAAGTCAGAAGTGAACGTTTGTCTAGCGCTTTGACTGGAATACACATCTTATCCCAAAGGCTGACAACAGATCATGACATTTGATTGTGGAAGCTCCCAGTAATTGGATGGCCACCAGAATGTTTAAATAAGAATGGAGAAAAAGTTGCATCCTCCGCTCCAAATCTCCCATAAAAAAGGAGGGTTTGCACCATTATCTTGGTCTATGCTGGGACGAGTGCTCTAATCACGAAAATAATGCCCAGACTGAAGGACAGTGCAGAGTTACAGTCCTTACAAGACCAGTTCTGACAGTGAATCTCTGCTTGTGTCTGCGGATACCAGAGACTCTTGACCAGACAATGACCCTGCATCAGGGCCTTGTTTCCTCGACTCTGTGGCACCAACCTAGTCACCTGCTCAAATGACTCCACGTCCTGCAACAGTGGGTGTTGTGTGAGCCTGCAAGGAAAAATACACTGTGGCTGAGGACATTAAGACACAAGAGCACTAGTAATAGGAGGGATCAACAGAACCGAGAATACTACGCAATTGGATTGCAATCTGGTTATGTGTTGTTTCGAAGGAGATAGGAATTTTGTCTGGGTTGAGTCACCCAAACATCTGGAAGAACCTGTGTAAATTTATCACTTAAAGTTAACATATATGAATTTCATTCATTTAATTTGCTCCTACTTGCACTTATAAATCCTTTACAAAAGCATGGATCAGTATAAAAAAAAAAACAGAAGTATTTATTTTCCAGAGACTTAGGCTTTCCTAGGTTGTCCAATGCATTTCGGTCCTAATGGCCATCTTCGGGGACCAATTTCAGCCTATTTTGTAACATCTGTAGATGGTTAGTTTTTCTTGTCAATTTATGAAAGATTTAACTTAATCGCGGTCTCTTTCTATAACCAAGGAACATGATGTGGCATCTTGTTTTAATGGGGGTTAAGGGTTTCCTATTGAGTTCTTGTCTTGGTTGCCTTGATTCTGCTTAGGAACGCCAACAAGGGACACCAGGACTGCAGTGAAGTCCCTTGAAATGCAACTTCAAATGACCTTCCTGTTGAAAAGGGTATAAGAAAGGACACCTTGCCTGAGACCCTGGACTGGGTCTCCCAGCAACCAAAGGACCAAGGAAGAGATCCCTGTATATCCCTGCATCTCTGAACTGTCTGGATGCTGGTTTGGACACCTTCGAAGCGGGTGAAGCTGCTGAAAGGGACCCGCCAGACTCATCTCCAATCTCCACACTCAACCACCTCTGCAACTCAGAGTTCTGCTTGATAAACAAAAGCTCTGGTGTCTCCACATCAGAGACCTGCTGAGTCTTCTAGCATCCCCAACTTGACATCGGCTGCCAGTTTCACTGAGCTCCAAGTCGTTGCTGCTGCGTTACCACAACGACGTGTTTACCCAGACAAGCCCAACTGCCAGAAGGGGAGTCCGTTCCTCCACATCGGGGGGCCACTAGGCCTTCCAACACTGTCAACTTGACACTAGCCCTGCCTTTTTTCGTGCCTTCGAACCACGAGCTATCACCACTGCAGAACAGCATAGCAACATTGGAACCTCTCGCCTTTGCTTGACGAGTCTACCCGGGTTCGCCACCAATAGTACCCAAACTCCTGGTTCAATGCCAACAAGCCTAGCTTGATGCTGTAGCGCCCTGAGAGGCAAGAACTAAAGGAATTTGAAGTGGCTCTGTGGCTCTGAAAGGATCCCAAGTTATGGTATGCCGCCTTTGCTACCTTTTTGCAAGACCAAATCAATAGCTTTGACATTTTGATGCTGATGTCTTGGCCAGAGCACCCATGTCTACAAACCCAGAAGGCCCCTTTAATTTAAAGTCTGTTTTGCCTTAACGTGGGGCCCGGAAGTGTTTTATTACTTCTCTGCATTTTTGTTTGTTTAAAGGTCTTACTTTTATAAAACTTTGGTTGGACATTCTTTTGTTTTGGTATCATGCTACTATTGTTCAGATTACTTCTGTACCAGCTTGCACCCCTGCTGTAGAGTATAGCCTGCCCTCAGCCTGTGCAACCCTTCAGGCAAAGGAAGTGTACCCATCGGGCTGTGCCGGTTTAACCTTTTTGGTTGGGTTCACTGCTGCTTTAGAGAAGTGTGAAAATGAGTAAGAAACGTTTCCACTGCTGTTAAGAAATATTTTCTTTTTGCTGCTTTCCTCCCATATGCTTCTATAGGGACATCCTTTTTTGAAAAAAAAATGTTTTATTCTATATGGTTTACATCTGAAACCGATTTATAGTAAAACTAGTGTGTTGAAAAAAATTACAATCATCACATATTACAAAACAGAGTACCAGTTGACTTTAAAAACAAAGACTTTTCATAAAATGTTTCATCAATGCCCACATTTACTCACCCAAACATTCATATAAAAAAAATAGCATAGATGTCTCAGATATATATGTACCCAACAAAATGGGGTCAGTATAAAGATCCAGGGATTTAATAAAGCCAGCCACTGCCAGTCACTCAGAATTATTTTCAATTGAGACACCTGGAACAAATACAGTCGTCATCTCCTAAATTGCCCCATTTTGCGAATTTCTCCAGATATATCATTCTTTTCACCTTAAGTGAATGCATGAAACCAGGAGATGTTTACAAGTTTCTATGACCCCTGTCTGCTTATAGAATCTACAGAGGTCATTTATATCACCTCCCATCTTCCTTCTCATTATCTCTTGTTGGTAGGATGTTCCATCTTAATCTGAGGAAAAGGCAGCAATAATAACGATTTGGGAATTGTGTCATAATAAATTACATTGACCCTCTTTTTTATGTTCATATTTTAAATTAGAGAGGGATGGGTAGCTATGAAATTTCTCTATCATACTAATCCAGCCATTATCAAACATACGTTTTTTTACTTTCTCTGGATTAGACACAAGCATTTCCCTATTATCAGAATCTCGTAAAATGTGATCAGACGCACCCAGAAGCATATTTAAGAAAATACTCCTTATAGTGCAGCCCTGAGTTGTGACCATTTTACCTAACTCATAGAGAGTATCACTTATGGGAGCCAATAGACTACGAAATAAAGCCATCAACCGACATTGGGTTCTCACTTTCATGGACAACAGGCACAATTGAAATCGAATTGCAGCCATTGGTATATTATTTGGAACTTTGAGTATTTTCCTCCAGATCAACTCCTGGAGTGCAATTCCATACCATATATCAATTTTGGTACAATTTTCATAGAATAACGTCCACATTTCTGATCCAATTTCATTATTTGAACTAACAAGGGTAGGGCCTTCTATTTTCGGAAAGCCCGAAGCCCAATGTCGGAGGGTTGAGCCATTATTGTAAAGCCCAAGCATAAAATACTTTGTGCCCTCTCGATTCGTTGCGCTCCTATGGACCAGCCCAGTTTTTTCACCCTCTTTCCTTTTGAAATGACCAAAATATGGGTCTTTGCAGGGTTGATCGTCAGCAGATTAATCTCTGCAAATTCAACAAATTTGTTGATCAATCGTTGCCCACCCTAGTAAGATCGAAGAGTAAAAAGTAATTGGCATATTCCAACCACAATATCCTCATGTCTCCCTGCTTTGCCCTTACAAGCCCGGCAACTTCCATGTACTCGCCCACATCCGCAACGTACAAATGAAACAGACAGGTGCTGTTAGACCATTTGGGCCAGCAGCACGGGAGTTCTTAGCCTTTTTAATTAATTTCAGTACTTCAGAGTATTCAATTCCAGAATCCCACAATGTCGTTTCTCCACTGGCCACTCTACTTTTTTTGGCCACCATTTGGACAGTCCCCATATAGCTCTTAGAAGAAACAGACCCATTGGGCCTCTGATACTCCATTCAATTGTCCCACCATCAACGGAATGTCTTGTCGGTTGATCAATTCCCAGTAAGCCCTCAAATCTCTTTTTACCAGGATGCCAAGCATCAGTTGTGCATTTTTTTGTATCATAGCTGTCTTTTTGGAATAGCAGAAATTCTAGTGTTTCTGTTTGATAATTTTGATCATCGAGGTCTTTACCAACTATTCCAAGTCAGAGGTACGTATCTCTCTTATCCTACAGAGCTTTAGTGATTTTTCTTTGGCAATACTTTCATCATAGGTATGTAAATGCTTTTTCTTCTGGACCCCCTCATGTTGATCCCTTTGAAGCAGATAACTCAAGAATGAGTCAAACTCCTGACCATTAAAGACTTGGTGTTTCCATAAATAGGAAGTACTATTGAAGATATTCATTAGTTGATATTATGTAGTGACCATCTAATTCCTTTGCCTTGTCCAAGGATATTCAAATTAGTCAGACCCTTTTTAGAGTTTTATTAGGCAGAGAACTCAACTTTCAAGGTACTATGGTCACTCCACATATTGAGGGTAACAGTAATACCGTGACTAATTTTGCCGAGCACTTCATCAGCAAAAAAAATAATCAATAGTAGAAAAACTAGCACCTCTATGCCAAGTTGGTAGGGTGGGAATGGTCGGATCTAGCACTCCATTTAGGCACACCAAACAAACAGATTTAAGTAAGCGATTCCACATTTTGCCCCATTTTGATTTCTGCCCCCTGTCAAACTGTCCAAGCAGTTCTTCGCCCAGATCTTGATAGTCCACATTAAAAGGGATTCTACAATCTGAATTGAAGTCCCCGGCTATAATTACTTTACCATGTGAAGTAGAGCATTTCCAATCTGTTACCAACTCGACAATTTTCTCTAAAAAGACCTCCAACGGGGCCAGCCCAATATGCCAATATATATTAATCCAAAGAATTACCACAGTCCCCTCCACAGAAGACACTTTAACAGCCAAAATCCCCAGTGGGAGACCAGTGATCACATGCGTTGAGAGACACAAAGTTGATTTAAGTCCGATTAATAGGCCTGCGCAAGGCCTTCCTCCCTTACTTTGCTTTGTTAATTGAGATATAATTTCAAAGCCATCTACAAATGTTTCCGTCAAAAGCCATGTTTCTTGTAAGAAAATACAATGATGTTCTTTTAACATTGATACTGTCTCCGAGTTCGTACATAACTATATATATTTCCCCAAGTGTTCCAAGAGATACACTTCAGATTAACAATTTGGCAATTTGGGATCCTAGATAGGGCACCACTCAGGACATCCTCAGTTATACAGGGATCGTTTAATGTGGGCCCAGTATTGCAATTCTCTAGGTTGACCTCTTGGAACCTGCCTCCATTGTTCTTGATTATTTCTATCGAAAAACCACCTTTAGATTACTGTTGTATACTCTGTGTCCTTTTGTCGCTTCACAGACTTCTGTTCCACCTTCACAGTGTTCACTTCGAATCCCAATTCTATAATAGCCTGTCTTTCCCTCATAACCAAATTCAAAACAACCTGTGATTTAAACAGAATATTACTCCTATCACATCTTTCTTTATTTGGAAAGAGTCCTGTCTAGATCACTCGTAGAAAGCAGGAGCAGTGACTGGATCTGTGAGAACATTTTCAGGACATCGCTTCGATTGAGACACAATGGAAAATCTTCTCACCACAGGCTGGTTATTTGTACGGCATCTACCTGTTCTTCTTCCCCGCACAAATTAACTTTGTGTTCACGATCGTTACACTTTGGTTCCTGCCTATCCCCATCTAAAGAATCGATACCCCTGGTGCCCTTTAAGCTGGAACGTCTCAGTAAGTTCTTTGGGCCCAACAGTTTCCTTTCTTGGGGGCAGAAAGGCCTAAAATTATTATCTACAGCCTCCAACTTCTCAAGGCCTTTAGGGGCATAGAGTTCACCCAGAAATGTTGGTACCGGCTGGGAAACCCCTGTTGGGCGTAGGTTCTCTCTCAAGTGCGCCTCCATCAGCTTATTTTTTCCAGTGTAATCATAAGGCTTACCTTGATTTTCCGTAACTCCCTGATTCACGACTGATTTTTCCCCCCCTGACCCCTCCCCTGAGTACCCCTCTACCATAATATTCTCCTGGCTCTGGAGGTCTTGGAGTAGTCTCCTTGGTGAGGCAATACTAACATGGATGGGGCTTTTAATCTCCGGAACCAGCTGTTTTGACAGAATCTCAGAGTTAGTAGATAGGAGTGCCCTGTCTTCCAAGGGATTACTGTTATTAATTGTGACTTTTAATTGCATTCCCTGTGCTTCCTTGGTAACATTTCCAGCCTTGCGGATCATATTTGCATCGTATCCTCTTATTTCATCCACATCATTATCCTTTGCAGCAATAAATAACCTATTTGCAGGGGCAGCAGATACGGTCAAAAGGTCTGTTTCAAGTCCCATATCTACCCTTATGTTACTTGTTATTTTATCATTTTCAGAATTCACAGATATGGCTGCAGTCCCTGTAGCTTGCAATCCATCCTTATGAATGTCCTTTTCTACCCCTGTGATAGCATGTTTTGTCTTAGGATCATTTTCCACACTATTGCTGCTACCTTTCCCCTTCAATTGAAGCGAATCAGGTATGGTTAAGTTACGTAGGTATTTGTGTAGTATCTTTTCATTTTTTGTTTTCCTAATTTGCTGACAATTTCTTTTAGCTGCCAATATCTTTCTATTCCGAGGCATATCGTCTTTAGTTAGGTCTATAATATCACACTTTTGAATAGCATCCTGGAAAGTCAGAACAGGGGATCTAGTCGGGGCTATATCCTGGTTCCCCTGTTAAGTCCTCTTAGTGTTCTTAAAGGTTTCATTAATATTCTCCCCAAGTCCAGCCGCTATCTCATCCTGCCCACATGTGTCAACCAATGGGGGATTTAATTGCGGAATTGGTTGATTAGAAGGTATGGGACGATGACCAACTTGCCCCTGCTGTCGTATTAGATCATCTAGGCCGTCCAAGCCTTCCAATCTGCTATAGATTTCTGTGAGAAGTTCAATGTGTGATCTAACCTCTGCCCATATGTTATCGTACAAGTTAACAAAGGAACTTAAGACCATATTCCGTGCTGAGACTGTAGGTTGAGTGAGTCGAATTCTCTCATCTGCCTCTCTCAACGTATGGTGTATTGTAGATTCATTGGAGGTTTATTTTCCTACTTCCGGCAAAAGTCCTCTCTCTCATAGCCAATTTTGGTTTCTAAGTATGTTCATCTATAAAATTGTTGAGTTCAGATGGAGAGCCCATGTTTGAGGCATCACAAGTCTGCTGGATAACACTATTGTATGGACATTCTATATGAACTCGAATAATATCTGCTAGAGCTTGATCAGCACATTCAATGATGCTCAGATCATCAATCTCATTATGTACTGTTTCACTCGCTTCCAACTTCTTTGCCATTTCAGTCATCAGTGAGTGATCCAGTCTAGGTATTGATATGGCTGATATGGATGGCTTTATTTCAGTATTTGTAGCTGTTCTTTTACCAAAATAATTTGAGATTTTGGTGCCCGCAATAAGTCCACTTAGTTTGGTTTTAATCTGCTTTTGATATGGGGTTTTCCCCCAATTTCCTAATATCGAAGTCTTAAGCAGTTTTTCTCCCCATGTAGCCCTACCTTGATTTGTCAGGCTGAATACTGTTATTTATTATTTGTAGATTCCCATTATTTGGGGGATTTGAAAATAGGCCTACTTCACTAGTAATACCTTCTTTATTTAAGTCAAAATTATTCACCTCTTCCTTATTCCAACTCCTAACTTGTGGAGTATCTCCTTTCCTGTGATGCTTTTGAGGAGCTGGATCATAAGAGTAGTCTTGGCTAGCAGCTATTACACCACCTTTGAGCACCATCAATGTATTCATATTTAAATCGGCAGTTTCCTGACCTTCATTAGGCCCCCCAATTGGTCTAATGCCCAAATACGGTGTTCCAAACGCCCCCAAATTTTGAGCCAGGGTAGCAGTTAGTCTGTCTTCCTGGACATCAGGTATTACCACTAGACCCTTCTCAGGGACTCCCTACCTTACTCACCAAGCTCAATAGACCCTCTAAATTGGCTTTATTATGTATTTGAGTCACTATTGACCCAATGATCTTCATGGGAGCAATAGTATCAGAATCCGGGACATGGACTACTGCTTCATTGGGTAAGTCCTCCATCAATGAAATATTTAAATCTGATGTTAAATGTAGGGTTCTATAGTTGGTCTCCAATTCAATAGTACAATTTATTGATTTATTGGGGCCATTTACCTCCACTGAGGCCAATGGTCTCCTAAGACCTGTATGTGTCATAGTAATTATAATAGGGAGCAGACCGTCCCTCTGCAGAGGAGAGGTACAAGAATGAGCAAATATGGAGAAGTAGTCCTAGATTTTCCACCAAATGATACCAAGAAAAAATGGAAAAAGGACCAAGATCACAATAGTATCGCTTGGTAACCCAGTAGCTAATGTGGCCAAAAGTGCTTACAGAGAAGACGAACAGTGGCTAGGATTCCAAGCCTAAAAATCCCCAGCAGGAATCTAGTGTTCCACCTTAGCCTTTAAACTAAATTGATAATTCATAAGGAAGGTTTAAAAAAGCAAGACCAAAATGGCCTACTTAAATTCCTGTTAAAGTGCAAGGCACAATGAGTGTAGTCCAACACAGCTCATGGCTAATGTACAAAGTACAAAGCAAAATAGTCCTAATAATTCATTGTGCCTAAGAAAATATCTGGTGAGTCAAGAGTGAGTATTAAAAGGGCAGTGTACATAAGTAATGGAACATCCGAAAACACATAGAAGGAAAACAAGAGATACAGAGAAAATAAGAGCACTTTTCTTGCTTTAGTTTGTTTCGCAGTGAGACAGATTCACACAATATTCGATTGTCTGCGGATTGTTCCACTAAGAAACTTTAGGAACCATGTGCAAGTGCAATATAAATTACAGCATGATTCTCAACTTATGCAGACTTTAATAAAACAACAAAATAATAAGACCCGATCATTTACCTTTTAAAACGGTGTCTAAATTATTTGTAAAAAGACCAGGTGGTCCGCTTAAACATACAAGAAGATAAATTAGCATGGATGTAAATGTGGAAATATAAATGACTACAGAATATATACCTAAGTATATAAAAGGATTACTGCAGTAAGCGCGGCTATGCTGCAATGGCAATATGCCTCGGGGGAGAGGAAACCTTTGCTGCCCCCAAAGCAATAATGTATTCATTGGCAATATTGTCAGAATTAGTGTTTCAGTAAATTAAAGCAGAAAAAGAAGTAGAGAGGAAACCTCTCAGACCCCAAACACTACAGCTGAACGTCCGTAGTCGCTGCACCACTGGACGCTCACTCGTAGGAGTATTTTCATTCAACGCCGCAGCAATATGTGATAGTTTAAAATATCTACCCAGCTCTGAACTGGGAAATCCTTGTAGACCTTCCCTGAGCAGCCTTACTCTGCTGGTCAAATATAGGCACCTCAGAATCGCCTGTGTAGCAGGAGCCGGCAGGGCACGCTTGACAGCTTAAGGAGCTGCCTGAGTCCGACTCATGACCCCGCCCTGTCGTTCCGAACAGCTGCCTACTGCTTTAGTACAAGTTCACCTGTAGCAACAAACAGTTCAGGATCCCGGTGTTGTGGATGAACTCCGTATGGCAAGATCAACTGTAGTTCGTGGACGCGTTTCACAGGGATAAAGTTCCAGCCGTCTCACGTCCAGCCAAACAGCCAAACAGCCCAAACAGAAATGCAGAGCCGTTTTCACTGCGGAGGGCTTATCCTAGGGACATCCTTTCTTTGGATTCCCGACATGACTTTTTTGGAGGTAAATAAAGCTGTCTGCTTTACTTCCCTTGTCTTTGTGCTCATTGTTATGGGAAACTGATTAGTCCAAAAGGCTATGAGTACTGACGGACTATGTCGATTAGAGAATTTCTTGTATTGTTACAACTGCACAAATCACCGTAAAGTGAAGTGTGGTTACAATGCTTTGTATCCTTCTAACATTTTCTGTAATGGCTTTCTGGTTACTTTTACAATGTGCTTATGATGAACTGGTGGCAGTGGATATTTTTCTATTGTGTTTTATACCTTTTACTTGTGCACTTTTGCATTTACTGCAAAGGGGCTATTAAATGTTCCTAGCACCCTAAGATGGCTGTGCCACACTGTTTTCGCCTGCCCTTTGGCCTCCTTCAAGCCGTCTTAGATCAAAGATTTTAAAGGCAAAGGGGCAGTTTGTGTGTGAGCTAGGATGTGGAGACTGGGACTATCTGGTCCCACTATACATCCTGGTGCCTCAACGTCTACGGCTGGGCAGATAATGTGGCAAGTGGATATCCCTGTTCGGATAGCCACTACCAATATGAATGGTGCAGGTCCTTACCACTGGTGGACCTGGGTATGCTTTCAGTCCAGATCTTGGATAAAATGAAGACTCCCACAGGCATTCTTCCGATCACCCTTTGAGCCAAGTCTTCTATGAAGAAGAGCAGCCTCTTTACCCGAGGAAGTCTTCTGCAGCTGACCAGCACCAACTCCAGTGAAGTCATGGTGAAGCCCTGCTCCTCTGCCCGATATCAGGTAGACCCTTGTTGGTGATTCAACCCCTGGACCCGTAGGACAACCCCTGCTCGAGGATCCGTGCCTTCTGGACCTTCAGTAGTGTCCCTGGACTAACTGGTGGGCTGTCCAGCTTCCTCCTGGGTTACCTCCCTGCAGCAGTCACCGTTCCGAGTGCCTTCTTGGAACTTGGAGGATCTTCACCTGGGACAACAAGACATCTACTCCTGCATTTTCAGCCATCTCGCATCAACAAGATTATTTGCTAAATTGCTGGCCTGTGAATTACATGCCTTTCTGCTGAGACACTGTAACCTGTAACATTTGCACTAAGCTGTACAACTTCTTACCTCTTGCGCCCTAATACCCTGAGGTCTGGCGCGCACAAAAAATACTAAACAAACAAAAGCTGTGCAGCACCTGTTTTTCTTTGGCTCTGGAAGATTGCATTTCGCTACCTGACCGTGGTTACTCCCGTTGCAATCCATCTTCTTTGCATCCAAGAGGTGTCATGAGGACACCTGAATTGCATAAGTCTCCAGACACTGTTCCGCTGGAAGGTGTGTGGAGACGCTTTCTAAGCACTGCGACCAACCGAAACTAAATCATGCATCCGAAAGTCACCTGTGCACCCATGACCCCTGGGCCTTCTTGGCCGGACCAAGCACATAAGACTGTGTCCCCAATGGAACCTCAGTAGTGGTCTCTGGAGAAATTGGAGTCGGGGGTGAAGCGGGTCCTCCAGTGGGCTTGGGGGGTTTGTTATCATACATGTTCCTTTCCTCCCCTGTGCTCTATAGGGTTACATGGGAGTAAAGTTCTGGCCCGAAACTACTCTTTCCCAGCCTGGATTGGTGGAGCCCTGGTCAAGGATCCTTTATAGGCCTACACTAGTGACTGGGAAATGTTCTTATCTATTTGACTTTTCGATCATAACTATTGGCCTTGTCCAAATATTTTAATAAACCTACCTGTGAAGTACAACTTTGGAACTGTTAACTTTAGGACACAAGGCCCCAACCCATGTTGGGGCTGGGCTCATTAAGTGTTAGGGGAGCTATTCTGTGGTTATTCCAAGTGTCTTTACAGAATTTCATGCGTACTCACCTGTGTGTCACTGGTTATTGAGGTATATTAGTTCTTTCTTCTCTGAAGTGTAAATGTACATATCTGTTTTATAGTAAGCTTGTGACAATATTTGACTAGAAGTTTTACTTGCTTACTGTATATTTTAGAGACCTAATAAATCATTCTATATTTTGTACTTACCTGTCTAACTGGAATTATTAGTGGTTTTCTGTGTGGGCTCATCGTAGTCATAGACCACTCTTACCTTGATTGGATTTGGCTAGACCTCAGTGCCATCCTGTTCAATTTAATATGGTTGCCTCTCAGAATCCACCCCCAGGGTTGATTTTGAAGTCCATCTTAACAACTTATCTTAACCTGTGTGTGTATATATAGAATAAAACACTATTTGTATATATCCCAGTGTGTATAAGTGTTTCTTTGGACCATATCTATACTGTAAATTCTTTGTACCTTCCTAGATCCCTCTCTCCCTCATAAAATAAGCTCTGTCTGCTCTGCCACACTAACAATACCTTGAGTGGTACAGGCCTGTACTAGAAGTTGGAGATTTGTATTGCCTAGTAGAAATAGTCCTATAAGGTCCTAAATAACTGGACTTTATAACTGTCTTAACACCAGCTTAACTCATTGCGCTCCTATTGATGTCCTCCATAATGCTACGTCCCCCATTATGCTCTTTTGTATGTCAGTGTGAATCCCTTCTCTTATAATATCTATATGCTCATTGGCTTTGCAACAGGAACGTGCCGAGTTAAGCTGGTCATGACTTCCTACATCACCTGAATTTCACATGTTTTGTTGCGTTAAAACTGCACAAATTAACTGCACCTTAACTAACGTTTTTTCAGTGAATTTCAAGGATTTTGTTAAACTATAGTTTTATTACAGGCCATTGGCCATGACCTTCGGCTGTGCCCACTGTACATGTTCCCTCAATATGTTTTCTTTTGACCCACTAGGTGGCCACGGCCACTATACATGTCTTTACGGCCCACTGGGCAGGGCCAAAGCCTTTGACCATGCCCACTGTTTATTTTAAAATACTACCGGGTCACTAATCATGGCCTTCGGCCGTGTCCACTGAACATGTTCCCCCCAATATGTTTCTTTTGGGCCCACTAGGTGGCCATGGCCACTGTATATTTAAAAATTCTTTCTAACTCACCAGCCATGACCCTTGACCACTGGCCCCAGCCTTCGACTGTGGCCCCTTTACATGTTACCCTAATAGCTTTCTTCCGGTCCCACTAGCCATGGACTTCGGCCATGGCCAGTGATCTAGGCCATGGCCACTCTAAATATTGCTCCAATAGGTTTCCTAAATGGGCCCACTAGTCCTGGCCTTTGGCCATGTCCACATTCCATACTGCATCCCTTGACATGCTGCCCCAATAGGATTTGTTGGGGCCCACTGCCACAGCAAAGGTCATGTCCACTATCCATATTGCACCATTTGGTTCCTTAAAGTAACCCAGTACCCATATCCTTCGGCCACACCCATTACCCCACACCTCACGGTAGCTGTAAAATTCCTTTTTGTTTTTTGTATTCTCATTTTTTTTAAACTTTTTTTTTGTGAAAAAATGTTTTCCCATAACTGCAGTTATATATGCAATGTACTACAAATAACCCTGGTTATCCGTAAACGCCTGAAAATAACCAGGATTATTTTCATGTGACACACTTTAATTTCTGATCCCGTTTTCTACTATACCGCTGATTATCCCAGTATTTTGTATTATTTGCTCTTAGTCGCTCCAACAACATTTCTAGCACTGGCTCGCAGCACTAGAAAACATTACATTCCTGCTACTTGCTGGCTCTGCCTGGCGATAGCCCTCTTTGTGCTGGGCTACTTGTGTCCTTTGGACATTCCAAGATGGCTGTACTGTGTGTACCTGAGTGCCTGGGTCTTTGTTTTCATTCTGCTGCATGGGATTAGCTGGGGCTCGGTTTTAACTGGCCTATGGGAAAGCCGGCAGGCTTTGCCGGCCCTCCTCTCAAGGCCCACTCCTAAGGCCACTGTCTGCTACAGGTACGCTAGGGTCACCTGTGTGTTGTGTGAGACCCCCACCTCCCCTATGGTCATCTGTGTCACGTGAGCCCCCCACACCCCCTATGGTCACCTGTGTTGCGAAAGCCCCCCACACCCCCCCATGGTTGCCTGTGTGTTGCATGAGTACCCCCCTATGGTTGCCTGTGTGTTGCGTGAGCCCCCCCACCCCTGTTAGGCAAGATTGTATGCAGTACCCTTTGGGTGCACTACACCAACCCTGACCTCCTGGCAATAGGAACCCAACCTTTGGTATAAGTCTGTACTACACACAAGAGGGGTCAATGTGAGCTGTAGGGGAGTTACACAGATATTCACAGTGACAAGTATTCACATAAACACTTACACACAAGGTTTCTTGAATAAGCTATTATTAATGTATTTATCAGTCAGTTAGAATAAGCCTTCTTAAGAAGAGAGCAATATATAAAAGCAACACGCAAATACACTTCAAAACTGCACACTCCTAGTTTCTAAATCAGTAAAGACCCTTTTGGGATGGCCCACAGTCACAACCTACACCCTCAGATGACTTCAATAGCTAGGGTGCTGGGGATATTAATATCTTACTGTACCATTTAGAACATTCTTAGCAATTGGTCAAAGGAAAAGGTTATTAGAACAAATTAGAGAGCACAAATATTCTTAAGCAGGCAAATACTTTTGGATCTCCTAAGCAGAGTCATTCAGTGTAACAGGTTAAGCCAAAATCAATGGGCAAAAGTCTATATGAGCTGAAGCACTTCTGGTAGGTAAGTAGAAAGGTCTTTGCACAATGTTTTAGACGTCTTTGAAGAAAAGAAGAATCAATGTAGGGCCACAAGCTGTTTAGACTTGTGAGTAGTAGAAGATGCAAGCAACTCTACAATAAGAGGCAAGTTCTCTCAGACTTTACAGTACCTTTTGGATTGAAGAAAAAGTGCAGCAGATGACTCCTGTTCCTGTGCAACTCTGCAGATCTCACTGTTCCTGGGCCTCAGTCGTGGGGACAAGAGGGAGGACTTCGGGGGACTCCTGCACTGCAATGGGACAGTCACTGCTCAAAACCGGCAATCTTCAAACAAGTGGCACTAATGTGTTTCAGCTCCTCGTGACTACCACAAATAGCAACACCGTGGTTCCTGCCTTTCGTAATGGACTTTCCTTCCTGTCAAGATGGACTTTCCTTGCTTCTTGTGTCCAGCACTCTGTTGAGGGGGCTCAAGCTCGGTCAGTCCTGCTTCCTGGGAGTCCGGAGGATCTTCCAGGAGCTCTTGGCCAACTTAAAAGCCACGCACAAAATCTTGTGTTCCTCTCCTTGGCTATTCGGTTTCCAGCAGTAACTCTGTGGAAATTCAACCAGCTCTGAGAAAATGTCCCGGTGGCTTACTTTGGAGGTGATTTGTCTCACCAACTCAAGGGGAGAAGTCGTCCTTGCAGGGGCTTCTCTGTCGATACGAATTTGGAGCTTCAGCACAGCAGCAGGGCTTCACCGGGCAAACCAAAGGTCCAGGAGTTGCAGCAGGTGTCCTCTTCAAGTTTTTCTTCGGTTCCTTCGTCCAGTGGTCGACTCTGCCTTCCAAGTCAAAAGTCTCCTTTAATTCAGGTTTCTCCCATTCATTCCAGCCTAGCTGTCAGTCACCCAGCAGGGTGGCTGTCCTTGCCGGACAGTCAGACGGCCAATCACCACTGAGCACATTTGGGTCTCCTATGAGACTAAGCAAAGAGAGTTTCGGGCACTTCCCTCACTTCCTGCCCCTGCCAGACAAAGTGGAGCCAGAGGCGGGCTTCACTCGTGAATCCCGCCAAAGGCAAAGCGAACAAAGGGACCCAACCTGGTTTGGCACGCAGAGTAAATCTCAAGAAGGACCTTTCCACAAAGAAATGGCGAAAAAACAAGACCGGGCCATTTTGACAAAAATGGCACCCATGGGTGCTTTACTGTAGCTGCGAATGCAGCCCGCGGTAAATGCACACCACGGTAGTTAAAAGTAAACCACTGCCACCAACCATTCAGTTAGGAAAGGGTAACATAAAAATGTTACCTGAAAAGCTAGACAAAGGGGATACTAAGTAACCCCTCCAGCACCCTATTGTAAGATGGTGTATGCTGGGTCTAGAAAGTTACAAATGTAAGTAAAGTCAATTTCACTTTACTGCTCTGGGAAACAGTAGTTGGTCCCAGAGAAGGTATTTAAACCTTTGGGAAATCTGGAAGACTTCCCTGTGCCACTGCACTGAATGTGCTGTGTGACACAATGTAAAAGATGATGCCTATGAAGTTTGTCAGGCTCCATAACCAAAAGAAACACAAAGTTCAGAAATCACATTAAAAAACACATGAGTGGGAAAAAGGGTCACACTCTCTCCAGGTTAAAAAAAAAAAAAAAAGTCCTCAAAATCCAGGAAAGTTGCTGGGGGTCTCTAAGGTGGAGGAAATTAGCACATTTCCAAGAATTCTCCCTAACAACCCCCCTATGGTTGCCTGTGTGTTGCGTGAGCCCCCCGCCCCCATGGTCACCTGTTGTGTGAGCCCCCCACACCCTCTGTGGTTGCCTGTGTGTTGTGTGAGCCCCCCACTCCCACCCATGTTTCTGCCACCACCTAAATTGACTTTATGCATTTGTATGCTGCTGCCGCCCTGCAACGTGGGGTTGGGCAGCATGTTTCTGCCACCTGAATTGACTTTATGCATTTGTATGCTTCTGCCACCCTGCAACATGGAGTTAGGCAATCTGCATGTCTTTGCAAGCACTTAAGCAACTAAGTTAGCCTCCCTGCAACATGGGGTCAGGCAGGGGTGGACTGGGAACAAAAAGAGGCCCTGGAAAATAATTTTAAAGTGGCCCTATATTACATATTTTCAGCAAGTTCAACCATTTTCCTATGGGCACATTTTGAAATACCACACAAAAGAGGCCCAGGGTGCAGAGGCCCACCGGGAAATCTCCAGAGTTCCCAATAGGCCAGTCAAGCCCTGGGGTCAGGCAACATGTTTGTTTTCTTTTTGCAAGCACTTACATAACTAAGTATGCTTTCTGTAATTGTGATGCCTGAGGGCTGTTGTGCGCTTTATAAATTCAAATAATAAAATAAAATCCCCAGTAATAACCCTGGCTATGCGAAAACGTTAGAGCTCTGAACTTGGTGTCCAACCCTCCTCCCTCCACCCCCCACTAGTCAATTTCTCATTGTGTCCTCTTTCTCCCCTGCCCACCTCCAGCCTGATGCCATTTCTCCTTTCCTTTTTTTTCTTCATTTCTGAAAAGCCTTGCTGACTTATTTGTAGGACATATATATATATATATATATATATATATAGCTATAATTTTGGGAGGGGGGGCACCCTCTTGTCCATCTAATATTTTAACTATTGGACGGAATAACCCCAGACCCCTAGGTTTTTGCTGTGCGCTGGGCTGACATTTTGACTTTCCCTCTATGGGGAAATTAATGGAAATAGGCTGACAACAGCTGCGGTTTTTTGCTTTCTTGATAGACGTTTCTTTTTTTAACGAATCTTTACCACAATCTCCAGTCTGGGCAGGGGTGGGGGGCGGGGCGATGTGCTGGGATGACAAACACTTTGTTTGCAAAATATCAACCAAATACATCATGCATATCAAAAGTTTCCTATGGAACTTGATACTCCCGCCGCACTATATATGCTGGTTAGAAAGAAAAGGCAGGTTCTTGGTTTTTTTCTGGCACTATGGAAAGTCTGCTTTGTCTGCGAAGGGGAGTGGGAGGTAGTTCCATAGGATTGTGCATTGCACGTTATGAAAAGTTCTCAAGAAAAAAGGCGCTCACGAAGAGTTTATAGTGTTGGGGGGCTAACATTTTCCTTTGTAAAAAGTTTGCAGATTGATTACGCAATGCATCCGTCAACTAGTCCGTGCCCCTCCTTGCCTTAGGCTTCTTTTTAAAATGAATTTGTCAATTTTGGGCAGCCGTCCAACCACTACCATGGGAAGCTGCCTGTCACCGGTGAACAATAGGCTTAGAATGCGCGTTGAGCAGTTGTGCTGTTCGCTCTCACCATTGTCCGCTGACTTCACATGCTGGTAAGTGCTGTGCGATATTCCTCGGCAAGCGTTACCCGTGACTTCGAATCAAGAAAACCCTTTTTATATGTTCATTGTCTGTGCGTTCTGTGTCAGAGTTGGGAATAAATGGATTTCATTAATAAAGAAAACTGTTTTTTTAAGCAAGTAGCACTCTAAAACTGCGGCGTGGAACTGTGTGGTGCATTGTGCAGTGTTTTCTGACACAGAAAGGGAGCTTTCACTGCCTGCTGTGTGATTGCAGGGCGAGAGCATGGACAACTTCAACTGGGGAGTGCGTAGGCGGTCGCTGGACAGCCTGGACAAGTGCGACATGCAGCTTCTGGAGGAAAGCCAGCTCTCGGGGAGCACGCCCAGCCTGGGCCAGGTCCACCACGAGGACTCCGACGAGTCGTCCGAAGAGGAGGACCTCACCACCAGCCAGATCCTGGAGCACTCCGATCTAGTAAGCGCACTCTCTTGCTTTCTGCCACTTGATTTCAGGCAGGGCAGGGCCCCCGGTTTCCAATCGCCGGGAAGTTCAAGACACATCCTGCCAGAGCGCGGGATGGGCGGAGGCCTAAAACCCCTGGGCTGCTTGGTCTGACTCGCGATAATGTCTTTTGTTGGAAATCTTAAATGGGCCCTCTGTGGCCGTCACAAAAGCAGGAAGCTGCAGATCTGATAAGTGCCGCGCTGCTGTCTGGGAGATGGTGTGGAGCGCCAGATTGACTTTGGGGGCCAATCTGACCGGTTTCATTTATGGTCGCTGGCCATAGACTCGCCTCTAAATAGTGATGTTTAACATTACATCAGCCGCTGGCATGTTTTTCAGCGCTTAGCATTTTTACAATGAAAAATAGTCTTAAATACACGCCCTGGTCGTGCTCTAAAGAAGCAAGAGAGGAGCAAGTCGCCTGTTATGTAGGTTAAGTATATTCTGCTTGCGTGATGTTATAACACACTGACCTGTCTTATTTTTCTTTCTTTCGTTTGTAACAGATAATTACTCTCTCGCCCTCGGATGAGGCCAGTCACATAGATTCGCCCTCCACGTCTTGCGACACGCCTTCTGCGGAGCCCCACTCCTTGAACACAAGGACGTCAAGTTTCGATGTCTCCCTGCCCGACATGACCAATCACCTCCTGTCTGAGGACTCCAAGGTGAGCGAGTGCGGCGGTCACCGTGACGCACTCTCGACCTACCAAACTATACTAGTATCCTCACCCTTAGCCGTACAAAGCATGAATGTGTGCTGCTGGCATACCGCCGCACTGGGGCCTGTTCCCATCAGAGTCATACAAGGGCCGGACCACCAGTCCCCCCAGCATCCTCTACCATCACTTGCCCTTGGGCTCCCTTTCCTGGAATATCCCAACTTAGTCCTCCTGTCCAGTGCACTCCTTCTCCCCTCCCCCACTCTTTCCCCTGGCACTTGCCGCCTCGGCCCACCCAGCACTTGCCCGCCCCCACCAATGGGGGCACCCGACTTCTGCATTTCTCCCTCTACGAGTCCCCGCCCCCTTGCACTCATCACCTCGTTCATGTGTGTGCATGGTAGGATTGTGATGAGGTCAATATAACCATGTCTTTGCTGTTGTATTCTTATGATTTCCCATGCTCCCCCCACGCACCTTTTGTCTTGTGGCACCTGGAAACACCCGTGTATAGGCGCCATACACATATCCAATAAATCAAATGATCATCCATTATCCTGCCTCTCTGGAGTAGCTCCTATTATCAGCCTTTAATCTAGCATTACCGTTCCTCTACCAGTGAAAGCAGGGCATGCTTGCAAATCCAAATCGGGTGCTTTATGTACTCCAAGACAGTGGTCCGGGAAGTGTAAACACCACCACATGCTTGTCTGCCGAATTCTTAAATAGTAGACGTTATAACCCACCCCGGTAGTTCTAATTGTATACATCAGTCTCAAAGATGAAAAGCTGAACCAGCTCTGCCGAGATTTGAACCCCAGGCCTGCAGAATGCACGCAGATACTTGTGGCTGGCAATTGTCCCACTGAGCCATCTTATGCAGGCATTGTGATAATTGCTCTCCAGTGAGTGATCCATACATTTAGTGATGACCCAAATGCAAGATGAGCCTTCACAGCGCCAAATAAGAGCCTTAATACTTGGCGACACATCCCCACAGGAATACCCCCTTAAAAAAACTATTATTTCCTTGACTGTTGACATTGCTTTTGTGTTGTAGAAGGAAACCTATTTGCATGACTGCTCTTAGGAGCCCGTCCTACTTTACAAGAAGCCGTTTCTACTTAAGACTGCCCGGCTCGCTTGTGTTTTCTTCTTCTTAATGGCAATGGCTTTAACATTTTTTAGGAGGAAGCTGCACTTGAAGATGATGATGCAACGGTTCAAGAAGACGACCTTTCTGGGTCAATGAATGAAATCCCAGCTGCCTTTGAATGCAACGACAGTCTCGAGATGACGGAATCCGAAGAAAAAGACGACCGAGCCCTGGAGTCTTTCGCTATGGCCAGGTATGGGATCGCCGTCAGCATGTCCCTTCTTTTGTGTGCCGTCACCCTTTCTTGAGTACATGCTAGAGCACATGATTGTCCCCAAATGCTCATGTTCCAAGAGTTTGGTAAGTGGAAGTCTTGGTGCTAAAAAGCACTTATTTTGGTATGCAGGAGATGCGTTTATCTGTTCTTACTTGGGGTCTGTATACACACATAGACGATGTCATGGACCTTCACAATCAGTCAAACGAATACATCATTTGGTGGTGCACTGTCACACGGTGACCCGTGTGACGGGGCAATCTGACAGTTGCAATCAATGGGCTCATATATCCTGCCCCTGCCAGCGTTTCCAACCCACCTGCTAACAGCCATGGCAAGACAGCTCAGCACCGTGGCATACAGCGCCATTCCAGTCCAGAATGGCGTGTCCTGAATTAGAAGCCAGTTTCCTCATCTGCAGTGAGAGTCTGGGAAGATACCCAGCACCTAAAAACAACCTGGTTCCTGTTCACCTGTCTTCAGCCTGGTTTCCAACGCACACCTTTTGTTGAATTGGTGCAAGTGGGTGGGCTGAAGGGGGTGTATTATACATTGGGAAAGATGGCCGCGGCACTGGCCCACAGACTTCACTAGCTGTACTTGGTCAGTGCGAGGAGATGGGTCACGGCTGAGCGAGGCCAAAGTACAGTTTCACCTTCTCTTCATTATGTAAAAAAGTGCAACACATGATTGTTTAATTGGTTTCACATGGTGCGGTTCTGTTTCAGCTTTCCCTTAGGAGCATGCCCCCCCCTTTCCCTCTCGCCCCAGGACCGGCCAGCCACTCCTCACACTGTGATTTATAGCGCCCTGCCCTTCTTTGTTGGCCCTTCTTAGACTTTTTCTGCAATCGTGTTGTGTTCGCTAGAATATCGCATGGGTCCTCGTGGGCATGTTGAGTACTTGCTGCCACCCACCTCATGCGAAGCCCAGGGTTATCTGGAAGGGGATCAGGCACCAGAATCTTTCACGGGCTATGGAGCCCCCAGCTGTTTTACAAGTTTCTTCCCAACCTTTTAAACATGGGCGGGTCAGTCTCAATTAGTTGTCCTTTCTGGCCTTCGAGTATAGCCTGATGTTGCTTCTCAACTCTCCAATTCTATTCAGGGCCGAGGCTCTGATGACTCCCTTTCACTACCCTCTACTCTGCACCTACTTTTGTTCTCCTCCTTTCATCTCAATTCTTTCATTCCTCAGTCTCCTTGTTCTCTCTGATTCTTCCCTACTCTATTGTCTCTCCTCCTGGCCTCCTTGCTGCCCTGTCACTTTCTCTCTCCTCACTTTTTACCACCTTCTCAGAGCTCCAACACACTCTTCTTTCTTTCCCCTTCTTCCCTCCTTTCTCCTTTCTCCTCCTTGTCTACTCTTTACATCTGCCCCTATGTAACTTTCTTTCCTTCCCCTCATTTCTCTCTCCTCGCTGCCTTCTTCTCGCTTTCTCCTGTACCTCCTTTGGTTCATTCTGCCACCTCTTTCTCCCAGCTTCTTCTTCACCACTTTTGCTTCACTCGTTCTATGCTCCTATCTGGTCTCTCATCTTTCTATCCTTCATCTCCTTTACTTCACTCTCGCTCTTTTCCTCTCCCACTTCGCTCTGCTCTTTCTCTTCCTCAGCTACACTCCATTTTCTTACTGATCATCCCACTACCATGCTCTAACATACTCTTCGTGTTCTGTGCTTGTGACTCTCGTACTTCTCTCTAGTCTCACTCCTGTTTTATCCCTAAGCAGGAATGCGCCAAGGGCATATATTTGAGTGTTTTCAGGTGTGTGTGGCAAGTTAGTGGCTCTTGACCATGCAGGCTGCAGGTTTTCAGGTGCAAGTATTTTGGTAGCGGGCTTCCTCACAACTCTGCTAGCCAATATTATATTACATGCTTCTATCATCTTGGATTAATTTGGCAATCCACTTGCAGTGCTGCCACCTTTAAGAGGCGGCATTCTGGGAAACTCAACTATGCACAATTTCCGTTTCTTGAAATATGTGGCACCACATGATGGAAAGCAAGCGGGCAGAAGGAGTGAATTTTCGCATTCTCCATAAAAGTGAGAAAGTGCTCAGTAGCTCAGAGGTTTGGCTGGGGCTGAAGAAGTTGAGGTAGTCTACGGCAACTCTGATGATCAACATCAAATAGGTCTCAGCATGTGCTTAGGCATATACATGGAACACCACACGTTGGGGTTGCTGCAACTCAAGGTTAGTTTTTCCAGTTTACATCTTTGCTGGGCCTCGTTGGTAATGTAGAGGTGTTGGGTTACTCTATTGAATCTGCATCTGCTATATCATTGTTTTCTGTTTGTGTGTTTGTCTTGTATTGTTTTCTGTGCGCTCTGAGGCCTATGGGCATGTGGTGCTCTATACAAATTAAAATAAATTACTAGGTGGCAGGCCGAAGGTTTGAGCTTCTAAAGATCCCATTGCAGTAGTCCAGCCTGCAGAGCAATAGGGCTCAGTTGGCACATCTAAAGTGGTCTGGTGGGAGTAGAGGAATAGAAAGTGGTCTATTTTGGGAGTATAGTCTGAAGGAGTGCTGGAGTGACAAAGAAAGGAAGGAGTGCTTGTCTTTTTTGATGCGCAAGCAAAAGAGCTGTGAGGCAAAAAGGACTCCAAGAGACTTTAACTGTGAATGTGAGTGCACAGAATCATGCTAGGAACAAACAAAATAAGGTGTTGCAATTTTCAGCTTCCTCATTTGATTTTCCTCAATGCTCGGCATTCGTTTTTCTGACAATTTATGATCTCTGGGTATCAGGTTCCCTGTGTGGTTATCTCTAAATGTACCTTACGTTGTATAAAGTAAAATTGTACAACTGTTTTCTCTTTAGTTGTTTCAATACGTTTGGCTTCTTCTCTCCTTAGACTTTGCAAGATTTTTCGACAGATTCCATGAAGTTATTTCTTTGTACACCTTTGTTATTCATAGTAACCTTCAGTGACATCAATGCACCCACACTGGAGTATTTTGCTCTGTGGAATTTGTTGGTGGCTTCCGGTACACATCCATACGTGGCTGTGGAGATCAGTTACTGTACTGCATTCAGTCTGGTCAACACTGGCTCCAATGATTTTACCGTGAACCTTTTACCACCTCACAGCCCTGTTTGTCTACCTCAAGCATGCATCTGCCTTTTTGCTACTATCATGAGGGCAGTTCTGCATAGAATTTAATAGTTTGTATTTCAAATTCTATTGTGACTGTTAGGAAAGATTTCGTAATTGTGGGTAATTTTTCTTCCATGTGGCAACCCCTAAACATTTTGCTGTTGTTTTCACCATGATCTAGACTTTGCCAGAGAAGTGCAGCCTTCTACCGCACTCCTCTGGGCTTTCGCTCCATTCTTACGGGGAAACTGACATGCCCTTAAGACAGTCAGTACCGGGAAACGCTGTTTTCCGTAGTTTCTTTATCATGTTGCGGCTTTCGTGCAACATGACACAAGAGGGCACTGTAAGCTAAGTTACTGCTCTCTTGGGTCTCTAGCCTTCTACAGGCCCTAGATACTCTTTTTGGATTGTAACTGATCGGTGCAAGTGAATCACGGACGGGAATGGTGGCAGCAATCGTTTCTTGTGTTTTGAGCTCCTTTTGGCGTTCTAAGCGCGTTTCTCGCGCTTAGCCCAAAATGGTGGCCTGGCTCCCAAAATGGCCAGACCACGAGGCTCCTTTGTCCTGTCCGCTGACCGTCTTGCCCCCTTCACCTTCCCCAGGTCGAGCCGACCCGGGGCCTTCCTTATTTGGGCATGTACTTTCCCGCGAAACACGGATGCTTTCGCGGGCTTCTACAGGCCTTGTGTGTGCCTCCAGGATGTGGGCTGGGATGTCTGGTCCCAATACACATCCTGGGTGCCAGAGAGTCTAGGGTGGTGTGAATGCCTGGGACCACCGTGGTCCGTGATAGGTCCACGTATGGTGTGAGTGTTGATGAGCGGATCTCCCATTGGGTCCCCTCCGTTTTGGGGCGAAGGGAACCGTGGATAAGAGGGGGCTGGAAACGCCACTACCATGTCGATCTCCTGAGTTCTCACGAACAAAGGAATACAGGAGCCAAGTATCCTGCAACCACGAGGCTGAACCGAGGAATCGCTGGTGACCCGCTGAAGGACTGTTCCTCTGCACTGCTGTCACTTTGTGAAACCCTTTTTACCTCTGATCGAACCAGAAGGCCTGTACTGGTACTTCGACCCTTGGAATAGCGGGGACATTCTCGGCATCTTCACCATCTCCTGCACGTAAGCCTTCGGAAGTGTCTCTGGGCCATCCAGCAGACTGACCAGCCTACACAGGAGTCTTGCTCTGTAACCGTTGTATTTCGAGTCCTTGTCACTCTCGCACGATTCGTACACTTGGCATTCCCAGGTCTGAAGTGAGTAGTGTACATTGGGCTGAGATACACACGGCCGCTCCGTTGCCCTGCTGTTGTAACAAACTGTGCGGGTTCACTTCGTTTGGGACATCTTTAACTCAACTCTGCTGCTGCAGAATCTACACGACGACGAGACGTCCCCTGCTCCCCTGAACCTGCCAGCACTGAAACTGACGCGGAGAAGCCTGGGTCTGCTTGCATCGGGGACCGGTGAGTAGCATAGCTAGGAACTGGTCGCCCTCCTGCAGGAGCCACAGCTTTTCCCCGCTGTGTCAAAACAGCACGCCTTTCCGTACTCGCGCTCTGCTTCTGCCCACAGTGGAGGCTGCGCTTGAGTCGCGGAACTCTGTTCTTCTTCATTTGTGCACCAAACTGAACTGCCTGATTCCCTCGAAGAGACTCCCCTTTTTGCCCGTTGGCACCAGCGTGTGCCGGTACTTTTGAGCACAAGGCTCCACTCTTCGTAGGGCTTGGACTTCCTTTTAGTTAGGTGCCTCTGAAGGCGGACTGGGTCTAATCATTATTTTGCACTGCCTGTTTTCCTCCCCTTCTAGGTGGACTACACATTTCGTGCATCTAACGCTTTAGACTTGTTTGTATTTGTATATATATTGTATTGGTTTGGTATGTGTTGGTTTACTAGAGTTTTATTGTGATTTCTCGCTACGGTCATTGTTGCAAAGGCCTTGGAATAAATGTGTATATAATTTTAATATAACACCTGTTTGGAGTAGTTTGTAAGTGTCCTTGCTTTGTGTGCTCATTGCGGGCTTTCAGTCACCCTCACCCCTCTTGAGACCTAGTCTTGACCGCCGCGATCGCTACCCTGATTGGTCTGGCTTGTCCAGAGGTTACCCTGTTCCAAGTAATTAGGTTGGTCTTCTGAACTTCTGCGCCGCCAGGACAGAGTTCAGAAATCCGTCTTAACAAATTGGTGTACAGCGGTGGGATACGACTGAAGGTATCCAGTGTTGCGCACAAACTAAGGCATTTCAAGTTATTCCTACCAGGACACGTAGTGAATTGTTATAGTACAACTTTAAAAAGGCCATAGTCCTATCTAACAGTATGGAAACAAATACCTTGTTAACTTTAAATGCTTCCAAATCCGAAACATTGAAAACGATGTGTGCGGAGAGAGGTGTTTCCTCTCAAGGCACGAAATTGGATATGATCCAAAGAATCGTGGCGTGGCAAGAAGCGCAGCTTGACGCTATAACTTCTGAGGACAGTGCGGAAGGAGGTGGGGCTGCTCTCACTGGTAGAACCGACGGTTCTGCCGCTGCACTGATCCACCGCGATCACGAGGAAAGGGAGGATGAGATGTCTAATGTTTCCTCTGCCAGTGTTGATGGGGAGGCTATGCTTGAATTCAAGAAGCAAGAGCTGCGGTTTAGGCAGAAGGAGCTTGAGTTCAGCATAGCCAAACTACAAATCGAACAGGCAGAAAAACAGAAAGACCGGGATCACCAGTTGGAACTGGCCAAGCTTCAGGATGCAAATGGGTCCAAGGGTCCCGGACATGGGTCTGGGACCTCCTCTCATCCACGGTTTCCAAAAGATCTGCTCGGTGTGTATGAGGAAAGGAATAACTTTATGGACTGGCTGAATGCGTTTGAGTATGCATGTGAAGTTCAACAAGTTGACAATGCTGATAAGATTGCCTGGTTACTCAGCAGACTGCCCCATTCTGGCTGTAGAGCCACCAGGACAGAGTTCAGAAATCCGTCTTAACAGTGACCTGCTTGTAATGCTCTTTAGTTTCTACTTATTAGACCAGTTGTCTCCTTGTTTAAACGCCCCCACCCCCGTCAAACCTTAATTTCTTTTTTTGCAGCGTTTTTTGTGGCACGGATTACTCCTTTTTTTTCTGCTTTGCAAGATGTGACCAATCTAGTGCGTGTTGCTATTACTTTCGCAAGCAGCTTTGCACCTCTTCGTTATTATTAGCTTGTAATGTTTTCAGGGTCATTTGGCATGTGCAAACAATTGCATGTATCAGACCAGGAGCAGTGACAAAACGGTGATCTTGTAGCTAAAGGTGCATTTCACTGATGTGTATTGTACTTTACTGGTTGCTATAGAGCAGTTTGTTGCTGCTTTTGTGCATCATATCCGTTTGCGGTTTCAAATGACATTGAAGTTCATAAATGCAGTAGGTGCCCTCAAGATCACCAATTGCATGAACATTCTCAAAGAAGAAAAACTTTGTAAGTTGGTATGCCTTAAACCCATTAACAGGAGCCTCAGTGTATGTGCCCATTTTTTCATATACTGAGGTACTTTCTGTATTATAATTACAAAGACTAATTATAACTATATAATTATATATTATAATTATTTAATTATAATATAAAATTATATTATTGTGAGGTATTTCTGTATTATAATTGCATTGCTTGTCAATGAAATTGGTTTTAGATATACATATGAATTTTGATGAAGCTAACCATTCAAAATGAAAGATTAACACAATAGATGCTGCAATTACAAACGTTAATTATTTTGCAAACCTGGAAAACACAGACTTCTATCATGAAGCTGAGTATATTTTTTTTAATTGTGCTTTGGTTTACAAGAAACCTTCCAAAAATGTATAAAAAATGTACACTAGCAAGAGAAGAAATGGAACAAAAAACAAATCTTAGTTTACACATGAATACATACAGTAAAAACAGGAAACAAGTATAAAAACGAGTTATTTCCTGAAGTTCATAATAGAGAAAAAGGAATAAACAGCCTTCAATTCCGCAGCACAAATTTGCCCACATTCATATAATGTATTCCAGGAGTGGAACACACTATTCCTTCATCAGTAAAATAAATCGTCATGTTAAGTTTTGTCATTAAATCTCTTCCCAAAATATTAACTGGTGTCTGCCGAGAATACAACAATGGGACAGACATATCACTCTCTCCTATAGAGACTGGTAATTCATCAGTAAAAGGAGCTAGACTTGTAGCTCCAGAGAACCCTTGAGCATTCATGGCAATTCCCGATATTGTATATTTTCCCTCTCGTATACAAGAGCGAGTAGCCTCCAGTGTCTATTAAAAAAGGAAAAAGATGTGCCTCTTATTGTCACATTGACCCATGATTCCTCTTCGGGGTATGGTGTCACAGATAGTACTGAACACATCTAATACCTGTGAACGGGTTCCCTCCCACTAAAGTGACACCTCCTATTCTAGGTGTCAATAATTGTCATGTGTTTGCATACTGCTGTGTCTGCATGGGGGCATGCTGTGACTGCCCTTGCAGTGGATTAATTTGTGGTTGCTGTGCATGTTGTATTTGCGGCGCTTGTATCTGATACTCTGTCTGATCTCGGGCAAACCCTTCCCTAGCTTGTGAGCTATATGATGGAGGATAAGCTGTCCCCCCTCTTGATAATTGGCCATTCTGTACAGTCCAACATAGAGGGGGAACCTGTCTGATTAGCCCCCCATTGGTTAAACTGTAAGTGGTTTCAACCCAGCACTCCACCTAAGTCAATGCCTAGTATGGGATGCCCAATGGAAACCCTTATTTATATATTTTTATGTCAAAAGTTTTTATTTCTGGATGATGTACCCTTATATAACGCCCCTCTCTTTGAATCTCCCCGGTCTCACTGAACCAAGAAGAAGGTTTGTTTTGCAAAGTCAAAAGATTTATTTGATGAGTTGCACAATATATATCAAACTTTTATGAATATGAGCAATATCTGAATATCACACATATGAATATTTATGCAACGATCAGCAATGGGTAATATTACAATATCAACAATCTCTTTAATCAATTAGGAGTAGGAATAGGAAGAATAATGTAGCAGACAATAACTTTGTATGGGGTCAAGGAAATGCAATGATAGGAAAGAATGCAACACAGAAATAAAACTTGATATAAATTCAATCAAAGACAATGTGATCACTCTTTCCCCCTGATACTTCGCACTCCCCCCAATATGCAATCTGAAGAGATGGAATGAAGGCACACAGGTTTCAGGAATAACACTCAACAATTGCAGTTTCAATCTCGATTCCCCCCAGCAAGTTTAGAGAGAACAGTAATGATTTTAAACAGGTCAATTGCTTTTAATTGTGGTTTGAAATGAATGGGAAAATGCTAAAAATGATTTTAATTCGCTAAATGAGATTCAGAACTAGTGAGAGTTGCTTTGGATTGGGAAAGGTAAACACTAACAGTGATTGTAGAATGCTTAGCAGATGGAAAACGAAATTCAGAAGTTGAAAGCAAGAAATAGCTGTTTTTACATGTGGTGAAATTGAGCCAAATGCGAAATCGCAGCAAACTTTTCAGCGCACGAGAAACGCGATTACAGCAAAACGCTATGAAATGCGGTTCTTGGTTCGTTTGAAAGCTGTGGATGTTAGCTTCAAAATGACATTAAAATTTCGTTCCTAGCACGTACGGTTCAAAAGTTAGAGGTTTTAGTCCAGGTCGATTTTTCTCAAGAGTCAAGATTTCAAAATAAAAGATGCGCTGTTGAAGATTTGGAACAAAGATTTCTTAACACTAGGGTGTCTATGGAGCCGCAAACTACAAGACAGCACAGCTACCGATCCAGAGGCGCCTTCGGATGGTTTCTATCTGCCTGAGACGATTGCCTTTCTCCAGAAAATATATATTAGCGCCAAGATGATTATCACTATAATTATCACAGGATTATGTGGATGAGAGAAGGAGTCAGGATAGACAAAAGAGATTCAATAATACAGTCTGGATACGTTGGAATGGGTTGGATTGGGTTACTTAATACTAAGAGGTTGGTTATGGACAGTTCTACACTAAATACTCACAACTATGGCTTGGAATGGGCCCATCAGAGATCTGGTCCAAGGTTTGGCTGGAATTTGCTCGCCACCGGACAGGTCTCCAGCGCTGGGTTCTGCTCTCAGCAAGGCACTCTGGTCTGCACAGCCTCTTGGACTGGATCTGACAGGTTCTGGGTTACAGCTCTGCTGGACTGATCTGGATCTTGGGTTCTAGCAAGGGTTCTTGGCCAGAGGTAGCTAACACAGCACAGCCAGGCTGTTGAATTGATTAGGCCCCATGGAAGTTTAGGGGTTAAAATCAAGTTGCAAGATTTTTAAAGGCCCGCTGAGAAGGGTTCAGCTGTTTGGGTTGGGCTTCTGCTACAGGGTTCTGGAGTCTGGTTCTGGAGTCTGGACTCTAGAGATGGGTTCTTCCTGCAGAGCGCTTTGCTGGTAGATCAGTGATGAGTGTATGTGTGTCTCCTTCTGGGTCCTCAACAGTCCTATTTATCCATCTTCCAAAGGGGTGGGGAGGCTGATTATACTATGCCCAACCCCCTAAGAATGTGATGGGTCAGAGAATTCCCCCTCTCCTGATTTGAGAAAGGAACAGTGTGTCATGATGTGTCAGAGTGACACTGTGTTTAGTGTCCAGAGAAAATCCCTCCCCTTTGTTCTTCCCCAGAAAATCTATTTTTCCCCAAAAACATATTTCCAATATCCACAACTTGTTAATAATACATAATTACATGACAGATTAACTAAGGTATGTTTCTGTCAAAATCTTATCTTCCTACGAGTTTTGGTTCACAAATGACAGTTTTTCGTGCTTTTGGGCACTTACTCGGTGTCAGTTCTGTACCAATTTTTACACATGCATGCACATACCATCTGGGCACATTCCTGTAAATTTTCATGTTCCTAGCATAATCACAATAGTTTGAATATGAACATTTTCGTGGTTTAGTCTCTGAATGTCGCACAGATTCCAGATTAGTGAGCAAACTTTTCATTTTAATAACCTATAAATTCCATATTTTTACCAGTTCAGCACAATTTGCTATAAGTATTTTTCTCAAACATACAGTTACTTCAGTTTCAAATCCACATTTTCAGTCTGGCCCGCCTCCAAGGCTTGGCTGAGCCAGAGACTGACATGAGCTTGTTCCTGCCTGGGCTGGTTTCTGTCACACCCGAATTAGCATTTTCTTTCAGTTCAAGAAACCCATTGTCTCTTTCCCAGGGCAGCAGAGGAAGTCTCCTCCTCTTCTCATTAGCATTCCAATGCGATATCCTCTCCTTTTTGTGGGAAGGAACAGGGTGGTGTATTCTCAGTGGAAAAAACCCTCTTTGAAGTTTTAGCTGAATCAGGTTACCTTATAGTCAATTGTGACATTGTTCCTTGTGAAAAATTACAGTTACAAATTTAAAATAGGCAACATATCTTCAATTCCAGTCTTTTTCAACATGAAAATCAATGTGTGGCACCCTATATTGCATTTGATGCAAGTCCCTTCTTTCCTCACACTTAGATTTTGAGACACATGTTTAACCTGACAGATTTAGAGATCGCCAGCTTCTGACAGAGGCGAGTAGCGGTATTGCGCCTATTTTCTACATATTTTCCCAAGCAAGCATCTTTTACATGTGGATTTTCTTCTTATAAATGTACTTCTGCTGACATATTTATTTGGATTCTTGAAGCAAAATGATGTTTAACATCCAACAAGGAGGTTGGATCTTTTGTGTGGTTTGTGAACCATGATTTTTGCGAATTTGCCAACCAAGAAAAACGGATTTCCAAACAGCTCTGTGTTTCTTTTGCAATCAACATTGCTTTTTCAAGTAGTTTCAGGCTGCTCTGTGGGTAGCCCAATGGTGGGTTTCGGCAGTGGTCTCCTGTGTTACCACTGACATAGGCAAAAGTGGATGGCGGCCTATTTTTCAGATTTTTCCTTCGCACTTCTGGGTTATTTTAGCGTGCATAATGCTTTCCAGCGGCCATTCTGATGTTCCTGATGCAAGCAGCACACAGGAATGTTGCAGGGCCTGGGCTAGTGGGGGAAAACATCCCACAAGCCCCTCCTTATGCATTTTGATTCTCATCCTGCACATTTTGAAATCCACCCCTTCCTCTATAGCCCATGCCTCTACCTCGTGGCATGAACCCATAACTGCCTTGGTCCATCGGGCACTGATTATTCGCCTGCAATGTACCCACTGCTTGCTGTAATCCCAGCCCTCCTCCGCTTGCCAATACCGCACTTTAAATGGCATATTTTGACAATTTCTTCAGAACCAATTAAGATTCCTCAATTTTCTTTGCCTCATCTTTCTTCCTATTTTTCTCTTGTAATAGCCGACAGTGATGCACTATCGTCAACTGTATTTCAGCCCATGGTTTTGCTTCCATTCCCACTTGCTTCATTTACCTCTGTACTTGCTTGGGTAATCCTTGACATAAAATGTGGTCAAATAATGCCACTGTTTTTTCCCATACTGCCTCGTTTCAAGAGTCGAATGCTTTTGAATGTCCTGAATGCAAGCAAGGGAGTCTTCATCTTCTTCATTTTACGTGTCATAATCACACCAATGTCTGATGTATCAGTATACTGCACCCCGAGAGCCCTCCAAACATCTGCTGTGCAATTATTAAACGGCAGTCCATCGTGTGCTGTGTTCCGTGTGGTCACACGTATGTCATCAGCTCTTTCCCCAAGAATAGCTGGCCAGAGACCCTTAATGTCCCCTATGGCTAATGTGTTCCCTCCTGTCATTTTTTTCCAATTCATGAATCAATTTTCCTGCACCCGATGTCAGACTTGCAAGTTTACATCTTAAATTATCCTTATCCATTTGCGGCCATGGAATATACTGTGGTCTTGCTCCCCCTTTTTCCAATAAGGGAAACTGTGCAAACCCTAACCCGCAGTCCGCTCCCATCTTCTGCCTATGCTGGCAGCATTCTTAACCTGCTCACATATGGTGGTGATTCTCCTTTCTTACAATACAATCATCCTCTGGGACGCTCTGGATATGCTATGGGATCTGGCGTCCTTTCCTTAGGTTGCTCTAGATCAGACCATCTTACTTCCTTGTCTGGCTGCAGGCTTTCCTCGATAAGACATGCACCTCCTCCCTCTTCCCCACGGAAGGATTCTCTTTCCTCATCGGACATGTCTAGTCCCTAACTATTGGGACACTCATCCCCTTCGCCCTTATCTAAGGTCACTGTGCTTAAGGATAAGGCTCATGTTTCTTATCTCAGACTCGCTCATCCAGAATGTGGTAGATGTTGATATACTTCGTGAGGCGCTTGCAGATCGCTCCCCAGTTTTATTGACTATAGCCCCTCCCCGAGCTACCCCTCCTACGAGAGGACCCTGAAGACTAAATGCATTCCTGCTAGAGGACCCAGTGATCTGTGCCCATATTAGAGAATCCATGGGACTATATTACAGAGAGAATGATACTGGCGATGTGAGCTGGGGCACGGTCTGGGAGGCAAGCAAAGCAGTGATTAGAGGACACTTTATTGAGCAGACTGCACAACTGGGGAGGGCCAGGAGATTACTTCAGGAACACCTGGAGGGGGAAGCCCGTAGACTAGAGGAGGCACACAAGAAGAAACTCGGGGCGCTCATTGAGGTACCTGTGGATGGCTAAGAAAGTGCTTGAGGCACACCATATGGGGAGGGTGGCCTACTGCATGATGCGTACCAAGGATTTTTTTTTCACGAAGGGAAACAAGGCTAATAAACTATTAGCAGCCAAGCTGGGGAAGCAGACAAGGCAAAATAGGATAGACTTCCTGCGGGATAAGAAAGGCAAGGGCACCTCCTCCGAAGAGGGCAAACGTCATATTGTGGAGGAATTCTTCAGGGAACACGCGGCCCCGCACAGGGGGGACTCACAATCCGCCAAGTTGAATTAGCTATCAAATCACTCCCTATTGGCAAGGCTCCGTGCCCAGACGGTTTCACAAATACGTTTTATAAAACCTTCTGTAAGGAGCTCACACCAAACCTCACAAAGCTATTTAATGTCTGTTGGGAAACAGGTTCTGTTACAAAGTCCATGGCAGAATCAAATACAACCCTAATTCTAAAGCCGGGAAAGGACCCTGCAGAATGCTCATCCTACCGGCTCATAGCCTTGCTCAATACTGAGGCAAAGCTGTTTAGCAAGATTATAGCGCGGCGATTGGGGGAGGTCTTACCTACACTAATAGATAGGGACCAGATGGGCTTTAGCCAGGGTCGGTCTGCCCACGACAACTTTCGCAGAGCAATAGACCTAATAGCTCTGGCCCCCTCCGTTCCAGGCCCCCTCTCGCTGCTATCCATGGACGCCCATAGGGCATTCGATAGCATGTCCTGGGAATATCTGCAATTAGTCCTGAGGGGCTTTGGGTTTGGCCCAAAATTCTCTAAATTGGTCCTGTCAAACTTCTGGATCCCCTCCACCCGAATATGAGTCAATTCCCAGTGGACACCCCAGATACCCCTTGGTAGGGGGACCAGGCAAGGGTGTCCCCTATAACCACTGGTCTTTGCACTAGCGATGGAACCCTTAGCCCAACATATCTGCCTCCACCCGGAAATTCAGGGGTTTGACGTGGGAGACCAGTGCCACAAAGTTGCACTTTATATAGATGATGTGCTCTGTTTCCTAAGGGAGGCCCAGGCCTCGGTCCCCCCGCTTATGGGTCTGCTTGACCGCTTTGCGTTGATTTCGGGATTCATGATAAATACGACAAAATCGATTGGCCTGAATTTGTCTGAATCACCACACGTGCTAAACGCCTTGCAGAACACTTACTCCCTTAGCTGGGAAAACTCCAAAATTACATATCTCGGAGTGCATCTGACCCCGATTTATTCGGGCCTGTTGAAAACCAACATCCCCCCTTTGCTAAAAGATGCCAAGGAATCTCTACAGAAGTGGGCCCTTCAAGAGATATCATGGTTGGGGCGCATAAGCACAGTTAAAATGACCTTGCACCCTCAGCTCCTTTACATGTTTCAAGCGCTTCTTGTTCTAATTCCAGAGCAAGACTTACTAGACTTGCAGAAAGAGATAAGTCGCTTTATCAGGCAGTGGAAAACACCTAGAATTCAGTGTAAGGTTCTCACTCGTGGCAGGCAGCTGGGAGGCCTTGGGCTCCCCTCCACCTCAAGATATTATCGAGCAACCCAAATTGCCCCTATCCTGAGCTGGACTAACCCAGTCGACCCCCCCACCCCCCCAAGTGGCGAGACATTGACCAGCTTTTCTCTGGGGCTCCCCTCTCTCATCTCCCCTTCCTCCTGCGGGAGACTCGTGCCTCTCAGAGGCCCCTCCTTCCGACTACGGGGTCGACTCTTCATTGTTGGGACAGGCACTGTACGCTAAGGGGATTCCCCCCAGGATTAGGTCCCCTCTCCCCAATCACGCAGAATCCAGCCTTCACCCCTGGGCTCCAGCCCAACTCTTACCAAAACTGGTCAAGAGCGGGATCCCTGAGACTGCAGGAGCTCTATGCTGACAATGTCCCACTAACCTTCGCCCAGTGCAAGGAGAAATGTAACCTCCCAGAGACCAAGAGATTAAGATATATACAATTACAGCACTCGATCACTAATCCGACCATCAAAAAGGCTGCCACTAGGCCCCCCTCAGGCTTAGAGATAACGGTTTCGGAAGGGCTCACATAGAGTAGCGACTTGCTATCGCCTCCTGAAAAATGTCCCAGAAGACGAGAAACTCTCCTACATGTCGGCATGGGAGAGAGAGCTGGGGATTGAGGTATCCCCAGAGTCATGGCAAAGAATCTGGGATAGAGCACATAGGTCCTCCAGATGCACGGCAGTAAGGGAATGTGCACTTAAGATCTGCTATCAATGGTATTTCTCCCCGAAGAGGCTACACGCGATAAATCCGGATTTCCCTGTTTTATGCTGACACGGCTGTGCGGAGAGGGGAGACCTGGGTCACTTGTGGTGGCACTGTCCTGTCATCCAATCCTACTGGTTGGAGATTAGGTCAAAGATCAAAGACATATGCGGAACCCTGCTCCCCATGGACCCGTTAGTAATGCTATTAGGTGACACACCAGATGATGGGTCCTACCCACGGTCTGGCCCTAGTGCTCGCCTGATTACCCAATTACTTATGGCAGCCCGCCTTACACAAGCTCGATTTTGGAAAGAAATTGAGGGTGCCCACGTAGCGTACTGGTGGGTAAAGGTTTGGGAACTTGCAATAGAAGGCCAGACACCCAAATTCTCACGCATCTGGGGCCCATTCTTGGAACACGTTGCAGAAAAATAACATATGTTTTTTCAGCCTAGAGTGGTTAAGTACCTTTTCCAGCCCTGACACGCTTCTGACATGGTTGAGGTACCCATTAGACTGAAATTTAGTCGTGGGGGTGATACAGCTCCTCAAAGGTTTATGCTGCGAACTGTTGGTAACTTTGGTGAGGTTTTCTTTTCTTTTTTTCTCTCCTCTCTTCTCCTCCTCAGTTAAGAGCGCTACAGGATGTTAAGCTAAACTATTCTATTCCCAGAGGATGTTTATGAAATAATATTTACTAGATGAATTACAAAGATGTTAAAATGAAATGTTGATGCATTGATTAGATTCATTAATGTTGCAATTGCAGTGACAAACAATGAATTTTAGCCTTTTTTGTGTATGTTGCTGAAGTCGATATAATGGATGCGTTGCAAAGGTGCTGAATTAGAATGTTGATTCGCGGCTCTTGAGATTAATTAATGTTGCCACTTGTAGTGATATTTGATGAATTCAATGTGTGATCGATGTTTCAATAAAAAGATTTTGACAAAAAAAGGAGGATAAGGCTCCAGGCTGAATGGATTTTCTTCTTCGCTTTGTGACTGAAATGCTGGGGATTGCGCTCGCTTTCCTCAGCTTCCCGATTTGCTACCTTCCTTTAATTCTTGATAGGCCTTATCGATCCGGTCTCCGATACTTCCTATATGAAAGCCTTCTTCTAAAACTACTCTAGATACCCCTGGCTTTGCTCCCTTTAACAGAAGGACCTCTTATATTCTGTCCCATCATATTGCTGGACTTAGCTCTACCAGTTCCTTACGAACAAGACATATCAAAATCCCGCTGTCTCCTTCTTCATTCAAACTCTTCATCTAATTCTCTTCACTTTCTTACCTCTCTTCTGATTCTCACGTCCGCTTGTCTTATCTCTTCACTTCTCACTCCTACTCTCTTTTCTTCCACTTCCCTCCGTCACTGTATTCTGTTGTCCCTTTATTTCTGCGCTTCCTCCTCCTCTCTTCTCTTTTATTCTGTTCTTTGATTGCTCTGCCTATTGTCATACTTTCTTTGCTCCTCTGCCCTTTCTTCTTTCTTTTGTTGCTCCTCCTGATAGATCTGTTCTCGCCGTGGCCTGCTCTTTCTTTTGTATTCATCTTCCTTCAATCTCTTTTCTCGTTCTGTCTTTTTTATCTTGTTAGTCCTTATCTTCCTTTTTCCTAACTTCTTCGATGCTTTTCTAGCTTGAGTAATATCTGTCCTCCCATCCATTCGTTCTGTATGAGCGTTACCTCGTCACCTTTATCCTTCTCCCCTTTCCATCTCTTCATCTTTCTTTCTAATTCTGTCGGTATGTTCGATCGCTCACTCTTCCCATTTTTTTATCGTGTATGATCTTAAAAATCTCCTTTTTTTCTTACTTTCCTCTGGACTATGGTCACTGCTATAAACAGGCGGTTCATATATTTGATTACTATACCCTGTTGCCGCTTTTAGTTCCCTTAATGGATACGACCCTTCGTCTTCCATATGAACGTTTATCACTTCAGATGAGGTAAGCGAAGCAGAATGCTCGTCACCTTCCTCCTTACACTGATTAAGCATCCACTCCTCAGGTCCCGGATCCTCTCTGTATTCCTGAAGATTTTTCCAGAGCTCTAAAATAGCTAACCTTTTCTCTAATTTCTTCCCCGTGTATGTAAGCGTGCAAGTATGTGGTCCTGTGTTGCAATACCGCTTTTGACAGCAATCCCCCTTGTGGCCACGGCATGAACATCTTATCTGGCGTGCCTTTCCCTCATTCTGCACTATACTGTTTGAACTTGGGCATATGTTTTGGCAGTGTCTTACATAAATGCATCAGAGGAGTGTCTCCCATTGTGACAAGTCTCAATTGACTTTCGATACTTAGCAGGCTCATTTAAAAACATCTTTCACCGCTTTTCAATGCTTTTTCAAACAATAAATATGAGCGCACTCCAACAATTGCAGCTCAAAACCTTTATTTCTTCAATATTCTTTGTCTACCTCTGGATTGCTACCAACCACTTCCCTAGATAGATATTATAAGTTCTTAACTTTATCTCAATTCTTTCACAACTGTTCGTTTCGCTCTTCGACACCTTAATTCAACACAAATAGACAATCGACTTTTCACATTTAAACAGTGATCACCCTTTTTTCTCTCCGCCCCTAATCAATACTCTGAGCAGAGTTTTGCTCATCTTCTTATATGAACCTGTTGATACGTAACCTAGGGACCCCTGCAGGGGTGTAAGACGACCTCTTCTGAACCCCAATGCGTCAGGTTTCTCAAGCACGATCTCTCTATCTTTACACACTATTTCCCGATACTCCCATTACTTTAAAATTACCACAGCCCTGTCCCCTTAGTTTGCCATTCCCCTCAATCTACTCACCATTCGGTCGTTTGACTCGAGGCCTTCGGTATTGTCTCCTCCTCCAACCGACCACTTTCACCTTCCGTCCACAAACCGCCTGTGTAAACCAGGTAGGGATTTCATCAAAGTAAGACCCTGCCCACTGTCTCGATTTTCTTGCAAGATTTCCATTCGGCTGCTCACCTCGAGAAACCCTGCGATCTTCCGGCTAAATGGCGGAGGATGCTAGATCGTTTGAAATACTGGAGTTAACAGGTCAATGGGTCTTTAACCATCAGACATTCCTACCACGTGAACATAAGTTCCTTAATCAGTAACATGTCATGCAAAGGATGGGATGCAGAATAACTCTTAAACTAAATAATCAGACTCACTCTGGAAGTTGGCATAGTCTCATCTGACTGTTTTAACATCAGTTGTCTAAAACCGGGAGTTACAACAGACATCAGCAGACGTTTGCTCGAGCTCTCAAACATTTTGCATAAAAATCACATTTATATACTAAAAGTTTGTCATACATGATGTCATACTAGGTGGCAAATAAGAAAAACCTACGGGGAATTGTGGTTGGCTTAAGGGGAACATCGAAGTATACTTTCTATACAGGAACGGGTTGTGATTGGGTTTCTAGTCAGGTGGACAACTTAAGCCTGCCTCTAGTGCAAGTCATCTTTGACAGTTATTGGATACACAGTATACCATTGGCTCTTCAAACTATAAGGCCCTTCGTTATATGGCCTTCTACAAATGGTTGGCACGCTTGTACACTTCTGGAACATTCGATTCACTAGCAGCACGTAAGCTCAGACCCCAGGTGCTAGGAAGTGGACCTGACCGTGTCTCCCCCCCCAATTAGCCCTTCATCATGAACCACTCATGCCTTCTGCCACAAAGATTGCCTTTGAACTTGGCCTTGCACTGTATGCTCGCCTCTGGGAATATAAGAAAGTGTGGGCACACTCTTATCACTGTTCAGGTCTGCATGCCCAACTTCTATTTCCATCCTTGGCTCACTTGACAGGAGACCACAATTCGGCTCATTTTCTAGCATTTAATTGTCTTGAATTAATAAACTTGGCAGTCATGGTGTTCTTTCTTTGCAGGGGATGATTCAGCGTCTCAAGTTCACTGTTCTTCAAGGATAGATAACAAGTTTTTGGCTGCCCCAGCCTTCAACACCAGGCCGGACAGCCTTTCTCGGTCTTTCCATGATTATCAGCTATTTCTCTTGCTGTGACACAGCTCTTGATCCTTCTTTCTCTGTGGTTTTGAACTTACTAAAATTGTGACATTGAAGTCCAGATTCTATATAATTGCAGCACCGCCTGCAGTCTATTCACTACGTATAGCCAGGCTTTATGATTACTTAATCTACTTGCCTTGCTGCATCTGTACAGTTATTAAAGGGCTTGCATTGCTCTTCACACTTAATCTTCATTTCGCATATGAAAGTTTACTCAATTGTTTACTTTGTCATCAGATTCCATAAAGTCTATACATCCTCTCCGTCAGCTAGTCTTCTCAGCGTGCCATGCTTGCTTCTTGTGACGTCACCAACCCCTCTTTCTCGCTTTTTCATATTTCTTCAAGGACTTCTTCCAAGAGATTATCGTCTCTACCGGGATACATCAGATAAGGTTTTCCTAGTGTATACCTTTTCTCGAAGACTCTCTGTGAAATGGTCACAACTGCTGGTGTCAAGCATGGCACAACTTCAGTTTTCCAGCCTGCAGTTAGTAGGGGGCCGGGACTTCTGCAGAGGCATTTGGCTGCTCCTTTACACATTAGTGTGTCTTCTTGGCCTCTTTCAAAATTCATATGTGACACCAATACTTATCGATATTTATAGTTTCTTATTTTCTTTAGCTCTTTAGCTCTTTCAAAGTTCATATACTTTGCCCTCTTGGCATATTCAAAGATCACATACTTTGCTTTTCATTCATTCTACTTTCTTTTAGGATCGCAATTACTTTCTTGCCTTTGGTTCCCAGTCAGCATTTCACAAAGACATACGAATGTGCAGTTTTGCCTCGCAGGACCACTCTGTTATCCATTCCTTTTACAATTCTGCAATTGTCCTTTTCATTATGTGTTTTATTGGCACATACGCAACCTTCAACTTTTGAGTTAGTTCCTTTTTCTTTTAATCCAAACCAGACTTTTGTTGCCTTAGATAACTCACTGGTTGTGTTACTCCGTCTTCTATCATCAATGCTCTTCATGCAGCAGTCATGGCTGTTTCCAATGCCTCCTCTGCTCCTCCCCAACTCAGTCGTGCCCCCAGGAGGCTTGTGGGTCACTTTCAAGTACTTTGAAGGTTTCTTTCTTCCGCTCCCTCAGTTTCAGTCTTGGAATGCTTACGGCTTCTCGAAAGTGTGGGATTCTCGCCTGGCTCTCTTGATCTTTGTAAATGCAGATCAGCCCCTTGGCCTTCCGACTTCCATCGCCTGATTCGCATCAGCCCCAAAAGAGCTGTTCCTTCTCGTACACAGCCTCGCTCAGAGTGTGCCTCTGCGTGCCACCTTTTATTCACCTGAACGGGCGTGTTAACCAGGGCAGAAGTACAGATACCCCCGCCAGTCTTTACAAGGGCCTTTAGCACTTTTGTGAACCCTAGAACAAGTGAAGCCCCCTCAGCTCTGTGACAATATCTCTACTGTCTCAGTTGCTTAGGAGTCAGACTACTGTCTATGTCCTAGAGTTTGTTGACGAGCTGCGCAGGGAGGCTCAGGTAGATGCTGATCGAGTGGTCATGTCATGCAGAAATTGCTTGTTGCCGTTATTTCAGTACTTGCTAGAATTAAACGGAAAGTTCGACACACTATTTCTTATTACTAAAAACATCTACGAAACAGCCTTTTTTTGAGTAATCAAAAAAACCCTGCAATCAACTAAACTGCAAATAATTTGACACACAAGCTAGTGGAAAGACGTGGTTCCAACATAGCAGTCTTGAACTATTCAGTCCAGAGATCACCTCGGTCATATATCCCAGTTATATATCTTATTCATCTAAACTACTCAACGTCTCTTATGTTTCACTCGGCATCTACATCAGTTCGAACTAAATTCTTTCTTTTCATTATTATTACTCCCTCTTAACTTTAGTAGACACAAGGTTTCTCCACAGTCATGGACTTGATCAATTTCCTTGTCCCCTCTGTCAGTGGGTACTACCCACAGTACAGAGCTTGGGTTTCTTTGTTTTGAGCTTCCCTTTCAATGCTTTCAGAATCTGAACAGGGCCCAGTTTGAGAAACACTGTAGGTGCAAGGGCCAAAATCCTGGCAAACCTTTGAGAGCTGAGGACAAAAGAAGAACCATGCTTTGTATTCTCTCCTTTTTTGTACAGTGCTCTTCTGCTTGGCAGCTAGGTTCACGCTGCAACAATCCCCTACATACACACATACTACTTGCGGACAGGTTTTATTTATTTTAGCTATGCTGGCAGAGGCTGACGTGAAATGCTGCTTGCCCTCAACACTCCTGTTGCAACACACACAGCAACAGCTCTATAAACACATGCCACGGAACTTGTTAATACTGGCGAGAGGCAAGACAGGCCTGCGGTTTATGAAGGCAGGAAATCTTGGGGAAGTTGCAACAAAGTAACCTTGTATTCGGTTTTCAAGCAACATCTGAGCCAAGCTGGCCCAGAACCAGTTCTTTTCAGTATTAATTTCAAGCAAACAGCAGTGTCCCCTGAATGTACCATTGGCAGACCTCTCTGGGTGTGCAGGGCTGGCAAAAGACAGTGCAAATGTTCAGCTTTGAGGTGGGTCTCTGTGAATATAGCAGTGGCATCTGATTGCAGTCCATTTGATCCTAATTCCTTTGGAATGGATACATATCCCAGTAACAATGGATTGCATGCTAACAGTTGAACTTGAGTGTCCTTCACGATGCATTACACAGAATGCACGGAGAATAATAGAGCAGGAACAGTGCAAGACACCACCGCATTTGGTCCCCAAAACATGAACTAACGTTTTTTGTGCATACTTTATTTTAGGGTTATTGCTCGTTTACACTCAAGTGCTCATTTGAATGGCCATGAAAAATGTGTCCATGCATGGAAAACATGCAGAGGCAAGCTCTGCATATTTTATTTTCCGCATGTGTGCTATTGTTATTTCGATTCACTGCTTGGGAGTGTGGGATGCAAGCAGGGAAATCTGTTACACGGGTTTTTCTGCTACATGCAGTGAAATCACCCGTATCTCTCCCTGCATGACCATTCGGATGCATCGGAGAGGCAGGGATCCATGCACATTCTGCCCACTCTTTTGCATTTTTAAAGAGCGGGCAGAATCCACAGAGATTTGCTGTAATAGCAGCTGCAATGTTTTGTCACGGTGGGCATCATTGTGGATCTGTAGTGAATGACTAGACTGGAAGATGTCATGGTTTGGCTCTTTCCAACGGATTGTGCCTGTTAGTGTTACTGGGAGGTGTTATAAAATAAAATGGTTAAAAAAGAAACCACAACCACTGAAATATGTCACAAAGTTCAATTAATATGTTGAAACAGAGTACAAGGCATCCAACCAATAACAGATAAACTAGCATGTGTTGGAGAAACCCAGAAAGCTGAATAAAACCTGCATCTTAAAACTAGACTTTAAAGCTGGCGTGCAAAATGCATGCCATCTCAGTAACTTCCTCCTGTAATGCTTACCACAGAACTACTGGCCTTAACCACATGCACAGCCAGCCCGCTGGATGGCATGAGCAGCCTCCAAATGCCAATGGAAGTAGTAAGACCGGTCTGTGTGTAGGGGAAGCATCGGGTGTGGTGTTATGTATGGATTCATCCCTGCATTATGGACAGTACAAAAAACCAGCCTAAACTGGGATGGTTGGAGCCATGTGTTTCTTAGAAAATCTCATAAAACGTATGCATCTATTATTGTGGTGGATTACTTTGTTGTATTATGTTATGTTGCTGGGTCTTGCTATAGCTCAGCTTTGTATTAATGTTTTTTAAATCCTTGACTTCCTTCCCAGCAAGGCAGGCCTTTGTGTTCTCATGTACAGGTAACACATTTAAAAAAGGAATGCTCACGCCTTATGCAACATGAAATATCCCCTGTCTCTTCTCATCTCAATCGACTGTTTCGTACTGAATTTTGTAGCTTTGTTGAAATAATTGTTATGTGTACTTGGTATTTTCAACTAAAAAAACAACATCTAATATAGGACAGATGTATTTGTTGGTTGTAAAGCAAAGGTATAAGGAACCTCATCACTGAAAGCAACTGCGTTGCGTGTTGCATTTTTTCTCAAATAGAGAGGCAAAATGCAACACACCAAATTAGTATAAAATGTAATTTAATTAGGAAAATCATAGGTTATTTTTATTATATTTGAAACATCACATAACTTTGGCTGTCACAGGGGTATCTTGCCACTTGTGGGGTGTAATCAAAGGCCCCAAACCAACAGAGATGAATGGCCCACTGGGAAAAGGACCTTCCAATAGTCCGAAACCTGCGTGCTGAAAAGAGGCCTATTTAGGGAGACGATGTGGGTGTCTTTCTACAGTTGAAATCCAGAGAAGGGCGAAACTAAAATGTAATCCAAGTGCAGATTGGAAAAGCACATCAGAGTGCTGGCTGAGAAATGAATGCATCATTGTTCACTGAAACTGTTACCCATCAAAAGGTGGTGCACTGTGACAATTCAGACCCACTTTTCAGCATAAAAACGAACAGCAGATAATTAAAAGTGTATTTCATTAATGACTGGAAGAAACAATCCTATACTTTCAGTTGTCATCTTTAAATAGAAAAACGGTGTTGTGTGAAAAGAAATAAGAAATTCATCGATGCAAAAGCAAAGTGAACCTTGATCAGTAAAACACGCACAGTATGTCAAAGAATAAAGGCTGATGTTAGAAAATGCAATCTGTAAGTTCCCTTCAGCCAATGACAAATGCTGGGTCTCTGGGCAAACTTCACAAAGGACTCACCCCCCCCCCCCCCCCCACCACCCTGAAAGCCTGGTTTGTGCATCCCAACTGTTTACATCAATAAAAAGTGGCCTGCCCAAAAGGTGTTGAAAAGCAAGTGTCTCCCAGACTTGTAGTCTCTGAAGGCTAATTTCTGTGCAGGGCAGATGGCCTAGCTGGTGCATGACCAGAATGTAGGGGGGAGGTTGAAAACAGGGGCTGCAATAAAGGTGGAACTCTAAAAATAAATTACAGGAAAATAGAAGCTTTTCAAATCAAAAGGTGATCCCCTTCAGACAAGAGGACAGGAAGCCAGATGTCTACAGTGGGGATCTTTGTGTGGCCGGTGCATCCCTGGTATTTACAAGCTCCAGCTTACACTTCAAACCACAAAGAGACTAATAAAAACACTGGCCAAGAGAGGCAAATGGTGTTGGAGACAGGAGGGCTTCAATTTGCAGAACATGAAGATTTCTATTAATTAAAAAGACTATTATCATTTAGGCATTTTTCTCATTAACCAGAAGTCGTACTTTCCTGAGTGATCTGTCATTTCATAGGTAATTTTCAGGCGATTCCCAGGCCCCGTACCAGCACTTATCCATTCAGATCATCTTGACTATGCATATTCTACTGAGGAGCATGTACAAAAATGTGTTGGATATGCCTTGATATTGACTACCATTTTCGAACACAAAGCTACAAGAGGAAAACCCTTTACCCATAGTTAACACGGACAATCAGCCTCTTCGTAAACTTCTGGGACTAATTTATATGGTTGAAACTGTCCTTTAGAAGAAAGCAGCCCAGGATGCTGTAGTAAACTGATTTCTTCAGTCGGCCCTTCAATTCAACATACAAAGAAGCAAGGTAATTATTTTTATGAACAGAAGGTCTTGTGGGACATTTGACACTGGCAATAGCTAATATTATTAGGAACACACATTCGCCAAAATATTTGATGAAATGAGGAGATGTTTGCACCAAAAAAAGACTGGGTAACAGAGTTGCAAAACAGCAATAAGGCCAGCATTTTCCTTTTATAATGCTGCTAGGATTATCCTGCCCACAATGCATTGATGATTGGAATTTCAAAAATCTCATTAATGTTTTGTTATACAAGAACTCATTTCATATTGCAGACTTGTGTAATGGTTCTTGACAACTTGTAAATACAGAGAAAATGTTTGGAATAAAATGGGAAATCCATCTGATGTGGATCATATTTATTTTCTAGACCTGATACTGCCTTTCATCTCTGTAATACAGCTCTAAAAAAAGATGCTGTCATAGATTTGACATCTTTTTTAAACACAAGGGTATGCTTCTAGCCAAGGACACCACTCCTCAATGTCCAATGTGCCAATTTGTTCAAAACCCACCTGGCAATATAAGCACTGGCCAAGTTGTATACCCTTGTGTTCTTTTTCCTCCTCATCTCGTTTTAATAAAACACAAATTGATGATTCCCTTTTATAATACTGCACTCAAATTAAAACCCTCTGTATTTCCAAAAATGGGAAGATATTACTCAGCATTATTTGCTTCTAAAGAGCTAGTGTAAAGCAACAGGCTTTGGTATATTCCATGTTTCATCAGCTTATATGTAGAAGCTAGCAGTTGTCACCTTAGCACACCAGCAACTCTGTTGTTTTGTAAACCTAAACCTCAAGGACATTTAATTTCGCCTTGGGTAAAGACCTGACTCTCTGCAGTTGATTGTGTGCGTGTTGGTACTACCTGTGAAAAGTATTTAAGCAATTAGATATGGCTGGCCATTAGGTTGGGCAACATACATATTAAGACTTGTTCAGTCTAGGGAGCAGACTTAAAAGTATGCTTGGTGCGCCTGTGCTTGCTCTGTTCTGTGGCCCGTAATCCTTTTCAAGATGGGGGACAGAGAGTAAATCAACAGTGTCCATTTTTTAGTCATTTATAAATCTGTTTTAAAGAGGGTGCATGCTTCACTGCTGTTGGTGGCAAATGTACCTGATGCCTTTTTTGTCACCTACTGAGTTCTTGCATGGAGGGCATAAATAGAAGGTCCTAAAAGAAAGAAAAATAGTCTACTTCAAAAATATATATTTACAGGGCTGGTTTGTCTGCATGCTCTAGCAACTTCATGCCTCTTTGTCGGCACAGGCTGAAGTGCTGCACTACAGTTTGTGCTCTTATACACTTCAAGGTAGTGCTAAACTATGCTCACAGCAATTTCTGCAAAACTCTAGTCAGTCCTCCTCTTGACTCGGGTAAAACAGTGCTCTACATACACTGTCAACATTCTAGACATGAATCTTTACATTGTGTTGTACTGGTCTCCCTTGTAGAATAATAACAATGGTGTGTTTTTTTCAGCTTTGCAGAAAGTGACCGGAGTGTCTCACCCCCTCCATCGCCTTTCTTTTCTGCCATCATTGCTGCATTCCAGCCCGCAGCCTGCGATGACGCAGAAGAAGCCTGGCGCAGCCACATAAACCAGCTAATGTCAGACTCTGATGGCTCCTGTGCGGTCTATACATTTCATGTATTCTCATCCCTGTTCAAGGTAAGCACATGTCTTTACCCTACTTTCAAACCTTTTATTGTTACCATGAAAGCAATTTTTCAATATTTTTCAGAAATCGAAATCTCCAAAGACAACTTAATCAGTACTTTTCCTGTGCAAATTGTTCATCTTTTGAAATATGCGTGGGCATCAGATTCAAGAATTCATGTATACTTTTCAATGAATGGCCATGACTCAGACAGTCTTCCCACTGCCACAGGCTATATACCTCAGTCACCAAAGGTATATTTGTATTTTCTGTACCTACATTATGAAACTTTTCAAAAAATCAAACAGACACATTTGCAAAACCATCTTTCAGGTCCTTGCCAATGCTCCTTGCACGAGTTTTCAAAAAATAAAACATGGATGGATTTGCAGCAAAGTGTCAAAATGTATGTACATAAAATAATCATATAACGTAGCCCCCACTTGAGAAAATTGATTCGGACTTTGCACAAACATTCAAAGTTGGGTCTATAATTTTCTGTAATCTTTTGTGAAAATTTGTAAAACGGCAACAAAGTAATAAGCCATTGAAAAATGTTGAGACCCCCCTCTAATTTTGCCCCCTCTTAACATAATCCCAACAAACTTTGCAAAAACATTAAAATCTGGGTCTAAAATATTTCTGCAAACAATTGTGCAGATTTGCTAAACGGCACTAAATGTATAAGCCTTTCAAATATGTCAGGGACCCCCCCCCAGCTTCTAATTTTGCTCCCTCTGGGCGAAACAGCACTAAAATATGCAGGACCATTCAGGGCCAGGTCCAACATGATAGTGCACCATTTCATGCAGTTTCATTAGGTGGCGCCAAGGTTATAAGCCATCCAAAAACTGCTTTACACCAACCCTGTAATGCAGAAATATGTATGGCTGTCCCCGAACATCACACGGCTGTCCCAAACATCCGGACTGTTTGCAGACTTCAGAGATGAAAAAACACCAGTGTTTTTTTGGCTTTTTATGGCCATCCTCCCCAGAGATTGTTTCATTAGTTTGACAAGTGCAATGTTGTGTTTTTTTAATGTTTTTGCCGCAATGTCCGTGGACAACGGCGGCTGTCCGCAAGTCCAAAATGCCGACTGTTTCAAAATATCTGACGCAGCTCACATTTTTCACCATCCAATCAGCGGGCGTGACCGATGTCCGCAGACATCACGATGCTCTCCGACTGGGCCTGGGTAAGTGTCTGCGGACCGAAATGGGGAAGTGATTCCACGGAACGGCCCCAGATATCACAAATAGTTTTTACCTACTTTTTGGCCTTTTTAAAAAACAAAGGCTACTGGACGGATTTACACCAAATTTACAAAGCACACTTTTGGGACAAAGCCACCGCTCCTGTTGCAAATTTGTTGAAAATCCGTGCAGCGGTTTGGGCTGTAGGTGTGAGAAAATTTTCTTTTCCATTGCGTCTGAGGAAACCACACATTTTGGGAACCCCTCCTATAACTTTGCCACGCCGCGCCCCCCGGACGAACCTCATCAAACTCTGCAGAATCAATCTGAAGCGCGCATAGATTTTCTTAGCAAAGTTCGGTGAGGATTCCTCCAAGGGACCAAAGTTATAATCTGCCCAAAAAGTGCTCATCCTATGGGTTGAGCAACTTAACCATAACTACAGGGCTGTAATCGCAGACCCTGTAAAATATATAATTTAAAAAAAAAATGTTTTAGATAAGTGGCAATAGTGAGTGAGACTCTTATATTGTGCCAAAATCAGTCGGAAGGAACGCTTCAGTGACTGATTCAGTGGTTACCGCTCCTTCCTAGAGATTTATTATTCGCTGCATGATGCAGTATAAGCACAGAAGCCGGGACCTTCCCCTTGTTTTCATGCGTGGTGAATGTTCTAGGATTAGCACAATGTGCGCATTCGCACACAGCAGTGATTGGTAATGGTGTCCGCCATTACCATGGATCGGGAGGAGAAGCATGTGGATTCCCTGTACAAAGAAGAGGAATGTATGGAGCACATTTGCCACTCCATGTCGCTTCATCCAGGGAATTAGATCAAAAATTGTATAAATGACTAAATACAGTTTGTCGCTGTGGGTCTTTACTCCTCTGTGACATTTTTTGATAATTTTAAAATGAGCATGTAGACTCTCTTCCTCAGGTGGTATAACACCCTGAGTGCTTTGAACTGCATGGGCAAAATGGGAAAGACTAAACTAAAGTTATAGAGGCCCACTTTTAGGCATTTGGTTTGTTTGAAAACACGTTTCTTTGGATTAAAACGAATGTTAGCACTTGGTGTGTAGAGTTGATTGAAAGAAAGGGCTTACAGGTAATGTAAAGAACGATAAGAGCCATTCAAGAGACTTTCAGTCTTTGTCAGTCAGGCAAGTGCTGTGGACGTTTACTTACTTTTGATACATTTTTTTAACCTGCATTCCTGCCTGAACTCTGTTTTTGCGCACTTAATGAGATTGCAATGTTGACAATTTATTTCAACTTAAGCTTTTTCCTTGATTGTCCACTAAGTTAATGCTTTGCTAAGGGTTGCCAAAAGTAGTATTTGCGTCAACCTATACCTTGTTTCAAAGGTCATCTCAGAGTTTTACATCAGTTTGCATCATTTCTTTCTGTGGTTCGTCCACCAGGTGACATGACCGTCTAGGCCCAAATATAGGTGTTCATAACCTAACTATATTCTGTACATGGATTAAGCTTCATAGCCATGTGAAAGCAGAATATTTAGGTAATTAGATTGCTTACAGATGTCACTGTAATAGCTAGCACCGCCAGTCAGTGCAGGGTCTCACGGCTGCCATTATCTTGCTTTGGTAAGAGCCACTATAGGCCCATTATCAGGCAGCTATATGGGTCTATCCTGTGTCCTTTACAAACAAAGTGAGGTTTTGTCTGAAGTGTTTTGGATGAGGTTTGGCTTACTTTCCCTGTACACGAAAACCTTGTTAGCATAAGGTGGGTCAGTTCTGGGTTTTTCATGTCCCATTGTATGAAATTATTGAGATTGTGATTGCAGTCCAATAAAAGTTGAAAAATGTTGAAGTATCTTATCGAAGAAGTTACTCGGCAGTAATCTTCTAAAATCCTGTAATCTTCATGATTCTTCAAGCACAACCAGAAAGCTCGCTCTCCTTCTTTGCTTCATGATGTGAGAATTAGAATGCTGAGAAGCACCTCAGGATGCACATGGCACTATGTTTACAGGAGGAGATGGTGGTAGCTGCCTGATGGTACAATACTGAGTTTAGTATGAAAACGGGAGTTCTTTTCATCAGCAGGACAAATATAACGCGCTATTTATCACCTGTCGGTGATGTTTTAAACATGTTTCTAGGTTTATTCTTAGACTTTGCAAGGCCAGTGGAAATGATTATGGTTTGGGAGTAAATGTGGTTTACCTCCTAGTAGAGAGGTCCAATATCTAGAGCAGTGGCTTAAATGTAAGTGAAGGGATTAGCAGTGACATGAATCATGAGCTTGGTCATAATTAACAAAGGGTGCATTTTGAATTCTTCTGTATAAACCCGATGCACCCATATGCAGCAGGGTTTAAAGAGAAAATGTCTTAATCAGAATGCCTTAAATGAATGTGAACATTGGTTCCTATTTAACGTTTTTGAAAAAGTGCTCTGTGTACAGTACACGGTGGTATGATCTCCTTTTCTTCTCGACACACTCACTAGAATTTAGTATGTCCCCTTCTTTTGATGATTCTGTGTTTGTGCTATACCCTTGTAGAAGCAGTTTTTCAAAGCACCAGTGATTGTTTAGACCTTCTGTGAGTCCATGAAAGTGGCATAAGATAAGCACTCTGTTAATTAAAACATTCGAAACACCGAAAAAATGCCAAATATTAATTTCCTGTCAAGCATTCAGTGAAGCCTTTACATTTTCCATTGCACCCTTTACCCGTTCTCTTTTTTTTTCCCTTTTAGGTGTTTGTAATAGTATTTTGCTAGGTCTTAGCCCTTAATAGTCATTACAAACCTATTATTTTACGTAAATGAAGATGCAATACATATGCAACGCACCAACAAAAACAAAGTTGCCATACATAGTATACTGGCCTTTTAATAAAGCAGTGTAATGTTTTGAAAACTGCAACTTTTTTTGTTTGGCGTTTGTGTTGAGGTGGTACTGTTATTTTTATATACTACACCCCTCTCGGAAGAATGTATTTATAGTACAGCGTATGCAGTCTACAAAATAATGAGATGTGATCACTGTTTTAACATAAGGTGGATTCCATTCCTTGATTTTAAACGTGATATGTGGTCGAATTCATGAACTAGATGTCTGGTTAGCCTGCAATTCTTTAGGTAATCATGAAAACAAAGTGCTTGTCTGCCCACCCAGCAAATGGCCGCACTTCGCAGCCTGACGATGGTGATGCAAGCACAACTCATTATATTTATTTTGTTTCCGTATGCCTGAGGAACACTGCATACTTTTGCATATAAAAATAGCAAAGCTCTGAGCATTTCCTGATATTGTTCAAGACTATGCCTCCTCCTTAATTTGGCAGTGCTTCTAGTGCACCCATACTTAATTCCTGGTTTGTGATTTCTTTTTTTTAATTTCTTTTTTTTTATACAGCGTAATCTTTCCAGTGGTCAATAAGACTGGATTTAAATGCTTATATTCAATGAGATATCATGTTTTAGGAGCTTTTCAACACACTGGTTCTATGTAGTTTCATCGACACAAATTTGAAAGTGGTACATTTGTTTGTGGCAATCTCGTTGCCCTATTTTTTGTTTTATTTGGGGGACTCCCATCCCCACACCCCTGCCAATCCACCTCTTCCTTTATGCTGCCCCTGCATACTCCCGATAGGTTATCTAGTGGTTGGCGTGGAGTACTGCATGGTGGTTTGTTTTCGAGATCGAACATGTTTGTTTGTTTTATTATTTATAATGCGCAACATATCCTCGGGTAACAGGGCGCAACAGTTACAGGTATATGAGAAGCTTAGTTACAACAGAATAAGTATTTACAATCAGGAAGTACATACAAATTTACATATTTACATTCAGGCACTAAAAAGAAAATATATACAGACAGGACCTAATTACAGGTGGTTGGTGTATAGGCAGGGTGTGGTTGACGCAAGCAACATACAGGGAGGTAAGATCAGGTATAAGTGGTAGTAGGGTGAAATGAACAGATAGACGGCAAGGTGCCGGGTAGTAGTGGCTTCTGGCAGTGGGTCCTGTCTAATTACTGTGTTGCTGACCATTCGCTTTCAGCCACAGGATGGAATTGGTCCTGAAATTTTGGTAGGGTAGGTCAGATCTCAGTGTAGGTGGCAAGGAGTTCCACAGTTTAGCTGCCTTCACCGAGAAGCTATTGCCACCGATTGTAGAGCGGTTAAACTTAGGAATGGAGAGATCGAACATGGTTGTCGACAGAGGCATTCCTGTCGCACTATTGCTAGCCTATGTATACAGTACCCCGGCGCCTTCATGAATCAACGTCCTCAGATTTTTTTTTTTTTATGCCATTGGGTTGGTCACTACACACAGAGTTCATTCAAAAATTACTTAGACTATATTACGCTCGGAAAGCGAGTTATTTCGACACCAAGACATTCCACAGACATTGAACACTTTGTGACAGAGACTGCAGAGAATACCGGGAATCGACAGCAAATGGCTGCACTTGTCCAGGCCGCAAGGCAGACCGGGGGAGTGGGGCCCTTTATAAACATGTAAGGCCATTCTTAAAATGCCTTCCTCCATAACAGTTTCCCTTAATATACTCACCCTGCCTTTTTTCGTCAGCAATGGAGCATACTCTTTATACATTTTGTCCCTCTGTATAACACGTTTCCCTGGAAGGACATGCACCAAAGTGTGCAACAGCGGTCTTCCAGGGTACCATCAAAAGGAAAAGTCTTGAGTGTGTAAGCTCTTTACAAGACACTATCGGAACACCAAGCAAAACGTTGTGCAGCCTAAAGCATTTGCTGAGGTACCCGCCATAGCAGACCAACTTAAAGCTGACAAAGACAACATCGGCTTTGAAACCAGGAGCCTATGAAGAGGGAAACCTCAGTTTCCCGTCAGCATGTCCACATTGCTGTGGAGGCCACACCTGGTGTTCAAAAAGGCACCCTATGTAAGGAACAAACACAGGTCATAGAACATGCGCTCGAAGTAGAGTGCCGAAACCTTAGATCGGATAAAACGCAAAATGGATGAAAAGTGCACCAAGAAAACACTACCACTTTAAAGACATGGACAAAATGTACAAGCTTGAGTGTGGAACACTCAAACCACACTACCAAACATGCAAAGGGCTTGAGGCATACATCTTCAACACCGAGCAAACCGACTTCACAGAAACCACATAAACAATACTACTGCCAACTGTCATGACCAAGGGTGAAGGGACACTTTTACAAACTATGCAGACAAATTAGAGGAAGATGAGGATCATATTCCTCTTGCTCCCTCTAAAACTAAATGAACAAAGGAAAGGTTTCAGGACACAGTGGACAATATGTTCTCTAGTATGGATTTTTTTAGAAAAGCATCCACTAAAAAGAAAACTAATTGAGGAGAGTACACCCATTAAAAAGACTAAATAAAATATAAGATTAGAGGAGGAGTTACTAGAGTTAGAAGAAGACTAGGACTACCCTATGCCATCACCAGACATTGTTGATCCACCCTTAACATCCTCACCTTTGGATGATCAGGGCCTGTATAATGGACTAGAAATGGCAGCTAACATGTTTGGAATAGAACCAAACAAGTCGGAGGAAAATGCAGACTTTATAGAGGAGGGACCCATTATTTATAAGGGACCATTTAGCACCCAATTCCCTGGTAGTCACCACTACACGTAAGCGTGCCATATTTCCGATGGAATTCCCACCTGATAAACAGCAAGAATATCCATGTTGTTAAGAGGAAAGTGTCTACTTCTACAGCCTACGAGCTGTGTATCGTGAATTTTACTGCATTAATAGCACGTTACAATAGAAGTCAATGGGATCAAATAGAGTATCTTATAAATGAAATCCTGGAGCGTTCAAAGTCTAAAATACTGAAAATTATACAGGAGGTAAAACGATCATTAAAAATTCTCTCGCTGGTATGGCTTGAAGTGCCGGCAATGCAGTCGCTTTTCTGAGAGCCTCCGTGAAGAGCCTGGGAAATCCCATCCCTAACAACGATATGGAGCCATTGCAAGAAACAAACTTTAAACATCAGCTGCGGAATGGTGTCGGAACACTCTGTTCCAATTTGGACGAAAGTACTTGCTGGCTAAAGGCACGTGAGAAAGCCAACACTCTGCCTCAAAACTGACAGGTAAAATAGCTCCGTCCTCGTGGGAGAAACTACAAAGAGAATCCGGAACAAAAATGTAAACGGACCCGGAACTTAAAGCAGCTGTAATCCCAATGCGTGACACTGATATGGCCCGGACACCAGACTGCATGTAGGAGCCTGCGAATTCGGTGCAGAACACTGCCATGGACCAAGCGGACCCTGCGGAACGGAAGAAAGATGCGACCTCCACATGGTAAGAGGAGGGAGAACCCATTGGAACAAGCCCGTTCCTATGGCTGGCAGAAAGTAACACTTGTACACTGTCAGAGTCCTGGTAGTTGCCCTCGTAGTGTAGGTGAAGAATTCTCCCTACCAATGTAACCCTCTGAATGAAATACACATGCAGAGGGATCTATTAATTAGGAGATGGAACATCGCTCGAAACCCAGGAACTGTAATGCAACAAAGAATAATCACTAGGAGGTATAGATATGACAGAATAAGAATAAGGAGGTAAGGGTGCAGTGCCTAACCTGTGTATGATGAGGAATCCCTTCTAGGTGAGTGCTGCAGATCTCAACAGAGCAGGAAATACCCGGTTGTATACAGTTCCAGAAAATCTCTATGAAACGGAATACAATACTATATCCTGGAGTGGATATAGGAAGAGCAGTATGGGAAGAACAGAAAGGGAATTTACCAGGAGTCAAGGATTGGTGGGAAATCCAGAGCTTGGCACCCAATGTATATTACCAATCTGCCGCTAATCACAACGGCACGAGAACGCCTAAGACGGTTAGTGATTGAGTCTCCAGTTCCAGGTAACCACCTGTCGCGATGAAACGAGGACGCCTAACGAGAATTAGCGCCAGTGGTGGAAGTCTCTAGTCTGTGCGCTGAGTTTGGCAAGAAACACACGTGGGATGCAAACGAGGTGTTTTCGCGTACACTTTGAGTTGGTTCGGAAGTGAGATGACAGGATGCAAGACCGGGATAATCCAAGGGTGTGGTGTTTGTAGGGTGGCAGAAAATAAAGTGAGTAAGTGTTCAAAATCCGTTCGTTGTGCGGGCAGATACAATGGCAGAATGTGCATGAATGAGGCGGGTCAGTAAGCATTCCAAGTTTGTTTGTTGTGCAGGCAAATACAATGGCAGAATTTAGCAGGAACGTAAACGTAATCAAAGATCTGGCAACAAGGCAAAACAAGAGTAACGCATGAGTAAGCTGTGATTTTTTTAAGTAGCTCTTCCGTGGACTTTCCTTACTCCGCCCCTCACGCGGCGCGCGTTTGTAATGCAAAGGAGGCCAAAGTCGCCATGGAAAACCCCAACCAGTTTGCCCAAGAAGTCGCGATTGTTTAGAAACAAGATAACTCGGGGACAGCTGGGAAGATGGAACATGTGATCGAACGTACATATTAACAGATACCGGAGGAAGTGACCTGCAGGTTTCTAATGATATCAAAGCCTGTCTGTTGGGACGCTTTGTGTGCCCAACCCGCAATCTAACCCTTACATACATCCCTGTGCGAGCAAGAAGCACACTCCGCGGCCCCCCCTCCACCACCTGGGACAAGCATAGATCCCCAAAAGGACACTCAAACACAGACCTCGCAGGATCCAGACATCGCTGCCCTTGATCTACTCCGTGGCAGGCACCCATTGAAGTGCCCCTGGCAGGAGAGTACAGCCCACCCCACTTGAACCAGCCTCCACTCAGATTACACACCACTACAAAGGGGGGGGGGGGAAACCAACAACCAGCCCCATAATCGGAGGAAAGCAGGGACAAGCAGAACAATCTGCCCCAACTCCTGACGCGGGGAGGTATTAACCGCCGCCCCCAGACATAGCAAAACCCGTCCCCTCAAGGAAATACAGGGGCCATATCAAGGAGTCGAATCTGGTGCATGGTCTTTGGTGAGCGGTATCTGGGACACAGATCCCTAGACAACAATTAACAAACATTCAAAATGGCCAAACACCAAAAACGCAGACATAGCCACCCTACTGCAGCCGCAGGACAAGAGTAAGAAACCAGAAGGAGGGCGCCCCCAAACTCAGTCACCCGAAAGACCACCAGGCCAATGGGCTACAAAAGAGGGAATCCAATCCCTCCTGGTAAATATTAAATCCGAATTCAGAAACTGCATGTCGGAAATAGCCACTAGGGTGGATGGGCTGGACAGCCGAATGGAGAAACTGGAACACAAAGTCAGCACGGCGGAAGATCATTCCCTGGAGCAAACACAACTAACTGAGCTATATAGGAAAGTTCAGATTCTGCAGGGGAAGAATGAAGCCATCATTCTTAAGCAGGAAGGTATCGAAAACAGGGCTCGGAGGAACAACATAAGAATCAGCGGGTTGGCCACCCCTCGATAAGACAAAGTCCTACAGGAACACATGACCAACCTGTTTCAGTCCCTTCTCCCAGAATGTAATAAACAATGCTGCTCCTGGACCGAACCCACAGGATACCCAGTCACAGAGGGGCCACCACAGAATACCCCCTGGATGTGATCACCCGCATTCATTTCTTCTCCACCAAACAAGACCTCATGACTGCAAACCTCTTACAGGGCAAGATTACCTACCAAGGAACACTGATACAGATTTACCAGGACTTGGCAGCCGTGACAGTACAGAGACGCAAAGTGCTAAGACCTGTAACCACTTTCTTGCAAGACTGAAGGATCAGATGCCGCTGGCTCTTCCCTGCAACCCTCCAATTCACCTATGAAGGCATGACGCGGACCATTGGCACGCTAGAAGAAGCTGAGAGCATCCTGTCAGGAGGACCCTCGGAGGAAGACCTTACAACATTGTCACCGGCAGGTCGAAAAGAGGGCGACCCCAAGCACAGACACAATACCTGGTCGAGGGTGGCAAGGGGCATAAACTTGGCAACTACCCGCAACAAACTGGATCTACTCCCCGATCATCCCACATGGACTCCCGGTCCGCCTGTCAAAATGATCCCTTGTGGATGGCTCCCTAAGCAAAAACTGAGGGACAGACTGGGGTAGTCTGTCCCTCAGTCCCTAACATACCCCAGCCTAGAAGAGTGCAGACACTCGCCAGTCAACTGGCCTCTAGGCCTAGTTTTGTTTTTGTTTTTGTTCTTCAGTTTCGATTCTTGTTTGAGAAAAGGTAAAAACCTGGTTGTGGCGATCCAAGTGAAAGATAACGGAACCAGATGGCAGTGATACATCACTCAGACTCTCCCCCCCTAAATAATCGGACGGCTACCACAAGAAGCTTCCCCCCCTACACCAGAGGTTGCGCTTTGTGTCCCTCAACATTTACAGAACTGGAGGTTCTGCAGTGTCCTGAGGGGTGCTACCTAGCCGTTAAAGGTAAGCTGTTTGGACGTTTACACACCCTGGTCTCGGTGTATGCCCTCAATGAAAGACAAGAAGAATTCCTGGCAAGCTTAGAATCCAGTATGCTGTCCTTTCTACTAAGAACAAAGCAAGGATATTATGCCAAGGGCAACAAAGCAAATAGACTCCTGGTGCACAAACTGGCAAACCCAGAGAAAAAATGTAATTATTTGTTTAATAGACCCTCAGGGCACCTCCCAATATGCGGAAGACGCCAAGCTAAAGCTGGCAACAACTCACCTGGTAGAAACTATGTCATCGACCCACAGCTCCCTGGCCCAACAGGAAGTTACATTGCAGACGCCTCCCTTCCTGCTATAGCAGACATAGACAGAGAAACCCTGGAATCCCCAATCACTGCAGAGGAAGTAGAATCAGTGATAAAGGCCTGAAACCTAGAGCCCCGGCCCGATGGATTCTCACCCAAGTTTTATAAACTCTTTAGGTCACTCCTTATAGACCACTTCACCAAGCCTTTCAACTCCTTCCAGGCGACAGGCACGATAACCCCATCTATGCAGGAATCCACAACTATCTTAATATTAAAACCTGCTGCCGAGCCTAGTGAATGCGCGTCATACAGGCCGATTTCTCTGCTCAATATGGATGCGAACATCTACTCTAAAATCTTGGCAAATAGGCTGGCACATATTCTCCACAAGATTATTTATGCAGACCAAACTGGCTTCATTCTGGGAAGGAGCACAGGAGACAATTTACGAAGGGCTCTCAACCTAGTGGAAAGTGGCAGAATCAGAACACCGTAAGCTAGCTCTACTATCCTTAGATGTGACTAAAGCCTTTGACAAGGTAGACTGGGCATTCATGCGACTTGCCCTTGAAGCGTATCATTTTGGCCCCCTATTCCGCAAAATGCTCTTAGCAAACTAGAACTCCCCAAAAATGGTCCTACGGGTGAACAGGGAATTTTCTGCCCCCATAGCACTTCCTTGCGGAACCTGACAGGGATGCCCGCTCTCACGACTAATCTTTACCCTGGTTATGGAGCTCCTAACCTAACAGATCCATAATAGCACATCCATCACAGGGTTGGCAGTACATGGCTACCACTTTAAAATATCCCTCTATGCAGATGACATAATGCTTTCTCTTACCAACTGCCAGTCCTCCCTACCGGAGGCTCAGATGGAGCTGGAAGGCTTCGGGAAGGCGGCAAGATTTACCGTTAATTACACTACGTCAGGAACCCTAGGGGTGGGACTGAACCTATAGGAGATAAACGCCTTCCAGGGAGCCGTTCCATTAAAGTGGAGCACTAAATCAATTAAATATTTGGGTGTCCACATAGTAGCAAACCCAAATGTTCTCTACTCAGCTAATTTCCCCTTTCTCTTCAGTGACCTGGAAACCGATCTGAAAAGATGTAAACTCAAGAGCTCTCACTCATGGGAAGAGTCACGGCATGTAAAATGAATTTGCTTCCCAGATTCTTGTATCTGTGTTCAGCGCTGCCAGTAGAAATCCCCCTGAAACCGCTCTCCAAATTACAAAGACAGATCTCCCAAATTATTTGGCGGGGTAAGAAAGCATGTATAGTCAAAAGGGTGATGACAGGGGATGCCAAATGGGGAGGTATGGGGGTCCCTAATCTCCGAAACTATCATGTGGCAGCACAAATGGCTAACATGCCTACCTGGTTCTCCCCTGCAGCCGCCGAAATGGATATCCATCAAAACAGTCCAGGCTCCTCCCCCCCCCCCCCCTTAGCTCCCTACCACATATGACACAAGCAGTGAGTAAAGACTGCATGAATCTCCTCTCATCTACTAAAGCCTCTTCGAAATCCTGGCACTGGGCATTAAAGAGGACAGGAATCCCGAGGGAAATAGGCCTTCTCTCCCCAATCTTCCACAACCCAGACTTTACCCCAGTCTTAAGCTCAGCTAATTTCAAGATTGATCCACGGAGGGCTCCAAAAGGTCTTGCAGCTCTTCGAAAACGGCTCGGCTTTCACTTTTGAAAAATGCAAAGATAAGTTCTCCCTGTTAGAGGGGTGTGGCTTGGCAGCCATGGAGTAGGCTGTGACTCCATCATGCTCCGTGATCCGTCTATTGATCCGCAGTAGCGTGTGCTACCAGACAACAGACTGCTGCATGAAAACGACAGTATAGCTGTATGAAGGTAACGGGAAAAGGAAGCATCCACCCGCGAGTGATTCGTCCCAAGAGAACGTGAGATCTGATACATTATATCACGGACCGAAGGCAGCCGTATAATATCAGGATGGCATCCGCCATTGAACAAAGGGACCCGTGAAAGCAGCAAGCACGTATGTGGAACGGGCTGCTGGAGCTGCAAGATGATCATAGTAACAAGAGGACGTGCAGAGGCTGGGTTGTGACCAGGCTGATACGAAGCGGCACTGTGAATGGAGCGCGTTGAGGCCGGCTGCCGCTCGCGGAAATAAAACCGTGGACCCGGCCCCCTGTCATTGCGAGGGTGTATCCCGGCAGTAGAACCGGCAGCGCGCACACGCACGCGGCGTGTGCGGCTGCCGGCAGAAAATGCCCACAGGGTTTGCAGAGCGGAGGGGGCTTGCGGTCCGTGGCTGTGGGCTGATTGCTGGGCACTGAATGCAGGCTGCCCATTGAGGCATGCGCCCAGCCAATGCACAACAGATGAACGTTGTGTAACTTGCCTGATATGCCCTTAAGTGCAACACGGTAAATGCAGAGAGCCGTATTGCGTTCTCCTGGACTGGTTCTTCCTGTTCGGCTTCGTTGTGGGCTGGTTGTGAACATTACGTGATGTAAGATGGGGGGACCCTGCACATCACGAGGCCATTAAGTGAAGGCAACTAGACCCCGGTGCTGTGCTTGGGGAGACTCTGCACTGCAGTTGCTGCGGAGAGCGGGCTGCACCCCTGCAAAGACCTAAGACAAGCCAGTGGAAGTGGTTGAACACTAATGACAGGGGGAGTGAGAGGAGAGTCATGAGCCCCCCACCCCCTCTGGTATTGGGCAGACTCAGGCTTTACCGAAGAGGGGGACAAGATCACAAATAGCCCCCTGGAAGTGACACACAGTGAAGAGGCTGAATCCGACATCCATGCGGCGGTGCTGTGGACAATGAAGCGTGTGATGAGGCTATAAACATGCACCAGGGTGAACTGGATACCCAGATGAGCTGAGGTGCAGGTGGCGACATAGCAGGTGACCTGAAAGAATACAATCTGCAATGGACGGTGAAGGTACGTGGAAGAACACAACCCACCTGAAATTGAAGTGCAGCGCATGATGCCATAGACTGCGGCTCTCTGAGGGGGACACGCCCGGGCCTGGATTGTTCTGGTGTTGTCGCAGAGCGGCAGAAGACGGAACTGGTACTACACGGGGGGGCAGAACTGGACACGCAGAAAGGGTTGCACTATGTTGGTTAAAGGACTTAGGGCCAAAAGTAAACAACCCACAATGGACGCCTTTGCCAAGACACTGCGAACTCCCACTGCCTGGTACTGGGCGCGACGGCAGTCTCTGAGGACAGTATTCCAGGGGGAGAGCATCACCAGGTCCTTGCAGCAATAACAGAGCTGAGGAACAAATGGATGATAGCAATGGTGGACCTACGAACGGCCCTAGAGAACAACATTGATGCAGTGGGAATAGAAGTTACCCTGCTGCGACAAGACGTCAGAGCGCTGGCAGAAAGAACAAGTGGACTGGAGAGCGCAGTGAAAACAAATACAGAAACTTGTACAAATAATGCAAAGGAGGTCCACATATTAAAGCAGCAGGTGGCTAACCTGGAGAACTGAGCAGAGGAGGCGGAAGGGAGGGTAAGACGGAATAACATCCGTGTGGTCGGCTTGCCAGAGGGGGAGGAAGGCCAGGACCCCACGGACTACGTGGAGAATATGATCCTGCAAGAGATTGGGGCGGACAAGCTCTTACAGGGGTTTACTGTTGAACGAGCACATCGGGCCCTGATGAGAAAACCACGGCCAGGGGCTCCTCCTCGAGCGATAATTGCGAAAATATTGAACTATATAGACAGAGAAAAAATCCTGGAATACTTTCGTAAAGGTGGAGCGATAAAAATGGCATCTACCAGCATCACGGCGTATCCCGATTACACAATGTTGGTGCAAAGACAGAGATACAGCTATGTGGCAGTCAAGAGGAGACTGCGCGTGGCTGGGATCAAGTACATGCTCTTGTACCCTGCAAGGCTAAAAGTCTCTCACAAAAGTAAAGCGTTGTTTTTTGAGACCCCAGAGGAAGCAGCGGCGTGGCTGGACCTGCAGGGCTGCCCGGATTGAGAGGAGTAACGAGATCACGGGAAGCATGATAAGTGAGGGGGATGCGGTAGGAACACTGGGGTGTCAAGTGAGGGGGAGCCCCATTGAGATATGTTGGGACATTTGAATTGTATTATGTCACTTTCGGACTTATCAATCCTGTTGGACTGGAATATAGATAACAAAAAGCATAAGTTGACTGGGAAGTATATGTAAACAGGAGCAGCAGAATGGAGGCAACCTATCCCCCAGGAGTTAGTAGTAAAACAGCCACTAGGGTGACTTGACCCTGCTGAGCCGCGAGTATGGGCTATTGCCAGAAAGGGCTAGATGCGGGGGTGCCTGAGATCCAGGGATGGAGCTGGCCAACAGTGGGCAGGGGGGAGGTGGGGCGCTGTCAGGACGGGACAGGGAGGTGGGTGGTTGGGGGGGTTTGTTGTGTTTTTAGTGGGGAGTTTAAGTTGGGACACAAGCCTATACAGACGAGTCAAGCAAATGTATTTGGACCAGACAGGGGAAGGGAGGAGAGGGATTCTGCCATGCCATGGGGGAGCTTAAAGTAGTTACCTGGAACGTCAGGGGGCTCAATAGTTACTTGAAGAGGAATAAGGTCATGCTATACCTATGTAGGCAAAAAATAGATATTGCTCTACTGCAAGAGACGCATTTGACGCGAGACAAGTTGGAGATGGTTGGGAAGAAATGGAAGGGGACTGTGGTGGGTTCGTCATATTCGGCGTATGCCGGGGTGTGATTATCTGGGTGGCGCCACATGTCCCATTTCAGCTGCTACAGACGCTGGTTGAGGCGGATGGGAGGATGGTTATAATAAGGGGGTTGGTGGAAAATAGGGAGATAAGTGTGGTGAACACGTACGCCCTGAAACCGAATACAGCGGCATATTTTAAAACATTGTGTAATAACCTCAGTATGTGTGCGGGGAGTGCAGTGATCTAGGGGGGGGGGGGACTTCAACTGTGTACTAAACCCTAAAGTGGACAGATCAGACGGGAAAATAGATAAACCTGCCCCAGCTGCTAAAGCGCTGCAAACACTACTAAATGACTTTGGGTTTGAAGATGTATGGAGGGCACAACACCCCCTAGAGAGGCATTATTCGCACTATTCTACCCCGCAGCAGTTACATACGAGGCTAGATTATGTCTTTGTCACACCAGAGATATTTTCAGAGACCACGTACGTTGAGTACAGAGCGAGGGTCCTCTCGGACCACTCGCCTTTGATCCTGGGATGGCAATATCGTCCCCCGAGGGCGAGGATACCGACCTGGCCCCTCAGCGCAGAGGCGCTGAGGGACCCCCTTTTTAGGGAGGATATGAGGGAGAAGATTGTGAATTATTTTCAGACAAATACTGGCAGCGTGGACTCGGCTGACACACTGTGGGAGGCCTTCAAGGTAGTGATGAGGGGAGTAGCTATATCAAAATCCAAAGGAATGCAGGGAGGGATCCTGGCTGACCTGCGGGAAGCGGAGGGTGAACTGGAAAGGGCACAGAAGGGAGGAAATAACACCAAAGAAGAGGCCGAAGTGATAATCAGGCTGCAGCAGAAATGTGCTGGGCACTGGGAGAGACTGTGTAACTTTAACTACAAAAAATATATAGAGAGACCGCACGCGGGAGGGGATAAACCTGGGAGGATCTTGGCATGGCTGTATAAGAGTGAAACCCCTAGGCCCATGATCAGGACGATAATAAGAGAAGACGGAAGGGTGGTTGATACCCAGGAGGGAGTCAACCAGGAGTTCGTAGATTAATACGGGCGGCTGTACGGAGATGATGGGCAGGATAATTGTGCGACGATTCCAGATTAGTGCCGAGGAGAGAGAGAGGAACTAGATGAACCGATCACTCTGGAGGAGCTAGAGGAGGTGGTGAGAAAGTTGCCCTAGACTAGTAAGACTCCGGGAGCTGACGGACTCCCAAGTGAATTTTACAAAACATTCAAGGGAGAGGTGCTTCCCCCGCTGTTGGATATGCTGAACGAGGCATATGAGCGGGGCAGGCTGCCTGAGTCACTTAGAGAAGCGGTTATAATACCGCTACCCAAACTAAATAAGCCCGGGCATAGCTGCAGTTCATACAAACCCCTATCGATGTTGAACCAAGACAGTAAAATACTGACGGCGGTCTTGGCAAATAGATTGAGGGGGGTCATTGGCAAATTAATACACCCTGATCACACAGGCTATGTCCCCAATAGGAACATAACCAATAACCTTAGAAGGCTCCACAGAGTCATTGAATACAGAAACGAGAATGAAGGTGAACTAGCAATTGTGTCATTGGAGGCAATAAAGGCCTTTGATTCGGTGAAATGGCCATGGCTGCTGGCGGCCCTGGCTGCTTATGGGATGGGTCCTGGACATTTGCAGTGGGTCAAGATTAGGGGTGTACCGAACTTTGGCTTCGAGTTACTATTCTGCCGAAGTTCGGCTGAAATCAGCTATTCGGGCTTCGCCAGAATGGTTACTGGAATCTCGAAGCTGAAGTTGCTTACACCTCTAGTACTTGGTTGGAAACATTTTCTGCCGTCCACAAGGTGGTGCCATTGCCTTACATTGAATGGAGGGGAGCTCATCCTCCTTAAAGAATAATCCAAGATATTGGGATTCAACAGGAAGGAGGAAGGTGGTGGTGGGGGGTGAGGGGCGCCAGGTAGCAGTTCCCTTTGACACTCGAGTGTAACCCTGAGCTGCGGGAAGCCCATGAATTCCCTTTGTTGCATTATTAAGATCGTCATTACTGACAAGGCGCAGGATGAAGGCATGCTGTTTGCATAGCCTGCAGGCACCATCAAAAGCAACGGGTGATACTACCGAGCGCCTCCCTTGCCACTGCTCCACTTTACATATTTAATTTATGAGGCTGTTTTCTGTGTGACATCAAACCATGGCCCTCAATTCGCCCAGAGCCTGAGACAGGTAGGCACTGGGGTCTGCTCACATACCTTTGACAAAGGTTATTTCGGGACGCCGCTTGTAAGCCGGCTGATTCACCAAATGTGGCGACAGGGTTCGGGGAAGAGGCAGTCACTCGGCTTTCTCAATCTCCGCAGTATTGCAAGGACTGAAGCTTCTTTGCTTCCCTCTTTCTGCTCTACACGGCTTTCTTTCAGGGTGTGTAGGAGGCTCCCACAACCCAATGTGTAAACTTGCACCACTGCTCTGCAATCCTGGGATTTAAAGGTTCATTTCTCCCCATGTTACGCCCTGTGTGCCCAAGATCAGCTGCAGCTGCTCTTGCAGATCTCCGTGCCCAGCCTAGCACTTTGCATGGCTTTTCTGCTTGTGCATGCAGCCTTTAGTGTGCTTTGTTAGCTGTTGCTGCGCCCAATGTCCTCAGTGAATGCAGTCGAGAAAAGTTTCACGCAGAATGGGCTTCTGGGGCGCAGAAGATGGTCCATACGCTATTCCTGTCAGCTGCGTGCAGAAAGTCCACAAGAAAGGTGCGTTTGTGGCCCTTCACTTTGCTGGTGTGGAGTTCGTGTTTTTGAAATTATTCCCCATCTGAGCTTGTTCAAACCCAGCTGGTGCATCCGCGATGTGGCTGGAGGAGTTGGGGAGGCCAACTCGCTGAGTGCCTTTATCCACAGCACTTGTTCAATGCTATGTTGAAGCTGCAACCGGCAATGCTGGAAAGCTGGGGCCTTTAAGCGATCGGTGGGGATACGATGTGGGGGCCAGCTGCCTCCATGATTGTTCAGCTGGTAACTAATTGTGTCAATTTTCCCCCTTCATGACAGTTCAGGGCACGATATACTGCAGCATGCTGGCGCTGGATGGGCTGGGGTAATGCCAGCCTTGATGTTTCCAGCTTCTGTTGATTGCGGGTCCATCGCTTCGGTCAGCCTTGTCTTGCTATGATGTTGCAGTTCACGATGCGGTGTGCCGTGTTGAAGTCTTATTTACTCTCGCCCCTCTCCCGCAGAGCGGCAGCGAGGGAAGTGCTCCTGCACATGCTGCTGGGCTGGGGAAACGAAGACATACACTGTAGGTAGATGTTAACATAGCGGGGAGATCCCCATTGGACACCCCCACCTCCTTTGGTCAGTAACATAACACAATGAAATGAATACACAGACAACTGTATTAGGAACAAATCATACAACACACTAAACTTATCCTATCATACTTCTACTATGGCCCCTTACTAATTCTACTGATGATGCGAAAGCCTCACCCTGATCCTACATTTTCTATCGGTCTGCACGTATTAATTCCAACTCAAATTCTTACCGACCTTCAACTTGTTTGCCCCATGATTTTAATATCCGGCGTGGGTGGGTGGGGATTAGGACAAGGCGGGAGCTGCTAGAACAAAGAGACTGATGACCGGCAGCTCCCGCCCTTATAAGTGTCCCCGGGGAGACCTGACCGGAAGCCAGGTCCCCGGGGACGCCCCTTCCGCCTTACTGAAGAGGGGGGGGGGAAGAGGAGAGGCATGACCCGCACCCGGAAAGGGGTGGCCAGAGGGGACAGCCCGCTATGTAGGCTGTCCCTCTAGCGCCCCCTGCGGGGGCCGGTCAGCCTCTGAACTACAATTTGTTAGGTGTATCCCCAGCTGATTTACAAAAGTGTCTAATAAACCAGCACTGGCAATGCCACCAGTTTTAGGCTTTTGTGTAGGCGTGGGAAAGGCACTTGTCAGGCACTATCCTAGTGCTATTAACTGGCCATTTATGGTAGCATGTGCAAAATTGTGGGAGTACCTTGGCATGTAATAGCAGTGCTGGGCAAATGTCTAATATTTATACACAAACCAAAACTGTTGGCTTTGCCAATGTTTGTTTTTAAAATGACATAGGTGAAGGACACAGGGCCCCATTATAAATGGTACTCTCCCAACAACACGGTCATGCTGCACTACGCTTGCCACGACCTGAGAGCCTATCCTTTTTTCATTTTTCTTTTTCAGTTCCTAAACCGCCACCCGTACATTAAATGAAGGCCTTTGTGTCGCAACTACCCCCGCGGCATGGTGACCGTCAGAGCTGGACATACCTCCCTCCCCTAGCCTAGCACTGCGCAGGAACAAAGGGGCGAGCAACAGGAGCCAGATGACAGGCCCACTTCAACAGCCAGCACTGGGAAGACACAGAGGACTGTGACCAGCGCATTAGGCACTTTTCAACAATCCGTTATTAATTAGTTTCTTTGCTAATATAGCAGTGCCTATTCCAATATGCAAATGTTTAAGTAATTGAATTGTGATGGAACGTTTTCGACTGAAAAACTCCCACACAGCCCCAGTTCACTACCGAATTTCTTATTAGGCAAAGAAAGCAATCAATAATAAAAACACTCCTTCTAAAGCTATGATCTATTTATGAGCACTATGCATGTCCTTCACTGAATTCCTGTTAGAACAAGCAATGGCAGCGCCAACCATTTTGGCTTGTTATGCATATCTTGACACATTTCCACTAGTAATTTACTATTCGGTCACTATTCGGCTCCGGCCGGATACTTTCGGGCAACTATTCGGTATTCAGCCGAACAGTAAATTTACTATTCGGTACACCCCTAGTCAAGATGTTATATAGCGAACCGCTGGCTAGAGTCAAAACTGGAGCAGTGATATTGGAAAGGTGGCAACTCCGTAGGGGCACCAGACAAGGTTGCCCGTGGTCCCCTATGCTTTATATACTGGCTCTAGAACCCTTAGCGATCTACTTGAGGCAACAATACGATAAGATAGGCATCGCTGTTGGGGGCGAACGACATCTGATATCATTATATGCAGATGATGTGCTGTTGTATCTATGACATCCGGAGGAAAACCTCCAATACATTCTGGAAGTAATGGAAAGATATGCAGAGATGTCTGGGATAGCAGTGAATCCTCAGAAGTCCAGCATGTTCCCATCAGGCAGATATAAAGGGATCCCCTTGGAACTACCACCGGTGCTACAGATACCATGGGTGGTAGTCACGTTTCGCTATCTAGGGATAGACATATACCACACGGTGGAAGAGGAACATAGGTCCAACACAGAGGTAGCTATCAAGAAAATCGAAAACTGCATGAGGTTCTGGGTAAAGCTGCCTTTAGCAATGATGGGGTGTGGGGCGATGCTGAAGATGGTGGTTCTGCCTAGGCTCCTGCATTACTTTGGGAACATCCCGCACTGGATACCAAAGAAATTCTTCACTAGACTGGACAGTATGTTCAGGGATTTCCTGTGGCATGGCACGCAGAACAGAGTGGCCCTCTGGAAACTACAGAATTTCCATGAGAAAGGGGGTATAGAACTGCCCAATTATGAAGTCTATTATGTAGCAAGCCAACTGCAATATGTTGCTCAATGGCTCTCAGATGAAGTGACTTCTGAGTCCAGGCTGTTTGGACAAGATTGTGCCCCATACTACTCGAAAGAGATGATGTGGTTGCCCAAGACAGAAACGGAAGGGCATCCCAAGTTGATGATACTTGGGTGGAGGATGTGGCGTAGGGCATGCCAGATGATGGAGAACCCGTCCCCATGTTCCCCGCAAGTACCACTAGTTGCACTGGCAGGAGGAGATGAGCAGCTAAGGGGGATAATCAGAAACCACTGGGAACCGGTTGGGTTAGCAGCAATGGGTGATATCTGGCAAGAGGGGACTATCATAGATTTAGAGGTGCTGGGCGAGGAAACTGAGTTACACACGGGCCAGTATATCACGTACCATAAACTGGTGCAGAAAATTAAGAGAACATGGCCTGAAGTGGTACTGGCGGAAGAACCAGGCGCTACCATAGACATGATATGACATAGCGGAGGGGGGACATGAGATATCCAGAATATACGAAATGATGATGTCTAAAGTAGGTAAAGAAGTAGTACAATTGAGACTAGACTGGGTGGAAGAAGTGGGAACCCCGATGGATGATGGGTTGTGGGAACAAGCCCAAGGGTAACACAAGAAGGTCTCAAGGAATGCGAGATTAAAGCAGATACAATTGTATGTCACGCATAGGGCGTATATGACACCCCAGAGGATATCAAGGTTTAAAAATGCAGGACGGCAAGCATGCCCTAAGTGTGATGAAGAGAATGCGGGATGGTGCATATGTTTTGGTCATGTTTATTGAGTGCTTCTGGAGCGAAGTGGCACAAAAGCTAGCGGAAAGAGGAGTCAAGATTGGAGTGGATACAGTGTGGGCCTGTTTGTTGGGTGGGGGGGGTTCCCTAGACCACGGGAACTTAAGCATGTGAGCAAACTGAAGGACCTGGCATATGCGCTCGCTAAGAGGAGAATTGCTATGGGGTGGAGGACATGCCACATGCCACGATTAGAGGTGTGGTGGAAAGATTTGCAGAAATGGGCAGAGGTGGAAACCATGGTATGGCTAGAAACGAACAATTCCGGGGGGGAGGAGGAGACAGAGACCCTGATGGCCTGGAAATTATTAATAGCAGAGTTGTTTGGGTCAATACAAGACCCAACGGAACCTGTAGAAGGGGAGACCCTATTATATGAAGCAGGAACAGAATGTGAGAAGTAGTAGGCTCGGAACAGTGGGAGGGATAAGGGGAGCAGTGAACATGTTTAAACAAATATAATGGAAATGTTATCCAATATCCTGCAAGCTTGGTTTGTATTGTTTGTTTGAATAAACTATAAAAATTGTTCCAAAAAAAGAAAGTTCTCCCTGCTGGAATCTGACAGATTTTCTTAAATGCAAATCTGGCAATGGATCTCCCATCCACCGTTCAAGCAAGGGGCCACACGCGAACTCGCCACCCTAGAACTCAAACTGCAGGGGGGCCCTCAGGGAGGAGACATTTCAAGGATATATAAACTACTAGAAGAGGATATGTTATCCATCCGTCCTAAATACATGGCCCTCTGGGAAGCCGCTCTAGGTCGCCCTATAGAAGACCAAACGTGGCTGGTTATCTATTCCAGGAACAAAATCTCCTCCAGGTGTATAACCAATAAAGAATGTGCCCTAAAATGACTGTACCGTTGGTACTTTCCTCCCGTGTGCCTATGTCATTTTGAGAAGTCAATCAACCCTTCCTGCTGGAGGAAATGCAGGGCTCGCAGATCCTACCTCCACTTGTGGTGGGACTGCCCAGTGACACGATCCTTCTGGGAGGCAGTAATAAAAACAATGGAGGCCATCACTCACGTAGCCCTACCCCTGGAACCTGAGATGATACTACTGGGGACCCCCCCCCTCCTGGAGATGTATCCAACAGAGCCACTGCAAAGCTGATCACTCAACTCCTACTGGCCGCAAAAATTGTGATAGCCCGCAGATGGAAATCGCAAGAAGGTCTGCTATTCCAACTCTGGAGGGTTAAGATTTGGGATATTACGGTGGAAGAAAAGGTCATGGCAGCAAAAGAGGGCACTCTCCACTGTTTCACCAACATCTGGACACCAATCTTGGACTATGAGCAGGACTACCCAGCCCAAACCCACCAGCTACAGACGGCAAAACTCTTCCTAAAGACTGCCTAATCCCCTCAATCCGCCCCCTCATCTTTCCCCCCTGCGAAGGAGAGTCAAGCTTCCTACTGCCAAGTGATGTCATTACTATGTTCCACCATTGTAATAATGATGTATGCCGCAACTGTTTAAATAAAGTTATTATTTTTTTTCTAAAATGGAAAAATTCCCTCGATGCAGCAGATACTGCAGGAAGGCTAATAGCAGAGGGAGCAATCAATAAAAGGCAAGCTTGACTAAAGGGTTCACGCTTTAGGCCAAAGACACATACAGCACTATTGGACACAGCACTAGAAGAAAGCCTGCTGTTTGGGAAAGCAGTATATGGAGCTTTAGAGAATGCAAAACAGGAACATGAGACAATTATGTAATTCATTATTACAACCATCATGCGTTTTCTTGGTCAACGGTCTTGGCAGCAAACGTGAAGTCAACAGCTATCCTCCTGTCGCACCTTGTGGTTGTACTTTAGGCAGAGCAGCTAAAGTATGTGAGATCTCTTCTTTCTACACACATTTTAATGGGTTGATTTGGAAAAATATATACTGTGAGAGTACTACCACAGTTTTGGCTGAAGGAAGTGTAATTGTTGTACTTCTGAGAAGTATGGGAGGAAGTCCTGTGATAGCCTAGCTCGAGAGGTTTAACAATTGGACAAATAGTGTGCAAAATTAAACCTTGCAAAAGAGCTCATGCACCATCTTCTGACTCTAGTAAAGCACTACAGCTTTGCTTAAATCATATCGGAAAGCTTAGGTATGTATGTGGTTGGCTTTGTCAGTGTGGTTGTTTGTGCTTGTGGTGTTGTGACAACAGTTGCATGAACAACTAAAGTTCAAGTTCAATGTGTAATTAGATTTTAAGCACATTGTGGCTGTTGAACTGCTATCCCAGGTCATTCTTTCAATCTTAAATATTTAGTGAAAATATCAACCTTCTAGGGGGAAGTGCCCCAAAGGACTTTTTCACCACTGCATATACTCACTTCAAATATGTTCGGGTTTCCATGTTGGATCTATTCTTTGATTAATTGTGTAGACCATAGGCTGGAGTAAATATCCTTGAGTTATGAATGATTTCTTTTCATTTCACAGAGTATTCAGAAACGGTTCTGCTTCTTGACATGTGACGCGGCAGGGTACCTCGGTGACAGCCTTCGCGGAATAGGGTCAAAGTTTGTGAGCACTTCACAGATGCTGACACTTTGCTCAGAGTGTCCTACTCTCTTTGTGGATGCTGAAACAGTGAGTATGTTGCTGCTAGCCCTAAACCATCTCATTTTATAAATGAGGCAACCGTTTCTGAAGTTAGGTGCCGCATCCCAAATTAATGATTTTATCTTATTTGTTTAGAGTTTGAATCGTTCTGCCTAGGTCAAATTTCCTTTTAAGCCCTCGGCTCATGTTCGGTGCTAACTTGCTTTGCTTTCCTGTCTGTCCTTTGGCATTCATCACTTCACACATTTATAATAAGTCTCCTGAAGTCTGCAGCATGTTGCACCAAGCCAATCAGAAATGGATTAAAACGGAACATGGAAGCGTTGCTTGTGTGGACAGGATAATGTGCTTTGAAGTAATGTGCAATCCATATTTACTGCCTCCAAATCTGCCAACTCTTTTCCGGGTGATGGCACATCACACCTTCCTGCTAACCCAGTGAGGAAATACTACCTGCCAAAGACAATACCGTTCTTAAAATAGGACTCCAGCAATAGCATACTGTTAAAGAAACTAGAAACTACATCTGAAAAAATTGGAGTACCTTCAAAGACTCTTCCAACCCTTTTTATTCATGTTTTAGTCCTATTAGTTTTAGCTGCCAATGGCAAAATCCTCTTAATGTTTAATCACTGTCCAACAAGAAAGAATAGGTTAACTTGCTAGGGTCGTCAAAAGGCTGTTTCCAATTGCTTCAAATAATTCAGTGTCTGACAAGCAGTTTGGGATTTTCCAGCTCTTTAAGGCAAGTTAAAACAAAAGGACTTGAATGATAAGAATTAAGACAAAACATTCTCTGCCGGTTTATTTGTATTCTTAATCTGAATGCCCTAATGTTTGCGTGAGAAATTCCCTTAGGGGGTAAATGGCGAATGGGTTGCACATAGTGTTGTGCTGCAACTTGACAATGCACATTCATGGACAAAGATGAGCCATGGGCCTTATTACAAGTGTGGCAGTCCGGAAAATAAGGGTGCCGGTATCACTGTACCGGCACCCTTTCTGGACCGCCACACTACACGTCTGCCTACAGGGGCTGTTGTGCCCGGCAGGTCTGAACTGCCAGGCACAACGGTCCCAGGAGGCAGACTTGTCACGGAAGCACTGGCACCGTTCGCAATGGTGCCAATGCTTCTGTGTTCTCCACAGGAATGGTGAACAACATTTTTCGGCACCTGACTTCCCAATCCGCCGGGTCTTGTAATGTCCCGGTGGCACCGTGAAGTCAGGCGTCGGAAAAGTGTTACGGGTCTGGCGGCAACATAGCACCAGCGAGTTACCGCCAGACTCTTCAATGAGGCCCCATGTCTCCCTACGGAACCCATGACCCACAGTTTGGTAGTTTGGTTCAATGCTTGAACCTTTCACAAGGTGTTGGTAGTGCAACATCTAGGAAGAAAATGTAAAAGTGAAAATGTAGAACCACCAGTCAAGTAGGATCAAATGTACATGGTAATGAGTTATGGTTGTAGACTTGTAGTTCATTCTATATGGCTGTGCACGGCAAAAACGTCTGGAAAAATTAACTGAGTATTATCGCAAGTCTTACCTAAAAGACTCTGGAACTGAGCCAGGTAGAAAAGGCAGGTGGCTAGTTACAAACCGAGGTTGGATGGGCTGGAAAAATTTGATCTTTCCTTTTAACCTTCAGCTTTTCTGATGAGCAGATCTTTTGAGCGAGAGCTGGTGCAGAGGAATCTGAGAAAGGTTTACATGGCTTGATGATGAGACCTGGTTGCCTTCCAAGTTCAGACCTAGAAGAAGGAACAGTTTTTCTTTGCACAGTGTCAACCATAGAGTTTTTCTTTGGCTCCACAAAATTGTCCTTGCCTCTAAGACACTAGGGCAAGTTTACAGTTCCAACGGAATGGAAGTGATGACTCAAGCAATCCCAAATAAATAAACTTCCACCGCAGCCCAAGTTGCAGGAACATGATGCTGATCACCTGCTGGCAAAGTACCATTACAATACTAAATGACAAGGCACACAGGTACCATAAGATCCTCCAAGCCAACACCTGCCGTAGCGTGGGGTGCACCAGTAGATGGCTAGGCAATCAAGCTCCAACGGCAATGCCCAAAAACTGTGTCCAAAATAACCAAGATAAGACCCCTTTGACCAAAGTCACAGCAACCTGGACCTTTGCTGGTGCCAGGAACCTGCTACTTATGCTCTCAAATCCAAATGGCGGATGACTGTTCACGTTGAAAAGGAGAATGTGTCCTCTCGAAACCAAATGAAGTTTCAGAAAGGAAAGACATAGCCAACGGGGAAAAACATGCTGTGAAGTTAAGCATGTCAAATAAGGCCATTAAACACTTTCATGATATTACAAACCGGAAGAGTGTGGTCAATTGATGGTATACCCATAAGCTACACTGGAAAGTGACCACCAGCAAAGCAACCTGGTAGAAGAAGAAACTGGGAGACACTGTCTCCCACCCAGAAACTACAGTGAATACGTCACATGCTAGCAAAGAAACATACCGCAAGGAACATGAAGACTGCAGGAGAAACAAACGTGTCAAAGCTCAGCTAACGTTTTGCATTTGGGTTTTAGTTTGTGCACTGCCGCCATTTTCATGGTCTGTTGACTTCAGGAAAAGGGGTGAGATTTGATTAATTTGAGCAGAAGGAATAGTGCAAGATTGCTTTGCTGCTGTGTTGATGTGTGCAGGTTGAAAGGAATGGTTGATGTATGCTAATATATTTCTAGGTGAACTGTAGTGTGGGTATTTGGTGTATGTGTATCTAGAAGAGAGGCCAGGTGTAGATACCCTGTTCAGTTTCCTCCTAATGACGACTTACCGGACAGCTGAGATGGAACAGTGGTTGCTGGAGAGAGGGCTGTGCATGACAAGCTGATGACAGAAATGTAGAGTTCAGATGGTGTGTGTGTACAGCAGATATTTGCTGGTGTTTTCCTACAGTTTGTGAATGTATTATAAAGTGGAAAGTAGAATTTGCGAGTGGATTAGTGAGGGGTGCAAACAATGAAGATGCCACGTTATAGCAAGGCAAAACATGGCATACTAAGTCATGAAAAGGCATAAATGGGCATAAAGCATTAAAAGGCAAAGCATGCGTTTCCAGTGGATACCACAGAACACTTGGAGCTGGTTCAACACCTTTACCCTCAAGGGGATGTCATTTAATATTTGATATTGGGTACATCAATTTTATTGCTGCGTTTCTAATTGCAATTAATAGGCTCCCTTATGGCCTCCCATTGTTGGGATTGATTGCTGCTTGTTGTATAATCGTGAATCCATCGTGCCATGTTTTAGTGGCGAGCAACATTTCCTGGAAAAAGATTATATCAATGTCATCATGATTACAGTTCTGTCCATCGTTTTGCATGAAACTATTGAAGCCTCACTCTGGCCATCCTCTATGGGCTCTCCCCCTGCTGCTTCTTCAGAAGCCAGAAACATAGGAATCCTCTTCGACTCCTCTCCTTCCTCCCTCACACTCAGGACATTTCCTAGAAGCCCCACTTTCAACTCTTCCTTCTCAAAGGAATTCATACTTTTCTCACTTTCCCCCAGAAGCTCAATGTTACACTTGCCTGATAGTCTCTTGGTTTCACTACTGCAATAGCCTTCTTCCCAATCTACCTTCTTCCACTTTACGACCCCTCCAGCTAATCCAGAATAGGGCAGCAAGATTGTCTTTTGCCTTAAACCAAGGCACTGCATCTCTCCTGCCCTAAAAACTCTTCACTGGCTCCCGGTTGCAGCACAGATTAAATGAAAATCCCTCTGCATCATCCACAAGGATGTCTGGGGCCTTGGACCACGCAACCTGCAACTTTCACTTACTAAATACTCTCCCTCTAGACCTCTGCAGTCCTCTGGCACCAACTCTGTGTGTAAAGCATTTCACTAAACAGAGGGCCGGAGCCCAATCATTTTCTTCAGCTGGCTGCATTTTAGGGAACAGCCTCCCCCTTCCTCTTCGTTTTGAGCAGGACTTCCTCTAATTCTGGAAGCTCCGCAAGACTTTCCTCTTAACCTCCTCCTGCCCTTCTTCCCCCCTCTGCTAATCTCAGTCGTTGTGATTCATGGCCAGGGCCCTTTTGTATCCCTCGGGGGCCTGGCCTCCCATATCAATCGCCCCAACCTCTACCTACCTCGCAGCACTTGCCTCGGCACCCACCAGCATCAATCCTATAGGTCGACACTTTCTACCCAATGCGGCTCCAGGTCGCATAGCATTTACCATTCTGCTGCTCACCCACAAGCACGGACATTCCAGCACTTCCCCGCGTCTCGCTGCACTTGCACTTTCTGAATACTCACAAGGCATAGTAGGTTCGTCTTTAGCTTCCACTGTATTCACTGTTTTCTATTTCATGTTCCCTCCCTGTTGCCCTGTGGGCACTTTGAGACAGAATTGATGTGCTCTATAAGCGCCTAACAAATGCATAGTAAATAAATACATCTGGTGTTCCAGACCAGAAGTCTCAACTTGTCAAAGTCTATGATGACTCTCCTCACTGTTTGACAGTTCGCGCTTCAACATGTGTAATAACCATATCAAGCTCCCTTGGCTATTTGTATGAGTTTTCTTACCAAGGCGCTCCATAATTGTATGTGCCTGGTCCTGACCATCTTTGTGCCCACTATCACTGTGGCGTTAACATTAGCACCCCAGGTTACCAAAGCGGCAACCCAGGGTGCTAAACAAAAAAAGGGTTTTTCCTACCTACAACGGGACGCATGCAGCATCCCTTTGTAGGAAGGAAAAACCTTTACCAACATGGTCGGCGTGGAAAGGGATGGCGGGGCTCTGTATGGAGCCCCTCTTCCCTTGACATGGCAGCCGTTGTGAGCAGAGAGGAAGGTGCGGCTGAGAGTACCGCTGCAGCTGCAATAAAGTAAGTTTGGGGGCAGGGTGGGGATTAAAAATAAAACCAAGGGGACAGGGGTCGGGGTAGAAAAGCGGCGGGGGAGCCGGCCCTCAGGCAGCTTGGTACACGGGCGCACAACGGCGGTTCAAGCCCACATTCATAGCCACCTGATTGGCTAGCTCTCCCCTGCCGGGTGCTAATTAGTATTAATTCCTGGGCTCTACCCATGTTCGAGCACTAACCATGTTCGAGCTCGAGGGAGATTCATCACTCCTTTGTAAAAGGAATTTAACTTCCTTTCTTTCTTGATAGATTAAGCAATCATATTTTAACAATTCACAATTTTCTTCCAATATGGTTTTTAACACAAAGGCTGATCTCCAATGTACTTCCACTAGGTCAGTACGTGCTTTAAAAGGAAAGCTAACATGGTCTAGGTCTGCAGTGGAAATACGTTCTAAGGCAGGAATTTCATGTAACAGCATTAGCAAATTTGTGCAATTTAATTCTATATTCAGGCCCAAATTTAGGCAAAATTCAAAGTACAGCTTTTTCTCGTCCTCAGTATTTTGGAATTGAGCTTTGTTTTCCTGTACCAATCCATTTCACGGGCTTCTATTTCTATTTCGGTCTCAGGAGGATAGTTCAGGAGCAACGTGCTCGCTTTGGTAGCAAGATGACATGGAGCAACACACGTTCGATCCCCGGGTCCGTGCTTGGAAACCTCTTGGTATTAAGCACATTATAAATAACCAATAAATAAAATAAAAATGTGATACCCAGTTATTTTTCCTTTCTTTAATTGAGCTGCCATTTTTTATCCCAAACAGCTTAGACATGTGTTATTTATCCCCTATATCTCAACCTAGGGGATTAGAGCAAACTGCAGTACTGGTAACTGAGCAACTAGGCTCTGTAGACACTTGATTCGTTAGCGGCATTCACCCTGCCACTCATCTTGTCCAAATGATTCCCATTCACTGGATTCATTTGACTAGGATACTTTGGTGTATTATCGATGGCAGCCTAACATTCCTTCATAATTGCTTGTGCTGAACTCTCTCCCTTATCTGTTTGGTCCGATATGGGGTGTGTATCAAGTACCCTATCTTCAGCAATTATTATAGTATCAGAATTTAGCAGGTTGTGCTGTTTCCTACATTGCCCATTAGGGTTTAAAGTTTCATTTATTTGATTTTGTTCTGCATCAGTATTGTAGAAGCAGTTTGAATAGCTGGCTGTGATGATGGAATTTGTTCAGCTGAGACTCCCTTTGTTTTATATTATGCAGGTTCAGTAATGTCTGTGTTAACTCTACAACTCCTGTAAATTGCAAATCTCTGAGAAAATTGCTAGAGTTATTTCTTAATTGATTTCTCTTTCCAGAGAGAGGGGAATGGATCTTCAAGAGAGCATTCAGTTGCTAAGAATGTCAATTTGTACATTTTAATTCACTCAATATTTGAGTATGAGCTTTCACCTCATCTCTAATGTTGTCGTAGAGCTCAGATGAGGCACTCGGTATGGAATTCAAAGCTGAAATTAAGAATGAAGATAGTTTGATATGTTCATCAGCCTCTCTCAAAGTATGGTGTTTTAGCTTTGGTACCCCAGAATCTATTTCAGACATTAAATTACTATTGGTGAATAATGACAATAGTTGGAAGGGTGAACTAGGGGGTACTTCGCAATGAATCGAGGAACAATTGTCTTCAATGGCATCCTCGATCACCTCACCCAGGTCCAGAACTGGTATAGCCTCCTGATCTTTGGTCATATTGTGGTCCACTTCAGGACCCTGGCATCCAATAACACCTGCCCCCTCTGGAATGCTATTGTCTGTCAGATTCCCCGGACCTTTCATACCATATGTCTTTAATGAACGCAATAGTCTTAATTTTGTAGTCGTTCCAGCCTGCAGGAAAAAGTCAGTTATTTTCTAACCTGCTAGTGGGGTAGCATTTTGCGACTCAAGATATTTCAATACAGTAGCAGAAATGTTGTTACTTTTGCTCGGTTTCTGTCTGTCTTCGCCCCTTCTGCAAACCTAGATCTGTGCTGATCGTGTGCACCACCATATCTTCTGTGCTCTCTTGAGTTTGCAGGGGAGTCAAAGGGAGAGAAGCTGGAGTGTGTAGGACCACGTTCTTCTCCATACATGACCTTGGTGACTTCCGCTTATGTCGAATATGCGGGTCTATAGATAGGGCTTTATTAAGAATGTATTGTTTATTTCTCGTCAAGGCAGGAGATATGTTTACCTGTTTAGTGGGAATTTAGTGAGGATTATATAAAGAACATTTAATCCTATACATCCTCACTATATTTCAGATCTAGCTTAATTTACAGTCTAGACAAAGAAATCCAACTATAGAATCTCAGATATCCAGACACACACAATTCTTAACAAAAAGATGACACAAAAGGTGGATTTGCACAATTGCACACCTAGAGAGAGTTCATAGACCTAAGGTCTGCAGTCTCTCTCTAGAATCTGTTCACAAGTAAGTAGAGCAAAGAAAATGACCCGCTAGGCCGATTTCACTTGACCCAACCTCAAATACCCAGGGTCCACAGTTACACTCTCAACAGTCCATTGATCAAGAAATAAACCAAAGAAAGAGCTCAACAGAGGCCCACGGTCACTCTTTCACTCAGGCTACAATTGTTTCAAAGTATGAGGACTCTGATCCCAATTAGCAGAAACGCTTGTCTGCAAAAACGCTAATAAGACTCAGCATGTGCCAATATTATCAGGCAGTGATCAGACTCCTCAGTGACCCATAAAGTAGAGTACACCTTCCCTTGGACCAAAGCATTGCTGTGGGATGGTGAAGGGAAGCAGGTTGTATTGGAAGAAAAAAGTCGAAAGAGTTGGGGGGAGTATAATGCACCTTCCACAAAGACTAGAATCCTAATGGAACCCCATAAACATGAACCCATACCAACCCCCAGTTATGGGAATGTACCACAAACAACCCAGTACAGCAGGGTTTGGGATTGGAAAATCCTGCAAATAAGACTAAGGGGGAAGGATACTTACTCAGAAAATTACAATACAATCAAGGTTCCAACCCACAAATGGCATCATAACGTTACAGGTTATCCATTCTGAAAACCTAAAAGAATCATTTTTACAAAAGAAAGTGAAAGACATGTGGTACAGTCTCACAACTGCAAGCATGTAGGCAGTGACATCAAATATGTTCAAAATCAGGAACCTCCAGTACATAGTCAAATGCTCTGCAATTACATGCTTCCATTGATCCTGCTCATCTACACAGTATTTCAACACTTTCTCGTCACTCCATAAAAGGAACCATATGCAGATTGCAGCATTATTTATCAACATACTAAGGGTCTAGACACTCTGGTTTTGCCACCACCCTTGATCTTTGAAGAAAGGAGCTGCCCTTTCTCAAAGTCAGCAAAGCTCAAGACAGCAAACTAATTAAGCAAGGATGTTGACTGGAATTTGTCTCCAAAAGGGGGAAAGATATGTACTGCTCTGAAGTGTGAGTTTGGGGAGACGACCTCTGGAATCCATTGGTAATACGTCTGTATAATAAAGAACAAAAGAGTTGTTACACACCTCCATCCCAACACTGCACAGTGCTCAGCCATACTGGAACAGTTAAGCACAAGAAACATCCAGCATATTGGGTACAAATAACTCCAGCTCTCCTTCAAATGCCTGCTTTCTCATAGCCTACAGATGTTCTCCAAAGAACATGGCCCAAAGAATACAGGATGCAAGCTCAACCCTCCATGGCATGAGGTAACATGCCTACACAAATGCCATGCTGTCCACACTATTTACAGATGCTGGTACCACACCCAGGTTGACACCTGAAGAGAGAACAAAAGGACTTCTCTTGGACAGAAACAATTATCCATACCAATCATAAATGATTCCTATACCGTAGTCGTGTAAGGCAAAGTCACGCCCTGAACTGTAAAATTGTTGTCTTAACATCAATTAGGCACTGCCAAGATTCATTATTTTCCATAAACCCCTGAAAAGAAACGAGGAGACACACGACACCAAACAATATTTCCTTTTAAAATGCAAAAAAAAGGAAAGACACTTATCTCAGTGAAACATTTATAGGATTAGCAATTTCCAAGCAGAGCAACACTTAGATCGTACATCAAAGACATATTCAAAAAAATTCTTGGAACAGCATTCAATAGAGGACTGTTGAGCACAGGCCTCTCTTAAAAATCCTGAGATGCAGCAGCAATATTAACAGTTCAGCAAGGTCATTGGCGTTTTTATTTTCTAATAAAATCATTAAAAAGAAAATTAAACACCACACAAATGTTAAATGTTCTTGCAGCACCGCCGTACACCATCCGGCCACATTGCAGTACAGCAGTCCAACTGCACTGCTCCCTGCCTCATCGGATCATTCTGATTGGATCCCTGACTGGACTAACCCGGTCCCAAATCAACACCGGCAGGCAAAGCTGGACTCCTGCAAGGCCCTCTTCTAAGGCCTGCATCACCTGTCTGGGCATCTATTCCAGCACACACCCCGACACAGAGAGCATCTTCCCTACTACAGCTCTCCAGAAAGGCACTTCATCTCCCGGTACCAGCATCCCTCAGGGACACCCAGCTCGGGGCTGTCCCATACTACGTCAGAGCACCCACTCCATTCCAACATGGCCACCCAACCGCTGCACACCATACGGCAGCATCGCAGTGCAGCTGCACAGATCCCTACCTCGTTTGATCCTTCTGATTGGACTCCAACCGGATTAACCCAGTCCCAAATCAACACCGGCAGGTGAAGCCAGCCTCTTGCCAAAGCCCTCTTCTAAGGCCTGCATCACCTGTCTGAGCAAGGATGCCCCTACGCCCCTCCAGACCCAAGATAACAGGTACGTGCTGACTGCCCCTAACCCCCCTGCCATCTGCTTCCTCCCAGACACCAACCCCATTACACAACAATTCCCCCCCCCCCACCAGATTCCTTCCGGCACTTATTCCCCACCAGAACCCATGCTCATCTGAGCACCACAGTCAGTCGGCTCCCATGCATGCCAAAATCAAACCTATCCTAGTGCCCTGCTCCAGTAAACCACAGCCAACCCAAACACCCTGCATAGGCCTCGCCAGGCTCAACCTTCTCGCTATTTGCACTACGACGCCATCAATACCTAGCTTCCCACCCTCAATCATTCATCAGAAACCGATTCCTATGTTCACAGACCCTCGCGGCAAATGCCAACAATGGCCAAACCCCCCCACCCACCTCAGCCCTGCACCCACCCAACATGAGCTCACTCTACCACCCATAGCCCATGCAAATTACACAGTCCACCCCTACACTACACCACTAAAATGCACCAGGATTATCACTAGGTCAATCCTTGGCCACGCCCCAGACATCCTCAACCTCATCTCTACCAACGATCTAGGTATACTCACCATCTTGTAAACCTGGCTCCACGCTGCAGCCGCACCTGCCCTAATGATCGCAATCCCCCCAGGCTACACCATCCTCAGTAGCAACAAAATTAACAGCAGAGGTGGTGGAGTGGCCCTGATTTATAAAAAAAAAAAAAACTCCCCCATCAGAGCCATCAACTCCACCCCACCGCCCAGCTGCAACTTACTGTTCACGCTATCCCCCACTGCTACCATCACACTACACCTCATCTCTCGTCCACCAGGTCCCTCCTTCTCCTTTGAGGAGAACCTCCTATAACTCCTCACCACTGATCTCAAGCCAAACACCAAAATCCTGCTTCTAGGGGATCTCAACTTGGGATTCAACAACACTGCAGATATAAACGCAACCTCCCTAGCCAATGCCTTTAGTAATCTTGGCTTCACTCAACATATATCAGCCCCGACCCACATCTTAGGACGCACACTAGACTGGATTGCAGACATAAACTGTGACACTTCAATCCTTTCCAACACACCATGCTCCTGGTCTGACCCTCCTATCATAAGTGTCTCCATCCCCACCATCAAACGCCCCACATACACCACTGCCACCCTGTCTTCAGCCCCAACTTGCTGCACCCAAAATCTCACCAAAGACCGCCTCCTCCAACTGCTCACCAACAATCGGCACATCTCAGATCTTATTATTGACCCCACCACCCTTAAAGAACAATTCAATAGCATGGTCTCCCCAGCACAGTAAATATACTAGTCCCTCTTAAACAGCGCAAAGCCAAACCCTCCACACACAAAAACCTGTGATTCACCTCTGAGCTCCAGGCCGCCCTCACTAAAAAGCATGCAGCAGAAGCAGCGTGGCAAAAAACCCCATCTGACGCCAACAAACAACTCTTCACCACCATTGCCAAAAGTGTACAAGAAGGCCAAAAATAGCACCAAAGCCACCTCCTACAACACCAGAATTGTTAACGCTAAATCTGACACACGCAAACTCTTCTCCATCCTGCAAGAACTTGAAACCCCAACCATGCCACCTGCCAAATTCACTAAAGATGACGCCTGGTGCGCCAAGGTACAAGATGCCCTCATAGGATAAATCTCCACCCTACCAGAAACAATCAACGTAAATCATACTACCATTTGTAACAAACCCAAATAACCAAACCACCCTTCACCCCAGCCCACACTGCATCCCCCCTTTAACTTCCACTCCCTATCGGAACTAGAAGTAGCCCACCTCATCAAAGGCTTAAAACCATTGCACTGTAAAGGCGATGCATGCCTGCACCACTAATAAAGGACTGCACTGATACTCCTCATCACTGGCAGAGAGAAAATAGAGTCAAAGGCTACCCTAACCCAAGGCGTGACATAGGGTCACTAAATTGCAGCGGAGCTAGGTAGATACTAGCTCGAAGGACAAAACACCTTTAGATACAAAACAATTGCTCGAAGGACAAAACACCTTTAGATACAAAACAATTATCAAGGAAAAAGGTTTATTTACACTAACACAAAAAATACATATTTACAAAAAGTGCTGTGGCACTGAGAGTATGCATCATTGAGCACATTGTAATCTGCACATTCGTGGGTTAGTAGGCAGAGTGATAGATTATTACATGTATTGCTTAGGATCACAATAGGTCATATTGTCTGGTTTGATGAGGAAGATCTTGTTATTTTCTAGGGCTTGGAGTGCGAGTCTTTCTGAGGCTGAGAGGTTGTTTTTGAAATGGATTTTCTTGTCAAAAGTCTTGTGTATCTCGAGGAGAACACGATTTTCAAAAGATAGTATTTCCGGACATACCATAGACGATAGAGGGGTAAAAGTGGATACGGGTTTGAGTCCTGTAGATTTGGGGATTTCTTTTTCTGGGCTATCCCTGAAGAAATATCGTAAACGGATAGTGCGAAAGAATTTTCTTAGTTCGACTTCTGTGTCGAAGATGTTTGCAGTAGTGCTAGGGATAAAGCTGAGGCCTTTACTAAGTACATCTATTTAGCAGGAGGACAGGATGTGGTCACTAAGATTGAAAATGGGGATCACCATGTTTGCTGTGGTTGTGGGACCCATTGCTGTGTCCGCATTGGATGCTGGCCTTTATATCGTGGTCTGCCGCGTTGTCCCCTCCCTTGAAAACTTGAGGCCTGTTGTGGGTTGGTTGGTCCACTGGTTGCTGAATCTGAGTCACTGCTGTTAGAGCTGTTGGTTAATGTTACAAGTTTCTTCCTCTGTTGTCTCAGTGGGTTTTGTCTATTATTTGGATGTATTCAAGTTCAGTTGGTTATAGAAGCCAGGGACCAGGTATGGATATGTCTTCTCCTCTTTGTAGTTCTTGATGTCGTTTTGTAGTTTCCACAACTTTTCATCGATCGTGAATTTTTGAAATTTCTTAATTTCTTCTTCAATCTTCTCCAGGTGAGTTTTTATGTCCGTAATTACAGAATCTTTCTTGATTTGGTCTTCAAGGGTTTTTAGTTCTTGTTGTGTCTTGGTTTCCTCTTCCGCTGTCTCTATTACTAAAATGACCCAATTGCGTGAACATTTATTTCCGACGCCACTGAATTTGGTCATAAACCTCGGATTGTCTAGGAAGACCATACGTTTCTGTACGGATAAGTTTCTTCTTTTTTTGGAAGCCTCGAAAGACTCGCACTCCAGGCCCTAGAAAATAACAAGATCTTCCTCATGAAACCAGACAATATGACCGTATTGTGATCCTAAGCAATACATGTAATAATCTATCACTCTGCCTACTAACCCACGAATGTGCAGATTACAACGTGCTCAATGATGCATACTCTCAGTGCCACGGCACTTTTTGTAAATATGTCTTTTTTGTGTTAGTGTAAATAAACCTTTTTCCTTCATAATTGTTTTGTATCTAAAGGTGTTTTGTCCTTCGAGCTAGTATCTACCTAGCTCCGCTGCAATTTTGTGACCCTATGTCACGCCTTGGGTTAGGGTAGCCTTTGACTCTATTTTCTCTCTCCCATTGTACTCACCCTCCAGAGTCAGGCCCCCTTTACAAAAAAGAGAGTATCGCCCACTTATCTCTCATCCTCCTCATCACTGCCATCATCACCTCCTTCGTCTCAGGCTCAATCCCTGCCAGTCTCGAGCAAGCGTGTATCCTTCCACTACTCAAACCGTCGCTTGGTCCCACCGTACCTACCAACTACCGCCCCATAACCACTATCCTGTTTATCCTAAACATTGTGGACCGTGCTGCATACCTCCAGATCCAAGACTACCTAGAAGAAAACTACATCCTTGTCTTTCACCAATCCGACTTCCGTTCAAGGCGGGGCATGGCAGCAGCACTTCTAGAGCTCAAAAATCAACTTGATAACATTAGAGACTCCAAATTATTTTCTTTGCAAAATGCTGGCCCGAGTGGCTCTTGGTAGTGGATTGGAATTTGGAAGGAGATTCACCTCTTCCTGTACAGTGCCAACTTTGAGTTCCAGTGCCGCCTTTATTTCAACCATAGCCAATTCTAATTTAGTTGTCCACGCTAGTTTCAGGTCCACAATCGCTTCCAGGATCTGTTGGTCTTTGCTTGCTGTACCAGTTTCTAGTGCGGGGGTCTTCTCCTTGTTCTTGGCTCCTTCTGCCATTTGCGGTGTCCTCGCGTAGTCTTCCAGTGTAGGTTGTTTGCCCTTTGCCTTGGCCTGTTTGTTCGCCATCTTGGTGTTGCCGAGAGTGTGATCCTAGACACCTCAGGGCTAGGCCGTCCACCACTGTGGTGCTTAAGGGGACCTGTGGTGGAAGCGTTCGTGTTTCGGTGGTTCTATTTCACAAATGGGTTTTGTCCTCCCACGTCCGTGGCTGCTGCTATTTCTGACTGTCTTTGCGTCCCGGCTCTTGGTGGGTCTTGTCACCCCCTGCACAACCGGGGGGTCCATGGGCCAGTTGTTAGTGCTGTGGTGGGTTTTCGTGTGGCCTGCCATTTGGATTTATGCCTCCAAGTGGCCTGCGATGCCCCTTCAGCTATACTTCGGTGCTTTGTAACGCCAAGGCTATCCAAGCCGCTCCTGCCGCTGCCCCTCTTGTGTGTGCACTTAGCTTGCCACCCGGTCCGCGCCCAGCGCTTGTGTCCAGGTGCGCGGCGCTTCAGCGTGTCCTCTGCTGCTTCCCTCGGGGTGAGGTCTTGATTGCCATATTTGCATTGTTTTATCTACGCTACAAAGCATGTTTGCTGAGCTTACCGGCATGATTTACTTGTCCGGGCCCAATCCGCTAATATGTAGGTGCCAACCTCAGGTAATGTGCACTCAGGCAGCTTGTAGCGGTGTATTGTGCTCCCGGGTTCAGTCCGGTGGCTTGCTCTCACCGACTCTGTTAGCTGCTCGGTGTTATTAGGTGGTGTAGTGTCCCTGGCTCCAGTGCTGTCAGGCCATCCACATGAGGCACTATGGGTCTTATTTCATTAGGCTATCCGGCTCTGTGTCTTATATTGCTCCTTCTATGATTGCCATTGTGGGTCTCCCCACTGATCCGTTTGTCTCCGCTGCTGGAGTGAACTGGCAGTGTCAGCCCGACATGGCCGTTATACCACTTAATGTCTTTTCGCCACTTACTTGTTCTCCATACCGCTTCTTTTCTGGTGCGGCTTCCGACGGTTTAAAGTGTGGGACCCACCGTCCGTCCCTCCTGCAAACTGAGTTACTGATACAATGTTGCACACCATCTCATCCGCCTCGCCCGTCCCGGCTCCTGATTCTTATTTATTGCGCTCGCCGAGCGCTCCGTTCACCCATTAGATGTTCGTCGCCTGGCTGAGTCTTCTCCGGCTGCCTCTGAAAGTGGGCTGGAGGCGCTGCACGCTCCGTCTGCCAGGCAAGCGGCAACCCGTGTGAGCGCTGTGCTGGTTGCAGCACGTTGCGGGCTGTGTCGGTGTTTACTGGTGGGGTCAAGCGAGCAGCCGGATCTCCAGGCACACCACTGCACGTTCTCTACTCTGCTCGATACCGCTCATAGTTTTCAAGTTATTACACAGCCGCGAGCCCACGCTTCATGTTAGGATCTCGTCCGTGCTTTCACTGCTCTGCTCCTCTTCCTGCCCCGTTTCTCCACGTCGCGGGCCCGAAACTGTTTGTTCTCGTCAGACCCCTTTGTTCTCTCTAGATGTCCTCCGTTTTAGGTCCGGACATTGCCGGCCACTGTGATCGCAACAATCTTCAGTGCAGCAACACCGCTGCGTTCTGTAGGTTTCTGGCGTTCTTGGAAGGGGCTCCATGCATTTATGTGCCTGCTCCTGTATTTTCATTCATGCAGGCTTCTGCATTTGCACTTTAATTACGGATCAATGTTGCAACAGCCGGAGCTCCTCTGGAAACACGTCTACCTACATGGCTCTGTAGCCACGCCCCAGCGTAGAGTAATATACTTGATGCAGGATTTTAAAGTGTATGAGGCGGAATCTGTTATTGATAGATATCATTTTAGTCTGCTTCTGAATTAGGCCCCACTGGTCGTCTGAGAGTGACCTCTTCATGTTGCTCTCCCACTTATCTCTATATGGGGCCGGGGGTATGGGTCCTAGTGTCCTGGTCAGGCCATATAGGGAAGAAATCAATTTCTTGGTGGATGTCAGCGTTATGTACGTCAGCAATGCGGATGTGTGTGGTGCACTTGGGAAATCAGGCCATCTGGTTTTCAAGGCCTCCCGGAGTCGATAGTATAAGAGTAGTGTGATTGGGGACCATGTGCCCCTGGTTTTGAGTTCTTCCCATGATGTTAACTTATCCCCCGGGTGCGATATCACCTAGTGTGTAGATATGAAGGTTAGTAAAGTGTTGTATGAATATTGACTCATGCGTAAGGGGGATACCGCAAATGTTCTATATAGCCATGGATGGTACCAACGGCCCAAGCCCACTTTATCCGCCAGGCAGTCCCATGCCCTCAGGGTGATCTCTAAGGGTTGTACTTCTGCCCGCACGTGACGCTCCCGGGCAGCACAGAGGAGACCCCTAAGGTCATCGGGTTTGGCGATGGTCTTGTCCAGGCGCAAGTGAGGAAGATTACTTGTGGGGGACCAGCACCAAACTGCATATTGGACCTGGGCCACTAGATAATACAGGAGAAAATCAGGAACGTCCAAGCCCCCCTGAGGACAGGGGAGAGACATTGGGTGCAGTGAGATGCAAGGTGACTTCCCAGCCCACATCAGTTGGATCATCATGCTCTTTAAACAATTCCAGTAGGTCATGGGGGGCCATATCGGGACGTTATTGAAGATATACAGTAACTTCGGCAGAATGACCATCTTGGATAAAGAGATACGGGCCGCCTGTGAGATAGGGAGGCGGACCCACGTGTCTACTCTGTGCTCCAAGTACTGTAGGGCTGCAACATAGTTCTCCTCGTATAATCGGGCTGGGGACGTAGACACCAGAATTCCCAAATACCGGATCCCCCGTGGGCACCAGGCAAAGGCGTCATCAATGTCCTGTGGGGAGACCCCAGGGGTAAGCGGGAGTATTTCAGACTTGGACCAATTTATCTGTAGACTAGATTGGGCACTGAATTCAGTGATTTCCTCCATCACCGGGTTTAGGTTGTTCTGGGCTTTTTAATAACACATTGTCCGCGTATAATGACACGATTGTGTGTGAGCGAATGGTTACCCCCCGGTGAGCATGAAATTCCCTCAGTGCACAGGCGATTAGCTCGATCGCTAAGGCAAATAGGATGGGCGAGAAGGGGCAGCCCTGCCTGGTGCCCCGGGTGGGATGAATAGCTGCTGATTGGATACCATGCGTGTAGACCAAAGCGCGTGGGGCTGTGTAGAGTAGCCTGATCCAGTGTAAGAAAGAGGTGCCCACCCATGAACGCCACAGAACCTCGAACAGAAAAGGCCATTCGACAGAATCGAACGCCTTTTCAGCGTCCAAGGCTGCCACGGCTATCGGGATCTCAGGATTTATATTATGCATCAAGGTGAATAGTCTCTGAAGGTTGTTCTGTGTTGAGCGACCCGGTATGAAACCTGCCTGGTCTGCGAGGACCAGAGCGGGCATATGAGGCAGGAGCCTGTCAGCGAGAAGCTTCACTAGGATCTTATTATCGGTATTTACCAGTGATAGGGGACGATATGACGGACACCTCTTAGGGTCCTTATTAGGTTTAAGCAATACCGTCCCCAGAGCCATCCTGGTGGACTCTGGGAGGACCCCCGAGGTGATAGCCGCTTCATACATGCTGCGTAAATGAGGAATGAGTAGGGTCAGGAAGGCTTTGTATAGCTCGGCCGTTATACCATCTGTTCCGGGGGCCTTAACATTTGGGAGTGAGTGTATCACCTTAAGGAACTCATCATCCGTAGGGGGATTATTGAGAAGGGCTGCAAACTCCGGTTCCAGCTATCCCAGGGCAATCCTGGCTAGAGAAGAGACAATGGAGTCGTGGCCCCCTGTGCACTTGGACATATATAACGTCTCATAATATTGTTGGAACGCTGCGTTTATTCTCCCCGAGTCCCTAGTGGACTCCCCCTCAGGGGTCTCGTTCTATTATGGGGTCGAGGTGGCGTTCCTGCCTGATGGCCCAGGCCAGAGCCCTACTCGGGGGGGGGGGGGGCCCCCCCATATCTGGAGGCTGCGACCAGGTCACCAAGAAATCTTTCCTCATCCATTAGCGAGTGTAGCTCATGGCGCATGGCCGACAGAGTAGATTGGAGTTTTGGGGAGTCCTGCTGGGTCTGCCGAAGCTCCATGTTTTTTATATCTTTTTCTTTGGAGGCCATAGCTCTACAGATACTTTTGAGGACCCCGCCCTCTTGTGATATACACCAGCCCCGAATATACACCTTAAACGTTACCCAAACTATACCAGGGTCCGGAACAGATTCCATATTTAGTTGAAAATAATTCGGAGATGGCCAGACGTATATCTTCACGGAAAGTTACATCTTCCAATGCCCGGGCTCGGAACCTCCATCGCGGCTGCCCAGGGGGAGTGATCGGACCGGTGAACTGTACCAATACCAGGGAGTGGTCAGAGAGAGAACGGGGAAGGATCTCTGCACAGCTGGATGTCCGGGCCAGCTCCGAAGACAAGTGGATGGAGTGCACACTCGAATGAAAAGTGTACTCACGATTGTCGGGATGGAGCAGGCACCAAATATCAACCAGGCTGTAGTCAGTAGCAATGGATTTCCATGTTTGGGCTGCCCGGGGAGGGACGTCTGTGTCGTGGTGGACCTGTCCAATGACAATGATAGAGCAAGATTGAAATCACCCGCCCAAATGACCTCGTACCCTGGAACAGTGCGTAGGTGTTCAGAGCACGATGGAAATACCTGTTTGTGTAATTTGAATTCCAGTGAACGGTGGATATATTTTGCGACACCCCGTGACTGAGTATTGTGTGATAAGCCGTACCTATGGATGCCCCAGCCAGCAAGGGCTGGGAGCTTATGTTCCTTTCCCAGGTGGGTTTCCTGCATGTAAAGAACATTTGCATGATGATTCCTCATGTAATTAGAGATTAGGCGCGTCTTTTTACCATTAGTGAGACCCAGGATATTCCATGTGATAAGGGTAATGATTGTGTTTGTGGGGGCGGTTGCCCCCTGAGAGAGTGTCACGTTGTGTATAGAAAGTGGGCATTACCTAATAGTTGAAACGTGAGTGATCCATCTCGCCTAAGGCCTTTTAGGCGCTTCGTGTAAGCTAAGTGTGCAATGGGCAGCCTAACCTCTGGACTATAGGGCATTTTAAGTGCTTAGTGACTGTTAAGAGTGCAGTGGGTCTCTGGGTCCTGGAAGAAGTTCCCCTCCGATCCCCCCTGCCTAAACTAAAAACACCAACTAGTGCAAAACTGCAAGTACCCACACCCTCCCCCCACCCACGCCAGAAACTCCAACCTACCCGCCAGTGTATCCGACCCCCCACCCGCCGAACTCCAACCATTAAACTATAACACAATCAGGTGCCGCTGGGCGTAGGGGGGTGCTGGCGGTCGCCGTGTCTCTCAGTGGCGAGAGGCTCAATCACTGAATTTGAACTTTAATATCAATGTTACCAAACATAGTTATTGCTCCAGACGGTGCAGAGCGAGTGCAGGCACAAGGGAACTGCAACCAGACTGCGGCCGTGAAAGGGGGTCAGAGCCGTCCTGGACGGTTCAGGATGCGCGGCGGGGGGAGGACCCCGGGTCCGGAGCCTCCAAAGCGAATCGTTAAGCAGATTCCGGTAAGGTGAAGAATAGAATTTTCCCCTCATAGAAAACACTGAGTCTGGCGGGGTACATCATCGAATAGCAAATGTCTTTCTTCCTCAGGATGTTTCTCGCTGATTTGAAGGGTTTCTTCAGGTCTTGAACCTGTTGGCTGAAGTCTGGGAAAAGTCTCTTATTGTTGCCGAGCCTCACCGCAGGGTCTTTTTTTCTCTTGCTGCTCGACCAAAATGTCCCAGTCCTGGTAATTAAATATACAGGCGATGATGGCTCTCTTCGGGGCCCGTGGCTGAGGCCTGGTCGCGAGAGAGCGATGGGCCTGCTCCACTATGAACAAATCCGAAATGGGGGGGTCGTCAAGGACCTCTTTAAGCAACTTTTCCATGAAGAGTTCCATGTTATCGATGGGAATGGACTCGGCGACCCCAGTTATCCTTAAAGGGATGGTCTAGTAAAAATTTTTATTTAAAAAATAGATAGGCAACCTAAAAAAAAAAATACTAGCATTCTCCGTTTTAAAACTTCCTATGTAAAATTTTGAGCTATTCAAGCTCAAAATTCGCAAAAGCAAGCACATGGGCGCATCCATTTTGTGAAATGGAGGCCCTCCTGTGCTGGCTTTTGCTTTTGCTGCACTAATGAAGGAAAAGCCAGACAGCTGTAGTAAAGAAAAACCGCAGCGTTTTCCAACACAACCGCGTTGTTTCTGCCTGAATCTGCTTTACCATTTGGGGCTCTCGGGCTCCGAACGGGGAGCCCGAGAGCCCCAAATGGGAAAGCAGATTTAGGCAGACAACGCAGCATTTAGCATTTCCCATTTGGGTCTCTCGGGCTCCCCACGGGGAGCCCGAGAGACCCAAATGGGAAATCAGCTGCAGGTAGAAACACTACGCGGCATTGCGGAAAACAACCGCGTTGTTTCTGCCTGAATCTGCTTTCCCATTTGGGGCTCTCGGGCTCCGAATGGGGACCCCGAGAGCCCCAAATGGTAAAGCAGATTCAGGCAGAAAACGCGGCATTGCGGAAAACAACCGCGTTGTTTCTGCCTGAATCTGCTTTCCCATTTGGGGCTCTCGGGCTCCGAACAGGGAGCCAGAGAGCCCCAAATGGGAAAGCAGATTTAGGCAGACAACGCAGCATTTAGCATTTCCCATTTGGGTCTCTCGGGCTCCCCACGGGGAGCCCGAGAGCCCCAAATGGGAAATCAGCTGCAGGTAGAAACAGTACGCGGCATGTTAACATAACCGCGTGTGTTTCTGCCTGCTGTGGCTTTCACTTTGGGTCGCCGGTGCACCGGAGACCCAAAGTGATAGCCACAGCAGGCAGAAACACACGCGGTTGTGTTGGAAAACGCTGCGGTTTTTCTTTCCAAGTTTCTCAGGCTCCTCCGAGTCGGAGGAGCCTGAGAAACTTGGAAAGAAAAACCGCAGCGTTTTCCAACACAATAACGTTGTATTTATGTTTGCGGTCGCTTCAAAAGCGACCGCAAACATAAATACAACGTTTTTAAAGCTGCAGTTTTATTTCTAAGTTTTCCGGGCTCCTCCAGCCCGGAAAACTTAGAAAAGAAATCGCAGCTAGTGCTTATTTTAAAAAAATAAATAAATAGCACTTACCGAGATTCAGCTGCAGCTTTCCTGCTCTGGTCTCCGGTCCCCGTCCTCCGCCTACAGCACTAATGAAGGGAAAGCCACCCAGCGGTAGCCTTTGTTTACTACAGCTGTCTGGTTTTTCCTTCATTAGTGCCGCAAAAGCAAAAGCCAGCACAGGAGGGCCTCCATTTCACAAAATGGATGCGCCCATGTGCTTGCTTTTGCGAATTTTGAGCTTGAATAGCTCAAAATTTTACATAGGAAGTTTTAAAACGGAGAATGCTAGTATTTTTTTTTATATTGCCTATCTATTTTTTAAATAAAAATTTTTACTAGACCATCCCTTTAATTTTTTCTTCTGGAGCGTCCCTCTAAGTCATCATTCTTCGCAACCACTTTTTTGACCGTCTGTTGAAGGGACGCCACATCCCGTTGAAGCTTGATGATTATTTTCCTCTCCGTCCCCAATCTGAGGCTCCGCCTCCGATATCCTCCTGCATAGTTTTTCAGTTTGAACCGCAGATACGTCCACTTTACATGTTAGTGCATCAATTTTGGCTCCCAAGCTGTCCGTACTATTTTTTAATTCTAACAAAGTTTGGTTGAGCGCCGATATGTCGAGCTGGGAGGGGCAGGGCTCCTCCTGCTGTGATGGGTCAGATCTGGCATATTGATCCATCTTCGCCTGCTTCTTTGGGTTACCCATTACTAGGATCTTCTCTGGGTGCGTTGGTAGGTAAGTAGCAGTGCCTGTGGGGGCAGCAAGTTGTGGGAGGGGGTATCTCAGGGTTCCCCAGGAGGCGGCCAGGAAGGTTTGTGTAGGTGGAGGCTTCCGAGTGACTGAGCTGAATAGACAAGTGGTAAGGAAGAGGGTTGCGGTATATAGTGTTAGGTTGGGCCCCAGGAGGAGGAGTGAGCGCTCACGGATGAAGGGGGAGCCAATGTAGGTCCAGCTGGTGTGAAGATTGCCCCTGAGCAAGTAGTGCGATGCATTAAAGATACCCAGAGGGGACAGCTGAGAGGCCAGTGTTGTAGTCCTGTTGAGTGGCTCGAAGGCAGCCCCTATGCCTTACAGATTCCTGGGACTGGCTCAGGGTTGGGAGCTGAGCACTCCCAGTCCCCCCCCAGTCACCCTTGCTGTGCTGTAGGGGGCAGCGCCCATATGCACACGGAGGAGCGGAAGAGCACGGCCGGTCCCGCCAGAGGGGCCCACACAGAAGAATCCAGCAGGGGTTGACTGTAATAAGAATCTGGATGATTAGTTGACCAGGGGGAAGTTACACAGGAGTTGACACAACTGAGGCCCCGTGCCACGACGTACGTGGAGTCTACCCTAGACCACGGGGTAGGGATGACTGATGCCCAAAGGGTTTTACAATGAAAAATCACTCCCAGTAGTGGGGAAGAGCAGCAGCTGCCAGTCACACACCCCCGGCCCCTCGACTCACCGTATAGTTATGCTGATGATGCCGCAGCTCCCCTCGGGGGCCGCGGGGAGACAGGGGAGTGAGCTACATTGCTCAACAGGGAAGCCGCCAGGAGCCAAGGGCATGCAGTAAAGTGAGGTCCTTCGGGGGAGTGGGTGGGGATGGAGCTACAGTCACACATGAGGAGGGGGTTCCCCCTCAAACCATGAAGGCGGTCAGTGTCGGGGCAACCCCGCTGGAAAGGCCAAGCGAGTCGTGGAAGATGTGGCAAGTTGGCTGAGCAGGGGGGCCCGCGATGCTGTCTCCAGGCGGGACTGCGCCCAGGCGCTCAGGTTCCCGAATCCGCCCTGTGTCGGGCTGTCGGGGGCAGAGGGGCCGGGTGTCTGAGGGTTCTCAAGAACCACGGGATGAAAGGTCGCTCCACTTGACCGTGGGTATTGATTAAGGAGTGCAGGGCGGTGGCGGGGGAGGCCGCTCCAGACATCCGCGTGAGGGCCGCGGACTGCAGTGAGATTCAGCCGTTGTGGGGGAGGGGTGGCCTGCCAGGTTGCGCGTCGCAGGGCCCCACAGGGAGCAGGACAGGTTCCGGCGATCCATTCGGTCCTGGAGGCACAAACCTGGATCCCCTTGTGCCGCCAAGGTTCAGGCACGGTGCGCCTAGCTTTCCGCCAGATGATATGGAGCAGCACCGCAGGATATTACACCATATGTTAAAGCCTGTGCCAGAGCACTCTCAGGCTGCGGCCATTACACAAGCCGCGCAACAATGCCCCCCGGGGGGATAACTTAAACGTTTAGTATTGGTTGTTATTTGAGCTATACAAAACAATCACAAATCACAAAGACCACGCATATGGAACAATGTGAACAGCAGAGTTATGTGCATTATTCATAACTGCAACATGTGGATTTGAGAAATAAATAAAATAAAAATGATTTAAACATACTGCCGCTCCACTGCAGTAGCTGGCTGTACAGTGGGACAATAGGCAGACTGATTCTGGCATCGGAGGTAGCAAGCACCCTTCAGCCTTTTAGTTGATGAACTCTGCATGTGAATAAAGCCCTGAACATTTTAGAGCATTTTTTGCAGTCCTGTTTATTTTGAATGAGACTCAGAAGATCACACGGTGCCTGTGCAGATTCTGGGAAGGCCAGAAAGTATACATAAAATGAAATCTACCAATCTGGCATACGGGAAATCATGCATATAAGGTAGTCCCATAATCGCAATGCACCAATATAAAAGTATGTACGGGTTAATGATTGGACAAGACAAGGGGCCTGAAGCCACCGTAGCTCTAAAATGAAGAATGCCACACGTTTTCATATTTTCTTTTTTAGTTCATTTCAAACCTTTAAAAATATTCCGTCTTTCCACAGCATTTTGGATCCTAGCTTATTCAAATCCTGAGATAGAAAAAAAGTTACATTTCCCCTTTCGTCTGCAACAATGCAGCCTCCCGGATCGTCCTCTGATCTTAACTCGCATATATTCCTCTCTGAACGATTTGTTTAAAAATGTCACCACAACAAACACCAATGAGTGGTTTTTACCTATTAAAATCCACCTTCCACCAATCATCCACTGATGGAGTACTTGTGTTGTCAGTAAATGCTCCCAAACAGTACGTTCGACGAGCTGTAAACCCTTCACATGTTACCAAGTGCTTCAGCGTTTCTGGTCCCCCTTCTTTTGCACAAAACCTACAGGTATTCAACTGTTTGGCCATTTGTCTCAGTGCAACCAGGATCTCTTTGGTTGGATAGAGGTTAAGACGTACGCTCATAAAATACCTCTGTATAATGGGCTAGGAAACATCAAGTAGTGAGGGATCATTTTTAGCGCTCTATGTTCTCCGGAGTAGTCCTTCATCAAGGCATCCAACCCTGCTGCTGCAAATACTTTTTCACATCCATAGGGTTGGAGTTCCATCGAGACGTCTAACCCCACTTGACACAGATAGCCCTTCTCTTTCCAGTAATTCAATGGACCATCCCTTGTTGCTATCAATCTATCTCCCAGGATACTCAATTGGGGAACAACTTGGGCTATAAGGGATTTTCGTAAATAGTCTGCAACATCCATACCGATGTAGAATATAGGGACCAGCCCCAATTCAAATCGAATGCAGCCCATCGGCAAACTTTTCAGGAGTCGCAAGACCCTCTTCCAGAAAGCACCTTCTAGATGTTCCCATATTTGCCACTGCAAATTAGGTCCCGCCTTCGCACCATAAGAAAGAATAGGACTTACTTTCTGGGTGTAAAAAGTCAGCAGGGGAATCATTGTAAATGTCCCAAACTCTGATGGAGGATCATTCCTTGTACCACCATATTTTTTACTTTTGATCTTAATAACATAGGCCATGGTGTTTCAATCAAACTCTGATTCACGCAGATCCCTAGATATAAAATTGAGCAAATGGATTCCAAAGGCTCTTTTCCTACAAATCATTTACATTTCCGGTTTAGACTCCCCTTATTGATATTCAAGGCCATGATTTTAGATTATTTAACATTCACTCTCATATCGTTCTCACTGATGTAAGTTTGAAGGACCTCTAACCTCTGCTACAAGCCTATGGGAGTTATATCTATCATGATCAGATCGTCCGCGTAGATGATCCAGGGTCCAAGTTGAATAGAATCTGGGCCAGAGAGCATCCTTGCTTTAATCCCCTATTGGTCTTGGTACTTTTGGACAATAGACCATGGAGATTTAATCTGACTTGCATAGTTGTCCCAAAGTAAAGTTCTCTCACAGCCTCAATAAGGTCCGGTAAACAGTTCCATTCCCTTAGCTTGGACCATCATTTTACCTCGTTGACACAGTCAAACGCCAGTTCCAGATCTACGAATGCTACATAAAGTTTTGTTTTTTCTTTGGTGGACTGGAGTTTGAGCAGATTCAGCAGAAATTATTAATGGAGGTACCTATTCCCTTAACAAATCCCGTCTGGCAAGAATCTTTGTTAGATGTTTCAGTATAATTGATGCAAAAACTTTCCCCAGAGTATCCAGTAAGGCAATCGTGCAATAGTTTTTTGTCTGTTCTTACTCCTTTTTTAAAGATTGGTATAATTGGGGCCTCTTCCCAAGAAAGAGGGACCATTTTTCTTTTTCTTTTTTTCTTTCATGATTTGGCCAAAGAGTGTTTAAGCAAATTTAGCCCATTCTATCAGAGCTTGCTTTAAGATACTATTTGACAGGCCATGCTCAATTTCAAGAACAAGTCCAAGATATCCTGTTTGTCCAGCTGCCAGGACCAGGGGGCGGCATTGACTATTTGTTGTTCTATTCCTTATCTCCCTTTTGAAGCGCATAGGGATCCGTAGTGGTCAACCCACTGTTGCTCATCCACCATCGAAGCTTGTAAAGCTTCCTGAGGGATGCCCACCATATTTATCCATTCCCACGTCAACCAGGAGTTTTTTTTGCAGAGCACTTTAAGCATGCCCTCCCCCTATTCAGCCAGTTTTTATAGTGCTGCCTGTGCTTTTTCTTATTGAGAGCCTGTGTGATCCGAGGAGCATTATTTAATGCTTTCATCTCTGCCCTGAACTTCTTTCGTTCTTCTACAAGTTTTTTATTATACCTATGTTTCTGGAATAAGTCAGGTATGCCCCCACTCCTGTCAACTTGCAGGAATTTTGTAAGGAGGGGCACATAGTTCAAGATTGTGTCGATTTGTTTCGCTAGTGCCTTAAAATTTGTCGCTACCTCTAGCACATCCCTAGGCTCCATATACAGTCTATTTCTGCCTTGGGAAACCTGAACAACCAAGCGCTTTCCTTCCTGCTTTTCTCTTTTTGGACCGAACTAAGGTTCAGGAGCATATGATCGCTGGCTTCAGTTTCTACTACCTCTAGTGATTTCACCCCCTGCTGAACATTGCCAGAGACAAAGAAATAATCTAGAATGGCCCCAGATCGGCCACCTTTCCGAGTAAATTTTGCAGGTATATCCCCTCTAGTATTATTGAGCATAAGGAGTTTACTCACTTCCATCTCTTGTATCTATCTCTGGACAGCCCTTTAGTAGGGGCTGGCTCACCTAGATGTTTACCGGGGGAACCTTCTAAATCAATGCACCTGATGTTAAGGTCTCCACAAAGTATAATACAGGGTTGACAAAATCTACCCAGGCCTGTTCCATCAGATCCAACACACAATTCATGAATTCATCAAGCCCAATTTTGCCGGGTTCCAATGCAAGTTAAGGAGAATCAGAATTGAGTCCCTGTCTGCTTTATCAAGGACCATCTTCAACACCAGAATTTGGACCATGGGTTTGGAGTGTAATGTTTTTGAATGTTCATTCCCTGACCCATTTTTATTAGCGTTTGAAGCCCTGGAAAAGGTCTGCCTGTTGGGCCCTTTTCCGCCGGGTTTAAGAACTGGACATATCCTTTGCAGACTGGCACCTTTCTGAACGAAGTCTCTTGGAAACACATGTCAAACGCTGTCAAATCCAATTCCTCATTATTAAGGAGATGGGTAAATCCCCTTGTATTCCACGAGCTAATTTGTAGCAGACAGTTCTCCTCCGCAACATTGCGCTATTGATCTTGGAGGGGGGATAAGACTTTCTGGATCCATGACCAGTCTTCTCCCTTTTGTTTTCATATTGAGATGGTCAAAGAGAGCCCTGAGGTGTGGGCTAACGAAGATTAGGAAAGCAAGCCGCGTTCTTGACACCCCCAAAACTGGTGTTAAAAAAAATAGACAACAAGCTCAGCATGTACAAAGAAGCATGCTATAAACCACTGAGAAACTGGATTTAATCATTATGAAAATATGTTCAATAAACGTAAAGATAAGGACAGAACCTGAAGCCATGCAAGTATTGAAATGATAACGTTCTAAGCAGTGTCTGTGCTTTTACTTTACATCATACATAGCCTGTTGGCTGTATCAATAAGAGCTGCACTGTAAATGTGCACGAGTATATAATAACATTAAAGTAAGAGGACTATGCAACCATATGTTTAGACAAGACTTAAATTGTGCATACATTGAAAAACCTATGGTTTGGTGCATTAGGCAAAAACAGCTTTTCACTGATTGACCTTTGAACAGGAAAATTATTAATCACTAGCTTTCATTTATTCGATAAACATATATAGATCAAAAGGCTGAACAAAGTTGCAAAAAATTGCATGTCTTGTAAATGGGTCTTTGAATTTAATGTTAATTTAAGATGTGACATCATCGACCCCCTAATTGCAATTAAAGTTAAACTGTGATCAAAATTAACTATGGATCTCAGTATCTATAATTGTGCGCCACCTGAAGTTACCCTTAAGGTTAGTCACTTTCCCATAACTAGTGTGTTTCTAAATTTCAATTGAGATATATTTGCACAAGGCATCTTAACAAGTCTAATCGTCAGTAATGGAAAGTGCCAGCACTGAATATTTAGTGTTCCGATTGAGTATTTTGAACCATTTTCGTTAAGGGTGAATATGGGTGATGGTTGCATTGAAACAGGTTATGTTAACGAATGCATCAAAAGTGTTGCATAACTGTACCATTAACAGCATACAAAGTCTTTGTATGCAACTGATAACCCAAATGGCGTGAACCAGGGGGAATACTTAGAGGCCATAACCATCCCACAAATTGCGGAGGCAGATAAAGCAATCCTGGAGGGAGACATCGCAGAAGAAATTAAGTGGGCAAACCAGGCCCTCCCGAGGAACAAAGCACCGGGACCTGATGGGTTCATGGCATTGTTTTACAAAGATATATTAACACCTTTTTTGGCAAGGCTATTTAATACCTTTAAAACCGAAGGGAATGTGACACCTTCAATGAACAAAGCGAAAGTTCTGGTCTTCCACAAAGCCGGGAAGGACCCCACACAACCCGCTTCATATCGCCCGATAGCCCTTATTAATTTGGACTCAAAATTATATATGAAAATTCTGGCCCAGAGACTCTCACCACTTCTTCCACAGTTGATAAATTTGGACCAACTAGGCTTTGTCCCGGGTGGGCAAACCCATGACCATGCGAGAAGAGTAATACACTTAATAGAAAAGATTGGCACAAGACACACCCCATCAAATTCTGTTATTGTTAGATGCTGAAAAGGCCTTTGTTCGGGTAGAGTGGTCTCTGGTATTCCGCACTATGAAAGCCATGGGGTTTGTGGACCAATATATACAGATGTTCAAGGCAAACTACAACACTCCATCAATTAGGATAGCCATAAATGGGGAAGTCTCGAATGTGGTGGAAATATCTAGAGGCACCAAACAAGGGTGCCCACTCTTCCCTTTACGCCATTTTCCTTGAACCGCTTCTCATTAGAATCAGAGAACTGGCAACCATCAAAGGAATTGAAATGGCAGGGGGACAACACAAGGTAACAGAATAAGCAGATGATATGCTGGTCACACTTACAGACCCAGTATGAACACTCTCCATAACAATAAATGAAGTAGACACATTTGGGGCAATCTCAGGGCTGAAGATCAACAGACACAAATCAGAGCTCCTTCCTTATCCTGGCAGGGGACAAAGGGGAAATAGGAAAGATAGCATCGGCCCTGAACTTAAGAATATCTAACACGGGCATAAAGTATCTAGGCATAAAGCTGACAAGGACGGTAGACCTCCTATTTGGGGAATACTATCCGAGTCTCCTGGATAAAATAAAAAAGGACCTAGACCGATGGAACCCAATGACGATCTCCTGGTGGGGACGAATAGCGTCCATAAAAATGAATGTGCTTCCCAGGGTGGTATACTACTTCCAGGCACTCCCGATTAGGGTCCCCAGGGCATTCTTCAAGGCACTAACAAAGGTGGTCTCCTCATTTATATGGCACGGTAAACAACAGAGGGTAGGTAGGGCGGTACTGACAGCGGCAATCAGAGATGGTGGAATGGCGCCCTTCCACACTTTTACAACTACTATCAAGCAGCGCAGATGTGGGTGTTGAAGGAATGGATGGCAGATGAGCAGCAAAAATGGTGGGCGAAACAAGACAGGGCAGTAGCGAGAACTCCATTGGTGGGCCTACTGTGGACTAAGGAGCACCTTAGACACCCACATCTTAGAATTAGAAAGGTCCTACGAGCACCGATGGATGCCTGGGACGAACAGAAATGCAGTGGCACCCTCACTCAATGTGCGATCCCTTGTAGCACATGCTATTGACATATCTGACCTAATCACAGAAGGTGATCTGGATTTCTTAGCCATTACAGGGTCCTGGCTACACAATGCTGCGGGACCAGCGCTCATGCTAGCCATCCCAGAAGGCTATACTATCTCCAGAGGAAATAGGGAGGAATCCTGTGGCGGAGGAATTGCCATTATATCCAAAGAAAGCCTTTCAGTCAGACTAATCCCGCACCAAACTATGCACTCATGTGAAATCCTCTCTGCTAAAGTACCATTAAATAATTCCCAATCACTCACCTTGCATGTAATTTACAGACCTCCTGGTCCCTTATGTTCATTTGAGGAAGATCTGAATAATATACCTGCCAATAACCTCAAACCAACCTCCCAACTTCTGTTGCTAGGCGACTTTAATTTAGGTTTCAACAACCCAGCAGATAAACATGCCCAGGAAATTGCCAATTCCTTGGAGGCCCTGGGACTATCACAAAAAGTAAACAAACCCACCCACATTAAGGGCAGAACCTTGGACTGGGTAGCCGATTATAACTGTACAGCTTCTATTACCTCCATCGCCCCTGAACTATGGACTGATCACTCTCTTGTGTCTATCAACCACTAGACCGCAACCCTTGGGCTCACAAACTGTACCACCTTGTCTTACCAGAAACAAAAAAATTATCACTGTAGACAATGTGTTACCCAATATTCTTCCAACCTTAAGCACCCTGCCGGATAACCTTGACCCAAGTACCCTCGTGCAGGAATACAACAACATCATGCTGACTACCTTAGACAAAATTGCCCCACTTAAACTGAGACCGAGCAAAAATAAAGCACATCTCAATAAGTGGTTTACACCTAAACTAAAGGACTTACGCACACTGAAAAAGTGTGAAACCGCTTGGAGACTTTGTCCGTCCAGCGAGAACAAAAAAAAAGCTAACCTTAATTTCAACACTATACAAAAACGAAATCTATCTGGCAAAAAGAAATTCCTACTATGAACGTATTGCCAATTCCAACTCAAGTATGAAAGAACTATTTTCCATACTAAAAGAACTGGAGTCGCCTATCCCAACACCAGACGCATGCAACAAAAACAAAACTTGGTGCTCTGAGATTCAACATGCCTTAACTAACAAAATAAATACCCTACAAAACAAAATAAAAACCAAAAAAGATTATCTGAATTTATCACAGCCGACTAACTCCATGCCGCCTAGTGGCATGACACCTGCACAAAATAATAGTTTCCGTTTTACAAAAATATCTGTTCTAGAGGAAGAAAAAAATATTCGATCACTTAAACCCTCGAACAGCAAGGGTGATGTCTGCCCAGCACACATTATAAAAGATGCGGCCAGAGACCTCTCCCCATTCATATCTAAACTTATTAACAGTTCATTCTCCACTGGCATTGTCCCAGCTAACCTCAAACAATCCTGGGTACTCCCACTCCTAAAGAAGCAAACGTTAGATCCTCTCATCGCCACTAACTACCGTCCTATCACGACGGTACCCTTTCTCCTTAAAATCCTGGACAAAGCTGCCTACGCACAGATACAAAAATACCTGGAGCTCCATAAACTCCTAGGGGTTAGACAATCAGGCTTCCGACCGCTACACGGGACGGAAACGGCATTGATAGATCAAAAAACCCAAATTGATGAGCTGAGAGACAAAGGGCAGACTGCTTTTCTCCTATTACTAGACCTCTCAGTGGCATTCGACCTGGTGGACCACAAGGTCCTCTGTAGGCACCTGGACTCAGCAGTCCGCTTCTCTGCTGAAGCTGTTAGGTGGATAGAATCATTCCTGAGTGATAGAACAATAAGAGTGTTCTCCCCCTCAGCAGAGGCCGACCCATCCCCGATCATTTGCGGGCTGCCTCAGGGCTCCTGCGTGTCGCCAACGCTCTACAATATATTCACCAAGCCTTTGTTCGATGATTTGGACCTTCTGGGTATCACCTAAACTAACTATGCAGATGATACACAGATTCTCCTCCCGCTTTCTGGGGATCATGACAGGGACTTGGCACTGGTGAATAGAATCTATCTCATCATTCAGGCATGGATGGCCACCAACAGCCTCTGCCTGAATGATGACAAGACAGAGCTGATAATTTTTAGGTACCCCCTCCAACATCATCAAACTAGGTCCCGCATACACATCATTCATCATCGATGGCAATAACATCAAAGTCTCAAAGGAAGTAAAAACCCTGGGGGTTCTATCTGGATGCAACTATGTGCTTCAACAGACAGGTGAAATCCCTGGCCTCAACAACAGCATACACATGCAAATTGATCAGAGTGGGCAAACCCTTCCTGTCTAACGATAACTGCATTATTCTGGCCAGAGCATTAACCCTATCAAGACTAGATTACTGCAATGCCCTCTACTGCGGCACCACTAAAACTAACATCCATACATTGCAAATACTACAAAACAACGCTTTTAGAGCCGCACTAGGCATTAACAAAAGAGTACATATGACCTCCATTAGGCGCCAACATAAATGGCTTTCCACACATGATAAAATGCAGTTAAAAATCGCTTCCTTAACTCACAAAGCATTACATAATGCTGCCCCTAGCTACTTAATGGACAAACTGTTGAGAAGATCTTCCAATAGGCCCACCAGAACCATAAATGCTAACTGTCTTGTGGTGCCTAGATTCAAATCCACAAAGATTGGAGGTAATGGCTTCCCTGTGAAGGCCGCCAAACTCTGGAACTCCCTACCCCACGAGTTGAGCGCTGACCAACCCTACCCACATTTTAGAAAGCGCTACATCACCCTTCTCAACCAAACTGTAGTATGGTCTAAAATGAGACTACCGCATAATTGTTCACTTTACCTGTCTGCTTTTGTAACTATTCTATTTTCTCCCGAAACTATTCTTGTAAACCACTGTAATTATTTTGCAACTGTATTTACCTGTATGTCCTCACCACACCTGGCCTGTAACTACCTATATGTCACTGTGATTCTCATTAAGTAGCTTGTAAGCTTTGCACCTTCTTTTTGCTGCGCCCTGTTACCTTTGGGACTGGTGCGCATTAGAAATTCAATAAACAAACAAACAATGTTTTAAATGTATTGTTTTGTAAAATGTCCTTTTCAGTAACAATAGTTGAATTCAAAATGGCTTCCCAAATCCTTTTATCTACTTGGTTTCAGATACAAATATATTTTCCTCCCCAGCCATTGTCCTACCCTCAAAATAAGTGGCATATTGTATGTTATGAACACATAAATGCTGCGTGTGTGTATGTGCTAAAGACTTAATGAGAAAATAGAAGTAGACCTGCCTTTGACACAGTTGATCACCAACATACTGTCCCTCCTCGCCAACAGGATGGGCTTATCTGGAACCAGTCTAAAGTGGTTTGCATCTTACTTATCGGTATGCACCAGCCGTACAGATGGGCATATGCAGATCCAACTGACTCAGTCATGTGTGGGGTCCCCCACTGTTCCAATCTCTCCACAATCATCTTTAATTTATACAGGGAACCCTTGGGAACTCTCCTAAATGACACCCAAACATGTTGCTAATGTTTTACACCTTGTCCTGACTTTTTCCAGAGACGTGAAGGTCACTTCATTTGCCTTTTGCTAATTTGTTATGGGGAAACTGACTAACCTTCAGACTGGGAAACTGTTTACTTTTCATCAGTTTGGGTAACATTTTCATACTGCACTCAGCATCTTCCAGTGCAGTGCAATGGGGATACTTTTAATATTACCCTACTCTTACACAGAGTGATTTTTGGTTAAACGTGTCTATAGGCAAGTTAGTGTCAACAGTTACATTTTTTCAATTTTTGCTACATTTTTAGTTAGTGCAATCACGTTTACTGCGTTTGGCTAGTGTCCCAAGACGGTTGTGCCATGAGATCTATTGCTTGTTCTTTGGTCATTTTGTTTGGCCTTCTCAGGTCAGGAATTTCCTTTTATGGTCATGCATTTGCCTGCGAAAGCTGCTGTTTTCGTGGCCTAGTGCATGCTATGTGTGTGTATGGGCTCAGGAAATGGGCTGTGTCAGAAACCTGCAGGTGTCTCCCTAGCTAGTCCCCGGGGAGTCGTCATCCAGGTGGCCAGGACACGGCCTTCGCTATAGGATCCAGTTCCTGGGGGTGGACCAATGAGGGAGGATCACCTGGATGGGGGGTCCTCGGGGAGTCGGAGTGGGACACTGATGGGTGACAGGTATCCCCCTTCTTTCAACACTTTTTCCCCATCCTACCACGTAGGACATTCATAAACACTACCCCCTACCCCCCTTTTCCGACACAAACACTTTCGCACAACACACAAGAGAACGGACTAACACCAGAGCAGTTTACCCGACATGCCCCAATACAAGGGTCCGGCAAAGTCAGGCAATTGACCAGAATCACACACACTTGATAGCACTTTCCCTTCCCCACAGGGATAAAAGGTGGAGCAAGAGAGCACAGTACGAGCAAGGCAGACCACACGAAGAAACAGCTAATCTATCACAGCAGTTCAAGAGGAGGAAAAAGGCGGTGAATATCAAGAGGCTAACAAGGAGAGACACGACCTTGCCCTTTTTGACGCAGACCTGCAAAACTTCCGCAGAAGGAATCTTAAGACCGAGGACAATAGCCCAAGTGTGTTGCAGCAGATGCCGACGGTACATGGAGTGTGCCTATGCTGATACGCAGGAGCAAGGGAAGCTCCTGCTACCGGCCTTGACTCTAGATACAAGGAAAGCCAAGCGGTTCATCACAGCCGGTGAGTCGAAAGAAGAGGCGGATAAGGACCGAGCTGTGTTAAGTGAAAACCGCCAAGTGGCATAATAAGAAAAATACAAAGACTTTGAAACAGTAAATCATTAAGAGGGGAGACCAGCTGCAGAGGGGACCGGCACCACATGGGTGCTGCTCCGTGAAACTCTGCTAAAGTCCCGTCTGAGTGAAACTACAGCTAGCAGAAGGCTGTAGGAGAGCCTCTGCGATAGGTCAAAGAGGTCAAGCAAAATCCCCATACAGTCGAAAGCCTTTCACCTAAGAACTGTAGCAAAATTAAGGGAAGTGAATCCCGCAGATATTGAAAGCAAATGTGAATATGAAGTTAGCTAGAGTGAACCCGGCAGAGGGAAGCTGACGAAAAGGGTGTAAAGCCTAAAGTCCAAAGGAACAGTGTGTTGACAAAGGTGAACCCGACAGAGGGATGGATGTCCACTGGAACTGTTTAAAAAGACATTGAGATTCATGAACGAGGAAAGCCAAAGTGAATCCGATGGAGGGAGGCTGAGAAGTGAGCGGGATCTGCGCCCAGAAGGGGGGGGCAGGGTTGAAGAATCATCATCTCAAATACAAGTTGAAAAAAACTTTCATTTGTTTATTTTACTGACCCTCGAAGACAAGAGACTTGTTGAGAACTGAGAAGTTAAACCTGGAACTGTTGTCTCATGCTGGGGAAAGCTCGAGAATTGTGCTGTGCTCAGAAGTCCCACCTTATCCCGTGCTCAAAACATGGGGAAGGGAGACCCAGGCTACCGCATCCTGACATTATTTGTGAACACTTTGCTCTTTTCTTGCAACACCCTTTTTGTATTAGTTGTAAGGATTGGCAATAGGATGTCTTACTATAGGCCCTTTTTTATTTGACATGACGCCACTAGGACTGCCTTACTTTTCATTTGATGGTCGACGCTTGCTCCCAACTTAGATTTAGGTTTAGATTAGGCGTTTTTCAACCTGCATACAGTTTAATAAACACCCTTGAACTTTGATCACTTGTCTGTCTTTACTGTTGCCACCATGAGTTCCTTGCAGCTGGGACTGTCTGATCTCAATCCACAAACTGGTGCCAGTGTGTCTAGTGTGCATGCATGTGTCCGCCCCACAGTGGTCCTTGATTGGACCATTGCTGGTGTGCATGAGAGGTGCAGATCCTGGCAATTGGAGGGTTGAGATTGATCACTTACCTGAATTTAGAATAAGAGAAGTCCTGCAGCCATTCCAGTAGATCAGTAGAGAAGCCAAGTATCCTGTCTAGCTGTGCAGATGGCGGAAGACACGAGTACGAATCCTGACTAGGCCTGGCAACCATTCTTGCTGCTGTCCCGCTGAAGCCCTGCTGGCACTACCTGATCTCAGAAGACCTTTGCTGGTGGGTCAACCCTTTTACCAGTCTCAATGCCTTCTCATGATCCTGGAGCCTTCGGGGGTATCCCTGGACCACCCAGTGCACTGACCGGCTCCATTCCAGAAGCATCGCCGTTGCCCATTTATGCCCGGATCTTTGGGGGTCTCCAGCTAGTCCTATAAGTCACCTTCCTGTCAAGTTTCAGCGCTGCAGCATCAACGGTTCCTGTTCTGGAAGGCTTCCTTTGTTTGCTACTGTTGAGATGCCTGCTTTCACCCGTGTGAAGTGACTGTCGCAAGAACCAACCTTTCCTCATCTGGTAAAGCATCCTGAGGAGTACTGTATTGGTACCTGCTGCATTTCTTCGCTGGAAAGGGTTGCACTCAGCTCCTGGACCCGACCAGAAACTTCTTGCACCCACATCTTCTGGGCATCTTCTACTGGATTCAATGGTGAGAAAACCTACCTCCATTCGACCTGCCAGGCCCTTTGGGAAAATCAGAGTAAAGGCGGCGAGTAGTCGAAATACTTACCGGTGCCCCTATCTCCTCCATTATAAAGTTTGTGAAGATCTTTGATTTATTTTCCATTCCATTGCTTTTTAAACATATGTTGAAAAAGCTGCTCTAGAATCTAGAAAAAGTATTTTACTTAACTGTAAATCCCTTTGAAAGACTTCTGGAACAATCTGCACACCCACAGGAACATTTCCTAACTTTGTTCCATCTTCTAAAGATACTTTGTCAACTTTTTGGCACAACGCTTCATTCACCTTAGGGTCAGACTTGACCCCACTCCTCTCTTAGCTTTTACCACTCTCCGCACTTACCTTGAATTGGGTTTGGCTTAAGTGTCCCCTGTTCACTAAAACTAAGGTGACCTCCTAAAATCTGTCCACATGGGCATATTTTAGACACCCATTTTAACAACCCCAACATAGCCATCCATGAGTACGCTGATGACACTCAGCTGTACCTTTAGGTCGTGGCCGCCAGGTCCTCTACTCTCCCTTCTACACATTCTTTGTATGTCTCTTGTGACATTATAGTCTATGGTGAGCAACTGCCTGCTTTCATGGTAACCACTTTTCCATAACGCATCAGACGGGCGATTCCCTTTTCCGGACGGGGCACTCACTTTGAGAATGTGTCGTCGATTGATTTGTTGGAGTTTCTTCTTGTTCTGGATGTCTTCCTCCTGTTTCAATCGGTTCTATTGATGATTCATGGCATACTCTGGCAAAGTGCCTTCTGCTTTTGCATTTGATGCAATTTATATTTCTTGCAGGGCAAAATATATTTGATGCTAAATGTCTTTTGCTGCTGCATTCATAGCACTTTGTATTCTTTTCCTTCATTTGTACTTCTGTTTTGTTTTATTGCAGATACGTCTTGTCCCTGTTTATCGCTTCTCATGCCTCTCATGTAGCATGAAGTTTGTTCCATTCCTCTGGCAACTTCCATTGTTCTAGTGGTAAATCTTTTGATAGTAGCAATGAGTGCTGGCGTAACCATCTTGAATTTCTGAAGAGGGTGGATAGGTCCAACACAACTCCTGCTTCTTCTTTTGTATGGCGAAAATCCTGGAATAGAAGCCCAATCCTCTCTGGGAGGCTGGGACTTCTTCCACTGCCTGGCTCTCGATGAGCGACTGGATCTCTGCCAACAGAGTTGCCGCCTCAATCTGTGGGAGAGGGGGAGGAGAGGGAGGTATCGGTAGACAGTACCCTTTGGATGCTACGGATAGGATCAAGGGGTCCACAAAGTTTTGGTGCCAGAAATGCACATGAGGCAAGCCTGCCACCCAGTGGAGACACGTGGACACAAAGGCACGTGTCATGCCTTTTTTCCTTCAAGGCTGCAGCTGAGTGGGGGGGACTGACAGAAGCCCCCTGTTTTTGTTGCTTGCGCCGGTGCTGACTCAGGGAGCCATCAGGTTGTCTAGACCTCTGTTCCTGGAATACCGGGAACCCACCAAACGCCCGCCCCATCTCGGAGCGTTGATGCGACAGGTTGTACGTCTTGGGCGTGGCCTTCATCAGGATAGATAAAGATTTTGCAGTCTGTGAGGTGTTCTTCTTTTTATCTAATTCCTCATCAGTGGTAGAGTAAGAGAGGTCACTCCCCTCAAACGGAAAGTCCAATATGCGATCCTGGACATCGGGATTAAACTTAGTAGCCTGAAGCCAGACCGTCCTCATGTCAGTGGCGATGCAGATGGCCCAGCCAGAGGTATCGATGTGGGCCACAGTGGACTCCATGATGTCCTGGGCTACCAGCCTGACTTCTCCTAGACCCACATTGGAGCGTGCATGGCTCTGCACCAGAAGGTCTGGGAGGAAGTTTGCTATTTCCCGCCAAAGTTTCTGGTTAGTGGCTGCTAGCTTGGCATCCACATTGGCCAAACGCAGGTGCAGGGAGGCATTGGAGTACAGCTTCTTCCCGTACGCCTCCAAGATCATCTTCTTGCCTAGCAGCGCCGAGGACGAGGTGGCTGAGGACGACTGAGGCTTAGAGTAGAGTGACGCTGCAGCAATCACTGAAGAGTGTAGTTGAGAGTGCGCCGACACCAAGAGTGTATCCCCTTCCATCTGTCTATACTTGGCATCGAGGTGCCTACTGACAAGTTGGGCTGAGAATGGCTTAAGCCACCCCTTCTTGCCAGTGCCACAACATCCTTCTTCATTGGGATACCCCTCTTGGTATGGGGTCTTAGGGTGAGGACGTCTGCCAAGACCCCCTCCTCGGGCTGCTCTGCCTTTGGTCGAGGAAGGCCCAAATATTCTGCCAAGCCTGTCGTGGAAGGCCTTTGCTGATGACGGCATGTCAGGGTCCTCTTCCTCGTCCGTATTAACCAGCGTGCCTGGCTGGTCCAGAGCTGGTGGAGGGGTGCTGGGCGCCGTGGGCTGAGGTGTGGAGACCACAGCCGGAGGCTGCTGCTGGGACCGCCTGTGCTGTGGGAGGTAGGGGAGCCGGAATTGAAGGAGCCGGCAGGTGCAGAAGGGGCTGCTCTGGGGCCTGAGGCGCCGGAGCCATGGGAGGAATGACTATGGGCGCCAGTGGAGTGACCGGAAGGAGCAAGTCCCTGACAGCATCCCATAGGATGGCCCCCCATCTGGGGGGTTCGCATCATCGCCAAGAACCTTTCGAAGAACCTGTCTTCAGAGGCACAAGATATTGACGGAGTGGCTGGGGGCTGCTGGGGCCAGAGCCTACTCTGTCTAGGTTGTAGGGGGAACCTGCCCTGCGCTGCTGATGGATAAACTGTAGGCCACGTACCTGGTTGACACCAGTCCCACCTTGAAACTCGTTCACCCACCTGCTTTGTTCCTAGGAGTGGCATCGGACGAGTGGCCATATTGTCTGGCATGGCGGTTATTTTGTCGGGCTGCATGCCAAAGTCATGGTGTATGGCTCCCTGGGCCGAGCCTCCTCCAAGACTCTTAGTGTTGGAGCATGAGGCCTACCCAGCACCTCAGGTCTAGGCCTGGAAGGCGTATTGCCCTCGGCATTGTCACCGGTAGTGCTGCATGCAGGAGCCCCCTCAGACAGAGCTGGTACTAGTGCGTTGCCCCTCGGGTATACACCCGGTAAAAGAACCTTGCGGTCCCTCAGCACTGATTCCGTAAGGATTTGACGACCCCTCGGCCGTGAAGCCGGTTGCTGGACTAGACTTGGTGCGCATGCTGGTACAAGAACACGAGAGGTTCCTCCCGCTTGGGAGTTTCCTCGGGAAGGAGTAGCCCTTACGGGGTGCGATGGAAAATAGCGGCCCTCCTTTGGGCCTCGATCTCTGTTTGACACATTTCTTCAAGTCCTCTGGAGGCGACCCATTGAAGAGCTCCCTCCACTTAGCTTGCGCGTGGAGTCAGTGCGTCGCATGCAGTAGAACCTTCCCAGCCGTGGTCAGGGCCAAGGTGGCAAAGAACGTGGGGGTCAAATGTAGGAAAGAGCCCCTTGCAGGCTTGAAGCCCGCTGAAGTCGACATACACCAGGGAGGAGCGTGACGCCGGAGGACCAAGTACCTGAATGACAAATAAAGACAAAAAGAAGCAGCTGGGGAAGAGTGGGTGGAATTACATGGCAGGGCCAAACCCAGGAGCTCTGGTAAAATCGGCCTGTTCCCGTCGACCGGAAAAGGGGACTGAGTGGTGGTGCCGGTGGGCGGTGTCAGGATAGCGCATGCTCCCAGGGCCGCACCCCTGCGCACATCTAAATTTAAAGGGGAAGAAGGTTGTTCTCGTGAAAAAGGTTTCCCGTCCCTAGGGAGGGACGCCCATGCATTATGGAGGAAAGGGGTCGGGACGTAAGAGCAAGCCGCATTTTTTGTGTTTTGCAGAACTGGAGGATGGTGCGGGCATGTCGAACATCTACCGGGATTGCGTTCCGGGTGGTTGGGGCATGGCAGGAGAAGGACTGATTCCAAGTCTTCTCTTTGTGAGCTTGATTTGACTCAAACCATTTGATGGCTTTGATGGCTTTGCTGTTGGCGGAGTCAGGGTAGCGCATGCTCCCAGGACAGCACCCCCGCGCGCCTCTAAATTTAAAGGGGAAGACGGTTTTTCTGGTGAAAAAGGTTCCATCTCCCGTCCCTAGAGAGGGATGCCCATGCAGTATGGAGGAAAGGGGAAGAAGGACTAAGATTACGTTACTCACTATGGTTGTAACTTGTAATTTTACAACAATACCTGCCAGATGAATAAAAATCCCCCTCTCCTTCCACCAACAGTACTGTGCTACTGTATAAAGTGCCAAGCCCAATTCTGGCACCGCTCTGCTGTTCTTGAGCTAGGTTTGTGCTGTAAGCAATGAAATTAAATAAAATAAATATTTTCTAAGAGGGGAAAAAAAGAATTTGCAGTTGTCAGTGGTAACTAGAGGCAGGTTTGAAGCTCTTCTGTATTTGTGTTGAGTATGGGTGGAAGTAGCCATTAACATGCCCCATATAAGTACTTTAAAAATCACACAACTAAAAGCAAGACGTAAAGAATGCTGCTCTTTTTTTTAACAAAAAGATAACCTGAACAAGATTGGTGGGAAATGACTGCTTGTGAAAAAGCAAGCACTGACCTTGTCTTCGCAATAGCAGCAGCCCAACATAGTGCAGACAGCCCAGAGGACCCTCAAGGCTCTGAGTAGCACAGAAGCCTGGAGAAACCTACGGGATGCCGGCGAGGGAAAAACCCTCTTGGGGTAGAAAAAAAGCCCTTGATGCGTGATGACCCGCAAATAGCAGACGCTTCAATATGTGTTGGAGAATTGGCTTCCCATGAAGATGAGGTCGGAGATCCAGTAGTCATTGGAGCCGGAGAAAATTGGTAAGTGAGCGGATGGCTGTAGAACGAAGGAAGGGAGTGCCAGGGCGAAGGAAAGAGGGAGAGAGCGAGAAAAGGAAAGGGGGTGGGGGCGACTGGAGAATGCCAAAGGAATGAAAAATAAAGGCAAATGAGACTGGATGCTGCCGGAGCTGGCACGGCTCCAGAACAATTTGCGAGAGAGAGTAAGAGAGAGCGAGTGGAGAAACACAGGCGCCGGTTTCAAGGAGAGAAGAAAAAACACAAGAAACAATTACGTCAATGCTAGCAGGTATAAGAAGCGACAAATCCGCTTACCGTTCCAATGGTCCTTATGAAGCGGAACGCCTCTGCTCTACTGCGGTCACCGACGTCTGAAGAGCGCTGTCTTGTGTAAATACTGGACCATGGTGTGCAGTCCACACTGGAGGGACAGTTTGCCGCTATCTTGGTTGTAGTAACAAACACTGTGAATGATGTTTCTTCCATCTAGGCCATAAGGACCATTTCTGATGGGGACGTTTCCTGACACCGCTGACCATTTTGCTGCTCACTCATCGCCTAATGGAAGCCAAATCAGCCTATTTTTCTTGCGTGGGAAAAAAGAACAATATCTTGGCACAATATGTAGAGCAAAGTTAATAAGTGTTTTTGTTTGCGTAAAAGTTTACAGAATGTGCCTATGTCTTGTTATATGATGAGAACTTGAGTGTGGCAGTCCTTCCGATTATGGAAATGAGCAATAAATGATTTTGTTATTGTATTTTATTAAAGTAAATGATTGGGTCTGCGGGCCACATTAGTCAGATACAGCATGTTGGTGATAGATGGGTTAGAAAGAAATGAGTTTAGTAGCTTACTAAGAGGTTAAAGGGTTATGCCCAAGCTATAGCTAATAACACAATGAGGAGGGTGTGGGCAGACAAACCCTAGCGTCTACGAGCCAACGGGCATGTATAATGTTCGTAGATAAAGCACCATGTCTTGGCCGAGGTGACAGAGGGCATCCTACGCCTGCTCAACTACAATATGATGTACTGGACTGTTGGTGTGCTTTAACAGATAACAACCAGGGGTCTGAGCTTTATGGGTAAGCTAGGTCAGAGTTGTAGCTATCAAAAGGGGGACAGAGAAGGTTCTAACTGTCCCTACCTCTCAAGGGTATTATCCATAGGCTGCACTGGTCACTCTGTCACCTCGCCCCAAGACATGGTGCTTTATCTACAAACATTATACATGCTTGTTGGCGCGTAGTGGCTAGGGTTTGTCTGGTGATAGATGGGTAACACATCTAGTGATCTAGGACTGTTGTTAGACTGGTTGCTGGCCACAGACACAGGACATTACCAGCCAACACAGTCCACCAAGGTGCCCTTTATTGCTATATTAATTCCCATATGGATGAAATGTGTTGGACCTACAAATGCTTTAACAGTGTGTTGCTCACCTCTGATGATGACCAAATGATATAATGCAATTGACTGTAGGCCATTCCTCTATGCTGAGCAATCTACTTTATTTATTTTTCAGCTCCTTTCCTGCGGCCTTCTTGAAAAGTTGAAGTTCAGTGTGCTGGAATTACAGGAATACCTCGACACCTACAACATCAGGAAAGAAGCAACTGTCTCGGTAATGTGACTTTCTCTTCCTTTCACCAATATGTACTGTTAGGGCAGGTTTTGTACAACCCCTTGTTGAGGGCTGGGTAACCACAAACCCTGTGGTGGGCAAAAGCACCCAACCTAAGAGAGAGTCAAACCTTTCTTAAAGTTCGGTAGTGTGGCATAGCAATAAGGCTAAACTCTCAGTAAGGAGTAGCAGGCTGTCACAAAAGTAGAATAGGTCCACACGTGTATCCATAGAAAATACACAACACTGATATACTGAAAAATATGGTATACTGTCGTTTCATCGACAGGCATTTTTACGACTGCCTTTTTTATGTAGAAAGTAATTGAAATTTTGGGGGAGGTGGGAAAGGGCAGATAAGGGTTTGGGGGGTAGGGAATAGTTAAAAATAGGTGGGGGACGCGGCACTTGGGTGGGGAAGAACCCAGGGAAGCACCAGAAGACTGAGTGTTTCAGGTAACGGTGAGCAACCAGGCAGCTTCTGGTAAGTGAGTTTGGGGTGTGTGGAGAATGGGCGGTGGAGGTGGAAATTGGGGGTAGAGGTAGGGGAGGGGATGGAGTACCTACCTGCTGTCTGGCTGGGAAAATGGCAGCCTCCCGCTGCTCAAGAAGCTCAAAACAAGGGATTTTCCATTTGGGTAAAACCAGCATTCCAAACTCCCTGATTGACTGTGAGGCCCCTTTTTACCCCCACCGGGGTGTTAATGTGTATTATTTATAAAAACAGTAAACCTGTCTGAGGGCTCCCCTCAGCCCTTTACTAAATGTGGGCCTACTATCTAAAGACAGAAACACAACATAGAAACTGTTAAAAATCCCTAACTCCTGCACAAAATGAGTAATTGTCCAACAAGACACATCGAACTCCTGTTTATGGTGTAGGTCCTCTACCTGGCTGTAGGCATGCAACTCATAAAGACAAGGTGTGGTCGGGGAGAATAGGAAACCAGACATTTAACACACATGAAAAAATAGTGATACAGGCCCCTAAGGCCAACATAAATAATCCACATTCATTCTGGCCCTTTGGGGCATAGTATTTGAAATATCCAAATGCTCATATCACAGTCAAAGACAGTTCTAGGGGGTAGAGAACAATTAAACAACACCGCCAGAGGCCCCCAAAAAATCCAGATGCATTTTAGATACAGTTACCATTACAATTAACTTCTGGGAAAAATAGCTACAGTCCCCATATATGGTTGTATGGGTTAGCCATTGTATTGCATTTAGAAGAACTGCAAAGGTTAGCCATTGTATTGCACTTGGAAGAACATTGAGAGTTGCCAATGTACTAATCACCCCTGCTCCTCTCCAGCATACCAACCAAGTACAACACGCGCCCTAGGGACCAGCCATAATACACAATAGAAACACAAACACACATCCAACATTTGCATACAACAATCCCAGACTCTGGGACTTAGCCCTCTGGATACAAAAAAACAGTGCACACAATCTAAATTCACTTAGAAAGCCGATATATACAGACGCCAGTTTCTCCTGGTTCTGCAAGCATCAACAGAAGAGCACAACTTCTATCCTAGCCCTCTTCACTTATTAACCCACTCTGTCCTCTTTCTTACAGAGCCACGCGAGCGCCTGGAACCCATACTAATAGTAATGGTGCGCGGTATAAGTCAACTTAACATAACATATAGTTTTACTTCTTCATTCATATTTACATAAGTGGAGAGCATGATTTAGAAAATAGATCTAAAATCAAATAATAAGTAAGAGATAAAAATGTAGTTCTTGGCCTAGAACTCCCTGATCACCAGAGGAGTACAAGAAAAATATCCAGGTACAGAGAAGTACCCCCAAAGTCACTTGAGGAGCTTTCTGAGGTGAGTCAAAAGTTCCAGTGAATTTAACGGGACAGTCTCAGAGAAGAGGTACAAAGGGAGAAGATGCATTTGTTTTATTTTTCAATTGAAGGAACAGAGGGATAGAAAAGCACATGCTAGTGCCAGCTGCATTCAAAGCACCACAAATGAATGAACGCTGTAGCCATTAGATCTCAAAACTAATGTTTGGCCCAAGAGGAGTAGCCGAAGACGGTGGTGAGGAGCAGGAACATGTGACATTGAGAAACAAATTAAAATCAGAGGTAAATGTGCTCTTCATAAACCTAGTTTAGAACAACATCAGCAAATTGACAGGCCAACAGCCACATGCTTACTGGAAGAGGCACACACTGGTTGACCAGTCCTAGGAAAAAGTACATAAAGACCGGGCTTCACAAAGTCCTGGCAGAGAAGGAGCATAAGCAGCATTTGCGACTAAGTTACAGACACCTGTGAATACTAAATTATGTTGCAGTGATAAATCAGTTTGTTTTCCATTCCTATCCTGAAGAAGTAATTAACTTAACCGGATAGCTAACGAGAACCGGCTGAAACACGTGTCGACAGATAGTGAAAGAGATAGATACACTGTTTAGATTAGTTCTGAGTGTTTACAAAGGGTAGTTTTACGATGTTTGTACCCTTGGAAATATGATTCAGGGTGTGCATGAAATGGATTGTTAATGGTATAGTAGCGACTAAACGCATATGACTTGTGGAATATGCATGTATTCAGCTGAATAAGATTTGGTGTCCAATGAAGTATATGTAACAAATGTAGATATGCATTTTAGGAACTGTTTTTAAGTAAATAAACAGAAAAGATATATTTGTTGTGAAAACAAATGGGAAAAGAGACATCATTTATTGAGTTTGGCTTACTGTCTAGCACTATTAGTGTTGATCCTAGTTCTTTTCTTGTCATGTTACATTAACCTGGAAGATTAAGATTTTACCAGGTACCCTTACATAGTGTTTATAGTACATGTTAAGACTGAATTCTTAACTCCCTGTGGGGATTCTAGGAAAACATTCTATGGCCGCTCAACCTTTTTCGTCTCCTTCCACCTTTTTATTTTTGGATCTCTAACACATTTATGGTGGCCAGAGAGACTTCTGTACAGCATTTGGTCTTGGGTTGCCCATAAGGCTCACAGTCCCCCAGGGGTGCTTCACAAGCACCCATTTTCTACTTAAGCCGATTCTATAACCCTTCATCGGTTTTAGGGAACAGTCTGGTGGCAGCTGTACTTTAGTTTTGGATTCATAGGTAGCCCAATGAGCCTTTGTATTAGCCATTGGGGTATCAGTGTTATTTTAAGACCTGCTCTCACAACTTTGTATTTTAGGGCATCCTTTCTTCTAGGAAACCACGAGGCAGGCCCACATGGGCTATTTGTGAGCCCACATGGCAGCCTCCCTACTGGTTTCTACTTGTTTATTCCATTATTAGTCTCTGGACTGTTCCTCTCAGAACCTGTGGGGCTGGCCTGGGTTGAGTGATAGTCCCAAAGGTCAACTAGAATTACGCTTTTGTCCCCTGGCCCCTCTTGCGATTAGTGGAGTTGTTTCTTTACCAATATCTCAGAGAAGTGGTACAAAAGGGGAAGTTGCATTGGTTTTGGTTTTTCAATTAATACTGTGCTTGTATCTTCACAGTATTATCCACCTCTGCTTAAAAATGCACAGAGCAACAAGCATCCAGACAGAAGGGAATGGTTGTTGAAACATTGGCTAATGGTACATTTTCATATTGGTGTAGTATAAATACTTGGAACTAGTTGCACCTCACCTGTGAGTTGAACCCAAGCCCCTAATGAGGGTTTTGGGAAGTCTATAAAACATAATGGGGCCAGAGGATGGATGTTACAGTGCACCTTCCAGGGCTTAAGTGGGCCGGGGCCTGCCGGGGCTGGGCCATGGCAGGCTCCGAAATTTCGTTTTGAGGCGGGGCCCTGCCGGGGCCCAGTAATCTCCCCTGGCAGCCCCGGCCACTACACGAAAAGGCATTTTTTTCTACAGCCTGAAGCGCTTGCTCGTTTGCGAGAGCTTCAGGCTACAGAAAAAAAATGCCTTTCAGCCATAATGGTGGCGCCGCACCTGCGAGGCATCCCTTTAATCAAGAGATTCCCGTCGTCCGGCGCTACCATTATGGAAAAAACGTGAGGTCGCTGAAAGCAGAGGCCTTGCTTTCTAAATACTGGAGCTGCCGCGCATTCGCGGGAGTTTCAGTATTTAGGAAAAAAAAGGCCTCTGCTTCCAGAGGCCTCAGCCTTAATGGTGGTGCTTCCCCTCCCCAGCTGGCGAGGGGCAGCACCACCATTAAGGCTGAATAGGCAGGCGCTGTCCCCTGCCAGGCAAGCCTACACAAAATAAATGGAGAGATCAGCACCCTCTCTCCCATAGGGGAGAGGGTGCTAATCTCTACAAAAGGCTGCCTGGCAGGGGTGCCAGTAGCCCATTGAGCCGGGGCTCGTCAAGGGGGCGTGGCCTAACGGGCCATCAAGACCCCCGCTGTTAGGCCACGCTCCCTTGATGAGCCCCGGCTCGATTTGTAGTGCCACTTAAGGCACTGGCACCTTCCCCAAGGGAAATTGAATAAAAAGCCGTACAGTTTGCAGGCAGTTATGAAGGGAAGTATATGAGATTCTCTAATTATTTGAGACTAAATCTGCAAAGCTACACAGAAGCATTTTGCCACAGTAACCGACCACGTCGGTGTCCTTCAGAAACTGTGCCCCCGATAAACACTTTATGTACTGTAGACCAATATTTCTGCTGTATCTCTGAAGGCGTGCTTTAAATAGAATGCCAGTAGAAATTACTTGACTTTTAACATTTTGTGCCAAGAGATCTAATAATAAAACTTTTAGATAATGTGCCTGGGGAAATATGGAGTACATTGTTATGGTGTTACTTATAAATACAATAAGAATAGTTATAATATGTAGGGTGTTGCTACCCTGTCAGGTAACCTCCAGAGTAAATGAGTGTTGGTCAGATATTCTGCTCTGCTGTAAAGGATTTCAGGGTGCTAATATGCTGCTCAGTGACCAGCCTATCAAGGTAGTTGATGAAATGTCATTTTATCAGTTTCAAAAGTGCCATGCCAGTTTTATATTGCTGCCTTGCTAAGAACAATGCCATGAAAGGAGGATAGCACAGGAGCAACGTGCTGGCCTTGGAAGCAAGACCACACAGAGCAACAGAGGTTTGAATCCCAGATCTGCGCTTAGAAAGCGAATTCCAGTACGGTATTAGGCGCATTATAAAAAACTATTAAATAAATAAATGCTCCTAGATATGGTTTATGCCCGTTTCATATCGCCACTAGGAATGTATTATTGATTCACATTGCCCCCTTATTGTCATACCAGTTTCAATATTGCCCCCACAAAATACCAAGGCTAGTTTTACATTTCTTTCACAAAATTATATGACAAGTATCTGGGAAGTTAACCCCACCATATGCCAAAAATTCAGCCTCACATGTCTAGACATAGCCTCAAAGACCAAGTGGACTGCCTTAATTTGCGGGTTCAGCATTGGTTGCTCTGGATCTGCCTCACTTCATTCAGATATACCGACTGACCGCTTCCTGTTGCCCCAGGACTACCTGATATTGCCTGGGGACTTCCTCCATGCCCAGATTAAACCTCAGAAGCCCAAGTTCATCCTCCTATGCCGAGATGTATTCTGTCTGGCTGAATCTAAGAAGGTGACCTTGAATCTAGGCATTTGATTCATTCATCAGTTTCACCCTTCCAAGCCCATCTCCCAGCCCAACGTGTTCATGCACCACCAAGAAACACACAAATACCAGCATCGGGGCGCAAAAAGTCAGGGTGCAAAATTTGCACTTGCCACTAGCCAATGGCTAGTGATAAATGGCTCTTGGGGAGTAGGAAATTGTGTGCTATGTGTATGTATAGAACTGAAGTGGCAAGTGACCTTTTATGGCTGGCTCGCCGCTGGCAACTTTACATTTGTACCCCTGCCAGCATGATCCAGCTCTCGCCAAGAGGTGCAGTCTGCAGATGTCCTCCTGAGTCACATTCTGCTGGCCCCCCAAACACATGAATGAGGGTCCATGAACCATCGGAGAATAGACAACCACCTGCATTTGCGGGAAGCAGCATGTGCATTTGTGGAAAAGTGAGCCTATCTTGCTCCTGCATAAGCTGGGTATGTGGATTGAGCACTGACCATATCACTATTTCTTCCCCACATCAGACCAATCTCGGCACTAAAGGTGCCTATCCAAGCATTCAGAGAAGTGACAAATCCTCCTTCCCAGCTGATCTCTTACACTTTCTGCAAAATGGAACATGTACTTGGCATGTGTTTTCACAGCTTTCAATATGCCTGAGGCGCATATTCCTAGTGCTTGGGCAAGATAATGCTGTTAATTCTATTCTGAGGAATAGATGCGACAATGAGGGGCTAACTAGGGCAATAGGTATGGCACATACATCCACTCCTATGGACCAGCAATCAGCGGGTTGCAAGACGACCAGAATGCCTGGCATCAACCACTCACTGATCATGGATGTTAAGACCAAAGTCGTTAACCATGTCATGGAAAACATATCTCGGAAAGAGTGATGCGCTTTTGTTCTGCTTAGTTCTGAAGTGTTGTTTACTTAGTCTCTATCAGAATGGAAGAGTTGGCCAGAATGCAACTGAACATAAAATCAGTGTTCAATGCCTGGCACTGTTGAGATTCAACAAGATAATCAACTAATCGGTACAGCAGGCTAGAGCCAGTGGTAATGACCGACATAAGTAACAGAAAGGGTACAAGTGCCCCATAACCACTGGGGAGAAATCCATTTTGAGTTTTTACGAGGAAGACTAGTCAATTACAAGTTGTCCACAATGGCTAAAATGTACAACAGTAATTATGTGGAGATGCAGAGAAAGTGACTTTAGAATACTCCATTTGTGTGAGATGTTGTATATCAATATTATATTAAGTTACATATGTATAAAACTATAGAGCACAAACCTAGCTAGAAAACAGAGTCCTGTACTATAAAGGGAGTGGAACATAGTTAAGGGGAGGGAGAGTCGTGTTGTCGGTCTATGGTCCCCATAGTGATCGTTCCTGAATCGCAGGAGGGAGGGAGCCAATTTGATTTTAGCAGGCAGGGTTGTTCCATAGCAAGGAAGCATGGCAGGAGAATGCTTGTTTTCTGGCCTTCTACTTCTTGGATGCCAGTTTGGTGAGATCTTGGCTCCTGGGACTTCCTGAGAAGGTGATCTTTTCAGCAAGTATGATGGCATCATGCACATTAGAGCTTTGAGGTGAGGTAGGCTGTCTTGAAGATGATGCAAACTTGGAGTGATAACCAGTGTAGGTCCTTGACAGTGGGGAAAAATGTGGTAGAATTTCTTCAGTCCTGTAATGAAACATGCTGCGGCATGCTGTGTCGCTTTCATGAGGGCCAGAGTAGTGGTTGTGACACCAGCCAGGAGGGTGTTGCCACAATCCAGCTGGAAGAGCAGAAGGGCTGGGGGATGGATCAGAAGACTGAGGCAGGGAGGATGGGTTGGTTCCTATGTATTGCAGTAACAGAAAATAAAGATTTTGTTGAAGAAATAAGCAACCAGGTCATCGTGGTGATTTAGGGCAGACTCTCTCCTCGCACCAAAGTGGTCCCTGAGTGTCTACACATTTCTTCTTCAGAACATCAATATGTGTAACAGTAGAAGAGAGGGTCTGTCCTTTTGGCCCCTCACTCAGATGTAACCGCCCTGTGATGTGCATGCACTGCTCCCCTCAAGGCATCATGCATGCACACTGCCTGTGACATGGAATGTGTCTCTCTTGGCCGAACTCCACAGCATCATTTAGTTGCAGTTTTGGTTCTTGTAGCATGTATCACTGGAGGCCTGGGCATCACTACATAGTACAGCTAATTATTGGGTAAAAGGGTATCAGTCATGTGTTCTGAATGCCAAAGTGCACACTGGCAGTTGATCCTCCATATGCTGTACAGTATTCATGTATGCATTTCTCTTCTGAAAAACAGTGGCTCACGAACTGCAAGTCTGCTTTCACCGGCGGCTCAAGAGATGGTGTTATAACTTGTCAACCAGGAGACTCGGAAGAAAAGGTGAGGATTTTGGGGTGAAAAGTGCATTATTAGGACAGTGGCAAGATTACAGTGAGAAAAAAGGGAGACCGTGTGTCTTTTTAAATGGTGATGGCATTGATCAACTGTGGAAATTGGATTATAGTTTGTCGCAGTCTCAAACCACATAACACATAATTTGAACACGTAGTGAGTGATACGTGAAGAAAAGGCCCCTTGTAAGCGAGCCATTTTCCAACTGTCTCCCTGTATGTTGGAAGTTGTAATGTGCATATGTGTGATGGTTTGTTTCCATGTCAATATCCATCATATGGAAACCAATCTGCTCAAATTGTTCCTGCTTTCTGTTGGAATACTTCATCCATCCATGAATGCAAATTATTTGTTGTGAAGGATGGTTATATTATATTATTCCTTTGCATCTTTAACACCAACAAACATTCTTGCGAAAATTCTTTCAGTTGTCGGTTTCAGCTGCTATGCCTACCTACACATCTGAAAATTACTTGTCAGGTTGCCAAGGCCACAAAAAAACATTAGTCTTGGCGATTTTACATTGTTCTAATAGCTTGTATTATTTGCATATGTTTGCTTATTTTACCTTTATTTTGGTTTCAGTTGATTTTCACTTCATTTTTTGCAGCTTTATTTTGTATTTGTTATCTTTGCTTGCAGTTTCCACAGCCCCCTTGTTTTACAATGCATGGTTTTATATATCCGTGAGCTGAAATCTCAAAGGCAGGACAGGATCGGCCCGAATCATACATTCTAACAGGTTCATTCTCCAACAGATTTCTCACCTGTTAAAACGCCATGCAGACGTTAACAGGTTCAGACATTTTTCTCACATACAGTTTGTGACATCATGCTGCTCCACACCGACTCGTCAAGGTATCCGTGACATCTCTTGCACTGGAAGTAAAATCTTCAGCCATGTTGAGCCTTCTGACCTCTAGTACCTTTTTTTTCATAGCAGACGCTTTGGTTTTGGAACGGCCACTCAAATCTGCTTTAACTCCATAATGTCCCCATAAATCAGTCATGAAAACCTGTAAGGACTATAAGGAAGGCAGATGTTGGTCTCCAGCCCAAACCTTGGTTTTGTGCTTTGGACAGGACCACATAAAACGTCTTGCATAACAATGAAGGCAAATAGAACATCACTGCACTTGCCCCCAACAATCTGCGTTTCCCTTAAACACAGAGAATACACATTTTGTTTCACTTTGTGCGCAAAGTAAAATACATTGTAGTGCCTACTTGTAAATACAGAATGAATCCAAAACAATCTAGAACATAAACTGACAGTCATAAAAACTTAAAAGAAGCCCATTTTTACACATTACCAAACGCCTGTTTAAAAAAATCTAAATATCCATATTCATGTAACACCCCGACACTGCCCACCTTAAAATATATCATCCACTGGCATACTTTGCGTTGAATCTGCAAAGCTTGAAAAAATGGCGTGGTATTATGAGCCATTTAGTGCTTCACCATCAAGACCATAAATATTAAGGTTTATTGGCATGTGAACTATAAAACACATTTTCAAACTTCCACAGTGTTTGAAGTCATGCGAGCCTGCGCCCGGTAGCTGAAGATTACATTTTGTTCTACAATGTCAGCTCTGCAGGGTGTACGTTTATAGACTTTAAAGGCCAAACACTTATCCTAGCCAACATCTAAATCCACAGAAGACAGGCTAGCACCTTTAATTGCCTTATAACACTAAAGTATATTTAAGCAGCCTGCCTTAAAAAGAGTTTATTATCTGTAAATACAGTATCAAACAAGTCTACAAACAACTTTTAAACAAAAGCTTTGTCAATCCTTCAATAGTGAAAGCCCACAAAAACTGTACATTTTTAAACGGGTCATATTATTATTATTATTATTATTATTATTATTAAAATAGACACAATTGTTTAATTTAAAAGTAAATAAAATTTATGACTAAAAGACCAGGGTTGTTTTCAATCAAAAAGCCTTGCAGCGGGTCTCCTCTGTCCCAAAGCCACAATCGAATTCACTCAACTTCAGATAACAAGATTTCCTTGCAGTGTTACAATCAGATCTTCCAGTCAATTAGTCGTGCAGCAGTGAAAACACCAGCTGAAGCTCTGCCAGAATTCCCAAGTCCAGGCAAAGGGATACCGCTGTGCAGGCAGAATCCCCCTTTTATGAGGTGAGAACACAACCCATCTCTAAACAGTTTTCTATTAAGAAACCCATGTTTCCTGAACTCATGTATTTTTGTTGCTTACTTTGCAAAAAAAGAGCTTTTGTAACCAATCTAAAATTACCTAGCTCCCTTTGGCCAGTCATTGATAACAATATCGTGTATTGCAGGCAACCTACCCCATATTCTGTCGAGCTCGTCATCTGCGTTTTCTGCTGCGCTCGAGTTTGATAGATAAAAAAAACCACTGTAGCGCTGTTTCACAGCTGAACAGCTCCGTCATTTCTCTCTGGCACACATGCCATATGGCCCTGCAGTCCTTTTAAACAGCATTCATTCTAATAGAACTGTGCAGTGTGTTCATTTAGAATGAAACCACGCATTGTTAAAGACAATAGTCCGTTTTTTGTATAGGCCTGGTGAAGTCAAAGTTTAATGGTGAGTCTTGATGTTATATAACTTGGTTCAACATCTCTGTGTTAAAATGCCCCTGCAAATTAAGAACCGAGCATTGGCCAAGATGGCGGCAAGTCCCGGCACGCGACATGTCTCTGGTTGTGCCGATTTGTCCGGAGGGGACGCCTGCTGCCCCTCTCCCCCCACCCCGGGAGGAGAGCTGTGGTGACCAGGCGCCCCCCCCCCTCCCAACGAACAGCAGAGACCTGGAAGCATGCTCTGCAGCGGCCGTTGGCATGAAGATGGCAGCGGCCGCATGAGGATCGGCAGATCCAGAGGTGCCTGGCCCCCTGGCTGGGGGACGGGGGTAGTGTGATGGGGCCAGCCGAGACACCAGGGGGCACACAATTGAAGTGGGGTGCCAGCGGCACCACCTGCTGCTAGCTGGAATCACCCGCTCTGATGAAGGCTCACTGCTCCATGCTCCGGTGGGGCTCTCTGTGTGCCGACCCGCAGTGGAGTCCCTGCTGCTCTCCTGAGGCGCCCCGGTGCTCTGTGTGGTGGCGGGGTGGGTGTCCCCTCTGAGTAGCCTGACTCCCATGTACAAGTGGCATCCGGGAGGCCTGTTGCACAACACCTGTGCTTTTTCATTTCTTTTTCAGTCTACAGCCTTTCTGGAGGCAGCAGCACCCATCCAGGTGGTGCCTCTGTAAGGCGCTACTTCGGAGAAGCAGAGTGGATGCTAGTTGCCTAAAAGGGATGTGGAACAGCCCTCCCTGACTGTATTATGGCATGACTATGGGAGCAGGCAACCACAGGCCTGGGGGACACTGGGTATCCATTCAAACTATAGTCCCCGGCAGCAGGCTTCCTAAAGTGATGGATGTCCTGATTCTCCACCGCCCTTACTGAACTTGCTAAGGCCCTTTGAGTGAGTTACAACTGGGAAGCATTCCATCATCCAAGTTGGCCAGCCCGTTATGCAGTACCGTGCCCGGGGGAGCAGCCAGGTAGGTGGCCTGAGAAGGATCCACACTCGCTATCGACTGAGGTAGTGCGTCGGAGGACCGGCCCGTGGTACCTGAGCGCTGCCTGGGGAGGGGGGAGTTACCCGGCATGGAGAATGTTAGAACCGGAGTGTGCCCTGGCACCCATCGCCAATGAAATGTCTGGCCAAATGCTGTGTGTGATCGGAGAGGCCCGGAGCGCAGTATGACGCCTAGCACCCCCGTTTCCCCTTGGGAGCCCTGGTGAAATGTCCAACTCAGGCAAGAAGGTTAAAAATACGAACAGCCAATCTTACTTGGTGCAGTCGACAAAGCGACCATTGCAGGTAGAGGACATGGAGGGGACGCGGCTAGAGCGGCAGAGCCTGCACCTGATGCCCCACTTCTCAAGCCCGACTTCATTACCAGATTGTTGGACACAATGAAGGAGGACCTCCAGGAATCCCTGCCCTCTGGGATGACAGACCTCCGCAAAGAAGTGGGTGACTCCACCCGGGAGATTCAGAAAGAAATTGGGGCGCTCGGCAACAGAGTGGACTACAACGAGCGGTTGGTGGCTGACATGTTGGCTGAGCTAAGCGAGGTGCGAGGGGCTATGGCTGCTCTTAAAGAAGATACTGAGATGCTGCCCACCAAGCGTGATGACCTTGAGAAATGAGCGAGAAGAGAGAACCTGCGCATGAAGTTCCTTAAAGAGGGGCAGAAGGATGTGTCATACAACTCTTTCAGCAACTCCTGACAGATGGTGCCCAGGACACAAATAAAATGGGAAGGGCCCACAGGACCGGCCCGAAAGAGGGACACCCCAGATGGCCCCCTGTCTCCAGAGATTATAAGATTAAAAAAGAAGTCCTGGGGGGAAGCGAGAGAAGTCAACAGGATCCAATTTCAGCGCTCAATGGTTCAGGTTTTTTCAGGATATATCCCAGAACACTCTCCTAAAAAGAAAGAGGATGAAACCGATCTGAGACGCCGGCAAGTGAGATACAAGTGGACCTACCCCTTTGGGTTGAGCTTTAAATTAATGGATAAGGTGCACACTATCTTCTTGGCTGAAGGGGGAGCAAAACTGTTTAATATGCAGATCCCGGACCCAGATCAGTGTGGGAATATGCAACAAGAGGAGAAGGGCCCTGATGTGGGGTCATGGCACAAAGTTCAGCGAGGAAAGAAGAGGCCCGATCAATGACCAGAGATACCGGCCTCTGTGATGCCAGCACACCTTAAGGGCCTGAAAAATACAGGGCTGGGGTGGGGAGGGGCACTTCCTGCCTGCCATGTTGAGAAGCTGTCTCTTGGAGGGAGTCCTATTGATAGCCGGGATGCTGGTCTTGTGTGATGTCATTGAGGCCACCAGTTGAAATTGAATTGTTCTATTTGTTTGTAAAGGGCCGGCGGATTGGGGTGGGGGTGTAAACTTCCACTTATGCTGGGTGGAAGTCTTTGGCGGAAAAATGCTGAGGAATGTTGGGGAGGTTTTACGGGGAAGCAGTCCAGTATCTGTTTGACAGGACGGATGGGAGAAACACTTGTACAGTTGTGCACAATAAAGGGCAGATGGAGAGGGGACATAAGGACGTGGCATGTCTTTTGGGGAGAAAAATTTTTTATGCTGCAACATGGTACTTAATGTCTTTTCACTGAGCATTAAGGGGTGCATTTGGTCGCGCTCCAAGAAACTCACTTGTTTATTTTTATTTATTTATAGATGTGTACCAAGCGGCAGCCCGCAGGCATCAGGGCGCACCAAACCTTGTTGGTCAAAGATCAATTTAGGATCCGCAATAAGCTTTACCTGCACCAGTTCCATACGTCAGCTAACAGCAAGAGGACTGGGTAGCAATTTTGTTACATAGAGACTTGTTTGGTCCATATGAAAACCAGAAAGGGAGCTGATGGGAGATCTATTATGATGGTGGGAACTGTGCATGGCAAATTGGTGACCATCCTCACATTCTATGCCCCAAACACCTCCCAAGAATCCTTTGTGCTTCAGATGCTAAACACATTTACAGAGCACAGTCAAGGAGCACTTATGCTTCTAGGGGACGTGAATATGGTCATGGACAGGTGGTACTACAGATCAACACATACATCCTACACCACTTCAGGGGTTGCATCATGCAATCTACGGGCTGATTGCAGGAGCTTAATCTACTGGGCATATGGCGCACCAGGCACCCCATGGACAAGACATATATGTACACCTCTCGCATCCACCTATTAGCCTCAAGGATAGACTATATATTTCTTACAACGGACCTGACCCGTTTGGTTAAGTCTACAGAGATTGAGCTGATGACCCTTGCAGAGCATAGTGCAGTGACAGTAGGACTTGGCAACTGGGCAGGAAGACGCCTGCAGTTTCAATGGAGGATGCCCCCAGGGTTTTTAAGGGATCCGGTTTGCCTGCAAGAACTGAAGGTGATTAGAGAATATTTTAAAACGAACTCCCCTGCGGATACCTCACACAGGAACCATAGGGACCCGCTGGCAAGGGGTAACATTATCTCTAATCCGGCAGCAATGAAGCGTTTAAGGCGCAGATTTTGAAAGAGGTGAGGAATGCAGATAAAAAATATAGTGAAACCCCAACCAGGAGGGACCTTGGAGCGGTCACAATGATAAAGAGACAACTGAGGCTTCTTCGGACACAGAGAGCAAAGTGCACCGTACACCAGCTGAGGCACCGTTACTTCGAGCAGGATACCTGGAAGGGTGCTGGCACAATTTATAAGGCAGCAGACTAGCTGTTCCTTTATACTGACACTGATTGATGCCCTAGGCAGGAAATGGGGTGAAGAAGAGACATGGAGAAATTTATTTCACGGGTTCTACAGCACACTATATGCTTCTAGTAGGCCCAATACTTAAGATCAAACCTCTCTGAATGGGGTAGATCTGAAGCAAATGACTCAACTGGACAGGGACCTGCTGGACGCTCCACTAGAGGTCATTCAAGCTATTAGGTCTTTCAAGTCAAATAAGGCCCCTGGCCCAGACGGGTTAACTGCCCAATTCTATAAAGGGCTAGCCAAGTTGCTGGCTAAGCCTTTGGCAGATGTTTTCAATGCAATACGGGATGGGGGGTTCCATCCCAGGCTCCATGAAGGAAGCCCAGGTGGTACTAATACCCAAACCAGGAAAAGACCCTGAATAATGCTCTCCCTATAGGCCGATTGCCCTTTTAAATCTTGACTCTAAAATGTTTGCGAAAATACTCACGAATCGGCTTGAGAAGCTAATGCCCTCTCTCATACACCCTGACCAATCAGGCTTTATCTGAGGACAAAGCACAGCAGACATTATTCAAAGGGTTCTCCATCTAGTGGATGAATCCGTCCAGAATCGGGCATACTGACTCCTGTTGGCGCTCGACGCTGAGAAAGCCTTTAAAAGGATGGAGTGGGGATTTCTCAGAGAGGTGCTCGAAAGAGTCAACATAGGCCCAAAAATGCGCCACATGATTCTGTCCAACTATGTGGATCGGATAGCGTGCCTTTTGGTTAACAGGATTCTCTCCCCTAAGATAATCCTGGGCAGGGGTACAAGGCAGGGATTCCCCCTCTCGCTCCTGCTCTTTGCAATGGTTATGGAGCCCCTGGCAGCATGCATAAGGGCCAATACCCAAATTTTAGATATCAAATTTGGGGGGACCCAGCACAAGATCAATTTGTTTGCGGACAATGTTATTCTGTCTCTCACTGATCCCCTACGCTCCCTTACCTTTGTTGAAGACTAGCTACGCCTATATGGCCTTTTCTCAGGGTTCAAAGTGAACTGCACCAAGTCTGAGATACTAGGGCTTAACATCCCCCGACCCCCTTCTGAAGGCTGAAATAGAACAGAGGTTCCATACACCTGGGCTAGCAAATCACTGAGATGCCTTGGGGTTAATATACCAGGGAACCTGACCCATCCATACCATTTAATTACCCCGGCCTAGTGAGTAGTGTTAAAAAAAGACATAGACTGATGGAGTTCCTGGCACCTGTCCTGGTTCCTCAAAATGGCCGTTATTAAAATGAATGTCCTCCCAAAGATTTCTATACCTTATCCAGTCGGTCCCAGTCACAGATGTTCGAAGCACCCTGGGGAGTTAGGACGGCATGCTGCTGCCGTTCCTGTGGGTAAGGGGCTCACCCAGGGTCAATAAGCACACTCAAAAACCCTGGGAGGCCTGTATTTTCTCAATCATTTAAACTATTACCAAGTGGGGCAGGTCAGACCAATAATCGACTGGGTGCAGAGGGACTCTGGGAAGATCTAGGTGACCATGAAGCAGGCAGTGGTGGTGTGCCCCTTATGGACCCAGCTGTGGCTGCCGAAACAGGGGAGGGCACAGGGACGCTACATTAATCCAATCACTAGGGCCTCTCTAGAGATCTGGGATAATTTGAGCAAGTCCTCAGGAGCATGTTCGTTTCCATCACCCTTTACCCCACTGATTCATAATGATGATTTTTCCCCGGGTAAATTTGACAAGGGCTTCACACAACGGCTGGATAAAGAGCTAAGCAAGGTGGGGGAAATTAATTTTGTTTGAAGAGTGTAAGACGTGGTTGGGATTTGCAGAGAGTGATCTCTTTATATATCTGCAGGCTAGACACTGGGCCCTTCACCCCACGAGTGTGGGACAGGCAGCCAGGAAGCTACCCCTGGAAACGGTATTCCAAGAGCCAGCAGACGCTAAAGGGCTGATATCCAGTTTATATAAAGCGATCAATTCACTCTGTCCCAGATAGGACATCCTAATGTGCTGACTGGAAGGGAGCTGGGAAAAGTACTACTCCCAGAAGACTGGGACAAGATATTATGCCCACGTCTGGCGAAAAAAGCAGGTCAAAATACTGATGACATGGTCTAGAACCCCCTCCCATCTACAGCACTCTTATCCTAACAACTTAAAAATGTGCTGGAGGGGATGAGGGGTGGAGGGTACACTGCTACACATTCTATTGGGATGCCTGGGTTTACAGGATTTCTATTTGGAGGTCAGGTCCAAACTGAAGGAAATAATGGGGGCAGAGATTCCATAAGACCCCCTACTATCCTAGTCCACATTGGCCCGTTAAGGAAGCGCTGTACAATAGCTGAACTTAAGTTGCTGGCGCACTTAATAATGGCGGCCAAGAAGTCAATTCTTCATCTCTGGAGGAGGACTGAACCAACTTCTATAACTCCATGGTTGGACAAAGTATGGAACATTTCTGCCATGGAAAAGCTCAGTGCCAATATGAGGAATGCTCATTTAACCTTCATGGCAACCTGGGCGCCGTTTGTGAACTTTACCCAAAAAGGTTTCCATCCCCTGACATGCCCAGCTCGATCGAGAGCATTCAACCTGATGGGAATGCCCTAGATCGTGTTGCTTGCACCTCTCTCGTTTGTTTCCTCAATTATTTGTTGGAACTTAACCTTGATGCCCGAGTGCACCCCTGGGGAGAGTTGGGTGGGGGGGTTTGTGGGGCAGCAAGGCGTAAATTGATGTTGATTTATGCTTGGTAAAATCTTCCTGTTAAGTACCGGAATATTCTGGATATTGTTGAAAACTTCTAAAACAAATAAAATGTTATCTTTAAAAAAAATACCATAGTTTAGCCTTTTGTATAGGCTCTGTGAAACACACTTTGCTTATAAAACACATTGTTTTCATTACTTAAAATAAACATGCATTGTCAACAGAAAACAGTGTTTGATCTTTTGTATCAGCACTATAAACCACACTCTACCTGTAAAACGAATTCACATAGGTCTCGCGTGCCAACCTCTATATACACTCTATATCAAATCTAGGTCCAAGTTTAATGTTACTAACTCTCTAGCCCTTGTCATTAAAATGATAAAATCATGACATCTATACTATCTATAGAATGTATATAAATGCTTCATATAACATTAAAGACCAAACCCCACTCTAGCGTCATCACCGTGTCACTCTGAAAACCCTAGTTTCACATTTGCTGTCTTCAGAGCTCACTTCGCCCTCCATAGTCATCCAAACAACACCACCACCCACTGCTCCAATGTTTATACACATTTCTATATTAAATGTATATTCCCTTTAGATCAAATCATCTCAACATCCTTCCAAACATTTTGATAACTGTTTTATACCCACTTTATATAAAATATAAATTTTATATCAAATCGCTAGCATTTTTTATATCATTTTTATATAAAATGTATATTCACTTTATATCAGAACCCTATCAAAAGAGTGAGGGACTAAGACAGGAAACAGAGGACGTGCCCACCTGTCAAAATGTTGATGTGCGTGAAAGGGGGCCCATACAGTAGTAGCATGCAAGTATACAATTATGGTCACACAATCTAGAAAATGTAATGGGAAATCACCCGTCTCACCACCAGTCTTCTTTGAAAATCAATTATTTTCCTCTAGTGTAGATGAGCTACAAATGCTGTCCAACTCCTCCTGGGTATTGTTTGGTGTGGCTGACTGATTATTAAAAGTGAGTGTAATCTCCTAATCATGCAATGAAGGTTTCATTACAGGAAAAAAACTATACTTCTGTGAAAGGTCAATGATTTTGTTGTGTATTATATATAGCATACCCAGTATACCCACCTAAGGGTTACATTACAAAGGTGCTGGGCCTCATAGTGACTCTGCTTGTCATCATCAGAAAGCCCCAGTAGGGCGGTTTTGTCAATCCTCTCTTTTGGAACTGAGCGGCGCAGCCACATTATTACAGATAGGAGTCCCAGGCTAGAGTGGCCTAGCCATTTTGCGAATTGAAGAGAATTGTTGACAAATTGTGTGCATTGCTTCCAAGAACATCGTTTTTTTCACTATTATGGATTTGTTTTTTCCACCCATTATTTTACCACTTTTCATGTACGCAAACCTGTTTCTCTAACTTATGTGTAAAGTGAGAAGTATGAACTGTTTGTATGTAACATGGCGAGTTTGTAAGGCCTTATTTATTAACCAAACTGGTTTCATTAATTTCTATTCATGCAAAAGTCAGGATGCGTTTGATGCAATGCGACTGATGCCCCACACTGCGTCATGTTCCACCAGTACTGTACGTATGACGCATATGGGTAATCCTAATAATAAGATAGCTGTGACCTACTGCTTAAAAACAGATATCCTGGCCTGTAACCCACTGCTGCACTGCTCGCCTAACCCACACACCCTTCACTCCCCTCCCCACTCTTCATTCATTATTGTAATGAAGGTAGCAAAGCGTTCACAACTTTCTTTATAAAAGTATGGTAAAAAGCCATCTGCCATGGTTTCCGCTTATTGGACTTTGGTGAACTGATATGGGCGAAATTGCTGACATTATGAAATGCTTTAATTCTGCCTTTTAAGTTGTCAAAAATAGCAAGCATTTTCTCTGAAAATGTAATCGAGTACCCCAGGAGAAAGTGTCAAGCAACATGGCAAATGGTGTTTCTTATTGCCCTGCCCGCCCCAGTCCAAGTGTAGCCTGCTGCTCAGAAAGGATCTGCCGCACTGCTGGCAACCCCGCTTCCTGCATTTCCACCCGTGTGCTCTCACAAAAATAATGCAGTCCCGGATGCACTGTGTTAACAAGGATCCCATGGCAGACACTGAAATAACAACTAATAGTTGGAGGAAAAATTAGGTGCTACAAAAATGCACACTGAACATCACCATGAAATAGTGCTTCGTGTACAGACTTGTCTTGTCTCATGACCTTAAATCGAGGTTCGGTTTGCTTCCAACACAACCTGTGCCTACATCCTATTAGCCTGAGTTGTCTGTGCCTCAACAGTCGCTCCACCTGTACCCAGAACTCCATATCCCGTCTTCCAGAGTTGATATGAAGGTGACATTGCTATTTTGGGAGGCAACCTAGGATACCTAACCCCGCCAACCTGCTAAGTATAGGTCTGGCCCTGCGTCCTCGCCTACTGTGCTGTAACACGTCTGTTGTGCATGGGATTGGGATGCTGTTCATTTTGCAAATTGTGACTTCTGCTTTGAAGTCTGTCAGAAATGTTCATGACTTATGGAATTCTTACCCCCAACAGCAAGCATGCTGAAATGCCAGCCCTTCAGTATATACTTTAACCCCCAAGGTAAAAAAAGAACAACATATGGAAAGGGCGAAGTATATATTGTATGACTTACAATGCTAGCATACATATGTTCTGCAGCAGGAGTAATGGGACTCGTGAATGGAAATGAAGAGGCTGTAAAGAGTGCAGCTTGCTGGAGATCCAAGGTACAGGTTTTAGCCTCCTTAAACATAGTGCCATTTAATTGAGATGCATAGCCGTGGTTGTGTAGACCAGCTTTATTGTGGCATTTAAACAAACAACCTCTAAAAATGGAACAATATATGTGCCATTCGAGTCATATAAATGCATCTCTCGCTCCATTGCTGCTGCTTTTCCACCGACCAATCACTTATTACTACCCCTGTTATTTTTTCATCCCCTTCTACCTCTCTCTTCACGGTCAAAAACGTTGTCAAAGCAGCATTTGGAGAACCAAAGCTGTGCGAGTACGTGATACATCCCTTCTCTCTAGCGATTCTCATTGATAGAATTCATCACTGTTTCGGGGTACCTCTTTGCTACGTTCTTGGAATGGCGGCACCAGAGTACAGAATGCTTTTTATGCCTGGTTCTCTGTTTACAAGCAAATGCAATGGGCAGTATTTGTACTGGTAATTTGGGTAATAACCCAGTAACTGCTGCTTATTGGAAGGAAATGCAGAATGGGCCGTATTATGAAGAATTGGCACTGTGCTAATGTACAACAGGCACGGGTGATTATTTCTGCACCCACCACTCTTGCCGCTGCTTTGCCAGGGCCCTGCTGGGAAACCCTGAGCCTTTTACAAGCCAGGGATGTTTGCAGAATGCTGACTGTGCACTGCTTGTGTCCGTTGACACGTTTGGTGGAGTGGCAGTTGTCACTGCACCCATGAATGGGAGGGAGGACCTTTAGAGGGTCCCTAGTTGACACCCTACCTCTTCACAAAGATCCGGCAGCAAGAGAATAATGGCAACGAACCCATCCATTGCTTCTGCGCCGCATCCCCCTCCCTCCGTACCGCCCTCCATCCCTGCTTCCCACAAGCTTGCTTCCACACATGGACCCTAATGAAGACATGCATCAGAGTAAACGCGCTACCCTGGGGCATTCCATCCAATGCGACACTTGGCAGTGCTTGTTTTATTGTGAGACACCCCCTCCCCTTCAGCCCCTCACATACATTGAGCAATATGTGCGTGTTCTTTAGGCTCACCAACCCATATTCTAGTAGTGATTTCTGCACAAAAGCCGCATGGCACAGCTCGGTGCATGTGTTTCCCTCCAACAGGTATGGGCATTTGATTGAATTGACTGGGATGTCTTTGGAGAAGACATTATGCCAATTTAACCCAAACAGCTCCAATACCCAACCAAGAGGCACTCTGTTTGAAAATTCCCTCTTGGTTATGATAGGTTATTTTATTTTTATTTATAAAAATAAAATAACCTATCATAACCAAGAGGCCCTCTCAGTTTGAAAATTACATTGATGCTTAAGTTGTAATACTGCAGTCTTTATAGTTACTTATGGTATGATTTTTTTTAGGATGTCTAGTTACAAACAATATGCAGTTAATGGCCCTCTAAATTCCTTCTTTGTGACACTTTATCCTGATTTTCTTTTCATCAATATAACCTTTTCCTCTTTGCAATTTCTTTCTGTGAGGTTCAAGCGAATAAACTGAATTTTCACTTCTCTGGGAAACAGTTTGCATGCTCTTTTCTGCTAATTGATTGGGGTTGAAATGATCACCAAAATGCCTTGGGTGTTTGCTATGACACAAATACTAATTTACATCTCCTGTGGCAACCACAGTGCTTGTGGTCATACTGAAATTTGGCGCACGTATTTCTTTGTCTTCAGAGCCAACAATTAGCCAAGTGACCATAAGGCTGTTGTAAACACCTTTTACCAAATCTATTTGGAGCATCCTTTAATATCCAGAAGCTTGCATAACTTCTGCGCTGATAAAACTAACAAGCATTCAAAATGTCAAAACCGCAAAGAGACGCTTTGGCATACCCAGCGGCCCACAACCTATGGCTCTTTAGGTGTTTTGAACTCTCACCATAGTCTATGCTGGCTAGAGCTGATGGGCGTTGTAGTCCAAAACAGCCAGAGAGCCAAAGGTCATGGCTTGTACACTGCTCTCCTCACACTTGTAGTCAATTGTTGTTTTAACAGTGCTGAGCATGTCTTGTATGAGCCAATAACTTTTCAACCGCTGCAGGTTGGAGAAGTGACGTGAATGCTGCTTTCTAGTAAGACCTGTGGACACGAGGCTGTGCGCTTTCTGTTGCATGCATTACACTGACGCTGTGTACTTTCTCTCCTCTCCTGTCCTCCTGTGCCATGCTTGCTGTATAGCAAATGGAATCTCTTGCAGTAAGTTATCCTTCTTAACTCTTCTTCTACCATCAGGGGGCAAAGTGAAACTGCACAGTTGATGAAGCCGTTACATTTATAATCCTTCCCAATGTTGTATTTTCTTGTTTGTAGAATGTGGAACAGATTATTCATTTTTATGTTGTCAACTTCACTTGTAGCTGACAAATGCAGATGATCACTAAATGTTTTCACGCATGCCCTTGAAATCGCTTTAGACTGCATGACATGCTTTGGCCTATGGATAGATTGCTATTTATTTTCACTGTACCGAACAGCCATAGTCGTTGGACAATTAACTACACTGGAGGAAAAACATCAAATGGAATGTCCAGATAAAAAATTAATTCCCCATGTAAGTGACCGGCTACACATTTAAAATAACATTGCCTTGATATTCTGTGCTCCTCCCTGGAATAATTAAGTCAGTGTTTCATGTGTACACATATGCGTACAGATAGTGTCTGGGCTATGTAGTAAACACTTAGATTAAAGGTTAACATGGATTGTTGAAGATCATGATGGGGTAATGTATATTTTCGCCATCTGAACAGGCTTGCCTGTTTGTCCGAATTTACCCTGCCAGCCTATTCTGAAAGTTTACCAGCTGGTTGGAAAAGCGCTCTCAGGGCATACATTAGAGGTTTGTAGCCCTGTTTCAGAATTTGAAGCCCTAAGGTTTTCTAAATCCGACGTCCCTTGAATGGACGCTTCCTTCCTGGATTTTGGAATGTTGCAGAATCCATCAATGTAACCTTAGACTTCAGTGATAGTAAGCTAATGCCTCAAGATTGGTTGTGCCGGAGCAGGTTTGTTCAACTTCAGAACCCCAATAACCTTGGAACCTCTTTGTTAGAACAATAGACAGGAGTAAGAGGAACCTGGGTGCTTAGTGTTGAAAAATAGTGCAGAGGACCTTCCATTAGAGGGAAACCTAATTTTTTTCAAACATTTTTATTTTTTCGAACATCTTTTGATTGGCATTTGTTAGACAGAATAACAGTCGATTGAAATCAAAATACTGGTGCATGTAAAATTGCAATAGGCTCCGGACAGGACAGTACTGAGGGGACCTGAGCACACCTTTGGTATCAAAAGAGATTCTGAAGCTGAAATTAATGGCTCGGATGAAACTCATTCAGTAATCGCTATTGGGAAGTATAATTAGGTCTTCTCCTGTACTGTGCCCTGTGCCAAGGAGTGATCAGAGACAACTAACGGTGGAAGAGGTTATGGTGGTCTTTTCCTTGTCCATGATGCTGGAGACAGTGTAACACGACCATAAATGATAGTGGTTTGGAAGGAGACTTACCAGTGCTTTTGGGAGGTTTGGCTGAAGCCTGAATACCCCTTAATCCCTGAGGTGCATCCTTTCTACATAGAGCTCCATTGCGTGCTAGCTAAGTTTGGACTTTATGAATCCCCTACATGCAAGCCTGATAAAATGAAGCATGCCCATTGCTTGTGAGGATTGCTGCTGAAGGAAGTGCATTCTTCAACGGTATTACTGTAACCCCTGGCAGGTGTGAATGTGCAATCTGATTCCTGGATTCTGGAATTTGGACTGGGAGCTTTCCCTTAAAGAGCTGCTTGCAGATACGCCTTTCCTGGGCAAACTCCTGGAAAAGCTGGCCATCGCCCAGCTTAATCTTCACACGCAATCTGTTGGTTGTCTCCATGACCACCAGTCTGGCTTTAGAGCTGCCAGAAGCACAGAAACCGCTCTCCTAAACATCCGTGAAAACCTGCTCCCCAACCTTGATTCCAACACCCCCCGTTGTCCTCATCTTAGTTGATCTCTCTTCTGCCTTTGACACGGTCAACCATGCCATTCAGTGCTATGCGGATGAATCCAGCTCATTTTCAGGCTCCCTTTCCGCCACTTCTTCTCTCATCTCTGACTGTCTGCCATCCAGGAGTGCTGTGCCGCCAATGATCTCTGCGTTAATGCCAGTAAGACTGAGATTCTCCTCATAGGCACACCTGCTCCCTCCTTTCCTTTCAATCTCTGGCCGGCCTCTCTGGGCCCTCTTCCTGCTCCCACCTGTGAGGCTAAAAACCTGGGGGTCATCTTCAACTCCACACTCTCCTTTTCTCCTGGCATCCCTGACGTCTCTAAGAAGTCACACTACCGGCTGCACCTCCTCAGAGGTATTCTTCCTTTCCTCTCCTTCCCCCAGGAGGTCACTGTCTCCAGCTCTCTGCTTCTCTCTAGGCTGGACTACTGCAACAGCCTCTTTCTAAATCTGCCTGCTTCTACTCCCCGCCTTCTGCAACTCATCCAGAACAGAACTGCAAGACTTGTCCTTGGCCTCAAGCCCAGGGATTGTATCTCTCATGGACTGAAATCTCTGCACTGTCTCCCCGTGCCTGCTAGGATTAAGTTCAAAACCCTCTGCATTGTCCACAAGGCCTTCTGGGTCCTGGGGCCTCAATGCCTTCAACTCTGCCTTCCTAAATATCTTCCTTCTCGAGCTCTTTGCTCATCCGCCTCCAGCTCCCTCAGGGTCAGTTGCTTCTCCAAGCAACGAGTTGGGGATAGATCTCTTTCTTCAGCTGGGGCCTCACCCTGGAACAGCCTCCCTGGAAATTGAGGAGAACCATCTCTGGTTCTGGAAGTACCTCAAAACCTTCCTCTTTGCTTCTGCTTTCTCTCTTCCTCTCCCATGCTGAACGCCTGGCTGTAATTGAAACTGCACTGGTCACCTAGCCACCGTATGATCTCAGGCCCAGGTCCCCTCCCCCACCAGTTGCACACCTGCACTGCCTCCCTGGCAACCCCGGCACTTGGGGACTGTTTTCTGTATCCCTACAGTCCCCTACCAGCACATGACACCAGATGTGTGCATTTAACCTCGCACTTCCCAGCAGCTGGCCGCACTTTTATTTATTGCTTTATTCTATTTATTTGTTACTGTCGATTCCATGTACTGCACTGCCCCCCTGCACTTTTTCCCATTCCGCCTTCCCCTGCACTTGCGGGATCTCAGTGTCACCGGACCTAGTAAGATGGTTGTCTCTGTCTTCCCTCTGTTCCCCCTCCCTTGCCTCGTTGCGCCTTGAAACACTTCTGTATAGGTGCGTTATAAATGCCATATCCTATCATATCATATATGCATGTGCCTGGGAGGAGGTCCCCCCCCCAAACAGATGGTTGCATGTCACAAAATTGGACTTGGGTTATCTCTACCACCAGCATTAGAAGGTACTGCCTGTTCCGGTACTAGGCACAGTACTAAACCCCTTACCTAGATGAGACTGATTGTGTCCCATGACCAACTGATTAGTGGCCTGCGGTCCTATTCACTCCTAATAGCGCCTCACTTGTAGATATGTTCCAAGGAACCATGGTGCTATTTTTGCACATGTATTATAGTAACTCACTATATGGTAGTTTCCTAGTCCGGAGGTGCAATCTTAATGCAGGTCAGCCCTAATGGATACCTTGTTTGAAATCAGTTGTGTATGGCAGAGGGAGACTTCTACAAAGAGGAATATGTTTTACTTGGCCAATTAAAAAATGAGGGCAAAAGTATGAAAATGCCTCTTTAGGAGTACAGTGCAATAAATGGATTGGCTGTTTTGTAAAAAGAAAAAAAAAGAAAAATGAAAAAAAAACACCCGAAAGAAAATTTCAAAAAAGGGAGTCGACAGCCAATAGGTCGAAAACTGGGAACTGGGTAAGGTGGTTGGTGAAGTGCCTAATGGGAAGGGATGCAGCACATGGAGGAAAGGGATGTTGTGGGCTCATGCCTCGAGTTCTTTAAGTGGTATTATATGTAAGTGTTTTTCATGACCTGTCTGCTGTGCAACCCTTTTGCACAATGCTATCCAGCATCAAATTCAAATACTAAGAGTACACAAATATATTTTTTAAACTTGCTAGCGTTAAAGGTCTTTTGTTTTTCTCTGTGACTGAGTTAGTATTTAAGAAGTATAATTTGCTGACCTGGGAGAAGGAATCTGGCCGCCTAACACTTTATATTGATATAGACCTCCACTCTGGTATTCTTGAGGAATGCATTAGTGATGCAGCTGATCCTCTTCTATCCCTCTATTAAGGCTCATCAGATAGGAGGTGATGGGAGATCAACACATGATGGGAATCCGTGGTCAGCGGAGGATAGCCAAGCATTGCAGTATATGGGGCCGTTTCAATGCTTTTTTGCCACGGTTTGGTATTATGATCACACCTTGAGCGGTGGACAGTACAAAACTAGCTGCGATTTTGTTTCTGCTAAACCAACCTAATGTTGGAGATGTCCCGAGCAAGCAACTGTACAGCAGTCTTTATACACCACTTTAGCAACCATAAAGATCACTACAAAAAAACATTCTCTTCCATACTCGAAAATAAAAGTATCTCTAACACAATGTGGTGTTAATGTCATTATTTAGCCACCAAACCTGTCATAAGGGACAGTGGTAAAGCCATATAATTGATGCAAGATGCCTCCGTGGGCTGAGTGCCCACTCTCAGATACCTTTAGAGCAGTGTTTCACATCACAGGATAACGGGCTCATCCTTTAGTTCTTGACAGATTAATAAAATTAGTACAGTTGAGTTTTTTAATAACACACATTACTGCACTTAGCGCCAAGAGATACATTAGTTGCTGGGGTGCCCTATATAAATAGGCACTGTTGATATTCTAATTGGGTTGGCCCGCAAAAGGTTTTCAGTTTAGAGTACAAGGAAAACTTTACATTTTCACACTGACCCATTTAAATGTTCCTGTTTCATAATAGATCTCTTATTTTCCTCTTACATTTTTCATTTGTGCATTTCTAAATATAAAGATGATTTTGATTAAGTCGTCTGATAATTGTATGTCCCGTTTTGCACTCCTATTAAACATTCTCTGCGTGCATTTTATTTCCAAGTCTTTCATCTCATTTGGTTCTAAAGTGTTCTCAACGACACACTAACTTTACTAAATACACATCTGTAAATCACAGAGCGTATAATGTCTATTCACTTGTGTTCATGTTCATTAGGAAAAGTCTTAACGTAACACACACAACACAGATAAAGTGTATGTGCGTGTTTATATATATATATATATATATATATATATATATATATATATATATATATATATATATATATATATATATATATATATATATATATATATATATATATAGCCACAGAAAGTTACATACATCAACCAAACTCCTGTTTATAGAAAATACTTTTGATGCTTAGGTTGACCAGCGGGGCATGCAAGCCCTGTCGTTACTGTGTAAACCTGTTCAGTCCAACTACTTCCACAAGAACTAGCCCCCTCCAATTTACATAAGAGAAATAGAATCCTTTTTATAGAAACACATTTCTATGTTTCTTAACATGTAAGAGGATTCAATTCAACACTACAGCTAAGTCAATGCCTAGTCTGGGATACTGAATGGAAACCCTTATTAATATATCTTTATGTCCAGTTCATGAGTTCTGGATGACTACCCCTATATAACACCCCTCTCTTAGAATCCCCCTGCCCCCACTGAGCCAAGAAGTAGTTCTGTTTTGCAAGTTTAAAAGGTTTATTTGAGAATTTAAACAATATATATATCACACTTTATAATAAATTAATATCTGATAGTACACTTAGACATATGATGTTGATCAACAATGGGTAATCTGGCACTAGCACACTTCTTTATAATCAATGAGGAGTTAGTATAGGATGGATAAAGTAGCAAAAATACTTTTATGATTTCAAGGGAAAAGCAATGAGGAATAAAATGCAGTACAGAAATACTTGATATGATTTTAGCAAAAGATAATATAATCACTTTTTCTCTGGCAATTCACCCCCCGCCCCTATGCAATGTAAGAAATGGAAGGAAATGGAAGTAACACACACAGTTCTTAGGAATGCAATCAAATATAATTCAGTTCACCCCAGCAAGCTTAGACCACAGATAGAAGTTTGAAACACAGGCCCAAAATGCTTTTAAAAAGTGATGGCAATGAAGTGAGAAATATGCTGAAAATGGTTTTAATTCCCTTTAGGAGGTTCAGGGGGAGTGGTAGCTACTTGGGATGAGTTCAGGCTCACTTTAGCAATGATTTAGGGATGGTTCTTAACATGCACACGAATGTTAGCAGTTCAGGCAAAAGCAGCTATCTTTTTACAAGTAAAGAAATCGGGCCAAATCGCAAATCGCTGCAAAATTCGCGAATGCGTGAATCGTGATTGCGGAGAAAGTATAAGGAGTAGGAAGTCGGTCCTAGGCTTGTTGGAGAGCTTGGATTCTAAGCTTTCAGGGGAAAGTTAAACCAAGTTCGTAGCCCAAACGGTTCCAGAGATACGGACGATTAAATAAAGGTAGTTTTTCGGATTTTAAGTAAACTCAAAATGACAGGTGACAGCTTTGCAGCTGCAGAATTGACAAATGACAGTGGTGCAGCTTTACAAAATGACAAGTGACAACTTCTAGGAGGCAGTTCTGGTTAGATTAAAATAGTTTGGATTAGATTATTTTAACTAAGAGATTGGTTCTGCAGAGTTCTGCTAGGTACTCACAATATATTTTTGAAATAGGCCTCACCACGGATCTGGTCAGGTTTTGGACTGGACTCCGGTTCTGGTCTCGGCACTTCACAGCGATCTGGGTCAGCTCTCTGGTTCTGCTCACAGCGGTCTGGGTCACTCTGGATCTCTGGCCTCTGGTTCTGGATACTGCTCTGTTTTCTCGGGGTACAGCACTGCTTCTGGATCTTTCTGGCGCAGGGTTTCAGGCCAGAATCAACAGCTCAGCCCGGCTGTGAATAGTCTGCAAATGATTTTGGGCCTGCTGACAAATACTTTTGCTTGCAGTTGGCCTTCTTGGTTCAAAGTTCTGTAGTCTCTGTTTAGCTTGGAAGTCTAAGTGTAGGATCTCTGGATGTGAAGTCGTCGGTCAGCATGCTCCGCAGCAAATGGAATTGAATGTCTCTACCTGTCCCAGCAGTCTCTTTTTATGCGTTTTGAAGATGGGTGTGTGTCTGGGCCTAGCTAAGCCTGCCCCTCTCTACTTGTCATTGGCCCAATTCTCCCCTCTCCCATGATTGGGGGAAGGAAATGTGAGTCAGAGTGATGCTGTAGGTTTTATGGGTCAGAGGATCCTCCCCTGGTCAGTTTGCCCACAAATCTATATTTGATTCAAATACATATTGCACAGTTTAAAATTACATGCACCCATCACATGAGGTATACTCTGTTCAAACCCTGCTCTTCCTGGGGGCTTGCATTCAGAAATGGAAACATTTTGCACTTTTTAACTGGTTTTGCAATATCGGACATTTACCCAAATTTACACAAATGTGCGCAAGGAGTATGGACATTAATTGATGAAGTGTCATAATTTTAACATGCAAACATTTGGAGTGAAACCCTATTTTCCGCTAGCAACCCCCCAGATCATACCACCGGGTCCTAAAACCTCTTAAAATGTGGGCAGAAAAATCACAAGAATTATGGTATCATTTAGATAATTTTGACAAGCCCGCACCATGAGTTATACATCTTTCTTAAAATCATATTCTGGCCCACAGGGGTGTGTCTTCCCAGGTCAAATGCTGGAGAAACCAGTCTATCCACTTTCTTTAAACTCAGCCTGTCCTCAGAGGGGGCTGCCCCTCCCCGTTTCTGCCAAGAGGAAGCCACTTTTCCGACGCCCCCAATATAACTTCTGCCTGAGTCAAGGAAGGGCTTTGTTCAAAAGGAAGCCATTTACGATCCCCCCAATAAACCATCTGCCTGGGCCCAGGACAGGCCTTTGTTCAATTCCCTGTAGCTGCTCCACCCCTAATCTAATCAGAGAGGTGACAACTCCTTTTGGCAAGGGGAAGAGTGGCTGAGCAGGTTTTAACTCCTGTGGAGGTAGATGTCAGGCAGAATTCAGTTTCATTAAGCCAGGTTTCAGCTAAATGTCACTTTTTGTCCCCCAGTTTAAGTCTATTACGATTTTTACATACACATTAAATAATTACTTCCTTCAAGTCATTTCAGAGTATAGTTTTACATTGTATCCACCTCTTAGCAAGTCTTTCCTTGGTCTGGTTTTGTTTCATTTGTTCAGTTTTACACAAAAGTCTGGTGGTTTTAAAACGCCGGCTTTCTGATAGTGGTGAGTACTGGTAATGCAACCATTTTTGGGATTTAAGAAAATGAATTCCCCACAGTTCTAGGTTGCCTTTGGCAATCAGCATTGCCATTCCCAATGGTTTCAGGCTACTGTGTGGGTAGCCCAATGGTGGTTTTAAGCAGTGCCCTCCTGTGCTCACAACATAGGCAAAAATGGGTGGCAGCCTATTCTTCATGCATTTCCCTGTGCATTTTCTGGGAAGTTCTGGCCATCATGATGTTTTCCATGCCAGTACTGCACAGTTTTCCTATTCTGGCGTAGATGTGGGCTTTTTGGCCATCTTGGATTTTCTAAGCCCACAGCACCAAATGTTGCAGCATGATAGCTCAAACGTGGGTCAGGACACCCAACAAAGATTATCATTTAAGAAGGATTTCCAAAATCAGCCCTTGGTGGGAATTTTTAGCATAAGCTGAAGATCTGCAAAGTTCAAAGGCTCTGTTCGGAAGGATGATGGCTGCAGTGAGGTAGCCAAGGAGAGAGCTGGTCAAACCACTGGTTGGTCCCGGGACACTTCGGATGGCTCAGAAGGTACGGATCCACGAGCAGGCAAGACTGGTTGTTTCACCTTTCCAGGTATCGAAGTGCTAAGGGTCTTCTGAGATCAGGCAGAGGAGCAGGGTTTCAAAAGGGCAATCAATGGAGTGGATGCTGGTCAACTGCAGGGGTCGTCCTTGGGTCATCAGCAGGCTGCTCTTCATCGTAGAAATCTTTGTTCCAACAATGATCTGATGACCAGCCCTCCTTTTATCCAACATTCAAATAGCTCACTGTTGTCCAATCATGGACAACCAATGGTGATCACATACGTCCAACAGATTTTTACGTGCCAGAGGATGTGGACTGGGACCAGACAGTCCCAGCACCCTCCTCTGGGTCACACAAACAAAGCACCATTGCCTGCGAAGCAGCAGCTTTCCCGGGGAAAGTGACTTCCATATAAGGCAGTTCTTGACCTAGGAAAGCAGGCAGAAGGCCAAAGAACAATATGACCAAAGAACAAGTATACATCTCATTGCATGGCCATTTCACTTTAGTAGCCATTCGCAGTAATTGCAAAAGTGCACAAGAAAAATATTATAAACAGTAAAAACCACACAGCTGCCACCAGCTGGTCTTATAGGCACATTCTCAAAGCAACCAAAATGTCATTATATAGAAACCTATAAGGATACAAAATATCCTAACTGCACTTCCCTGTAAGGTGATGTGTGCAACTGTAAAAATACAAGAATCCATAAAGAAAGACATAGGCTCTCATTACGGACAGTCTTAGGGACTTGCCAGCTTACCCATAAGAATGAGCAAAACAGGCAAGGTAATTAAAGCAGAAGGCTTTACTGAACTCCCAAAAGTCAGGACAGGGTTCAAAGCAAGCAAAATGATTGGGGTCCCATAAGAATCTACGATGGGAAAGGTTCAGAAGGAAAGTCTTTCCCAACAATCAAGTGGGGCAAGTTGCTCAACAACACAGTGATTGTTCTACCAACCCTCTTGGAATTTGCACATTTCGCTGTTATTGGTCATGTCATGACAGCACCTTGGTGCTCAATTGTTCTCAAAGAAAGAGAATGTTTATTTTTAGTTTTTGAATATGTGGCTGTTTGTTTGCATAATTGCTAGAAAGCATTGGCTCACTTGCAATATTATGTTTTACTTCCATCCCATTACTACCGCCTTCCTCATCCTCCACCCCCAAAAACTGTGAGTTAGACATTCAAAAATAGGTAAATGTATACATAATAATATGAACACTCTCCATTTTGCACCTTTCTTTCAGCAATTGGAACTGTGCCAGAGACTGTACAAGCTCCACTTCCAGCTACTGTTGCTTTTTCAGTCTTACTGTAAGCTTATTGGGCAGGTGCACGAAGTGAACTCCATGCCAGAGGTAGGTGCCATCAACACCAAACATTTGTTCAGTAATGCTTAAAAAGTCAACACACCAAGCTTTAGTGTGTGGTAGCTCCCTGGTATATGACTATTTCTGGTGCCAAAACAGTTGTATGTTTGTGCAATTCTACTCATTTCTCTGCATTCCTAACTGCAAAGTGTGCTGTGATTCGGCAGCGCTTCATAGTGTATTGTGTGATGGAGAACAACACAAATAAGGGTATACTTGATGTGTCGTTTGGTGGACACATAACCTATTAAGCACATACAAGTGTTCTGTCCCTAGCATAAAGTAACTTAACATTCACACTAGAAGTTATATATTAAAGAAGTACTCGAAACAGAAATCTGCTCTTACATGGCAAGTGTTATTACACTGTCAACAATGTGTTGGCCCTATTCACTCAACACAAAAGGTTGCTGCTTTCACAGTTTCTGCAGTTTGCGAAACAGGGCAGAAAATACATACATGCCCTGGTGGCCTTTGGCAATGTTATTCACAAGACCATGATTTGCACAGGACCATCAAACCTTTTGGATAGCACTTAACATTTTTCTCGCAAGGTCCTTCAGCATTTACTACAATTATGACTTCTTCCATCTTCTTGGGTCAAAATTTGCTTTGAGGCATTTGAGACAACCAGTGTTTCATTAATACTTTTTGAAGAATAGTTTTTCCTGTTGTGATTTTCTCCCATTAACAGCACTGATACTAATTTGTTAGTGTGTGTGTTTGGTTCAGAAACACTGACACTTTGACAGTTACAAATCTTTGACAGGGTTCTGCTGGGACTTACTCCCAAAGAGTGGAATGGTAGCATTAGCATGGTGAAATCTTCTAAAAGCACTGAGGAAAGGTTTTCTAGTTTTCGCAGAGAATGACGCATTTGGGTGTCTACCTGGTGAGAAAATATATTATGCTAACCCTGGAAGGTTGAAAGAATCAAGCTACAGAAAGATTACATTTACTTCCCTACATTTGATTTTTTTATTTAAAAAAGGATATTTTTTTTTTACAGTGCGTGGACCATTGGATGACAGTCTTTGGTTCTATCACTTTTTAAAACTATCAAAAACACGAATTCAATGTTTACTTGTGAATAAAATGTATTTCCATTACTACTGTGTTCCTGTTTGTGCAGCCATTTCAACTTTCATATTCATCTTCGCTTATATGGAGGCTGTATCATTTACTTCAGCAAACAGAAGCTGGGTTTAATCCAACAAGCATGTTAATACCCATTAATTGACAGAAAGTTGGCAGGTTGTGAGGCAACGTGCCACTTGTGGAATAAAGATTTTTAATTCTGAAGGTGTATACTATTCAGGCACTTTGCGTTCCAAGGTATCCAAATGTGAATCTGGTTATATGTCCCATAAAATGTATATGATGAATGTTATTTTTTTCTAATAGGTCAAATTTGGACGGTGTACATGAATTGGCCCAATTTCATGTGATATAAATGAATCAGGACCTTTGTTTTGCATGATTAGGTATCACAATTCAGGGGAGCATTTAAGAAAAGTCGATAAGAAAAATCAGAAAACAAAACCAAAGATGCCATAGTGTATCAGGTAGGAAAACCTGTTTCAAGAAGAGTTGTCAGAATTCAATAGGAGTGTTTCCTAGCATGGAAAACACAATAATGGGTAAACAACAAACCTTTCCTATGTAGGCCCTCAGGTTAAGACCAATGGAGACCAGTTCTGCGGATTTGGGTCAGATGGGAAGAGTGATCTTGTGCAAAACGGTCCTAAGAAGCAGTTTCTGCTGTTCCAGTGAAACCCACAAAAGACCCTTGATGAATATAAGCTCCAGGAATGAAGACATATATTAAGAGGCTTTGCAGCAGCACAGAGAGTCTGCACAATACCCTGGGACTGAAAAAGCAGTTTTACAGCAGTGGTTTTGCAGTTTCCAGAGGTGGTCGCTGTGCATGTTTGGCAACCACTTTAGGTTCCCGCTATGACACGCTCCTGTAGGAGTAATGAATATTCACAATTAAATGATTCCCAGGACAAGGGCCTACGCCTGAGAAGCTAAAAGATGGCAATGCTGTGGCCGGTGGTAGTCGGCCATGCAGGGTTGCCATGTCACCCTCAGTTTGAGGATGGAGTCTGCTTGAGAGGATGCCTGGGAAGAATGAATATCGAAGAAAAGCTTGTGGAGACACACCAAAGAAGAGCCAGTCATGGAAAAAGGACCGGGAGGTGAGGTTGATGGTGTGGATGCAGGATGACAGACAGCAGAGGCCCCTGGCGCTTTCCAGACATTGGAGATGGAACAAAGGACCTTTCCCGATGCATTACAATGAACTCTCTGGACTGTTAAACACAAAGAGTCTTCAGTGTCCTGACAGCGAAGGGGCACCTGCTTCTGGATCCGGCAATGCAGGCATATCCAGTACCTTCTGGGAGACTAGGCCTTCAAGCAGAAGCTGTGATCCATCCCACAGGATAATGGGAAAGGTGTGCTGCAGTAGTAGTTTCCTTCTGGCCTCTAAGATGCAGTGGAGCATTGCACGATGCAGGTGCAGAGCTTCAGTCCTTCCTCGAGCAAGAGGCCTTCCAGGAACGCAGGTACAGAATTTCAGAAGTAGACCAGGTGAGTGGGTAAGCAGGTCTGCGTTTATCCCCCTCTTGAGTCAGTAAGTGAACACTGCACCCTTCACACACAAGAATGATTCGAAGAAGGATGGTCAAGCAATTGCAGCCCATCCCTCCAAGCACACCCATGCAGTCTGGAAGGTTCTCCCACAAATAGGAACAAATCCACACTATCCCAGACAGGCATTTGAATATACTAGTCAGAGCTGGTTTCAAGTTGACTAGAGCCCCAAGTCCTGGGATACATGCACCCAGTGGTGAAAGGTGGGCACTTCCTCTTATAAACATAGAGGGACACAAGCTGTGATCTCTCAGGTCTTCAACCCAAACAAAGGCTCCTCCAGCCCGGAAAACTTAGAAAGAAAAACGCAGCTAGTGCTTATTTTTTTTTTTTAAAAAAATAGCACTTACCGAGATGCAGCTGCAGCTTTTCTGCCTGTAGTCCTCCGAGTCCCGGCACCAATGAAGGAAAAGCCACCCAGTGGTAGCTTTTGTTTACTACAGCTGGCTGGCTTTTCCTTCATTAGTGCCACAAAAGCAAAAGCAAACACAGGCGGGCATCCATTTCATAAAATGGATGCGCCCATGTGCTTGCTTTTGCACATTTTTGAGCTTGAATTGGTCAAAATTTTACATAGGGACTTCGAAAAAAAAATGCCAATCGTTTATTTTAAATATTGCCTATCTATTTTTGAAATAAATAATTTTGGGCGAAGCATTCCTTTAATGTATTTTCCAAGCTTTAAAGGTGGTTGTGAAGTTGTATTCCCATAGAAGCAAAGGCTAGAGTTCAAGCCTTTTTGGGGAATCAGAATAAGGCGCACACAACCATTCATTAGTGTAGTTTTCCCACAGAAAAGATTTACCTTCTTTTGTTTCAGCATGAAGGGTTCTGTGATGGTCTTTGCAGCGTTGTCTTCTCTTAATTAAGGACACGTGATCAGTCTTTGAACAATTATAGTCTTCGGTTATTAGAACAATGTGTTTAATAGAGTTGGCTTCCTACGCGAGTAAGAAGACTTAATTTATATGCATGTGTTACAGTCCCATTGTTCAAGGGATTTTGAATACAGCGGTGCACTTCTACTTGCTGAAAGTCTCACGTGAGTGGCAAAGGAGCTGGTTACTATTACCAGCAAGGCTTGCGCAATGATTTAGAACACTGTGTTTCACTTACTGGTTTCTGAAGCATTTGCTCTGCAGGTCTCGCTGCTTCCCTGACTTCAACTACGACTTCTAGTGCTTCTGGCTCGCTGGGAACCCACACCCTTCTCCTGAACAGGGGTCTCCGGTCCGGCCACACATCCTGGGAGTTTTCTCTGCTTCCAAGACCCTTAACTTAATGAGTGCTTCTTGCCTCAGTATTCGAAACGCCAGCAGCTCGGCAACCACAGCAATCGGGCTCACATGTGGAAAACTGTTTCTCCAGCATGTCTTCTCCTGTGCAGCCTCTGCACTGCAGAGTTTATGAGGACATGACTATCTCAAAACACACAGGTGAAATCTTCCGTCTCCTCATTCTGCCGTCACATCTGTTCTCCTACTTCTGCTTGTTTTGCCAATCGTGTCTTCCTTCTGCTTCCACTGCCACAGCCTGCACTCAAGCCAACGCTGCAGCTCTTTCCACTCTTTCCTCCTTTCTCTCCCTGAGGGGACCTTTTATGCCTCTCAGGTTAAATAATAACTCAGATGTGGGCTGTTAGCCTTAATTGCCTGACTACTACAATGGCTACTAGGCATAATTGCCTGACTACTACATCTGCATGCCTCTGCAGCCCTCTTCCTTGTTTCAGTCCTTCTAGGACTCAGAAACTCATAGTTTCTTTCCACAAAGTTAGGTTTTGGCATATTTGAATCTTTTCGAGGGGTGTATTTAATTCCCCTAAAGTTATTGAGAGGGGCTATGAAGAGTAGCCTTTCCAGAGGATAGTTTATTGAACACAACATTTTCATATTCCTTCATATAGTGTATCCTTAGGTACCAAGGGTATTCCTTCATATAGTGTACACTATAGGGTACCAAGTGTTTGAGGAAGGTGTTTAGTTTGGGATATCAAAAAGATCTTTCTTTTGGTAAAGTCTGCTCAGATCTTACAGCATTAAGGTCTGCGACTCGAGATCTAACGTTGGAGTTAGGGACATTAAAATGGCAATAAGCCATTAACTCTTTAGGTACCTTGGGCAGTTTTTCTATTCCAGAGGAAAAATACAGTCTCTCCTCCGACAGAATCTCCTCACCACCCTGGGCCCTATCTCTTCCCAGATGATCCTCCTGCAGTACACCACCCCCCAGGGTTAGGATCAGGAAGCGTCTACCTTCCGCTGGCCACCTGGGAGGAGACTTTAGGCAGGGTTTCAGTGATGGATGCTGCCACCAAAAGACCTGACCTCCGGGTCCAGATTCCTGTTCCTCTCCAACTTCTGCTTCTCACGCATTCTTAGCAGGTCCACCAGTTTCCCAGTCCCAGACTGGATCATGACATAAATCTCAACAAACCCATGAGTCAGAGGGAGAAAATGAAACTTCTCTTCCTTTTGTGTAAGTGATAGGGGTTTCCTAAATTCTTAGTTTCATTTGCACCACATGAAAAATCCATTCATTAAACCATAGGAGTTAATTACGAAAACCACAGATGTAGGAAGATAAAGTATTACTGCCACTTATACTTAACTATTTGTTCCCAGAATAGTAACATCAAGAATGGTTAAGAGATATTTCTCAATTTGACCATTTACACAAATTATTTTCCCCTGGGGTACAACAGGAACTCGATAACTGGTTCTATCTCCAGTAAAAAACATGTTATTAGGATTCTTTCTTACCCTTTTCATATTAATCTTCCCCTTTAGGAGAGGTTTTTATGGGCTCTCTGTGAGCATCTTACTGGGTTGGATATAGAGGACACTCGCATAAAATGGTTCAGCCCTTGCTTCCTTGCCTTGCCCACCCTGAATGGAATCCTTTAACAATGATGTGGTGGGAAGATCAATTCTATTCAAGGGGAAACACATCGCCTGATGACCATGCTCCCCACAAGAGAAACATAATTTCTGATACAAGGGCAGAGATGGGAGAAGAACAGATGGTATATCTTCCTCATATATTCCCGGTTTTAGGGTTTCATAACAGACGGAAAGCCCAAAATCCTGCCATGAGAGAACCAATTCCTCTTCATTTTCGTCTGTCAAGGAAGTTGTACAGTTCTTTTTCTGACGTTGGAACGCTTTGAATGGAATCTACATGGCTTAGACAGATGAACACAACACACCGTTAATGGCTCAACTTTCTAGACTGAAGCCTGCTCAAAACACCACGTCAGGAGGAAATATGTATAAATACTACACTTTGCTTTTGTTCTCCTTATATCCAAGCAGTCACAGACTGACAATAATATTGAAGAAGTATTTTGTCATACACATGGAACTGTATCCCGGAGCTCTTCAGCCACAGTTGAAACTGCTGTGGTTGTTTGAGTGTAAACTAAAGGGCAGGAATCACTGTATACAGACAGCAATGAGTATATTTACGAACTGGCTAGGTTGCAGCCTCCTTCTACTCGATCATGGATCTGAAAGGATCCTATAGTGAAACCGTAATGTCACTGGACCACATTGCAGAATTTGGAAGCATGCCATATTTAATCTTCATAATTCACGGTTACCCTCTCAAAATGTTTGCGCTCATCATTATGGACATCTTACATATTTGTAGCATATCCGTACTTCTGGAGCCTACTCTAGTACAAGGTTTCAGTGTTGACCCTATCCACGTAATGTGACCATGCGTAGCTCTTTAATAACACCATGCAACCATTACAAGTGGACATTTTCAAACATAAATGCAAGGTATGGGTTCCTCTCTGGTATAAGCATACATTCTGGCAAGTAACATCTTTGTTTGGGTGAATCTTAAATTAACTCTGACTGCTAGCGCCCCCAGAAGGCATGTCTACAACTTCAAGTAGATCCGTTTCTTTGCTCTAAAGAAAGTGCACAGGGGTGGCTCGAGTCTGTGCCTCTTTGGGAGCACCTGATAGGGTCGGAGATGTCAGTGCCATGGTCTTGCTCTCCTGCTGATTAATGTACAAGTGGGCTTAGGCCACACACTGCAGTGCACTGGCATACTGGGCTTCTTTGATGTATTTGGTAATACAATATATTTGTATTCTTATTGCTCTTTTCATGATGGCTTTGGGTAGATTCTTGGCCCCATTCCTTCATATTTGTTTTTTGGCTTGCAGGTAAGGACTTTGTGTCTACCCTGGGTCCTTCCTGCTCCCCAATAATCTCACTTCGAATGGGGCAGATGCTAAGGACACATGTGGAAGATAGCTTTCATGCACAGAGGGGGTATCATTCTGATTCCTGCATATTGATGACACCAGCTTCTTATGCCTGTTTGTCTGGCTCCAGCAAAAGCAGGCTCAATCTTTTGGGATCAACGAACCAATACCAGCTCTAATGTTTATGAAGGAGTCTAGCATTGCAGAGCTCTGCTGTGCTTATGTCTGGCACATCACATGTGAAGTGAAAAGTGTACAAACCTAGGTGGTCCTGGGTTCCTGTGCCTTTCACAGCAAAGATTCAATTTTCTCTTGATTTGTCTCTCACTGCCACGTGGGGAGAAGGATCAGACTCACTGGGAGAAATGCAATGGCATGGAGGCATGATTATTCGCAGTCCTCCCACCAATTCTATGGGTGTGATCAGAAGGATCCCGTACAAATTGCATGATTCTTACGGTCCTATGTGAAGACCCTTTTTTCAACTGTGACAATTCTCTAGATGTCACTTCTTCCCAGTGGGAGTCAATTCCCATGAGGCCAGGGGATGTGAGGCTGCTACCTAACAGTCCCCCTCCCAAACAGTTTATCATTACCACATCAACAACCCCTTCCTAGTACCTCCATCTGTTATAGATGCAGTTCCCCTATTTTGATTGAAACAAAGAAGATGACTGACAAAATACCAAGTACTGACCAGGGAACTGAGACGAGGTGGAACCCATGAACAATGAAAAACTGTGACCAAAAGGAACCACAGCAGTGTAGACATCCGCAGAGCCATGGTTCCTCATTTACCATAAAAAGTAAGGAAGGACTAAGAGACATGGAGACGCAGCCAAACAGAATGCAAGACCATGAAGCCCGGGAAGTTGGTAGAAGATGCAGAGCCGAACACGGAGGAGCAGAGAGCAGTCCGCTCCCTGATTCATGAAAGCCAGCAATCTTTTTCCCACGACGTCTGGACAGAGAATTGGCAAACAGGGACCCGAAGGCGGGAAGCAGAGCAGAAGCCTCCTGTGTCAGCCCAAAGCAACAGGTCTACAAGGAGAAAGAACCCGAATGCGGAGCTGCCTACACACACAAGATATGGAGTAAAGGACCTCAGGAAGAACCGCCGTGCACCCGGAGAAAACCAAAGGTAACAAGTACTGCACAGGGACTGGTGGGGGCTGGAAGCCACATGGGAACAAGCCCCTGTACCAAAATAACAAGGGGGAATATCTTCCTCATCAGAGTACTTGGCAGGAGAGTGAACCAAGTCTTCCAAATTATGAGGACAACGAAATACGGGTCTGGGACCTGCACCCAAACAAGGAGAAAGATACAAGTCATCTTCCTCATGGTTGTACTTGGCAAGCAATGAAACCAAGTGGGCTATACTGGGGAAACCTGGGTAAAGGATCATACCTGTATATGCACTGTTGAGAAAGAAGGAAAACCGTGATACCAAGAGAAGGGAGTCATTCTCCTGGTAGTGCGACATCCAGAGGGAAAAGCCAAGAAGCCTGGGAAAGGGAGTCATTCCCCCAGATTGGAGAAAAGCCACAGTCAAGATAAGGGAGTCATATTCTAGACAATTGAGTAGGGCATTGTGAGGCCTTGGGAAGGGAGTCATTCCCCTGGAATGAAGAAATAGTGAACATTCTGATACAGAATGTTATAGGATTGCCAGTCCTTTTGTTTGTGAAGTATTGAGACCAGGGCAAGGGAGTCATTCACCCCGGTTAAGAACATAAAACCGGAACTGTGCCACCCACTCCAGGAGAAGGGAGTCATTTTCCTGAACCAAGAACATTGACACAACCATCTAGCTTAGTGATAAGTGTAAGTGACAGAATTAGAGCTTTTGACACACAACAGTGGCCTCTTTAGTTTACAAGGACATTCTGACAGACCCCATTTGTATTTTAGTTGAGGCAGGAAAAAACCCTCATAGAGATTAGGAAAGTTAGGTTTTCTCTTTATTTTTAAGCTAATATGTCTATAGCAATCCCCATGCCACCTGTGTGTCAGTCTCCTCCTTCTGCACCCTTGCCCAACAAACTGGTATACCACACTTTCATACACTGGGTTTGCCATCTTGTATCAGAATCTGCAACACTACCACTGGAAAGTAGGATTAAGGAGGCCAGCTATGCTGATACCAACAAATGACAAGCACCGTGTGCTTACTTTGTAAAGCACTACTGTCATCTCCAGAAGTATTCTAATACGACTCGATAACGGAGGACCTGCTTCTTGCATGCACATCAATGAACAACAGACCAAGTCCCACCCACATTTGAGAATACCCTCCATCTCAGCAGAGCTTCCAGTACGCATGGGTTTAAAAGTGGGTGTTTTATATGGCCTGTTGTCATATGTCCTGTTTGACATATATATGAGCAAGAAGTGTGGCATCTAGGATGCCATTTGCAGCTGGTCAAGTGGGACCTTCATCATGGGTGCCTCAATATGTGGTTTGTGATGTATAAAATGCTTGTGGGTACATTGTGTGGGAAAGTTGCACATGCGTCAATTGGCCGATCAAGACTAAGGCTGGACCAGTGCATTGTAATAAATAGCATATCTTTTAACTTACTAGTAGAATAATTAAGTACACTTATATTTTGTTTTTAATGGTTGCCATGACCTTATTGCTGTTGAAGTAACCAAACTACAATTGGGAACAAGCTGCTACTGGGGAGGGCCTGTAAACCGGTCCATTGCCATGCTATCATTGGAGGTGTAGTTAAGGGAGACAACCTCATCTCCCCAAAAAAGGTATAACTTGTAATGCAGTATAGCTGGCACGAGCTGTGTTTGGTCGGTGTGGTGAGGCTTGCCGTCTATGTACCAGTTCTAGGCTCAGGAACGCAGAGCCATTTGGCTAGCTCAAGGTCATTGAGCACAATGAGTGTGATGAACTTGGATTTAATATGACCACATAGCACCACAGGCTAATACACGGCAAGTTGAAGCAAAGAATGGTAAGTGGAGCAGCACCCCCATGTCATGTATTGTACCTATGCTGCCAGCGACATTAATCGGTTGGAGAACCACTATTGGGACCATAGGTGGACTGGAGGGGCGGCTCACTAAAGTGCTCATTGTAGGGCTGCGCTGGTGTAACTTGGGCCTCTGCAGTGGATAAACCTGGCTTCCATTGCAGCTGGACGCATGCTGCAGTGTGTGCATTACAACTTAGTGACGAGAATGTGGGCTACATCAGATCTAGAGTCGGAATGATCACCAGAGCAAGGACTCTAATGCTTGACATGCGGCCAATGACAGGGTCCCATGCAAATGGATGGGAACACTGCTGAGACATCCAGTATCTGTTGGTGCATGGGACTGTTCTTGTGACATACAGTGCTAGTGATCTACTTGTTGGGAAGCATGAGGTGGTGCAGTGTTGTAGGTAGCTTGATCATATCATATGTGATATGTTGAATGTTTTTGTTATTTCAGAGTAACTGGATGGTTGTTCTTTCGTCCAGAGTAATAAACATGTATAAGTGTGAAATCATATCTTTTGGGGGGGGGGGGGGAAGTATGTGAATAGACACAAGGGAGAAGTGTAGCATCTAGAATGTTGTTTGTGTCTGTTCCAGTGGAACCTTCAAGTTGAGTGTGATGTCATGGGGCTTGTGACGTAAGGAATGCTTGGGGCAGGTCTACAGAAGATATTTGGAAGTTGGCTGGCTTAGACGAAGGATCAACTGATGTGTTTTATTACATGATGTAACATGTAACTTTCTAGTAGAAGAATGAAGCTCCTTCATCTTTTGTAACTTATCTCAGTGCCTTTAATGCTGACTGAGTGCCCATGCTATAGGCACTTTATGCCACCTACCTCACGCTTTCAAGCGCTGTAAAATGTGTGTTGATATTATCTGCGTTATTTCAGTGCACTCAATTTGTTGACCTTGGAATGAGGGTTTGATTTGGCCCAATCTGGATTAAAACCTTTGACTTGCAGGCTGGACATAGATGCCCGAGGTGAGTGCTTAGCTAGTTGATTTATCACACCTGCATCTTAATAGAAAATGAAAACTTGATTAGAGAAGTGGGAAAATGGAAGGATGGATCTTGAGAAGGACACTCCAGACAGCACTGAGAATCAGTGGTGTGGCAGCTTCTGCGCACCACAGTCGCGAATGCCTACATTCCAGTGCTGGGATCAGTAGTTTTGTTGGATTGGTAAGTGAATGTTCCTTGCTCTTAATGCATGTCTAACTTATGGTACACCGGATGTGCTGTCACGCTGCAACTCGAAGAAACTGCACCCTCCACGAAACATCCGGCAGTGGCCTAATTCTTCCCACATGTGGTGCTAGCAGCATTCAGATGGTGCCTAGCTTGATGCTGTCCTCATGTATTCCCTGTTCCATTTTCCATAAGTCCCTTTGGCCTCCTACTTGTTTATTCACTTCGTCCATCCTGGAGTCTGGTTCTTCCTGCCCCCTTCAAAATATTAAACTCTTCAGAACGCCAGGATCTCTTGACTTTCTTCATGAATCTCCTAGGACTTTTGGAATCCACATCAACCTTGGATTGTTTTTTTTTCCAGCATACACCGCTTTTCCCCCATGTTTTGTGGCACATTCCACTGGCTCCCTCTTTGCCCAGGTTTTTGTCCACATTACTAAGGCTTGTAAGGGGGCAGCCGGCCAGGATTGGCCCTACCTCTTCATACATCACCTCTGTTCAAGACGACGAGAGAGTAAGGCACCACAGGACCCAATTTCCCAGGTGAGCCCATAGGACAAGGATGGTAAACGTGAGGCATGCATTCAAATGCAATGATCCAAAACAATGCAGAGCTTTGTTGGCATTCAGGTAAGTGGAAGCATACATGAAAATGCACTGTAAACCAGTAGAGAAGGAAATGGAGGAGAAATATGCTACAGCCCACAAGATGCTGTTGACCTAAATTACCTTGTGTGTTCGAAATGGACCATGGAGCGGATAGGTTAAGTTTACTGTAGCCCATGTATTACAATTGATGTAAAAATGAACCACGTTTTTGTCCCTGAAGATACTGCCTTTTTATAATGTCAACTTCTGAAAAGATGGCAACTGCTCTAGATGTCTCAATCCTTTCAAAGCCATCATTATAGATCATCATAGGTTTGTGCACAATAAAAAGCCAAAATGAGACAACCACAATAGTTTATATGTATGGATCTCCTGGTGGTTGTTACTATATAGTTAAAGACTAGCATTGGCTGTTTTTGATGGACTTTGAAAGGCCGTAAAATAATTTGAAAGTACCAATGTGTCTTTGGAATAGCAAAGTCAACCACTTGACATTGTGGCATATGATGTCACATTCCTGAAGACCAGAAGAATGAAAGACCCAGACGCCCGGGGAAGACCACATTATGGCAGCCCGAGATGGTATATGGTGTATCCCTCCTTTTGGACCTCAGTATGAGCCCTAGATTCTCGGATGTGTGCTCTCCCAGAACATGAACGTGGCTCACAAACCTCGACAAATCCAAATCAAACCGCACACCAATGCTTAGTCCAAGCAGGAGGGCACAGGCGCCACCACTCTGGTTGGGAACATCCTGCAACCTGCATTAAAGAGACTGAAGGGAGACATAGAGCAGTTAGGGAACCATTTTGGAGTAAGGCAGCCACCATGAAGGGACCACCAGACTTCAAGATGACGGTCTGGGTATTTATGCACTTGACCCATAGGGCACTGAGCCGAACAGTCTCAATTAAAGACATGGCTACATTGGGAGTGGGAGAGGGCCCACTGACATAGAACAATCCCAGGAACCAACCTGAGATGCAGAAGGTTAGCTTACTTCAATACTCAATTAGCCTGGGGCTGGATATTAAAATAGGCCAAATGCTGTAATTAGTGTGTGAGTTGGGAGTAAGTTAGAGAGAGCAAGGCAGAGTGGGGCAAGGAACAGGGAGAGAGCGTGAGGTGGGCGAGAGCAAGAGGAAAGAGGAGAACTTTCGGTTCCATGTGTTAAAATCGCAGCAAAAATGACTGTGGACACAAAATATCACGGCAAAAAGGACGAAGATATGCTCAACCTTCAGCACTCCCCTAATACCTCTACACATAGCATCCCACCAGAGGCAAACAACAAATTTCACTTCTCTAAAACATCCCCACTAGAAGTAGAAAAAATCATTCTTTCACTCAAACCATCTAACTGCAAGGGCGATACTTGCCCAGCACAGTTAATAAAAGACGCTGCCAGAGACCTCTCATCATTTATTTCTAAATCAATGCCTCCTTCACATCAGGCACGATCCCAGCCAATTTAAAACATTCCTGGGTGCTCCCACTTCTCAAAAAACAGACCTTAGACCCACTTATCCCAACCAACTATCGCCCCATTACCACTGCGCCATTCCTCCTCAAAATATTGGACAAAGCCGCCTATATTCAGATACAAAAACACCTTGACTTGTATAAGCTCCTAGGAGCAAGACAATCTGGTTTCCGTCCACTTCATGGAACGGAAACCGCCTTAATTGATTTAAAGACGCAGGTCGATGAGCTGAGGGATGGAGGAGGAACAGCACTCTTGCTCCTACTTGATCTCTCAGCAGCATTCGACTTGGTCGATCACAAGGTACTCTGCAAACACCTGGACTCTGCTGCCCATTTCTCTCCTGAGGCCATCAAGTGGCTAGAATCTTTCCTCAGCGAAAGAACAATGAGAGTTTTTTCCCCTTCGGCCGCAGCTGACCCTACCCCTATATCCCCAGGGTTCCTGTGTCTCGCCTACCCTATACAATATCTTCACCAAACCCTTGTTCGATGATCTGGACCTTCTGGGTATCACCTACACTAGCTATGCAGATGATACACAGATTCTCCTCCCGCTTTCTGGGGATCATAGGAAGGACTCGGAATTGGTGAACAGGGTATATCTCGTTGTTCAAGCATGGATGGCCACACATGGCCTGTGCTTGAATGACGACAAGACGGAGTTGATAATCCTGGGAACACATATGAACACCAAAAAATTAGGTCAGGAATTCTCCTCCTTCAACATTGATGGAAATCCTATCAGGGTCTCCAAGGAAGTAAAAACCCTCGGTTTCTACCTGGATTCCACACTATCATTCGACAAACAACTAAAATCCCTGGCCTCCACCACGGCCTACACCTGCAAACTGATAAGAGCAGGCAAGCCTTTCCTCTCTAATGACAGTTGCATGATCTTGGCTAGAGCACTTATCCTCTCCAGGATCGACTACTGTAATGCCCTTTACAGTGGCGCCAACAAATCTATCATCGAGAAACTTCAAACGCTCCAAAACAATGCTTTGCGAGCAGCGCTTGGCATAAATAAAAGAGCACACATTTCCACCATTAGACGTCAACACAAATGGCTAAATACAAACCACAAAATTCAATTAAAAATGATCTCCTTGACACATAAAGCTCTTAACAACGCCGCCCCAAGCTACCTCACGAACAAAATACAAAAAAAAACCTCCATCATACCTATTAGAGCTACCAACACTAACTGTCTGGTAGTACCTAGATTTAAACTAACCACGGTCGGTGGGAATAGATTCCCTGTGAAGGCGGCTAAAACCTGGAATCTATTACCCAACAATTTAAGAGCAGATCAGCCGTACCCACTATTCAGAAGGAATGCTATCCAATATCTTATCTCCAACGACCACTAGATATAGGTTTATAGTATTCCCAGACCTGACACTGGTCCCTCTCCTCTGTCTCACGATATGTTATGCGTACCATCTTCTATGTAACTCATCGACCTGCACGATGATGGTCCTGCACATTTGTATACTATTACTGTATCTTGTATAATATGTATAACTTGTATAATATCTATAATATCCATTACTGTATCTTGTATAATATGTATAACTTTTACTGTATCCTGTATAATCTGTAACGATGTAAGCTTCGCATTATCCTACCTGCTGCGCCCTTCTACCTATGGGTCTGGAGCGCATTAGAAATAAAACAAACAAACAAACAAACGTGGTTTTGCCGCCGCAATCCATGGAAAGAATGCGGGTGACAGCCCTGCAACCCCTGGACCCATTATACAATTAAAGGGTAGCGGGGGACTCCCCTGCAACTCCCACTCCCCTTGAATGGTGTAATGGGGTACACCTACAACGGGTCAAACCACAGCATTGTTGCTGCAATTATTTGTACAGGCGACATTTTTGCCGCGATTTTATCACTGCATACCGAACATTCAGAGAAGGGAGTATGCCACAAGCAGGGAAAAGGAGACCAAGATAGGAAAGCATCATAAGAGAGGAGGTGTAGTGAAGGATGAGAGAAAGTGCAATCAGGTGAAGGTGGGAAAGATCCAGAGGTGGACAGTAAACCCAGAGTGGAGCAAAGTCCAGAGATCCAAGTGCTAGGACCACCCCTGAACAAGAAACCAGGACAGTCTAGCTGTGAGCCACAGTCCAGCTCTGGTGGAACTGGTAGGTCGATCACCTTTACTAAAGAACACCTACCAGCCACAGAAGAGGATGAATAGCAAAAGACTGCCTTTGGCAGGGGCAGCAGCTATAATGAGGCCAGCTTGAAACACTAACAGAGACACATGTAAGAAATCGGCGGCCACCAGACAACCATCTGCATCATTCTCAAGCGCAGCGGAATAGCCAATGAAACTGAGAATTACTTTGGTTTGTGGACTTTATTTCTACAAACATTTATCGAACACTTAACTCAGAGTAACGGGACCGGCCCCTGGCATTGGGAATCTCTACTGCACTGATTAGTTCTCTTAACCTCACTATGTTTCCAGAGCATTCAACCTTGGTTATCGCTTTTGCTCCTAACCTATGGCACAGCACAAATAATCCCCTCTTGCTCTTACACCATTGCCTCTGAAGTCCTCTTTGGATCGCTTATTCCATAACAGGCAGCTGTTCAAAGTTTGTTTAATATGTCTGCTCTGGTGGCTGATGATTTATGATAATCGGGCTCATTGTGTTTCTTTAATTTTATATTCAACTTTGTACAACTCTAAAATTGCTAATTAAATGGACGTTACTGGTGATTTTACCCAAACAATTGAGCTAAACTACTTTTTTGTTTTTATGATGGACATTAATTGTACAACGGAACCAGGTGTTAAAAACTGGGACATCTAAAGTGTCTGTTTAAATCTAAACCTAAATGAGAAGCATCCTCTGTGTCTGGGTGATGATCAGGTATGATATGCCAGTCTCAAACACAATTCTGTAAAAGAAAATTCATAAAAAGAATACCTCTTAGTAATAAAAAATACAAACTGGTGTTTTTTCATGAATACAATCTGGCCAATGCAGATCATATATCCAGATGCGGAGAGAGGGAGAGGCCCATGAACTGATGATGTCCTAATTAGGGCTGGCTCATTGCACAACCTAGTCTGAGCCAAAAGTAATGGTATGGAATGTATAGAGTGTAGAGAGGACAGAATGACATTGACAAATACATACAGGTTCACTTCAGTCTTCGCCTGTGTTCCACCAGTCTCCTCACTCTAGGATTGTTCACTTGTTAGAAATACTTGCCCGTTACATCAAAGCATGTGTTGAGATTTTTCTATTGGCTTGACATACTGACGCACTTTGATGTAAAGTAAAGAGTGCCAGCTGTTTTCCTTTCTCTTTGATATGCGTCTCACATTCAACAGGTGGCATTGGGAGAGATTTGTAAAGCCTTACTTTGAGTGTAGCTTGTAGGTTGGAAGATGTGTATCTGACTGGCTTTTCTTGTCTGCATTTGTTTTTTCTTTTAGTTTTGTAGTTCATGGAAAACTTTGCTTGCATTTCTTTTTAAGATTGAGGGGATTTATTGTAAGAATATGTGTTATTTTAACGTTTCATTGGAAAAGTAGAATAAGCAATGTCATAACATATTGGTTTAGTTGATAAATGCTTCTAGTAAGAATTACACATGTATTTGTTGTGTGGGAAATGCACACAGAGGCACAACATTCAAAACAATACCTATGCTATCTTTATAACATGGTTGTGCCATTGCATGTATGTCCCACACAACAAACGCCTTTTTCTCTCTTATCATAAACATTGAAACCTTTTAACCTATGTTGTTAAATGGTAACCCCGTCCCACATGGGGGTGTAGTCATTGTTATGTTAATAGACTTTTATACTGCACCAAATCACCACTGTACTAGTTTGAGTGCCCTATGCTTGTCTGTGGAGTGGCACACAGTGCCTCAGATAGGGGCATCCATACTTTCAACTACTGGAGGAATGAAACCAAGCAGTGCATGCAGAGCTTCGTAAACTGTCTCGTAAAATCTTTTGAAGAAAATAGTATGCTTAAGCATTCTTTAGCTGTTTCACATTATTTCCAGGTGCCCTGTGGTGTTCACTTAAGCTCAGAGAGGGCTTGGATACATGTGAATGTGCCCCACTCGGCAGGTGCTTATCTGTACTGGTTTAATCTTTGCAGTATGGGATTTGTAGACTGGCTGAGTTGGAGAGAGGTCTTTCTAGCCATGATTGGTGGGAGAGCTTACTGACATGAATCACCCCATTGTGGCTACTCCCTCACTTATCTGCCATAATCTCATTTCTTGGCAAACCACCTCTGCTCCACCTTGTACTCTAGCACTATTTAGTTCCTGACTCGTTTCTTTTTCCCCTTCGTTGCTTTTTATGTGGTCCTACTTTCTCCCATCCCCAACACTGGTCCCCTAGGTGTGTTGCATACCTGCGGCACAGCCTTTCCTGACTCCTCACTCATTGCCCACTCTGCCACAGCCTGCTTGACCATCTCCTGGTCTATCACCCCTCCTCTAGCTGATCTCTTATTCCTTGTTTCGTCCCACCATCAGATGACTCTCCACCTCCTTGCATCTATTCGTTCTCAATACCCAGTTACGTTCCCCACCTCCTCCTGATAATTCTCTTTCTGCAGCATTAGCTCTTTGATACATTCACATGCTGTTTCAATAATCTCGGTCGTCAAGCTGGGTATCCTCTGTAACATTAAAAGCTGTTTTCATTGGAATTTGAAACTGCAGTCACTTTAGTATTCTCTTAGAGTAGTTTCAGGTCATCTTGCCCCACAGCCAATGGGCAGAGTCTCCTTTAGCTCCACCCTTGGAGACCATATTTAGATCTATTTACTGCACGTTCAAGTGATGGGAGTCCTAAAAGGTTCTCTACTTCATTCATAATTCAACATACTTTTTTCTAGGATTTTCAACTTCTTTTGAACATTTCTAGAAAGCTTAAGATGAGTACATTCCTATTTTGGTGGTTGAGAAAATAATACATCCCTGGTGCTGGTCTCTCCATTGGCCCATCTCTCCCTGCAAAACCCTCGGAGATTGAGTCTGAAGACAACATTTCTCAGGGTGAGGTCTCAACTCCTACTTCCACCGATTTAGTTTGACGACCTCTTTGCGGCAGATGGTGAACCGGACAATCAGGGATTCCCTGTCTTAAGAAATAGGGACATTCCATTCCATTATGTCCAAGGCCACCAACATGTTTGATTTAGTTTGTGAGGAACAGAGGAAAGAAGGTTTCCTGTTCCAGCACAGGGAATAGGCATGGAAAAGGGCTGTTTCTATTCCTGGCCGCAACAACATTTGGAAAGATGGCCTCTTAACATTAAGAACCCTGTTATGGCTCTGCGTCTGAAGTACAGGTTCGAAAATCAAATACAAATGCCTGCAAATCCAGCCCAGTCCGGATAATGTGGTCTCTGCTGCAGCTCACAAATGCTCAGCCAACCCTCCTTCTCCCTGTGCTGTAGCACTTGATAAGGAAGGCAGACAACTATACACTTTTTCAAAAAGTGCATTGAATCTACAGTGGCCGCTAGGATTAAGGCTACTAACTCTTTGGCAATTCTGTTTGTTTGTTTGTTTATTTATTTGGTAATGCGCTCCGAGCCCGTGGGCATCTGGGCGCAGCAGTACAAGAGGACTCGAAACTTAGTTACAAAGCCTGACACAGGCTGTTACAGAAAAACAGTAGTTGGTTACAGTAGGTGATACAATGCATATAAAATATCAAGTTTAAACGCAAAAAGAGCAGCATTATAACAGGTTGTGCTGTTACCACTAGGGTGAGGGACGTTGCATGTCGTTGTTGTGCAGCCATTTGAGAGCGTAGGATCTGAATCTTGTGTAGGGTAAAGGGCATCTAAGGTCGGGTGGGAGTGTGTTCCATGATTGTGCAGCTCTAACTGGGAAACTTGCACCGCCCGCTGTGGTAAGTTTGAATCTGGGGACTTCCAGTAGGAAGGTATTGGCAGATCTCGTCAGTCGGTTAGAGGGTCTCCAGTTGATTCTTTCCGCTAGGTAGGGGGGTGCTTGATTGTTGAGGCATTTAGAAGTGAGGGAAATAGTTTTAAGAAGGATTCTGTCCTTTATCTTTAGCCAATGGGCTTCAATCCGATGTTTGGAGATATGTTCTCTGCGTGGGATGTTCAGAGCTAGTCTAAGAGCGTTATTTTGCAATCTCTGGAGTTTGTCAGTGACCGACTTGTTGGCACCTGAGTATAGGGCGTTGCAATAGTCGAGTCTAGACATGACAAGGGCATTGGCCAAGGTGAGGCAGCTGGCACTGGACAGGAAGGGTCTGGCGGCACGGATGAGTTTACACGTGTAGGTGGTTGAGGAGGCGAGGGAATTCACTTGCTTTTTGAGGGTGAGAGCTGAGTCAAGGTAAAAACCCAACGTTTTGACCTCGCGCATAACCTTAATAGTATTGTTATCAATGTTAAATGAGGTGTAGTCCGGGGTGAGTTTGGATAGTTTGTGGTCTGAACCGAGGAGCAGGATTTCAGTTTTATCGTCGTTCAGGCAGAGGCCATGTGTGGCAATCCATGCTTGAATGAGGATGTAAATTTTGTTCACCAGAGCCAGGTCCACTTCGTAGTTGCCCGAAAGGGGTATGAGGATCTGGGTGTCATCTGCGTAATTAGTGTAGGTGACGCCCAGACTGTCCAACTTGTCGAACAATGGCTTGGTGAAGATTTTGTACATAGTGGGTGAGACACAGGAACCCTGTGGGACTCCACATGTGATTTGGATGGGGTCAGCACAGGTAGTGGAGGAGAACACTCTCATAGTCCGGTTGGCTAGAAAGGATTGGACCCAAGCTCTAGCGTCTCCTGTGAAGTTGGCAGCCAGCTTGAGGTGGTTGCATAAAGACTGCATGGTCCACCAGATCAAAAGCTGCTGACAAGTCCAGTAAGAGTAGCAACGCTGTTTTCCCATTATCCTTAAATTCCTCAATTTTGGTTTTGAGGTCTATCAGGGCAGTTTCCGTGCCATGGAGCGGGCGGAAGCCCGATTGGCGCGAGCCTAGTAGTTGATTAGCTTCTAGGTACTCTTGAATTTGGAGATAGGCTACTCTGTCGATAATTTTTAGTAGGAAGGGCACTGTGGTAATGGGCCTATAGTTAGTCGGGATAGAAGGATCGAGGGTTTGTTTTTTGAGAAGGGGGAGGACCCAGGATTCTTTTAAGTTGGCTGGCACTGTATTAGATTTGAAGGATGAGTTAATAAGCTTTGAGATGAAAGGGGCTAAGTCTCTGGCAGCGTCCTTTATTATTTGAGCTGGGCAGCTGTCGCCCTTACAGTTAGAGGGCTTCAGTGAGAGGATGGCCTTTTCAGTGTCGATGATGGAGATCGGTTTAAAGCTAAAAGGGGGGATAGTGGTAGGTTCAGTTACTGGAGGCAGTTGTTGATCAGTAAGAGAGAGGGCGTCTTTTTTGTTCGTTATTTTAAGTTGGAGGGTGGAGATTTTGTTTGATAGGGCATTCTGTATATTAGTGCACCATATCTTGTCCTTTGGGACCGTGTCAGATGGTTGGATAGGGGATTCCATTTCCCGGAGGATGGCAAATAGTTCCTTGGTATTCGATTTGGCATTGGTAATTCTGTCATTGAATACATTTCTTTTGGTGTTGATGATTTCAGACTTGTAGTGTTTTGTAGCTTGGGTTAACTTGGCTTTGTTGTCGTTAGTGGGCGAATTACGCCAGATGGTTTGGAGTTTTCGTTTCTGCTTTCTAAGGTCCTTAAGGTGGGGGGTGAACCAGGCGTTGAGCGGGGTGTTCCGCTACAACAGAGAACTGTGGTACAAGCTGGTCCCCATTCCAGATTCTTTTGCCAGATGACAAGTAGGAGGCTTGTAAGCTTGTCCGTGAAGGTGTACTTCTGACACGGTTATCTCGGTGGCGGTGGACTTCGCGGACACTGCTTTTTGACAGATGGTGAACAGTGGGGATCTGCACCGTCCGGGATAGCTAAAGGCTACCAACTTCTGGCCAGAAGTGCAAGCAAAGATTGTGGACATGCATTTCAATGGCAAGGATCTCTTCAGGAAGAAAGCAGATGATACTCTCCAATCCATCAAAACTGACAGAGACACTGCCCTATCTTTGGGTACATTACAGCAACGTCGGCAATTCTTTTTTTCCGGGAAATCTTGGTTTTCCAAAATGACCAGATACTTTAGACCTTCTTATCAATCATAGTCGTACTAATCTAATACATATACATCCAGAGACAACTACAGAGGAAAGTCCCAGTCTTATGGAAGTACCCAGCGGCGACACAGCTCTTCCTAGGCGAGAGGTCAGGCCGGTAAGCAGGACTGACCAGAGTGCGAGCCCGTCCTTCCACTCTCCCAAAGGGCATCTTTCCCATTTCCTCGTAGAGTGGTCAAACATCATTAAAGACAAAAGGGTGCTATCCTTGCTCCAACATGGACACACCCTAGAATTTCTGCGCTAGCTGCCCGACATTCCTCCAACCACAAAGGTGGAAAAACACCTTTCAACAATACGATGCAAAGTCCATACCCTCCTCTCCAAGTGTGTCATACTGTGCGTCCCTCATGCCTAGTGAAGCCAGGATATTTACTCAAGGTATTTCCTTGTGAGGAAATAATTGGGTGGTTGGAGACCAATTCTATACATTTGTCTATTAAACAAATTCATCCAATCCCAGACCTTTAGTATAGTCACAGTTCAACAGATACTCGGCCAACTTCAACAAGGGGTTTTCTTTCTTATCATTGCAGGACTTGGAAGACATATACTTCCACGTCCCTACACCTCGTTGCCACAGGAAGTTCCTTTGGTTTGCAGTGACAGTCCTACTCTATCGGTTTCAAGGCCTTACCTTTCGGCCTCAGTGTCCGACGTAGGGGTTTTCACAAAATGTCTGGCCCCAGCAGCAGCAGCTCACCTTTGTTGAACGGGCATCCACGTGTACCCATATCTCGATGATTGGTTTATCAGAGCTCCTTCCCTTACTCAGACCATACGTCGCACCAAAACGGCGATACACTGTTTATCGTTGCTAGGATTTTCCATCAATTACAGCAAGTCCTGCTTCACTCCTTCCCAGCAGATGTTATTCCTGGGAGCACAAATGTACATAGTTTTGCACTGCTACCCATTGGCTGACCGGGTCAAAGTCCTCCTTTCAAAGACAAATCTGCTCTCTCAGAAACAACTTGCGTCAGTCTGCACTTTGAAATGTCATCCTGCATTCCTCTGATACAACACTCCCGACTCCTTTTCAATAGTTCTTGGACGCCGTCTGGGAGCAGATCTCGGGCAACTTGGACAACAAGTTGTCTCACATGCCCCTTCCTTGACACCCTGCGCTGGTTGTCTGCGCCCACTAATCTTAACCAGGGTGCACCCTTACGGCCTCTGACCCATCAGATCACAGTCATGACCAACACATCTTTAGAGGGCTGGATTTTTCTCACCGGCAACTACCATGCCAGAGGCCTGTGGTCCCAAGTCAAAAAAGTGTTACACATTAAGTGTCCAGAAAACTGCTTTCAGCTCGAGGAAATGTAAGTCCTTTTGCCTCCATCTACAGGGGAAGGTGGTTTGTGTGTTCACGGACAACACAACCAAAATGTTTTACATAAGGAAGCAATGGAAGCAAGGCGGCACCCGATCACCTCTCCTCTCACTGGAAGCACAGTCCCTCTGGCAATGGGCTCTGGCACTCAGGATGTCTGTGTCCCCCTTTCATCTGCCAGGCATCCACAGTTTGATGCCAACTCGCTCACCAAGGAACTACGCTCCTGCCATGAGTGGCAACCCCTCCACAACTTCTGCACATCTTTCAATCATGGGGTATTTAGGAGATAGACCTCCTCGCCAGCAGGGAAAATACAAAATGCACTGCATTCGCAGCAAGTTCCTCCAAGCTGAAAGCTTGATACACCTTCGGTGTACAGGCAAGCTTCTCTATGCATTCCTTCTGTTTCCTAAGGGTCCTACACACTTTCAGATGAGAACAGTACACATTGATTCTGGTGGCTACAGCCTGGCAGAGACAATTCTGGTGCTTGGAATTCCTCAACCTCTTATCGGCACCTGCGACCCATCTGTGTCTAGTCCTCAATCTCCTCTCTTGGGAGGGTGCGGTCCTCACCACGACCCAACCCCTTTCAAGCCTGCGTTTTGGCTCCTGCGTCCCTATAATTCGGACACGTCCCCATGCTGGGACATTCTTGCTAAGGCTTGCACTCCTTTGACAATCTCTTGCTATCACAAATGGAAACATTTCACGATTTGATGTGCTCCCAATCTTATTGATCCTTTTCGATTTCTACTTCAAGACATTTTGCTATACCTTCTGTCTTTGTCCAACAGTGGGCTTGCACATTTCTCTATTAAAGTCCATCTAGCTGCAATTTCCAGATTTATTCGCACATCTCCCACACCTTAGTTGTGGTCTCATCACCTTGTTAAGGAATTCCTGAAGGGTTTCTTCCAGCCATTCCTGCTTGCGTGGGCACAGACCCCTGTGTGGGAGTTAAACGTTGTTCTTTCCACACTCATGGATCCTCCCATTATGCCCTTGCACATGGGGAGCATCAAATTTGAAGATTTTTTTGATCGCCATTCTCTCTGGCGGGGAAGTGCGGGGGATCCAAGCTGTATCCTGCACGCCTCCCTACCTAGTGTTGACACAAATCCAAGGTTGTGTTGTGGACAAATGTTACTTTCATGCCCAAAGTGCTTTTGTCATTCCATCTTAATGAACCTTTTGTCCTGCCCGTCTTCTTGACTCTCCTTCTACTCCTGCTTGCTGCATTCCTTGGACGTCACACAGTCTTTAAAGCATTATGCTGCCTTTTAACAAGCATTCTGCAAGTCTTCTCAGTTGTTTGTGGCTTTTGGTCCCACGGTTGTGGAAAGGGGGCTAAGTCCTCCATCTCCCAATGGCAATTTGCTTGCATCTCCTACTGCCACCGCATTGCTAACAGGATGCTTCCTGCGCACTCCACAAAGGCTCCTTCTTCCACCACTGCCTTCTTCTGTGGTGCCTCTGTGATGGATATCTGCAGGAGTGCCACGTGGAGGTCTGTCCACACCTTCACAAGGCTCTACTGCGTCGACTGAGATTCCAGAGTCCAGGGTCGGACATGCAGTGCTTTGCCATCTGTTCGCATAAGATGAGCTTTTCCTCAAGGTGAGACAATTTCCTGCGCCCGTTTTGCATTGTATAAATAGATTATAAAGCAGTGTGCACATACACAAACAGCATGTGAAGCTATGGAATATCCTCTGCTGGGGAAGGAATAAGTTACTTACCTGTAATTCCTGTTTGCCAGCATTGTCATCTTTCACAGATTCACATACGACCCTCCCGTTTATGGCTCTTCTTGGCTCATCTTGCCAATTTCACATGCGCTATGCTAATCTGAAGGTGGCCTCCAAGGGTGAAGCTAAGGCATGTTGCTATGGGGCAAGGTGACCCAAAACAACTCTTAAGAGAACACTAAAGTGACTGCAGATTCAAATGAAAACTGCTTTTAATGTTACCGAAGATTCCCCGCCTGACGATGGGAATATCAAAACAGTATGTGAATCTGTGAAAAATGCCAATGCTGGAGAACAGGAGTTACAGGTAAAGAACTTATTGCTTCTCTCCCACTTTGGTCTCCACCTCCCCCTACCTTTTTTCTCCTTCAAACCACCTCCTCTTCCGTACTTCTAACCACCTCCTCTCCAGCTGCCTCCAACAAACTCCTTCTCTGAATCTCTGACTGTAGTCCCCAGATTTCCACATGGCTTTGATCAACACTTTGCTCTGTACCTGGCTCTAACCACACCCCAGGGGACTGCCCTTGATCCATACTGTCCGGGAGTGTGATTTTGTGTGCTCTCCAGAGACTGGCTTGTTTAACTTAACTTGGGGTTTCCTTGCTGATTCAGCTGCCCCACCCCTGCCGGTCCTGGATCTGCAACCCACTGCCACATTGGACTGACATGGAATGCATACATGCTGAAGGGTTGCTGCTTCAGCCCCAAGTGCTCTACTGATGTTCCGTGTTCTATTCGAACTCGAATCTCTTAAATGCCAGTTGCTTTTCATTGCACCTCATGACAAGTCCCTGCCATGCAGAGAGGGAAGGGCAGGGTCGATTAGTGGACCTTCCTCACGCTGCCTCCAGGTCCTGCACCACTAAGCAGATGGAGGTAACTGGCTCCCATGATCACCCCACTTGATCCATTACCCAATGAGTTAGGATAGGTACTTTAACAGAGTTCAACTTCTGCATTGGAAAAAAACTACATATTACAAAAAAGACAATGGACTAATTTTATGTAAACGTACAATGCATATGTACAGAGATCAGCCTACACTTACATGTAGGATGCTTTACCTTACCCTTTTATGTGAAGCGCTGCCCTATTAACCCCAGTTTTGTTACATGTGTGTTGGCCTCCAAAAGTACGATTTTGTCCACTAAAAGTTAAAACACCACGGGAGTATTACTATGTTTACAAACAATTACATAATTAAGTTTTTTTTTTAAAATGTTTCCTATTTTTTTGTATGTTTATGGTTTCAAAAAAACCTGTACATGAAATACAAAAAAACATTCATATTAAAATACATAATCTTTAAAAATGAACACAGCTACATTAGAAAAATGTACACAACTATCACAATACCATATTTCATTTAAAACATACACTTTAATCTCATATTTGAAAACACTCCACAAACACGTTATTAAATTAATACAAAACATTACAATTCATCATTCACATCATTTTAAGGAATTCAAGAAAGCTGCAACTGCCAACCTATCAGAATTTATTGTCGTCCCCCCACCCCCAAGGCAAAATAAATTAGCATCATTTAACAATTCTATTTTTGCAAGTATCGGATCAAGATACGCCATTCTTTATACTTTCTAGTGCTCTAAAGTACAAAATTAAATGTTTAGTTATTTCAGTACCATCTTCAGCATCACAAAATCTACAGTGTGGTACAGCATGCTGCTTCTCTGGTGATCATTCCCCTTCTTAATAGGACGCTTCTAGTGGGTAAGAAATCCCATCGTAATACATGAAACGATAGGATCGATTAGGAAACAAACTTAAATAAGGTGAGGTAACTCCTCTTTTGTCGTGTTCATGGACCAAATATCCGAAAGAGGAATAACTATGAAAGCTTTCCGACATAATTACCCAGTCAGCGTCAAATAATGCCGCCTTTACTTAAGATGGTGTTTTAACCAAATCTTCGATGGCGAAGCTTAACTCATTCAGAATTGTTGTACACTCCTACTTTAGTCACACATTTTATGGGCCCCACTGGGGGAAAGCTATCCATGCATTTACACAATTCCGAGTATAGTGTATCCTTTATGGGAGAAGCAATCTCCAGAGTATTCTCACACGTAACAGTAACCCCAACTCAAACCGTATGGCTGCCAATGGGACTGCATTCAGAACCTTTAATATAACTCTCCATATCATGGCCTCTATAAGGTGCAACTGGAGTAAGACATTGTCGAACCATAATTCCATTCCATATATAGACTTTGGCTCAACGTTTCCTTCATAAAAAGCAATGGCAGGCTTAAGTGAAAGCCTTCCGAATTTAAGATCAACTTTTAAGACTTGATTAGTAAGGCTACTAGCCTTCTGCCATAGGACTGTACAGATGTCGGTAATCAATGGCGAGATGCGATATGAAATTCTAAATACACTGCGTTCAAACTACATTTGACTATTGTCTTCTCAAACGACCATGTATAAATTAATGGTTTTGTACTCTTCATCATTTTCGTCTTTGTTGGATTAATTTTGAAGACATTGGCCGCAGCGTAATACGAGAACACTGTTAAAATCCTCTGCAGCCCGCTCTTAGTATTATCCAACAATAGAAAATCAGCATATGAAAAGAAAGGAATAACAAACTGGCGTAATTTCGGGGGAACAAAAGAGCGAGGAGACAAATAGTAAAAAATGTCTGATACATATAAATTAAAGAGAGCCGGGCAATAACACAACCCTGTCTCAAACCGCAGCTAGTTTCAATGCGCTCTGACATATCCCCTTTGTTATTGAGTCTGACTCTTATGCGATCATTTTCATAAAGGCCATTAATAAGCAGCAGCAAACCTTTAGGCACACCTCAAAAGTCTAGTTTAGACCAAAGCCTTTTACGGTCCACCAAATCAAAAGCAGTGGTTAAATCAATGGATGCCATATATGTACTTCAATGGATTTCTTTTCTCCTGCAGATTCCTCATCTGATATCCTCATCTAGCTAGGCCAACCACTCAAGAAGAGTGGGAAAGTTTGAAAAAAAGAAATGCTTGAAATGTTTCAGACTCTGGCTGCTGCAGGTGCCGGTGTCCACATCGAACAGCAGGCCCCGGAAGCGAAGCGGTGCTCGGCACTCCCGACCCCACATTTGCCAATCCGTCGACCATCAGCCGTCGAGAAAGAAGCCTCTGGGCTCTATGCAAAAAAAAAGGCACATAAACCATCGACAGCTGGTCCTTCTCTAGAGCATCGGGAGGCTGACGTCCCTGACGTCCATGTGTTACCCAAGACTCGGCAGCCGTTCCATCAGCGTTGAAAGAAACCCTCAGATCTTTCGATCCGCTCTCCAGGTCGGGATTCTTTGAGTCCATGCAATCAATTTTGGGCGCCATATACAGGGTCAGGAGGTGTTGATTATTTTGACAACCAAGCTGACCTGTAGGCCTTAGCCCAAGGGTCACACAACGCCAGCAGCCTGGACACATTTCCAGATGTCGAATTTCAGCAGGGTCAGCCTTATGCACACGCCCTTGCTAAATTTAGGACTTTAATGAAAAGGGTAGTAGAAATCCTGTTCAGGGCTACAAGCTGACGGACACCTTGGATGAAGGTCCTGTAACTGAGCAAAACATGTCACTTAAACTGGCAATGTCAGACCTCCTAGCCTCCTTGTGGCAACATCCCTGCTCCATTCCCCCGGTCAACTCTTAACTTTACAGGGAAGTAAAGGCCGGCAAGAGGAGATCCATCTTTCCTGGCTTCTAGGGCTTGTTGTGCAGGCAGCCACAATCACCACCAGGCCTGCGGAAACCACTTCAAATCTGCCTCCGGACAGAGCGGGTAAAAGATTGGATGCAATGGCCAAGAAGGTCTTTAATTCTGGCAGCATGACATTAAAAGCCACCAATGTGGCCTGTGGATTTCTGCAAAAAAAAATTCATTTGATCTATGGAAAGCCGTGAAGCAGGCAACACAGTACATCTCCCGAAGGTGAAATGCGGGATGGGTTTACACGGCTGGTGGAAGATGGGAAGGCGGAGCAGTCGTTGCAGACAGGACTAGAAGTGCCCGACTGCGTTGGCCGTTTGATGGGGTTGGCGGTAGTATTGAGAAAGCAAAATTATCTCAAAACTTCTGGTTTCTCCTCAAACGCCCAGAATAGGCTACTGGACATGCCTTTCGAGGGAGAGTTTCTTTTTGGCCAGAAGGCTTATGACTCTCTGGAAAGGTTCAAAGAGTCTAAAATAGCTGCAAAATCGCTAGACCTACAGGCACTTTGTGCCTTACGGCGGGAAAGCACAGCTCCCACAGGCGAGGCAGAGGCGTTTCCCATGTCCCAGAAGGGGCAGAGGAGCTTCTAGAGGCCAGCAAACAGCGGCAGGGGCGGCACCGCCCTCTAAGCCGCTTTGATTTCCTCTCCCACGACTTGCCGATTGGTGGACAGTTGGCAGAACATTGGCCCCGGGCCAGAACATTACCTGCGATGCCTGGGCCTTGCATCTCCTTTTGTGGGGTTATTGTCTGCCCTTCTTAAGAAAATCACCAGACAGACCCCACCACCTCCAACCCAACCGGGATAGGTGCTCCAGGAAGAACTGAAAGTCTTGTTGTCTAAGGGTGCCATGGAAGAGGTACCTCTCTATCAGAGAGGGTCAGGTTGGTATTACGAGTATTTCCTGGTGCCCAAGAAAGAAGGACGTCTCCGTCCCATTCTGGACCTTGAACAAGTTTCTGAGGAAAGACAAATTCAGGATGGTGACGTTGAGAGAAATTCTCCACGCTCTCGAATTTCAGGACTGGCTGGTATAAACAGATCTGCAGGAGGCTTCTCTCCATGTGCCGATACATCTAAAGCACAGGATGTTCCTGAGGCTCCTCGTAGGGGACAAGCACTATCAGTTCAAAATGCTTCGCTTTGTGTTGACCTCTGCTCCAAGGGGCTTCACCAAGCTCATGGCGGTTGTCGCGGCTCACCTCAGGAGATCCGGGGTCCATGTATTTCCGTACCTGGGTGACTGGCTGATCCAAGGGAAGTCTGATGCCCAGATCTCCGGACTCAGGCGGAAGGTCGGGTACCCCACTGAACCCCGGAGTCCCTCAACCTACATGCGTGACTCTTGAGAGGATGAGGTATGATGACTGGGACCTCTCAGAGGAGGTACTTGAGGTGTTGCTGGCTGCACGCAGACCGTCTACAAGCTATATGTAGATGTGCCGGTAGAGAAGATTTGAGGCATGGTGCAGGGAGCGCGAGATAGACCCCACCTCTTGCCCCACCACTACAGTGATGGAGCTCATTCTGTCACTGGCCTCAGCAGGCCTTCAGGTTACCACAGTCAAAGCATACTTGGCAGCCTTGTCTGTGTTTAAAAGGTCCCCAGATCAAGGGTCTTTCTTTTTGATCCCAGTTATGGCCCAATTCCTGAAGGGCCTTGTGAATAAGTTTCCCCCAACTCCCTTTGGGATCTTAATCTGGTTATGACATTCTTGATGGCGGCTCTGTTTGAGCCTATGCATTCCTGTACCTTGAGACTGTTGTCTTTGAAAACAACCTTTTTGGTTGCAAAGGGACGCCTGGTGTTGGCTCTGAGGTGATCGCTTCTATCTGGCTAGTCGCCTGTTTTTACCCCAAAAAAGTTTCCTTTTTCTAAGTCTGCGGGGTCTCCCCTTTTGGATGTTTCCATTGTTACGTTTTTTACAGGCTGGTTAGCATTGCCTCCCATCGTTTTCCTCTGCAGCGTTCAAGCACAGGGAGAAAAGGGAGGAACTGAGGTATGGGGTGAAGTGACGTGGCATATGACATCTGGAGCCGACGATCAAGCACCGAGCAAGACTCATCGACGATCAACAGCTGAGTCGAGGTCCACTACGGTCCCTTTCAAAAAAGTTTCAGAGCAGCAGAGCTGGATGAGGATATCTATCAGATGCGGAATCTGCAGGAGAAGAATCCATAGAATGAACATTACAGTAAGTAATTTCTCCATCTAGTAGAGTCAGACCAGGTATACTCCTGAATTGTCCTAATAATAAAACCATTAAGATTTGTAGAATGATCACTTCGAAATCCTGTTTGCAATTTAGAGATCCTACCCGTAGATTGGGCCCAATTTTCCAAATGCATTAATAGAGATACAAGTACCTTACTATCCGCATCAATTAATAATATTGAGCGAAAGCCAATTGCTCCAATCCTTGAGCCCTTCTTGTAGATGGGAACGACATAAGCGGTACGCCAAGAAGAGGGAAATTTGAGACTTTAAACAATGCTATCGTAAAGAATTGATTATACAATTTCCCAATATTTTGCATTCCCTTTTAGAGTATTATTAGTGAGGCATTTGGGTCCAGCAGCTCTGGAGAAATTGCATTTCACAATAGTCTCATAAACCTCAACATCAATATTCAACCTCCAATCTTCATCCACAGCTATATCAGAGGAGGAGTTAATTACCCATTTGAATACTCCAATTCAGAGATTACCATTTTTTTTAATGTTTAATCCATATGTGCTCGGTAACCGAGTTTTACTGGACCGTAGCACAAAGGACACCTTGTGTATTAACTAAAGCCCAAAAAGAAGCAGTATCCCTCTTAATAAGTGTATATAGCATGTTTTCTGAACCCTGCTGCATCAAAAAAGCTTTACGGTATTTACAATATTTCCTATAATCTTGTTTAACCTTTTTAATTTTTTTCATTTTTCTTCCAGATCTTTATTGAACAGCTTTATCTGTCTGATCTGCTTCCTCATTATTTTTTTCTGGTATGCTAAGGAATCATCGTAAATATGCCTTTAAGGTTTTCCCAATTTTAAAATGCGTACACTAGTAACCATTTTACTCATTAGATCATTAACAGTAAAGTTGCCCTGAACTACATTAAATTGTTAAATTTTCCAATCTAAAGTAGAATTTATGAGGCCAGCATTAAATAATCCAATATTATGAGGAGTGCAGCAAACACGATTTTGTCTACCATTCATTTGTGGTCCTATTTTCCATGTGCAAGATCTTTCAATGCATTTGCATACTTGCCACAGCAAACTAAAATGCCTATAAGATTCAATTTTTTTGAAAAGTGAAAGAAAACAGCTAGCCACTATTGACAATTACACTTCATAACGCATGACCCATTCTTCTGCAATGTGTTTCCCCTTTTCCATGCGCATTCCCAGTTTCTCACAAGCCGCTTCACTGTGTATATGGCAACTGCCCCAACTGTTGGCTTGTTCAATGCTGGTTTGCATTGTGTTTGCCCTCTTACGTATAAATATTTGTTATTGAGGTTGGTGTTGATCTGCAGTGTCAAATTGCCCGTATAGCCTCAGCCCTGTCCTTCAACCACAAGCTAAATGAGAGCATTACTAATATTCAAGAATTCTGTATTGGAGGGCGTGGATTATAAACTGAGAATATGGGCGTAGGTCTAATGAGCTCTGGACCTAAATGACCAAAATACTCCAACGTAATCCCTCCATTTCAGAGTCCATACCCTCACACCAGAAATCATAGTGATGTGTTTGTATGGCAGATGCTAGCCCAACACCTGAGCCTATGTGAACACTGGAAGTGAGGTGTTTTGGAGTGTCTGGCTTATCTGCCCCACATCTCCAGAACAAACCCTGATGGGGGTCAGCTCTGGCACTACCAGGAATCTGCAGAATTGACAGCAAGACCCTACCTTGCCTAGCTAGGTGGATGGACTCTGCCCCGAGCTGCCTCCTGTGCGCACGCAACTGCTGCACATTCCCTTCATCTGACTGGCCCCCAATTCAGTCACCACTCAAAGAGGGTTTTACTCCAATACTGTTCCAAACTGCTCTGTCAGTCTACTTATTTATTTTCCATGTGCATTCCTCATTATCAGAGAAGATGGCCTAGTATGAAACAATTGTACAAAGCTCCCATAGTGAGGAATTTACCTACTGTAGACCGTTCCTTTGGATGTGAGAAAGAATTGGGAGTCCTGTCCTGGCGAAGGCGGTTCATTTATTTGTATATGCTGCGTCAACTCTAGACTACTCCCGAATTCATTTTGTAAATCTTTAGATATTTTGTGTCACTCTTTTGTGCTGTTTTTCGAAATTATGTATATTCTATGTTACTCACACTATCTTTTTGCCCTAGCACGTTTGTAATACTGTTAGTATGCAAACCATTGTTGAATCATGTTACAATATTGTGTAGAACCTACGCACAATGATAATTGAGACACATGCTGAAATTGATTTCAAAAGCTTGATTGAATCATGACAAATAACGTTTCACCTAATCTCAAGATCCTTGAATAAGATGGTAATATGTAAAGAATTGAATCTGTATAAAGAAATTACAAAATAGATTTTGAATTAACCACTGGTAGCAACATATCCTCTTGTGTAGCCGGGCTCTAGAATAGCAGCCTCACAAGCTTAGAAAATCTCTGCAACCCTCAATAGGCAATCCTGCAATGGGGGGTGGTGGTCTTGTGAAATTCAGGTCGCATTTGGACAAGAAAATTATGCTCATCTTGGGCTTGCTGTTTGATGTGGGGAATGGCCACCAGGAGCGATGATCTGGGATTTCCCTATGGCAATTTAAAAATAGCATCCCCATAGTCTTTTCCTCTGAAGCATCCTGAACCATACAGTGTGCAGGATGTTCTAGTGTTGTGCTGGCAGTTGACTGCAAAGAATAATCCTGCAATACCTTGCAGTATACTGCTGCAGAAACACACTTTCCGGTTTGTGAGATTAGATTTGCTCAGAGTGGTTCAGAAACGCATCAACTGGGAAAAATAAGAGGTTGGACTTCTTTACACCAAGGGCTTCACAGAAGGAGGGTGGAATGGCAGTGGGATCCCCTGTTCCTCGCATAAAAACATGCTATAATGGCAATGCCAAGGAGAATTGAAAGATTTACTATAAGAGAAATGCCAAACTAGATAAGCTGAATAAGGATGTCACGACATTTGAGGGGTATGTCGAAAAAGTAGAGCACTCAACAACTATGCTACAAATAAAAGACTTGCAAGAAAGGAGGAAATAAAGGAACAAGTCACATATTTGGTTATGGGAATAAGAAACTGCAGCGTTGTCTAGGGCGGCTTGGAAATACACAAAGGCCATCTCAGATTAGATGGGTTGGATTTCCATAGGAAATTGGAGGGTTGAATTTGAGAGACCTTGCATCAGATGGATATAGGAACAGCAAGGTGGAAGGGGACTCTCTAAACGAGTCAATTTTAGATAGAAAAGAACCCGGAAATATGAGGTGGAGGGGCAGGTCCAACTTTTCTTGTCCAAATGGGGAGCGGGACTGAAAGGAATATGGCTTTTGAAATGCTGTGGTGCCGGAGGGCAGTAGTTAAAATGTAGGGAACAGACAGTTGTTCCTTTTCAAGATGTCATTGAGGATACTAACCATATGCGGAAGACATTTTTGACCCACTAGGGCAATTATGGGGCACGTTCTAAAGGCGAGTATTCTTTTAGCTCCTAAACTTTGAGTGCTGAAAGTGGAAAGTGTCTGGCACCGCCTTTTTTCAAAATCATGAGAATGCTGAAGACTTGGTGGAATTGCTGTAGGAGAAGATCCAGCTTGACAGTGGGGTTATTGAACAGCAGGTAACTCCACTGGAACTGGGAGGGTCTTTACAATTTTGGCTGGTGATAGTTCCTTTGAGAACTGGTTGTTTTACGGTAGTCCAATGTAAAGGTTGTGATCTGAACCATAGGTATCACTGTTAAAAGCTTTACTTTTTATATTAGTTGACCACAACAGGCTTACCCTACCAGGGCTTGGTGGAGGGCATATTAGTATAGGTACGCTTTGATTTATCACTGCCCTTAAGCTATTAGCCATTGCCACACACAATTTAAGAAGATGTATTGCTAACCTATAGAAAAATGTTTTCCTTTTTAATCTTGATTAGTGTGAGTTTGAAATATATGTTTGGATTTTTCAGATTTCAATAAAGATATAGTCCATCATCGGACTCGCCTTACCGTTTCCACCGCCCAATATCCCGGTATTACCACGATATTACGGGTTGCGGCAGAACAGTAAATTCCTGGAACACTGAAGCACCGGCACCGTTATTCCTGGTGCCAGTGCTTCAGTGAAAACTCTGCCGGTAATTTGTTACCAGCACTTTTTTCCAGACCGGCAAACTTGTAATGAGTCTGAAAAAATAATGCTTTATTGGCATTACTTCTGTGTTTATAATTGTTGCCAAACCTTTAAAGGTTCACAATTATTGGCAAGCGTTGTGCAGATAAGTTTTTATTGTCTGATGGTGTCACAATCGGGAAAATATTCTCCTGCTTTTCCTTCACCTTTCTGATGTTTTCTCCAAGCAAAATATACATTTTGTGTTCATTTTGAAGACCTGTGAAGTTAGTAATCCTATTCTCTTTAGTTCTAATTCTTCATATTTGGGGTACTGTTCGCGGAAGTGGATCGTGTTTTCTAAAAGACCCATGCCACGTGTTTGCCTGTATCTTGTACTCTGTACTTTATCATTAGTTATTTGCAATTAGGGTGTTCACTTTGAGCAAGTATTCTGCAACGGTGCCTCGTTGGCAATGAGGAGTGTTTAACTTTTCTTCATGTTTGTGTTCCCAGGAGAAATACTTCTTTCTTCACTTTATTAATGACCAGATTCAGGCAGTGCGGTGCTGGGGATCTTCTCCTTTATGTAGTAGTGTGCATCTCTGGTTCTGGTTCATGAAGATTTTCGCCATCCGCTAGAGGGCCTCTTATAACTCAGTTTGCATTACTTTGAACTTGGGAGATTTTTGCATTGCCTTTTCAGTGGCATATGCAGAAGGTTATGGCTTTCTATGTTGAGCATTCATGGGCTTTGCCCCATTTCTACTCCACGGGAATTCCTGTAGACCCTGTACTTGCTTACAGCACAGCTGGTACTTGTTTTTTCTCTTTGACTATTGTCCCATTTGGTGTATGCGTTTATGTAGACAGGATGCTAGCCACACCGCCATAGAGGAGCACATTCTAGACAATCCTTGCACCTGGTCGATAGTTGACGCGTATCTATTTGTGATTCTTCTGAGTAAGAAATCCCCAAAAGCAAGAGGCTTCAGGACTATAAACTGGGAATTAACCCATAATGCTAGGAAGTATCCTAAGACATCTAAAGGTAGAAATGATGTTTATTCATATTATGCGCAGAAGAAACATTTCACAAAGCACTGCTGACCCTTAGGAAAAGATGCAAGCTGTTGTCTGGACTACCTTTAGCAGCAAGATCTGTGTTTCTGGGGAAGCCTGAATGCTGCACGGCGTTGTTTCAATGTAACCGAGTGCAGATTTGGAAATGTGCAAATTTCATTTTGCAGCAATGTAACTCATTGTTAATGTATTGGACATTTAATAATCAGTCTACTTTTTGCAGGTGTAATATCAGACACATCTCAGTTACCTACTTTTGACCCGATGCATGTCCTTTTCACTAGGTGTTAAGCAATATGTGCTGGCAACACAATTTTAAAATCCTGCTGACAAGAGCATACTTTTGCATACCATCCAACCCAGCATTTAAATACAGTTAATTAATACGGTTTATGAAAAATGGTGGCTGAACTGGTACAGTACATTTGTATAGTGGCGGAATATACTTGAATTCCCTCAGTGTGCTCGATAATGAGTTTGAAGGAAAGTGAAAACTGTAGCATGTTGCCAATTTTTGAGCTAACATGTTTTTCCTTTGTATAGCTGATAAATATGTCTCGAGAACTCGGCGACCTGAAGAAAAACCTCAAGGAGGCAACCGCCATTATTTCAGCAGATTCCCTTCACATGGACACAGTTTTGTCTGAGCCCACGTTTAGCACAACAGAGGCAGCCATTCAATCTATGCTCGAGTGCTTAAAGAACAATGAACTTGGAAAAGCTTTGCGGCAAATCCGAGAATGCAGGCAAGTCATAGCGCATAGTTCTTTTTAGTAAATTACTACATGCATGTTCTTTTTTGTGTCCGTTTCTTTATTATTGAATGTATTTTTATTTTAGTGTACTGATTATGAATGGAAACCCCATTACAGAGAGTCCTCTCTTCCTTGTCATCTCTCAAGGTCTCCCCAAGCCTGAATACAGAATCCTGCCTCACTAATCATCTTTAGCACCGCAGCTCTTTTGGGGCTATAAGGTTGTAGGGACCTTGTAACCCTTTCTGTTCATTTTATTCCATCTCACTTTGATGTTACAACATCATGAAGGGGGAGAAATGGGTGGGGATCTTTGGCAGGGAAGGGCAGGCTCAGTGTGATTGGTATTAACATTCATAATCAGGACATTATGACTTTGATCCTCACTTAATTCCTGACATGTTGAAGATATCTCTAGTATTCTCATCTTGTTGGGTCACTGACGAGGAAAGGAAAATGTTATATACCAAGGTTTCAAAGTGATTCCTTACTCCCACAGAGTCCTTATCTAGGATTTCCTATCCACAGCGCATGAGTGTTCAAATGTGGGCACCCTGCCAGTTAGGGGCAACACAGTGGGTCCGGTAGAAGCCAGTGCTGCTGTTGGCCCCGTCAACAAACCTGTCGGAACCAATGATTTGTGAAGGTGTCCAGCATCTTCAATTGGAAGTGCTCCCGTTCCTCCAGGGTGGAGGATTAGGTAGGAAACGGTACCTGTGACTTTGCTTCCAATGCGTATCTGGAGTGAAGACTCCTCTTAGTTGAGGACGAAGAAGAATAATGACGAGAAGAATCGCCATGGAATTGAGACCCCTTACAGTGCTTCTTCTTGTCTTTCTTCGTAGGTGACCTGTCCTCAGATAAGTGCGCTGTGCCGCACAACCTCGACCCAAAACACATGCCTTCATCCGACTCCTTGTGGAGGTAGGTGAAGGGTTTAGCTGCCTTTTCCCAGAAGGCCTTGGGATGCATGGACTGACACGAATTGCAATTATTGATGATCTACTTCTCCCCCATGCAATACATCCGACACCGACATCTGCCGGCCACAATCCGTGCAAGCTTTAAAATCCGAGCCCTTAGCGGGTTTGGCATTCTTTCGCTGAAAGGTGGTTCCTCACTGCACCCCCTTTGTGGCGGAAAGGTTTCCAAAGATCAGCTGCGCTGCATATAGGATATGATAGATGAGGAACCCGTGGAAGCAACATCCATCAGAAAGAACATCACTGAGAGGTAAGTAATTTGTTCCTATTTGTCTTTCCAGAATGTTCAGACTGTTCATTACAATGATACAAGAGTGAGGTACTTACCCAATCCTCTATAGAGACCTGCACCAGATGATGGGAAGAAAGCTAGTCATCATATGAAGTTGCTACCCTACAGGCAATGGCAGCTTCTTATGGGGAGTGGGGAGAGTTCCATCCACTTCCTTGGGTGGCAGGCAGCACAGCCCACTATTGTGCTTTATTTGCACGGGAGACTGTGCTTCTTGCCTATACCCGCTATGCACCCGCTATGCACTTTCAAAATGTAGCATGCAAATAATGGGAGGAGGCAGGGTGTCTGAAGTCTTGCCACACCACCTCTGAATATTGCTCTAACAGTGTAGGCACACTGATTGACAGGAGTTGTTCCATCTCCTGTCAGTGTGTTCACACTGCAGAGAGGAGGATCAGACCATCATGTGCTGAGAATGTAAAGTGTCTTAATGTATTTTGTTAATTAACTGTGTATGTATGTGTGTTTTGTTTTTATGTACGTGTGCATGCAAGTTAGTGTGTGATGTATGAACCTGCTTGTATGTTGTATGAGAGCATGTGTGTCTGTCTGAATGAAGGCCCCTAAAGTTATCAGCACTTCTCCCACAGTGGGAGTGGGGCAGCTAAATGTATGGGTGGGCAATGGCATGCCAACCAAGGTCTTTGGTTTTTTATACTGGGTTTCATTCCTAGTAATAAATGGCATGCCCCAGTAAGAAAGTGCATGCAGACTGATGCCACTTAACATGTTTTCTTTATCCTGGATGCACAGTATGCCTTTTCAAAGCATGCATGATGTGTTTCATGTGGCTAAACTGCAATTTAGTGCAGTCTGTCTACCTTTTAATATATTATTACGGCATTACTTTTTTTTTAACTGGCCATCTATGATTAAAACAAGTGTTAAGTGTTCTTGCATCACTAGACATGCATATATTGGTGCAGCCAGCCTAGCTATAATTTCTCACTGTGGCATGGCATGTGTTACTGGGTGTCTATGAGAAATCAACCATGATAAGTATAACATGGCTAGAGTGGCATATTTTGGTGCAGTCAGTCTAGCTATAATTTCTTTGTGCAATGGTATTTATTTGGTATTTTTGGCTGGGCATGCACACATTGGGCCTCATTCCGACCCAGGCGGTAAGTTACCGCCTGGGTCGTACCTTTACCACCATGGCGTAAACTATGTTTACGCCATGGTGGTTGGCGGACTTACCGCCCCATTCCGAGGTTGGCGGGGCGGTAAGTCCCCAATCCCCATTTACCCTTCCCCATTCCCATTTTTGCCCCATAGGGCATAATGGGAGTGGGGAAGGCGTTAATTACGCCACCGTAAATTACGGTGGCGTAATTAACAACAAGGTCCCTTAGCGCCATGGATTTTAACACCTGCTAAAAGCAGGTGTTAAATCCTCCATGGCGCTAAGGGACCTCGGAATCAGGCGGTAAGGGTCGGCGCTGTTTACGCTGCCGTAAAACCCTTACCGCCTGGGTCGGAATGAGGCCCATTAAGTGTTAAGTGGCTATACTTGCCTACATTAGTACAACCAGTCTGGATATACTTTTTCTGTGGCATAATTGTTTTTACAAGCTGATAGTTCTTGTATTGTAATACTAGCATTTAATGCTGCAGCCTGCATGAGCATGTATACGAACAGCCAGCAAGAAAATGTTTTTATACTGGCATGTGTTTTGGGGAAGGCATCATGAACGTTTGTTGGAAAATACTCCTGTGCACTGTTGGTGACTTGCATCTATTGTTTTTTTTTTTCATGTGCTACCATAAAAAACCAATTGCATTTTGAGCCATTATTTTACAGATATTCTCATGGGAGCCCCCGCACCACTCCTTTCTTGGTTCCGGCTCCCTCCGTTGCTCCACCTACAGGCATCCACCATAGAAACCGTTGAGGTCTCTTCCCAAGCGATGGGTACTCCCCAAGTGGAACATCCCTGATCCACTGGTGTCAAAGGAACTTTTCCCATCTTTAGTCTTCACAATTTCATAAATACTCTGTCAAATCAGGCTCACTGTAGTCAAAAGGGAGATCAACAATGTTCTTGCAATATATGCATGTACGCCTACCTCCTATTGAGGAGCTGGATGATAACACAATGCTGGAAGGAGCACTCCTTGGCCCAAATGGAATGAGGAACACATTCTGTTTAAAAACTGCAGTCATAGGCTTTGGACCAAAGCCTGTGGCAAAACCTGAGGCAAAGGGGAAGCATAACTGAAACCCCACATATTTCGCAGATCTAATGAAATGTCTCCCTTGACAACAATTTGTTATGAGGGAAACAAAAGGCTAAGTCAATTGGTTTCCTAAAGGACTATTACATGGATGTCAACCCCTGTCAATGATAGCAAATGACTCTCCGCCCCAGAGAGTGTTGTGCACCCGGATCTTTCCAGGGATCAGTCATCTACCATCCTGCACAAGAAACGTCGCGGCCAGGTGGAGGAGTTTGCCTCGCCCCAGGTAATGTCCTTGCTGGGCTTTTATTGTTACCAGAGCACTTCCCGCTCCATGATGGCGGCCGTCGTGGCCTCTGAAGACTAGATGCCTGTTCCTGTCCTTAATCCGCCTACGCACAATGCAGATTCGCTGGGATTGAGTTTTTCCAATTCCTTTGTCAGGAGCCGGCAGCGAAGCTGGCCCCCTCTATGAGCCCCATTTAAGCGTTCTGACAATGCTCCTGTCTGGGCCTCTCAGGGCGTGGACGGTGCACCAGCGGACCCTGTGCCTCCCGTTAAATTATCCTACTCTTCCTCCATTCGCCGTCCACACCTTTAATCAACAGGGTAAGGTTCCCTCACTGCAGCCTTATTTCTAGGTGGGCTTCTACTTCCTGGGATTCTTCAAGCCTTTATTCCAGAATTGTTCTACCTGCTGAAGTTCTGTTTCCCTTCAATCTACTTGGTCTCCACATACACTATAAACAGCCTGCGCTGCCTGTGCACCCTGCTGTCATCCTTCTCTCGCCTGCTGCGAGCGGAATCCACATTACTACTTATGCAACTTCTGATTTGAACATTTTTGCTCAGCTAGTGCCGTCTTGCATTCCTCATTGCTTGCAATCTTGATCCTGTCCCTGCACTCAGCCCCTTGCTTCCGCTGCCCTAATCCCCTTACCCACCTTTGATCACTGTTGTTTGCATGCCTGATGAAGCCCCTCGGTCCATAAGGCAAGGCTTTTCCAGGCTGCAGTCACGTGTACTGAACTGTCACCTGACTGGCTCTACATAGTTGTAATGTATATACCTGTACCTGCTCACCTGTGTAGCCCCCTGCCCTTGAGGCAAGGCATTCCAATGAATCACTGTTTGTCTGTATGCCCGATGTAGCCCCTCATTCCATAAGGCGTGGCTTTCCAAGCTACAGTCACCCTTACCTACCTGTCACAATTGCATGACTGATCCCTCCTTAATGCAGTTTACCTATTTACTCCTGCACTTTTAACTTGTTCAACTTGTTTTGTATTTAATGAACTCATCAGCTACTCCCCTCCTCCACTTCCCTTACTCCCCTCTCCCCTTTTATGTTTAGCACTTGCACGTTCCATATCATCTCACGACCTAGTCAGAACGTTTTGTTGGCTTTCTTCCCTTCTACCCCGTACCTACACTTCCCCTCATTCCCCCTCTTCCCTGCTCTCATGCTATAGCACTGGCACATTCCAAAAGATTCAAGACCTTTTAAGACCATACGTTTTTCCCCCTCTTCCTCATCCCTTCCCCCGCCTTGTCTTGATGCACCTTGAAACACACATTTTGCTGTATAGTGTGCATTACAAATAACCAGTAAATAAAATGTTTCTCCCTACCAGTTGATAAAAGACTTGTTTAAATTATCAGTCTGAAAAAATGATTCGTACCCTCCCACCGTGAATGTGTACTTGAGCACTGCCCTGTGCATTGCCTTTAGCTCCTTACTGTTATACAATCTTTGTTTCCCTTGAACAGTCCATTTCCCTTAAGCTACAAGATCTTGTAGCATTGCACAGAAGCCTGTGTCAGAGGCAAAGGCATACCTTTGGGTACAGACTAGAAGAGTCAGGCCTCTTTCTCCAGATTCATAGATTCATCCAGATCATAGAGTGAAGCCAAAACTGCAATGCTTCCTTGAATTCCTCTGTCACTGAAATCATCTGGAATAGAGCAAGCTGGTTCTTGGACGGATGTTGCTTAATACACAAGCATCAAGACTGGACTTCTTTAAAAGAGGAGCACCAAGTCTATATTTCAAAGTAGATGGAAAATCACCTTGTGAAAGAGAGACGTTGAGGATGGGGATTGGGAAATTATCAAAGCATTCAGGATATTGCCTAAGGTATCTTGCTTTAATAATATACTATGAGGTATGTATTTTATGTATGTATTTGAGCATTTGTAGAGCGCATATCCACAAGGGAACCGGGCAACAAAGATTGCATTTGGGCGCAGATGTTAGAGTAATACAGAAACAGAAGCCAACGTTAGCTACTGTTATTAGATGAAAAGATGAGTTTTCTGTTTTTTCCTGAATTCCAACAGGACTTGGTGTTTCAGAGTTCGTAGGGTATAGCATTCCTTTCTCGTGGCCCTGCATGGGAGAAAAGTCTGTCGCCTCATTTCACAAAATTCGACTGCGGAACCACTAGAAGCTGTTGTGACGAACGCAGACAGCGTTCTGGACATTAGGGCGAAATCTTTGACAGCAGATATTTCGGATGGGTCCCTGGATACACCTGAAGACCAGACAGAGGGTCTTAAACAGCACCCTCTGTTGTAAAGGCAACCAATGGAGATCCCTCTGAGGATGCGAGATGTGTGAGTGGCATGACAAAGAGCAAATCAACCTAACGGCTGAATTCTGTGCCACCTGCAGCCGCTAGATTTGCTTCTTCAGAGCTCCAATAAGCAGAGCATTACAATAGTCAAGCCTTGAATTAACCAAGGCCTGACCACCAAGGAACGATCTTTAGGTGTGATCAATGGGATTAGCGGCTTTCACTGTCTCATTGATCTGCAGATTGCCTCTTAGACTTGCCTGCCAGAGACAACCAAGAATTTTTACTTTTGAGGCATATGATGAAGAGGGCTCAAATAACTCAGGACAAGGCAAATGCAAGAGAGTTATTGCGAATTTTTTCTGGGACCAAACAGGATAACCTCTTTTGTTTGGGTTTAACTGGAGCTTGTTAGCGATCATCCAGCTCTTGATTTTACAGGCACATGCAAGTACTTTGTGGCTTCCATAGGTTCATTTAGCCGCACATAGATCTGCGTGTCGTCGGCATAGGAATGATATAGTAAACCAAACTCAGCAAAAATGTCCAACAATGGGCGAATAGAAATGTTGAAAAGCAACGGTGAAAGTGAGGAGCCCTGAGGAACTCCATGTATAACTGCCAAAAAGTCTGGAATAAAGGTCCCCAGTTTAACCTGTTGGAAACCATCATTTTAAAAATTAGGTGAACCATTGCGATGAGGCGTTGGGCTGTGGCAGAAAGTCTTCAGACGGGTGTCTCAAAATCTACTTTATCAAGGGCAGCCAATAGGACCAATATGACTAGCATGCTGACATAACCCTCATAGGGTGCCTTGAGAATGTCATCCCAGAATGTCAATAGTGCCGTCTCGGTCCCATGGCTCGGTCTAAAACCGGATTGATCAAGAATTCCCTGATCCTCCAAGAAGGCCTGTAGTTGAATCTTAACAATCTTCTCCAAAATCTTGGATAGCCAAGAGAGGCCTGCGATTGGGTGGCAGTTAGAGAGTACCTTGGAATCCAATGTATTCTTTTTCAATAGAGGTGTAATGTAAGACATTTTCAATTCCATTGGGATACAACCCTGTGTTAGTGAAGCATTTACAATGGCCAACACCAGTGCACTTAAGGCATCCATGTGTCTTCTAACCAATTAAGCAGGAATTAGGTCGTAATTATGGTCAGTGGGTTTTAGATTAGACATAAGGTTGCTAATCATATCCAGATCCACAAGTTTAAGATCAAACTTTCGACAGAGCTGCTCTAGTGGTTATTGGATACTGCCCAAGTTTCTAGGTATATATTGGCTCTAATCAAGTCAATCTTTTCTGTGAAGAAGACATTAAATTAATTAGCCAACTACAGAGATGGCGCAAGACGTGGAATGGTACATGAGGGGCCTATTTTAACATTTGTATCGGATTTTAAAGAATTTCTTTTTATATTGTGTACAGGTATTGAAGTTTTGAATTGTGTGGCTGGAGTTCACTTTCCTAGCCTCTTAGTGTCTCTAGGACCCTTGTTAAAAAGGTAGGATTCAAATAACTGAGTAGGGTTGCGATTGATGATAAATAAGCTGAAGAAAGGCATTCCAGAAAGGAACCGTATAAGGAAGAAAGGAGTATCATTCCCATCCAGCTTTGATTTTGATTCTGTCTGCATATGCAAGGTTTTCTCAGAAGATATTTTCTGCAGCTTGTGGATCTGCTTAGATTCACATGCTTTGCATTGGCCACCATCTAGTGGTTGGTTCAAAGCATTAGACATTTTTTTTTGTCTAGTTATAAAAAAGTGGGTGGTAATAGGGGCGTACCTGTAACACTATCCCTACCCTACATATAAGGGTTCCTATGGCATCGAACACGACGAGAGAGCAATGCTGCCTAGTATCATTGGATGCCAAAAGGCACACCACGCAGTAAACATGCTGCAGTAGGGTGAGTGGGAAAGAGCGAAGTTATACCTTCATGCACACACATGTTGTTGGAGAATGCCTTTAAACCCCATTGCAGATTCACCTACACACAGCTCTAGCTCGCCAGTTTCCTGACTACACAATGGAGAAGACTCCATTTAAATTCTGCCCTAGGGGCAATCCCAAATTCCCCTGAAAGGACACACATCTTGGGTGCAATAGCTGTCTTCCAAGGGATCATGACCACTCTCAGTGCAAAACCGGCAGGCCGAAGATGTTAATAGTGTCAAGCAAAGAGGTGGGCAGACTTTGCTGTGCAGGTCGAAAGGTAATTGGGCGAAACTGCCGTTACCTTGGAAGATCTTGAAGCACAAGAAGCTGGCATCGGTTTTGATAGTGATTGCGAAGAGCAAGAGATTGAGGGAATGCATTGTTTCCTCACAGCCGCCCCCGGCTCCATGTCGATGTCCGGTTGTGCTGTGGCAACAGCCCCTGCCGTCCAGAAGGCTGAACATGACCCAAGCCAAAGGAAAAATACACTAACATCGAACAAAACACTTGCACGACTGATCGGTTATGGCACCGAAAACCCAGAATATTTCAACACTTACTTTACCAAAACACACACCGGTTCAGCGCATAAACCCACAACGCTGATGGAACAGGGCGGGGGTAAACAGAAACACAGGACCACGTCTGAGCACTCGATAACCACACCTAAAAAACACATGACACCCGAACAAACCTCAAGGACAAAGACGTTTCAATGTCTAAATCTCTGAAAACTCTTTTGATAGATTCAGGGGTTAAGTGAGCAATGTTCACGGAAGGAAAAGGAACGCTTTCATGTGCTATGCAGAAAACTGGCAGTACCATAGGTGCAGGGTCTCCACATTAATCTACCCACAGGGGACAGCTAGACAAAAGAGGTTTAATTTCCTTATTGGGAAGATGGAATCCTTAATGGAATTTTGCAAAAAATTCCCAAAAAAGAGAAAGCGGGAACAGGGCCCAGAATACAGCCCAAAGAGACAAAATAGTAGCAGCACAAGCAATGCAGGCACATGAGGAAGAGGAAGAACTAGTTGAGGAAGAACTGACGTAGATGAGATTGTGAGGTACTATACTCTTCCATCCCCAGACCAAGCAGAACCTTCCACCCCATCCTCTTCCACAAAGGACCAAGTCTTGTATGTGGATCTCTAAAGGAGACCAGCTACAAGGTTTATATTCAAAAAAAGTAACCCCAAGAGACAGATTTTATTGATGGCCTCCTCAAAGGAAATCTGCATCACAATCCACACCTTTGCTTAAAAGTGTACTTAAAAGAATCCCTCCGTCCTTGGCCAACTTGGTGCAAACTACAACCCTTTTTCCATAGTAAGAAAAAGAAAATTTAGGTGCCTATTATGCAGCCCATAACCCTCCTTATGGATGCTTTTGGTGGCCACCAATGGGACATCTAGTATGTAGCCCCTCTCTTCAGATTCTAACCAGCGCATGCTGGCCTCTGATATATTTGAAGTAAGATTTTACTAGAGGGTATGGCTGGAGGGCCCATGTGAATCTGAATGATGCCAATGCTGGAGAAATGGAGTTACAGGTAAGAAACGTACCCTCTTCTCCAGCATTGGATCTTTCATAGATTCACAATCTATGAATAGATTATACAGCCACATACACTTAGTTGGCGGGTAGACTGCAGGAAAAACCATACCTTACTGAAATAGACTCGGGAGGACTACTGTTCCCATCTTTGTGTCTGCAGCGTGCTCCTTCTGGATGCCTGGCAAATGTCTGCCTGGGGAATCCCGTACCACATCGCTGCAGATGCTCTTGTTAAGTGGGCAAGTGGAGGCCCACAAGCGAGAAAGAGCTGCGTGGAATGTCTGGAGGACTTGAGCGCTCTCATTACATCCAGGGACTGCAGCGCAACCTCTTCCGGGGGTTTTGAGCATTGGAAGACCAGAGGGGGTGCAATGGACGAATGTTTATGGAGCTCAGAGTGTACCTTAAGTATACAGTGTGGGTTGGTTCTAAGGACTAGCTTATCTTTGTAGGACTGGAGATATGGCTCTGTTATCGTAAGTGCCTGCAATTCCAAGACTCTTCTTGCTGATGCAATGGCTATTGAGAAAGCAACCTTCCATGACAGGAATTTTAGGAGAGTTGTAGCCAACTGCTTGAATGGTGGCTTCATGATTCCCGCAAGGACTATTGTAACGCTCACCTGACTCCCACGGAGGCGCTGGCCTGGTTCACGCTGCTGTGACCTCTTCTAAGGTGATGCGCAGGGTCCGGAAGACGGAGTGGACCGGGCCCCCAAATCTGGCTCATCTGGCTCGCAGAAGTATCCTTCTGTAGGCGAAAATAGGGGATTAACTGTCTGCAGGGTAATGCAATTGGCCTCCCACTTTCCCCTCTCACCCTCCTCGAAACCCTTCTGTGATTCCCCGTAGCGTCTCACCTTAGGGTCTGGAAGGACGAGCTCTCCATCCTGCTTCTGATGCAGGGGCGCGTTGGTATCCAGTTACTTCACTGGATTTTCGGATTGGTGAGAACCAAACTTGCTTGGCTTCCAGGTAAGTTTTTTGATAAGAGGTTCCCCTTGTGTTCATGCATTAATGTACTAATGCTAGTGTATTTTTCCCCATAGGGGCCGGGGTACGGAATGCCGGGGAACAGGCACCGACCCGAGATGAGAGGTGAAATCCTTGTAGAAATCAGGTAAGTCTTTAATGAGCGTTTTTTGGTAATGTCTTTTCATTCGCTCATTAACGCTGATGTCTCGTTTTCCCCTTAGGGGCCGGGGTCCGGAAATGCCAGGATGCGGCGCGGACCCGAAATGAATAGGGAATGAATCAACAGGTAATTCTTAACATGGAGATTTAGCTTTCCTTATTCCCTTCTTTCTCTCATCTTTTGTTCTTGCCTTTTTCTCCCTAGGCGCTGGGGCGTGACTCCGAATCCGGATGATCGCTGCTGAACATGGAGGCGCCCTGTAAAGGTGAGTGGAATGCGGCGCTGCAGCGATCGACGCAATGAGCTTTTAAATAAGTCTTCCTTTTCAGGATTGTCGGCGAGATGTCTCCGGGATGCGGTTTTAGCAGGTAAGGACTATTCCTTCTTGTGTTCTCTTCTTCTTTTCCTTTGCAGGTGATCCAGGATCCTGGCAGGCGTGGCAGAAGTCAGGATGCAGGAGCAGACACGGTGAGCATCCAGCTGCTAGATGCAGAACAACGCGAAGCACGTGTGGCTGTTGGGGTGGGGTTTAAATAGCCTTGGAAGAAGTTCCAGGTATGTATCCTTCCTCCAATCAGGTATGGCCGACCACGCCCGGATGGTAAATTAGTCCCACAGGTAAAGTAGTTCCTTTCAGGCCTCAAGGAGGCCTGGATCCTGCAGCATGGTCTGCATCAGGTACGTGCACCCAAGCACTCCCATAATGAGCCTGGCGCCTATGGCACCAGGACTGATGTCTTTCATGAGCCTGGCGCCATAGGCGCCAGGACACTGTCCAAAGGGCCCCTATATGGGGTTGCTGGGTCTTTCCTTGGGGACTGGATGTCCGCTTTCGGGGACGCAGGGCTTGAACCGGCTCCCCGGGAGCGGGCATCATGACAGCACTCCCCCCCCCAAGGCCCCTCCCAAGGTTGTTCCCTCTGGGGGTTTTGGTTTGTCTGGGAAGAGTCGGTGGAATTTCCTGACTAATCGAGGTGCATGCACATGGTCGCTGGGTTCCCACAACCTCTCCTGAGGTCCGTACCCCTTCCAATCAATTAGGTAGAACAGTTTTGACCTAAACATTTTTGAGTCTAAAATGTTCTTCACTTCGAATTCGGGCTCCCCATCTATTAGAATAGGTTCTGGAGGTTTGAGTAGTCGGGTTCCGGGTACCACTGGTTTCAGAAGTGACACATGAAAAACAGGGTGAATTCGCATACTAGCTGGTAAATCAAGTTTACCAGCTACTGAGTTAATTATTGCCGTAATAGAATAAGGTCCCAGATATTTTGGGTTAAAATTTCGAGGCCCTTTGAGTGGTAAATGTCTGGTAGCTAACCACACTTGATCCCCAATCTGATACTGAGGTGCTTCACTCCGATGTAGATCAACATTCTCCTTGTATTTTCTCTTGGCTTGTTGTAAATGCGTAGTTGCCTCTTTGAAGGCTTGGGTAATTGTAGAATGCAGATGTTCTACTGCAGGCATTCCGAGGTTCTGAGGTGAGTCAAGGTTTGAGGTTCGAGGGTGATGCCCAAACAAAGTATAAAAAGGACTGTGGCCAGTTCCAGAGTGTACCGAATTATTATATGCGTATTCGGCTATCCAAAGAATGTCTTTCCAGTTGCTTTCAGATTGCTGTAACATACACCGTAAGTACTGCTCAAGGGTCTGATTTGTCCTCTCGGTCTGACCATCGGTCTGAGGGTGGTTACTGGTCGATAATCTTACGTCGATCTGCGCCATTTGACAACATTTGCGCCAGAAGTGGGAAATGAATTGGCTTCCCCGGTCAGAGATTAGTATAGATGGGAATCCATGTAGCCGAACAATATTTTCGAGGAATTCTTTGGCTAGGACAGAAGCTGAATGTAAACCTTTCAAAGGAATAAAGTGGGCCATTTTGGAAAACAAATCCACAATTACCAGAATAGTATTGTACTCCGAACAAGGAGGCAGGTCCGTAATAAAATCCATTGATAGGGTGTGCCATGGTGCTGGCGGTATGTCTAGAGGTTGAAGGAGACCGGCTGGTTTTTTCTTTTGACTTTTATTTTGGGCGCAAACACCACAGGACATCACAAAAGATTTAACATCTTTTCGCCAAGAGGGCCACCAAAATTGTCGTTTCACCTTTTCCTCTGTCTTGGCAATACCGGGGTGTCCCTCTATTAATGTATCATGATAACCGGAAATAACTAGTTCGTGTAATTCGTTATGTGGCAGGAATAAGCTTCCTTGGAAATAAGGTAAACCATTATCTATGGTAAAGTCTGATCCCTTTTGTATCCAATCCTGTAAGGTTGTAGGGTCCAGGAGTTGTTTCACTCTGGCTTGAATGTCTTCAAGCGTCTGTAACAAAGTCATGCCTAGAATCCTCTGTTCGGGAATTATTGGTACTGGTTCTGAGTTTGTATCAGATTCTCCCATTCCAATTCGGGATAAGGCGTCGTCTTTGCCATTCTTGCAGCCAGGTCGATAGGTAATCACGAAATCAAATTCAGCGAAAAACAAAGCCCATCGGAGCTGCCGTGATGACTGAGCCTTGGCGGTTTTCAAATACTGTAAATTCCGGTGATCAGTGATCACTGTGAGGGTATGTCGAGCGCCAAGCAGATAATGCCGCCAGGCTTTAAAAGCGGACTTAATGGCTAACAGTTCTTTGTCAGTGATTGCATAATTAACCTCGGATGCCAAGAATTTTCTGGACCAAAATGCTACGGGATGCAGTTGGTTGGTTTCGGGATCTCTTTGGGACAGGACAGCTCCCATGGCTAGGCTGGATGCGTCAGTCTCGACGACATAAGGGAGATCTGGACGCGGGTGTTTCAATATAGGTGCGGAGGTAAACTTAGCTTTTAAATCCTGAAAGGTCTGCTCGGCTTCTTCAGACCATTCAAAACGTTTATTTTTCCTCAAGAGTGCAGTAATGGGTTGTACCACGCGTGAAAATTCTGGGATAAACCTGCGATAGAAATTGGCAAAGCCGAGCATACTTTGAACCCCTTTTACAGAGCTAGGTGATGGCCATTTGAGGATGGCATCCACTTTTCTTGAGTTCATTCTGACTCCTTTGGGTGTCAGGATGAAACCTAGAAACTCGACTTCTGTGGTATGGAAAACACATTTCTCCAATTTAGCAAATAGTTTGTGTTGGCGCAGTTTTTCAAGTACTGCCCTGACGTGTTTTCTGTGATCAGATTCCGAAGAGGAGTACACCAGAATGTCATCGATATATACGACAACACAAACATCGATGAGTTCCCGAAGGACATCATTCATGAAGTATTGGAAGGCAGCCGGCGCGTTACACAATCCGAAAGGCATCACCTGGTACTCGAATAATCCGTATTTAGTACGGAAGGCAGTTTTCCATTCGTCGCCTTCTTTAACTCGTACCAGATGATAAGCCCCCCGGAGATCTAACTTGGTGTATATGCAAGCGTCCTTCACCTGGTCAAGGAGTTCAGGGATCAGAGGCAGAGGATACCGGTTTTTAACCGTTATCTGGTTCAATGCGCGGTAATCGATACAAGTTCTAAGGTCGCCTTCTTTTTTGGGCACGAAGAACAAAGCCGAGGATGCCGGGGACTTTGACGGGCGAATAAAACCATTAGCTAGGTATTGATCCAAATATTGTCTCAAATGCAGGTTCTCAGGTTCGGTAAGGGCATAAATCCTGCTACAAGGGGGTTGTGCACCGGGCACCAGATCGATTTGGCAATCGTACGATCTGTGAGGAGGTAACGTGTTGGCCTGTTCCTTTTGGAAGACGTCCTGAAAGTCTTGGTATTCCGGAGGTAGTTGCATGGAGGCAGAGGTTACAGATGCTAGATTAATCTTCAGGTTTTCTGGGTAGCAGGTTTGTGTACAATCCGGGAAGGTTATTCTCTTAGCTCGCCAATCAATTTGAGGATTATGTGTCTCTAACCAAGGGATTCCAAGAATAACCTGAAACTGTGGAGCCTTGATTACATCAAACACAACACCCTCCCAATGGCCGTCTGGACCAATAAGAGTCACCTCAGTAGTGGAATGTGTTACCGGTCCAGAGGCAATTTCAGTTCCATCGACTGTGGTGATGACATCTTTGCTGGTTTTAGGACAGAGAGGGAGGTTAATCCTTGAGACCAATTCACGATCCACATAGTTTCCAATAGCCCCACTATTGATGTATGCCTTTATTGCATGCAACCGCTTAGGCTGTTCTGGATCTACGAGAACCATTGGCACAATGAAATGCGAGGTCTGAGAGTTAGTTTTCAAGCCCGGCAAGCGGACCCCTACGCTTGTCGGGCAGAGTCGTTTCCCCGAAACAGAGTCTTCATGGTTTTTATCAGCGGCTCCTACCGCCTTTCGGGGCGGTTTTGCCGGGCAATCTCGTAGAAAGTGTCCAGAATTCCCACAATAAAGACATAATTTTAACTGCCGCCTCCTTTCACGTTCCTTTTGAGTTAAGGGTCCTTTAACCCCTCCAATTTGCATAGGCTCAGAGACATCAACTCCCTTGGGATTAGCATGGGTCTTGACCAACACCTGGGTCTCAAACCTGGACCGATCTGCTTTTCTGTTTTGAAGTCTGTGATCCAATTGGACCACTAAGTCTATATACTCTGTGCATTCTTGGGGCGGATTTACAACTTGGGCCAAGACATCTTTAAGTTCTCCGCGTAGGCCTCGATAAAACAACGTGACTCTCTTATCCTCTGGCCATCCCGTTTCCACAATTAGTCTATTAAAGGTTGCAATATAGGATAGGAGGTCCTGATTGCCCTGTCGCAGGGATAGAAGTTCGTCATCCAGAGCCTGCCCCTGAGAGTGTCGAGCAAATAACCTTTCCATGCTTCCTTGAAACCCTTGAAAATCACGGAGAATCGGGTCATCTTGAGTAACCAGTGGAACTGACCAATCGGCAGCGCAGCCGCTGAGATATGACAATACAAAGGCTACCTTGGTCTGATCATTAGGGAAGGCCCCAGGTCTGCATAGGAAGTGCAAATGACACTGATTCATGAATACGGCGAATCGTTTGGGGTCCCCAGCAAAGCGTTCGGGTGGGGCCAGCTGCATGTTTCCGGGTAGATTAATCTGCACAGGGTTACTGGAAACCACAAGAGCGGGGTTCCCTCCGGAACCGGGTAGAGGAGTTTGCCCAGCTTGACCTTGCAAAAGCTGTCTGGCCAGGTCATCAGTTCTTTCCTTTGATATTATTAATTCCCTTCTGAGGGCATTAGTCTCTTGACGAGCGGCATGTTCTTCGGCTCGTAATTCCCCCAGTAATTGGGCCAACTGATCAGTCTCAGAACTTTCCATAGCGCCTGGGTGGGAATTTGTAGGAAGGCTTCGCGTTCTGTAACGCTCACCTGACTCCCACGGAGGCGCTGGCCTGGTTCGCGCTGCTGTGACCTCTTCTAAGGTGATGCGCAGGGTTCGGAAGACGGACTGGACCGGGCCCCCAAATATGGCTTGTCTGGCTCACAGAAGTATCCTTCTGTAGGCAAAAATAGGGGATTAACTGTCTGCGGGGTAATGCAATCGGCCTCCCACTTTCCCCTCTCACCCTCCTCGAAACCCTTCTGTGATTCCCCATAGCGTCTCACCTTAGGGTCTGGAAGGACGAGCTCTCCATCCTGCTTCTGATGCAGGGGCGCGTTGGTATCCAGTTACTTCACTGGATTTTCGGATTGATGAGAACCAAACTTGCTTGGCTTTCAGGTAAGTTTTTTGATAAGAGGTTCCCCTTGTGTTCATGCATTAATTTACTAATGCTAGTGTCTTTTTCCCCATAGGGGCCGGGGTACGGAATGCCGGGGAACAGGCACCGACCCGAGATGAGAGGTGAAATCCTTGTAGAAATCAGGTAAATCATTAATGAGCGTTTTTTGGTAATGTCTTTTCATTCGCTCATTAACGCTGATGTCTCTTTTTCCCCTTAGGGGCCAGGGTCCGGAAATGCCAGGATGCGGCGCAGACCCGAAATGAAGAGGGAATGAATCAACAGGTAAGTCTTAACATGGAGATTTAGCTTTCCTTATTCCCTTCTTTCTCTCACCTTTTGTTCTTGCCTTTTTCTCCCTAGGCGCTGGGGCGTGACTGCGAATCCAGATGATCGCTGCTGAACATGGAGGCGCCCTGTAAAGGTGAGTGGAATGCGGCGCTGCAGCGATCGACGCGATGAGCTTTTAAATAAAAGTCTTCCTTTTCAGGATTGCCGGCGAGATGTCTCCGGGATGCGGATTTGGCAGGTAAGGACTTTTCCTTCTTCTGTTCTCTTCTTCTTTTCCTTTGCAGGTGATCCAGGATGCTGGCAGGCGTGGCAGAAGTCAGGATGCAGGAGCAGACACGGTGAGCGTCCAGCTGCTAGATGCAGAACAACGCAAAGCACGTGTGGCTGTTCGGGTGGGGTTTAAATAGCCTTGGAAGAAGTTCCAGGTATGTATCCTTCCCCGACCACGCCCGGATGGTAAATTAGTCCCACAGGTAAAGTAGTTCCTTTCAGGCCTCAAGGAGGCCTGGATCCTGCAGCATGGTCTGCATCAGGTAAGTGCACCCAAGCACTCCCATAATGAGCCTGGCTCCTATGGCGCCAGGACTGATGTCTTTTATGAGCCTGGCGCCATAGGCGCCAGGGCACTGTCCAAAGGGCCCCTATATGGGGTTGCTGGGTCTTTCCTTGGGGACTGGATGTCCGATTTCGGGGACGCAGGGCTTGAACCGGCTCCCCGGGAGCGGGCATCATGACAACTATATTGAGACTCCATTGTAGAGGTGCTTTCTTTGTTGGAGGTAATGATTGAAATGACCCTCGCAGGAAGTGTTTGATTAATCTGTCCTGGTGTATCTGGAGATGGCTGCCAGGTGTACCTTGATCGACGTATGGGTGAGGCCTCCCTGTCCTAACAATAGAAGATATGGCAGCACAGTTTCTGGCAGTGCTGCATAGCGGGCTGTTCACACCATCGACAGAACCTTCGTCACTTGCTCTCGTAGGAGCGATTGGTGGGTGCTGCCCTCGCAGCTCTAAGGATGTTTGTACACTCTTGCAATATGGTCAAGTGACCAAATTCTGAGACGTCAGAAGCCACGTGGTCAATTTCAGTGACTGTGGATCATGGTGTAGTACCCTTGCCTTAGTTCTGTGAGATTATGTCGGCATGGCCTTGTGAGTGGATTGGAATGCATTGAGTCAGTTGCAGGAGGTCCGAATACCACGTTTGGCGTGACCAATTGGGTGCTATTAGGATTACCGTACAGGGGTATGCCCGTATCATTTGGATTGTTTTGCAAAAGACTGGTATCGGTGGGAAAGCATAGGCAAATAGGTTTGTTTGTGAGGAGAAGGCATCTCCCCTCGTCCCTTGCTGCTGTAATCTGCTAGCAAACGGTTCACATTTTGCTTTTCATTTGGTTGCAAACTGGTTCACGGACGGGTGACCCTACTGAACGAAAAAACCCAGTTCAGCTGACTGCTGAGGCCATCCGCCACTGAATTATCAACCCCTGGGTGGTGAAACGCTTGAAGCATAATCCTGTTGGAGATGGCTCAGCACCATATCTGCTGAGAAAGGGTTGGCAAATGTGTTCCTTCCTGCTTTCTGATGCAGAACATTATTGTGGTGTTGTCGATGAGGACTCAGACTGTGGAGTTCCGGAGTACTGGCAGAAACAATTTGAGAGCCCATCCGACTGCCGTGAGCACATTTATGGGTAGTTTCATCAGTTGTCCATAGTCCTTTGACTTGGAGGGACCCCATGTGTGCAACCCAGCCAGACAGTGAGGCATCCGTCACCAGAGCATTGTCTGGCACTGGTTCCTGAAATGGGCAACCTACAGTTATGTTTCATGTGTGTGAACACCACTGCAGCTTGTGGGTGAGCTGTTGCGTGACTTTAACTTTGTCTTCCCAGGATCCTCTGACTTGAGACCAGTTGTTGGTGAGAAACTCCTGCAAGGACCTCATGTTCAGCCTGCAACATGGGATGAGGGGGATGCAGGAGGACATGGTGCCCATATCCCCATGCACTTCCTGACCAACATCCATCTTCCGGGGTTCAGGGCATGGGCCAGTGATGTGAGCGATTTCACTTGGTCTTGATAGCGTCTGACTATAGCTTCTGCCATGGAGAAGTGTTCTCCAAGAAATACCAGCTTCTTTGATGGCTGTAAAGAAGACTTGTTTATTGCAAAGCCAAGCTGCTGACGTAGGCTTTGGTTTCTGAAATTGATCGCTGCGCTCCCATGATGCTTCGTGCCCGTACCAGCCAATCATCTAAATATGGATATATATGAAGGCTGCAGCAAGTTGTGCCAGGCTTTTGGTGAATGTTTGAGGCGCTGACTTCAACCGCACTGGGAGCACATTGAACTGATGGTGCTGGTTGCCTACCACAACATACAGGTACTTCCAGTGTTTCCGATGTATTGGGATGTGGAAGCATGTGTCATTAAGTCTAGGGATGCCAAGTACTTGTGTGGTTGTACTGCCTGCTGCAGCCTCCTCATCTTCAATCGCTGTTTTGGATGAATTTGTTTAATTTGCGCAGGTCTAGTATGGCGCGTAGTATCGGGTGCTGCTCTTCATCTAGCTGTTTTTACAACAAAATGCCGGGAGGAAACTCCCTTGCCCTGAAGATGCTTTGGCACCCTTTGTATAGCATTTTTTGCCAGCATTTGTTTCACTTCGTTCCTGAGCACCTTTACGTGCGGTGTTAAACATTTCAATGGAGGGATACTTTGTGGCTGCCTCGTGAATTCTAGCAGGTGCCCCTGATGAACAGCTTGTAGCACCCATTTGTCTTATGTTGCACCACTGATGGATGTGACGTGCCACCTGCCCCCCTACTTGCACTATATCGATGTTGCAGTCACGCTTGAGACTTCGCTCTTCCCATTTGGGAGCCGGAGGATCCTCTTCAGTGTTGCGGCTGCCTGTATTCTTTTGGGCCCTGGTAGCCCTGGACATTTTTGTTTTGAAGCCTTGTGAGAAGTATGAGGTATTACTGTACATTCTGGAACCTATGACATTCGTATAGGAGTTTGTCCGTACTGATGCTCCCCTGAAGGGACGAAAAGTCTGTCTGCTCTGCAATGGTGTTAGCAACAGAACTGTGTTGGCATCGGCTTTCTTTGCCTTTAATGCCTCGTCAATCTTGGGACTAAACATACTGTCGCCTTTGAAAGGCATGTTGATGACTTTGTTGTACCTCATGTTTGAAGTCCATGCAACACAGCCATCCCTGCCTACATAGATATGATATATGATATGGCATTTGTAACGCACCTATACACAAGTGTTTCAAGGCGCGACGAGGCAGGGGGTGGGGGGGGACAAGGGGAGACAGAAAACGATCCTACTAGGCCAGGTGTCATTCAGATCGCGCAAGTGCAAGGGTAGCGGGACTGGGAAAAAGTGCAAGGGGAAGGGGAGAGGGGAAAGTGCAGTACATGGTTAGTAGAATACAAGATAAGTAATAGGGCCAGCTGGTGGCAAGTGCAAGGTAAGTGCCGGGAGAAGGGGCTGTAGGATACAGAGACAGTCCCGTAGTGCAGGTAGGCAGTGCAGGGAAGAGTGGCTGAGCCAAGGTCTGAGATCGGTGAGTGGCCCAGTTACAGATTCAATGCAGGTTCAGTGATTTTAGCAGGGGAGAGCGGGAGAGAAAGTGGAGGCAAAGAGGAAGGTTTTGAGGTGCTTCCGGAACCGGAGATGGTTCTCCTCAAGTTTCAGGGAGGCAGGAAGGCTGTTCCAGAGGGAAGCCCCTGCTGCGGAGAGAGATCTACCCCCAGCTCGTTGCTTGGAGAAGCGGCTGACCCTGAGGTAGTTGGAGGTGAATGAGCGAAGAGCTCGAGAAGGAAGATATTTAGGAAGAGAGAGTTGAAGGTATTTTGGCCCAAGGCCCCAGAAGGCCTTGTGGACAATGCAGAGGGTTTTGAACTTAATCCTCGCTACCACTGGGAGCCAGTGTAGTGATTTCAGTCCTAGAGAGATACGGTCTCTGGGCTTGAGGCCAAGGACAAGTCTTGCAGTCCTGTTCTGGATGAGCTGCAAAGGGCGGAGAGTAGAGGCAGGAAGATTTAGATAGAGGCTGTTACAGTAGTCCAGCTTCGAGAGAACCAGGGCTCTGGAGACAGTGAGCTTCTGGGGGAAGGAGAGGAAAGGAAGGATACCTCTGAGGAGGTGTAGCTGGTAGTGTGACTTCTTAGGGACGTCGGATATGTGAGGAGAGAAAGAGAGTGTGGAGTCGAAGATGACCCCGAGGTTTTTTGCCTTGCAGGTAGGAGCAGGAAGAGGGCCAAGGGAGGCCGGCCAGAGAGCTGCAGGGAAGGAGGGAGTGGGTGTGCCGATGAGTAGAATCTCAGTCTTACTGGCATTAAGGCAGAGGTTGTTGCCGGCACACCATTCCTGGATAGCAGAAAGACAGTCAGAGATGAGGGAAGGGGAAGAGGAGGCCGAGGGTAGCCTGAAAATGAGCTGGGTATCATCCGCGTAGCACTGAAAGTTGGGACAGAGCGGCGATGCGGTGAGCAAGAAGTGCCAGATACTGGTTGAACAGCCAGGGGGAGAGGCTTCCACTCAATTGCCTATCTGTTTGAAACCGTTTCAGCCAAATCAACAGCAAGTTTAATGTTATAATTTGAGGCTTCCTCATCCTCCTTTGGAATAGCCATTGCTTTGCTAAGCTTCTCTTCATACCTAGCCATGATCGCTAATGAGTTGGCCGCTTTTATCGTAGTGGCCCCTACTGTTAGCATATTTTTCCAAAGGCGTCCAGCGTTCAGCCCTTGCTCTCACGTGCATTTTTGTGGGTGGGTGTGCACGTGTGAGTGGACTTTTCTGCTTGAGGCAGGTGAGACCACAGATTCTGACGCAGGCTGTGCAATGAGATACTTTGGTGTGGCCTACGGGGTCTTGCATTTCCTTTCTAGACTGCCTTTGATGGCTGGCTTTTTGAAGGGATGCCTCATGGTACGAAAGCCCGTCCTCCCATGCACGGTCGAGGATAGGGATGACCACTACCAACTTACGTCTCTTATTTATGTGATCAAAGACAAAACACTCTTCTTTTCTCCTCCAATGGTGTGAGGCCAAATTTTTGGCATGCTTTCATTATCATTGAGTGAAATGCCCCATCTATGTAGTACTCGTTGGTGTCCCACTGGTTACCTTGGGCAGACACACTGTGGTAGCAGTGGATGTTGTATCCTCTGGCTCCTGGTCTGTGTCCGTATTGGTGATTTCACCTTCCTCTTGCTCCTTTGCTCATGGTGTAAAGGAGGGCCCCGTTGATGGACGCTCCGTTTGAGCCGGTGCAGTCTTCTTCAGTTTGACTGCTCACCCTTAAGGCAGCTTTTCTGGTGGCACGCACGTCAGCTAGACATGTAAGCAAGCTCTAGGCTCCCTTGTAAATCTCCATTTCTGCATTTTGTCAAAGAGAAGGCATCACTTAAAGTCTGACCCAAATTCCTTCCCAAGGTGGTATCGCAGTTTCGCATCTCTCAGAGCATTGGCCTACTGTTTTTTCTACCCTCCTTCTCACCCTTCTAAAGATGAGGAAAGGCTGCACAGGCTAGACTCAAAAGGCTGCTCAGCTATTATGTGGCCAGGACAGCAGGCTTTAGACGCGGCGATCACCTTGCCTTCTTGCAATCCAGGAAAAGTATGGCAGAGACAATTTCACATTGGATAATCCTCTGCATTGCAGAACTCTACCAGAAAGTGGGTACAGAGTTTCCACCTGGCATCAGGATGCAGTCCACCAGTGGTGTGGCTACTTACACGGCTCACAAAGGGATGTGGCAGTGAAAGAAATCGGTCAGGCTGCGAGTTGGTCATCTCTCTACACGTTCAAACAACACTATTGTCTGTGCTGGCTGCTGATGCCCGATTGGAAGAGCAGTGTTACAAAGCTTTCTCATTTGAAACTTTCATCCCGCCACCATGTGCTGTAATGATTTGGTATGAGCAATCTGCGGGAGAATGCAATCCATTGAAGGAGAAATGACTTACCACTAATGTTCTTTCAATGGATTCTTCTTCCAGGTTCATCGCCCTCCCATCCTGCCCTGCTATGAAAGTGGTCTGTTGCCGTTTTCTGGTGTTTTAACAAAAAAGGGTTGACGTTTTGTTTGTTGGACAAGTTTCGGTGCAATGCTGATTGTGTATTTTCAACCTTTGGCTCATAGTAAAGTGTTCTGATTCCTCCTTTTGTGGCTGCTAATACTGGCGGTGCGGGGGGTGGTTGGAAATGGAGATACGGGGCATAGCAATCTATTCTATGTAATGCCGACATGTCCTGAGTCGATGAGTGCCATTGCCAAGTCGAGATGGGTCGACGTAGAGTTGCACTATCCCCCCTGTGAAAAGGTTTCTGAGCAGCTGATGCTGGAAGGGATATCTATCGGATGTCCCTTCCAGCGACCATGAGGAATACGCAGGAGAAGAATCCTTAGAAAGAACATTACTGATAAGTAATTTCTCCTTCTCTTTGGTGTATACCACAAGGCAAATCTTGCCCTGTGGCTGAAGCAGGCAGTCTAATCTACACGAACACTCCACAATTGCTTTGCAGCTTCTTAGCTGTCCAGAGATAACTGGGCCCCAAACTGTCCCTCTGATGTCTTTGATGGTCAGGCAGGCTGTGCTCTTGCTGTCTGAAATGCTATATTGTCTCCTGCCATCAGCATCCTCTTTGTTTTGCTGCTCAGCTTACACTCAAAATGATAGCATTTTTTTTGGTTTTTCTGCTTCACAGACGGTGTTTGATAGGAATTCTAAAATAAAACTGCATATATGTTGGCTATAATAATTAAAATTATTTTGAGGAATTATTGGATTGCTGAGTGGCATGCAGAATGTTTTACAATGTGATACCCTGGTTTGTTATGCCTTTAACTACCCTCAGCCCCCGTTAGCAATTTTTTCACTCTGGCTTACACAGTTCAGACAAGAACACAGTCTATCTGTAAGTCTGTTATCGGTAGTCATTTACCTCTCATTTAAATCTGTGAGTTTGAAGGTTTGTCTCATATTCTATTTCCCTGTATTGCAAGAACGGTACCTTATACAGTTGCTCCCAAGGACCTTTCTATGTGTTCGTGAGATTTTTCCATCTAGTGTTGGAGAAAGTCTTCCACCCGTTTGTTAGAGGCTCTCCAAGCTGTCATGAGTTGTCTGCATGCCTTTATCATAAGTTCTCTTCCAGTGCCTTTGTGATGCAATATGCTCGTTTGCTTTTCTAAATCTATTTGGAGCCTGGTAACGTTTCATGGGTTCATGTTGAAGGTGCACCATGGCCGCCTCTTTCAGGCCTGTTACGTTGTGTAGGCTTCTTTACTCATTGTTGGTCGCAGTTTGGCGTGTATCTTTCTTTTGTTCCATCCCATCAGCTTGGCTTGAGGGTGTTGGTGGCTGGCTGTTGAGACCATGCTCCATGTGTTCATGGTTGGCGGGGAGCCCATCTTGCGACTGATTATTGGTCTTCTATTCTGGCATTTGCACCCCTGGGAGTAAATGCCTTCAGTTCACTGGAGCACTTGCTTCACCAATGGTTGTTCCGACACACCTGTTGTGTTCATTGTGGCATATGTTTTCTTTAAACTACCCGACATGAACACTCCTAGGTGGCCGTAAGCAGAGCTGTGTGCTTTTTGTCGTATTCAATGCTTGAAAAAGAACGATTTTACACGCAAGGAGAAACGCACGAATGAACTACATTAAAAGGGGTACATTCTGAGCCAGTTGCCCTCAGTATGTGCTGTGGGGTGGGAGTGGTGTGTTGCGGTCAATACTTGCATGTTTTTGATTTATTTATGGTCCGGTATGGAATTTAGATCTCCTCCTGAAGGAAGTAAGGCAGGTTTCCGCTCTTCTTTATATAATTTTGGAGTCTCCAGTGGTGTCTGTCTTTGACCAATATGGCATCACTCAGTATCATTAACGGGTTTCCAGCTGGGTGGTTTGGTGTACATGCCTTCATGACAAATGGATTCCTTTCAGCAAAGTTGGATCCCGGGCAAGGATACATCGTCATCAAGTAAGGTATGTGTTGAGCAGGAGGTGTACTCAGTATAATGAATATCAGCGTCAGTAATGGATGCACTAACTAGCAAGGGTAAGAACCTCTTTTATAGCGCAACATTATTAATGTTTACTTCAATAACTGAACACTGGAACATGCAACTCTTTCTTTCCATGTGCTCTATTTAAAAGCAAATAAAGTGAGATTTTTACCGTATTTATTCGACAAAATTGTCTAGTATATGCCTGTCTGTTTATTTAAATGTCTTCCTTTCTGTTTTGTTACTTTTGTTATCCAGTGTCCCTTGCCACCGAGAGGTTGCTTCAAGTCCTCTTTTTAGTTGTCAATAATCTGGAAATAGCCAAAAGCTGAGTGGTAGGAAAGTAAATCCATGTTTGACAAATGTTTGCTGTTTCAATCCAGCTATTTCAATGTTATTTTATATTTAGCTCCCCACACTTATTGTAAATAGGTTTTCAGTTTTGAAGGTTTTAGTCCAGTTGGTGCTACACTTTCAGAGGTAGTAGCCATCTCTACATTCAAATCTAAATCTTGTAATGTGGTTAGCCCTGCATTGGCAATTGCGCAGGAACGAAACTGATCTTTCCCTTGACATTCGCCTCTGCAGGTACCTATGGCCTAATGACATCTTTGGAAGCAGCTCCGATGACGAGGTTCAGACGCTGTTGAATATTTACTTTCGGCATCAAACTCTGGGACAGACGGGCACATATGCCTTAGTGGGATGCAACCAAAACCTCTCCGAAATCTGCACCAAACTGATGGAGCTGAATGTGGAGATTCGAGACATGATACGCAGAGCTCAGAACTACCGGGTTGTGTCTAGTTTTCTTCCAGACTCCAGCGTTTCCGGCACAAGTCTCTGACAGGAGGATGGGGCCTTCCTTCTGTCACAAGCTAGATGTGCTGGCTTGCTGGAGCAAAGTCACGTGGGATCTACTCCTCCTTAGGAAGGCTTGCTACAGCTGTCCGTGCTCATGTTACCATTAAGACGTTTTCTGCAAATAATTGGGCGGAGCTTCAGCGGTGTAGCAACACTATACGAACAAAGGCAGCATAGTACAAGCAGGGCAGAACACCGTCTTGTTTTTGTTGCACAACTAATAGTATTTCACTGACAACGTCAACTCACTACTGAAAAGGAAAGTGACTTCCATTGCATACCAAAGCCTGCTTTCTCGAACAATGTTTCCTTTCTATAGAGCTTCATGTTAGGGTGGCGAAAGTGCAATGATTCCTTTGCGAAAGGATAGAGTTATATATATATAAATATATATATAAATATATATATATTTTTTTCCAATGTTAAATACTTGTAAACTTATTTTTTTTTCTGGGCTGAGTGGATGGCAGGCAGAATGAAGCTGGCCGCAGGATATTGCAAGGTTGTTGGTCAAACGCTGAAGGGCCTGTACATATAGAACATTGTAAATGGACTACACTGTAATGTACACTGTAATTTAAACATGATTACTGTATCTTAAAAACACTGAGCTGCTATGAAGTATGTTTCCTAAAATCGCTAGGCAAGGTTCCTCAAGGTACTGCATTTGATTGCACTGGTCTTCTATTAAGGCTCAAGTACCACAACGTAGATTTTTTTTTTTTTTAAGGATCGTTGCTGCTTTTTACTAGAGGTTTGCTTTTCTGAATATATTTATATTATGAAAAAGAAAGCTGATACGACTCATTTTTTAGAAGGAAGTTCAGTCTTTCGCATCTTAGACTCAATATCTTTTCAGTCTGTCAAGCATGCACATTTTTATTTAATATAAATTTGGTTCATGAAAGGTTTGAAATGCTGATAGCAAAATGTGAGGTCTCACCTTTGGTTTATTAAATTATGTGTTTTGTTAATATATACATATATATGTATATCTATATGGTTATGTATTTGCATGCATAAGCATATAGATATATCTTCATATACAAATAATTGTGCAATGAGGACGTTCTGGTAAGTTTATTTCCACTTATATGGACTGCTGTCAAGTGTTCAATGTGTGCATGGAATTCTGTTGCACATCGAAGGCACTTTTATTCAGTCATTATCTGCATAACTTATTCACTCTGTAAATACACTTGCGTTTTTTTGTGAAGTAACTTGATTGATATTTTGTTCAGTACATCCTTGAACTGAAAGATAAAGGTACTGTAGTCTATTACAACCCTCTGTGTGCATTGTTCCTGCAAATATTCCATACCGTACCTGCGCTATGGACATGGTGTGCCTGCAATGAGAGACGCAATGCAATTTAATAATGAAATAATGTCAAAGAAGCAATGAACACAACACGTCCACTGCAACGAAAGGGCCAATATCATCTTTTCCTAGCCACCACCTGTAAGTGGCTCCTAGTTTCATTGATAATGTGCCGTTTCTAACTTGTATACACTTACGTTTTCGAACTCTGGCAATTTCCAGTGTGCCTCCTGTTGTTTTTCAAAGTATAATGTATGGTTCTAGGTTCTGCCATACGCTAGCTGCTTCCCTTTGAAAAGTAAGTGGTTATTAATCAGTGACGGGCAATAAGTGTTACAATGGACCACGTTTTTCTAATGGTCTCTTATTTGGCAGAACTGCTGTGCAGAGTACATGGAATGCAGTGCATTCGCACTTAAACCATGCAGGTGACATAAGTAGTGATTGTGAGGGTGTTGAGAATAATAGTATGCTAGTAGGACAATATACAACAAAATGGTCAGTGAGTCAAAGCTTCAGGTGAAATCCCGCAGTGTACAGACTTTGCTTATTAAATCCCACCCAAGTCTCCTTGTAGTTCTCCAGCATTGGATCTTTCATAGATTCACGTTTGAATATTCCCCCTTTGTCAGGCTGGGAATCCTTGGTAACATTAAAAGCAGCTGACATTTAAATTTTAAAACTGCGGTCACTTTAGTGCTCTGTCATTTTGGGTCATATTGCCCCACAGCCAATATACCGGTCCTGACTTAGATCCACCCCTCGAGGCAATCGTCTGATTTTTTTTTACCGCACGCTCCATGTTGGGAGTCCTCAATAAGTTTCTTAATCTTTCGACTATGTTGTCAATATTTCTTAGTTTTTTTCAACTCTTCTGCGTTTTGAGAAGTTCTGAGCTTCTACCCGCCCGTCAGTCGTCGGGTTCCGACTTCTAGTTGCCTCCTGGGGGCTATTTCAGCTTCCATGGTGGAGGCCCTTTGATATGCCTGTTGACACTATGGCAGACTCCAAGAAGAAAAGCCTCTTCAAACCCTGTTCAACCTATTATCTCAAAAATGTCTATATTGAAGGCCATCACAAGGACTGCCTTTACTGTTTGTACCCAGACTACATCAACAACTGTTCCATTTGTCCGCTCCTTCTCTAACACGAGGCTCAAGGACCTTCACAGACGGCTGGTGGCTTGGTTGGACGAAGATACTGTGGCCTCTGATTCGACCTCTGTCCCGAGCCATGCCTCCCTCAGTCAGAGTAGACCCCTGGATTGCACTCCCTCTTGCAAGAGGGCGAGGTCCCATTAGGAATTTTTCCATGTTATGGGGGGTGAAAAAGTGACATGTCCCCCATGCTCAGTGTTAGGTAGGATACATGCGGGCTGGTGTGCTCTTAGGACAGGAGCATTGTTATGCTCATACTGGCGCCTGCTTTGGAAGCGTACCTTTAATGCTGCAACTCCCAAGAACACAAAGGTGCTCGTACATTCAGCCAATACTTACACTATATCACCTGACACACAGAGATGTGCTCAGCACGTAATGGTGAAAAACAGAGAAGCATGGGAGACCGGCGCTCAGCAACTTCTCGGTGAGTCCTCCGTTGTTTTGCTCCTTCTCTAGTCCCTGAAACCTTGTTAACCTGTTGTCAGACCCTGCTTTGCCCACGGGCTGCCTGCCTCTACCTTGAACCTTAACCGTTGACAGACTCTGCCCTTCTCACGGGCTACTTGCTTGGAACTACTTGGATTGTTTTGGACGATTTGGCTAGTCTCCTGATGTCTTTTCCCGTCCTCGTGTCTTAGTGGGGTCCTTCGTACTTTCCTTTGTTTTTTGTCCGTGTGCCGGGCTCAGTATCTGACCTCTCTCCGTACTTATGGACACTCGTTGGATCCATCTCAGGTACTTTGTGCTCTTGGGGATCAAAGGGGGTGGTTGATTCCTTTTCTGACGCCTGTCCCTTTCTCTTCCTCCTTTAGATACCGTCTCCAGTCACTGTCCATCCACTTCTGGGAACAGAGACCCTTCCCCATTGGAGGCAATCGGGACGGGTGTGGGGGGTTGTACTATGTGGGCTGTTTAACCATATATGAACGGATACAGTCCTGGTCGGTGAGCGTGATACATCCTGCTACTCAGGCTGCCACTGCCATCGATGAGCTTGTCAACGGCACCATTGACTGCCTCGACAAGTCTTTGTCATCCGCGAAGCATTCGTACACAATTTCGACAGCTATGTCGACGTCTATGTCCAAAAATCATCCATCGTCTATGACTTTTAGCCCATCAACAACACTTTTGTTGATGGCCCATAAACATCTCAAGTCCTCGGCTATGTCCACAGCTTTTTGTCATCCACGACTCTGACGACTTCATAGTCAACAGTACAAAAGCCTCCATCTGCTGCCGCTACGACTACAACCACCTTGTCCACGAACAAAGTGCATACCTAGTCATCTATGACCTCTTTTGCCCCTAGAGGGGTTCCAATGCACAGGATTTCACAGCTCCGCCTTTTGGTTCCAGCAACGCTTACTCATGCACAGCCTGTCTTTACACTGGCACCATATCTACCTTGCGCTGTTCTAGGTCCTTCCATGATTCTTCCAGAAGAAATACTGGAGCATGTCATTACCAAGGACTTTGAGTGTCCTGAAGGTGTATTCTCGCAGGATGAATACAAGGGATTTCCCCCCATCATTTCCAGGCACATCCTCCTCCTACCATGCCATCCCCACGTGCACATCCTGCACCCTCAGGGCCAAATCTGAAGCCGGCTCCCAAACACAGAGCCTCATGACCTATCAATATCATCTTATCTACTTTGCAGAATCTTGTCTCTGAACTACAATATAGAATGCCTTATCAGTCTTCCTCCTCCTCACACGTCCCTACGCCAGCCCTTCCAACCAATCTTACTGATACCGAATCTGAGGATGATGTCTCACAGGGTGTTATGTCTAATCACACTGATGCCACTGATTAATTAAATGATCTGGTTCCAGGGGATGAACATGATGATCCACCGATCAGAGATTCCCACCCTGAGTAAATTGGTTCCTTCCATGCCCACATGACTAGGGCTGCAAAATTGGTTGACTTACTGCCAGAGGAACAGAAAAAAGGAAGACTTCCTGTATCAACAGAGGTAACGCACTAGAAATTCTGTGGTCTCCATACCTGTCCTAGATGACATTGGGGAGGATGGTCTCTTGACCATGAAGAACTCACTAAAAGCTCCTTCAAGTAGGACATGTTTGAGAAGGAGCATAAGGTGCCAAATTCTGCCACTAAGTGGCTGCATACACAGCCCAACCCAGATTCAATGGTGTCGCTGCGGTCTGTAAATCTGCTAACCTATTCTCTCCATGCCGAGTCCCACCTGTTAAGGAAGGACAACATGACTTCCTTGGGAAACTCATTTCCACTGCTACGACCACTATCAAGGTAGCCAATTCCATGTGACAGGGAGTTGTGGTAAAAGAGGAGCACCATCCATGATTTCTTGCCAGATGACGAGAAGGAAGCTTTCGCCCATCTTCGTGAAAGTGAGGCAGTGCCGGACCACACTATATCCATGTCAGTCAATATTGTGGACACTGGTTTCCGTCAGATGGAGCAGGCCTACGCCGTCAGGGATGGCTCAAAGCAACTAATTTCCATCCGGAGGTTCAATCTAAGGTCATTTATATGGCCTTTCACTTGGAGGACCTATACAGAAGGTTGATGAAGCACTCCAAGCAATCGGGGCCAATACTGATATGGTTCGCTCCCTTGGTATGCTTCAGAAGCGAAATCATTCCTTTCGATCCGGCACACATACGCCACATCGGATAGCTACAAGTTGAAGTCCACTACCTACCGGGGAAATCAGTGCTGCTGCAGTTTCTCTAAGCAAACTTTGGAGGATAGCTCAGGGGCAACGTGCTCGGCATGTAAGCAAGACGACACGGCACAACACAGGTTTGATCTCGGGTACGCACTTAGAAACCTCTGGGTATTAAGCACGCTATAAATAACCTATCATATCATAAAGAACTTGATCTGGCTTCGGCTCCACTCTTCCACTTTCAAACTCGAGTGTGAGGGCGTCTCTCCAACCTTTTCAACAAGGGGCTCAACATCACCACAGATAAATGGGTGTCATCTTTTATTCAGCACTGGCACATGTTTGAATTCTCTCAACGTGCACCCCCCATTCCTCCCTCCATAAAAGTGGAGAAACACTGGTCATTACTGCAATGCAATGTCCAGAGCAGGATTTCTTCCTCTGGCTCTTCAATGCACAGAAGCCACGATTCCGCGTTTGTCATCACTGGGATTCTCTGTCAATTATGCAAAGTTCTTCTTGGCTTCTTCTCAGCATGCTCAGTTCTTGGGATCGGTCTGAAAACGCTGTCTTGCATTGCTACCATCTGATAACAGAGTGAAATCCATCCTTGCAAAGGACCATCTGCTTTCACAGAAAATGGCTATATCATTCTAGATCAGTCTGCAACTTGAAATCCCTATTTGGAATGTCTTCCTGCATTTCCCTGATCCAGCACTGCAGGCTTCAGATGAGGCCTCTCCAAGAGCTTCTCGGTGCCCACTAAAAGCAAATCTCTGGTGATTGAGAGGATAAGTTTCTTCTGACATGATCCTGTCATGACACACTACGTTGGTGGAGATGTCCTCCAATGTCACCCAAAGGGCACCTGCCTGACTGCGAGAGCATCTGGTTACCACTTACCAAGCCAGAGGCCTCTGGTCACAGGAATAAAGGTGCTGCACATCAACGTCCTGGAGTTGTGAGCAGTGTTCTGCGCTCTAAAATTCTCTTGCCTGCAGCTTCAGGGCCGGGTGGTTCAGGTGTTCACCGACAAACACAAGCACCATGGTTTAAATTTGCAAACAAGGCAAAACCCATTCCCTCGTTCTGTTTGATGTGCTCGCTCAGAAGCCCAGGCCTTGTAGAAATGGGCCCCAGGCCACGACAGGATCCTCATTCCGTTGCATCAGCTGGATATACACAATAATGGCGGGACCCCTCAAGGGGGAACTGCGATCCTGCCACAAGTGGGAGCTTCTGCAAAGACAAGTTCACCACGTCTTACACATTTGTGGGGAGTTCTGGACATCTTTGCTACTGAGACCAACAGGAAATGCAAGACATTTACCAGCAGGTTCCATCATGAAGAAAGCCTGGGTGACGTGGTTGCACTCCAATCGGATGGGAACTTTCTTTATGCATCGTTCTCCCCCCTCCCCCCCGGTTTCCTCTCATCCTACGAGCCCTCTACATTTTCAGACGGCATCAGTGCAGACGATCTTGGGTGGTCCGGCGTGGCCGAGACAATTCTAACAATTCTACATCTCCGATATCCTCAGTCTCTCTTTGGCACCTCCAATCAAGTTGCCTCCACTCTTCAATCTTCTGTCAAGGAACAGCGTGGAGGTGCTGCATTACGACCCAGCCTCCCAAAACCTGGCGGACTGGCTTCTGCATTCCTAGAACTTGGATGGATTCCTATGCCTCCAACTTTTGGGGATAGTCTCACCAAAGCCCAAGCATCCTCCACGGTTTCCTGCTTAAAGAGCAAGGGGAAACGCTTCATTGTTTGGTGTGCTGTCCAGGGAATCGAACCTTTCTGCTTACAAGCTCAAGACATCTTACCTTATCGATTCTTCATCAATGTACACCTTGCTGCCATATCACATTGCGCTGGTTTCCCTGGAAAACCTTCTCTATGGTACCTCAGGCTCATTAAAGAATTCCTCAAGGGGCTGTTCCACGCCTTCCCTACACCTCGAGCACCAGCTCCTGCCTGGGAATGGAAATGTAATCCTCCCCAAGCTCATGGGCTCATCTCCCCCTTCGAGCACATGCACTAGCCCAGTGTGAAGTTTTTGCACTGGAAGACTGCCTTTTTGGTTGTCATCAACTCTGTGAGGAGGGGGGATGGGAAATCAAGATTTTTCGTGGAAGCCTCTCGATCTGGTTTTTCATAAATCCAAAGTGGTTCTTCGCACACATCCTATTTTAGTGCCCAAGGTTCTGTCTACGTTCTGTCTCAATGTACCTGTAGTTTTGCCTGTCTTTTCCGGTTCCACTTATTCTCTGGACAAACGCTACTTACATTCCTTGCATTTTGTGCAAGCTCTGAAGTTCTACATCTCTCGCACCAGGCAATTACGTAACTCTTCTCAGCTATTTGTGACATTTGGACCTCTGGGGCTGGAGCTAGGGAGGTCCCTTTCAATTTAAATGTAAACTGCTTTTAATGTTAGAGGATTCCCAGCCTGGTGACAGTGAATATTTAAACAGCATGTGAATCTATGAAAGATACCAATGCTGGAGAACAGGAGTTACAGCTAAGTATTCCTAGGGGGTCATTACGACCCAGGCGCTAATTGCGCCAACTTCACCACCATGGTGTAAACTACATTTACACCATGGCGGATTTACCGCCCCATTCCAAGGTGAGTGGGGCGGTAAATCCCCATTTCCCATTTTCCCTTCCCCATTCCCATTTTTGCCCCGTAGGGCATAATGGGAGTGGGGAAGGCGCTAATTACGCCACCGTAAATTACGGTGGCGTAATTAGCATCATGGCAGGTTAGCGCCATGGATTTTAACGGCTGCTAAAAGCAGCCGTTAAAATCAGAATCAGGCGTTAAGGGTTAACGACGGCGTTAACCCTTAACGCCTGGGTCGTAATGAGGCCCCTAGTCTGGCTGTGGTCATGGATTAACCCTTCATAAGGCAAAGTGGAAACACCATGCAGCTGACATCACCGACATCACCAACCTCACCACCACACATGACCTGGATGCCATCTTCATTACTGAGACTGATGACATCCAACTCCACCACATCCCAGATGTCCTCACCCCTAACACCCAAACATTTCTACAACACAGTCCAAATAAGATTGGCAGAGGCTTCACCATCATTCACAAGGCATCATGGCCATGCACCCAACTGGATGTCTCCACCATGGGCTTTTTCGAGAACATCCTGCTCTACTTTTCATCTCATCTGCAGACCAGCCAAGCCCAGAACCTCCTTCATCGAAGACTTCACAGACTTAGTCACCACCATGCCCCTCATGCATGCCAACAACATCTTCCTCAGTGACTTCAACATCCCTGGCAACCTAGCAACCAAATCAATGAAGAAAGACCTCCAGTGCCTACTCGACACACTGAACCTCACACAGCGCATGAAAGAACCAACTCACAGGAAAGGCAATATCCCCAACCTCATCGTCACCACACTGCCCACCCTTCATCACAGCTCTCCTATTCTGCTTGACTGGTCGGACCATCTGGAAATCCCCTTTGAAATGAGTCACACCACACCCCTCAAGCAAACCCATTTGAAGCCAAGCAATCAAGCCTTCAGATCCTTCAAGAACTTCCCAGTGGAGGCTCTCACAGAAGACCTCACCAAACTCCACCTTACACTGGCTAATTGTACGTCTGATGAACCAGGATGGCAACTCGCTTCTCCAAGAACTCAACACCACCCTCACAAACATCATCAACCACCATGCCCCAGTGAAACGGTGCACCCTCAAGCCTAAACCTTCTGCACCCTGGTACACTCAAGAACTCAACCTCAATAAACGAACCATCAGAAAACAAGAAACGAATTGGCAAAAATCCTGCAGCACATCCGACCTTGCCCTCCTCAAGGAACAAGCAGGCGACTGATCAACAATGCCGAGGCCAACTACTACCAAAAGCCAAGGCCAGCAATTAAAGCAGAGACCTCTTCAAAGCCATCATGCACTGCATCAACCCTCTGCCCCCCCTTAGCACACTCCATCGAAAAAACCACTGCCATCAACTCTTTATTCATCAACATGATCCACCAACAAATACAACACCAATGCCACAACTGACAGCACACTACGCATCAAATCTCGCAAAACCAAAACTACCTGAACTTTGAAGACACTAACTATGGAAGACCTCACTGCCACCTTAGCATCCCTCAAGGCTACATCATATGCAGATGTCATCCTCCCTACCTCCTTACGCAAGACCCTTCCGACTGAAGCGTTCCTGCCTTATCCGACGATCATCAAATGCTCCCTAACTCAAGGCACCTTCCCTTCAAACCTCAAGACTGGACAAATCCTCCTGCTTCTTAAGAAACCAACACTTGACACTGACTATCTCAGCAACTACCGCCCCATTACCCATCTTCCTTTTCTAGGTAAGATCCTTGAGAAAGCAGCAGCGACACAACTCCTCCAACACATTGAAGCCAACAACCTCCTTCTGTCCTAATAATATGCCTTCAAACCCAGATGCAGCACAGAAACGGCTACCATCAAGGTGATCGGTGATGCCCTTAAAATCCTTGATGATGGCCATCCTTGCCTCCTAGTTCTTCACCTCTCAGCACCATTTCACACAGTAGACCACCAAACACTCACTGACAATCTACATTGCTGCATGGGGATCAGCAAGATCATCCTCAGCTGGTACAAATCCTACCTTGCAAACCGCCAACAGTTTGTACAAATGGATTCTTCTAGATCACCAACTCTACCCATCACCGGTGGTGTCTCGCAATGATCTATCCTGTTCCCCGTGATTTCAATCTTTACATGGAACTGCTTGGAACCCTCCTCTCTCCGGACAACAACCACAATCACCAATATGCAGATGACATGCAGTTATACCGCAAGATATCCTCCATCGAAGACATCCAGAGGCTCAAGACCTGCCTCACACTGATCCAGTCCTTGATGTCTACTGCTTATCTGAAGCTCAATCCCTCCAAGACTGAATTCCTACTGCTGACCAACAACACCGAACACCCAACCTGCCTCTCTGCTTGAGGAATTCACACCTTAGCTGGCCCCCTCTGCCAAGTTCCTTGGGTTCAACATCAACAGACACCTCATGTTCAGACAGCACATAGCAAGGAAGATGCAAACAGCATGGTACCTACTTTCTATGCTGTGAAAAATCAAGCCCTTCATCCTCAAACAACTTCAGATCCGCTGTCCAAGCCTTGGTCCTCTTCCACCTGGATGGTGGCAATGCTCTTTTGGAAGGCCTTCGGTAGACTACCCTGGCACCCCTGAAATGTGTCCTGAATACTGCAACAAGACTCATTAAAGGATTGCACAAATTCAACCACATCACCCCAATCCTCACTGGCCCCCACCATAAGCCAGCATCATCTTAAAATCCTGTTGTATCATCTAGAAGGATGTCATCCTGAAGTCCCCAAGCTACCTCACTGAGAAACTCAGCATTTCCAGAGGCCTGTGATCCACCAGAAGTAAGCAAATGTGCATACTTGAACTACAACTTTGCTGGAAGGAAAGAAGCAAAGACTGGCCTTCCCTGTCTATGCTTAAAGACTGTGGAACCTTCTCCCCGTTAACATCAGAACTACCCAATCACTTCTACAGTTCAGGAAAGAGCTCACAACCTTTCTCTTAAAGGAATGGCTCCTCCTTAACACCTAGGTCCACAATCCCTGCACTCCCCACCCTACCTGAGATTCAGTGATCTGCCCACCAACTGTCTTTCCCCCTTGTGCTGGCATTTGCCCACCCTCCCGTTAGCTCACTGCACCTTCTTTTCTCTGCTTCCCTCACTGTGTACTTCCCCCTATGATTGACAAAGTGAAGAAGGAATACATTTTTTGCCATGCAGAGTACTGTTAGCCTTGCAGGGTTCCTCACAGTTGCTTGTCTCTGAGGCTCTTGGTGCAAGGTTCCTGGAACGGGAGAACAATATACCCTTTGTTGTACAGTTTCTTCCCTATTGCAGCTGTCTTCAAAATTATATTTCACATTGGGGATTGCCAGCAGAGCTATGGCCATCCAAGCTCCCTAAGACCTACTGTGAGTATCCCTCATCTGGTGCAGGAACCAAGATCTGCATTTGAGTCAGGGGACAGTCACTTTAGACATCATATCCTCAGTTTCATCCAGGTGTGCTAAGGCCAATATCCCCAGTGTTTGCTACGTGGCTCTGATTTTCCATTTCCACCATGTTCTACTCCAGTTGCACCACTGAAACTGCTTCATGATGTCGAAATACAAATGCTTCATGTGGGTAGACTTCTTTTACCTAGTGTCCATGTCCCCCATATTGTACTGAACGTCAGTCACTGCAACATTAACAGTGTTGATTTTATTTTGGCAACTGCTTCATTGACGCCAACAGCACTCTTTAGCTCCAGGTAACTATTTTCCTCTCCTATATTTGGCTCTTCCACATTTACAACTTTGGTATCTCCAGCTGTGTCTCAGTTGCACAATTTGTGGGAGCAATGTTTGAAAAAAAAGTCTATAATCGATAGTGGCAGTTTATTCCTTTCATAGTCTCCATCATTCAGTGCCGTTTTAGTGTTCTCTGTATCCTCTGCCAGTCTTTTTTGCACGGTCAGGATACTGTTAAGTATCAATCAGTCAAGCCACTTCCACGCTATACTCCTGTTCAGGGGTTAATCCACACTAGTAATACCCAGCTGTTTGGGGGTACTCAACCCACTCTGTCATGATATGCACCATATCTGCATGTACTCCAGCTCCTGGTCCATCTGCAAAAACGGCCATATCTTCAAGGACCACTGCCCTCCATGAGTGTATGCCAGGCAGCTGATGCCCCACGCTCACCTGAGGGTTTTAACTTATGTTTTTGTTGTCATCAAACATTTCTTCTCGCATGTTGCACTTTATTTAGATCAGGGTTAGAGCTGCCTTGTAAATGTGAGCTCAGATAAACTAAGAGCAGTACTCATTGCCCCTTTTCCTGCCTGCACCACACCAGCATGTTAGTCTGTCTTACACTGCTACTGGCTGAGAGGTATTAAAAACCAGATGCGGTGACCATGCAACGGACACAACAAAGGCAAGTCTACCTGCACTTATCCGAGCACAAACCAGGCTCAAGGCACATACCTCTGGATTATGATTGAAATAGTAACCAATCAATTGGATCTTCTAACATCTAATAAAGCTAGCTTTCCTGCTTTTGCTAAAAGTACTACACATCTGACTACTGGTCTAAGAGAGGCTTTAGACGGTGAGTTCTATTTTGGTTCAAGAATTTGGGATAGATCACCAAAAAAGCACTACTTAATAAAGGCACTCTCTGCCTTACAAATACAATGCAGCTTATGTTGCTCCTGTGCTTAATTTGATGGTGATGACCTGTTAAATTTGCACTCGGACGTAGCCAGGTCCCTGCCGCCAAATGTTCATCATAGCAAAGCGGATTGCAAAAGTGCAGGGCAAAGTGAGTAAATGCTGCCTGGCATGCTAGTTTAATTTTCATTGTGAACACTGCCTACCATGAGTAAGCAATGTTCACAATTGCAAATAAAATCTGTCTGACATGCAAGCATGTAAGCCAGCGTTTAATTGTAATTGTATATGCTGTCTGCCATGCAAGCATAGCAGGCAGCTTGTAAATGGATCCCTACATGGTCTGCCTGTTTTATGCTGCTGCATAAAGCAGGCAGACTCCATAGGGATCTCCAGTTTTTGCTCCGGTATGAAAAGGGTTGCTGGTGCAAATGCTGGAGGAAGGAAGGTGGCGGAAATGCAAGTTGTTCTGCTCCTCCTCTACGCCATACAAATGAATGAGTGTGGCGTGAATGGAAGGTGTTAGAGCCTTACTGTAGCTTTTAAACCTTCCATTCACATTACGTCAAATCGAACATGGTCTACAATGTAGCTGCATGATTTAATAATTGAGGAGGACATGATATTCCTCCTAATGTGTATAAGGAGTTACTTGAAGGAGTTACTTGAAACAGAGCAAACCAGACTGGGGGAGTAGTAGCCATACTATATAAAGTTAGTTTCTCAGCAAATTTATCATACAAATTAGGCTTTGGAGATATTAAGATCCTCCACTGAAAATTGACCACGTCATCAAAAACGTTATTAAAATTGATCAATGCAATTCATTAAAGTGCATGTTATAGCTTAACCATTAGATAAAAGAAAACGTAAAAGATAATCAGGTTAAAAATGACACATACATCTAATCACTAAACTAAGGCATCTGTTGATTTTTGTCGAAGTCCCACAGCATTTCTCAAAAAAATATTCAACTATGTAAAGACTCATATTTCTTTACATAAAATCAGATAGTTAAAACCCAGACACACTGTCTTACTTTAATAACTCTAAAAAAACAGGATCAGGTATTGTGTATGCAAGGTTGCATGTTTCGGGCACAACAATACAAAGTGGAGGCTTGTCTCTGGTTTATCAGGGCAAAAGGGACAAAAAGCTTTCAGTAGTTTTACATTGATTTTCCATGAGACAAACCAAGTATTTAGAGGCACTATATTAAAACGGAATTTGGTAACAGCCCAGCGATCATACAAATACAAGGTTAATTGTAGGTATGGATGTATCCCCATCATAGACAAAGTTTGGTAACCCAATATCTTTTCATCCGTTAGTGCTCTGTCAGCTGAGTTGCCCTTTATAATTGAGCCAAAGGTCATCATTGGTTTTATTTACACTTTTGATATGTGAAAACTAGAGGCCCACTGGTTGCACCAAGGTATCTTATTACTAGCTAGTCTAACAGTAATATGGTTGAGTATGTTGTTAGAACTACCTAGTTGTTTGAACTTGTCAATAGCTATATCTTAAGTGAAGCACTCTCCCAAGACTCGGATACAGGGCGAATTCCCAGTTTAATATTAAGTTTGTATCCGGGTGAGCATACCAGTAGATCTAACAGCTTACAGGAAACACTGTTTTTCAGTTGTCTGGACCTTACTTGGTTCCTCAAAGGCTCACACTTTGACACCAAACACCCCAATCGCCATAGTATGTGCAGTCCATTATATTGGCAATGACTGCCATATTTAACGAGAACAACTTTTATTAATAGCCCCAATACTTTTTTTCATCTTTGTGGCGGCAGTGGATAGATGTTCATGGCCCCGTAGATATTTGCCAAACATGAGCCCAAGGTATGTGACATGGTCTTTTTCAGCTATTCTGTCCTTAAGGCCAGCTAGTGTAGTAAGTAAAGTGCTTGGTGAGACATTTTTTATTTGGGAGAAAACTGACTGACCGACTTAGCCGCATTTACTTCTATGTCCAAAGTATTCATATATTTCACTTACCTGGATATAAGTTTCTGTGGAGAGCAAGGAGTCCTGGTTATGAGGGCAACATCATCTTTGTATGCCAGGACCGGTACTCTTATAGAGCTGAAATGAGGGATATCCACTTGACGGTCCAATAGGGCTATTTCTAATTTATTTGTATTTAGGGAGAACAGCAAGGGGGCCAATACGCAACCCTGCCAAACTGCTCTATTAACCTTAATCTAAGGTGTGCTATCACCTAATCGCACCATTCTAACCACTGCCCTATTATCTCTATGGAGTTAAACCAGAACGGAGTATGCTTTCTGGGATGCCCGTATTACTAAGCACTCCCCACAGCTTTGATCTGTTGACACAATCAAAGGCTGCAGAGAGGTCCATGAATGTGTGTAGAGTTGGCAAGAATCTGGTATACATTCGGCACCTGATTCTCACTGCCAAGACTCTTTCCCAAACACCCAATTTGGCATCCATTAAAATAGTATGCACGTCCACTCACTCACTTAAATGGTACAGTAAAGTGTGTGAAAAGATCTTGAAACTACTGTTCAGGAGAGATATTGGCTGATAGGAGTTCGGGAGGGATTTCCTTTTTTATAGATTGAGCATAATAAATAGCATCCTTCCAAGAGTTTGGAAAGGCATTCAACTATAGTACACGATAAAAAAATATTGAAAAAAGTTATACGCACCAGAAGTAAACATCGCATTTTAAAAAGTCTGAGTATACTCCATTGGAGCCAGGGGCTTTTCCAATTCTACACTTGGTCCCAGGTAAACCTTAGTGCTTGTTCGTGAACCCCCCCTCCCCCACTGGGAAAACAGCAGTAAAGAGTTGTTTCTCACCCTGTCAACTGTGTGTCTGTCATTAAAAGTGTCCAAATCACATTCTGGATAGAGTTCAGTAAAATGGGTCATCCACACTTCACTATGCACCAAACATTTTGTAGCCGGCTCGACAATAAATGGAAAGTAGGATTCCAAAACTTTCTAGGATCTTCTTAGGGCCTCCAGTAGCTCATTCCAGGATATATTCACCCGCTCAGTTTTCCTGTTTTTAATAGCTTTCTTGTATGCCGATCTCCTCAGCCCTATTTACTTTGGATGTGAAGTTTTGTTTTTTAAAGCAGCCAGTAGGTTTTTCTTTGCTTAACTACAATGGGTATCGAACCGACCCTAAATATGCACATTTTTCAATTAGGGTTACTTGTTGTCTCAAAATAGCCTGTCCATGAATGGAAAACGAGGCCCAGCTCATGATGTAATGCTTCATAACTATTACTTGTTAGAAGCTCAGTATTTAACACTTTAATGATTAAAATTGTGTTGGTCAGTTAGCACCTGATTAAAAATTCTAAGAGCGATCCCCGTATGCCACCTAATGGGCTGGTGTTGAGAACTAGTGAGCTCATCGGAGTTGGAACAGGGTCTTGTGGAATTCCAAAACTATAGATGACACGATTTATCATTTTTGGGGTTATACAGAGATGATCCTTCTCCAGCCTATTCATTACACAAAAATGCACTATACTTGGCCAGTTGGACGCAGAGATACAGATGAGACTCTTGCCAATATGGCCTACACAAATCTGACTTCCAGGTTGGTCAGATGGAAAACGACAGTTCATAACCCATGTTTGACCAGCCAGGACTTCAGGTTTTGCCCATCGGGTCCCAGCTTCAGACTATAAGATCCCATTCACATTTCATACCAGTTCAGGCTTCACTGTCAGTGAAGAGGACACCAGAATTGCTGAACCCCCCTCCCTACATTTCGTCCCTGCTTATGTTTGCAGGCTGGTGACCTTAAAGAGTAACAGCCCTCCAGATGAATATCCTCAATTTGCCATGTTTCCTGTAGGAGCAAAACATCGTAGTTAGAAATGAACTATATCAGCCCATCATAAGAGGGTTTGTGAAAAGCCCCAGCTACATTTCAAGACAGGAAGTTATAGGTGCCAACATCAGACACAGTAGTGCTTGCGCACAGTCCACCAAGATTCATCCCAGTCGTTGTGGGAGGAGGCAATGACCCTGGACAACATGTCTCCCCATATTACAAGTGACACCAGACAATATGGATGTCAAATGTTGACTATTCTCTTCAGGTGGATTTAGGAAGAATCTGTGAAGTTAACTCTGGTTCAGACAGATGGTGAATAAGTCAGTGGACTTCTTCTAGTGACTCCAGAACGTAAAATCGATTCTTCATGTTAAGTGGTGTTAGAATTGCCAGCATTTTGTTGTCAGCGATGTTTTTTCTAGCCAGTGTTAGAGGCTTAATGCAGTGACTCGCTGAAGAGCCATAGGTCATTTGATGTTGTGCCAGGTGAGAGACATGCAACTGCCCACTTCCAGCAACTGTGTGAGGATTAAACAAAAACCCAACGGAAGCAGCCTGATATTAGTAGAACAAGGTCTTGCTGCTATTGACGAGACATAGGACACCAATTGAGCATAATCAAATGACAAAAAAATAGTCGCGCGCAAACGATTTATTGGTTGGACCAAGCCAAGATGTGCGTCTCGCCATAAGGAGCTTTTAAAGGATAATTCGGCCATTGGGTAAGTAGTATTCAGTCAGTGAGAAGATTGGTTAAGAAGTGTATTAGTCATAAACAGCTTCTCTCATGGGTGAGGTACATTGGTCATTATTTTATTAATAAATATGATGTCACGTAAGATGGTAAATGAGAGGCTAGTGTTGTTGGCCGTTGGCTGGAGCAGGAGCACTAAGTCGTCTCGTTCGATTTTCCAGCCATGGAGGGACCGGAGTGTGTTTGAATAAGCAAGTTCCGTTTGTCACCCTGTTGCTTGTTTAGAGTTGAGGACGTTTTTCTCTGTTCAAGATGTATTGATCTAAATGGATTTGCCCCATAATTACACATGCTAGCGACCCTCCCAGGTTCAACATCTAGAGCATTGGGGCGAACCTGATTATAGAGGACTTTGGAGGTGCAAGATTGCATTTTTAAATCCCTTTCCACAATCCTATCCACTAGCCCTGAAAATGAATTTTCCAACTGTGTAATAGACTTGCTGACTACATTCGTTAGTTTGTCCAATTTTCTTTTCAGGGTCAAGCCTAATGTCATTGACAGATCAATGCTTTCTTTCTCTGAGCATCTGGCACAAAGAAATGCATGATTGCTTGCATAGTAATCCTCTGTTTCTGTGGTCATATTTGCTTTTGTATTATGAGTAACATGGGGAACCTCATTAATCACAGGGTTTCTGAGTTTCTCGAGAACAGTAATATATGTACTCCTACGTCCCATCCCCTTTTCCCCATATTGTATGGGTGACCCTCACTAGGGACGGAAATGGAACCTTTTTCACCAGAAATATTATCTTTCCCCATTAAATTTAAATGCGTGCAGAGGCGTGGCCCTGGGAGCATGCGCTTCCCTGACTACGCCCTGTGAAGCCACACCTCTGTCCTCTTTTCTGCGTCAATGGGAGCAGACCTGCTTAACCAGCGCTGTGGTTGAAGCCCTTTTTTTTTCCCCCCTCATAATTCCACACATGTCTAACATCTTCCCCTGGGATCTGTGTCCCTATATTTTCCTTTTAATTCCTAGGTACTTTAACCGGCCTCGGAGGCCTCGACCCCCCCCCGTTGCATGTCTTCCCCAGCGGGCTATAGTAGGTGACCCTCCTGCGACTGATCCTTTCTGACGTCGGACCTGCACGCGTTCTTTCTACCTCTGCTGCCTGGGTGAAGACCATTGCTGGGACGGCTGTTCAGCGTGAGACGCCCTTACTCCCCGGTCACTCAAGAACAGGCTTGCGAGGTTGAGAGAACTGTTCTCCAGGTCCCCTCCCGAGCAGATCAAGAAGTGCATGCGCAGGAAGACAAAGGCCGAGGAAAGTATTCTGTTCCTGAAAGCACGATGCAAAGGCGATTCCTTCCCAGGGAAGCAACCTACCAGGAGTAGCCGCTCAGGTCCTTTCACCAGCCAAGGCACGGAGGCTCATCGAGCTAATGGCCGAGGGGTCCACTGATGCTCCTGGTCCACCGCTGAGGGGCCAGTCGGCTCTTGTACCAAGAAAAATCCAGAGGTGCTCTGCCTTGGTACTGGGCATGGGACTGAGGGGGTGCCCACATTCGGTAGCTCTACCGGCACCATGTCTGAGGGCAATCAGCCTACCAGGCCAATGTCTTCTGTGCCAGACTCGCAACCCCGGTGTGGTTCGAGCCAGGACAAAATGGCTGCGTGCGTGGACTCGCACCAATCTAACAAACACATGCCGGACTTCACTCACAGGGTCACCCCTAGGGCAACCTGGTGCACTTCGTATCCAGGGACCGCAGGGCTGGGATACTATGCCGAGGGTAATTACATGCAGGGCAGGCAAGGGGTGGGAAGAGCACAGCCTTACACGCAGGTCACGCTGTTGAGTTCCACGCACAAACGCACGTCCCCAGAGTGTGTTGAACGATTCTTTGACAAATTCCTCCTGTTGATGAAGTCGCCCCAAATGGGTAACAACAACAAGGGGCTTATTAAAGACATACTTCCTCCCACACCTACACAGCCTTTGGCTCCAGTGCAGCTGCAGCCGGCCCCACCAGTGGTGGCAGTGAGTTTACGGCCACCACAGACAGCATCACCCATCCAGCCAAATGTCGAGGCTCTGTCCCCACTGCCTGCGCTGCCCCAGGCTACAGGGGCACCTCCAATACCACCTACGGACCCAGTGAACCCCCAAGGCACCACAGATCAGGCAGATATGGACGAAGAGGACGATCCAGATATCTCTTCCTCAGCAAGGTCCTTCCACGATCGCCTGGTGTGCTTGGCAAGAGTACCAAGGTATCCCCCAACCTCAGAAGGAACAGCCACAGGTGGGGTCCTGGCAGAGGTCCTAAATGTCAAATAGGCCACTAGATCCAGCATTCCGCTCCAAAAAGATGTAGAAGCCCTGGCAAAAAAGGCTGGCCCAAGCCACTCTATGCAGCCCACCAACAAGAGGCTGGATGCAAGGTACAGGCAAGTTGAAGGGGATAATCTCCTCTTATCGGTGTACCCTCAGCCTCATTCATCAGTGATGGCGGTGGCTTCCATGCACGTCAAACCCCAAGCATCCACTTCGACATCCTCGACCTCTGCCTTGTTGGGCAAGGAGGAGAACGTTCTGGAAGCCTATGGGAAGAAGGCCTACTCCAACGCTGGACTCCACCTGAGGCAAGCCAATGCAGACGCTATGCTGGCTGCTGCGAATCAGAAGCTATGGAAAGAGATTGCCGAGTTCCTCCTGGACCTACCAGCTCACAGGCAAGCAGGGGCTGAGGCCAAGATCCTGGCACAAGTCATAATGGAGTTGTCGGTGGGTTATATCGACATGGCAGGCAGAGCCACCTGCATGGCTACTGACATGAGGCGGACGGCATGGCTAATGGCCATGAGGTTTAACCCAGACTTTCAAGACCGAATCCTGGATCTACAGTTTGAAGGGGGGGGACTTGTTCCATTCATCTACGGATGAGGAGTTGGACAAGAAGAATAACAGCCCCCAAACCACCAAGTCTTTGGCTATTCTAGCTAAGCCAATCAACTGGTATATTGCACACCACGAGGTACATAAATGTCAAAAGAGCAATCTTAAATACATTTCAATGTAGCAACTTCAGGTGCAGGGGAGGAATACAGTCCCTGGCATGAAGCCTTAACAATCTATCAAACAGTGTCTACAACTTGAGGCACTCCTGTCCCCTGCACACTACTAACTGAACATACAGTCAAGAGTTCATACAACTATATACGTTTTTAATATAATGTCAAAATCAAAAAGACAGAATCTTAAAAGTTCCAAAATGGGCTTCTCAAATGCCTCAAAGTTCCAATTTTTCATAAACACAAAATATATAACACAATTAATTTCATCTGTGAGTTGAAATGCTTCATGCCCAACGCATTTCGGGGTGTCTACCCCTTCATCGGGAGCAAAATATTTCTTTTCTTTTATGAAAATACATACACAATAGATCAAGAGCGGCCCCAGATCCTAAAACTAGTCAAATTTTCTCAAACATTTGTGAAATAATCCCAAGAACCTCAGAGATAGTTACACCCCACTCTTGTACCTCTATTCATCCACGTAGTTCTTATCTGGACATCCTTTCATAAGTGTGCAACCATTTTCCAATAGTGAGCATGCTCTCATGAGATAGGCAATCCATACCCTAATGTATCTTGTGGTCTGTGTCTGTTATCAGCCAACGTGGTGCCTGGTGACCAAACATCATATCATTTAAAGAACAGTGATTTTAAGATCACTCTATTTTTATGTCATACGTCAAAGTCCAATCTCGGGTGGTGCCAATGCCAAGTATACCTATGTATAGAGATACAGTGAGTAACTCATGAATTGCCATAAAGATATAGATGTAGCTATAGCAATGTCCATGCTTAATGAACTAAGGGTCTATCTGTGCTTCTAAGTGTGGATTCAAGACGCAGGGTTGACAGAGACTTGCAGTAGGAAAGTTCTTCGATCGTATTGAATCCAACAGCTATGCCACGTAAAGTACTTTTGTCTCGATCCTAGTCTCCATCCGTAATATCTCAAGCTGTTGCCTGGGCGGTAGAAAGCGCTGTGCGGGTGCTTGAAAAAATGCAGGTGCTGCCTCCTTGCCTCCTTACGAGAGCCTCTGGCAACGATCAAACCAACAGTGGGTGAAGATCTACAGTATATAGGCAAATAGGAAGAGAAGGATGTGAGAGGGGGTGCTTGACAGAGGGTGTGAGGTTCCAAGATGAGGCAGAGGTTACTACCTCGCTATCCTTGGACACTGCTTGCCCCTAACAAGCTAGACAAGACCACCTGCTCAGTCTTCCCCTCAACTTTCTCTGCTTACCACCTTCCAAGGGGCTCTGGTCACACTCAGGCTCATCTGTCTTTCCTCTGAAGTGTATCCTCTCTCAGCTTTCCTCTGCCCAGCCTTAAACAGGCTCATAGGACCCAGTGGGCTCAGGGCAAGCCAAGCTCTCCTGACTTCGGAGCTCGCACCTCACTGCAGCTCTGCGGCATATACCCTGTCGCCGAATTGTACAACAGATATTGCTGAGGTCTTCAAACCGCTTACTTGAAATATAAACAATTTTGATCTATTACGCGATTATTTAGCTTAACTATTCACCACCATCCCAAAGCTTTGCATTAGGAGTCATTTAAATATTTGGCTTAAGAACCTAAGTAATGCAAAAGCTTACGTTGTAGAGAATTTTGCCACTATTAATATGACAGATTTGGTGGATGTTGCCACCGATAACATGGGCCACACAATAGATGGAGTATTTGTATAAAATCCTTCCTCTGAATGCAAGGGTTCCAAAAACATATTTGGGTGGATCATTTGGGTATCCCGATCTCATTTACTTAATCGGGGCCAAATCAAATGTCAAAAATATAAGTAGTGCTAAAATCAGGAAATTGATTGATAATAGCATTTAAGGTGGTGGCTCCTTCCCCCACACCCCAATCAGCCATGACATCTTAGCTTTGTTGTTTTATTGCCTTCCACCAGGTATGCACTACGCTCTCAGACTATTTATCTGAAAACTAATGTTCATGACTCCAAACCTGAATCCTAGTAGCACTTCTGTTCTTACGCCATGACTGAGCTTGGTTGTTGTCTTCCTCCAGGTATGCACTACGTTATCAGTCAAGGAGATCTCTATCTTTGCTAATCTTACTTATCTGGAAATTAATTAGCAGATCTACATACCCAGGGCCTACTAGCACTTATGTTCAAAACTATGATTGGGCCTGATCTGGTCATCCACAAGGAATGTAATGTTCTCTGATCAGGTGATACTTAACCTGATCTGTCTAGGAATTAATGCCCTGAACTCCGTTCACCCAGGGCCCAGTATCACCTTTGTTCTGATGCTTTGATTGGGCTTGCTCTTTGTCTCTTGCTGATATGCACTATGCTCTCCTATCGGATGAGCGCTCTAGTGCACTCCGCTCTCGCAACAGACAATGATGCAGTGTAATTTCACAATTTCAAACCATAAACCAGGGCAGGAATACCCGACCACTTGCTGTAAATAAATGCCCGGAACCCGGAAAAATGGGCCCATTAGCACTTGTGCTCTAGCATTAGAAATGGACTGACTGTTCACCCTGCAAGGGAATACATTCCTAAATCAGTCGAAGAACCTGGTAAGGCAAACTCCTGCAAGTAACATTGATGTGCTGTCGCCTGCTATCAATAATCAAAACACACAATGGACAAGGAACTCTTAAAATCCTCTACTGCACGTAATAATGTCAATCAGACACAGCACCAACAACACAGCCTTGTCTGATGCTGGACCTTCGGGTTTACTGAATACTAGTCCTCATATCTAGGATGTACTCTTAAGTCTGATAGAACAGAAATGGATGTAACTGCACACTGAGGTGTCATCCAATAAGCAATTGCAGACTGAACAAGAGACAGGTGACCATAGACGCTGATGCTGGACCTTCGGGTTCACTGAGCACCAGTCATCATATCTAGGATAAACTCGTTAGTCCAATAGAACAGAAATGGATGCAACTACACACTGAGAAGGTGTCTTCCAATAATCAATTGCAGACTGAAGACACAGGGATGACCAAAGACCTGCAATAACTTGAACTAGAGCGCAGAACCGCTAAAATAGGGACATACGGTCACCTTGGCAGGTGCTGGAAGGTTATCGGGAACAGGGGACTCCATCCAATCCACACAGACACTCACACAGAGAGCAAGGATAGCTCAGGGGCAACATGTGTGTTTTGGAAGAATGACAACGCAGCGCAACACCGATTTGAATCCCGATCCTGCGCTTATAAACCGCTCATTGGTCTTTAGTGTGTTATAAAATAACAATTAAAATAATATGCAAATTCTCTCCTGCACCAACAAGCAATATAATGCAGCTATACCCCTCGATTAATTCGGCCTAGCAGCACACATACTTCCATGAACACCTCAACAGTCTTCAGAATGCAGCTATCACCCACGGAAAATCGGCCTAGCTGCACACAATCTCATACACAAGTTCCACCACCACTAGAATGCAGCTACCTAAGTCAATGTGGCCTTGCTGCACACACGCCTAGCACTAGAATACAGCTATACACCACTTAAACCACCCTGGCTGCAGAAATACTGAGGGCACCCAAGCACTATTTACTACCCTGGACTACGGTCCCCGCAGCCCAAAGTGCTTTGAGATCATAACAATGGTAAAAAAGGCGCTGTACAAATGGCCAATAAAATACACCACCTTAACACTAGTTAATCATGAAGTACCAGAGGCTTTTGAGAAATTGGAAGCTATACAAAATGTTGAAACATAAAACTGAAAGAAATAACATTGATTGTATTCTCTGGAACTAGCCAAAACTAGCAATGCAGAAACTAGAGGGAAAATGGGATCGCACAGATATCAGAAAACTATAACTGGCAGCAATAAATGAGGATTAACACTATTTGACAAGCCACGTCTTCTTGCCAGACAATATCTGATGAACTATTCAAGGGGATAAATGAAATGAAATCGGTGAAAGCATTAAAAATTACCATAATCAATTCCAAGATGGCAGCCGTATGGAGCGCACCATGACCAATGCGCTCCCAAACCAATAGACCAGAGGTCGACCTCCTCCCCAGACGATTTACAGTGTATTGAGATGCCTATGCACTGAGGGCAAAAAGGTGTAGCATCTCGGGACCGGACCGTCGGAGGCTATCTGGCCTTGCCCGGGAGCTGAGCCGCAGAAGAGCGGCCTGAACAGAGCGGCCTCCTCTGCATCCAAGGAAAGGGCGGACCACAGGGAATCATAGGCTGGGCCGTGTGAGGGCCGAGATGTTGCCCCCGTGGGTAGAGGAACGAAGCGCCACGGACCCGACGCGGACAGCCTGGAGGTGGTGAGGCATAGCAGAGTCTTGTTGGTGGCAGAGGACCTTGGTTGGGATCCAGAGCACGAACCCCACAAGCAGAGGAGGGACACCGACAGACACGTGGCTGTGACTGGGCACAGCAAGGCGAGCTAAAACAAAGGTGAGCATGGACCAGCCACGCACAGAGGGCTACTCTACAGGCCCCTGGGTCTGGTGCCCCCTGCCCCCTTGAAGCTGTCAAGAAGGGATGTGCCGCTCCCCCACACACCGGGGATCTGCCCCGTTAGAGTCGGACCCTAACCAAGCCTTAAAGCCCTCAGGCCGGTGCGGGGGACACAGGCTGTAGGCTGCAGGGAATGGGGAATCGGGCCCGACACCCCCTCCAGGGATACTGACACGTGCCCTCTCCCCTGTGGTTCTGGGCCTGGGAATCTTGGGACGGCATTGGGGAGCCCCATACTGGATTAGACAGGCAGCGAGAGCCGAGGAAAGCAAGGAGGGCCAAAAGAAAGAGGGCACACAGACCAGCCATGCATGGAGGATCACACAGCAGGCCCCCAGCTCTGGTGCCACCCCCAGCAAGGTGCACCACTTTTCCACACACAGGGGAGCCACCCTGTACCAGAGTGACCCAAACAAGGCCCTGCAGCCCCCAGGTCAACACCCAGGCATCGGGATACAAGGATTCAAAGGTGCTGTCTACAGAGTGTGTAACCCCCCAGTGGGTCCTACGGAAGCCCAACCGCCACTCCTGAGACCCCCGACCTGCGCCCCCTTGTGGACTAGGGGACCAGGGAAACCCAGGCAGCTTGGGGAGCTCCATCCAACTGAAGGCAGTCACCCCACCTGCAAAGGGGCAATGTGAAAGTCAAGGGGCAGGGACCTCCTGCAAACCACAGAAGGCACCAAGAAAGCCCAGGTTGGCGGCATCCAGAAGATGTAGGGGCGAGGATCGGTCCCCGCTCCGCTGATGGGCCCCATGCAGGAGCAGTTAGACAGTGAAGACCCTTCACAAGTAGAATCTGAAGACCAGGCAGTTACACATGCGGTCCTTAAGCAATTCTTCAAGGAATTTGTTGACAAGATTGCCTATACCGTCGAAACACGAATGGACAAAACGAGAGAGGACCAGGCAGCTGTCTTGCAGGACATGAAAACAGATGTAAGCTAAATAGAGGAGAGGGTGGACACCTATGAAAGGGCACTCCAGGAGTTGGCAGACAATGCCAGGAAGCCGGAAGTGTTGCTTGAACAACTGGAGAACGCAACACACAATCTCGAGTTACATACAGAGGACCTAGAAAACCGGTCTCGGAGATCTAACATCCGTATAAAATCTCTCCCAGATGATGTCCTGGACAAAGACCTAAAGGGGGTGGTTCACAATATTTTTGCGGATCTGCTGGAGGAGGAGGAGACAGTAACTGAGGTCTGACTGGAAAGGGTACACACAAAGTGGGACTGCGTAAATCAGACCCGGGGGCTCGGCCAAGGGACATGCTGGCAGCTCTACACGATTACACCATGCAGGAGAAAATCCTGGCGGCCGCAAAGAAGGCAAATCAAATATCCTACAATGGGGTGGATTGCTCTATTTTTCAGGACTTATCCCTAACAACGCTGGCAAAGAGGAAACAAATGGCCCCAGTAACCACAGTCCTCTGGGATAAGGACATTTGCTATAGATGGACCTTCCGATTCGGGATGGTGTTCAAGTGGCAAGGAAAAGAGCAACGGACTTGCTCATTGGAAGAGGGGGCAAAACTGCTGTGCATAGAGGAAGAGCAGCAAGCAACGAGTCCACCGATTAGTAGAGGCCAAAGTAAGCTGGATATGGTCAACAATTGGATCGAAAAGAAACAAGAAGAGGGGGGTACCAACCCTAACTAAAAGGCCCGGCACACGGTGGGCTGGGAGAGCCTACACACATCCTGGCAGGGGACCCACGGAGTGAAGGAGCTTAAGGAGGACTGAGAGACGAACTTCTACATATAAATGCCTGGGGAGGGTGACTAAGGGCAGTCATTTCATAGGTCTCTGGGGCGGGGGGAGGGGCAAGGTGGAGTCAAAATGGGGTTTTTAGGATACCTGCACGTTGGTAGGTCCCCTCCATGGAGGGAATCCGCGGTTAGAGTAGTACAGGGGGCCTACACCAGGGGGAGAGAGAGGGAAGGGGGACAGGAGGCAGGGGGGAAGGTGGGTGGTGGGAAGGAAGGGGAGGTCAGGGTGGGGGAGGGTACGTAAGGGGTTGTTCAGTGGCACACACAGAGGAACCTACGGGCTATGTACAACCCTGCAGTGGGACAGGAACATGGGTACAAAAACACTCCACGCTGGAAATGCACTCCAATGCCTGACGCTTAATATCCGGGGGTTAAATACCCCAGTCAAAAGGCAAAAGCTGGAAGGTGGTCTCTCTAAATTCCAACCCGATCTCATGGCTCTCCAGAAGACCCACATTAGGAGGACCGACCAACACAAGCTGAAGCTTGCTCAATACTCCAAGATTTGGCAGGCTAACGTGGGGGGGGGAGAGGGCAGGGGTTCTTATCGCGTTCAAAAGAGACACACAAGTGTCCATTCTGAAGTCATGCGCAGCCACTTCAGACAGTTACATGTTTCTCCTCTTACAACTCAGCTCTCTCAAAAATAGCCATATACCTTTGGTTACTAAGGTATAGCCTGTGGCCGTGGGCAGTAGCCAGATTGTCTGGGTCATGGCATAAGGTCATGACGCAGACAATCTGGCTACTGGCCATGACCGCGAGGGACATAAAATGGTGTCAAAGTGGCCATGTCCACCTGGGACCGGCTATGTGCTTAAGTTATTCGAAAGTAGGATAGGTTTGAAAGGGAAAAATGTGCTTGTGGTAATATGGTCATAGGGTTCTGCAGGCTGCCATAAAAAGGGAAGAGGGGCTCTGTACGGGGCATCACCTTCTCTTTCCATGATGGCCATCTTGGGAGGAGGGAGGGCTATAGCTAATGTCACTTTTAAGAGAAATAGCAGTTTTACTAATATTCTTCCAAGTATGTGCTTTGCACTAGATTGTTAATGGATAATGAATAAGTATAGGTGTAGGAGCTGTGCAAGGGTACATTTTGAGCTTTGACAGTTCCTAGATCAGTCGAAAAATGCAGTTCCAAACAGTCTTCGAAGCATGGATCCGATTGCCAAGGGCAGACGCCTTCGCAGACACGTCATCATGCTGTGTGCGAGCGCATGGTCATGTGGCACTGTCCAGAAGGTCTGTGATGATATCAGATGTTTGCGGACGTCGACAGATACAAAAACAGTGGAGAAAGTTGCAAAAAGGGTATAGAAGAGTTAGAAATGATGCTAGAAGGTAGAAAATGGCAGAGTTTTAAGGTGAAACATTGTCAATTGGACAGAAGTGTTGCTATATTGGGGCAAGTATGATATTAGTAAGTTGTAGGAAAATAGCATGCACTGGTAAAAACCCATGAAATTTTGTGAAAAAACTTTGTTAAAGGGACGTTATGGTTAAGTTACACTAATAACCTATGAAATTCAATGAAAAATCTTTGTTAAAAGGGACACTAATTGTTACAAGTAAAACCGAAAAACCTCAGAAATTTGCCAGTTATGGTAAGCTAAGCAACCATAACTTGCACCACCACAGTGCACTGCTAAGACTAACACCCAGGACTTCAAAGATGACATCACAAATGTCATTGATGACATCACATGTGAAATTAATTTTGATTAAAAGTCCCTACAAGGGATTGTGTTTATAATGTTGGTAACAAGATGTCAGGGGTGATGGGGAGACCTATCGTGAACTACTTAATGTATTAAAGAATGTACTCATCTAAACAACATTGTATTTGAGTGTTGTTAAAACAGGAACCTAATCATATATAAACATAGGCAATGGCTGCAGCACGCATCATAGACAATATTTATAATCTTGTAATTTTGGAAAGTACAATAATGAATGCTCCCTTATGCGAGTTTTGAGTAATGTTAAACATGTAATAACTAGCTAACAATTCAAGACTTACTACATTTTTTCTAGTTCAAAAATACATATGAAGAACCACAATGCATACAAATCAGAGGCACATACAGGAAAACTAAAGTAAGGGAGAAAGAAACAGCATCATCAGAAAATGTTAATAACATTAAAGTTTATCTTCATGTGTACAAACGAAATGTGTGTTTGAGGCCTGCTTGTTTCCCCATGTATGTGCACAAACAGATGAGACTAAACCATATGGACCATACTTTAGGAACATATGACGAGGTTAACGTCTAGATACAAAACCACCTGGCCTAGATATGTCGGTGAACAAAAACAAGTGGCCCAGATATGTGATGTCATCAGCGATGTCATCAATGACATTTGTGATGTCATCTTTGATGTCCTGGGTGTTAGTTTTAGCACTGCACGGTGGTGGCACGAGTTGTGTTTGCTTAGCTTACGATAACTAGCAAATTTCGGAGGTTTTTCGGTTTTACTTGTAACAATAACGTCCCTTTAACAAAGTCACTGAAAATATATATATATATATATATATATATATATATATATATATATATACACACACACACACACAAGGACGGCGAGATATTAAGAGATCCCTCGCATTACTTGCGCAGGTGAAAAGGACCACACCTCGCACAGTAAATTAGACTACGGCGACCTTCCAGCAGGTGACCGAAACGGTCGACAAAGGGGGTGATCATCCGCTGCCATGAGGCTCCCTCTTCCACAGACGTGCAACAGAAGATGCAGAGTCAGTGGGCCCCCTCCGAGCCCCAAAAGGACATCAGTGAGATGCTGAGCATACACCGCCGCCAGTGGAGAGGCTGGGGGACATGAGGGGAGCCCGAGGTCGCTCACCAAGGACTTTCATCACGCACTAAAAAAAGGGGCCCGCGGGGTGGCCCATCCCAGGCCCTGCTGGACTGGCTGCTGCCAGGACGAAGATAATGGCATAGGAACCGCTAACTGAGGCCCGCAATCCAGGTTTGTGGCCATGGTGCTCACGCTTCACAAGTTGCCAGTGAGGAAGGGGACTCAAGGTGGGCAAACACCAGACAAGATAGTGATGGGCAAGCCCCGGCTAGCAACACTTGCCAAGACCTACAGAGAAAAGGGGTGGGGAAGTGATCCTCATATAACCTCGAGTTCCTGGAGGAAAAGATAACACCCACAATGTCTGGGAGCAGGGGTAAGGCCATCGCACAGAAGAAGCCCCTACTAACACTCCCAAAGAGGGTCCATTGCAGCGATGTTGGTCAAAGGAAATCAATGATGAGGAGCCCCCACTGACCAAGGATGAACAAGCACCGCACGAGGCTCCCCTTCTGAACGCTGCCACGAAGAATGACCTGGAGACCTACTTTCAGGAATTTTCCAAGAAAATGACTCAAGCGTTGCAAGCTCAGTTTGCATCCTTTATGGGGGAAATGAAGCAGTCCATCAATGAGCTCAGTCGAGACATCTCGGAAATGGGGGACCACACAGACACAAAGGAGAGGGCCCTACAAGAGGTGGTGGAGGACACTCCGAAAACTGATATTACACCGGAGGAGCTGGTGAGGGTCACTCACAACATCGAACAACGATGCGAGGATCTGGAGAACCAGTCCCGCAGATCGGACATTCGCATTAGGAATCTGCCTGAATCGGTCCCAGATCAGGACCGGAAAAACACAATCACGCACACATTTGTGAGTCTCTGCTAGAAAACGGCCAAGCTTGTGACATCCCAATAGACAGGGTTCACAGAGTTGGTCCAAAGCGACTGGATCTAGGGACCAGACCTAGGGAAACGGTAACAGCACTGGCTAGATTTCCACAAAAGGAAGCAATACTCAGAGCGGCTCGGCAGGCGGAACCAGTTAACTACAAAGGTGTGGCGGTCCAGCTTTATCAAGACATTGCCCCCGCCACCCTTCTAAAAAGGAAAGAAATTGCATCTGTCCTAAAAGTCCTACAAGTAAGATATCGTTGGACGTTTCCATTCGAACTGCTCTTCCAATGGGAGAGCAAACAACAGAGTCACCTCGCTTCAGGAGGGGGTCCGGTTGCTGAACCTGGAGGAGCCTGATCCTGCGGATAGGGGGCAGCCAGCGGGTCGCCCACATCGCCAAAGACCTTGGGAGTGGACACAAGTTTCAAGGGGTCGTAACAGGCCCCCAATGAGGGGGCCAGCCTCCACGCCGACCAAAGAAGCGGCTCAAGGGGCAAGAATCTGACTGCAAGTAAGCTAAATATCGCACCGTAGCAAAGATCTAAGTTGTGTACACTATAATGTTTATGGAGGAGGGGTACAGGGGCGTACGTGCCGCTTTCTTGGATATCCTCAAAGGGTACTCTGCACATAGGCCCTGGGAACACAGGTGGGTCCCGCTCCAATCAGGTTGAGAGGGGGCTTGCACTGGCGCAGTGACCCGCCACAGGGCTAGGGCGGTGGGTTCAGGGTTATTTGGGTTTTGGGGAAGGCGGGGGAGGGGGGTTGATGCTCAAGTTGGGGTAGAGCCTAAGGGAAACCCGATCCAGGGATCCAAGTATGCACACACAAACTCAATCGCAGAAATGATTAAAATCCTTTCGATGAATATCAGTGGACTAAACTCCCCGGTGAAACGCAAACAAATTGAAAGATTCCTAACAAAACACACGCCGGACATCATTACACTACAGGAAACACATCAGGAAAGCGGATGCTCATCGCCTTAGGTTGGTCGTGTTTCAAATCATAGCCCAGGCGAATGTGGAGTCAAACACAAAGATGTACTTTTGGGGATTAAAAAGGGATTACCGGAGCAAATAACAGTAACAAAAACAGACAAGAAAGGCAGATACGCCTTGGTTACCCTGGAATTAAATTACCTCATACTCTCAGTGGCTACAGTTTATGCCCCAAATACAGGGCAGGATGGGTTCCTCCGGGCAGCCCTAGCATACCTCGAGGTTGTTGCACAGGGGGGATTATTCTAATGGGGGATTTCAATATGGCTTGAGATGCCCAAAGGGACAGAAGCAACACCCCTCATCACCCACAGGCACCTCCGACACTGGCCCTGCAGCAGAAGATGGAACACCTAGCGCTCACAGACCTTTGGCGTGCTTTGAAGGGGGTCGACTAAGGGCATACATACTACTCCCACGTCCACCAAAACTTCTCCGGAATCGATTATATCTGGGTATCCACCACATTAGTAGGTAGGACGCACGCCATACATGCACTCCCAATAACTGACTGCAGATCATGCACCGTTGATAGTGTCGCTAAAGTGGGGTGTTCCTCGGCAGGGTCTTTGGCGACGGACATTTCCGAGGCTTGCCCTAACGGATGTGGCTATACGGGCAGATGTAGATGCTAAGATCAAGTAATTCTTTGATATAAATGGGGACTCAGGGGTTTCGAAAGCAAAAAAAATGGGATGCCTTTAAGGCTACACTGCAAGGGGATCTCATTGCTTTGCGCGCCCGCTGGCAAAATCAGAAGCGCGCTGTGGAGAACCAACTAGAATTAGACCTTCAGGAAGTAATGGGGAGGATGACCAAGAAATCCACAAGGGTGTTACGCAAAGAGCTCCAACATATCAGGGGGCAACTGAATATGCTCCAAACGAAAAAAAACGAATGGGGTATTTTAGCGCTTAAACACAAATACTATGCACATGCCAACAAGGCTGATCGGCTGTTAGCCAGACAACTGAAACAGAGAACCGCTGTCCACACGATCACGGGTATCCCCTAAAGGTGAGACACTTCACAGTACCCCTGACATTGCGGCCCAATTCGTCACATGCTATAAGAAACTATACAGATCGGATGATCCAGATGAGGGAAACCAAGAGAACCATGTCTGCTCGGTCCCGCTACCCCAAATCTCGAGCATAGACAAAGAGGCCCTGGAGGCGGATATTATCCAAGAGGAAGTTCTCCGGGCAATTAAACAGCTAACCATGGGAAAAGCCCCCAGCCCAGACAGATACATGCCAGGATTTTATAAAACCTTTCAACAGATTTTGGCCCCTAAATTGACAACTCTATTTAACTCTTTTGCTTCGGCCGGGAGAATAACCCAGACGATGGAGGAGGCAAAAATTCTATTATTCCCCAAGCCAAACAAAGATCCAACACAATTCGGCTCGTACAGACCAATTGTATTAATTAAAATTGATGCTAAAATATACACACATGTTCTAGCCAGTAGACTGGAGGGACTTCTTCCACAGCTCAGACATCCCGACTAGTCCTGAGTTTATCAGGCAACGTCAAACGCACCACAACATCAGAAGGGTCTGCCACATCCTAGAAAAGACACAAAAGAAGGGAACCCCGCGGTCTTATTATCCTTGGACGCCAAAAAAGTGTTTGACTGGGTAGAATAGTCATTCTTATTCAACACCATGCGGAAAACAGGGTGTGGAGCCGAAATGTATGGCCACGGTCAGAGCTAACTATTGCAACCCATCGGCCCGCATCCTAATGAATGGGGAACTCTCTTCTTGGATACAATTCTCCAGGGGTACTAAGCAGAAGTGCCCACTGTCACCCCTCCTGTTCACATTCTATTTGTTTAGTCGGGTAGCTGCTAGGACAGGTTACAAAGACATTAAGGGCATACCATTTGGGGGGGGCAGAATATAAAGAATCAGCGTACACCGACGATATGCTGCTGACCCTGGGGACATGGGAAGCATCACTCCCAGCAGTGATTAACGCCATACAGAGTTTGGGGACGTAGCAGGTCTGAAGGTGAACTTAGCCAAATCAGGGATTTTGAATCTTACACTGAAGGGGGCCAAGCTCATCCAAGCCAGAAAAACCACACAATTTAGATGGGTGCAATCCAGTATAAAAGTACTGGGAATCCACATAATACCATTGCTCAAGGGCCTATACAACGCAAATTACCCCCCCGCCCCTGTAACTGGGCCATCTAAAAAACCAATTCCATACCTAGGGACCCCTCTCAATGTCCTAGCTAGGCAGGATTAATGTCATTAAAATGACGGTCCTCCCAAAGTTACGATATCTCTTTGTCATGACACCTACACAACCCACACGTCCAATCCAGACCGCCTGCTCCAGACGTTCCACGTGGATTCGCATCTCCAGAATCCACCACGCGTGGAGTTCCGCGCTGGGAAAACATCAATCAGGCTCCTGGCGATTGTGGCCCCGATGGCGATGGGGTGCATCACGAAACGCCGGCACCACTTCCTAGTCACGTGCCATCCGATACCGGTCACGTGATACTAGGAGATTTCGCCCAATGAATCCCGTTGCCGCTTCCTGCTCCTCTGTATCACGTGACACGCCATGCCGCCCATGTGACCTGATGGAGATGCAGTCACATGATCTGGTCTCCGGCATAAAGGAACACTGATCACGGATTACTCCGTTTCTCAGCTGTTCAACAGTGTTCGAGTGGCGTTTCATTTTGCTTGGATCCCGTTCTTCTGGCTATTAGACCTGGAGTTTATGGAATTGGACTGCTTTCGTTTTTTCCCTTGGATTTGTTGCTTGGAACTCTGTTTTCTTGGATTTTTGATCTCGTGCTTCGTGTTACTGGACTGCCTTCGCTTGTACCTCGGAATTGGTGTTTTGGAACTTTTGCTCCTCAGGATTTTGGAACTTTGGCTCACGGACTTAGGACTGCCTCTGGATACCGTTCTGCTTTTGTGGACTCTGTCCTTTGAACGCTGAGCACTACTTCAGGTGCTTTCATCAAGGGGAACCAGGTTACCCGTCCTCCTCTGGGTGTTCTATTATTCTCCACCACCTGGGGACTACCCGCTCCCTCCTCACACTGCAACATTGGTAGGTGCTGTTCTTACTTCCTTCCTACTATTGCCCTTCGTGATTATTGACCTTGTATTCACAATTTCCTAACCTGCTTCCCTTGCAGCTACCTGGTACCCGTGCTCCTGCCTCTTGTGCACCTGTGGTCTCAATAACTGGTTAGGGAGCATTCTTTGATTTCTCCCTGACCGGTGCTTGGTGACGGAGGTGTCCATAGACATCGCAGTAATCTCGGCGTGACACTCTTTCAGGCCCTCCCGATTGCGGTAACCACGCCGTACTTCTGCACCCTATACAGGAATATCAGTGCATACATATGGAAAAGGAAACTCCCCGGGGTGGCGATGAAGACAGTGCAACAGCATACCTGGAAAGGAGGGTTGGGATTACTAGATCTGCGGGCATATTACAAGGCGGCCCAAATCAGATTAATGAAAGACTAGTTCGCCCCAGACTCTGGAAAGGTTTGGCGTCGGATGGATCCGGCAATGGGCCTGAAAAAAGAAATTGAATACTTCCAAGAAAAATGGAAGAAATATTACAACCCAAACACAAGATGCCCTACCAAAGACAGATCCAGCACTACAAAGCAGAAATTCTTAAAGCAAAGAAATGTTACTATTCCAAACAAATCAATAAAACACCTCGTCCAGAGAAAGAATATTTCCAAATCCTTTATGAGATGTTGGACGAATCCCCGGATGTCTTGACTTCTCCCCTAGGGGGCCCTTTCTATGAGACCATGGAGGTAAGGCCGCTACCCGATAGTCCCCATGGGGGTGGTACTAAGCAGATAGATCTATTGGGGAGGGAAACCTCCTATGTGATTAGTGACGACCTGGCGGAGAATATTGTATTCCCATAGCCCACCGAACCCTGATACATCTTCCTACCACTCTCCCACCAACACTTTCCCTAGTGTTCCTATGTTTATGTCAGCCTGTCAGTATAGGAAGGACTAGACGAGGAAAAGTCTGGACTCCTCAAGAGACGTGTATCCCTTAAGTACTGGGACAATGAAGAAAACAATTGACCCAGTGGAAGACCTCAAGCTCAGGACTGGGACGAAGAAGGTGTGGAGCAATAAAGAGTGCCCTGCCGAACCGAAGTGAAGGCTCTAGTTCATGCAAGCAGGGTGAGAGCCTATGGAACATAAAAAGGGAAGAAGGGTTCAAGGTAGTCAGACGCTCCTTGGAGGAAACCGGAGATTCGAAGGCAGACGGATCCGAGAAGACAAGAGAGCGGAAACCACAACGCTTACACGCAGGCAGAGGCATCACTGGGGGATCTGCCGTGGACGGACTGTCCAAGGAGGAGAAGCCACGTGTGTAAAGGGCCAGAGGGGTGTGTCTGTACTCCTACTCTCTATATGGCTGAGGAGAGGCACAGAGGACCCCAGCCAAGATTCTCTATCATTGGTAACGTAGTCGAGCAATCAAGGCCTAGCTTCTCAGGAGGTGATGCAGGCTGGTTCCCAAGTGCAATGTAGTCCCCAGGCACCCACAAAGGAATCTCCACACACTATTAGTTAAAACATTCTTTATGTAAATAATGTTCAAGTTTATATACACAATCCAGATAATACACTTTGTGCTCCGACAATTCTAAAATGGTAAATGTATATATTTCTAGGTGGTACCACGATTACTCTGATACCATTAAAATGCATCAACTGTACTCAGTTCAAATAGCATACGAATCAACACAGCAAAATCATATCAACCGTAGACTTAGGAGGAAGATAAGTCGGTAACACAATTGGCAGAATACTGAGCTCCTACCACTAGGCACAGTCCCGTATGAGGATCCCCTCACCTGGGCAACCTGTAAATGAAGATGCACTACAAGCCCAGTCCATATATTGTCTATTAAAGTCTTATCTTCTTCTATAGTTCTGCAACCCAAATGTACCTTGTGTTGGAGAGTTCTTCGTCGGGGAATCGACAGGCCATTCTTGAGTGCGCTCCCTTCAAGTAGGAGCCACGAGTCGTCAAACTTCAGAGATGAAGAAAAGGTGAACGTTGTCGTTGAGGCAGGAGCTTCGGTCCTTGCAGTGCTCGTTGACGATCGGTTCGAAAATGTCCTGCAACAGGGGAGGCGTGCGGTGCACCTCGACGACGATGGTTCGTTGCTGCAAAGACAGTGAAGAACTTTGGCCCAGCAAGGGCGTTGAGCCATCGGCGTCTGGCGTCGGTGAACGAGACGTGGCCACGGCTGGCTTCAGTAGCTTTGTCAGCGTCTATGAGGTCTTCGGGTGGCGGGAAAGCCACCGGCAGATTCTCCTCGGTCGTCTGCAGACTTGACTTTCTCCGGCAGGATGAAAGCAGTCGACGAGGATGAACAAGGGAGTCCTTGGATCAAATGTTCTTAGGCAAAGGAACGGCGGCTCCGGTCGGCGACGGCAGTCGTCGAGCGTGGATGGCTGTCCGGAACTTCGTTCTCCTCGGCAGTCCCCCTCTCCGGTCGGCAGCCTTTTGTAGGTCTGTCTACCAGGGAGCTTTGGCAAAGATCAGCTGGTGCACGATGGTCCCTCGTAGCTCGGGGAGATTTTGTCTAAACAGGTCTACTCTTGGATCACTTCCTGAACACACAGCAGCTTTCAGATTGCAAGGAAGGGAACAGCGGTTCACCACCTTCTTCTGGCTCGGCTTCGAGAGTAAGCATCAAGTAGTAACTTCTGCTTCTGAATGATTTCTAGCATTGAGAGGCCCCCAGATATACTGTTGATCTCCCATTCATTCTGCTGGGTCACACTCAGGCAACCAATAACCCAGAAGGGCAGTCAGGCAGCCGATCAGGTGTACAGTGCATTCAGGCCATTCTTCTCCATCCAGACACTCAAAACACAAAATGTGGATTCAGACAAGCACTCTGCCATTCAGCACTACACATGCATTCATACCAGTTTCCAGCAGGGCTGTCTCAGTCATTGTGTCAAACACCAGATACTAGACACACATAACCCAGAATGCGTATTTGTCACACACTCCATTCACCCAGGTCCCACCCCACGGGCGTACCCACAAAATACAGTCATTGGGAAGGCTCCAGTCAGTCTGGCCTGGACTTCCCCTTAATACCATATATGGAACTTCCGCCCAACAGGCTGTCAGGGGGAAGAGAAAGAGTCAGGGCTTCCCCGGACTTTGGGAAAAGTACGGTAACAGGCGATAGAAAGCAAGAGGCCACAGGGGCCATCTTGTTTCCTATCATGAATACACTGATTCCAGTGACAGGGCCTGGGCATCCCAAAATGGAGGACGCTCAGGGCACCTGTCAATTCAGCATGGAGCTGCCACCAGCCCGTACCCTGTCTTGTGGGCCATGCACAGGTGCCCAAAAACATACACTAGGAGTACAGGGTCGTACTCCCACCCATGGGTGCCATAAGGGTATCCCAAGGGTCTGTTCACCAAACCAAATACAGGAAGAGCCACACCGCCAGGAGTCCCACATGAACTCCTGCACAGAAAACAAGACAGAACAAATTATAAAAATCTATGTCCCTCTGATGCATTTCCAGCATCACCAAGTACAACTAGCCGACCAAGGGAACTGGTACGCGCTGTCAGATGTAGACCCGCAGCTTGGGAACAGTGGAACGTTGTGGAGGCGCAGCAGGCCCCTGCAGAAACCCGAACAAGAAGGCGGAGAAGCCCACAAAACAGAGGACGCTGGTAAGCACCCTACAGAGCTCTGGGTTGGTGGGGTCAACGAAGGGTGGAAGATTAAAGAAAGACTGGTCTGGGACCCACACCCAATATCGAGCTGCCTCCTAAACCATCTTCTTCGTGGCGGTACCTGGCAGGGTAATGAACCAAGTCTGCCAAAACCCAGGTCTGGGACCCACACCCAATAAAAGGGAGCATCCAAGAGTATCTTCTTCAGAGCAGTACCTGGCAGGGTAGTGAACCAGGTCTGCCAAAGCCTAGAGAGATTCAAAACCGGGTCTGGATCCCGCACCACAAAGACTGAGAAAGGCCAAGGAAAGGGAGGTATTCCCCCTGTTGTTGTGAACTGTTTACCAAAGCTTGAAAAAGGGCCGGGGAACAGAGGCATTTCCCCATGGCACTGTGAACTGTATGCCAAACCTTGAGAAATGCCCAGGGATGAGAGGCATTCCCCCTGGCATTACAAGTTGCCTGAGAAAGACATGGGGAAGGGAGACATGCCCCCTGGCGCTGTGAACTGTGGGCCAGAGGAGAGGGAGTCCCCCCCCCCTGGCTGAGTATATTGTGAAACCCAGTGTGTGTAAAACCAGCGGAAAGGAGTCTTTCCCCCTGGGACTGTGAACTGGAAAGATCATTTTAAAGACTTTTGTTTCTACTTTGGGAGGAACCCACCCTAGGAAGTCATTGCAACTTTTGTTTTGTTTTCTTCATAAAGAACTCCTTTCCTCACCAGGAGGTGAAACTTGATCCCCAGTCCAGAAGAATGGAGTCATTCTTCTGGACGAAGAAGGTCGACTTTATCTTTAGTTTTAAGTGTAAAGGATAGAAGTAGGTTTTGACACAGGATGGTGGCCTAATACTTTATGGAAATTCTGACACCACCCTAAGTATTTTAGTTGAGGCATGGAAACGCCTCATATAGATATGGATAGATAGGTTTCATCTTTATTTTCTTCATGAATGAAAGTCTTTAGCAACAGCGATGCCACCCATTTATCAGTCTTCTTCTCCTGCACCGTTACAGATGAGAAACATTGCTTCATATACCAAAGTACCTTCAGCTACTGCAAGGAAGGCATGGTATCAAAGTAAAACGGACACAAGTAATCATAGTTAAAGAGTGTTTTATTAAACTGTAAAATGGGTGAGATGTCCCTCGCTCGCCCGCTACTCTACCCCTCTCACCTTCTGCGCCTAATCTAAACCTAAATCTAAGATGGGAGCAAGCTACGACCATAAAAAAATAATAATACAGTCCTATGGGGCGTGGCTTGGACAGCCATGGAATAGGCTGTGAGCCCCGTGTGCTCCGTGATCCGACATCCTGATCCGTTCAACAAACGCATGCATTCCACTTCAATCTGGAAGCAAAACAAACACAAGCGTGTGGGAAGGTGCCGGGAAGAACGTGAGCTTGTGAGCAGCTCACGGGAGACTGGAGAACTGCCGAACGGACACATAGTATCCTGGGGAGCGGCCGCAGACGAAAACACCAAAATGGCGGCGCTCCCAGAGAACAAAGGGATCAGGCAGGACGCGGCAGCGAAATGAAACTGCCGGCCCTCTGATGCAGTCACTGTATCGGGCGACGGCCACGGATTGGAGTAAAGACATTTGCAGCCACGCCCGGCAGCTGACATGGCTGAGAAATGCAAGTGTGTAAGACACTATTACCAGGACATACCCCAGTCTGGTAAAACCTACATGTGACTAGGCCATTGCAAAGGAAGTGAGAAGCTGTTGAGTTCTGTGTGGCACCTCGAAGTACGTTGATGGCGCATGGATGATTGTGTGCAGCAGGAATACATGGGAGAAGACAGCCCATTTGAATACACTGCCGCGCTCCACAGCACAACGCAACCCACCGCAACTAGCACCCTTGCGCTTGAGGGACCAGAGCATGACACATCAGCATCGCAGTCTGGGGACCGGATACGATTGGGAATCGCGAGATGTCTGTGAAAGGACTGAGAGCCAAATCCAAACAATCAACAACGGAGGTCTTTGTGAAAACGCAGCAAACCCCCACGACAGCGGTGCAAAGCACAGGCGCGGCCTCCGCTGCTGGTGCCGCAGAAGGAGATAACCGTCAGGTCCTGGCGGCCATAACGGATTTGAGCACCAAATGGGGCACAGCGATGGCCGACTTGCGGACGGCCCTGCAAAATAAAATGGACACTGTGGGAATCGAAGTTACCCTGCTGCGTCAAGATGTCCATGCTTTGGCGGAGAGAACAAGTGGCCTGGAAAGCGCTGTGAAAGTCAACATAGAGGTCAGCACGAGCAATGCAAAGGAGGTCCATGTGCTAAAACAGCAGGTCGCCAACCTTGAAAATCAAGTGGAGGAGGAAGGAAGAGCGAGGAGGAATAACATACGTGTGGTCGGCCTGCCCGAATGGAGGAGGAAGGCCATGGCCCCACGGACTATGTAGAGAACATGATCCTCCAGGGGATAGGAGCAGAAAAACTCTCACAGGGGTTTACTGTAGAGCGGGCCCCATCGGGCCTTGATGATGAGGCCACGACCTGGAGCTCCGCCAAGGCCAATAATCGCAAGGATCCTGAATTACAAAGACAGGGAGAAGATCCTGGAATATTTCCATAAGGGCGGGACAATTGAGAGAGCATCCACCAATATCACGGCGTACCCGGATTATACGATGCTGGTGCAGAGGCAAAGGTATAGTTACGTGGCCGTCAAGAGGAGGGTAAGTGCTGCGGGCATCAAATATATGCTTCTGTACCCGGTGAGGCTAAAGGTGCTGCATAAGAGCAAGGTGCTTTTTTTCAACACTCCGGAGGAGGCGGCGTCGTGGCTGGACCTACAGGGCTGCCCGGAACAGGAAGCTGACTGAGATCGCCTCGAGCGTGACAAGTGAGGAGTCGGTGCCATGGACATTAAGGGGATAAGTGGGAAGGTGGACTTGTTTCGGGAACATGGGAGATTTGAGTGAATTTGTAGCCCTTGGACCTTGTGCTCTGGCTGGACTGGAATATAGAGTATCAACTGCATGCTGGAACTGAATAGCATTAAAATCATGCGCAATAGTATGGGTAGTAGGATCTATGGGATGGTAGCAACCTACCCCCGAGAATTGGTAGTTAAGGAGCCATTAGGGCAACTTTACCCTGCTGAGCCCTGAATATAGACTTGCTAGGCAGGGCTAGATGTGGGGGTGCCTGAGATCCAGGGATGGAGCTGGGCAATGGTTGGGGGTGGTGGTGTAGGGTATGGGTGTGGAGGTCAGTGGGGGGGGAAGGAGGGGAAGTTTGTGGTGTATATAGTTTTGGGGAGTTTTACTTTTAGTTTGTGTGTGAGCCTACAGGGAAATGACGAACAAATCAATGGCATCGGGTAATCTCAGAATTGTGACCTGGAATGTGCGGGGCCTTAATAGCTATCTAAAACGTAACAAGGTGATGATGTACCTAAAGATGCGGATTGACATAGCTCTGCTACAAGAAACCCACCTCACCAAGGAGAAGTTGGAGGTGATGAGGAGTAAATGGAGGTGTACGGTCATGGGGGCCACATATTCGGCATATGCAAGAGGGGTGATTACATGGGTGGCACCGCATGTACCATTTCAGCTGCTTAGCTCGACAATAGACCCGGAAGGCAGAATGGTGGTGGTGGCGGGACTCACAGAGAAGTGAATATCATAAATTTGTATGCCCCTAACCATGACACAGCGGTATATATTAGGTCTTTATATAGTAAAATTTGCCCCCTGGCGGGTGGCACGATGGTGTGGGGAGGGCACTTTACTTGCACTCTGAACCCCAGGATAGATAGGTCAGATGACAAGTTAGAAAAGCCGACGCCAGCAGCTAAAGCGCTGACGACACTGTTGATGAACCTCGGCCTAGAGGATGTGTGGAGAAGGCTACACCCAACGGATAAGCAATACTCGCACTATGCAGCGCCACACGACCTGCACACAAGGCTAGATTACGTGTTCGCATCTGCCGAGATAGTGGGAGAAATGGTGGGGGTGGAATACAAAGCCCGGCTACTCTCCGACCATTCGCCTTTGGTCATAGAGTGGCGACATCAACCCCCCAGGGCACTGATCCCGACGTGTAGGCTCAGGACTGAGGCTCTACAGGATGCGGGCTTCCGAGAGGATCGGAGGGATGCCATCGAGGAATACTTTGAAATTAATACGGGCAGTGTAAGTTTGGTGGGAACAGTATGGGAGGCATTCAAGGTGGTGGTGCGGGGAGTAGCAATATCTAAATCTAAAGGGCCCAAGGGGGTATTGAGCTGGAACTGTAAGAGATGGAAAGAGAGCTAGAGGACCTGATACGAAATGAGGGGATCACCCGTGTGAACAGGGCTAAAATAAAGGACTTACAGCTAGCTTGTAGTGAACTTTGGGACAGATTATGCAAACTGAACTATAAGAAATACACACAGAGGCTGCATGCTGGGGGGGATAAGCCGAGTAGGTTATTGGCTTGGTTATACACGAATGAGACCCCCCGCTCGGTGATCAGAGAGATCAGGGACGCGGAGGGTCAAATCCATAATACCCAGGAAGGGGTAAATGATGTGTTCGTCAAGTATTACAGACGATTATACGAGGACACAGGAGAGGACATGAGTCAAGATATACTAGATACGATAGAGGACATAGGGCTGCCCACCTTGGATGACCTATAGCGAGCGGACCTAGACGCCCCCATCACCGTGGACGAACTGGAGGCGGTGATCCGACACCTGCCCACATGTAAAGCGCCTGGGGCGGATGGGTTACCCAGCGAGTTTTATAAAACGTACAAGCAGGAGCTACTCCAGCCGCTGCTGGCCATGTTTAATGAAGCATATGAGCGGGGGTAACTGCCGGCGTCCCTCTGCGAGGCGGTGATCATTCCGCTCCTGAAACCAGGCAAACCAGACGCGGAATGCAGATCCTACAGGCCCTTGTCTATGCTCAATCAGGATAGTAAGATACTCACGGCAGTGCTAGCCAATAGGTTGAAGAGGGTAATTGGCAAATTGATACACCCAGACCAAACGGGCTATGTCCCCGGTAGAAATATTACAGATAACCACAGGAGGCTACACCATATTATTGACCAAACTGAGGGAGACTCGAGCGAGCTGGCTATCGTGTCGTTGGACGCGGTGAAAGCTTTTGATTCAGTGCGGTGACCGTGGTTGAAAGCGACTCTGAAAGGATACGGGATGGGACCAGGATATATTAGATGGGTCCAGATGTCCTATAGTACCCCGACGGCGAGAGTCAAAACCGGAACCACAATCTCAGATAAATGGCAATTTAGCAGGGGGACCAGACTGGGATGCGGCAACAATACGGGGAGGTGGGGATCCGCACGACAGGGGGCACACACCTGATATCATTGTATACAGATGATGTGCTTCTCTACTTGCGCTACCCGGAGGAGAACCTGCAATATGTGTTTGAGGTGATGGGTCGTTCGCCACCCTCTCAGGCATATCGGTGAACCCCGGGAAGTTGTCATGATCTCTGCTTCCAAAAGGTCAGGGTTTTCCCAACTCCCTTGGAAGCAGATCCATAACCCAGGTCCCGAGTGCCAACCAGTCCCAATTGGGACCTTTTGGACCCAGTCCTGGCGCCAGTGGTACCAGGATCATAAATATGCCCAGTCCCAGCGCTGGAAGCGCCGGGCTCATAATGCTTGGGTGGACTTACCTTCAGCAGACCATGCTGCTTACTTGCCTGCCAGTTGAGCCTCTGATCCTCTTCTGTTTGGAACTACTTTTCCTGTTGGGTGGGGCTGGAGCCACTCCCTAGATTCAGAACACTGGAACTCTTCTGGAAGGCAGGAACTCTTTTCTTACCAGGAACTCTTTTCTTACTTAGGCGTGGCTGTGGAAGGAGACACCTAAGCACTACAGGAGGCTATTTAAACCACACCCGGTGGATGAATCTTGCTTTGCGTTATTCTGCAACCTCTGCAGCAGAACGCTCATCGTGTCTTCTGCATCCGGTCCTGGGCCTAAGGAAAAAGGCTTACCATCCTGAATCCAGTCTTCAGCAACACCTATAAAGACAAGAAAGAACAGGTTAGCATTCCGGCATCTGAAAGGCAAAGGCTTACCATCCTGAATCCAGTCTTCAGCAACACCTATAAAGACAAGAAAGAACAGGTTAGCATTCCGGCATCTGAAAGGCAAAGGCTTACCTACTCTTCGTGCGCTCCGGAGGTCTTCACACTGCATTCCGGCATCTGAAAGACAAAAGTTTACCAACTCTTCGCACGCTCCGGAGGCCTTCGGCGCTGCATCCCGCATCTGAAAGACAAAACAAGGTGCGTTTAAAGACATTGGGGAACTTTAATACTCACGTGCCATTACTCCTTTCCACATCTAATCCAGTGGGTATTCCGGCACCCTGCAGCTGCTCCGAACTCGTACCTGCAAAAATAAAAGACAGTTAGAGCGCATAGTGAAGCAGGCAACAAGCGCTTACTTACGTGCTTCCAGGCGCTTCTATTCATCTCACGGGCTCCATCTTCAACTCACTTCAGCCCGTCATCCGCCATCGCCGGAACCCTGCAAAACAAGAGACATCATTACTAAAGACTTTAAAGACATTTGAATGACTCGAAACTTACCGTTCGTGCAGTAAACGACGGACAGCAGTCCTCTGAAGTCAAGAGGCCTGCGCTACCTATCCAGTGAAGAAACTGGTTACAGCACCCTGCCCCGAGGCAGATGGAGAGCTCGGCATTCACTTACCTAAGGTGAGAGCGTTAACCTTTGGGGGTCGAGAGGAGAAGAGGAAAGAGATAGGGACACCCCAATAACCCCAGTTCATTAACCCCATATTTTCTATCTGCAGACATCTTACTCTACACGTCAGGCATACAGTGCACAGAGGTCCAGCCCAAAGAGCCAACCGGGTGCTACACAACACCTTTGAAGATACGGTAGTCGCCCAGTCAAGACCGGCGCCTCTGCGAGAATCAGGTGAGCGTTACAGAAGTCCAGTTTGTTCCCCCTGGAAAGCTACAAGAGCACCCCATTGGAGAGGCTGCCCGTCTTGCAGATACCCTGGCAGACCGTGACATTCAGGTATCTGGGCGTAAATGTTTACCACAATATAGAGACAGAGCCCAAACATAACACAGAGAAGGCGATAGAGGGAGTTAAGAATAGCATGGTGTTCTGGTCTAAATTACCCCTAGCCATGATGGGGAGAGCAGCTCTACTCAAAATGGTGGTCTTGCCCAGACTCTTGCACCTTTTTGTGAATGTCCCGTACTTAATCCCCAAACGCTTTTTTGTGAAACTTCATGGCATGTGCAGGGGCTTCATATGGGGCAACTCCAGAAATAGGGTGGCCCTGTGGAAACTACAGAACACATGTGATAAGGGGGGCATAAACCTCCCTAATTGTGAGCTGTATTACATGGCAGGACAGTTGTTGTATGTGGCTAGGTGGTTGTCTGCAGAAGACTCGGCAGAAGCTAGGCTTTTGCCAGGTGAATCGGCTCCTTACTTTTTGAGGGAGACAGTATGGCTGCGCAAAACTAAAATGGCAAAGATGGGGAGATTATTGAAGCTGGGCTGGGAAGTATGGCGCAGGACATGGAGAACGGTGGGTGACCCAGATCCGATTTCCCAGCAGGCCCCGCTGGCGGTGCTATGCGGGGACGATTCCCAATTCTTCGAAGCGGTCCGTAGGTACTGGGAACGAGTGGGATTGGCCACATATGGCAGGAGGGGGAGGCGTTGGGATTCCAGAGGCTGCAGGATGAGACAGGGGTGCATAGAGGCCAATTTATTACTTATACCAGGCTCATGAAAAAGGTGAGAGAGAGGTGGCCTGAGACTGTGCTAGAGGAAGAACCCGATGCCTCCCTAGAAACGATATATGATGTCTCGGAGGGTGGGCACAAAATATCTAGGATATATGAGCTCCTGAGGGCGAAGACGGGGAAGGAGCTGCTCCAATTGAGGCATGACTGGAAGGAAGAGGTGGGGGAACCCATGACAGAGGGACAGTGGGATAGAGCCCAAAGGTACCATAAAAAGGTGTCCCGGAATGCGAGACTCCAGCAGATCCAGCTGTATGTCACTCATAGAGCTTACCTGACTCCCAGTAGAATAGCTAGGTTTGGAGGCTCGGCTGTACAAAAATGCCCCAGGTGCGGCGAGGAGGAGGCAGGACTACTACACATGTTCTGGGCCTGCCCTGAGGTGCACAGATTCTGGGAGGAAATAAAGATGAAAATGGCTGGTGGGGGAGTGGTACTGGATGTAGGATCTGCTTGGGCTTGCATGCTCAGGAATTTCCCCAGGCCACGTCATTCGAAGCATATCAGTAAAATGAAGGACCTGGCCTATATTTTGGCTAAACGCAGAATCGCAATGTGCTGGAAAGCGGACCACAGACCCAGAGTGGAGATATGGTGGGCGGACCTCTTGAGATGGGCGGAAGCAGAAACTGTGGTATGGTTTGAAGCTGTCACCAAGGGGGGAGGAGGAAGCGGGCCCCCTGATAGCCTGGAGGTAGCTGGTGATCTCAATGGCAAGCCCCCACCAGGTCAATCATGATTCAGAAGACTCAGATGAGACAACTAACACAGAGATTCGCGAAAATGCTCATGTATATGATGAGGCTGTGATGGCTCGAGTTTGTGGGGAGGGAGAGGGGGGAGGACGAGAAGCGACAATGCATAATGTGATGTTTTGATATTGATTATGTATGTCCTAAAAGTTACCATGGTTGACGTGTTTGTTATGAAATAATAAAAATTGTTTAAAAAAAAAAATACAGTCTTAGTAGAGTCTACTCAAATAAAAAAAGGGCCTATACTAAAAAAAAAAAACTATTACCAATCCTACTATGCTACAAAATGGCGTGGGATGATATTCAAAAAGTCACAATGTTATAGCCGGAGTCTCCCCTCCCCACGTTTTCTAGCACGGGACAAGGCAGGACTCCTGAGCACAGCACACTCCAGGGCTTCTCTGGCACGAGCTTAGAGTTCATTTTCTATATATCGGGGCCTAAGCAACAAAACAAAAGTTCCTTCTGTTAATCTGCACATTGGGTGATTACCCTTCACCCTTGGATCCCCCTCAGACGGATTCCGATCCTTCTCTCAATTGTCGGCCTCCCTCAGTCGGGCTCAGACCAACCACTCACTGTGGACATCCCTCAGTCGGGTTCATACTTGTCGTCACAATGTAGTTCACTTAGCTTCTTCACAGAGTGGGATTCATTCCCCTTTGCTTTTCTCTTGACGTCCCTCAATCGGGTTCACTACCGCCTTTCATTCACAACCTCCTCATTTGTAATATTCAAAAAACTTAATGTCTTTTAAAACAGCTTCACAATGTTTAAGTTAGGTCCCCCTCATCCGGGCTCAGACCTTCCACAGCACTTGCCAATTTTAAACAGAGCCTACTGAAGGGTGAGCACTGTCAGGCTTATGGCAAGTGCGGCTTCGCAAAATCACAGTTCGCACTGTGTTTCGCTCAACCAGGCAAACGCGCCTTTTTTACAATTCCTTCAGTCGGGCTCACAATTTTACATTCATCCAAACTTCTGCACTGTGTCAAGTACTTTTGATTGTACAAGGGGTTTGGTTTGAACCTTGCATGACCACCTTGACATCTAACGCCGGCCTTCCCTATGGCCTCTTGGTATTTGTAGTGTTTCAATATTATTCACAGTTTATATTTCTCTTTGTTCAGGAGAGGGATACCAGCTAGAGACCTTTGGATGAGCGCCCACATGGCACCGGAACACACTCTCTGGTACAAAGTTTGTTCCAAACAAAAGACCTCTGTCTGTTAATCTTCTTAATATTGCCACTGCAAACTTGAGCCAAACAGTCTGGTCCCCTATCAGGTTCTTCTGACTCACCAGCTGTGCTGAAGTTGTTGGTGTTTCTTTTGCCGGTGGAGTCAAGGACTATACCACGATGGCAACTGCGCCTCCCCGCCCTGGCCATCAGTGTGGGAGGGTTCCATGTACCACTGACATCCTTCACACCATCCACCAGCTCCGATTCCCGGTTTAGTCTTTCTTTTGTCGGAAGCTTTGCTGGCCTGGGTTGAAAAGGGCAAGAGCAACTCCCTCTTTGGCGTCCTTTTAGGTCTTGCTGTCATGCATGCTGGACATATTACCTCTGGACCTGGTAAACCATCTTCACGCAGAACGGGTTATGCTCATAGAACTGCTAGACCGTTCTATTCTAAATGGAGGTTGTTTGATGTACTGCCGGGAAAACGATATTTGCATTATTCACGTCGTTAAATTCACGTGATTCAGGGTAGTCACGTGTGTTACCGCAGTACGTTCATAAGCAGCGTGGAGACGTTGCTCGCTGCTTCTGATTGAACCAATATGGCGTTTGGTAGCTGAACCCTTGATCTGCGTCCTCGCATCTCATCAGTTACTTCCTTGGCTTCCTTCGGCATGTTTCATCCACACGCAAACTCCTGGAGCTGCTTTCTAGAAGTTACAGCAGTTTTTGTTCACGTGAAATGTCTACATGCGATCTTTCGGCAGTCGTCCATTAGAAGACCATCAGACGGCTTTCCTTCACACGCAAGTTTTGGCAGCGCTGTCTGCGTGCACTTCAGTCGCTTGTCAGGAACCTGCGTGTGAGGAGTCACACGCAGGTTCCTGATATCTTTGCATGCTGCTTTCCTGACTGCGTGTAAATGTGTTGCGTGTAAATTCCCACACGGACGCTGGACCTCTCCAAGCGCGGTTGTCCTGGCTGCGTGTACTTTGTTCGCGGGTAAAACCCCACATGGACTCTGGAACTCTTCAGGTACGGCAGTCTGGCTGCGTGCACTTCTGTTTGCGTGTAAAATCACACGCGGTCTACTCTTCACACGCTGTGGTCCTGGTTGCGTGTATTTTTGGTTGCGTGTAAACCAGCATGCTTTCTACTGTACTAGCAAGCGCGGCTGTTCAGGCTGCGTGAACTTTTGTCGCGTGTAAATCTGCACGCAGTTTTTTGAACTCTTTGAAACGTGTAACTCCACACGCATCCCTGGCACCTGTGATGAGATAACAGGTGGACTCATTTCATTTTTGTTCTACGTGGGAAAGGAAGTATTATCAACAAATGTTTATTTGAAGGTGATTGTGCACAGTACTTTGGGCGCTATCCTGTGGTGTACCAACCCGGTATCTAGCGTGAGCCTCGTGCCGTTCGGGATAAGTCTCCCTTACTAACCTTCCCTCCTTTGTCGTTGTTTCAATTCCTGGATTTCTTCTGAGACTTGTTGGTGGAGATTCAAGTTCTAGGCCTACAGGTTAGTGTTGTAATTAGTGTTATTGCTGTGCTATCAGTGAGAGTTTAGTTGGGCCAACTTCTCATGATGCTTTATTTATCCTAGGCTTATAATGCTCCCACACCCTTTCCAGTGACCCCTCTCTCTGCCTGTTTTACTAGTCAGGGAGTTGTATCATTTGGAAGGTCTAATTTGACTTCACTACTATCAAGCCGGGTGAATTCAAGGATCTGGAAGAGCCCTAAAAATTGTATCCTTTTTGATTACCGTATCCTTTTCATAAGATACCTTGGTGATTTATGACAGAATCAGAAGCCATGGAGGGTACGGATCCTTTAACAGTTTTGACTCAGTTAATCACGGGCTTGAGAAACGAAATGATTACTGCACAGGACACATTGCGTCATCGCATGGATGTTATGCAAGACGCCAATCATGCCGCTCCTCAGGGAGCACAGGCTCCAGCGGCCATTGCATCTGGATCCGGGACACCGGCACCACAAAAAGAAACCCTTAAAGTGGTTATGCAAACACAGTTTCCTTTGGCTCCCCCGGAAAGGTTCACAGGAGATCCTAAAACCTATAGAACCTTTGTCAACCAGTGCCGACTTCATTTCCTGTGCCAGCCTAACTTGTTTCCCGATTTAACTACAAAGGCAGCATTCGTGCTTTCCCATCCTTTGATGGAGTCAAACAGTCCCTTGCTGTACGATTGCGACGATCTTCTGGCTGCCATGAGTAAGGTCTTTGACATGCGCTATGCCACTCAAGCCACAGATCTGGAGTTGCTAAGTTTACAACAAGGTAGTCAAACCCTGTTGGTTTACATAGCCAGATTCAACCAATTAGCAGCCGAGACCCAATGGCCTGAAGACAAGAAAACGGCTGTTTTTTACAGGGGTCTTTCAGAAGAACTAAAAGACGCCTTGTCTACGGTTCCTGTGGTCTCTACAGGGTTCACAGAATTGGTCGATCTGATTCTACAAATCGATGCTTGACGAAACGCTCGCAAAGGAGAGAGAAAACCTTTCTTGCAATCACCTGTTCGTCCGGAGTTACCGGCAGCCTCCTCTAATGGCCCTGAACCAATGCAGATTTGTGCCGTGAGAGGCCGGTTATCTAATGCAGAGAGAGAGAACCGAAGAAAAAACAATCTATGCATGTATTGCGGTTCATCTGAGCATTTATTGGCGGCATGTCCCAAGAAACCAGTTAATCGTTCGGGAAACGCCAAAACTCGACATTAGCAGGAGTCCCTGTGTCGAGTGTTACATCGGACTCCCATACCATTCCGGCGTACGCACCTATAGCTGTGGAGGTGACGTTACGTTTTGCTGACCAAGAATTGGTTTCCAGGGCTATGCTTGATTCCGCAGCCACAAATAATTACATTGACATCACATATGCTAAGAAATGTTCTATACCTCTTATAACCAAGAACAAACCTGAAATCTTGAACACTGTGGATGGGTCAGTTTTGACTTTGGGTATGGTAATCCAGGAGACTGTACCTATTCAAATGACTTTATCAAATGGTCATTCAGAGGAGATGATTTTTGATGGCATTGCGGCTCCTCAATACAAACTATTGCTTGGTCTTGCCTGGCTGACTCTTCATAATCCAACCATTGACTGGGTTATGGGATTGATCCAATATCCTTCTGTTTATTGCAATGAACATTGCTTTTCCAGTCATGGGGTGTCAACCAAATCACATATTTTGGCCTCTATGGAGGGAGGTTCCTCTATCAGTGTTGTACATCAGAGCGGTACACATATACCATGCGAGTATACGGAATATGCAGATGTCTTTGACAAATGCCAGGCAGAACACCTGCCTCCACATAGGCAGGATGACTGTCCGATTCAATTAATTCCTGGGGCCAAAATCCCTACTGGTCGTGTCTACTCTAACTCCCAAAGAAGATGTTGTCCTGAAAGAATACATCGATAAAGCTCTTGATATGGGGTTCATACGGCCATCCCAATCACCTGCTGCCTCACGATTATTCTTTGTTCCGAAAAAAGAAGGAGATCTAAGGCCTTGCAGAGATTACAGGGCTCTTAATGACATCACCATAAAGAACCAGTACCCATTACCATTGATAAATGTTTTGTTAGATCAACTAGGTACTTCCATGCACTTTTCAAAATTAGACTTACGAGGAACATACAATCTGGTTTGCATTCGTGAGGGCGATGAGTGGAAGACCGTTTTTAAGACACGGTACGGTCTTTATGAATATATTGTGATGCCATTTGGCCTTTGTAACGCGCCCGCCACGTTTCAGTTCTTCATGAACGATATCTTCAGAGACATGATGGATCAATTTGTGGTGATCTATTTGGATGACATATTGATATATTCATCGTCTTTCCCAGAACATGTTAAACATGTGTCTGCTGTCCTACAAAGGCTCAGAGAGAACAAACTCTTTGTTAAAGCCGAGAAATGTGTCTTTCATACTCAAGAAGTGGAATTCCTGGGTTATGACATTACCAATCATGATGTCTGAATGAGCTGTTCCAAAGTGAAGGCCATATTGAATTGGCCCATTCCACATAATGTCAAGTCCCTACAGTCATTCCTAGGTTTTGCGAATTTTTATCGTAGATTTATTCATTCTTTCTCCAAAACAGTGGCCCCATTGACAGCTTTAGCCAGTTCAAAAGTAACATTCTGTTGTAACCAGGGTCAATAGCACTATGGAACAATACCTGCAGTGTTTGGGTCTTCAGTTCCAATCAGACTGGGGCACTGTCCTGCCGGCAGCAGAATTTGCCTACAATAATTCCTACCATAGTGCCATAGGTACTTCTCCTTTCTATGCTCTGTGTGGGCAACACCCCAGATCCATTCCTTTGGATTCCGGTTTGTCTATGGATACTCCTGCAGCAGTTCGTAATATCAGAGATCTAAAGAATTTACAGACAAAGGTGAAGCAGCAATTGGAGCAGGCTAAAAAACGAGATAAGATCTATGCTGATGCTCGTAGAGTACCTGCACCAGTCTACAAAACAGGAATGAAGGTATGGCTGTCTACTAAGAACTTGGGGATACCTGGCAAAAAGAAACTGTTGCCCAAGTACATTGGGCCATATGAGGTGCTCAACGTGATTAACCTGGCTGCTGTCTGTCTGGCATTGTCACAACGATGGTGAGTGCATCCAGTATTTCACGTGTCACTCATCAAGCCATGCTCTGATGCTACTAGATTGCCTATACGGCCTGTTGCTGTTTCTGTGAAAGGTTCAGATGAATTTGAGGTACAAGAAATACTGGATATGAGACTGCGTTCTGGTAGGCCTTGTTATCTGGTGGACTGGAAAGGATATGGTCCAGAAGATAGGCCCTGGGAACCTCTTCCCAATATCCATGCTCCCGCTTTATTAAGAAAATTCCACTAGATAAGGGGAGAGGCTGCTCCTTTGGGGGGTGGCACTGTCATGCATGCTGGACATATTACCTCTGGACCTGGTAAACCATCTTCACGCAGAACGGGTTATGCTCATAGAACTGCTAGACCGTTCTATTCTAAATGGAGGTTGTTTGATGTACTGCCGGGAAAATGACGTTTGCATTATTCACGCCGTTGAATTCACGCGATTCAGGGTAGTCACTTGTGTTACCGCAATACGTTCATAAGCAGCGTGGAGACGTTGCTCGCTGCTTCTAATTGAACCAATATGGCTTTTGGTAGCTGAACCCTTGATCTGCGTCCTCGCATCTCGTCAGTTACTTCCTTGGCTTTCTTCGGCATGTTTCTTCCACACGCAAACTCCTGGAGCTGCTTTCTAGAAGTTACAGCAGTTTTTGTTCACGTGAAATTTCTACACGCGATCTTCGTCAGTTGTCCATTAGAAGACCATCAGACGGCTTTCCTTTACACGTGAGTTTTGGCAGCGCTGTCTGCGTGCACTTCAGTCGCGTGTATCCTCACATGCAGCTTCCCGATATCTTCGCATGCTGCTTTCCTGACTGCGTATAAATTTGTTGCGGGTAAAATCCCACGCGGACTCTGGAACTCTCCAAACGCAGCTGTCCTGGCCGCGTGTACTTTGTTCGCGGGTAAAATCCCACGCGGACTCTGGGACTCTCCAAGCGCGGTTGTCCTGGCTGCGTGTACTTCGTTCGCGGGTAAAACCCCACGCGGACTCTGGAACTCTTCAGGTACGGCTGTCTGGCTGCATGCACTTCTGTTTGTGTGTAAAATCACACGCGGTCTACTCTACTCTTTACATGCTGTGGTCCTGGTTGCGTGTATTTTTGGTTGCGTGTAAATCAGCACGCTTTCTACTGTACTAGTAAGCGCGACTGTTCAGGCTGTGTGAACTTTTGTCGCGTGTAAATCTGCACACTTTTTTTTAACTCTTTGAAACGTGTAACTCCACACGCATCCCTGGCACCTGTGATGAGATAACAGGTGGACTCATTTAATTTCTGTTCTACGTGGGAAAGGAAGTATTATCAACAAATGTTTATTTGAAGGTGATTTTGGACGCTATTGTCATGATCTCTGCTTCCAAAAGATCAGGACTTGCCCGGCTCCCTTGGAAGCAGACCCATAACGCCGGTTCCGAGTGCCAGCCAGTCCCAATTGGGACCTTTTGGACCCTGTCCTGGCGCCAGTGGCACCAGGCTCATAAAGATGCCCAGTCCCAGCGCTGGAAGCGCCGGGCTCATAATGCTTGGGTGGACTTACCTGCAGCAGACCACGCTGCTTACTTACCTGCCAGTTGAACCCCTGATCCTCTTCTGTTTGGGACTACTTTTCCTGTTGGGTGGGGCAGGAGCCACTCCCTAGGTTCAGAACACTGGAACTCTTCTGGAAAGCAGGAACTCTTTTCTTACCTAGGCGTGGCTGTGGAAGGAGACACCTAAGCACTACAGGAGGCTATTTAAACCACACCCGATGGATGAATCTTGCTTTGCGTTATTCTGCATTCTCTGCAGCAGAACGCTCATCGTGTCTTCTGCTTCTGATCCTGGGCCTAAGGGAACAAAGGCTTACCATCCTGGAATCCAGTCTTCAGCAGCACCTGTAAAGACAAAGAAAGAACAGGTTAGCACTACAGTCTTCAGTGGCAGCGCATCTCTTACCTGGTCCATCGGCTGTCACCAACGCCTCGCGCTGCATTCCGGCATCTGAAAGACAAAGGCTTACCTACTCTTCGCATGCTCCGGAGGTCTTCGCAATGCATTCCGGCATCTGAAAGACAAAAGCTTACCAGCTCTTCGCACGCTCCGGAGGCCTTCGGCGCTGCATCCCGCATCTGAAAGACAAAAGAAGGTGTGTTTAAAGACATTGGGCAACTTTATTACTCACGCGCCATTACTCCTTCCCACGCCGAATCCAGTGGGTATTCCAGCACCCTTCAGCTTCTCTAAAGCTCCGAACTTGTACCTGCAAGATAAAAGGGACAGTTAGTGCGCATCGTGAAGCAGGCTACAAGCGCTTACTTACGTGCTTCCAGGCGCTTCTATTCCTCACGCGGGTTCGATCCTCAACTCTCATCCGCCCGCCATCACCGGAACCCTGCAAAACAAGAGATATCATTACAAAAGACTTTTAAGACATTTGAAGTGCCCAGAACTTACCGTTCGTGCAGTTAACGACGGACAGCAGTCCTCTGAGGTCAAGAGGCCTGCACCCTTATCCAGTGAAGAAACTGGTTACGGCACCACGCCCCGAGGCAGATGGAGAGCTCGGCGTTCGTTTAGCTAAGGTGAGGGCGTTAACCTTTGGGGTTCTACAGGAGAAGAGAAAGGGAAGAGGAGAGAGGCACCCAATAACCCCAGTTCATTAATCCATTATTTTCTATCTGCAGACATCTTACTCTTCGAGTCAGACATACAGTGCACAGAGGTCCAGCCCAAAGAGCCAACCGTGTGTTACACATCACCTTTGAAGATACGGCATTCACCCAGTCAAGACCGGCGCCTCTGCGGGAATCAGGTGAGCGTTACAGAACGCAAAGCCTACCGCAAAACTCCCACCCAGGCGCTATGTAAACCTCGGATACCGACCAGCTAGCCCAGTTACTTGGGGAACTAAGAGCAGAAGTGCATGCAGCCCGTCAGGAAACGAATGCTCTAAGAAGGGAACTGATTATTTCCAAGGAGCGAACAGACGATCTCGCTAGACAATTGCTACAGTCACAAGCCGGACAAACTCCGTTACCGCATCAGAGGCAAATCTTCCTTCAACATCCTCTACGAACCCAGTGCAGATCAACCTACCTGGGAATGTACCTCTGGCTCCGCCCGAACGATTTTCTGGTGACCCAAAGAGGTTTGCAGTATTTATTAATCAGTGCCGGTTGCACTTCTTATGCCGGCCAGCAGCCTTTCCAACTGATCAAGCTAAGGTAGCTTTCGTGCTTTCGTACCTTAGTGGCAATGCGGCAGACTGGTCCATCCCTCTAGTTAATCAAGATGATCCGGTTCTCCATGATTTTCAAGCTTTTCAGCTCAGTATGGAAAAACTGTTTGCGAGACATTCACAGGGGCAGGCCTTGGACAATGAGCTCCTTTCATTGCGACAGGGTAATCAAGACCTTTTGGCTTATATTGCGTCTTTCAACAGACTGATAGTGGAAACTCGATGGCCTGAGGACAAAAGGATTACGCTGTTTTATAGAGGTCTACGTGGAGAGCTCAAAGATGTGTTAGCCCAAGTAGTGAATCCCCCGCAAGACTGTTCGGACTATATTGACTTAGTCGTTCAAATTGACCACAGACTGCAGAACAGGAAGGCCGATCGTTCCAAGTTTGATGCTCGAGTATTTTCCAAACCACCAACTCCTACCAAAGGAGTAGACTCCGGGGAACCCATGCAAATAGGGGGCCTGAAAGGACCACTAACACAAAAGGAGCGGGAAAGGAGAAAACAGCTGCAATTATGCCTCTATTGCGGAAACTCGGGGTACTTTCTTCGAGACTGTCCGGTGAAACCAGCCAAGAAGGCAGTAGGAGCTGCAGTTACCAGGGTCACAAACTCTGAGCAGGGAAAAAAACCTCGCCCGACAAGAATAGAGGTCCTCTTGCCGAGCGTTAAAACCAGTTCCGTGACCTCGCATTTCGTGATACCTATGGTCCTCATTAGCCCTGAACATCCGGATCGATTACATGCGATTGAAGCTTACGTCGACAGCGGTGCCATCGGCAATTATGTGGATCATGAAATGGTTTTGAGGATGAATCTGACTCTTTGTCCAAAGGCTGTAAAGGACATCATTACTACGGTGGATGGTACAGAGATAGCCTCCGGACCAGTAACGCATACCACCCAAGAAGTGACGCTAGTAAGTCAAGATGGACACCATGAGAAGATCGTGTTCGATGTGATCAAGGCCCCTCAGTTCCAGATTATTCTAGGAATTCCTTGGTTAGAGAAGCACAATCCTCAGATCGATTGGCGAGCAAAAACGGTTCAGTTTCCAGAATGTATGTCTACTTGTCACCCTCGACCTGGTGTTGCACTGGCAGCAATTTCCTCGGAGGCTCCCCAGTTACCTCCTGAATACCTAGAATTCCAAGATGTTTTCCGGAAGGATCAGGCTAACTCTCTACCTCCTCATAGGTCTTATGACTGCCAGATAGACCTGATACCTGGATCTACTCCTCCTTGTAGTAGAATTTATGCCCTCACCGAGCCTGAGAATCTTCACCTCCGACAATACCTGGATCAATACCTAGGGAATGGGTTTATTCGTCCTTCCATGTCCCCTGCTTCCTCAGCTTTGTTCTTCGTTCCAAAAAAATAAGGGGACCTTAGAACTTGTATAGATTATCGCGCCCTGAACCAGATCACCGTTAAGAATAGATATCCGTTACCTTTGATCCCTGAACTCCTGGACCAAGTCAGAAAAGCATGCATATATACAAAGCTGGATCTTAGAGGAGCCTACCACTTGGTACGAGTAAAAGAGGGCGATGAATGGAAGACAGCCTTCCGCACCAAGTATGGGCTATTTGAATATCAGGTCATGCCCTTCGGACTTTGTAATGCCCCGGCCGCCTTTCAATATTTTATGAACGATGTCCTCAGAGAGCTCATAGATGTGTGTGTTGTTGTTTACATTGACGACATCCTCGTTTATTCTTCATCGGAAACTGAACATCGAAAACACGTGAAAATGGTCCTCGAGAGATTGCGTCAACACAAACTTTTCGCTAAGTTGGAAAAATGTGTTTTCAACGTGACTGAAGTTGAATTCTTGGGATTCATATTATCACCTAGCGGAGTGCGTATGGATTCAAAGAAGGTCGATGCAATTCTCAAATGGCCATCGCCATCCTCCGTAAAAGGTGTTCAAAGCATGTTAGGCTTCGCTAACTTTTACCGCAGGTTTATCCCCGAATTCTCTCGAATAGTCCAGCCCATCACCGCCTTGTTAAAGAAAAACAAACGTTTTGAATGGTCTACCGAGGCGGAACAAGCTTTCCAGAATTTGAAGACTAGATTTATCTCTGCACCGATCTTAAAACATCCTCGCCCAGAACTCCCCTACATCGTTGAAACTGATGCTTCGAGCCTTGCCATGGGGGCAGTTCTATCACAAAAGGACCCAGTAACCAATCAGTTGCATCCCGTGGCATTTTGGTCCCGCAAATTCTCGCCTCCTGAAATCAATTACACTATTACTGATAAGGAACTTCTAGCTATCAAGTCCGCCTTTAAGGCTTGGCGGCATTATCTTCTGGGGGCCCGACGCACCATTACTGTGATTACAGATCACCGAAACCTGCAATATTTGAAAACCGCAAAAGCTCAATCCTCTAGGCAACTCCGTTGGGCACTATTCTTTGCCGAGTTTGACTTCATAATTACCTATCGACCTGGTACAAAAAACGGTAAAGCTGATGCCCTTTCTCGGATGGGAGTGGAAGAACATTTGATCAATCCTAAACCTGTACCTATCATTCCCGAACAAAGAATTCTAGGTGTAATCGCCACACAATCCATAGAGGAAGTTAAGGATAAAACCAGGCTACTGGTAACTCCAGCAGACATACAGAATTGGCATCTGCAGGGAAAGGACTTTACGGTGAAGGACAACCTATTATATTTCCAAGAACGGTTATACCTGCCCAGCACAGATTTACAGAAAAAGGTAATCTCTTGTTATCACGATTCTTTAATGGAAGGACATCCCGGTATGACCAAGACCTCGGAAAAGATCAAGCGCTACTTCTGGTGGCCGTCTTGGAAAAAAGATATCAGAGACTTTATAATGTCCTGTGGAGTATGCGCCCAAAACAAGAGTCAAAAGGAAAAACCAGCCGGCCTCTTACGCCCTATTGACATCCCGCCTCGCCCTTGGCATACTCTTTCTATGGACTTCATCACTGATCTACCTCCATGCTCCGGATACAATACGATCCTAGTAATCGTGGACCTATTCTCCAAGATGGCGCATTTCATTCCACTCAAAGGCTTACCAACAGCAGCAACTCTGGCCCGAGAATTTCTCGAAAACATCGTCCGACTGCACGGTTTTCCTTCAGTTCTAATTTCGGATCGAGGTAGTCAATTTATTTCTCATTTTTGGCGAAGTTGCTGTCGGTCGGCTCAAATTGATGTGAGACTTTCGACCAGCCACCACCCTCAAACTGACGGACAAACCGAGAGGACCAATCAAACTCTGGAACAGTATTTGCGCTGCATGCTACAACAAACTGAAAAAACTTGGAAAGATATCCTTTGGATAGCCGAATATGCCTACAATAACTCTGTCCAATCGGGAACTGGGAAGACCCCGTTTTTTCTTTTATACGGTAGTCACCCTCGAACCTCGGAGTTGGATCCACTCCAAGATCTTGGAACACCAGCAGTAGACCACCTGCATTCTACAATCACCCAAGCCTTTAAGGAAGCCGTTTCTCACCTTCAAAGGGCTAAAGAACAATACAAGAAAGGAGCAGACCAACATCGGAAGGAAGCCCCCCAATATCAAGTAGGAGATCAAGTCTGGTTATCCACCAAATATGTACCTCTAAAAGGACCACGCACATTCAACCCAAGATACCTTGGTCCCTATTCCATCACTACCATAGTAAATCCAGTAGCGGTCAAGTTGGACTTGCCCCCTCACATGAAGATACATCCGGTCTTCCACGTCTCTCTATTAAAACCCGTGCAACCTCAAACCCGACTAACTACATCTCCAAAACCTATTCTGGTTGATGGAGAACTCGAGTTTGAAGTCAAAAGCATCCTGGATTCCAAGATCTCCAAATCTAAACTATTTTACCTGATTGACTGGAAAGGCTACGGTCCCCAAGAAAGATCCTGGGAACCTGCAGAATATGTCCACGCGCCTCGTATAATCAAAAGATTTCATCGAACATTTCCTAACAAGCCCAAACCCCGGGGAAGCCCGGTTTGGGAGGGGCCTTGAGGGGGGGTGCTGTCATGATCTCTGCTTCCAAAAGATCAGGACTTGCCCGACTCCCTTGGAAGCAGACCCATAACCCCGGTTCCGAGTGCCAGCCAGTCCCAATTGGGACCTTTTGGACCCTGTCCTGGCGCCAGTGGCACCAGGCTCATAAAGATGCCCAGTCCCAGCGCTGGAAGCGCCGGGCTCATAATGCTTGGGTGGACTTACCTGCAGCAGACCATGCTGCTTACTTACCTGCCAGTTGAACCCCTGATCCTCTTCTGTTTGGGACTACTTTTCCTGTTGGGTGGGGCAGGAGCCACTCCCTAGGTTCAGAACACTGGAACTCTTCTGGAAAGCAGGAACTCTTTTCTTACCTAGGCGTGGCTGTGGAAGGAGACACCTAAGCACTACAGGAGGCTATTTAAACCACACCCGATGGATGAATCTTGCTTTGCGTTATTCTGCATTCTCTGCAGCAGAACGCTCATCGTGTCTTCTGCTTCTGATCCTGGGCCTAAGGGAACAAAGGCTTACCATCCTGGAATCCAGTCTTCAGCAGCACCTGTAAAGACAAAGAAAGAACAGGTTAGCACTACGGTCTTCAGTGGCAGCGCATCTCTTACCTGGTCCATCGGCTGTCACCAACGCCTCGCGCTGCATTCCGGCATCTGAAAGACAAAGGCTTACCTACTCTTCGCATGTTCCGGAGGTCTTCGCACTCCATTCCGGCATCTGAAAGACAAAAGCTTACCAGCTCTTCGCACGCTCCGGAGGCCTTCGGCGCTGCATCCCGCATCTGAAAGACAAAAGAAGGTGCGTTTAAAGACATTGGGCAACTTTATTACTCACGCGCCATTACTCCTTCCCACGCCGAATCCAGTGGGTATTCCAGCACCCTTCAGCTTCTCTAAAGCTCCGAACTTGTACCTGCAAGATAAAAAGGGACAGTTAGTGCGCATCGTGAAGCAGGCTACAAGCGCTTACTTACTCGCTTCCAGGCGCTTCTATTCCTCACGCGGGTTCGATCCTCAACTCTCATCAGCCCACCATCCGCCATCGCCGGAACCCTGCAAAACAAGAGATATCATTACATAAGACTTTTTAGACATTTGAAGTGCCCAGAACTTACCGTTCGTGCAGTTAACGACGGACAGCAGTCCTCTGAGGTCAAGAGGCCTGCACCCTTATCCAGTGAAGAAACTGGTTACGGCACCCTGCCCCGAGGCAGATGGAGAGCTCGGCGTTCACTTACCTAAGGTGAGGGCGTTAACCTTTGGGGTTCTACAGGAGAAGAGAAAGGGAAGAGGAGAGAGGCACCCAATAACCCCAGTTCATTAATCCCATATTTTCTATCTGCAGACATCTTACTCTTCGAGTCAGACATACAGTGCAGAGGTCCAGCCCAAAGAGCCAACCGTGTGTTACACATCACCTTTGAAGATACGGCATTCACCCAGTCAAGACCGGCGCCTCTGCGGGAATCAGGTGAGCGTTACAGCTATCCTGTGGTGCACCAACCCGGTATTTTGTGTGAGCCTCGTGCTGTTCGGGATAAGTCTCCCTTACTAACCTTCCCTCCTTTGTCATTTCAATTCCTGGATTTCTTCTGAGACTTGTTGGTGGAGATTCCAGTTCTAAGCGTACAGGTTAGTGTTGTAATTAGTGCTATTGCTGTGCTATCAGTGAGAGTTTAGTTGGGACAACTTCTCATGATGCTTTATTTATCCTAGGCTGACTTCCTATAATGCTCCCACACCCTTTCCAGTGATCCTTCTCTCTGCCTGTTTTACTAGTCAGAGAGTTATATCATTTGGAAAGTCTAATTTGACTTCACTACTCTCAAGCCGTGTGAATTCAAGGATGCGGAAGAGCCCTACCAATTGTATCCTTTTTGATTACCGTATCCTTTTCATAAGATACCTTGGTGATTTATGACACTTGCTGCTTTTCTCCTCTGTTTGAACTGCCGTCCTGGAATAGCTGCTTCCTCGTGCGTTCGGCCTAGCTCAGAGTGTACTCTCGTGCTCCGCCTTTTATCCCTATGGGAAAGGGCAGTCAGGTGTGTGTAGTTGTCGCTTGCCTGACTCTTGTGTTAGGGCATGTCAGCTAAACGGCGGTGGTCTTAGTCCGTTGGCACTCAGTATGAGAAAGTGTTTGCGTTGGAAAGGGGGGGGGTAGAATTTTTAAATATCCTACATGGCAGGAAGCAGAAAAGATGTCATAAGGAAGGGGATACTGCGTCTCACCCTTCGGTGTCTCACTTCCACACCCCCAAAGACCCCTCATCCAGGTGAACCTCCCGCACTGGTCCATCCCTAGGAACTGGATCCAATAGCGATGGCCGTGTCTTTGCCACCTGGATCACAGATCCCCAGGGAATAGTGAGTGAGACACCTTCAGGTTTCTCACACTACCCACCACCAACCATGTCACAAGCCAAGTACTAAAAACAGAGCAAGCCATCAACACAACAATGCAGAACAGAATTGGAAGCAACATTCAACCCCCAGTCAATGGCACTCAGCCCACAATCCCACTGAAGAACATCTTCAAACCAATAGCCAAAGCAGGCTTAAAAAACGGCTGAAACTAGCAAAAAAAGCCAGCTCTACGATTGACCCCTTTCCCCTACCCCCAACCATCTACAAACAGATACTTAACAAAGAAACGGGATTCTATGTTTGCAAATTAAGGAACTCGCTCGAAAACCGGAATTGTGCCAAAAGCTTTCAAGACTGCCTACATCGGAGATCCAAGATGGCGGCCGCGACGTAGAGTCGTGCAACGGTGTCTCTCCCGCCGGGCCGTGATAATAAAGATTGAAAAAATAGGTTGGGAACTCGTAAGAGCCTCTCCTATATACCGCGGCACCCGTAATCACGGGAGAACAGGAAACACAGGCTCACCGATCGGCGGGGGAACAGATCGTACCCCGGGAGCAAGTGCACCTCGCCCCGACAGACTCGCTGTGAGAGGCGGGACTGGAGCCACAGTCGTACCTGAAAGAGCCCCGTGGCCCGATCAGAAGGAGACGGCAGGGTGGCAGAGGCGCGAACCCATACAACTCCGTAAGGCACCGGTGAAGGACCAGTTACGCAAGTGTAGTACGCGGAGCTCCTCAAGCTGAAGGTGGACACCTAAACCCCCCCCCCACTGAGAGAGAGAGGAGCGGATACCATCTGAGAGCGGGAGAGGTGCCCGCAAAACAGGGACACCAAGAGGCGAGTCCACTTCCCGGAGCCACGCGGACCAGGCTCTGAACGGAGGCAGAAGGGGCACTCTAAAATATTGCTGCCCCGGACGGTTAGGTGAGCGGCACACCCCCAGGAACGGAGCGAGAGGAACAGTCTACCAGAGACCCACAGCCTTGGGCTCCAGTGAAGCTACGTTGAACGGCGGCCATAAGAAAAAGAAGAGGAGGACCGACGAGGGAGAGGTGGAAGCGAGCGGACACCTAGAAAGAAACGGGATCCCATGGGGTGATCCGAAGCGGACCGCAGAAGGTGAGGGGGTAGAGTAGCGGGGGACCGAGGGACATCTCATGCTCTGCGCCACCCGCATGGAGGGCTTTGGAACAACCACTCCCCCTCCTATTCATAAGGTTAAAAAGGCCCAAACCCAGGGACAGTAAAAGAGAGACGGTCCGGTGGAGGGAGGCAACAAAGGAAGACCAGCATAATACGTTGGAGGGGCAAGGACTCAGCGGGAGCAGGAAACTCAGGACACAGACGGGGTGGCCCCCTACTCTTCCGGGTGCAGCATCAAGGGCAAACAGAAGAGGAGAGCACGAAACGAAGAGTACCATGCTGCTTACAGTCCTCACACTACCACCCCCTCAATAGGAAACAGCAGAAAGGGAGACCGGCACAAGGAATAGACACCGGCACAAGGTGCCTAGAAGCTGGTGAGGAAGAACAAGACTCCCCCCCCCCCCATCCCCCAAACCCCTCCCACCCGCAAGTTGTCTAAGGCAAGGGGGAAGAGTGGGCAACCCCATACGCAAACCCCCTCCTCCAAGCAGGACTGGACCCTGGAACAGAGGTGGTCCTCAGAGAAACAGGCCTACCCAAGAGGAAAAATACGGGAGGAACCTTCCGAGGCTCAGATCCCTCCGCACCAGACACAAGTTTTGAAAGAAGACATGCAGGCTTGGTTTAGGGAACTCCAGCACAAATTCATGACAAGGGTGCAGGACCAGTTTGCGACTCTGAGGCAGGATATGAAACAGGCGGTACAGGAACCACGTACAGATGTCTCTAACTTGGAAGAAAGCAAAGACACATTAGAGAGAACAGTCCAGAATGTAGAAGAGGAAGTTCAGCAGAATAGTGAATTACAAGAGAAATTGGTGCGACTAACCCACAATTTAGAGCTACAATGCGAGGACTTGGAAAACCGCTCCTGCAGATCAAATATTTGCGTCAAAAATATGGTGGAGTCGGTACAGGATAAAGATCTCAAATCGGCCTTCAAAGAGGTCTTCTAGGATATTCTGGCAGCCAAAGGAGAGGAGGACATCAAAATTGACACATGGTGGGGCCCAGGAGGACAGGCGAGCTGGGGGAACGCCCCAGAGATGTGTTGGTCGCTCTTTCCTCTTACCCCCAAAAAGAAAGGATCCTAAGGCTGGCTCGGGGTATGGACCACATCTGAATGAACGGGGTGGAGATCCATCTGTTTCAGGATCTCGCCATGGTAACTCTACAGAAAAGGAGACGAATGGCACTGGTTGTCAAGGAGCTGAATTCGAGATGAATAAGGTACAAATGGACGTTCCCCTTTGGCCTCCCCTTCATGTGGGACGGAAAGCAGAGAAGGGTCACCACTTACGAGGAAGGGCTTCAGGTCATGGGCATCCAAGAAGAAGGTGCGGATGGAATTCATCAGACAACATAAGATAAGAAAATCGCAGAAAGCAATGGGGATGGAATACGGTGCAAAGTAAGAAACCTCAACAAATAGGAGGGAGGCGGACAACGACCGAGTCCGCTGACCCCAGAGGACAACCGGTGGAGGGAAGCCGATTGGGTGATGTCCAGAATGGAAGGCTGACACTGGCAAACCAATGGACGAAAGGGAGCGGCCTGGCGGAGGATCATGATGCCAGATTCGAAAAAAGACTGAGGTAAATGCAGAGTTTAGGACTCCCCGCAAAGTAGCATCTGTAGGACCATGGATCCTCCTCAGGTCAGTTTTTGGTTGGTTGGGGAAGTTCTGGGTAAGGGGTTAGGGGAATGATGGGGGGGGGGCTCCCGGAATAGGATACAAAAGCAAGATAAGGAGCTCATTGCATCATGAAGGGAAAAGCAAAATGGGGCACCTGAAAGTACTCATATTTAATGTGAGGGGCCTCAATGCCCTGGTGAAAAGGAAAAAGGTAGAAACTCTATTGAAAAGGGAGAGGGGAGATATTATTCTACTGCAAGAAACGCTCATTAGACAACAAGGTAAAGCAAAACTCCACCTTAGGGGTTACGAACAGCTACTCCAGGCCAATTCACCAAATAAAAAAATCAGGGGTACTGATAGGACTCCTAGACGGCAGGGACATTCAGCTTCAAGACACTATGGTGGACAAGATGGGGCAGTATATATTTTCCAATACCTTAATAGACGGGCTCCGAGTCACTATTGCCTCGGTCTATGCACCCAATTCGGGGCAAGATTCCTTTCTGAGGGAAACACTGGGAAAACTGGAGGAATTTGCGAAAGGGGAAATCATATTGGGAGGGGGATCTGAACTTAGCATGGCAACCTAATATATACAGGAGCAACATAGGATCTCCGGGGCTCGGGACCCCCACTAAGAATCGCTGCCTAAAGATGGAACATCTGGCGCTGAGGGACGTGTGGAGGGAACTCAAAGACCAACAAAGGGGATTTACACACTTTTCACATGTTCGTAACTCCAAGGATTAACTGTTTCTGGGTCTCTACAGGGATTATGGGGAAAGTCCAACGGGATGGAAATAGGCCCAATCTCACTTTCAGATCATACCCCCTTAGGGGTGGAAGTCGCACTACCAGGGAAAAATAGAAGGCTGTGGAAATGGCGGCTTCCGCAGGAGGTGGACCAGGATCCCATCCTGGAGGGCTCACTTAGGGAGAGAATGGAAGAATACTTTACCCACAATGACACAGGGGAAGTAGCGCTAGGATCGGTCTGGGAGGCCTTTAAAGCGATCATGAGGGGACACATAATTGCCCTGAAGGCAACTAAGGATAAACAGCGGAGGGTGTTGGAGAAAGAGCTAGAACAAAAGATCTCAGACATACAGGGGGAACTCACTCGGAACCCAAAGATAAGCCTCAAAAAGGCTGAGACATGTGCAGGGCCAATTAGATGTCATTCGGACAAAGACGGCAGAACAAACTCTACTGTATTTAAGACACTGATACTACATGAAAGCCAATAAAGCAGATAGGCTCCTAGCCAGGCAGATCAGGGCCAAAGAGGCCGCAATGTTGATAAAAAATATATGTAATTCAAAAGGGGAGACAGTAAAGCACACAAAGGATATAGGGGAGGCCTTCAAAGAATACTACCAATCATTGTACGCAATGGATAACCCGAATAGAGCGGATCAAGAAACATATCTAGTGGCAATAATGATCCCACAAATCGCGGAGGTAGACCGAGACATCCTGGAGGGCGACATCACGGAAGAAGAGGTGAAGAATGCAATTATGAGCCTCCCGACGACCTGATGGGTTCACGGCATTGTTCTACAAAAAAGTTACTGATATATTAACCCCATTTTTAACAAGGCTCTTTAATACTTTTAAAAGAGAAGGGAATGTGACACCATCAATGAATGAGGCAAATGTACTAGTCTTTCACAAAATGGGAAAAGATCCTGCGCAACCCGCCTCCTATCGTCCAATTGCCCTTATCAATCTGGACTCAAAATGATACACAAATTCTTTCCCAGAGACTTTCACCTCTTTTTCCAAAGCTGATAAATATGGACCAATCGGGCTTTGTGCCGGGTACGCAAACACATGACAATACGAGAAGAGTGATACACTTAATAGAGAAGATTGGCATAATGCATATTCCAGCAATACTGTTATCGCTAGATGCCGAAAAGGCCTTTGACCGGTTGGAGTGGTCATTATAATTCCGCACAATGAAGGCCATGGGGTTTGGGGGAACCAATATATCCAGATGATCAAGGCAAACTACAACACTCCATCCATTAGAATAGCCATTAATTGGGAAGTCTTGAATGTAGGGGGCATCTAAAGAGGCACCAAACAAGGATGTCCACTCTCCCCTCTACTCTACGCTATTTTCCTAGAACCGCTTCTAATCAGAATAAAGAGAACTGGCTTCCATCACAGGAATTGAAATGGGATGGGGAAAACACAAGGTAACAGCATACGCAGATGATATGCTGGTCACTCTTACAGACCCTACACGAACATTCCCCAAAACAATACACAAACTAAACAAATTAGGGGCAGTCTTAGGACTGAAAATCGATAGACAAATCGGAATTGCTCGTCCTAGCAGGGGACAAGAGGGAAATAGAAAAGATAGCGACTGCCCTAAACTTAAGAATTGCGAACTCTGGAATAAAGTATTTAGGCATAATGCTGACATGGTCGGTAGACCTCTATGGGGAAAATTATCCGAATCTCCTGGATAAAATAAAAAAGGACCTGGAGCGCTGGAACCCATTGACGGTCTCTTGGTGGGAACGCATCACATCCATGAAGATGAACGTACTTCCCAGGGTGGTGTACTATTTCCAGGCACTCCCGATTAGGGTCCCCAGGTCTTTCTTCAAGGCATTGACAAAGGTGGTCTCCTCCTTCACGGAACAGGACACATCTGAGGGTAGGTAGAGCGGTACTGACAGCTGCAATCCGAGACGGGGGGAATGGCCCTTCAACACTTTTATAACTATTATCAAGCAGCACAGCTGTGGGTTCTGAAGGAATGGATGGCAGAGGATCAACAAAAAAGGGGACGATGCAAGACAGGGCAGTAGCGAGAGCCCCACTGGTGGGCCTATTGTGAACTAAGGAACAGTTCAGACACCCAAACCTCAGTATTAGTGAGGTCCTACTAGCCCCGATGGACATCTGGGACGGACAGAAACACAGAGGCACCCTCACAAAGGAGTACACCCTGTTTACCCCATGTTTGGGAACCCCGAATTCCCACCAGGAATGGAAAAAGGGGCCTTCGAGAAATGGGTTAAAGAAGGCTGCACAAAAATAGGACAAATGGCCCAAGACTGAGACATAAAATCGTTTGAGGTCTGTAAAACACAACTTAATCTTAGGGAAACAGATAGATATAAATACGAGCAACTAAAGCACTGGTTAGTGACACAACACATTAAGCGGGCGGCTACCAGGACCTTACCCCATTTGAAACATATAGTCTTTTGCTTGCATTAATGGGGCGATGCTTTCATTGTGCATTTAGTTGAAAAGTTCTCAGAAGTAATGTAGTCACTATTTTTCTGTTGTTGCCCATTAAGATTTAACTCCAACGTTCTTCAGTTGCCAATTCATGAGGCGCAGAGGTGTATCATTTGCTGAAAGTTAGTCGTTTCTGGCTGAGTGCTTCGCATTCCATTATTACATGGCGAATTGTTTGCTTCTCCGCTGATTTTACAGAATCTGCAGTCTGTACTGGTGTCTTTATTTTGGTTCCGTTTTCCCAAGATTTGATGGGTCGGAAGGATATTCAGCCTGAGTCTTAGAAACGTGTCGCAAATTACACAGTCAGGAAACAAACGGAGGTAGTGTGGCAATTGGTTCATCGGTCTAGTTTCTCCATCGCATTTTAGGTTTAGCTTAGATTTGTCTTTCTTGTTTTTGTTTCTCGATCCAATCTAGTCTTGCTAGTAGCTTTTTTGCATGTTGTGGCCTTTTTATCAACATTTCGAGGAGATGTCATTTTCTGAGCATATGTTCTATACTGCTTCTCTCCATTTTGACAATGTTGTATTATTAGGCCTCAAATGTGAAGCCTCCAGTATGTCTAGTGCCAGAATGTTGTCTTCATTGTTCAGTTTTCGGTATGTGTCAAGGGTTTTCAGCATGACCACTGACTGTAGAGATTGCAGACCTAGCTCGTAGAGTATTCGTGGCATAGGTGTTGATTGCGGGAGAGATAGAGTATTTTGCCAAAAGATGGCCTAGAGTTGCATCCGTATTGACTGGTCAATATTGAGCATGGATTCTCCTCCATAAGATATGGCAGTCGCTTTTTGCTTATAAAAGGCTAGGGCAGGCCTGAGTGAAAATTTGCCACATTTTCGGGGGATCGTTAGACCATGTCTGGCCAAAGCTTTGGCTTTTGATTTCAAATGGAGTACCCAGGGAATTTCGGTCATGGATTAATTAATCCAAATTCCTAGATATTTGTTACGACCTGTTCCAATTTTTGTTTTTGAAGGTAGAAAACAGGGAGTTTCTGTTCCATTTGTGTTTTCCAGGTTAACTTGTTGTGATCCATATATTCTAGCGTTTTGTTTAATGCGATTTGCAAACCTCATGGTGTTTTTGCTAGAAGTATAATATCATCAGCATATATTAAGAATGGTACAGCTTTGGTTTTAAGTTTTGCAGGATTTATGTTGGGTGTGTGAATACTTTCCTCGTTATCAGATGTGAACACATTAAATAATGCAGCAGCAAGCGGACATCCTTGCTTTAGGCCATGCCATGTATTTATTTCGTTGGTTACAATCCGTCAGAAAACATTCTCACCTGTATTTTGATGTTAGAGTAGAGGAGCTTTATCGGCTTGAGTATGTCTTTGGGTCAGCCCCATAGCTCCAATTTCGCCCATAGAAGATCTCGGTTGATTTTATCAAATGAAAAACTTAAATCCACATATGCAATGTATGTTTGTGTTCTTGACTTGGTGGCTTCATGTTTCAAAAGATTCATGATTAGCAGATTGATACCTGTGCCAACTCTTCGAATGAATCCAGTTTGGCGAACTGCTTGATGGTTTGTCTGCTTCGACCAGGCATTTAATTTTGTTAATAGATGATTGGCGAATATTTTCTCTAAGTGGTCCAATAAGGCCAAAGGGCAATAATTCATAGGATCTTTAGTTGAGCCCTGTTTATATATGGGGATTATTGTTGCCAGTTGCCATGATACTGGTATTCTTTTAGTGTAGTTAATTAGATCGATGATTGCGCCACAGAAGTCAGCCCAGATTTTTGGATTCTTTTTGAGGGTCGCATTTGATACTCCTTCAGGGCCGGGAGCCCTCGATGCGTTGAGTTTCTGAATCGAGTTTTCAAGGTCTTTGATCTCGTAGGACACTTTCCATCTCGTTTCATTTGAGGTTAGTCTTTTTTCCGTGGGTGATGTTCTTTCTTTATATAATTCCGTGAAGTAGGTAATCCGTGAAGTGGAACTATATGCAAAAATGGGAAGACACATTAGGGGAGAATATCTGTAGACCGCAATGGGAGGACCTATGGGCAAATAGTCCAAAACTGACACACGCGTTCCAAATGAGGGAAATGTGGGTAAAGATTATGACCCAATGGCACTATACTCCTGAGAGATTGAATAAAATGTACACGCATACATCCAAACTCTGTTGGAGGGGCTGCTCAAGGGAGGGCACCTGGAAACATATTTGGTGGGACTGCCAGGGGATCCAAAAGTTCTGGGTCTAAGTAAGAAAGCAGCTGCAGGCAATTTTCCCAAGCGCAGGCCAAATGGGGGAGAGGGTATGGCTCTGCAGGCTAAGAGACCAGACGGCCAAAGCATTATTGAAGGCACAATAGAGGAGCTTTATGGGGTTGGTTATTGCAGCATTGCTTGCAATTGCACAGAGTTGGAAACAAAAGACCCCCCCCCATTGGTGTTCGGTTGGCTTCAGAAGGTGTGGGCATTGGTGTCAATGGAAAGGTTAACGCATAACCTGCAAGGCACGAGTGGATCCTTCGGGAAGGAATGGGGGGGCGGTACTGGACTACCTCCAATCGGACTACATGGAACAATGGTGCCCTCACAAAATAAGGATTCTGGACATATTTTCGACTTAACTGTTTCCATAATGATACAAGGGACTCAGATCTTCCAGGAGGGGGTTGATGGGGTCGGGGGAGTTGGGGTTATGTGGTTTTATTTCTATCTGAGATGTATGCATATTTGATGTTGAGTTGTATACAACTGGAAACTCCAATAAAAAGAAGTTTAAAAAAGAAAAGACTGCCTACATCAAACCACTTCTAAATAACACAGCTGGAGACTGTGGCATGATGGAGTAAGGAGGCTGACAAGGTGGTATCATTTTGACTATAAACTTATATTCAAATAAAGAAAAGAACCTCTTCTCTCCCTATTTCTAAAGGGGTTTTCCCTACCTCAACACAAAATACCTCTGGTGCTTGTCAGGATGCAAGTCAAAAACTAATATACCTTCTTCTGTCCAAACCAACTACTCTATCCCTACAACTAACAATTTAACCAAGAAACAAAGGGTTCAATGAACTTTGCATCCCAGCCACCAGGAGAATGGCACCCTTCTCCTGGTGGAACAATCCAGTCTTAGGCTGACCTAACAGCAGCCTCTTGAAATAGGGTCCAATTTACCTAGCATACCTAGACTAGGAGAATGACTCCCTTCTCCTGGTCTCTCTGGAAGGGTTTGGGAGACTGTCCCTTGACAGTTCTTTGTACAAGTTTTAAGTAGTCTCTTCAATTGCTCCCAAGGATTTGCAAACAACAACGTTCATGCTTTATCACTTCTTATTGCTGGAACTTTAGCAGGACGTTTAATGTTTACCAAATAAGCTTAGACCAGGAGAATGTCTCCCTTCTCCGGGTATATCTGAAAGAGTTTTGGAGACTATCCCTGGATAGTCCTTTGCACCAGTCTCCAGAAGTCTCTTTACTTTCTCCTATGGATTTGTGAACAGTGGTATTCGTGCTTCATCCACTCTTCTGAATATTTCTGATACTTTATCAGGACTTCTTCTATCCTGACTGTTGTGGAGATTACTCTCTGGCAGTTCTATGTCCTTTTGTTATTTTTCACGTATGCCGAGTTTCACACTGTGACCGGGGAGTTCACTCCCGAGGCACTCTTGAGATGTATGGTTTCTCGTGTCAACACTGACGAGGGAGTTCACTCCTGAGGAATACTTGACTCTTGGTTGTCTGGGTATGACTACTGTGATGAGGTAGATCACTCCCGAGGCATATTTGACTCTTGGAATCACTACTGTGATGAGTAAGATCACTCCTGGGGGATACTTGAGTCTTTGGTTCCCTGGACCCCCCAGGCTTTCCCGTAACTCCTGTTACCTGCACGGGGAAGTTCTACCGATTCTTGCTGGGGTCTCAAGCCACTGTTGGTTCTGCACATGCTCCACACGTATTCCTGCTTTCCTCCTCTTTGGTCTGTGCGGCACCACAGAGCCGTGGCTGCAGCTGTCTCAGCATGTTTTATGCACCCCACAGTCCACCTCGTAGAGGCCACACCGTCTGCAGCGAGTCGGGTTTATTCCAGCTCACGTAGTTCCTGCGGATTTGAATTTCCCGGACTCTGCAGGACGGACGCCAGCTTTCCTCGCTGCTCTTCCTGCTCCCGCACACCCTTAGTCCTACCTCAGTGTTTACTTTATATTGCTGGGCCTGCGCCAGCATAGCATCCACGTTTGTTGTCAATGCCTGTGAAGCTATCTTCATGCCCCCTAGCGGCCACCTCTATATGTTTCTTTGGTTCTTCTCCGGCAGTCGTATCTGGTCTTACACATGCGATAGTAGAGACTTCACAATAACCCAGTAGATCCAGAAGAGCCCTCCAATTTTCGTTCCATCTCCAAATTACCATACCCAGCCAAAATGTAACAGAGCTACATACACAGCCAAATCTTGGCGCATGTAGTGTCTAATAACGTACTGTCCACAAGTCACTTTTAGAATGAGAGGCACCAAATCGGCACTAGTTTCTATTTTGGACATCCTCAAAATCCTAGCAGATGGCTATATCACTTCAGAACTCGTACTCCTTGAAATTTGAGTGGCCATTGACAGTGTTAACCACAGTACACTGATTAGAAGGCTTGATCGAGAAGGACTCCACAACTCAACTCTACAATGGATGGGACTGTTCCTAACGGACAGAAAAACAATCACCTGCCCCCGCTCCCTTTCAGTTCAAACTCACGACCCAGTACCTGTGGAGTTCCCCAGGAATCAAGCCTCATGCCATTCCTCTTCAACATCTTTATGACTGTTCAAATTAAATCATAAAATCTTATGGGCTCACCTGTTACAACTATGAAGATGAAACTTGAAATCATATACAAAATGACCCATGATAGAAACTCCAGCCCCACCCGCAGCAACCGCCTCAAGGGAATAAGTGAATGAATGACTGCCAACTACCTAAAACTCAATCCAGACAGAAGGGAAATAATGATAACCTCACAGCACAACTGAAACACCTCCACTATGGCTTTTGGAAATCTGTAACTACCCACAACCATCTAAAGTGATCAAGAACCTAGCCATAAATATGAAGAATGGACTCATGCTGGAACTGCAAATCAATCCGATAGTCAAAAAGTGTCTCCATCATCTCTGCTCTATCTGACGTATTACGTCCTACCTCTCAATCCTCAAAATGCTGGCCGTCATCTCCCTGATTCTTTCAAGCTTCAATGAACAAAATGTACCTAGGTATGCTGTACTACCTCACAAAAAACTTGAATGTATCCAAAACATAGCAGCTAGACTCCTACGCAGACTCAACACGAGGGCACACAACACCGGCTCTCAGTGCAGCCCACTGGCTAACAATCACAGTAAGGATCCAGTTCAAGAACCTCTGCATCACCCACAGAGCACCTGAAGGTCAAGGAGAAGAATTCCTCAAAAAACAAATCTCACTCTACCAAACAGCCGGAAATCTAAGCTTGAGAAATTACATGCTATTACAATTGAGAAGACTTTTCAGAGAAAGACATGATTCTCTGCCTTTCCCTCTATGGTACCCCAACACTAAAGAGCTATCAAGGGGAATCGGCACCCTGAAGGACCTCCTGCAATTCACGAAAAGCTCAAAAACTTGACTGTCCAAAGATTCACGGAAAGAAAGTTTAATCTACATGCCTAAAGCAGCAGAAACTACACTTGACAATAGTTTCATTTTCACGCACAGACTCAACCTAAATGAATGTCATACCAGCTCTTCTTGACTGTCTGCTTAGAACACATTTCACGCACTCGGGAAACTATGACTGGAAGACCATCACATCAAGACACTGCAAAAAAGCCCTAAGAAGATGCCTTCTCTGTCTCCCAGGATATCTAAACCTCCGCACAGGACGTCTTTACGCATCAACCACTTAAGACAAACACCTCCCACCATGATAAAACCGAAAACAAGGCAAATCATTTGAAAGCACTACAGAAAGCTCATGAAACACCCCACCTATTGACTAACCCTCAATTTTTCTATCTACAAATGACATACTCCGCCACTGGCCAAAACCTAACATGCTCCCAATAAAGACACGAGGCCGCCCAACACTTCACTCCTAGAAAGCTTACAAGCCTGCAGAATTTGAGGTACTTCTGACCTGCAACCTCAACACACAGCTCTGCAATAAGACCTTTCCCTGTCCTCCCAACTAAACAAACCCACTGACTCACTCCCAGACATGCCAGAGCACCTGGGGACCATGATAAAAGCATAACATTAATCAAAATAGGCCAGCCTATGTTCTTCCTCAGGAACAGGACTTGTTTGTACATTAGACAAATATTAATATAAAATAGTACACATAACTTGGCATGTGGTTTGCCCCTGGTGAGAGGATATGGGTGTGCAAAGTCAGTGGTGCTTGGAAAAAAAGGACTTTGAACTGCCATGTGGCTTAGTGAGGCTGAGTGAGGGAGGCCTAAAACTCAAGTTTCCACAGTCCCTCCTTTGCTGTCAGTAAGTGTTACCTACAAACTCCATACCATAGCACTTAGCCTGAGGCCTCCTCCCTTGGCAATTCCCTCCCGGGCCCCCTCCAGCCCTTGTGCATTCCTTGCTCCCTCCTCCCCCACAACCCTTCCACATCTCCTGCACTTATCTTCACTGCACTTGCACATCCGAATGTCACAAGGCATAGTAGGACCACGATTGTATATTTACTGTTTTTTGCCACTGTTATTTACTCCCCTTGTTCCTTCCCACTTTGACTTTGTTGTATAGATGCTCAATAAATAAATAGTCAGCAGAGTTTCATTTGCCTCCACCTCCGAGATCTATCAAGAAGTTTACAAGGATCATTTGGTATGATAGCATTTGCATGATCCCAAACACGTTACACTTCATATCCAAAAATAGTTGTGATTTGTCTAATTAAGCAGCATATTTACCTTTCAATTAGTTATAAATGACCATGATGCTAATTGTTGGAGCAGGAAAGCAAAGAAGGGGTCTCACCCGCTAGTCCCCGGAGATCTGTCATCCAGGTTGCCAGGACACGGCCATCACTATTGGATCCAGTTCCTGGAGGTGGACCAGTGGGGGAGGATCACCTGGATGGGGTGCGGGGGGGTTTGGAGGGTGGAAGTGGGACACCGACAGGCGAGACGCGGTACACGCTTCCTTACAACACCTTTTCCCCATCCTACCCAGTAGGATATTTAGTAGCTCTCCCCGCCCCTTTTCCGACACAAACACTTTCTTACACCGGGAAAGACAACGGCCTAACACTAGAGCCGTTTACCTCACATGTCACAACACAAGGGTCTGGCAGAGTCGGGCAATTGACAATAACTACGCACACATGACGGCCCTTTTCCTTCCCCCACAGGGATAAAAGACAGATCACAAGAGCACACTTTGAGCAAGGCCAAATGCACAAGGACACAGCTATTCCAGACGGGCAGTTAAACGGGAGGAGAAAGGCTGCAAGACCTTGAGGGACGACGAGGAGGGAAATTGCCCTTGCCCTTTTCCATCAAGACCCGCAAAGCCTCCGAAAGGAAAATCATAAGACCGGGAAATCCAGCTGGTGTGTGGTGTGACAGGTGTCAATGGCACACATGGCCCTCTGGCGCTGATGGCCAAAGCGGGGAGAAGCGTTTGCCGCCGTGGTGCCATCCTTGACTCCCGAGACAAGAAGCTCCAACAGTTCAGCACAGCCGGTGAGTCTGAAGTAAGCCGAACTGTGCTGGGCCCAAGGTTGCAGGCGGCAACATTGTTGAACAAAGAACTTGTGTAAATTGAACTTTAAAGAACCCGTAATAAAAGGTCCAGAAGCAGAGTGGTCCGGGGCTGTGAGGGCGCTCATTTGAAGGACTCTGACTGGAACCTTTTTGTGTTGTGTTGTTTTGTTGAAACAACGAGAACCAAGAGGCCATAGGAGAGGCCGGGGTGAAGTGTTGAAGTAGTCCTACGAGGGTTGAGCAAAACCCCTCGTACACTCGAAGTTCTTTGACACACTGAGGAAAACGGAGTGAACTTTGATATGGGCAAATGTGAACCCGACTGAGTGATGACGGCAAACACATTGAGACTTTTTGAATATTACATTTTGAGTGAAAGGCCGTAGTGAACCCGACTGATGTAGGCTAACGTTGCAAGAAGGATCAGTGCCCAGCTGATGGGGATCCACGGGGCTAAGAGCAATCGCCCAACATGAAAGATTACCAAAGGAACATTTGTTTATTTTTGGTCCAGCAGGCCTTCTAAGGCAAGAGACTTTATAGGAAAGAGACATGGCCCCAGAAGGTCCTGGCAAAGTTGAACGGAACTATAACCTTGTGCTGGCGAGTCCCAGTAGTCTGCTGTGCTCAAAGGTTCTGCCTTGTCCCGTGCTAAAAACGTGGGGAAGGGAGATCCCAGACACACCATCCTGACTTATCATTTGGTGAACACTTCTTTCTTTTCTTGTGACCATTATCTCACACTATTTTGTAACTTAGTTGTAAGGATTTGCAATAGTTGTTTTTAGTATAGGCCCTTTTTTTTGACAAGATGCCACGAGGACTGCCTTATTTATTATTTGATGGTCGTAGCTTGCTCCCATCTTAGATTTACGTTTAGATTAGGTGTTTTTTCTCACCCATTATACAGTTTAATAAACACCCTTGAACTGTGATCACTTGTGTCTGTCTTTACTGTTGCCATCATGAGTTCCTTACATCTATTAATTATCAATGTTGGTTATTAAAACCTGTTCAACCGCAAATTTCTGAATTGGACTGCGCTGTGGTTGTGGGGACAATGGGCAATTCTAGACTTGATTATTGTGGCACTCTTCTTTTAGGAGCACCAGTGAGTCAATTTACATCTATTTCAAGTGGCCCAGAATGCTGCAGTTAGACTTGTATATAATCTTTCAAGAACTCTTATCTGTTTCACTGCATCGCAGAAAGTTATATTGTTTGCCTGTCCAAAAACAAATTGAGTTCAGGATCCTTTGTCTAATATATAAATGTATTCATGGCATGGCAACAGGTTATCTGGTTTCTAAAATCAGTCTATCACCTGTCACGCTCTCTTCACTGGATCAGACATTTGTTGGATGACCCGTCTTCCCATTTTGTCTTCCGGGGTGATCAATGTTTTTCTATCAACAGTCCCCGTCCCTGGAATGCATGGTATGCTGAACTCCAGAAAACAACCTCTCTGACTCTTTTTTGTAGAAAATTAAAGAATTATTTGTTTTTGCTGGGAACAGTGTTGGAAGGCACATACGCAGCAATGTGACATAACGCTGCCCTCCTCACACACTTGCTGATGGCAGCGAGAATGACTTGCGCAAGGATGGAAAAACAAAGCAGTCCAATTATTGCCTGGTGGTGGGTCAAGATCTGTGGGGCCATGGCGATGGAAAAAATATGCGCCCTGAAAGCTGGTAAAACCCTAAGGTTGCTGGCAGTATGGAACCCCTTACAAGAGTCTGTAAAGGGCAGAGAAGCTTGCCTCCACAAACCGAGGCTTCTTAGGAATGTTCATGTTTGCTAAACCCCTGACGACAGTCAAGTGCCTGCCTATAAAGACCGAACTGGAACCAACATCCGGAGAAAAGGACATTGAAACCACCCAAAAAAGGGGAAAGTGTTGGGAGAAAAAGTAAAACTGGAGGAGCAAACGAACCATAGTAAAAGTAAACAATGGTTGGATATTTAATGACATGTTGTCCAAGTAAGAATATAGTAATTTTGTTTTTATCATTTCTGTCGCCGTATTGTTCCAAGTCGTTGCTTCAGGAATTGAACATCTGTGCCTAGATTGAAGTCTCTGCTTGGTCCCATGATGATGTGCACAACATACATTTCAAATCAATGTACCCCTAGTGGGAGACCCGCAGCAATGCCTGTGAAAGAAGATATAATTCCCCAGCCTTTGCCACCTCGACTGGCGCCACGTTTGCGAGGCCCTGTGGCGGCTCTCAGGGACATGGATACCAGGGTATGCAATGCATGCTGCTACTGAGGACTATGATGGCCTATAGCCTGCCGATGGAGAACCTCCTGAGGGGCCCTGCACTAGTTCTCCACCAGACGAAATAGGTTCCTTCCACGCACTGCTAACACAAGCAGTGAAACTGTTCGACCTGGCACTGGAGGAAGAGAAAAAAGCATTGCTGTTCAGAGGCGTGAAGACTCCAGAAAAAAAATCTGTGGTGGCTATGCATGTTCTAGATGACAGCTCGGATGATGGTTTGTTGGTCATGAGAAACCCTTTTTTAGCGCCATCAAAGGAGGATTATCTGGAAAAGAAATATACAGTTCCAGACTCTGCGCCCAAGTGTCTCCGCACCCAGCCATCTCTGGACTCTGTGGCCTTGGCTACAGCAAGGAAGAAATCTGCTAACCCATTCTCACCATCTATGGTTCCCCCTGACAAGGAGGGAAAACAGCGGGTTGCTTTCTAAAAGTGGGTAATTACCACAGCTGCACCTACGATCAAAGCCCAAATTCCTTGACCAAACTTTCCCAGTACAACTGGGAATTGTGGTATAAGATGGGGTCCCATCTTGGATTTCCTACCTGAAGACAAAAGGGATGAGGCTTTACCATTGCTACATGAAGGGGAAGCAGCATCTGACCATGCCATCACTGTGGTCTTGGATATTGTTGACAGAGGGTTCCGCCAGATGGGAAATGGGGTCGTACTGAGGGTCATGGGGTGGTTGAAAGCCACGAATTTCCGCCCAGACATGCACTCTAAGGTCATCGACATGCCCTTTGATCACGTCAATCTCAGGTAAAAAGTTCGACGAGACCCTTCAGGCGAACAAAACACTGACACTCCCCGCTTCCTTGGTACCGGTACGTAAGGGCGACCTTGTCCTCATCGCCGTACACAGGGTCTGCAAAGTCATCAAGATTGCTCCCGAATTGTCCTGTGGTGTAGGCATCAGTTGCGACGGGAACTTCGGCTGGGGAGTGGGATCCTGGCTCCACCGTTGCTCTCTACGTCAACCTCGCCGGAATCCTTCCCATAGGTCCTGACCTCCTATAACTTCTTGTCCAGGATAGCTTTGACGCCAGCCAGCTCATCCTCGGAGGTGGTGTTGTGTCCGTTAGGGCTACCGTGCCCCCCCTCTTTCTCGTCCCGGGTTTTCACGGGGGTCTTCTCGATAGGCTGGAAAGATGTTTCCCTCTGGGGTGGCAGGGAAACTATAGGCCCGGAAGTCGTCTCCATGGGGTAGCCTCTGCAGGCTTCGTCAGGGCCGCCACGACTCCTTCAATCGAGGCCTTTGCCGGGTGAATCCGGGCCTTCACAACCTTGGGCGTGTCTCAGGCCTTCACCTTAGGGGGAGGGTCACCACCTCACCCCCGCCCTTGGCTTCCTCCGTCCCGAAGCTTACCCAGGTTCTCAGACTTCCTTTTCACCAAGCCAAAGCATTGGCTCGTGGATGATGGCGTTGGTGACATTGTGCCCTGCCTGGCAGCCGAGGAGCCCGAACCAACAGCGCTCCTGGTGCCTGCAGACTCGCAGTGCTTTGCCTTTTGTTGGGCCGCCTTTACCGGAGCACCCTCAAAGGTCTTAGAAGGCCGCTCAGACCTCTTCTCACCTGCTGCTGGGCTCTTCGCCTCCAGCCAGTCAGCGAGTCGTTTACGATGGCCCTTCATGGTCCGGACGGACATGTTCTTGCAGTCCGCACAGTCCTCCTCCAAGTGCGACTTGTCGGCGTGTAGGCTGTAGAGGCACCGGAAGTGCTCGTCCTCCTTAAAGACGTTCTGCAGTCCACATCCTGGGCAGTTCCTAAACAGTTTGGATCCGGTAGGCATTGAATATTCTTTGTCCTGGGCCATGTCCGAATCGGGGTAGGCTTCAAAAGGTATTCCGGAAGTGTAATTCGATGAAAATCCACCCTTGAGAGGGGTAGACATTTCCGAAATGGGTCCCTGTTAATCGGAAGAATCGGTGGAGCTTTAGGCTTGAATTGACTGTAAAAATAAGAGTAAACTCTTCAAAAAACCCAATATGCAGTAAAAGCTTAAGAGCTACAGCACGAGGACTCCCAACACTTGAACATGCGGCAACAATCTGAAGATGGTTGCCAGAGGATGGGCTTAGGTAGGGGGCAGTCATTGGCTGGGGGCAGTATGACCCAGAGACCAGTGACTGGTTAATAGTGGAAAGACAGTTCAGAAATGAAATTGAAACTGATTTTTTTCTTTACCGAGGATTCCCAGCCTGACGACGGGGAATATTCATGAACATGTGAATCCATGCCAGACCCATGCTGGAGAATTGCATTATTTGCACTTGCTCTGCCTTGGCAGACTATTATCGTCTCAGAATTTCAAGGGCTCTGAACGACTGTTTTTTCCCCCATGTTCCTACCCTCCTTGAGCACTTTGAAACACGTGCCTTGTGTATAGGTGCTTTATAATTAAATATTAGCATTACCGTTACCATTACCTTGTCTGGCAAGCACTAATTGGGAAATCAGGGTTGTGTACTGCCTACATGTGAGCCAGAGCAACGTAAGATGGTGTAGGGGAAAGGAATGGACTTGGTGTGATGAGCAACTGAAGGAGGGGGTGAGTGATAAGGAATTAGTGGCTGAGCATGCGGTGCAAGGGGAGGACAGCAGAGGGTGATGAATGACGAAAATAGGGTAAAAGTAACCAGAGTATACATCTACATGTAGTGGCATGCAAGTCAGTTCTGTGCCTGACTTGCATGCCACTACACTGGATTGTGGGACTGGCTGACCCCTGTGCAGTAGCACTTGGAGAGTTCCAAGTGCCGGATGGGATTACCAAAACAAATTATCTCAGGCCCAAAAAAAGTGGACACACTCAAAGAATATGGCAAATACGATTTAGTATCAGTTCAATAAAGTAGGGAAACCTGGCAAGCAAAACAAATGGCAGCTCACACGCTCAATGCATTTTAGGTACACAAAAGGCTTCATACCTCAATGTACGTCAGCTATGATGTCATCCCACGTGGCTAACAGTAAAAACCTATAGGGTGGAGGGATTGGTTAAGGGAAACGTATACATATAGTCTATAAAAGTGTTAGCATCATCATTGGATGCCCCTTATCTGGTGACATGCCTTAAACTACCTCTAACCACGTAAAATACAGATAATAGCAGAATAGCGTTGGATGGGCTTCTGCAACAATGTAAAGTCCATCCTTACATAGGCCCTCATGGTTGATTGGCACTCTCTTCCAACCATGGACATTCAGCTTGTTAGCAGCACATAAGAAAATCGAAACCCATGTGCGGGGGAACAACGTCAGACAACTACCCACTTGGCATACCATATCTCATCAGTTAGGTCCTAAGCCAATGCTGCTGCTTTGTAGTTGAACTTGCTGAACATTCTTCTTCAGACCTTTAAAGGGAGTGAAGGTACATTGCTATCTTCAACTGGAGCTTTATGAATAGGCCTTGTCTCCTGGTCCTAGACCACGAGTGAGGAGACCATGATTCCGCTCTGCCCTTTTATTTAGTGCTATTTGATTCCATTATATTGGGTGCTATTACTTTCCTCGGCCTTCGGGAGAATTGGTTGCTCTATCCTTCATATGCTTTCCATGTCTTTAATTGTACAATACTTGCCACTCACAAATGTTCACTCCTTTGCTTAATCTAAGAGAACTATGTCCTGCATACATGGCTTATGCTCTTTGACTCCTTTCAAGCCTTGCAATTGCCTCTTGCTACGGCGTCCTTGATTATGAGTCGAACAACTATTCTTTGTTCCTGCACAAATTTGTATTCCAGTGCCTGTCAGCATTGCAGCCTTGGTTTTCCTCCTCGAGGCTTTTTGCTTGCTATTATACGATAACGACGTCCATTTTCTCAAGATGGCTGCTTTACTCGCATTCTATTTCCTTCTTTTTTTTATTGGCAAGTAGTAGTAGCTGGCATATCACAAGTTACAACAGAAAAAAAACACACATTTCATATTTAAATCGTGAATGACAAAGCACAAATTCTACAGAGGGTCACATATGATCCTAGCAGAGGTCGAATACAATAGAGGCATTCATCATGTAGTATGATCTGTCCCCTGATCAGGACAAGGGGGAGATGACAGAAGCTCCAGGTCCACTTTGCGGTTCAAGTAACTACAAAACTCCGTCCATATGTTTTTAGGGCGAGCATTACTGGGTAACATGTTAATGTAGTCTTCACAAGATTGTGTCCAGGTGAGGGCTTTCAGCCACATTTCTAGGGAAGGGGGGGATCTGCGCTTCCAGCATTGCAGAATGCATTTCTTGGCCACAATCGCCGCCACATTCAGAAATGTAGCCTCCCGTTTCGCCTCAGCTCCCTCCTCCCACAGCCCAAACAGAAGAGACAAGTGGTCAGTGTCAAAACTGAACCCCACTATTTCGTAGAGAGTCTCAAGCACTGCATTCCAGAACGGGGCCAGCGCCCCACAAGACCAGAACATGTGAGCGTGGTCCGCATCGTTAGATCTGCATCTTTGACAGGGGTGGGATTGATCCCGGGCAAATTTCCCAATCGCATGAGGAGTGTAGTACAGGCGATTGAGTAGCTTGTATTGAACACATCTAACTCTGGAATTAAGAGAGACCTTGCGTGTATGCATGCACATTTTGGTCCACATAACATCTGTGATGTCGAATCCCAGATCCCGGCTCCAGGCATCCCAAACAGTGTGGGGGGGGGGGGTTCTACAGCTCGCGCCATCAACATTTTATAAAGGGAGGATACAATGCCCCTACCACCAGCGGAATTGGAAATGTAGGAGACCTCAGGGGGCTAAGGGGGTTCGTCCGGATATGAAGGCCACATGTCTTGGACCGCCCTAAGTCGAAAGTATTGTAGCATCTCCAGTGAGGACTTGGAGTGCCCTGGCTTCCACGTATCTGGGGTGATGAATTTCCCATCAGGGAACAGGTCGGAGAGTGATCTGTATCCCAGGTTTGACCAATGACGCATGAGAAGCTTATCTTGTGTGGGGGTGAGGCCAGGGAACGACCAGAGGGGAAGCCATTTGTAATACGGGGGGAGCCAGAGCCGGGGTTCAGAATATGCCGCCACACCCTTATAGTGGAGGCCACTGGGTCTGCAGGGGCCTCCGAGCGGTACGAGTGAAAGAGGATCAAAGACATAACATTCACCTCCTCGGTCGCCAGGATTTCAAGCTTAACATGCGGGTGGGCGGGGGGGGGTGGGGTGGGGGTTCCTGGTGATGGTACCAGTATGTAGCATGCTGGGCTTGAGCGGCTTTCCAGTACTGGGTGAGATCAGGTGCATTGAAGCCACCCCTCTCATAAGGAAGGGTCATATGCTGCCATTTTCTGCACACGGCACCAGAATGCCATAGAAAATGGGCACACCCCTCGTGCAGGTCTACAAAGTACTGTTTCCCGAGCTAAAGTGGAACGTTAGCGAAAATGTAAAGGAGTTTCGGAACTATGATCATTTTTATTAGGGACAGTCTCCCTGATAGTGAGAGGGGGAGGTTACGCCATCTTTCCATCCTGGCGCCGGCATATAGCGCGGCAGCCCCATAGTTATCGGACAATAAGGAGGATTTTCAGAGGGATACTTGGACCCCTAGGTATTTGATGCCCCCCGGTGCCCATTTGAGAGGAAATTCACATGCAGGTTGGGACGTTACGGGCGTAAGGGGTAGGATTTCTGATTTAGTGTAATTTATGGTGAAGCCAGAGAATGTGCCAATTTTGATAATTTCACGCATGATCGGGTCGAGGTGGACTGAGGGGTCTCTAATGTATAGAAGCACGTCATCAGCGTACAGTGATATAATTTCGGGGGTATCCCGCAGACGAATCCCTTTGCGCACGTGGTTGTTTCGTACACTATCTGCCATGGGCTCAATGGCCAACGCAAATAACAAGGGAGAAAACGGGCACCCCTGTCGTGTCCCCCTGTGGAGGGAGAAGGGAGCTGAGAGGTGAGAGTTAACTAGGACCCTGGCCACGGGGCTAGTGTATAGCAGTTTGATACAGGCCATCATGTATGGGCCTATCCCCATCTTCTCAAGCACCGCCCACAGATATTGCCACGAGACCATGTCGAACGCTTTTTGGGCATCTAGCGTCACGGCCACAGCGTTGGCTTTGGGGTCTATTCTAGAGATGACGTTAACTAGTCGCCGAATGTTTAAGGCGGTGGACCGGGCAGGGACAAAACCACTTTGGTCTGGGTGGATCAGGTATTTCATGATGGGGAGGAACCTATTTGCGATGATTTTGGCGAAGATTTTGGTATTGGTGTTAATAAGTGACAGAGCACGGTGATGACAGCCTCACGCAGGGACCTGGGGAGGGTAGCAAGATGCAGCGACTCTTCCCAAACCTCGTGAAGGCGTGGAGCAAGGAGGGCCACATGTTCCTGATAGAACTCAGCGGTCAGGCCGTCTGGACCGGGGGCTTTACCCTTAGGGAGAGCCGAGATAACAGCAGTGATTTCGTCAAGGGTGAAGGGAACATCTAATTGTTCTTTGATGGCTAGAGATATAAGGGACATTGGGATGCGGTCTAGGAGGTCGTCCAGATCCTGCGGGCTGTGCTCTGGTTGCTGGGCATAGAGGGTTGCATAGAAATCTGCAAAGGTCTCGAGAATGGGCCGGTCAGACCAATGTCGCACCCCGTCGCTGTCAATGATACTGTCAATTCGAACTCTACCTCCCTCAGTCCGGGCGAGGCGGGCAAGGGTACGGCCCGGCCCCTCTCCTTCACCATACTTACGGGCCGCAATGGGTCGAGCTAGGTATCTAATCTCACTGAGGGCGAAGGACTCGAACGCGTCTTATCTGTGCAAGCTTGGGTGGAGAGGCGTTGGTCGCGTAATCACGCTCTAACTCCCCAAGTCTGGACTCAGAGCGGTGCAGGGAATTTCTAATATCTTTCAGGACTCCAGCCTCCCTGGAGATGCACATGCCCCTGATGAAAACCTTAAAGGCCTCCCATCTTACCCCATCGGTTGTGTCGTGCCGTTTGTTATTATCAAAAAAAATGTGATATCTGCGAGGAGGTCAGCCTTGAAGACAATATCATGCAGTGCATCTGACTTAAACCGCCAGTTAGAATGCTGGGGGAGGGCCGGGTGCAAGGCAATGTCCAATGTGATCGGGGAGTGATCAGATAGCGTGCGCTGCAGAATCTGTGTGGTAAGTGTTTTGCCTATGAGCCCTGCGGAGAGAAGGAAAAGATCTATCCTGGAGTGGCTGTCGTGGACAGAGGAGTAAAATGTAAACTCTTTCGACATTGGGTGGAGTACTCTCCAGGCGTCTACCAGACCGGCATTGAGCATATGTGCCTGGAGACGGCAAGCAGCTCTGGACAGTGTTCTTGGTGCAACACCAGATCTGTCCAAGTCGGAGTCCAGGATGAGATTCATGTCCCCCCCCAAATAATGAGAACCCCCACATACCCTAGGAGGATGTCAAGGATGGGGTCGAAACAATCGGGTGCATCGATGCATGGGGCATATGTGTTAACCAGGAGGCATTCTGTATTAGCAAGGAAACAATGGAGGATCACATATCTACCCCGGGCATCAATATGACTGGTGCAGAGGGAAAATTCCAAGGACTTGTGAATCAATGTGAGGACTCCTCTGGACTGAGAACACTGAATAGTATTTGTTGGGGCCCCATGAGAAAGGGGCAAGAAAGGATGAGAGATGTGCGAGGGCGTGGGTTTCTTGTAAGAGAAGTATTTTGACCCCGTGCCTCTGGACATAAGCCGTGATCCTGCGCGACTTCGTGAAATTGCTGAGCCCTCTGATGTTCCAAGACATTAGCCTAATCGCCATTCAGCAGGGCTTTAGGGGGGGTAAAAGTAATGTGTGTCATTGTTTGTCAAATAAGTGCCGGCCACTAATGCCGTGGCCAGATACGTCATACCAAAAGCTACCACTGTCTCACCATTTTTGTTGAAACATTCCCCAACTGAACCTCCCCCTCCCTCACTGCCTTCCCCAACACAGCAGTGCCCAAAAACCCACCGAGAGTCCCATGGCTTCCGTGCCAAGCCCAACGGGGCAGGCCGAGCCCCCACACCCAACAGGGGAGCAACCAGTGAACAAAACAAGCCAAACTCGGCGTTGCAACTGCAGTGGGGGTAGCTGCTGCCGTGATCCCGATTAAGATGATTGGCGGTGGAGTACACCAAGTAACTTGCAGCGGTAACTAACTTAAATTTTCGAGGAGACAACATAGTAGAGTACAGTAATTAGGGGGTATAGGAATAGGGGATCCCAGTCTAAGTGCAATGAACCGTAGCCCCTACGACTTTGACCGACATTGCGTTACATGAATCTTCACAATGAGTTACAACAATGAAAGAATATACAAAGGAAAGGATACATGAGATTACAAGAAAAATGCATATGACAACCGTGGTAATGATACCACAATGATTCAAGTAATGGGTACGTGGCAAGCTGGCTCAACCCTCATCCACAGGGTCACCCTCTGGCCCCGGGACCGGAATATGGGACTCGATAAATTTTACCGCCTCCTCTGGGACTGTGAAAAAGTACAGTTTATTATGGTGGGTGAGCTTCAGCCTTGCAGGGAACAGCATGGCGTATTCCACTTTCCTCTCTCTAAGCAATTTTTTTCACACCATTGAATTGTCTGCGCTCCATTTGAACGTTGACCGAGAAGTCGGGAAAGATACGGATAGTCTGGGACTCAAATTTCAGTTCCCCTTTTTCGCGGGCCAGACTTAGAATGTGGTCTCTGTCCCTGAAGCTGAGGACCTTGGCAATAATTGGTCTGGGGAAATCACCCGGCTTGGGGCGAGGGGCCAGTGAGCGATGGGCACGCTCAATAGTGAAAAACGGGGAGAGTTGAGGGTCACCCATGAGGTCTCTCAGAAGGGTCTGGACTGCATGTTCCATTTTGCCTTTGAGGGCTGCCTCAGGAACCCCAACAATGCGGATATTATTCCTGTGGGATCTGGACTCTAAGTCGTCGCACTTCGCCTTGACCTGCTTCATATCTCGTACCAAGTCAGAGACCGTATTCTGGAGCACGTGTACCTCATCCTCAGTGGCCCCGATCCTGGTCTCGGCCTCAACCAGTCTAGTGCCATGCTGATCCAGTTTGGTGCGTAATGAGGCTACCTTGGCGTTTATGTCGTCCAATATTTCATGAAATGCCGCAAAGTTTTTGGCCATAGCGTCCATGAGTGTTGTGAGGTCTGGCTGAGGAGGGCATGAGGAAGCATCCTGGTCGTCCTGAGGGAGGGCAGCCCCACCCTGGTCTTGTTTAGCTAGTGATTTGGCAAACTTGTCCATTGCTCCAGCCTTGTTGGCCCCACGTGCCTTGCCGGACATGTTTGGGGTGTACACCGAGATTGGCAGGGTATGTAGTGCAGAAAGGCAGCAATGGTGTTCCGGGGGTTTATAAAAGGGCTATGGCCCACAATCAGCAATGAGCCAACAGCAGCTCAGGGGGCAGGAGCGAGAAGCACTCAGAGTAGGTGTGTTATAAGGCACTAGGGCCATTCCGAGGGGGAGGCGAGGTGACGAAATGGCAGTGTGACTTGGAAGGGACAGTGTCCTGCGGCTTCCGCCCCAGAGCCAAGAGGGCCCAGGCAGAAGGAGCCAGTAATGGAGGGCAGCACAGTCCAGGGCGCCTGGTGCGCTCAGGGCGTAGCAAATAGACGCACAGTCCGGAGAGGAGGATGATGGAGCGCCAAGAGCCGCACTGGCGTGTGATGAGTGTTCGCGGGGGAGCCTGGTATAATTGGGGGCCACAGTCACTCGTGGAATGGGGCAAGCGTAGCCCGAGGATTAAGCAGATAACAATGGGCGCAACGTGCGGCGCCCCGCACCCCCAACCTCCTCACCTCAGATCACTGCAGGCCGATATGTGGGTGGTGGTCCAGGCGGGGAGCGGGCCTCCAAGCTTAGTATGTTGATCCGGGCGGGCGCAAAATTCAAACCAGAAGCAGGAGTCCGAGCCCAGGGTGGCTCCGGTACCGCAGCCCAGCCCCAGCCGCACCACGGGACCAGCGACGCCGGCGGCAGACCGCCAGGCAGGAAGTGCAGGATATTGTAGTTGCGGGGGGCCACTCCGGCAGCCCCCGCGATGTTGCGGAGTGAACCCGCCCGCCAGGGGGCCGGCGCCACCACCGCTGCCCAAGAGCAGGAGCGGGCCGGCGAGGGAAGCCGCGCCGAAAGTCGGCAAGCCCAGGCGCACCCCCTCGGAGGGAGCGGGGGTGCGGAGGGCAGCGCCACCCAGCCGTGCACAATATTAAAGTCCGGGGAGGGAGAGCGGAGGAGGGGGGACCGCAGTGCCCCAGGCGGCCGTGCCCCCCCCCCCCCCAGGCAGATGGAGGAGTCGGGCAGCCGGCTGCCGCCGCAGAGCAGATCTCCGAGGGCAGAGGGGGGGATGGGCCGCCGAGGGCTCACTCGGCCCAAGAGGCCTCAGCTGGCGGCGGAGCAGCCAAAAAGCTCACGTTTCGCCCCAAAACTGGTCCAGACGGTGTAGAGGCATTGGGGAGCACAATGTTCAGGTTCCCAGCTCAAGGATATTCGAAGAACCGCTGATTCAGGCGGATTTGTTGCAGTCGGGCCACGGAGCGTTAGGACTAGGCAGCCATCTTGCTGGCTGCTCAACAGCACCCCCCTAGTTCCTTCTTTTAATCAGCTTCTATGTGTCTCATATACCTAGCATTTCTGCGTATATACCTCTACTACATCTCTTGTTGCTCATCTTCTCAGTGTATGTGTATATAGATTCTTTGTATTTGCATATATGTTTACTTTGTCACTGCAGTCACATCCTCATTCTTTAAGTGTCCATGTTTTAGTTTCAGTGTGCCCTCATATCTTCTCTTCTTCATGACTTCACTTTATATCTGTCAGACTTTACTTATAGTTTTTCTAGTTCCATTGTTGTCTACAGGCTTCCTTTTACCACATCAGTTCGGGTGGACATTCAATATGGTTGTCTGAACGCAGAACGCTTTTCATATTGCTGATGTAGTATTGGGATGATAACAGGTGTCATACACAGTGATTTCTTGCTGTTCTTCCAGTATGACGGAGGTGAAGGGTGGCTCTACTTATGACGTATACATCTGCCTCTCCAACCCCTTTCTTTTTCGGGAAAAAGCAATGTATACTTGCTTTATGATAATATGTTTCGATTAAAACTCCTCTTATATTTTTCCAGGTTTGCTTTATCACGTCAATTTGAATGTATTTATTTTACGCAATTGTACAGATAAAGCTTATAATTATAGTGAGTTCATCCAAGTCTGTACAATTGTGTGTACTCTACATTTTTTTTTCTCAATATACAGATGATTATGATTAATAGGTGTCCTTCTTTCAGAACAAGGTGCTTTGAAGGCTAGATTTATTTAACAGTGTACTAGTTTAGCCTGTAAATAACTTTGCAGAACGTGTTTTGTTGCATCTTATATTTAAGATGGAATAGGAGAAGATGAAGTCTCCACTGACCTCCAAATTGGAAACTGTGGAACAAGGAAGACACGACTCAAATCCCATTATGTGATGCTGACCAAATCACTGCCTTATTTTCCGTAACTATCTGTAGAGAAAGTCTTAATCATGCGGGTTTATAATCTATAGTGTTACTCCATGAATAATTATAGTTGTAACCATTTATTTAATGTATGCTTGCCGGGAAGCACAGTGTCAAGTGAGGGTCTTATGTTGTGGAGACAGTAGGCCGTGTGCAGGCCTGGGTTTTGTCTTGTGCAGGCCTGGGTTTTGTCTTTTGTGGTGAAATTAAGCCAGGATTGGGAATTGTGCTGTGAAGCTAGTGTTTAGCTCTGAAAGAGAAACATGACCCCCTGGTCTGGCAATAGCTCAGCTGTACCAATAAATAATCTAGCTCTGCCACCTCTTTACATTGGTCTACAACTAAAGATGGGATGGGATCGGTTGGGAGAACATGTATCGTTCTGTCACACTGGAACACAAGGAACTGTCGGGCTGACCTCAGATCTCTGCACTCTAAAATAGATCTGTTAAAGTACGACTTGTTCGCACTCCAAGAGTGCTGGTTGTCAGAGGCACCCGTTATCGACGGTTACTCTGTCGTTCTAAATACAGCCATTAGAGGAGATGGGGAGTACCCTGCAGCGGGGCTGTTGATAGGTGTATCTAAGAAGGTCTGAGCAGAGGTAGAGAGCTTAGCCAGCACAAATACTAACATCCAGGTAATCAAACAGCCCTCTCCATCACCGGGAGTGGTTCAAGAGGAACGCACTCAAGGGAGACCTTGTCCTGGCCCTAGAAGAAGGCTATTTTACCTACAAGCAAAAACATCACGGCACGCCGCACTTCACGTGCCCTAGCAGTCCTCACCAAGAATACATGCCTCTGCTTTACATCTTGACGTAGACCTACCACTGGGTCACCCTTCTGCCTGGCATGCTAGACCTCAGAGAGGTCACTACAAAGGAGTGTGATTCCTAACACATTCCTCAGGAGTGCGACATGCAGCACTCTTGTGCACTAATAGAGCTCTTACTCCTCCATAGCTCAGCTCACCTCTTTTTTGTATGAAGTGTATGTTAAATAACTATGACGCTTGAACATGAGATTAAAACATGCAGTTATGAGTTATAGGTGTTTTTTTGTTGAACACAAATATCACTGCACTTTGTTATTATTGTACTATGTTGAATGAACCACAGAATGTCATAGAGACACTAAGAAGCTCTTGACAAAAAGAAAAAAGGAAAAAATAGTATCAGAAGCAAAATAATAAATGCTGTATGAGCACAAACTAGTTTAAGTGTTTTTCTATTTAACGCCAAGGTTATTATAAATACAGAGATACTCCTGTCTTTGTGATAAAGGTTAATATGTTTCCATAAATTATGTGTATATATCCAAATATGGATGGTAGGACTTCCCCTTTCGTTTCAACTGGCTCCCAGTGGCCGCAAGGATTAAGTTAAAAACTCTCTGCATTGTCCACAAGGCATTCTGGGGCCTCAATACTTTCAACTCTCTCTTCCTAAATATCTTCTCTCTCGAGCTCTTCACTCATCCACCTCCAAATCCCTCAGGGTCAGTCGCTTCTCCAAACAGCGGGTTGGTGGTAGATCTTTCTTCAGCTGGGGTCTCCCTCTGGAACAGCCTCCCAGCCTCTCTGAAACTTGAGGAGAACCATCTCCGGAAGCACCTCAAGACCTTCCTCTTTGCTTCTGCTTTCTCTCCTCCTCTCCCCTGCTAATCACCTGGCTGAATTTGAAACTGTACTGGTAACCTGGCTATCCTCTGATCTTGGGCCCAGGTCCCCTCCCCACCAGTTGCACACCTGCACAGCCGCTCTGGCAACCCTTGCACTCAGGGACTGTTCTGTATCCCTACAGCCCCTACCAGCACTTGAAACCTGATGTCTGCACTTACCCTGTACTTGCCACTTGCTGGCAGCACTGTTATTTATTGCCCTTAATTATCTAGTTGTTATCCTATGTACTGCACTGTCCCCTCCCATTTCCGCCCCACACTTTTCCCCCTTCCCTGCCTCACCTGCACTTGCGCGATCTCAATGCCACCTGGCCTAGTAGGATCATTGTCTTTGTCATCCCACTGTTTTCCCCTCCCTTGCCTCGTCACACCTTGAAATACTTGTGTATAGGCACGTTATAAATGCCATATCATACACACATTTGTCTGGGTTATCTTGCTTAAAAAGAGAGAGCTACAGAAATCCCTTAAGCAAACCACCAAAGATGATCTGTGCAGCAGACTGCGTCTGAAGGCGACTTACAAGGATTGGCTACAATACTATTGCCATCAAATGATCCTGCCATCAAATGATCCTGAGGGATGCCTGTAAAATTCTGGAGGTCATGGCTAGTAAAAACTTGCATGACTTCTGGAATCTAATTAAAGATGATGACGAGGTCCAAACGGGGTCCCAAATAAACGCAATATCGGAAGCAATGTGGTGGGACAACGTCACTGAAATTTACAAATCAGTTGGCGACAGTGAGTGTGGAATGGGGATACGATAAAAAAAAGGTTGAGTGGGGGTTAACGTGGGACTTAGACGACTTGCTTTATCTAATCTCTAGGAGCAAAAAGTCTATGGCCCCGGAGCCAGACAGACTGGCTGTGTGTGTCCTGAAAAATAGCCTAGATACTTGGGTAGGAAAGCAGTACCAGTGCCTTGGCTAACAGCTATTGTCATTCCACTTTTTAAAAAGGGGTCTCGAGACCAATCTCCCTGCTGGACTGCCCAGCCAAGATCTTCACAGGCCTAGTACTAAGAGACCTGCGAATATGGGAAAAGGAGAATGGAAGAATGGACATCTTCCAAAGAGGGTTCTGTTGGGGAGTGGGGACCCGAGATGAACTGCTTAGTGCTGGAACTGTTAAAGAAGGGGTGATGAAAGACGACAAACTACTTTATGCCGCCTTCATAGATTTTTCTATGGCTTTTGATACTGTCCCCAGGAACATGCTGTGGGCCAAAATGGATAAATGGGGTTGTCCTACTGCCGATCCTGATTGCGTTACACACGGATACTAGTTTGTCTGAGAGGGTAGCCTATCTGTTCCGATCAATTCAGAAAGAGATCTGAAGCAAGGTTGCCTATTGGCCCCAATTCTATTCCTTCGTTTTCTGTCCGATTTAGGTGACGCCTTCTCTGATGTTCAACTTTTCCCGCATAATAAAATGACAGAATAGTCAACCTACTGTACGCTCCTGACCTGAATTTAATGGACCACACGACAATTCGGATGCAGCTGCAATTGAAGGCTCTGGAGGCATATACCAAAAAGAACATGCCAACGATAAGTGTCCCTAAATCGAAAAAATTCTAATCTTGCATAAGGGTCTGGGAAAAGCAGGAGGACAATTCAAGTGGTCCATGGGAGGGGCTCCCGTCAGAGTAGAACAAGTTACTTACCAACTGTAACGTTTTTTCGATGGGATGTTCCTCCCATACATTCCTTATCTTTGATATTCATTTCCAGCTTGCTGGCCGTGGAACATTTTTTCAGTATAGGGCGCTGCGCGTCGATGTCCCTCCAGTTCATGTCCCTCAGAGGCCTCCGTATCGGCATTGACGTCATCATAGGTATAAATAGTTGTGCGCAGCGTCCGTTGCTCAGTTCCGTTTTGAAGTTCAATGTTTGTCCAGTATGAGATGGTTAGTACCCTTCAGGGAGCGTAGGCTGCAACTACAAGGGAAGTTTTACTGCGGGAAAGGATGGGAGGGGCGACAAGGAATATGTGGGAGGAACATCCAGTCGAAAGAACTTTGCAGTTGGTAAGTAACTTGTTCTTCGAATGGATTGTGTCCTCCCACGTATTCCTTATCTTTGATAGACTCCCAAAGCAGTAAAGTGTACAGGAGGTGGGAGTACAATTTTGTAAGGTTTTAAGAGTGCACAGAGTGCAATACAGCTTTCCCAAATGTAGTTTCTTGGCTAATGGAGGAGTCTAGACTATACAATGTGTTAAAGGTATGTGCAGACGACCATGTGGCAGCTGCACAGATGTCTTTTATTGGAACTCCCCTCTGGAGAGCTGACAAAGCTGCGATACCCCTGGTTGAATGAGCCCTTAGGTGTTGAGGGAGATCTTTCCCTGCCAATTTATAGCATTCTAGGACAGTTAAAATTATCCATCTTGAGATGGTTTGTTTAGTGATGGCAAGGCCTAGTTTATGTCCTGCGTACACAAACAACTGGTCTGCTTGCCTAAGTCTTGTGGGTCTGCAGATGTAGAAACTCAAAGCACGCTTTGAATAAAGTCTGTGCAGTCTTTCCTCCTCTGTCCCAGGATGAGGGGGAGGATAGAATGAAGGTAATGTTATTTTTTGCGTAATATGAAATTCTGACGCAACCTTTGGGAGGAACTTAGGCTTCACTTGAAGGACTACTTTATCCTTGTGGAATATAGTATGTGGAGGTTTGCAACATAAAGCTTGTAGTTAGCTCACTCTCCGGGCCCAAGTTTATAGCCACTAGGAACACTGTTTTGAGAGTGAGAAATCTTAATGGGCAGGAATGGAGAGGTTTAAAAGGAGTGCTCATTAGAAATTTTAAGACTGGATTTAGGTCCCAAAGGGGAACTTGAAAAGGAGTTGGTGGGTAGACCGTCAATCCCTTCAGAAATTGAATGACTAAAGGCATCTTGAAATATGAGGGTTCCTCAGCTGTGCGTTTGAAAATTGATAGCGCAGCGAGATAACCCTTAATTGTGCTGACTTGTAGACCTGAATTTGCTAGGTATAATAGGTGTGTGTTGCATGAAAAAGGGTCAATATTCTTACCTCTACACCAGCTGCAGAATTTGTTCCAACGGCAGTGGTATAGTGATTTGGTTGCTGGTCTTCTGGCCAAAAGCAACATCCATTACGTTATCGGGGAGGTCCCAATCTTTGTATCTCAACCTTTCAGAAGCCAAGTGTGAAGGTTGAGAGTTCTGATATCCGGATGGAGAACCTGACCCTCCTCTTGCGAGAGAAGATCCTCTCTTTGTGGAAGACGAATCGGAGGACAGATGGACATGTCTAGAATGTCCGGGTACCATGTCCACCTTGCCCAGTCTGGGGCAATTAGGATCATGGTTTTCCGGATTCTTCTCAGCGTCCTTATTACATGAGGAATGATGGGGACTGGAGGAAATGCATAAAGAAGCAGATACTCCCGGTCCATCACAAATGCATCTCCTAGAGCTTCTCTCTGGGGATATTCCATGGTGCAGTACTGTTCACATTTCTTGTTGAGACTTGTTGCAAACAGACCCACCTGACAGGTTCCCCAAACGGCAAAGATCTCTTGAAGGACTACCCGAGCTATCTCCCACTCGTGGAAGACTGTGGTCTGCCTGCTCAGAGCGTCCGCCATCGTATTCTTCTCTCCGGCTAGGTGGACTACCGATAGAGAGATTCCTTCTCGAATTGCCCAGAACCAGAGCTGCATTGCCTCCCTGCACAGTGAGAGTAACCCTACGCCTCCACTTTTGTTGAGGTAGTGCATGGCCACTGTGTTGTCCGTCATTATTACAAAAAAATGTCCATCCGAAATGTCAACGATGGTCAAATCGTTGGCATAGGCTCCCCACACCGTGAGTGAGGAGTCCGTCACTACTGTTCTCTCTGGCCGTGGTTGCCAAAATGGTTCTCCTTTGAAGATGTTCTCCCGACAGGCCCACCACTGAAGGTCTTGTGCGACTCTGTTCGGGATTTGTAGGAGATCTGACATCTTTCCTGAGAATTGTGACGTTTGGGTCCTTAGAGCCCACTGGAAATACCTAATTCTCAGGCAGGCCTCTGGCACTAGAAAAATGCAGGATGCCATGAGGCCGAGCAACCTCAAAAAGTTAAAGGCTGGCAGATGCTGGGCATTTTGAAATCTGGTCACCATCTGTAGAATATCTTGAGCCCTCACCTCTGGTGGCGAGGCTTTTCCCAGAAATGTGCTTAGGACTGCTCCAATAAATTGAGGTTTCTGTGATGGTATCATGTGGGACTTCTTGAAGTTGAGAGAGAAGGCCAGTTTGTGCAGGAAGTGGCAAACATAGTCCAGATGATCTTGATCTTGTTCCGGGGACACCACTCTGATAAACTAGTCGTCCAGGTAGGGGTAGATATGAATCCCTCCCCACCTGAGACTTGATGCCACAACCGCCATTAGCTTGGTGAAAACCCTTGGGCGGAGGTTAGCCCAAATCGCAGAACCCGAAATTGATAGTGAGAGCTGCTAAAAGCGAACCTCAGGTACTTTCTGTGCTTGAGATGGATTGGCACATGAAAGTAAACATCCTGTAGAGTTTCAGGAATCTCCTTTAGCGCCGGGAAATCCTGCATATTCCCATTAGCGGGGCTGGCAGGGAAAAAGGAGGCGGAAATCCTGAAGGTTGGGCTACAGTGGAAGCTGCACACTTTCAAATATTTAGGGGTAAACATCTGGCACACGCCTGAGCAGATGCACGGGGGCAACACAGCGATGGCAGTGCAGGGGCTCTGGAAGTCCATGAAGTTTTGGTCTAAACTGCCGCTATCAGTGATGGTCAGGGTTGCCATTACCAAAATGATAGTTCTGCCGAGGTTTCTGTATTTCTTCCACAACGTTCACTACTATATTCTGGCCTCCTTTTTTCACTTATTAGAAAAGTTACTAAGGGAGCTGCTATGGAGTGCTGCTAGACACACGCCATCTTTAAATACTCTTATGCTACGATACAAAGCAGGCGGGGTCCAATTACCGGATCTCGAGAAATACTATCTGGCAGCGCAGCTCACCTTTGTGGCCAAGTGGTTGGCAGATGAGACCACTTCCTAAACAAAGTTGATGAAACAACTTGTGTCACTGGCAAGGCTAAAAGAAGCGCTGTGGGCCCCGAGGTGCTGCTTAAAGGAAACCCCAATGATTGTGCAACTAGGTAGGAGTGTTTAGAGCAGAGTCCTGAAACTGATGGGTCGTGAACACCCCTACTCCAGAGACTCCGATCGCTGCTGATGTGAGTGTGGTTAAGGCGGACCTGGCAACAGTAAGGCAATGGAAAGAGTATGTCATGTACACTTGGGGGGACACATACGAGGAGGGTGTCTTCAGGGAATTTGAGACTATGGGGGAGAGGGAGAGACTGCCCAAGGGCCAGTTTCTGTGGTACTGGAGGATCAGGAAAGTGGCAAAAAGGAAATGGAAGGGGTGGTCAGAGGAACCTGAGGCAGGTTCAGTGCTGACCCTACTACACAACCTGGGGGACGGGTGGAAACCAGTGCCCAGACTCTATAACCAATTGGCAGATATGCCCAACCCTAAAAGTGACACGTTGAAATTAGAGTGGGAGACGGATCTGGAAATCAGCATAACAGAGAAGGAATGGAATAGGGTCCTGCCATACCCCAGGGAGGTTCCAAGGAATGCCTGCTTTAGGTTGATCCAGTTGAATGTCCTCTATAGGACCTACATGACACCAGACAGAGTAGCCAAATTCAATAATAATTCAAACGCGTTATGCTCCTGGTGCTGGGCCGAGGGGCCAGGGATGTCACATACGTTCGGGGGGGGGGCGCAGACACATAGCTTCTGGTCCAGAATAGAGCAAGCCTGTAGGAAGGCGGGTCTAATGCGGTATGAATGGTCACCAAAGGAATGTCTCCTGGGAGCCTATCCGAGAATAAGCAAAGTCAGGCACATAATTAATTTATGGACATGGTATGTGTGCTGGCCAAGAGAGCCATTGCGATGGCTTGGAAATCAGCAGGGGGCCCGCAATATACCCGATGGCACAGGGAACTGGAACACTGGGCGGGAGCAGAAACTAAGATATGGGGAGATGGAGTGTCCAGGGCAAAAGGGAATGCAAGCTCGGCACACGAGGCCTGGAAACCCCTAGTTTGGGACATGTTCCATCCGTCAGATGATAAGCCCCCGTGAATTAATAGCACCCACTGGGCTTGAACTCATTAAGGGTTCAGCCTTCAACATGTGGCAATCCAAATTGGTGCTCTCAGCTCTCCGGAACCTCCAGTGACAACCTAACCACTTGCACTTCTTGGAGTCGAGGTCAAGGCCCTCACGAATAAGCCTGAAAGTGGAGACAGTTTGTTTTGATCACACTTACTTCTTTTGTAAATTTTATCTTAATGTATGAAAGAGGCAAAATCTAACATTGAATTGCAATTTGTTAAATGTACACCACAAGTGCCAATAAAGACATTTTTAAATAAAAACAGTAAGCATCCTGAAGGTCCATTGATACCAACCAATCCTGAAGTTGGAGGACCTGAAGGATCTGAGAAAGGGTTACCATCTTGAACTGGTCTTTCCTGAGGAATTTGTTCAATTCTCATAAGTCCAAAATGGGTCTCATTCCTCCGTCCTTTTTCGGAACTAGGAAATATGGGGAGTACGAACCCTTTTTCCTCTCCGTTACAGGTACCGGTTCTATAGCACCTTTCTCTAGCAGGTGCTAAATCTCCTGCATAAGGAGCGGGTCTGGAAACTTCAACAGTTTGTTCCCCGGTGGATGACTCTGAGGGGTGTGTAGAAAAGGCAGGCAGTAACCTTGGGCAATTGTTTCCAATGCCCAAGCATCTGAAGTAATAGCCTGCCATTTTGTCAGATGATGAGTTAACCTGCCTCCTACTGGTGTCTTGTGTGGTGAGCCCTCAGAGGGGTTTTGGAGCGGCTGACGCAGATGCTGAAGGCAAGGCAGCACCTGCGTATGCAGACTTGGTACCTTTGACCCATCCACCACGGGTAAATCGTCTCTGGCCCCTTTGAGCTGGCTGTCCTCTGCCTTTTCCAAAACCGGAGTAAAAGCGAAAGGACCTACCCCTCCAGGGCGTACCTGTGGGGTGGTTTGGAGTTTGTCGAATTGCAGCCCCAAGGGATTTGGTTGCCGTTTTGGAAGTTTGCAACTGTCATCAGCTTTTTAAGCAAATAGATAGGTGCTGCCAAAGGGCATATTCAGAAGTCTGGATTGCACATCAGGAGCAAAGCCAGATTTCCGCAAGCACGCAAATCTGCGGATAGTGCTACTAGCTGCCATGGCTCTGCTGATGCTGTTAAAAGAGTCGAGACCAGAGGGCGTGGCCTGGAGCGCTGGCTATGCAGTCGCTCCCGTGATGGCCTCCGTGGAATGCCCATTGCATCGCAGCTTTCTATGGCTCCTATGCTGCGTTTTTCGAACCCAACTAGATGAGAGGGTGTGGAGCCCGGCCGGCGTGCTGCTGGAACCCAGAATCGCCAAGATGAAGATAATCGGGCTCTTCTTATCCCGCGGCCCCTCCGCCGCGTAATCCAAGATGGCGGACGGGACCCAGCGACAACGACCGAGACGCGGCCTCGCCGTCGAAGCTCCCCCTATGAACCCTGGAATCGATCTAGACCCATGTGTCTCTCGCCTCACATGATCGGAGGGACCCGTCTATGCTCCAGCTGATACTCCCGGCGGCGCTTCGGGCAGCACTCTCGGAGGAGCACAGACGGCAGAGGACGCGGTAGGTGCCCCGGGCCTCCTCAGTTCTGGCCCACCTCCCCGGACATCCCCAGGGGGATAGAACCCTGCAGCCACCCCAACACGCGACACGCAGCCGCAGCCTCCCTGCTCTCGTCCTCTCCTGTATCCCTCCGCCTCCACTCCAGAAGAGGGTGCCGAAGCCGGAGAGTTCTCAGGGGGGCACCGCAGAACACCCCTGTCTTCAACTGTGAGGAGGCCGCAACACCCTACTGCCCCCGACACCTCTGCGGGAGTGGACCCACTGGCTCGTGGCTCCGGTCAGCGGCGCCATGCTCTGTCGCCCTCTTTACTGAGCAATCCACCTTGATATAGTTTGTCTACGGCCACCACCAACAGTCTTGCTAACACCCGTGGCGATCTGGGTCCTCACCATCCACCCCAAAAGACCACCCTGGACTGGTGTGCTCCGGTATTAAAATCGCTCCCTCTCATCTTCCCGCTATTTCCTGGTGCGCCCCGGCCCACATTCACCTTCCCCTTGGGCGTCTTGGGACCAGGGAGATCGGGACGACACAGCAACCTTCCTCCTTTTCACTCGCACTGAAGTCTCCTTCGCTAACTAAAAGCCCAACCAAGACATCGGGATCCTTATCCCAACTCTTTGAGAGACCTCCAACTATCGCCACCATTGCGACTGAGCCACCTTCAGCCGTTAACCCTCTCCTGTCAGACCACACGATGTCTAAGCAATCGAAATCCACCAAGTCATCAGACATAGCAACAATGCTAATGTCAGCCGACAAAGCGAAGAAACTGGACAATCCCCCCTCCATCTCACGAGAATCCCTGGACAACAAGGGACCTCTAGCAACCAAGGAGGATATTCGGGAATTCATGGCTGACATTAAAACTGAATTTCGATCATGTATGTCTGAGCTTACTGCCAAGCTGGAAAATACTGATAAGAGGGTTTCGGAGGTGGAACAGAGAGTGGGTGAGATTGAGGATCGCGCCCAGGACCACGCATCCTCCCTGACTGAGATCCAGCGTTCCGTTGGGCTTCTGCAGGACAAGGTCGAAATCCTGGAATACAAGCAGGAGGACATGGAGAACAGAGCCCGGCGCAACAACCTCCGCATTCGGGGGGTTCCCACATCAATCCCAGACCAAGGGCTAGCCGAATATGTAGGCCTTTTCTTTCAATCTCTTCTCCCCGATTTGGAGGACTCACTATTGCTACTGGATCGCACTCACAGGCTAAATCCCCGTCGTGGAGTGGAGTCAGACGGCCCGCCTGATGTTATCACCAGGGTGAATTTCTATACGACAAAGGAAGCCATTTCGGCAATAAGTCGCTCCAACGACGAAATCACCTTCCAGGGGACCCCCCTTCAGATCTATCAAGACCTTTCTCCGTTGACCCTTCAGAAAAGGTGAGCCCTTCGCCCACTGACCACCTTCCTCCAAGCCCAAAAAATTGGCTACAGATGGCTCTTTCCTACAGCTTTGCAATTCTCCTATAAAGGTATCATGCGTAGGATCAAACATCTGGGCGATGCTGAAAGTATATTGCATCCGGACTCCGCTGACACCTCGTCCCAACAGGCCACTGAAGCGGCGGCTGACCCGGACCCTATAGCCTCCCCTAGGCCCATACAAAACACATGGTCGAAGGTTCCGAGATTTAGGAGGAGGAAATGACCCGGAGCTACCCCACGAGGGACTCTTCGGGGCCCTGAGACCCGGCTTAGTGAACCCGGCGCTGTGGAGCCGACCGCCACCCCTGAAAACATGGATGATCTCCACCCCCGATGCAGCGGGCTTCCCCCCACGGCCCATGCCCAGCTCCAAGGTACGTTCCACCTATGAGTCCTTGGAGCATTTCACTCAGACTATTTATACCTTTAGCCATGTTGGCTATTCGCTGTTTCACGGCCCCGTTGGCCAGGGGAGGGCCTGACCCCATAATGGGTCCCCCTCCCCCAGTTAAACCTCGGACTGCCCGTTGGCGGTCCGAGAAAAAACCCCAAAAGCAGGATAACAGATGGTCACATCTCCCACGACATAATGGCTGATTCTCCAGTAGCTCCCCCCCCCTCCACAAGTCTCATCAGCGACCCCGGGTCCCGCCCCGGACCAGCAGTTCTGGAAGTTTGTCTCTCTGAACGTCAGGGGGTTGAACTCACCGCCTAAACGCAAATCAATTCTACAAAAACTTCAGAATGCCTCTGCCGATGTGGCCATGCTACAGGAAACTCACCTGCTTCCGGCAGACTTCAGCCGCCTACACTCTCGCGACTTTCCAAAGCAACTCTTCGCATCTGGAAGCTCCAAGCGGGGCGGTACAGCAATCTTGTTCCGGAGGGGACTGAATCCCCAGATTCTGGACTCCATAAGCTGCCCGGAGGGACGCTACATAGCAGTGAAAGGTCTGCTATCGGGACAGCTGTTCTCCTTGGTCTCCGTGTACGCACCGAATTCTGGCCAAGCACCCTTCTATGATTTGCTAACCGCAACCCTCTCTCCCTTTCTGGAGGGCCAGATAGTGATCGGTGGGGACTTTAATGGGGTCCCAGACCCCGTAAAAGACAAATCGCATCCACCCTCCGCCGGGGACTTCACCACGGCTTTAGCCCTTTTGCGATTATTTAGAACCCTTGGAGTGGTGGACTCATGGAGGGTACTCCACCCATCTGAAAAAGATTTCTCCTTCTATTCTTATGTTCACCGGACATTCTCTAGGATAGATCTTCTACTGATATCTCAGCAGATCTTCGCTTTCACTGAAGAGGTAACTATAGGCTCCAGAATCCTATCCGACCACGCCCCGGTAACCTTGAAAATCCGAGTCCAGGGACCCCCAGAGCCCCAGAGGCATAGATGGACTCTATATGATCCCATCCTTAATGAGATGCCACTCAGAGACGCAATCGCAACCGCGATCAACAACTTCTTTAAAGAAAACTCTAGCGGAGATACCTCCTTAGCCACCAACTGGGATGCTATGAAGGCAGTGGTGCGGGGAGAACTGATTGCCAAAGGGGTAGCCTATCATAGGCATAAACGACAGATTCGTCAGGGTCTTGAAGAGGAACTCGAGAGGGCGGAGAGGATCCATAAGGAGAAGGGCTGGACCCCTAAAACGCAGCGAGCCCTCCGAATAGCAAAAAAGAAAATTGAAGCACACTACGCTGAACATATCGCCCATCAAATGACGAAGGCTAAACAGTTCTACTATGCCAAAAACAACAAAGCAAACAAGCTACTGGTGGCTAAACTTGCCAAGACAAGAAGGAATAACACAATTGTGGGCCTTCGGGATCAGCAGGGCAAGACTCAATACTCGGATCACGACAAGCTTCAAATCGCATCGACCCACCTGACCCAAGTGATGACCGCCCCGGCCCGAGATGTCAAAGAACAGAGGGAATACTTGCAAAAGGCGGCGCTCCCCCAACTGAAAAACGTAGCTCGGGACTCGCTGGAAGCCCCAATCACCACTGAGGAAGTCGATGAGGCGATAAAATCCCTTAAATCCCGAGCCCCGGGCCCAGACGGCTATACGTCGAAGTTTTATAAAGTCTTCAAACCCCAACTCCTGCCACCTCTGGTACAGCTGTTTAATTCATTCAGGAACACAGGCACTATAACCCCGTCGATGCAAGAATCCATCACAGTCTTGCTGCCCAAACCTGGCGGTGACCCGAAGAATCCTGCGTCCTACAGACCGATTGCTTTGCTCAATATAGATGCCAACATTTACTCCAAAGTTTTAGCAACCCGCCTGGCCCGGATTTTGCCAGAGATAATCGACGCCGACCAGCGTGGCTTCATCACACACCGCTCTACCGCTGATAACATTCATAGAGCTCTGAACTTGGTGGAACTTGCCTCCCGAGACTCCCAGGAGCTGGTGCTTCTGGCCTCTGGCCCTGGATGCAGTTAAGGCCTTTGACAAGGTGGACTGGAACTTCATGAGGCTTACCCTCGAGGCCTTTGGCTTTGGTCCAGAGTTCTGCGCCATGACGTTGGCTAACTATACAGCGCCCAAGACCCTTCTCAGAGTCAATGGCATCCTCTTCCCCCCTATCAACCTGACCTGCGGAACCAGACAGGGCTGTCCGTTATCGCCACTGCTTTTCGCACTAATTATGGAACCATTCGCCCAACGGATCAGGCGAAACCCGGCGATTAAGGGCTTCCAATCGAATGCAACACACCACAAACTGGCCCTCTACGCAGATGACGTCCTACTAACCATCACGGAGCCTCGTACTTCCCTCCCTCAGGCCCTAGCTGAGATAGAGAGCTATGGAAAGGTCACGGGCTTTGCTATCAACTTCCGGAAGTCAGCTGCCATGGGGGTGGGCCTGTCCCGAGAGATCCGGGAGGATCTGGCCCCACTATGTCCGATACAATGGACGACTAAGAGCATCAGTTATTTGGGTGTCCAGATCCCTGCTGACCCTGGGGAAGTCTACCGAGCAAACTTTCCCCCACTGTTCACGGACCTCGAGGCAGACTTAAAGCGGTGGGCGGCACAAGAGATTTCACTGATGGGCCGCATCACGGCCTGTAAAATGAACTTGCTACCAAGGCTCCTATATGCCTGCGCTTCGCTTCCAGTACCAATTCCGGCACCTGCTCTTCAGAAGCTACAAAAGGAAATGACACGGTTTATCTGGAAAGGGAGGAAGCCCAGAATCCCCAGGTCCACGATGCTGGGCAACGCTAGACTGGGTGGCCTCGGAGTTCCAGATCTACAAAAATATCAAATGGCGGCCCAACTCGCCTGCATCCGATCATGGCAGATACTTACCAACCGCCCGAGATGGGTGGACCTCGAACAGGCGCAACTACCGCTCCCGCTACGTTTTCTTCCGCACATCAATCCCTCCGAGCGCCGACTGTGGCAGAACCTCCTGAGGACCACCAAACACACTATTGCTGTCTGGGATAAAGCGCTGAAACAAAAGAAAACCCCAGTGGGACTCAGCCCTTTCTCCCCGGTGTTCCTGAACCCAGCTTTCTCCCCTGGCTGGTCCACCCGGAACTTCGGAGCCTGGATTGCGGGAGGCCTGGAGACCCTGGGGCAACTATTCGAAGGGGGACAACCCTGCACCTTTGGGCGTTGTAAAGAACTCTTCCAGCTTCAGGAACAGGATAGATTTACGTACATTCAGCTGCGCCACTGGTGCTCCCATCCACAGACCCGTCAAGCCGCCACCCGCTCTCCCACGGCTATTGAACTGACCCTAAATGACCTCCCAACCAGGGGGAGAATTTCCACTCTATACAAACGCCTCCAAAATGACTTCCTAACCTCTAAAACCCGATACATGGCCCAATGGGAGGCGGACCTAGGCCACCCAATCGAGGACCAGCTATGGGTTGACATTTGGTCGCGGGCACACACTTCTTCATCCTGCATTACGAACAGAGAGGGCGCATACAAAATCCTTCTTCGCTGGTATTATCCTCCCCTGAGACTACACCATATGAACCCTACACTTAACCCGAACTGTTGGAGGCAATGCGGCCAAGTAGGGTCTTTCTTTCATATGTGGTGGTCCTGCCCGAGGGCCCAGACCTTTTGGAAACAATGCTTAGCAACAATCGCAGACATCACTCAGATACGACTTCCCCTGGAGCCCGAGCCCATCCTCCTGGGAGCCCCGGTCCCCGGGATCTACCCTAGATCTGGCCCTATAGTGAAACTACTGTCCCAATGTCTACTGGCAGGCAGAAATGTAATAGCCCGCACTTGGAAAACCGCAGAAGGACCACTAATGCCTTTTTGGTGGATTAAAATTTGGGACATCTTAATTGCGGAGAAGGTGACGGCTGCTGGGGCAGGCCGCCTACATCGCTTCGAGAACATCTGGGGCCCGATCCTGGACTTTGATCAGAATTATCCAGCCCTGACATACAAGCCCCAACTAGCCAGGAGAACCTTACGGAACGATAATTCGCAGCTGGGCCAGGTAGAGGAACATTAAGATCATGGGGAGGGGAGGGAAGAGCAACCAACTGTATTGCTTTTGTACCATATGTCGTGATTGATTAAGTTTTGTATCATTTTATCCTGTTTGTTTAGAATAAATATTTTGAAAAAAAAAAAAAAGACCAGTTTGAAGGGACTCACACATCGCATTCCTTCTGTCCTTGATAATGCTCAAGAAACCGTCTCTCCTCTCCCTGGGGGAGGTGGTCAGCCGCCATCGAAGCACCCCCGCAAAGGGTGCGGCTGAACCTTGCCAGTGTGCAAGTGGCGTTAGCAGACTTAAGAGCCATGCTACATGCCGAGAAAACATTCTTGTCCATGGCGTCAAATTTCTTGTCGTCACGATCCTGTGGAATTGTGCGGTATGCTGATTGTCTGCCTGATGAAGTAGCAGCTTGGACTACTAGACTCTCTGGAGTCGGGTGCTTAGATAAATAAGGAGGATTTGAAGTTGATGTCCTATATTTTGCAGAGAGTTTCTTACTGACTGCCGGAATTACTTACTCCCAATTTGTGGCTACTTTGTGGCTACTTTTTTTTGCAATGCTGTATGGAAGGGAACCATAGGGTGTTCTTGAGGTCCTTTATCTAAAATGTCCGTTAGGTCATCTTGGTCAAAAGAGGGTGTGGGTCTCGTCCACCCCATATATTCCATTACCCTGTTCATAAGTAACCTATAACTTACTTCAGCATGATTACCAGGCTCCGGTTTACTAAAGTCTACCTCTGGAGAGGTATCAATATCACTGGTAAGGACTCTTGTATATCCTTCAGTCTGACCTCCTCTGGTACAAATTCCTCTGGCAGAGGAGGCCTTGTAGATTGAAGACCAAAAGGTCTTTCTGCATCTGAGTCTTCCCCTTCTTCATATATGAAAGATAAAGCCCTGAAATAATCAGAGCGTGGAAGGGGTGTAAAGTGTTGATGGAGCTATATTAGTCATCACTGCCCGAGAAAAACTCAAAATCATTGAGGTAGGCGTCATAGGTCTCGACGTAATCGTGAAAGGCATCGATGTACTAGAGATTGGCCTCAATGTCGTCGAGGGATTTGGGACTTTCTTTGATGTCGCCGATGGGGTCAACACCGGTTTAGATGTTTTCGAAGGAGACTCTGACGACTCGGGTGCAGATGGCATCGAAGGGGCACAAGGTGCCGGTAATTTCTCCTTCGATGAAGTCGTCAATGACGCAGATTTAGACTTCAGAGGTAAGGTCGACGCCTTATGCGTCGAAGAGGCTTTTTCTCTACTCAAGGGTTCATGACGCTCTAGAGGAGTATATTTTACCGAGGTCACCGACTGACGGCTTATGTTTATAGGGTTTTTTACCCGGGGTATCGCCTCTAGGTATCTCGGAGGGGGGCAAGGCTGCGTTCTCGAAGACCCTTAACATTTTCAAACGAAAATCTTCCAGCTGAGCCGGGGAGCTGTACTTCGTGGGGCAAGCAACTTTTTCTGGGGTACTGGAGGATGAAAATGAGGGCAAGGAACTTTTTTCTGGGGTACTGGAGGATGAAGATGAGGGCGATCTATGGCGCCTCTTCTTATTGTGTCTCTAAGCGGATGAATGGTGTGATCCGCTTCTAGATCTCGAACATGAATGCTTTTTTTCCGACGAGGAGACGGCGTTCTCGACTCGTCAGAGGTCAATTTTGAGGGAGTAACAGATTTAACAGTCTTACCTTTCTCGAGCTTTCCCCTACACTCCCTCAAGGCTTTCACCATCATAGAAAGACATTCTTCACACTCTGAACACCGGTGCTCTGGGCCCAGGAACCATAGACAGATCCTGTGGGGATCAGTCAACATCTTTTTACCACAATCCTGACATTTTTTAAAGCTGTATCGGCCGTCGAAGGAGCTGACAAAGATGTCATTGTGGATTGAAGATTCAATGTTTTTACGTCACAAAATTTTGAAGTTTTGATTCACTGAGGAACCGAGCGTTACGTCTCCGAGGCTTACAAAGCGCGGAAAAATGGAACTGAGCAACGGACGCTGCGTGCGACTATTTATACCTATGAAGATGTTGACGCCTATACGGAGGCCTCCGAGGGACATGGACTTGAGGGACATTGATGCGCAGCGCCTTATACTGAAATTTCTTTACGAGGCCAGCAAGCGGGAAATGATTATCAAAGATAAGGAATATGTGGGAGGACACAATCCATTCGAAGAACAAGTTACTTACCCCTGGTAACGTTCTTTCAAATGGATGATCCTCTAACGTATTCCTCATCTTTGACATGGAATGTCCAGCTTTGGCTATTTCAGAAATTGTTTCGGCAAAGGGCGCCCTGCGTTGATGGCGTCGAGTCGATGTCCCTCGAAGGCCTCCGTCGAGGGTAACGGCATCTAATGTTATAAGTAGCACGCACGGCGTCCATTGGCCTCAGTTCTGTTTTTGCCTCCTTGTGTATCAGAAGCGCACAAATATGGGCAGGACAGTACTCAGCCTTGTGGGAACGAAAACTGCTATAGCATAGGAAATTCTACAGATGGGTCGGTTGGAAGGGCAATGATGAATACGTTGGAGGAACATCCAGTCGAAAGAACGTTACCAGAGGTAAGTAACTTGTTCTTCGAATGGATTGTGTCCTCCAACGTATTCCTCATCTTTGACAAACTCCCAAAGCAGTATCCATGATGGCAGAAAGGAGAAGAATTTAGACATGCAGAACTTTCAGAGGGCAGAATAAAGGACTGCCTTACCAAAAGCAACATCCTGAGTGTGGGAAGTATCCAGAGAGTAATGCTTAGTAAGCGTGTGTATAGATGACCATGTTGCCGCATCACAGATGTTTTTATTGGGACCCCTCTGTGCAGGGCAGTCGAGGTGGCCATGCCCATGGTGGAATGGGCACACAAACCCTCAGGAGGGTCCTTGCCTGCCAGCCTGTAGCATTCAGAAATAGTGAGGATGATCCACCTAGACAAGGTCTGTTTGGAAACAGCCTGGCCCAGTCTGTGTCCGGTGTACCCTACAAAGAGCTGGATGTCCACTCTCAATTTGGACATCCTGGAAATATAAAAGCTCAGCGCTCTCCTAGGGTCCAACCGATGAAGCCTTTCCTCCTCCTTACTAGGATGAGGAGGAGGGTAGAATGCTGGTAGCACAATTGTCTGCGGTAGGTGAAAGTCCAAGACCACCTTAGGCAAGAAGGAGGGTTTCACCCTCAAAACAACCCTGTCCCTGTGGAATATAGTAAAGGGTGGGTTGGAAGAAAGTGCTTGCAACTCGCTCACTCTTCCTGCAGATGGAAGAGCAACTAACAGAATAGTTTTAAAGGACAACAACCTCAATGGGCATGAGTGCAAGGGTTCAAAAGGAGCACCCATCAGAAATTTTAAAACCAGGTTGAGGTCTCACACCATGAGCCCTTAGAAAGTGAGTGACCATATCTTAAAATAGGAACATTCCTCTGAAGAGCGCTTAAAAATCAAAAGCGCTGCCAGGTAACCCTTAATGGTACCAACCCGAAGAGCTTTGTGTGCCAATGAGAGCAGAAAGGATAGAACATCCGGTGTCTTTCACTGAAAAGGATCAACATTCTTGTCTCTGCACGAGTCACAAAACTTATTCCAACGGCAATGGTACAGAGACTTCGTTGCTGGCCATCTGGCTGAAAGCAACACCTCCATCACGTAATCCGGGAGGTTGCAAACCTTGTACCTCAACCTTTCAGAAACCAAGCATGCAGGTTGAGAGTGTTGAGCTCTGGATGGAGAACCTGACCCTCCTCTTGCGAAAGAAGATTCTCCCTTTGTGGAAGACGTATCGGAGGATAGATGGACACATACAAAAGGTCCGGGTACCACGTTCTCCTGGCCCAATCCGGGGAAATGAGGATCACGCGGTTCCCAAACCTCCTTAACCTCCTGATTACTTGAGGAATGACTGGGGCTGGAGGAAACTCATACAGCAGTGGAAATTCTCAATCCACCACAAACGTGTCTCCTAGAGCTCCTCTCAGAGGAAATTCCCTTGAGCAGTACAGTTCGCACTTCAGGTTAACACCGGTCGCAAACTTCCTGAGCTAGTTCCCACTCGTGGGAGACTGTGCTCTGCCTGCTCAGAGAGTCCGCCGCTGTGTTGTCCTCCCCAGCCAAGTGAACCACTGAGAGGGAGATTTCTTCTTGAATAGCCAAATACCTGCATTGCCTCTCTGCACAGTGGTAGTGACCCTACGCCTCCTCTCTTGTTGAGGTAGTGCATGGCCACTGTATTGTCCATCATTATCAGGACATTCTTTCCCCTTACAGACGGCAGAAAAGCCTTCAGCGCTAGTCTGATCGCTCTCAGCTCCAAAAGATTGATGTGTAGCTTGGACTCCGACGGAGATCAACAACCGCTGACAGTCAACTCGTTGCCGTGAGCTCCCCACCCTGTGAGTGAGGCATCCATCACTACAGTGATCTCCGGCCATGGTTGTTACGCTCACCTGGTTCCCACGGGGGCGTCGACCGGAACTGGGCCGCTGTTATTTCCACCAGCGTGACGTGTAGCGCCGAGATGACTGACTGGACTGGCCCGCTCAGCCTAGTTTGTCTGGCTCGCAAGAATATTCTTCTGCAAAGGAGAAGAGGAATTAACCACTCATGGAATTTGGTGTCAACCCACCTTCCCCACTCCCGTTGTCTTCCCACAGATCACTCTTGATGTCCCCTCCTTAGTCTCACCTGATGGTTTGGAAGGATGAGCTCTCCATCCTGCGTCGACCGCAGGGGCGCGTTGATGACCAGTTACTTCACTGGCGTAGAGGAATTGGTGAGTTCTAGTATTGACTCTAAAGTCCAATTGTTCATAAGAGTTCAAATGTCTGCTCTTCACTCTGTCCGATTCCTTGCAGGTTGCCGATTAATCCACTCGAAGATTTCCAAATGGCACTCGGTAAGATTCAGGTAAGTCTATTGTGGTTTTCCCCTTAGGGGCTGGGGTACGGCGATGAAGCAGAGTTGACTGTGCTGACCCGAGATGAGGTGAGACCCCCGTGATAAATCAGGTAAGTTTTGTGGGGGGTAACTGGTATTGTCTTTGCTTTCTCCCCTTAGGTGCCGGGGTATGGCGATGAAGCAGAGTTGACTGCGCCGACCCGAGATGAGGCGAGTACCTCCCGTGGTAAATCAGGTAGGTCCTTGGGGGGTAGCTTGTATAGCCTTAGAGAGCCCCCTTGCTCACCTTGCTGTCTTTGTCTCCTTAGGTGTCGGAGGGCGGCCGCGAGATGGAGAGAGCGTGATGGAATGCTGAAGTACCGCCAAGCAGGTGAGTTCAGCGCGGCGCCGTAGGAATGCGAAGCGATGCTTCAAAGACTTCTGTCTTTCAGTTCCGTGGCGAGATGGATCAGGATTCTGGTAAGGATTAAAGTTAAAACTCCTGTTCTAACCTTTATCCTTCTTGTCTTCTTGTTTCAGGAGTCCCAGGACTGAAGCGGGCGTGGCTGAAGACTGGAGCTGCTGAAAACACGGTGAGCGTTACGCTGCAGCAAGCAGAATAACGCGAAGCACGTGTGGCTGTCCGGGTGTGGTTTAAATAGCCTTGGAAGAAGATCCAGGTAAGTATTCTTCCACAGCCCCACCCAAGTAACAAAATAGTCCCTTCAATAAAATAGTCCCTCCTAAGCCTCATTTGGCTTGAGTCTTCATGCAGCATGGTCTGCCTCAGGTGAGTATGCAGCATGGTCTGCTTCAGGTAAGTAATCAATAATGAGCCTGGCGCCCCTGGCGCCAGGACTGACTTTATCTTTATGAGCCTGGCGCCATAGGCGCCAGGACTGCACCCAAACAGCCCCTAACTGGGGCTTTTGGGCATGCTCCAAGTGGCATGATGCCTGCTTCCGGGGCTGCTGGGCCTGGTTCTGGTCTTCCGGGGGCAGGCATCATGACAATGGTTGCCAAAAGTATTCGCCTTTCAGAACGTTGCCCTTGCAGGCCCACCACAGAAGATCCTGTGAGACTCTGGACGGAATCTGAAGGCGGTCCGACATTTGTCCTGAGAACTGGGACCATTGCGATCGGAGAGCCCATTGAAGGGATCGCATTTGCAAGCGGGCCTCTGGCACCAGGAAAATACAGGATGCCAGCAAGCCGAGCAACCTCAACAACTCAAAGACCGGAAGATTCTGGGCATTCTGGAATTTCATTACCATCTGGAGAATGTCTTGAGCCCTCACCTTGGGAGGCGAGCAATTTCCAAAGGAAGTATCTAAAGCAGCCCTGATGTACAGGAGCTGTTGGGAAGGTGTCATCTGGGACTCCTTGAAATTGAGGGAGAAGCCCAGTCTGTGAAGGGAGTGGCAGGTAAAGTTATGATGATCCAATTCCCGTTTGGGAGAACGCGCCCTGAGTACCCAATCGTCCAGGTAGAGGTAGACGTGAATCCCCCCTCTCCAGAGATGCGCTGCCACCACCACCATCAGTTTGGTGAATACCCTTGGCGCGGAGGTCAACCCGAATGGCAGGACTCGAAACTGATAGTGCGAGCCGCCAACAGCGAACCTCCGGTATTTCCTGTGCTTGAGATGGATCGGCACGTAAAAATAAGCATCCCGAAGGTCCAATGACACCAACGAATCCTGGAGTTGGAGGGCCTGAAGGATCTGAGAAAGAATGACCATCTTGAATTTGTCTTTCCTGAGGAACGTGTTGAAGTATCTCAATTGCAAGATGGGTCTCAGTCTCCTGTCCTTTTTGGGAATCAAAAAATATGGAGAATACCAATCCTTGTTCCTCTCTGACACAGGCACTGGTTCTCTAGCACCTTTCTCTAACAGGGTTAAAATCTCCTGCACAAGGAGCAGATCTGGAATCCACAAAAAGTGTTTCCCCGGTGGATTGGTGTGAGGCTTCCTTAGAAAGGGAAAGCAGAAGAGGGGGCACTGTTGCGCATGTGAAGAATGACATCCTGATCAGAGGAGCTCCGACCCGAGAAATATCCTGATAGTAATTAATCCTTCCAGGGGCCACCCAAATGCCCAAAACACAGCAATGCTGGTTGCCGACGCTCCGGAGAGCGTAGTCCGAAATTCTGGCTAAAATCCGACATTAATCCACGAAGATATCATGGTTGGTGTCCTCAGTGGAAGCGCCTCAGGACATGAGCTGGCTGTGAGTTCCAAACGAAGATCACGCTAGACTGCAGGGGGATCCAAGTGGCAGGCCTTGAAGGGGGAGGTGCTGCGAGACGGCACCACCGCGCCTAAAACGTAGGTGCAGTAACTACTCTACTTGCGGCACCCAACTGACAGCAGGAATATAAACTGAGAACAATCCTGGTAAACCGTCCCTAATGAACTGGAAGACGACGGCGTGACACTGCATATCAGGGTGCCAGCACTGTTGCCCAACTGGTGCGATCGGTCGCACCACATGGGAACTCCTGTGAGCCTTGCTGGGCACCGGCGACCAAGGAGAGCTAGGGGAAAGTGGAGATCCTGCAGATGCTTAGTGGGTGTGGACACCACAGAGCATAGCTGGCGGGGGCTAGAGCAAGCAGGAACTGTCTAATTCGACTACCTTGATTATAATCCTTTGTTGGATGCCGGACCGCCCAGCCCACCACACCCGACGACCAGAGTGACATGTATGGCCCTGCAGCTACCCCACCCCGGAGGCACTGCAGGGAGAGATGGCTATAACAAGGAAAGAGGAGGTACCGGGCCGGACCAACAACGAGGTCCTTTGTTTCCTACTGCCTTACAATGCAGCGCACTGTGGCCAAATTATACCGGTGGAGCGGAGGCACCCCCGCCGCACCCAGGCGGACTGGGATCGATATGCTGAGTTGGTTGCAGTCGGCACCTGTGAGGTTCCAGGCCGCAGCCCCTTGGCCTCCTGAGGAGCCGCCAGAGTCGGCTTGTGGTGCCTGGAATTTACACACCCTGTAAGACTGGCCGTGGATCCGAAGGACTCCTGTAGACATACTGGAGCGACACCATACAGCAGATAACAGTGAGGGGAGCTTTCCCTACTCACCACATCAGCCAGCGGCTCAGATCTGGGTGCCTGGGGACTACACCCACAAAATATTGGTACCTGTCACCAAGGGTGCTTACCTGGTGGACAGCCACAGATGGACCCCACGTCTCCCTCACAAACAGTAGCTGGCTGAGCGGGGTGTAGTGCCCCCTTGAACACTAGCTTATCTGTGACCTGTGTCCGGCACAATAAACACCTGCCTGGAGACCTTTCTAATCCTTACCACCCGATGCCCCATTCAGAGTAGGACAGCACATCTGCACCAAGACGTGGGAGAGCGAAGCCCTTTTTTGATCCCACATAAGATCCACACGCACCTGGTGGGGCCTTCTAGGACATCGGTTTTTAATGATAGTTAGTCCAGTCTAGGCAGTATTTGGCGCTCCTCCTGGTCATTCAGTAAACTTTTTCTAACAGTGCTGTCTGCTGCTGATTGCTAGAGCCAGGCCTGAGACTGTACAGGACATATAAACTTGGGCTGATCCTTCATAAAATTAAAACCTATCTGCGCCTGCACATTGTTGACTGTTTAGTTAAAAAAAGAAGCATGATTCCATTTGTTTGTAGTCTTGTTTAACAGATATGTTTATTATGTCATAATAAACATTTACTGTTGTTTTCAATTCTTACATTGGAGTACATGATAAGCGTTGTCCTTTGTGCTCTATCCCCAATTCTTGCAGTAGAGTACATAGAATATATGTTGTCCGTTTAGCCTTGCCCTTTGTGCTATAGCCCAACACGTGTTTCCCCGTTTTTAGTGGGACAGTTCTTCAGGGGATATGTTTTACTATTGTTTTCCTGTTGGATTAAAATGTACACAGGTATATCAGATTGCATTCCGACAATGGTAGGACATCGGCCTTCCCCCTCACAGAGACCGCAGAAGTGGGCCACTATAAGCACAGGTAGTGACAGAGGCAACACCTAGCCACCAAAACCTGAACAGGACTCCCCCCACCCCCGGGACCTACTCTTGGCTGGCTAGAAAGGGGAAAGTGGATCCTGTGCCTCCAGGAAACAAGTTTGTAAGCGACCTGTGTCTGACAGGCTAGGCAACTTCCTTGGACCATTCTGTCGCCCTAAAACCCAGCATCCCAGCCAGGAGTGAACAAAATATTGGCTCAGCGATGTGGCAGAACACAGCCCATTCTGGGCACTACATTATATCCACACAAACCATACAGTGCCCCTCCCCGGAGGCATGCGGAGGAGATCCACCATAATACCGAAAATCACTGTAGTTGCAACTAAAACTTCGAAATCCTGGTCACCACCCTAGCCCACACCTCACACTGCAATTGGAGTGGGATCCTGCAACACAGTGCACGCCTGTCATTACGCGGGTAGTTGGAGATCAACACGCCCAGGCTGCGATCCGCGCCACTGCGCACCCAAAGGTGCGCCATTGCAGGAAGTGAACAACACAACTGAGTGGGGGATTGCGCAACCTTTGCTGGCAGACCTAGAGAAATAATTACACTGCATGATCAGTAGCAGAGGTGGTGATTGCTCTGGGAATACAGTATACGAACATACACAGGTGATCTGATATAAATACATCCCCTTTGGCAGTGTAGAAACCAGTGCGACGCAATCTGAGATTCCTCGTAAAACGCGGGAGAACTGTCCACTCCCCATTACAGATTGCAATATATGGGCCGCCACAAGAAAAAGGGCACAGGTGTCCAAAAAACAGCCTGATTGACTCCTTCACTAATTCCCAACCTCAGGGGTTAGCTGCGATGTCATCGCCCACCGCCGACATCTGGACTGAAGCACCCACTGATACCAGGTAAGACCGCAAAATGACTATCATGCAGAATGGATTCCTAGAGGTAAACATCAAATTGGATGACAGTGGCAACCATTGGCTCTCTTAAGGCAAGGGTGGACAAGGAAAGCGCCTGAATAACTGAAACGGAAAATAGGATCAGCACAAATGAAGACACGATCATTCAACATAGCCGTGACATAGCACAACTTAAAAGTGACCTATCAACTATCCAGGGCAACTGCGATGATCTTGAATCGAGATTCAGAAGAAATAACATCCAGATTGTTGGAATATCGGAGTCTTTCGGTAAAGGCCCAATGGAGGGGCACGTAGAAGCCCTTTTGAAAACCCTCTTAGGCGCAGAATCTTTCTCAGAACATTTCTTGGTTGAAAGGGCCCTCGCATGCTGGTCCCGATCCCCAGACACGGCACTCCTCCTTGCACAATAATTGCCCGCCTCCTCAACTACAGGGACAGAGACATGTTTCTGCGACTGGCCATAGAAAAAGGTACCCTACACTATGAGGAGAATAGGGTACATATTTACCTGCTGGACTTCTCATCAAATATACAAGCGCAGAGGAGGTCATACGAGCCAGTTAAGTGACAACTCCGTCTGCGCCAAATTCCCTATGCCCTTATCTTCCCAGCAAAGATGAGAATCCAACACGGGGGAAGAGCAAATTTTTGGGAAAATCCATCGGAAGCTCTGGCATATGTCGAAGCATCCATTTCTCTTCCCCGCAGAGAACGGGAGGCCGAGCAAAACATATGGTACATATATCGCCAGACTTCACCCACACATATTGATGTTGCAGGAGATGCATGCACTGCGGAAAGTGAACTCTGACCTTCTTCCACACTGGGGCACACAAAGATGTGGTACGGAATACTCCACTCAAGCCAGGGGTGTACTCACATTGGTGCATCCATCGATATAATTCAGTTGCACCAACAGCAAAATAGACCCCCTGGGACGATACGCGTCCCAGGGGCAATATGGCTGGACAGGCCATGGCAATACGGGCTTGTCTGGGGCAATATGGCTGGACAGGCTGTGGTGCTAGTTAACACCTACGGACCCAATATAGACAATCCCTCTTTCTATATAAATATTTTGGACATGCTCACCACGTCAGATGACGCCCTAATAATCTAGGGAGGCGATTTCAACACAATCCTAGATATCTCCCTTGACCGGTCATCTGACACACATAGGGTACCCACCAAGGCAGCCACCACCCTAAATCAGATGATGCTACAGATGCCCCTGATCGGTGCATGGAGGACACTCCACCCATTCGATAGACTGTATGTATATGTACTATTCCTTGGTACACGACTCTGAATCCCGTATTGATTACTGGCTCCTAACCTTGTGCCTCTCCAGCAGACTTATAGGCTGCAATATATGTCCCCGCACAATATCGGATCACTCCCTAGAAATTAAATTCCACGAGACCCGACCACCAGCAAGACGCTGGAGTATGCCTCCTGATATCCTGAAAGACCCCAGTGTAGTCGAATCTCTTCATACATAAATTGGCAAATTCTTTACTTTAAATGAGGGGTCCGTGGACACCAATGCAGTGCTTTGGGAGACGTTCAAGGTTTGGGTGAGGGGGGTCCTTATGTCTAAAATTACTGGGCTACTTAAATCCGTACGGTCAGAATTGGCAGAAATAGAAGGGCGATTACGAAGTCTGGAACTATCAGCACTCATGATACCCAAACACTTGCTGATATTAATTAATGGTTGCAGGAATTCCATAACCTGGCAAACAGGGAGATCCAATACATGGCTGCTCCCATGAGAGCACGTAGATATGGGTAAGATAACAAGGCTGGCCGCCCACTGGCTAACCTGCTGAAGGCGGAAAGACATCACAATCCCATTCCGACTATACATGCTACTAATGGTGAGGGAAACACAGGGGAGGAAGGTATCAACAGGAGTTCACTTGTTTCAATACAGAACTATATGCAAATCGCGAAGTAAAAACTAATATCGAAATGAGTGAATACCTCAATTCATTACAATTGCCCAAACTTTCGTTGGTAGATAATGCAGCCCTGTTGACCTGCGAAGAAATAATAGATGCTATCAAATCCTCAACATCGGGAAAAGCCCCGGGATCAGGCGGACTATGGGTGGAGCTATACACGGAATATAAGGACGAGCTTGCCCCCGTCCTATTGAAGGTAAGGGAGAAAGCCATGGACCGGGGTGTGCTGCCGCAATCCATATGGGGGTCAGCGATAACAGTGCTGCTAAAACCGAGGTGGAACACCCCACGACATGTCATCGTTGATCAACTCTGACTCGAAAATATTTGCAAAGGTCCTGGCCAGTAGGCTCCTCCCCAGCATGCCCAGATTGATCCACCCAGACCAGTGTGGCTTCATACCAACTCGTTCCACTGTATTAAATCTCCGTAGATTATTCAGCGTCATGGTGCAGTTAGATCCCGAGGTACGGGCGGCGGTGGTGTTCTTGGATGCCGAAAAGGCTTTTGACTCTGTCTTGGGAATATCTGTTTGCTGTGTTAAAAATCTTTGGGATAGGCCCATACTTTCTTAAATGTGTCCACTTATTGTACACTAAACCCGGACCTAAGATCCTGACCAATAGCACTATATCCAAAGTTTTCACATTGGGTAGAGGTACCAGGCAGGGATGCCTGTTCTCCCCCATACTGTTCGCTCTAACTATTGAACCAATAGCGGCATTTGTGCGGCAGAACCACAGACAGAGGGGTATCAGAATGACAGGCCCAACCCAGACCATATTGTTGTATGCAGATGATACACTTCTCTATGTTTGCGATCCCGAAATAAACCTAGGCCCCATTATGACTGACACACACAAGTTTATAGATAAACAGTTCCAAATCGAAATATTCCCACTTACACCTTCCACTGTGTCCTGCCAACGTATATGGGCTTAAATGGTCACCTAAGCACTTCCGATACCTGGGCATTACTGTGTCTGAGGAAAGGCAGGCACTATATGCAGACAACCATGATCAACTCATGCAAACACTAGCCACCAAATTTCAGTTCTGGACTAGGCTCCCAATTTCCCTATATGGTCCGATTGCAATTCTAAAGATGGTGGTCCTGCCCAAACTCCTGTATCTCTTCGGAAGCATTTCCATCTGGCCGGGCAGAACGTTTTTTTTTTTACCAGACTCCAATCCATGACCACCTCATTCATATGGGTCGGGGGGGCAGCCAGAATGAAGTGGGAAAAGTTGGTTGAACTTTACGATAGGCACTGGTATGATGCACTAGACACCGCACCACACATCTCGATAGAGCGCTAGGCTGCATCCCTGACCAACCTTCAGTCCATCTTGTTTCACACACAGCATAGTGACCCATGCAAATTCGATCCCGTCAGTATTACTGTATATGCCTGGTGCGTGATCTATAGAAAACTAAGAATAGAAATTCCATATGACCCGGGGATTTCGGTATGGAATTTCCCAGGTATCTCACCCTCATTTGATGAAGACCTTCAGAGGTCATGGGACCCTAATAAAGAGATAAAAATGCGGGACATGTTCCCTAAAGGGAAATATGTTACCCTAGGGGACTTCATAAACACAATCGGTAGAGGACAGCTGAGAATATTCCAATACCACCATATGAAATCACCTTTTAGTGGCAAATGGCCGTCATTCCCCGACGAGCCACCCTCCCATGAATGCCTGCATGCGATAACCTACAGGACCGGTCCCGGTATATCAACACTGTATGCTATGGTACAGACTAACTCTCCTTCCCTAAATTCAGTTAAGAAACCTGGGAGGCAGACATGGGGGATGGAGGGGGTGATTGATAAGGGGAAATGGCATAGGTACTGTAATCTGTCCAAGTCTGTATCTCTGAATGCCGTTCTCCGCCTAATTCAGTTTAAGATCCTTAATAAACTGCATTATACGCCGGCCAAGCTGGCCAAGTTCTCAGGAAACTGCACTGGGAATTGTCAGAAATGTGGGTGGCCACAAGCAGACTCGTTCCACATGCATTGGGCCTGCCCAAAGGTTGCTGAGTTTTGGAGGGAGGTGGCAAACATTATCGAGGAGATTACAAATTCCAGCTTCTCTCACCCCCCAGAAGTACCTCTTTGGGGACATTGGGAAGGCGACAGAGAGGACAAGAAAGTTTAATGTAGCTTGCATAACAGCGAAAAGGTGCATATTGCAACATTGGAAAAGCCCCCGTGCAACTACTGTTCAACACTTCCTCAGCGATTTAGCGTATGTGAACGAATGAGAGTAGCAATATGTGATGACTATACCCAGGACAAGTCGTACCAAAGACATCTGGGCCCCGTTCAGGACATAGTTCTGTGACATGATACCAGATGATACAATTCCCCCAGTTTAATCGCCAGGACTTTGTGACAGCTGATAACACTGTGCTTATATATATACATATATAAATGCCTATTTCTCCATCTTGTAGTATTGTATTTAAATGTGCTGTATGTTCACGACATGAACATCAATAAATTAAGTTTAAAAAAAGAAGAAAGGCAAGGCAGAAGCTGTGGGCTATTGTTTCCAGAGCCCATGCATATGAAGTAATGGCTTGCCATTCTTCGAGATGCTTAGACAGTCTGGCCCCTACTGGAGAACTGTGACTGAAGCCTTCAGAGCGGTTTTGAAGCGGCTGTTGCAGCGGCCGATGGTAAAGAGGCTGCTGCTGGAGTAGACTTGGCACCACTACCTCGTCCACCACGAGGCAACTTTCGTTGGCCCCTTTGACTGGCCATTCCTCTCACCCTTCCAAATGAGGGGCAGTAGCGAAAATATCTACCCCTCTATGGTTGTCTGCCAGAACGAAAAGGCTGAGGTTGCCTAACAGCGGCGCCTAAAGATTTGGCGGCCGCCTTAGAGGTCTGCAATTTCTCAAGGTTCTCGTCAGCCTTGCTGCAGAAAAGATGAGACCTGTCAAATGGCATGTTGAGAAGACGAGCCTGCACATTAGGTGCAAAACCCGACTTCCGCAACCACGCAAACCTGCGTATTACGGTGCTCGTAGCCATGGATCTGCTGATACTATGCGCAGAATCCAATCCAGATTGCAGGGACTCACACATGGCTTCCTTGCCGTCCTTAACAATAGCCAAAAAGCCGTCCCTCTCATCCCCTTCTGGAATGTGCTCCGCCGCCATGGATATGCATTCTCACAAAAACCCCAGAAATCGCAAGTTATGTTACGGTACGCAACCATAACTTGCGCTACCACTGTGCAATGCAAGGACTAACACCCATGACATCAAAAATAACATCACAAATGTCATTGATGACATGACTGATGACATCACATGTGAACTTAGTTTTTATGAAGAGCCTCCACAAGGGATTGTCATTGTAATGTTGGCAGAAAACTATCAGAGATCATTGGAAAAACTATCATGAGATAAACAGTTCATTAACCATTGAATTCCTATGAATACCATTCCATTACAGAGTTCTTTCCATTATATTACCCAACTCATGTAGACACATAGGAACTGCCTGCAGCATGCATCATACAGGTGCACTATTCAAAATCTTCCCTGTTGGATAGTAAAATGATGAATGCTTTCGTTTCAAAGTTTTGTGTACTGTGCAACATGTAATAAGTAGCTAAGAATGCCTCACTTACTACATAATTGTACTACTATACACAAAACAAAGAGACGACAACGCATACAAATATCAACATATACAAAGAAAGTAAAGTTAGCAAAATGGTAGCAGTACTACCAGAAAGTTCTCATACCCTAACTGATTATCTTCATGCACAGAAATGATTGCTGTGTTTCAGGCTTACTTCTTCCCCTGTACATATGTATCATATCATGTGCCTGAACCCTAAAAAAAGGTAGTGTGCGGCAAAAGTAACCCAGAAAGAGACTGCGCCAAATCTTTGCAGAAAAATGTTTATTATTCAAAAGAAATGCCCTTAAAAACGATGACACGTGTTTCGGTCCTCCAAGGACCTTTTTCAAATCAGGGCTAATAGTTTGTCTTGGAATCATAAGTTGCTAAGCCCCTCGAGATTTTTAGCAACTTTGCGATCGGACGCTTGTATTGGGATGAGCAGGGATTAACCCATTCAATATATGGAAGCTTGTTTTTCACATTGTGTGACAGGGGCATTCATATGATTCCAAGACAAACTATTAGCCTTGATTTGAAAAAGGTCCTTGGAGGACCGAAACAGGTGTCATCGTTTTTATGGCCATTTATTTTGAATAATAAACATTTTTCTGCAAAGATTTGGCGCAGTCTCTTTCCGGGTTACTTTTACCGCACAATATCTTTCAAGGGGTCTTTCACTTGGCTAAGCCCTGCACCTGGTGAGACGCGACACCATGGATTTTATGTATTGATTAAAGCAACTTTGATTTTCTTTCATCACTATCAGATGCCGCCAAGTTAGACCAAACCTTTTAAGCCAAGACTTTTTGATGAACCCTAAAAAAAGGTAGTGTAAGACCATTTGAGAAGGGTAAGGTCTACAAATATAGTACCTTTTCAATTATTTGTTCCTGCCTCTCAGTGAAGAAAAGCACCTGCTGTGCATATGTCACTGAACAAAAAAAGAGGTAGGCACACATGTGATGTCATCAGTCATGTCATAAATGACATTTGTGATGTCATCTTTGTTGTCATGGGTGTTAGTCCTTGCAGTGCACAGTGATAGCGCGAGTTATGGTTGCGTACCGTACCATAACTTGCGAATTTCTGGGGTTTTTAGGCTTTACCTGTAACCATAACTTCCTTGTAGCAACGTTTTTCCATTGAATTTCATAGGTCTTTAGTAGGCAACTTTAAGCATCGTTGCTTTCGGGTAGTTTTTTCAGTAAAGGCAAAAGGTTAGTAGTGCAACTTAACCATACCGTCCCTTTAACGACATTTTTTCTTAGTGAATTTCATAGGTTTTTATTAGGGCACTGTAAACATAATGTTGCTTTAGCATACTGTATTTAGAAATGATGCTATGTTAGTAATATCGCACCTGCATCTTAACGTCCCTTTAAGAATGGTTTTAATACAGAATTATCATAGAAAGCTCCTTTTTGATTGTCACAATATAAGTGGCAATGAAAGGAGTCAGTGTGATGCTCATCGTATACCACCAACCAAATTGTATGCTAAATGGAATGAACGGTGGTAGTGTGGAAAACACTGCAGTGGAAACAGGTAGAAATAGGTGGCTGTTGAAAGAGATGGTTGTGCGTGTTCACGGCTCAAGTGTGCAACAGCAAGGAGACACATCGGTCCTATACTTCCAAAAAGGGCACCAAAGTAATGAGTGTAGAGCGTGCAGAAATGGAAAATACCGTAATACGAAAAAGAATGCTATTTGTGGGCGAAAAATGTGCGTGCTGTCAAAGGATGGATTACCATTTGTACAGTACGACAATGGCACAAGTTGTAAAAAGACACAAATACACTTCTTCCCAATGTACCGCACCAAATAAAAAATGGCGTCCCTATGGGTGGCTGCATATTGGTAAACAACATTATGCAACAGATCGGAAAAAAAAAATTGCCTGGCCTACTACCCCCCTCAGCACAAATGCCACTAAACACTGTTACATGGTGTGCATTTCTTCCTACACAATCAACAACAATAAGGTCATCGGGATCGAGCGTCACCAGTCTCACACAGACAAACCAAAAGCAATCACTTCAGTATAGGTGCTCCATACGCGTACAAACCCACATGATACTCTGCACATAACTCCCATCAGACGCAGTTTTTCATTCGCTGTCAAGTAATGTATGTGCAGTTCACCCACAAAGCATATGCTGTGACTCGTACAACACACAGCCATAAGCTCACCCTCTGCATTAAGATGAACAAATATATCGTATACCACAGTCTTGGCATGCACTCCACACCCACAAAGCTTACTGCGCAATCCCGTGTCCTCCACAATTGCAAACAGAATATGTGCATTTACAAAATGGGTGTATGTTACATGTACAACCCTGCAACTGTGGCGATGTCTGCAAATTTTTGCAGGTGTGCACGTGCGGGATTAGGGGAATAAATGTCAACCAAGGTAGGGGATGTCCTTTGTAGAGATGGCTTTTAAAAAAAGTGGTTCTGTGGTGTACATGAGAAAAGCACCTTCGCAGTGGCAAAAAAGCGCTGCACTAATAGTACACACTTGCACAAGCTATTGAACCCAAAAGCAATGCTCCATAATGCAGTACCACAACATCTACAGTTCCTAAAGTGGCCACTCATCGACATTCTTCAACCAAATGGTCAAAAGTACAGACAGGGACACAGCACCACAAAGCGTCCACTTCGTCCAAATTCAAATTGCCATTAAGGCCTCTTTCCACAGCATACTGGAGCAGGTCGAGCACAAAGCGATCACCCACTATGAAAACTTTGCATTTCGCCATATCTGCCCGATGCACTACACACAGTAATGAAACAAAATATGGCCACCTTTTCCTGTGACGCACACTCTAACCACCTCATTGGACAATTGCAACAATCGCATTTCCATTGGCCAGCACGTTCAAAAGCACAGGATATAGCATGTGCGCCTCGCAAAGTACCGTTAGAGCCGCACCACAGCAATTCATGAACAGTCCTCCTTCCCTTTCCACTTTCCTATTCCCACCACATCCTTATTAGATATTTGTAAGTACTCACATACACATCCACCAATGCCCTCCAAAACTTCAGCATCTTACAATGTCAGTTCTCCACAACACTTCATTTGTACCGTTACAACATCAGGCTGTACGTGCGCTGTTATTGGGAAGCATGTCAAGTGGAAACTGCAGTAAAACATTGCACTAGCTTTCTGCCAACCCCTGCACTTGTGGGCAGCTTTCTAGAACCCTAACAGTGCAGCCACCACTTTATATCGACACTTATCCTTCCACTTGCCAGCACCGGCCGTAGTTGCATGTATTTCTATTTCTTATTGTTCCCATATACTGCACTTTGCCCTCCCCCTTCCCATTCACTTGCGCACTGTGAATGTCAGCTGGCCTAGAGGAATCAATGCTTCTGTCTGGCTTCCGTTCTGTGTCCCTTTTCTCTGCGCCCCGTAACACACTTGTTGTAATGATCTGTAAGGCAGGTTACCTTTCCCAAACGTATTCCAACATGTCCTCCCCAGCATATGACCATTCAAAACACAGCAGTTTAGTTGTTCGCTCCCAGAACGCACTGCAGCTCGCTGAGGTCACATCCTCCCAAGCAGCATCTCAACAGAATCCGCCAGGAGTTTGGTGCGTTGCTACTCTCTTAGGAGTATACAAGCACTACGTGAGTTAGTTTGTGATTTACCTATCCTTGTTTCCTTACTCCCAGCTCCCTTTCTGACGCTCTTTCTATCCCCCTTAAACCTTCCTTTTCTATTTGGTCTACAGATCATGACAGCAGTTCGAGAAGAAACATTATCCAAATTCGAACGAACAAAACCACGCCCCTTTGATGCGCAGCTTCAACCCAGTGTCCTTTCGGTTCGGCATTCGGGTCATCGCCCTTCCCGAGGTAGTTACTTCACGCCCTGCTTAGCCCTTCCTTCTACGGGCAGTCTAGGGCCCGTGGTAATCTTTTGTTTCCTTTTATTTTGCTTTCCATTCCAGCGCGATTCCTCTGCCGAGACACTCCAGTCTTACAGCCACACCCCCGCAAACAGTCTCCGGACGGCGCCACTTTATCCACAAACTGGTAGGCGTTGGTTCATCCGTTCACTTGCCCTTTGTTTGTTCCTTTGGATTGTTTCACTGCCTAATTATCTTCATCTACTTCTCATCTACCCTATTTTGTATCCACGCTGTTTAATTTAGCCCATCTATCCCATCTCCTTGGGAAAGCCAGGCTACCTCCTACCTGCTACATACCTGTTACCCAGGATGCTTTTCCTTCCACAACCTGGGGTAAGACATAGAACCTCTACCGGGGTTCTAACAGCACATAAGGACAAGAACCTTATACAATGCTCTAACCTTTCCTGTATTTCATATCCAGTCCTTAGTCATATTCACTAAGAAGCCTCCAACCACAGAAGGCGGTACCACATCCCGCACAGGAACATCTCGTGGAGACAACGCTCCCTAGCAGCTCTCCGCAGGGTTTTCTCCCCCTTGAGGGTTTCCCTGGGGACCTCCCAGGGATCAAGCCCTTATGCCGGACCCCAGAGGGGTTTTCAGGGGAATTCCTAATTACTGCGGGGATGGACACGGATACATTCATTTTGTGATATTACCAGCCCCCAGGATATTTCTCTATGCCAGCTCAATGCAGGTAGGTGATTCTTTGTTTCCTTCTCTGTTCATCTGGAACAAACTATATTTGTACAACAAAGCATAACACTTATGTAGGAGCAATACAAACGGCAGAAAGTACCATAGCATATTATATATGATATGATGCACACACTGCATGCATAACAACATGTCTGCCACGTACTTTCTACACTTCACAATATGGTCTTCCCATTGTAATGCATGTACTACAAATGTCGGAAAAGTGATCCCACAAAAGCAGCCGAGAATGCATAGTAGCAACATTAAGCAAGTGCGTGCAGTGCATGCATACAAAGAGAATGCATGCCCCTTACCTTGCACACTTTCATCATAGCCTCCTCCATTTATCTGGACAAACAAACCTTCTCTCAGTCTTTGTGTCCACACCACAACCAGTAAGCACCTTACCCAATTGCTTTGCCTCCACAGTTGTAATGCTATAGCTGCCATCCTAAAAACACCCGGATGTGCCACGTCCAATCCTCAAAAGTACAACGGATTGAACAGCATTACCGTGCTAGACACTGGAGGGGAAGGGAAGTGGGGAGGGGTTGAGAGGGTGGTGGTGGGTGGGGTCAGCGAAATTAAATAAAGGGGTGGGGATTGTGTCTTTAGGATGGTGTCTAAAAAAACTTATATTTTTCCTTTTTGGCGTGTTTTTGTTATATATGTGCATTCATACTTTTTTTCGCGTTTTTCTCTCTTTTGCTCACTGTCTGTTTGCTCCTCCTCCTCACATTTTTCTCCTCTGAAGGTAAACCGTTATCTTACATTTCGACAGGATTCTCTGCAATGCTTCGTGCACAGTGGCAAACGCAACAGCATTGCCAATGGAAGTCAAAAAAATGCCATTTCCCTGGAACCACTGGGACTCTTGCTGGTTATTAATGCTTTCATAGTCCATGCAGAACATCCCAACACTGAACATAAAGTTGCCATGCTTCTGTTTATCCAACGTCTCTCAACCTCTAGTTGTGGACAACTCACACCGGCATGCTCCCATTGTCCTCTTGGTGTCATCGAAGAGAAAATCACCTTTGCAGTAGGAAATATCTGCATCACAGCTCTCATCAACTTCTTTGAATAAGCGATCAAACATAAACACGACATGTGCCCCCAAGTGTAGTCCTCCAAAATACATGACCACCACATGTACGGTACCAACAGACGCCACATATTTGCAAAGAAAATCCAAGCAGCTAAATCCCCACTCAAACTGTAGCCCAAAAAGCCTGCACTCCTTCCAACTGAAAGTGAGTATCGAAGCCTCTTTCCACGGCATACATGTGCAGATTATGCACAAAGCTATCACTGACTATAAGCACTTGCCGTCTCTCCATGTCTCCCAACCTCAGTATATCTACCTTTCGGTAAATATGTCACTGCCCCTTCAGGTAAACCACACCCTCCAATCCTCATTGGAGAATCCCCACAATTCCATTTGCGAAGGCTCCATGCTAATAAAGCCATGCTGTGGCACGTGCACTTTCCCAGCTACAGCTAGGGCCACACCCCCAGTAAAGCACACACAATATTTCTTCCCTTTGCACTCAAATTTTCCAAGAAACCCATGATGTGGCACTTGTGCTTTCCCAGCTACAGCTAGGGCCATGCCCCAGTAAAGCAGACAATACTTCTTCCCTTTGCACTCCATTTCTCCAACAGTCCCTTACTGGTGCCTCTTAACAACTATCACATTTTCAGAAACGCCTGCAACAATCACATACTGAAACTCTGCATTGCACACTATCATTTCTGCACACAACTCCATATTTACCCTTTAACACTCTGAGAACAGGTTCCCTTTACTTTCTAAAGCCCCTCCATGTGATGCTGGAAATTAATTGGAGGGACAGGGCCTCCCTGTCCTTGTCCTGTAGTCCTTTTTCATTTGTGTTCTGTATTGTTCTCTGCCCAGGAGTCCATGTGGGTCTCCTGACAGTGCAGCTCTTGCTGTTTTTCGTTTGGTGTACAGACCCATGGGATACCCTTATGGCACCCATGGTGGGGGTACAACCCTCTGCCCCTAGTGTATGTTTTCGGGCACCTGCGTGTGGCCCACAGAGCAGGGTATGGGCTGTTGGCAGCTCCATGCTGAATTTGACAGGCGCTCTGAGTAACCTCCATTTTGGGATACCCAGGCCCTGCCCTTGGAATCCGTTGATTCCTGATAGGAAACAAGATGGCCCCTGTGGCCGCCTGCTGTCTATTACCCGTTACCTTGTATTCCCGAAGTCCTGGGAAGCCCTGACTGTCACTTCCCCCTGACTAGCTGTTGGGTGGAAGTTCCATATATGGTGTTGTTGTGAAGTCCAGGCCAGACTGGCTGGAACCTTCCCAGTGACTGTATGTTGTGGGTATACCCTGTGGGTGGGACCTGGGTGAATGGAGTGTGTGACCAATATGCACTTCTTGCTATGGATGTCTAGTATCTTGACACAATGACAGACAGCCCTGCCCCAAACTTGTATGAATGCAGTGTGTAGTGTCGAATGGCTGGGTACTTGTCCCAATACACATTCCTTGTTGTGAGTGTCTGAGAGGGAGGAGAATGGCCTGAATGCACTGTATGCCTGATTGGCTGACTGAGTGCTGAATGGCCTGAGTGATTGGTTGCCTGAGTGTGATCCAGCAGAATGAATGGGAGATCAAATAGTATATCTGGGGGCCTATCACTGCTAGAAATCGTTCAGAAACTGAAGTTGAAACTGACGCTTAATCTCGAAGCCGAGCCTGAAGAAGAAGGTTGACTGCTGTCTCCCTTCGCCAAAATCTGAAAGCCGTAAGCCGAAAGCCGTCGAGATCGATCCAAGAGAGAGCCTGGTTAGGCACCCTCTTCCCGTGCTCTGAGGGACCATCGAGCACCGCTAACCTTTGCCGAAGCACCCTGGAAGTCAGACCCTCGATGGGCTGCCGACCGGAGACCGGGACCACCGAAGAGAACGAAGATAAGCACCGGACATTCCATTCACCGTCGTCCAGGGTTTGCAGGTTTGCATAACTGCTGGAGGCCCATCGAAGCCGTGTTGCCCATAAGAGGGGACCGCTTGACGCCGTGCCGCTGACGACCAGAGCCGCACGGTCCTTTGCCCAAGACTTTTGATTCATGGACGCTCTCGACCGCACCGCCACCTGCCTTATCCGGCCAGAGAGGGCCAGTACGTCAACGCGCCGAGGAGCATCCGCCAGTGGGTTTCCCGCCACCCAAAGATCGTAGAGATGCCGGATGACTCGATGCCGTTGCTGGGCCACAGTTCTTCATAATCTCTTTGCGGTCCTGAACTATCGACATTGAGGTGCCCCGCACGCCTCTTCCTTGCAGGACGTCTTCGAATCGTCGTCAAGCACCGTTGGGACCCAAGCTGCTGCCTCGACGCCGAGTTCACTTTCTTCGAGGGATCTCAACGATCCGTGGCTCCTGCTTTAAACAGTTAATGCACTTTAATGAAATCTGATAATTGTGGTACCACTTATAACTGTATATATTTGCCATCGAAGATTAACTGAGCACAAAGTGAGTTATTGTGATTGTGTATATAACCTTTAACCTTAATTAGATAAAGGGCCTCATTACGAGCGTAGAGGTAATGAAAAAAGGAAGGCGGAATGGTAATACCGGGTTCGAGTACTGGTCCGGGCCATTACGAGCCTTCAAGCCCAGCATTACCGCCACCGCCTGTACCGTGCCCCTACTTACCAGCATGCGTGCGTCCACGCGCCCTTGACGGCGTCAATACCGGGATGCCGCTAACAGGAGGAAATCGCAAGTAAGGCGGGCATGAACCTACCGGCATCCCGAAGGCGGTACATAGGGTCTGGACGATGGCACTACTACAGGCATCGCGGATCTCCCGTAAATAGCAACCTGCTGTGTACCCAACTGCCACAGGTGCACACCTTCTCCATAGGTGGAGGCAATGGAGCCTGTCCCAGCACAAAAGAAGCACACCCACACACCACACCCCTTCCAACACCAAAATGATCCCACTTGCTGTTGCAAATCCTTGTGCTGGAGGACATGTCTGTACTGCTACACCAGCAACAACAACTACAATTACAACAATGTCCCACCAGTGCAGCCAGTGGTACCACGTAGGCAGCCACCAATCCCTTGCATCAGATCCAGTCCATTTAAACTAACCCCTGTGCAGATCCACACCCTGTACCGGTTGGACTGGGACACCATCACCACCATAGTGGGCATGATACACAATGACATTGTCAGCCTGATAGAAATCCGCACTGCCATCCCCCCTCTACTGAAGGTAGTGTCTGTGCTCCACTTCTTGGCCACCGGCGCCTACCAGCACACAGTGGGCCAGCTGCATGGCATATCACAACCACTCTTTTTCACGCATGCTGACCTAAGTGCTGTATGTCCTCCTGAAGCATGCAGGCAACCACATATCCCTACCGCGGACTGCCCAGGAGTTCCCTCATGCCATTGAGGTGGTGTACAGCAATCGTAAGCAATACCACTCCATCAATGTGCAGATGGTATGTGACATCAGAAAGATGATTACACATTGTTGTGCCCTATATCCCGGATGCACACATGATGCCATGTTGCTGCGGAACTCCACGCTACCCCGCTGCATGGAGCGACATGCTGGACGACTTGCCTGGCTGCTTGTTAAGTTGCCTGACATGCACATGGCAGTGCAGTGGTGGGGTGAGACCGGGGGATGGAGGGGGACGCATAGTCCACCTGGGCGAGATTGGAGGGGGGATGCATACTCCACCTGGGTGAGGTGGGGGTGGCGTATACTCCACCTGCGTGAGATTGGGGGGGGATGCATATTCCACCTGGGTGAGATTGGGGGGGATGCATACTCCACCTGGGTGAGATTGGGGGGACATGCATAGTCTACCTGGGTGAGATTGGGGAGATGCATACTCCTCCTGGGTGTGACTGGGTGGTGAGAGGACAATGCACATACAGCGAAACACTGTAGCCTTGAACATCTCAAGCTGAACATGACACATCAATGCCATACATAAGACCAATGCTGCACAGCAATGACAATATGCCAGACGTACAAGCAGGCCACCATGGGAATGTCAAACGATGGATGACAAAACATGATCACACCTGTGGCAATGCCGCTATTGGGAATACATACAGAGTACCACACATCACCAACATGGGTGTTTGAACATTGTTCCGCATCCACAGTACACCTGCATCGGCATGCAAGTGAACGCCCTGCATCATCTGGACAACGCAATCCACACCAGCAGAACATATTACCGTACACATTGCGTCAAATGAACCTGCGTGCATGAATCCAGCAGGGACATGTGCATGTGAACACTGAATAGCTGCAGCCATGGTAGTGATTACTAAGGTGTCAGGTCTGATATCGACTAACACATACCTCATTGTGCCCCCATTCAGGTGATGATGGCTATCCCTTGAAGCCGTGGCTACTTACCCCTGTACGGAACCCGCAGAACAGACACAAAGAGGAGTACAATCAGGTTCATACCCGTATCCGTGTTGTGATTGAGCAGACCTTTGGCCTGCTGAAGGCACGGTTCCGCTGTCTCAGCAGGTCTGGTGGAGCACTCCTTTACGGGCCTGAGAAGGGGACAAAGATCACCATGGTCTGTGGGCCTGGGCGGAGGCGGTATCGGGGGGGTTGGAGGGGCCTTTAGCGGCATGGCGGTGCAGCCATTACCGGCATGGGGATTCGCGCATGCTCACACTCTAGTAATCAGCCGCTATTAGCAGTGTCGAGGGTGCACGGACACGCTGATACCACCATGCCGGTAATGACTGCGTTTTTTACGCGATTCGCATAATGAGGCCCACAGACTGTGTTTTAACTAATACAGTGTGTGGACATTCCTTTGTGGGGGCTTGGGGACTACACTGTACTTAAGAACCAGTCTGCATCACCGCCTGAGAAGCTAGGCCTTGATTTCTCGACCAGCGCTAACCTATAGAGAATCTTGGCTGGGGTCCTCTATGCCTCTCCTCTGCCATACAGAGCAGGAGTACAGACATCCCCCATCCAGTCTTTACACTCCACCTGAAACTTTTCCTACAGGATGCCCTATGTCAACATCCACAATCATCTTGCGGCGCATCCAGCACACCTTTCGCCATGCACACAACACTCCACCCTTGCCCACACCCACAACAACATTGTGAATTCATGCATACGACCATGTAGGCAGCTAACATTGTGCACAAACGTAACATACATAGCAGCACTTCAACCCAACTCCCTCATACCATAAAGCACCCATTTACGAAAACAGGTCACAATTATCACCATCCACAAAGATACCATAACCTCATTCACCCATACCCACTGCCATTCACAAAGTATTTTTTCACTACCAACATAACCACAACATTGTCACAACATTGGCCCTACCACATCAATTCTGCACACATCATAGTAAACAACCCATAGAATCTGCACTTCAACCATACCCTTTGCCATACTGCCAGTATGCACAGACTGCACCCAGTGAGCACACTGCGTAACTTTTCACACCATCTCCCATCACACATCCAAAACTTTACCATATTCTACCAGCCACGTCACCTGCGGAACCAAACATACACACCTGCCAGATCATTTGTACTGCTCTATGGCATCTACAACGTACTGCACAACCATTCTTTGCAGGTCATCACCGTCTACCAGATGCACAGTCCACATTGCATTAGTGGCGTGGGGTTCCTCAAGGCGTAGGCTCTTCAATCCATGGCCTACAGCGTGCCACCTTTGGCCATACACCCAATAGGCTACACCTTCAACACAGGCACCGCAACTCCATAGTGACAGTATGCAAACCCAGCACCCAGTTCCCATAATGCATCACTTTTCACATCACCATCTCCAACTACACATCCAAAACTTTAACATGGTGTAACAGTGTCCTCACCAGCAAAACCAAACATGCAGCATGGTAGCTCACTTGTTCTGCTCTATAGCATTTGAAACGTGCTCCACGCCCATTCTTTCCAGGTCACCGCCCTCTACCTGCTGTTGATTCCAAAATGCATTACTACTGTGTCAGTCCTAAAGTCCTAGCCTCTTGGCCATGCACCGAACAGCCTAGGCCTTCAACAGTCTCACTTCTACATAATGGCACCATCCATTCACCAGCCTGTGACTGCTGCACATTCCGAAATGCATTTGTGCCGTGCTTGTCCTACAGTCCTAGCCTCGACAGTGCATGGCCTATGTTTGGGCACTTCATGTCATCAGGCTACAGAAAGCTAACAAAAGGTTCCTTTGATTGGGCACTGTCTTTGTTTCTCCTAACACTCTGACACCCTGGATATTTATTCTTGGCGTCCTCTCACGCCTTTTCATTGTGACCACTATTTCAACTCATCTGGCCGTTGGTCCCATTATATCCCCGCAATCATTGCTGCTTCCAGTCACCCTTCTATAGTTTTAGCCACTAACCCCAGATTTACCCTGCCAGGTGCCAGATGCTTCTTTGACCAGTCGAACAACAATTTACAAGCTCCAAACCCTGAGCCCATCGCTTTTCATTTATTTGAGCTCCAAATAGTAGCCGCTCCCATGTTGTTGCAGCTGTCCCTCTACCAATCGATACCTTCCCCCTTAGCCAGCCAGTCTTCTGGACAAGCTAGCTCCCCATGTGTGCATGTTTATATTTATGTATGTATGTTCAAAACTACTGCATCCCCTCATAATGGGTTTCCCATTAAAAAGCCTTTGGCACTGCCCGAAAGCCCAGGCATACTGGGAGAAGGTGAGGGGCTGGATCGCCGAAGTTTCTGATGAGCTTCTCCCCCAGAACCCCCTGACAATGCTGCTGGGCCTCCCCCCGGAGGACTCGGACATTCCCCGATACCCTAGGATGTGGGAGACAATGCTAAGGGCGGGAAGGGTAGCACTGGCCCAGAAATGGAAGAGCCCGGAGACCCCATCGAAGGAGAACTGGTTAAAAAAGGTAAAAAACATGTACCTGATGGATAAACTGACGGCAATGATGAACAATAATTTGGGCTCTTTCCACGCAAACTGGTACGAGGCACAGCAGACATGGGGTTGGGATGTGCACTGATCCTCAAGGGGGACAAGGAGCGGACAGGGCCCTCGGCCCGGGGGAGGATGGTAGTTCTTCAGCCATTTCTAATAGTTAATGCTCTCGCTCTTCCAGGAGCTCCAGACTCTCGGAGCTTACATAGTGGCTCCCCAGCAGAACGGCGCTATGAGGACTAAGTTTTTTGGTTTTTTCCTTTTTTGGGGGGGGTGGGGGTGTTTGGGGTGGGCGAGGGGGGGGAGGGGGGGGGTTTGGGCCTGTTACTTGCACAATTTGTGAAAATGTTCTGCGCCCTTTTGTTATATTATGAAAATGCCAATAAAACAAAATTGAAAAAAAAAAAAAAAAAAGCCTTTTCCAACTTCGTATGAAGCTCTGTGCTTTAAATCTCGTCGCACTAAATGCACAGTGTGCTCCCACATTATATTGCTACATGTATGCAAATCTAAATATCTTACTAGACACAAGAACGAGAAGTGCGGAATGGGTTTAACGGCGCCGGTAATAGCTAATGGCGCCATGGCTACCTCCAAAGTAGTAATGAGGCCCAAAGTAACACTAAAACACTAAAACATTTTAATTATCTTCAATTAACTATTCTGGTTACATGCAATCTTGCAATGTTGCAACAATATTGCATCCATTCTTGTCCCATCATAACATTAATATGGTGCACGCAACATGAACCTCTTTTATATTGAGATACAATTCATCATCCCTAACTGAACCCTGCACTCAAACCACAGTTTTTCCATTTAACCATTTACATTATCCTAGTGAAATCATTTTACTATGTTTGGCATGTGTGAGTTTCCTGCAGTCTGGGTCTCTAACAAAATACAAACATAACTGAACGATATGTTGCATACAAGAAAAGTACTCTTTATATACTTGAGAATGTGTCGGAGGGGGAGAGGTACTTAATGAGTTTACTTGGTGGCTACTGCACTATGGACCACCAGACCAAATGCTGTCCGTCCTCCCCTATTCATGTACCTCTTCTGCACCGATTCCCTCTCCTGAGAACCATTCATCCTGTGCTGGTCTCTATCCTCCTCTAGAATGGCCACTTGTTGTGGTTTAACAGCGAAACCATCAAGTTTGGACTGTCTCTTACTACAGACTGGGCGCGACAGTCATTTATTTCACTACTTTCTCCAAGATCATCACAGAATGCTGTGCTGCAGCCGAGTTGAGTGGACAATTAATATAATTTATATGACTTTCAATATGTTATGTTATTGTGATTTATACCACACACCGCTGCCATTTTCATGGTCTCCAGTCACTCTGGCGTATCTGAAAATGTAGGACTTAATGGGATTGAGGGGGAAAACGTAAGAACTTTGATGTGCTGTTGGCAGCTTCAGTTAAATGTGTGCTGGTTTGTTTTTAGTTGGTAGACGTTATGTGGTATTTGGTGCATAAGTGAGTATAGGGTGATGTTTGCAATTGGTTTAGTTTCTTTTCTTGTTGGGTTCTGTGTAATGGTTGCAGTTTGTGGTGGTTTTAGGTTTTTGTTGCGCAAGTGGCATCAGTGTGTTTTGTTCTGTGTTTGTGGGTGAGTATGCAGGATATTGGAGTTTTTAGTAGGGTTAGTGGACAGCTGCATCAAAATTCCACTAAATACAATACAGTGGCTATACTCAAAATTCAGCTAAATTGAAAAGGTAGTAATTAAGTAGTGGCAGGATTTCAGACGCACAGCGCTGGCTGTGCTCTAAATTCCTAACACCTTACTTGGTTGTTCCAATACACTGCTGTGTAGGGTGCCCAGGTGCAAACAGGCAGTCGGGAGGTACCCTTTGCATTGAGCCCTTCGCTGGCGGACCGGGCAAGGGTGCCCTGGAACTGCCTGTTAGGACGTCTGCTTCCTGGATGGAAGTACAAATCACAGAAGGGGTGGGCCGGAGCAGGGCGTTCAAAAGAATGGGGGAAGGAGCTTAGGGGAATGGAGGCCTGGGGAGCACAGATGGTGCAGGGAGAGAGAAAAAATAAACTATGGCAACAAAAGGCACATGGGGTCCAGTCACCCAACATTCATCCCACGCCTGGGAGCTGGAGACCTGGACCCGCTCTTACAGGCCTGCAGACACAAAGGGAGCGTTGGTAGCACAGTGCTCAGTGTAATCCTGCTTCCTGGATGGAAGTACCAATCACAGGATCCCAAATACAGTAGCTAAGCATTGCTGAGGTGGTGGGGGAACAAGAGGACGGACCGCCGGTGAGAACAAAACATTCTTCCCTCCGAGCTTAGTATTTAGTATTTAGTATTTTATTTATTTCTATAGCGCACCAGGCCCAGGGGCATCCGGGCGCTTAACTTAGTTACAACAAGATGAAAGCATGACAAGGCAATGTGACAGAGTATTACAAGATTATTACAGGAAGATTTACAAAATTTACAACATATACATTCAAATGAATATCGATAAGGCAGTGATTTACAGGATAGTTAATAAGGGATGCCGAGTAGGTCAAAGTGCAAGTAGGGCAGTAAGCTGATGTTAGCAGTCTTGGGCGGATAGCCATGCTTTGGTAAGGTATTTGAATTTCAGGAAGGAAGGTTCTGCTCTAAGGTCATTGGGGAGTGAGTTCCAAAGTTTGGCTGCCAGGATGGGGAAGCTGGTTCCACCAGATCTTAGGAGATTAAAGCGCGGGATGACAAGGCAGTTGGCTTGAAGGTACTTGAAGCCTTAATTTGCTCTTACTTTTGCTGGTTAAAGTCTTCTGAACAGCTGCAAATTCAGGGTAAATCTTGTGCAGCAGAATAGTGGTGGGGAAGTAGCTGATATTTGGTCCATCCAGAGAGGTACACAGACCATTATATTTAAATCGAAACCTTAGTCAACCTCCAAGCCACAGATTGGCTCCGGAAGGTACAGAAAACCTCTATATTTGTGCTTAATAGGGTACTAGTGTTGCTCCAATCACCATTCTAAAGTGTACTAGTGTTGCTCCAATCACCATTCCAAACAATCTACTGTGCAGATATTATTGTATAGCAGTCACTGTTTTTTCATTCACAGCAGCAGGGTTCATATTACACACAGGCTGCTCTCTCAAGCCCAAGACCATGACTTCAATTGATTGTGTGATGCACTGCAGTTGTACGCTGGATTGTGAGCACCAGTAAGTTACACTGCCGCGACCCATGCAGACTTATGCGTGGCAGTGGAATTCCTCACTCAACATTCCAATAATTTGAGTCCGGGGCTGCCAAAGTCTTCCAGGTTCCAAGGCGGAAGTACAGGCATTCGGGTGACATCTGTCGGTGCTCTGAAAAAGAAAGCTTGCATAATGTTCTCCATTGGTTTACTGGTGTGCTCCTCCTCTCCTAAACAGCAGTGGGTGTCTCTTGAGCAGGATCTTCAAAAGGCTTCATAGCTTGAATACAAAGCTCTATTAGCAAACGGCAATGTGTTGGCTGTAGCAGGGTATCCCCCGCAACCATGAGCACTATGTCCCAGTGGCATAACCGCTGCTATTGCTTTACAGGGAACAACTACTATTCAGAATCTTAGGATTGACTGATGGTCTGTGTACCTCTCTGGATGGACCAAATATCAGCTACTTCCCCACCACTATTCTGCTGCACAAGATTTACCCTGAATTTGCAGCTGTTCAGAAGACTTTAACCAGCAAAAGTAAGAGCAAATTAAGGCTTCAAGTACCTTTAACTGCGCTCTGGTTGTAGGCTGCCAATACACCCTGGGCATGGGTCTTGCACATAAAGCTAGGAGCACATTGGAATGTGTTTTAATAAACTTAAGCGATTAATGGATTTTTGAGGATCCTGTAGGGTTATAACAATTTATCTTCATGCACGGGTATCAGAGTGATTTCAAACATCTTTCAGAAATATAGGAACCTCGTGAGATGGCAGGTTAATCCTCTATTTACTAAGCAAGAATGAGGTCCCATTCGCCAGATAATTTAGTCTTAGATTATCAGATTGTCCAGTGGTGGGAGCTAAAATAGGTTAGATGTCTTGCTATAAATTCATAACGTTCTTCAGCATTGTATCTTTCATGGATTCACATGTTGTGAATATTCCCCCTCGTCAGGCTGGGAATCCCTGGTAACTTTAACTTACTAGTTTTCTTATGGAAAAAACAGTGACACCTTGAGTGTCCCATCAACGTCGTTATGGGTGCTTTAGGCAGCACCAATGGGACGTCGAGTGTATAGCTCCGCCCCAGCAGCTTCCCCTCAGATTTCAACCATCTTCTAAGCAGTTGGGATTCCTCACATTTCTCTCCCGAAAGAAAATTGACATTTCCTCAAGAAAATGTGTTCTTCAGTTTTCGTCGTTCGGTTCCTTCGGCGCCGAAAATACTTCAGTTTTCATCTCCATTACGGAAACTTCAGGACCGAAGAAATCCTTGTTTAGGCCATGTGAGACCTGCGGCCTGAAGAATGTCTATGAGGGAGACAGGCACTTACTGTCTTTACCCAAACCATTCGGCTGAAGGATACGACATCTGCCAAGGGTTCTCTCAGAAGACCCTTCGCGACAGAAATAGACGCCTTATAAGTTGGCTCAATGAAGGGGCTTAACCGGTGTCAGAGGTTGGCTCGTCACGGAGTGGCAAAGCAACCACTCCCTCTGACAAGAGGTCGCCATCATGACAGAGGTCTAAGTCAGAGGAGCCAGCGGCGAAAAAACAAGCGGAGGACAGGTTGAGGCTAAATCTTCTTCGGCCCATGACAAGGCCAAATACTCTTTGCCTCTTAAGAAACCACTATCCAGTGGTGACGAGTCCCACGCAGGGTCCAAGCACTCTTCTAAGACGAGTGTGTCAAAGTCTCTGTCAGACAAGCCAAGAGAGAAGGGCTTGCACTCATCTTCGAAATCCACGGACTCGTCCCGGAAATCTCTGTCGTCGACGGACAAGCATAAAATTCGACAGACTACAACATCCTCAACCTCGTTGGTGAAAACATCTACCACAACAAGCACTAAGAAACATCACTCGTCGTCAGGATCACAAAGCTCTTCCTCTGGCCACGAGTCCTCTTCAATGCATCACTCATCGGCTAAATCGTTGTCCAAACTGTCATCTACGACAGCATCGACCACAAGGACGTTGACAGCATTTTTTCATCACTGTTTACGTCTCGTCTCCAGTCGACGACCGCCTCAACGACGACTACCTCTTGTCGACCACCACCTCGACGACAACCATACCGTCGACAGCCACGCCGTTGACGACAAAGAAAAAATTGCCAGCTGAGAAGCCGATGCGTACATCGTCCACCAGGCTGGAGGTTTCAGAAATGGAAACCAATATATTGTCCCCTAAAGGTACATTAAAAACCTCATCTGGGGCTGCAGAACAGCACGACCAGACTCCTCTGGAAATGTCCCCAATTGTCAAGCCAGAAGATATTCCTCAGCACAAGATCACATCTGACTTTCAACCCCCTCCATATGAATGCCAGGGGGTGTTTGAATCAGATCCTGAGGAAGAAATGTTAGAGGTTCCCATCCAGGAACCATTTACAGTTATGGACATACCTATAAGGTCTCACGCACCTTCCTTACCATCTACATCGGTAGGAACAGGAGGTAAGCAAACCCAATAGTCTCTCATAAATCCTCATTCCCTGCTATCCATGCAGTTCCTTTCCACACTATAATCTCTACTAGGTCAGCTTGATGCCAGACTTACTCTGCATCATGCTCCAAAAATCCATCCTTATGAAGACCCACAGGTTATCCCTCCACAAAGGGAGACATCTTACCCCTTTCAACACAGGCACCCTAGGAGTCAATCTCCTCCTAGACCTCCTCCTCCACCCCCACATGCTTTTAGTTCACGAAGGAGGGAACAAGAAGAGGGTGAATTAGTCAAAACACCCCAGGACATAGATCCTCGAGGTACAACTTCCAACGCCTCCTTGTCTCCTAGCAGAGCTGACACATGGGATACGGATCCGGACCAAGACGCACTGGCAGCCCGGCTCAACCTTCACCCCGGAGGATATTGAAGTGTTTCACTCCATGATGGCGAAAGCCTGTCAGGAGTTTGGCCTAATTCCCGAAGAGGAGAGAGATTGCTTCCTCTTCGATCATATTGGGGAAAAGAAGGAAATCCATTTTTTGCATTCCTATTCTCGATCATGTATGCAGGGGGGCCTCCGTACCATGAAACATCCCTTTACGGAGCCGGAGGTGAAAGGGAGATTGGAAAAGAAATTTAAGGCTCCAGATTCCACTCCAAATTGCCTTACGTCAAAGCCAACGCCAGAGTCAGTGGTCTCAGCTGCTGCAAGCCGCAAAGCTAAGACACAACACAAGTGTGCCACTCCTCCTGATAATGAAAATAGAAAATTGGATGCCTTTGGTAAGAAGGTTCTCACCATTGGAGCCACTACGGTTAAAGTGGCAAATTCCCTGGCTATTGTTGCACAATACGATTGTGAAATGTGGCACCGTTTGGCCCCTCTATTAGAACACCTGCCAGAACAACAAAGAAAAGAGGCTATGCTGTTGGTGCAAGAAGGATAAGAGGTGTCAAATCACAGCATCAATGTATCTATAGATCTGGCCTAAACCGGCTTTAAACAGCTCAACAATGGTGTGGTCCTCAGACGCCAGGCTTGGCTCCTCTGTACAGACTTTGGCCAAGAAGTACAGCAAAAGGTTGTGGATATGGAGTGCGAAGGTGACAATCTATTTGGCGACAAAATAGATGGAGCCCTTAAGGCCATGAAGGCAGATGTCTCACACGGCTAAATCTCTTACAGCTCTACAAAACAGGAGATACTTTTGCCCCTTTCGTTCCTTTAGAGGAGTCTCAGGCAACTCAAAATTCTCAAGCTCCAGGGACAGCGAGGGCTACAGTAGCCCCAGGTGTTATTCTCAGGGCTACAAGCACGGTTTTCAGTCTTCCCAGCGCACTAGAGATTTCCAAAGGCAAAGGAAGCATGGATCTTCCTCCTCCCAGAGAGGTTGCCAGAGTAAGACACAACAATGACTGCCGCAAGGAAAGTCACATGGGGGAAATGTGGCGTTCCACCTCAACGAGTGGCTATCTGTAACTCTGGACAGATGGGTGCTTGATGCTATCCAGTACGGCCACTTGTTGGAGTTCAAGCACCCAAAGTTCCCAATTCCCCAAATAAAGGTTTCTCACTCACACCATCACATCTTACGACACATGCTAAGGAAAAGCGCCATTGAAAAGGTGTCTCTTTTAGCAATAGGAAAGGGAGTGTAATCAAGGTACTTTGTGGTAATAAAAAACAAATTGTGCCTGATTTTGGACCTATGGCTACTGAACAAAAACATAAAAACAAAAATTCAAAATGGTAATGCTCCAAGAGGTAATAAGAGCTGTGCAGCCGTAGGAGTTCCTTGTTGCCCTAGACCTCAAGGGCGTGTACTTCCATGTGCCAATACACCCAAGGCATCGGAAATACCTCTGGTTCGTAGTAGGCGAAAACCATTATCAATTTTGTTTCTGCCATTTGGCCTAAAATCGACAACCAGGACATGCACAAACTGCATAGCTCCAGTAGCAGCCTTTCTTCGCAAGCAAGGCCACCATGTTTACCGATTGGTGAATTCGAGGAGCCACATACCAACAAACCTCATAGTCCCTCAACAAAACAAAGATGCTTCTCCAACGTTTGGGCTTTGCTATCAACTATACAACATCCTGTAACGTTCCCTCAAAGAACTTGATTTTTCTGGTCAAACCTTCTGCAAAAAGAGTCAAAAGATTGCTAGCTCTTGTCGACTCATTTACACAAAACAAGCTGGTCATAGTCCGCTCTTACATGGCTCTTCTGCAAACCATGTCCTCCTGCATTCCTCTCATTCCCCATTGTCGCCTTCACATGCATCCAGTGCAAAAATTACTCGCAACCAGAGGGTCCCAAATCTAGGGCTCCTGGTCAGACAAGGTAACGTTCAACCGGGCCCTGTCAGACAATCTGAAATGGGGGACACAACCCTACAACATCACGAAAGGAATGCCACTGGTGGAGCCAAATTTCCAACACACCATTGTGACCGATGCCTCCCAAGTGGGATGGGGTTCACACTAAGACCAGCACCAGGCCAAGGGCCTCTGGTCACCCGAAGAAACCTTAATACACATCAATATACTAGAGTTGTGGGAAATACACCGGGCTTTCTCCACCTTATCAAGAACTCAATGGTACATGTCTTCACCGACAACACAACCGCAATGTTTTACCTATGGAAACAAGGTGGAACTCAGTCAGACACCTTGTCCCAGGAAGCACAAACCATCTGGCACTGGGCCATCCGGCACAACATCCTGATTCAGATTTTACACTTACCAAGGATGCAGAACAAGCAAGAAGATACCCTCAGCAGGGACTCCCCGCAAAGACACGAGTGGCAACTACACAACATCAACATAAACAGAATTTTTTCAAGGTGGGATCGTCCCACTCTCTTTGCCAGTACCGACAACAGACAATGCCAAATATTCGCCAGCAGGATTCTGCATCCGGATTTTCAAGACGACGCATTCTCCTTCCCTTGGAACGGGTGTTCGCTTACGCATTTCCTCCCTTTACCCTCATAAGAACCACCATACAGATGATACGCAAGGCTCCTTGCAAGGTAATCTTGATAGCCCCGTATTGGCCCGGGCAGACCTGGTTCTCCGACCTGCTCCAGTTGACCGTGGACAAGCTGATTCATCTTGGCTCCCAGGTGAATCTTGTATCCCAGAACAACAGGATGATCTTTCATCACAACTTGGGCTCTCTTAAGTCAAGTTGATGGCATGGCTCCTGACCACTCTGAATTCGGAAATCTGAATATCCCTCAGGACTGTCGCTGCATCCTTGCGGCAAGAGCTTCATCCACCAACATCTCCTATAGCAGAAAGTGGAAAAGCTTCTGGCATGGTGTGCACTACAACATGATCTGCAACCGCTAGCTATAACAACGCAACAGCTCCTTCCTTAGCTGTTGGAATTGGCTACAGAAGGTTTGGCGGTCTCGTCTATCAAAGTGCATTTATCAGCAATCTCCAGATTTACATGGAAAAGAAGATCTTGCCCACTGTACAGTGACAGGCTAATCAAACATTTCTTAAAATGCCTTTTCCACACCTTTCCACGAGAAAAAATGATTCCACCTGTATGGAGCCTGAATCTAGTCTTAGCAAGTTTGATGAAGCCTCCATTCGAACCCATTTCTACAACCCACATCAAGTTTATAACTTGGAAAGTGGCTTTTTTGGTGGCCATTACGTCTTCTAGACGTGTTTCAGAACACAAAGCCTTGGTTATTGATCTTCCGTACCTACGCTTCATGAGAGACAAGGTAGTTCTCTACACTAACCAGCATTTCATTCCTAAGCTACCATCTGAATTTCATAAAAGTGCTAACATCACTCTACCTACATCTTTTCCAAATACCACTTCACCAGCAGAAAATGCTCTGCATGCTCTGGATGTCAAAAGGGCATTGAAATATTATTTGGATCGCACAAAGTCTTTCAGATCCTCTAGGCAACTCTTTGTAGCCTTTGGTCCATCCAACAAAGAAAAGTCCATCTCCAAACATGGCATTTCAAGATGGGTTTCATCTACAATATCCTTCTGCCACTCTAAAACCAACAGGCCATTACAATCGGCCCCTAGAGCGCACTCCACTAGGTCTACAGCTGCCCCAGCGGCTCTCTGGTCTGGAGTTCTAATAAGAGGCATTTGCCAAGCGGCTACATGGGCGGTGCCCCACACGTTCACCAGGCACTACTGCTTACACCAGCAACACGTTGAAGATGTGCAGATGGGACGAGCAGTCCTTCCGCGACTGTTCCAGTAAGATAAGCCCCACAAACTTCCAGGGTTATTGCTGTTCTCTACCTTAAAGATGTATCCTTTCTGCATTAATGTACAAGTCTTCATAATATCTAATTTGTGTTTGCCTGGTTTACACCTCCAAGCATTTATACTGCTACAAAATCTATTCACAGCATGTGAATCCATGAAAGATCCAATTCCGTCGAAGGGAGTAGTTTCTTACCTGTAACTCCATTTCTCCAGGGTTGGTATCTTTCATAGATTCATATGCGCCCTCCAGCCTCTCCCATTCAGGTAAACATCCTTTAAAGGTCATCCTGCAGTTGGAGTGGTTAAAATCTGAGAGGAAGCAGCTGGGGCGGAGCTATACACTCAACGTCCCATTGGTGCTGCCTAAAGCACCCATAATGACGTTGATGGGACACTCAAGGCGTCAACGTTTTTTCCATAGGAAAACTACCAAGTTAAAGTTACCGGGGTTTCCCAGCCTGATGTGGGGGAATATTCAAAGCATGTGAAACCATGAAAGATACCAACGCTGGAGAAATGGAGTTACAGGTAAGAAACTCCTTTTTCCTGAACGTGTGGGTCTCTCAAACCAGACATAACCCAACCAATTTGAAGACTATGCTTTAAAGGATGCACTGAATAATCAAAGACTACGAGCATTGTGTTTGGAGCCACAATAGGTCAGCTGTCAGGATCCATCAGCGCTGTGAGTGGCACTCACGATCACAGCTTAGAGTCCATCGCCCCATGCTTCCGCATGGCGTTGCAAGTTGCCTTGGCTACTGCTTCACGTACACGTATTGTGGAGGTACGCATCCCATCACACAGCGTTAACGCTTGACATCAGCGATGATACCGGACGTTGAACCAATGGCATGGCCTCCTCTATAATCACCCAGAAATCAGTTTCTCCGGAGGATCATAAACTGTGCTTCTCAAAACAGTTATGGTCTGCCCTGTACAGAGTAGCTTCTTGTTTGATTCTGTTTTACCTCTTCTGCTCTGGATCTCAGCCCATTTGGATATCGAGTTTGTCTATATTGTGTGACTTTTTCTGGATTCAGTGTCGTCTCATGTTATCTCTCCGGTCTTGTCGGCATCCTGCTTTCTCAATTGTTTTCCTCGACTTCAGCCATTTAGTATTTTAGATGTCTCTGATATTCTTTTGTGCCCAATTGTTTTTGGGAATCCGATTCTTTTTGTGACCCAGCCTTCTTGCTCAACCTATACCATCATGACCAACCTGGAACCTGTTACCCATGTTTTCTGGAGCCTACTGATTTACTGGTGTGTTCGCATGCATCTGACTAGGTCCCTGCAAACTTGTCCATATTCCCGTACGTGCAGGGAGTCCTACTGGAAGGATCGATTGGGGGTTGGGAGGAACCTGAGGCGGGGTTGACAGATTTTGAAAAACTCAGCTCCCAAGACTAGATGCAGGCGTGACTTAGGGAAAGAGATTGACAATGCCTTATGGACATTGATGTGTAGAAGGGTCGCTAGCCCAACGGCCTCCCTGTAACATAGGCATCAGGCCCTAAAGGTTTTTTATAGGTGGCACCACCAACTGTGTTAGAAAAAATGGGTAAGGGGTATGATCCGGGCTGTTGGAAATGTGGGGGGGGGGCAAAGGTGGACTATGGCCACATGTGGTCGGGCTGCTGGGGGTGCAAACATATTGGAGTGAACTTTTGTCATGGATTAATTGTGTGGAGGGGATTAACAGGGATCCCTCTCCAGTTACTTCTTTTTGAGGTGATAACGGAGTTCGAGGGGGGTGGGCGGGCATACATATGCTGATGGTAATATTGGTGGGAGCTAGATGTCGCTTTGCCCAACTGTGGAAGAACCCACAGATGCTGATGGAAAGGGAATGGATGGCAAAGGTGCGAGCAATATATGATATGGAGTGCCTGACACATCATATTGATGAGGCACAAATTAACAGAGTGCCTATGGGTACCCTTTTTCAAGAGATATGGGTGCTGAAGGTTGGAAGGGAGGTGTGGGGACACGTCAGTGGCTTGCCATATGGTGCTGTTGCAAGGCCCCTCCACCCCCTCCGAGGACTGAGCTAAAAGGGCACTAAATGATAGCCGGATGCGGTAACTCATGGAGATGCACGGATTGAATGTGGGACACTCGTCCGGCTGGCCCGGGAGCCCCCAAGACTGTTCGCCCGAAGGAAGGTTATCCTTTTGAGAGGGAGCATACCAGAGGTTATGTGAACTTGCTGCATATGGGGGGGGGGTTAGGGTGGGGGGAATGTAGAGGGTGGACTAAGGCAGGAGGGGGAATGTTGAAGGGGATATTGGGGAATGCTGAATGTTGTTTAAATTGCAGTTATTTTAGACTTGTTCAAAGTTCAAAACTTTTGTATGTGCCAGAGAGAAGGGGGTTAATTAGGACGGAACTGTATAATGGAACTGGGCATATGCAAAGGCTTGAGTTGTTGTACTTGAAATGCTAATAAAGTTCAATTTTCATTAAAAAAAATAATGTCTGTGTCCAAAACCTATACTTTCCCTCACAACTAAAACTAACCAATGTGGAGGGATGTCAAAACCAAAAGAAATAGTGTTCAACTCAATGTTCGAGCATCTTCCAGCTTGTGGCTTTCTTTCAGCTCCCCTTCCCCAAGTATAAGAAAGTTTCCTTTATCCTTGCAACAGTCGAGAGCTGCCTCGACTACCCCAACTCCTAACTCTGGAGTATTTATGAAAGCTCTGCAACTGAATCCAATATCTATAGAAGCTTATCTTCCTCCAATAAATAGAGCTGCGGTTCTTAATATTTTTCATTCAGTCGACGCTTTAAGAGTAATCTGTTGAGACGACATTTAAATAGTTGATCAGATTGAACACATTTCAACTAGTATTTCAAACATATGGTTTAACTGATGCAACACTGGATTATATTCTCAAATACGAGGCTGAGTTATATCGACTCGGGTATGTTTGTAGTACTGTGAATATAACTCCTGCTAAACTTAGACATTGTAAAGCAGTCGCTGTCAATCAAAAAAGCAAACAAAGCATGTCTATGGCTAATATCGTAGATACTCCTTTAAGGAATGATGGTTGTAGCGCCGTACTGATATATGGCGGTACCACTACCAATTCTATCTCTAACGCAACATTCTACCAAGGTGGCAGCATGCATAGAAATAGACCTAAAAGATCTGAGGGTACTACGGTCCGCAGGGTGTTTGAGCCCAAAGGCTGGCTACTGGCAGTGGCTGCCTTCTGTATTCATATCTAATTTCTCCTCGATGTGCTGATGACACTAAGATTTTATGCTCCTGGAATATGCGCAGATTTTCTCATCTCTTTGGGGATGATGGTTTATGGTCAGCAATGGATTTATTTTCAGTTACGGTATTGCAGGAAACATGGCTTACTGAGAGAATGCATTTGGATGGACGCACTACATGTCAAAAAGTAGCTACTAAATGTCGCTTCAGACGACCAAAGGGCGGTTTACTGATCTCGGTCAGGTGCCCTTGGTCTCTTGCTGAAGTGTCTGGACCCTCACCTATGGTTCTAGCTGCTAAAATAAGAAAGTTTCATGAAAAAGTCTCAAGATTACCTTTCTCCAGTTCAAGATGATAGTTCAAAATCAATTCTCAGGGTACCCTTCCCCAAGTTCCAAGCAACAAAGTTCACAGAAAACAGAGACCTTGAGGCTTCGTTCTCAAGACCACACAATGTAGCTCTTCAAGTCTCAGGGTTCCCTTCCCCAAGACTTCATCACAATGTCTTTGGGTTTTCAATATTTAGGGTTCACTGGTCTAGGCGCAGTTGTCAGAACAAACAGTCCACATCACAGGTCGCACAGCCAGGATCCATGAGACTCGGCCTCTTGGATTTACAATCTTCTGACTTTTCCTTGTCAGACTCTTGGCTTTGCCAGCACTTATCACAAATCCTTTCCAGTCTTGCGCTTGGCACACTGCACTCATTCATCAAAGCTCCGTTTAAGGGTGTTTTGCTCACACCCACCTTCTTGTGACTGTCGCACTGTAATTCGCTTTCACACAGGCATTTAAATTATTCACTTTATTTGATTGGCTCATGAAGGTTTTTATTCCATTTGACACTTATGATACTTAATTTCAGGGTTTCATTCAATCCAGCATTCGATAAGCAATTACGCTGCTTAATTGCAAACTTCCATTTAGTTCTGTATTGAATGTGCATTGGTTTAGCTGGATTTTAAAGTTCCATACAATTCGGTATTCAATAAGCATTGCTTTCGCTTAATTTTAAAGTTATATTTAATTTGGTATTCAATATGTATTTGTATGTGCGCCCCGGTCGTTGTACATCCCTGCTGACAATCACTGGCTCATTGCGTCTCCTTCTGGTGGTTCCCTCTGCTTCTCCGTCACTGATGAAGCCGAGAAACTCCCCCTCTTGAGCTCTGCGTGTCTCTCTCTCTGCACGCCGGCAACCGGAATGCCTTTCCAGACGCAGACAACATCCCTTTTTCTTGGTGCTCTCTCGTAGCTCCTGCTGCCGATCCTCTGTCCCGGAGGCTCCCAGACTTGCCATAGTTACAAAGCCTAGTGGCTATGGGCTGTGCAAGTCTTCTGGGGAATTTGCTGGCATCCTAGCTCCTTGTCCGGTCCCATTACGGCTGCCTCGTCCGAAGCAAGGTCCCCTGCTGGTCTCTCCAACACTGGCCTCCCAGTTGCTCCCTGTTTCTGCTCCACTAGTCTGTCTTCATACACTTGCAGCCCCTTCACAGGCTGCAGGTGTGGATATCTAATGAGACTTGCCTGACCATAATTAAAGGTACATGCCTGACCCATATAGCTCCTTGTAGGCATCTTCCTCGTCCCAGTACTAAAGTGGTGAAAGGGTGTAGTGTTCATTACTCTTAGTTGCTGCTTCTTCTTCGTCCCAGTACTGTCAAGTGTTGTATGTGGGAAAAGGAAGGGAACAGATTTACAAATAACATAAAGGTCCGGAAGTGTCTGGATGATTCTCAACAGGAAATGGGGGGATATCAGGTCTCTCCTAAGGGTAGCCCACTCCCAGCTCCCAAAAACCCTCAACCCAGGTGATCCTCCCTCATTTCTCCACCCCCAGGGTTGGGATCCAAGAGCAATTGAAATTCCCTGTCCACCTGAGAAGAGTATCCAGGGGACTTAGGAGTGAGAATACCCTCGGGTTTCTCACAGGAGTCACTACATCTCTTCTTGCCCAAAATGCCTAACTAAGAGTGGGAAATGTCAAGACTTGCCCATTGTACAGCCCTCCGAGACGAGTCTTGCACTCCCAGAGATATCATATGGCGTTGGATATATCCATTATGACTCATTCCATAGAGGCAAAGACACTGATCGCCATGTGGGCCTCCGGGAACTATATAGACATTGATTTAGCAAAACAAACTGGGATACTGACATAGAGGAAACTCCGGCCAGAGATTGTCAGGGTGGTTGATGGCTCTGTTCTAGCTTCTGGCCCTTTGACGGAAGAAGCTGTTCTGCTAACCAAAATTACCCAACAAGGGCATCGAGAGGAGATTATTTTTGATTTAATTGCCACACCCCTCTGTGGGGTTAACTTGGGTATTCCTTGGCCGCACCTACATACCACTGCAGTTGAGTGGATTCAGGGGACTCTTGTTCTTTTCTGATTGTCACTCCATTTTTTTAGTTATGCCCCTTATACCATACTCCTTATGTCAAACCTTTCTTGCTGGTTGTCATGAGATAGGGGTTATATTGTGGAACATCCCGGATCCCGACAAGGGCTCTGACGATGTATTCAGTGAAGAAAACTCACACAAGCTACCTCCCCCACAGACCGTAATATTGTCTGATTGATGTATTGCCGGAAACAAAGACACCCTGTGGTCGTGCATACTCCTTTACCCAGACCCAATATCAGGTCCTAGAAGACTATCTACATTCTTGCAGATGGTTTCATTTGTCATTCCCGTTCACCTGCCACCTATTTTTTTATGAATAAGAAGAAAAGTGTTTTCCGTCTATGATTTGTTTAACAGTATTTAAACCAGATCACCATTAACAACCTGGGGGATTCCAAGATGGCGGCTGAGCTGAGCAGACGTGCGTGAGCGGAGCTCCGTCTGCCAGCTCAAGGCCGCAACAGCAAGCACAACAATAAAGCATTGCCATGGTCATAGGAGAACGAGGACCCTGGCGGACACCATCCAGAGTAGTTAAACCTCCAGGAAAGCGGCGGCAACGGCACAGCGGGCCCCGCATTCATACGGATCAAGGAGCTTGCCCAGGGGAAAGGACCAGAGTTAGGACAGAGTGCGGGGGAAGGGCGGCCGTGCCAACGAGGCGTAAATCACGCCACCACGCAGAGGGGCTCGACCACCCCACTGGCGGCATCTGGCTGGACGAGAAGCACACCCAGCGAAAGTTTCCCAGCGGTGCGGTCGGAAGACTTGCCAAGCTCACAGAGTCGCGGAAGGCTGGCCCCCGGACAGAAGAGCGACTGCCTGGCGGAAACACGGCCGCCAGGGGGGGGGCGAGGACAGCCCCGTGGGCCTAGCGGCACACGCAGCAGCGAGGGCCCGGGGGGTGTGAGAGCTCACGCAGTTCCAACGGAGACAGAGCAGATCGGAGAAATGTGCGGGGGCGGGCTCTCCCTGCCGACACCCCGCCACATCCTACGAAGCAGCAAGGAGCAGCCCAGCTGTCCTCGCCACAGAGGAGGACCCAGCCCGAGCAGGGACGCGGAGGGAGAGCGTGTCTGCCCAACACTGCGCAGGCCAAGAAAAGGAGAGGTGAGGAGACAGGGGGGGGGGGCAAATAAGGCTCCATAGAAAGCCAACACCCTGGGGCACACACGGGGGCACAGGGGGAGGATCCCCACCTCCATAACTCAAAATGAACCGGCGAGCCCAAAGGAGAGGGATACCAGGTCTATGAAGAAAGGCACATAGGAGCAAAGGGCGACAGAAATCTACGCCTACAAACCCCAAAAGCCCCCGCAGTCGGCCGGAGGGGGGGCGCGCTGTAAACCCCCCCCCACCGCCCACAGGAACAAGCAAAGGGGGCAAGCGGTCCCTTCCTAGACACTGAGAGGGGCACATCACAACCCCAACAAGAAATAAGCAGAAGGAGGTTCTGCCCCCCCCCCCCCCCCAAGAAAATATAATACAAGACAGACACCGAGAAGTCTAGGAGTCAACACAAGTCTCGACAAGAAGCCACCTCCAGGTACTCAGGTACTGTCAAGGCAGATACGAGACAAGAAAAGGGATCAAGCGCCAGGGGGTCCTTCCCCCCCAGGGTTCAATCACAGGGCCAATGACAGCAAACCAAGCAGATCCTAGTCCCACAGGAAGGGTCCGTCCAACACTACCCACATGAAGAAATACAGGAGACAGGAAGTTTGGTGCACCATCATAACCCAGAAAGTGGCATATAGCAACACTGCGAGGAACACAAATCCTGCCGCCCAGGAACACACCGGGAAAGCACACATGTCCAAATCCAGGGGCAGGCAAGCACAAGCCGCGTCCAATAAGCAAAAACCAGAACAAAACTTGGAACACCTCTGGGGCAAGAACACGCAGACAAGCCAGAAAAATACCACGCAAAACGAGAAAGGGGAAAAAGAACGCGAGGAAGAAGACAACACAGACATGACCACCAAAGAAGACATGAAGGAATGGTTCAAAGAATTCCAAGAACAATTTATGACCTCCATGCACACCCAATTCGAAACTATGAAAGGAGAAATGAAACGGGTGGTCCAAGAGATGAAAAAAATAAATAGGGAAGCTGGGGGAACGGACAGACACCCTGGAGAAGTTAGTACAGAACCTAGATGAAGAAACGCAACAATATGCGGAAGTGCAGGAAAGATTAGCGAGACTCTATATCCAATATCCGAATCAAAAATATGGCAGAGACCGTGGAAGACAAGGACCTGAAACAAGTAGTCCAACAGGTCTTCCGAGACATCCAGGAAGAGGAGGATGAAGCTGTAATTCAGATCGACAGGATACACAGAGTAGGCCCTCGCCGCAGCGGCGAACCCGGCGCCCGCCCCCGAGACGTCCTGATCGCAGGGCATCATACCCTCAAAGAGAACAGATCCTACGGAAAGCCCGGACGATGGATCGCATCAGAATGAACGGCTCAGAAATACAGCTCTACCAAGATCTGGCACAATCCACACTCCAAAAACACAGGGAGATGTCACAAATAACAAAAGCACTGATGGCAAAACAAATACAATATAAATGGACCTTCCCCTTCGGATTATTATTCACGTGGGAGGGGAAACAAAGTATCACCTCGAGTGAGGAAGGAGAACGAATCCTGAATCTGCAAGACAAGGAGGGCCTACAGACCAACGAAATGGAACCGCTACAGGGAAAAAGGGCCCCTAAAGGCTGGACCACAGTAAACGCAAAATCGAGAAGAGCTACAGAAGCATCAAATCACAAACAAAGGTAGCAATCACAGAACAGCCGGACAACAACATTCACCAGACATCCCTCAAATCTAGCGACAAAAAAAGGCGACCACCGGTAAACATCTAGCAGCGGCGATCTGGAATCACACTGAAATCTGAAGAAACTCTAAGTGATGTTTAGGACTCCTCACGCCATTGTTATCCCTGAGAATAGAGAGCGCATGGCGCGGAGGGCTACACGTCCAAGCGATCATAGGGCCCATTGCCCTCCTCAGGGAAATTATAAGGGGGGGATGATGTGGTTCACATAGGGGGGTAGGGGCGGCAAAAGGGAAATCAAGGAGCGGATATAGCAAGGGGAAGGGAAACCCACCGGCAGGCTGCAAAGAAGCCATGGTAAGCATTCCAACAGCAGTGTACAAGACCCACAGGAACACACAAAAAGATGGGGCTGAAGATACTTACACATAATATCAGGGGCTTAAACTCCCCAGTCAAAAGGAAAAAAGTGGAGCACCAGCTACGGCAATGGAAATTCAACATGTTTCAAGAAACACACATACAGAAAAAAGATAAGGGGAAAATCCGACTAAAAGGCTACAATAGGATTATACAAGCAAACGACGGGGAAAATAAAAAAAAGGGAATGCTGATAGCTTTCCCGACTCCCTCAACGTCCAAATTCGAGAAACCCTGGAAGATGAGCAAGGGCGATTCATAGCAGCAAAAATTCTAATAGAGAATCGACATCTGACACTCGCAACAGTATACACTCCCAATACAGGCCAGGATGGATTCTTGATGGACACACTACACAAGCTGGAAAAAGTCACACAAGAGTAGATGATCCTTGCAGGGGACCTCAACCTGGCATGGAATCCAGGGAAAGATAGATCGAACCCTAACCTCGCACTCCAGGGTTCCCCGTCACAATCGCTTAGGAACACCATGCAAAAACTAGCATTAGAAGACGTCTGGTGGAAAATTAGACGCCCGGACCCGGGGTACACGTATCACTCGCACAGTCATGGCACAAGCTCAAGAATAGACTATATCTGGCCGTCGTTGAGTCTTCTAGGGGAGATACAAGAGGTAGAGAAGGGCCCCATCTCAATTTCGGACCACGCCCCCATTTGGATCTCGCTGCCGGCCATGCGCAAACAATCCGGCCTGTGGAGATGTACCCTTCCCGAGAAGTCATCCAAGACCCAGTGATGCGGGAAACAATCAGAGGCAACATTGAAGAGTACTTCGATCAAAAACACCCCGGACGTGGCCAAGGCCACAATATGGGAAGCCTTTAAGGCGGTCACGAGGGGTCACCTGATCGCTCTAAAAGCTCCGAAAGAAAGGCAATCCCGAAAATGGGAGGAAGAGCTCGAAAACAACCTCGAGAAGTTAAAAGAAATGACAAAGAAGCAAAACCAGAAACTAAAGAGAGCCTATAGACATGTACAGGGTCAATTGGAGGCGATCCGAACAAAAAGGGCGGAGAACCAACTACTTTATATGAAACACTGGTACTCCATGAAAGCCAATTAAGCAGAAAAACTGCTGGCGAGACAACTGAAAGGCAAACAACAAAGACAAACAGTATAGACACAGAGACAATAGTGACCAAGTGAGAACTCAATCAAAGGCCATAAAAGACATATTCAGAGACTATTACCGAGAACTATACTCAACGGACAAACCAAAAGTGATTAACCAAACAAACTATTTAAAGATATGAAACTCCCAACCATAACACCGGAGGAGAAAGCAGCACTTAACGCACAAATAACTGTGGAGGAAGTTGCAAAGGCGATAAGAGACCTTCCTAAAAATAAAGCTCTGGGCCCGGACGGCTTTACAGCCACCTTCTACAAAACATACGAGACGAGAGCGCCCTAAACCCGGTCCTTACAGAGCTTTTTAACACTTTCAAAGACTCAGCCAACATCACAAACTCAATGAACGAGGCAAAAATACTGGTCTTCCATAAGAAAGGGAAAAACCCAGAGGCACCAGGCTTGTACTGTCCCATAGCTCTAATAAACCTAGATGTCAAACTTTATACCAAAATTCTTGCCAACAGACTCACCCCCCTGCTCCCCAAACTAATACACCAGGATCAGTCGGGATTTATCCCACACAGAACAACCCACAACAATATCAACACACCTGATTGAGAAAGTTGGGATCACAAACACCCCAGCCGCCCTCCTGGCGCTAGACGCAGAAAAGGCGTTTGATCGCGTGGAGTGGACGATGCTCTTCAGAACAATGGAGAAAATGGACCTCGGCCAGACCTACATTGACATGATTTGGGCCACCAAACCTTTATAACCCACCAACAGCAAGTGAACGGGGAACTTCCGGACAGTTGCCCCCTCTGTCCTCTCCTCTACGCTATTTTCCTGGAACCGCTGTTGACAAAAATTAGGAACACACCCGAAATCAAAGGCATAACAATGGAAGGCTCAACTCATAAAACAGTAGCCTTTGCAGACGACATGCTGATCACCATTGGGGAACCGGCAGACACGTTGCCTCCATTAATGCAAACAATTGAAGACTTTGGCTGGGTCTCGGGCCTAAAGATAAACAGGGAAAAGTCGGAGCTAATGGTACTGGCAGGGGACAAACAGGAAATACAGAGGCGCACAGGGGAGCTACAACTCCGGGTGGCGGCAGATGGAATCAACTACGCGGGGGTCACCCTCACCAACTCAATAAAAGGACTATATGCAGGAAATTATGCGAATCTGCTAGCCAAAGTGAGAAAAGACCTGGACAAGTGGACCCCCTTAGCGATCACATGGTGGGGCAGAATAACAGTAATAAAAATGACAATACTTCCCAGATTACTTTACTACTTTTAGGCACTCCCAATCAGAATCCCGCCCACGTTTTTCAAATCACTAGTCAAAACGATAAATACATATGGCAGAACAAAACCCCCGAGACTCTCCAGCAGCGCACTCATTTCCCCTAAGTCAGAAGGTGGCATCGCACTCCCACACTTCCATAAATATTACGAGGCGCCCCAAGTGGATGAGAAGATATGGGCAGCAAACGACCGAGCGGTGGCAAGGAGAAGTCTTCAACATCTCCTATGGACCAACCCCGAGCAGAGACACCCAAATCTCAGTATCAGCGAGATCATGGGCGCATTACTCGAAATCTGGAACAAGGCGACAAAAAAAGAAACCTTGACAGTAAACCCAGCCCCCTTCATGCCGTTGATAGAGAACCCGGAATTCATCCCAGGCCCCGAGAAAGACAAGTTTAAAAAATGGCAAGACTCTGAATGCACAAAAGTGGGGGACATGTTTGAAGGCAATCAGATTAGAACATTCGCGGAATGCCGCACACTCCTGGTCCTCACGGAAAAAGATAAATTCCAATACGAGCAACTACATCATTGGCTCTCCACTCCAAGGATAATGCAGGCAGCAACGAGGGATTTGACCCCATTCGAATCATACATTATGTCACAGACGGAGACAAAATGTGTCTCAACATTGTACAAATTCATAAATGCCCAAGCGGAACACACAAAATGGTATTATATGAAGAGATGGGAAACAACGCTGGGGACGGAGATCACGAGAGATCAATGGGAATACGTCTGGCAAATCATACCCAAATGGACACGGGCGATTCAGCAGAGAGAAGCCTGGACGAAGATAATGCTCCAATGGCACTACACCCCAGAAAGACTGCATCAAATATACAAAACGAAACGCACCATATGCTGGCGGGGCTGCGAAACCGAGTGCACATGGCGACATATCTGGTGGTACTGCCTGAGATTGCAAGGCTTCTGGTCAGAGATAAAGACCCAAATGCTGCAAGAAATGTTTAAAGGAGCGGACCGCATAAAAGAAGAGGTGTGGCTAGGCAGCTTTTGGGACCCCCGAGATAAGACGATGACGAAGACCCAGAAGAGGAACTTTATGGGCCTCCTGATTGCCGCGTGGCTAACAATATCCCAAAAGTGGAAACAGACCACCCCGCCAACAACGATAGAATGGCTGCAGAGAGTTTGGCAGCTCATAGCAATGGAACACATAACATATAATATACAAGGGGCTCGTCAACATTTCTGAACAGACTGGGGGCCGGTGCTAGACTTCCTACAAAAGTGACTACATGCAACAATGGTGCCCACACAAAATCAGAATCCTGGACATGTTTACCTGAGGGATCATTCATGAAAGGACATACCACAAAATGGTTAAATATTGCCAACCGGTGGGAAGGGTGGAAGAGGGGAGGGGTGGTGGAGGCAGGGGCGAAGTTCAAGCCCCACAGTTTGTTGTCTTGGGTTTTCATTTGTCATTGAATATAATAAAAACAAGTTTTAAAAAAAAAATAACTTGTACCCTAACCAATTAGTTTCAGTGTTGTTGGGTGCCTTGCATGCTGCAGTCCTTTTCACCAAATTAGACCTCTGAGGTGCTTATAACCTCGTAAGGATCCCCAAAGGAGACGAGTGGAAGACCACATTCCGTACCCGATAGTTTGAGTACTGTGTAATGCCACTTGGGCTACACAATGCTCCAGCAATCTTACAGCACTTTATGAATGTGTTCAGGCACGTGCTGGACCAATATGTCATAGTATACCTAGATTACTTCTTTAGATTTACACGCAAGCCATGTATGCAACATTTTGCAATGCTTGCGGGAAAACTCATTATTTGCGAAACTCGAAGTGTCAGTTTCACTTTTCTCGAATGGAATTTTTGGGATTCATTCTCTCTCAAGATGGGGTCCATATGAGTGATGCAGGCTGTTTTGGACTGTCCGCCGCCCTATATGTCTCACGTCCACGCAATCATTTTTAGGTTTTGCGAACTTCTATTGATAGTTCATTTTTGGTTTTTTCTCGCTTGCTGTCCCTTAACCGACCTTACCAAACCATCATTCCTTTTGTATGGTCTAAAAGGCACAAGCTCCTACAGTACCCCAATCCAGCCTGGCCTTTTAAGGTCGAAGCAGATGCTTCCAGTGTGGCTATTAGGGCCATGATTTCACAGAGAATTCACCCAGTTGCGTTCTATTCCCGAAAGCTAACCTCTGCAGAGTGCAACTAATCAGTACTTGAGTTGGAACTACTAGCCATCAAGTCACATTTAAGGAATGGTGCCATCATTTATTGGGAGCACACCATCAAGTAACCATATACACCGACCATCGCAATTTGCAAGCCCTAGCCTCGCTGCAATGAAGCAGGTTGGCAACCATTTTTTTCCTATGTTTAATTTCGTGATTGTATACAGACCACTGCTCGTCAGAGGAAAGCAGATGCCTTGTCTAGAATACCAGACAACAAGGAGAATACTGATGCATCCCTTTCTGTTTTAGCTGTCATTTCATGTGCGTATGCACTCTACCTCCTTACTCTCTGCAGTATATTCTTGGATTATTCTCCATCAGAAAGAACTCCACAAACTCCAGGCAACAACTATCAATGGGTTGCCGTATGTAAAAGGGCAACTGTATACACCATTGGAAACGGGAAAACAGTGGGTATTGCAATGGGGACATGATTCCAAGACCACAGGTTATCCCAGAGAACAGAAGACATATGAATGCCTTTGAAGATGATGTTGGTAACCAACCATAAAAAAGACAATAACATGCACTAGCTGTGCCCAGAGAAAGAATTCCATGGTTAAACCGGTAGGCTTTCTATACAAAAAATGCTGATGCCCCACAAGCCCTGGTTTATGATCCCAATGAACTTTGAAGTCCATTATTTCAATACAATATGGGTGACAGCAGACTCTTTTACTAGGGCAGCATGTTCATTCCATGCAAATGCCTCCCATCGTCTCCTGCACTTGCTGATTGGTTCCTTCAGCATGATTGATGTTTTGCCTTCCCTTGATCATTGTCTCAGATCTAGGCCCTCAGTTTACCTCCAGGTTTGTGAAGGCTTTGATAGTTCTGGCAGGCATCAATGCCTGTTTTTGTTCAGCTTACCATCCGCAGACGGATGGATTAACCAAATGCATAAACCAATCCATGGAACAGCACTTGCATTCACTATGTTTGCAATACCAAGACACATGGCTTGATTATTTATTATTTGCAGAATTTGCCTACAACAATTCAGGGCATTCCGCTACGCGACGTTCTCCATTTTTTGCATTACATTGGCAACATCCCTGTACCCTGCCAAAGGAGGCACTAATTATTTTATTGGCTCCTGCTGCGAAAGACTGTTGCCTGCAAAAACAGCACTCTATGGGACAACAACTACAGGATGCACAAGAACAGATGAAGGAAAAAGCTAATAAATGTTGTCAGCCTGGTCGTGACTATGCAGCAGGGGATCATGTCTGGCTTTCTACAAAGCATCTCTGGCTTCCAGAGGTTAGGACGTTACAGCCCTGTTTTATTGGGCCATATCTGGTGCAGAGTGTTTTGAATCCGGTAACAGTTAAACTGAATTTACCCAGCACTTGGCATATTAATCCTGTTTTTCATGTTTTCTTATTGAAACCATGTAGACCGGTTCCACGTCTACCTCGACGTCCACCTCGGCAATGGTACAAGAAACCGAGGAACATGAAGTAGCCAGATTGTTAGAGTTCAAGCTACTTTAAGGCAAGGTAATAAATATTGTCAACTGGAAAGTTTAAGGTCCAGACGACTGCACATGGGAGCCACTGGAAAATATGCATGCATTACATTTGCTGTGAAGTTCCACACACAGAGGTCGGATTGCCAGCGAGTTCCGCGGGCTTTAAAAGAGGATCCTGTCAGGATCAGTCAGCACTACAATCATGGCCTGCAGTCCATTGTCCCTGTTCTTCCACCTGCCATTCGTAGTTGCTTGGCGACTGCGTTATGCACACGTATTTCAGAGACAGCACGCATTCCGACACACGAAATCAACCGGATGTCGAGCCTGTGGCGTGGCCTCCTCTGTAATCACTCGGAAATATGTTTCTCTGGAGGATCATGAACAGTACTTCTAAAAACAGGTACATTCTGTCCTGCGCCAAGCAGCTTCTTGTTTGTTTTCTGGGTTACCTCTTCTGCTTACGATCTCATGTTTGGATATGGAGTTAGTCTATGTTGTGACTTTTTTTCTGGATTCAGTGTCGTCTCGTGTTATCTTTCTGGTCTTCTCGGCATCCTACTTTCTGAAGTGTTTTCCTGGGCTTGGGCCATTTAGTACTTTGGATGGCTCTGATATTCTTTTGGGCCCAATTGTTGCTTTGTTGGGAATCTAATTTTTTTGTGAACCAGCCTGCTTGCTCCACCTATGCCATTGTGGCCTACCTGGAACCTGGAATCTGTTTCCGATGTTTTCTTGATCCTACTGCGTTACTAGTGTGTCCGTGTGCCGTCCAGCTAGGTCCCTGCAAACTGTTTACCCCTGCACTTCTTGCAGCGGTATGTGCGGAGGCATGGGGATCGTTCAGGTGGTTTTCCTGACCTATGGACCTAATCTTTACTCAAGAATTTTGTAAAGCAATCATCTATTGGCTCTGGCATCGGAACAAGTCTTCTGGAATTCCAGGTGAGTGCTTACTTATCGTTGTGTGTGAAATCATAGAAGAACAAACTGTGCAACATATCCCTAGTGAAACTATTTTTTATTTGTTTCCCCTTCTTTAGTTGGAGTAGGTGTCCAATGGGGCCTGTATCCTGGCCGCTGGTTCTCAATTCCCTTCTTTCCACCCAATCCCTCTACTTAGAGCGTTAATTTAGATCACTGTTAGTGATATTGGGAGAAAAGCATACACTGTCTCCCTGGAAGTCCACGGAACTCTAACATCAGCTGAGCATTTGTTTAAGTCATTGGGGATCCTTACGGGTTTGCCGGTAACCTGCCCGTACTATCAGCGGGTTACCAGCAAACCCGCCTTAAAGTTACCGACGCTTGATAACCCGGTTTTACCCGGATATTATGGATGCCGGCAATGGCAGTAAATTCCCATTCCATGGAATCCATGGAATGGGTTTCCCGCAATCACCGGCACTGGTAGAACCAGTGCCGGTGATTGCAGCCATTATATGGCGGTTGGGGCCTAAAATCCCAGCAGGTCAGGCCTGCCCCGGTAGTTCACTGCCCCTACTGGCAAACTCTGAGTGTGCTGGTCCATTAAAAATGCCAGAGCCGGTATTACTGTCATTTTTACTGAACCGGCACACCTGTAATGACCCCCATTGACTTGAACCATGCATATTAACCAAGTGTGAAACCCAGCAGATACGTGAACGACATATGGAGAGCAAAAATACTGATGTGCCGTAAAACATGGTTGTGGTGTGCCCCGCACAGAAGGAAAGACAAGTATGAGAGTAAGCAACCACCTTTTATTATGCACCTCCCGACACTGACTTCACTCATACTAGCCGTAACCCTCAACTCCCTTGCTCGTGCACCCGAACTTCCCCAAGACAAGCTTCCACATTCTGCACATCCCCCTCCCCAAAACAGGAATAACCAACAGAAGATAATACAACCATGAAGGGAAAAAGAAAGATTAACTATTGAGACGTTGAAAACAACATGAACAGTGTAAACACTACTATGAAATTATATGATATGTCATTTATAATGCGCCTGTACACAACTGTTTGAGCGCACCAAGAGAAGGGAGGGAAGATGAGAAACGACAAACGATCTTACTAGGTCTTGTGTCATTCAGATTGTGCAAGTGTGACAATGAAAATGCAGGGGGAATGGAGAAGGGAAAGTGACAGGGAAAGGGAAGTGGAAGTGCAGTCAGGGCAGCATGGCTCTGAGTAAGTGCAGCATTGCTCTGAGTAAGTGCAGCCAGGGCAGTGCGGCTCTGGCTAAGTGCAAAGAGGCAGGGGATTGTAGGGCTACAGTTATAGCCCCCAAACAAATAACAGCACCTAAAGAAGAGAAATAATAACCACTGCAATAAGTGTGCAGAAATACAGCAGGGGTTAACGATAGGCCATAAGCTCACACCCCAGACATAACTGAAATGTCACGTTCTGCACTGCATCAGCCATATAATCCTTCAGCTTAATTGGAGTCAGGGATGTTGCTAGGTCTGGAAAGGATCCAGGGCTACGCTAATTTTTGAGACTGTCAGGACTGGGGGCTAGCTAACCTTTTTGGTTGTAACCCCTGAGCTTCTATCCGGGGCTACAACCAAAAGACCCGGGGCTATAGCTCCCTCAGCCCCCCCTAGCAACGCCTCTGATGGGAGTCATGTGCACCCTGCCACTCCACCTACGACCAACCTTATGTCCTTCAGGCTCTCCTACAACACCACTCTCCTCTCTATCGATACCTCCACACCTCAAAATGTCCTTCTGAGACTAGACTTCTCCACCATCTAAACTCACAACACATCTCTCTCGTGGGTATAGAACTTCTCCCTTGGCACTCAACCTCGGGTTCCGTACTACCACCATTACATAAACATGAATGTTTATCTGTACAACAGTATGATGCAGATCATAATCCTTTTTATATTGTTCCTAGCCCACACTCAATCCATGCATTACTTTCCTGCAACCTACATTGAATGCATTGGCCATATCTATCCATGCAGGACACAAACTCATTCCTGGATTTCTTCCTTTTAGTGACACAAAGGTGACACACTGGTCACTGAGTGAGGCATGGTACAGTAACTCCACACCATCTGGTGAACCACACTTCTCCATGGCTTGCCCATTTTCATCACCAGCTATATCCCTCCCTTGCTAACTATTTATCCTCTCCACCAGCCCATTGGCCTGGGGATGATATAGAGTTGTCCTAAAGTGCTTGATCGCATATTTCCTAAGAAACTCTTGCATTTTTCAGACGTGAACTGAACACCATTGTTAATAATAACTTGCTGGGGAAAACCCTCTCTAAAGAAAACTTCTTCCAAGAAACTTATTTCTCGCTTGTGGTTGCCTCCTTCACTGCCTACCACTCTACCCACTTAGAATGATAATCTACCAATACAAACACAAATCTGGAGTTCCAGCCCAAACTTTGCATTGGCTCAATGACACCAACTGCAACCTTGAACCAAGATTTACTTGGAACAGGAACCGGACACAAAAGAACATCTCTTCACTACTTGCTCTTGTCAGCCATGATTCATCATTGCATCCATACGGGGCCACCAGAACACATCCTGCAGTCTCTTTTTTTGTGAAGACTGTGTGACTACTCCATGATGAGCTCCCTCATCTCACAGAGTGCCACTACTTTACTTTTTCACCCCTCCTCAACTTTCCAACAATCACACACAACTAATTTCTTACTTCATGCCACCCATTAATTTCCTGATCCAACATTCCTCTATTGGGCCTTCCACGCAAAGTCCATTCCCTCAAGCACTTAAATACACACTGGGCCTCATTACGAATGTGGCGGAAAGGCAACAGCGCCGGTAGTGCTAGCGGGCCCGTTGTTACCTCTCTGCTACATTATGAGTTCTGCTTGACGGTGCCAGGCGTCATGCGTGGTCTGACCAGGCGTGCAGACCGGCACCCGCGAGCTGAACTCGTGATTGCACCTGCAGAGTTATTAACGGTGCCAGTGCAACCAGGCTTCTGACCCCCATTCTGTCATATAGGGCAGAATGGTGATCGGGAGGCCGGCCATCCCGGCACCCGCGAATGGGCAATTACCGGCCCATTCATCTCGTAATGGGCCAGTAATGGCCCATTCGTGGGTGCCGGGGCCGGTAGCGAGTTTGGCGGTAGCCGTGCCCTTAATAAGGGCGCGGCTACCGCCAAACTTATGAGGCCCACTGTCTTCCTCTTCAGCATGTTGCCATACATTCTCTTCAAATGCGGGTAGATTCAAACTCGCTATTAGTACTTCCTCATCCTTGCAATTACTATCACGCTCCTGGAATTCATCATGTGATTTCACTGGTAACCTTGATAGGCAGTCAGCTGCAGCATTTTTTTCACCAGGTAAATATGTCACAGTAAACATGAACTACTGCAGCACCACAACCCATTTAAATATTGTATAATTGTATGTGATATGTTAACACGTCCCCCTCATGAGAACAGTAATGGTATGTGATATTTAACCTCCCCCCGATAAGAACAGTTTATGGACTGTACTAACAGTGAATACACATCCCCACAAATAAAACCTGAAATAGTTAATCGTCCACAACACTGCTATGGCCTCCCTCTCAATGACAAGAGTATTTGCTCTCAGGTTCTTTCAGTGGTCTTGAATGCAAAAGCTATCACATTTTGACCCCTCGCTTCCCACTTGAGTGAGAGCAGCTCCTAAACTAATGGCATCAACCATGACAATGATCTTCAAACTGACCCAAAGTAGGTGCATAAGCAATGTCCATCTTAAATGTTCTGAAATGCTGTATCACATTCATTAGATCAGTGAAAGTGGACACCCTATTTTAACAAAGCTCTAAGGGGTGTAGACTTCAGTTGCAAAACTCCTCATAAACTTACGATACGACTCAGCCATCTTTAAAAAGGAACCTACTAGTTCTTTATCACTTTGGTGGCAGCAATTGTGCAAGCACCCACTCCGTTTCTCTTTAGGGCTTACTCCTGCAGCTGGCAATTAATATCCAAAGTAATCCACTTCTTTCACAGACAGCTTGTATTTGTTCCGTTGCGCCGTCATGCTGCATTCCCTGATTTGTCCAACACAGCATGCAAGCAGGTTTCATGTTGCACTATGTCAGTACCATAAACTAAAAAGTAATCTTGAAAAAGCATGATGTTGGCAAACTCTTTCAGGGTCCTTTGCATTACATAATGTAAGGAACTCATGGTTGCAACAGTAAAGACGGACACAAGTGAACACAGTTCAAGGGTGTTTGTTAAACTGTATTGGAAAAACAACTAATCTAAAGATGGGAGGAAGCGTCGACCATGAAATAATAATAAGGCAGTCTTAGTGGCGGTGCGTCAAAATAAAAAGGGCCTATACTAAGAAACCTATTGCCAAACCTTAAAACTAATACACAATGGCTGTGGGATGGATTTCAAGGAAAGAAAGAAGTGTTCTTAAATAATATGTCAGGATGCGTTAGCTTGGATCTCACCGTTACAAGTCTCTGTCCCTTTAAGGGAGGGGTGCATTCCGTATAACACTCACATCCCACGTTTTGAGCATGGGGTAAGATGGGATCTTGGAGCACAGTACACACTCAAGCTTTCCCCAGCACGAATTGACAGTTCCGTTCTAGCTTATCAGGAGACTCGTTGGCCAAGTCTTGTTTCTCTTGAAAGTGTCCTGTCTTGGAGGACCTGACTTAAATAACAAATAAAAGTTCCTTCAACAAAAATGAAACTTTGGGTGAGGATTGTTCATGGGCGTTGGTCCTTCTTTACTTTCAGCTTCCCTTCTCTGGGTTCACAACAGCTTTTCCTTCGCTAACAAATCTCAATGTCTTTTAAACAGTTCCTCGGTCGGGTTCACTCTTGTCAACACACTGTTTCTTGGAACTTTGGATTTACCCCATCTCATCAGCATCCCAAATGTTTACGGAATTTACTTCTTGCTTTCTTTATAGTTTGTAGATCAAAGGCTTTCGACTGTATAGGGATTTTGCTTGACCTCGTGTATGACCACTTTGACCTATCTTGGCGGCCCTCCTACGGCCTTCTGGTTTCTGTAGTTCTACTCCGATGGGGATCAACCAGAGTTTCTCGGAGCAGCACCCACGTGGTGCTGGTGTCCCTCTGCAGCAGGTCTCCCCTTTACAATTTTACAGGTACTTGAACTTTCTCACTTTGCGACTTTCATTTTTCACAGCCCAGTTCTCAAGTTCTTATTGAATCTCCCTTCGACTCACCGGCTGTAATGAACCGCTTGGCTTCCCTTTTCACTGGAGTCAAGGCCGGTACCACAGAAGCAGGAGTCTCCCTCGCTCCGGCTTATCAGCGTCGATATGCTTGGTGTACCGTTGACATGTGCTGCAGCACACTTGGGTCATTGTGCTCGGTGTTAGGTTTTTCTCAGCGGAAGGTTTGCAGGGTTTTGTTGAAAAGGCCAAGGCCGTATCTCACCTCGTTAGCCTCTCGATATTTGCCGCCTTTCTCCTCCTCTTGAACTGCTGGATCTGGATAGCTGTCTCCTCGTGCGGTCTGCCTTGCTCGTACTATGATCTCTTGCTCCATCTTTCAACCCTGTGGAGAAGGGAAAGGGCTGTCTGGCTTGTGTGATTCTGCTCAATTGCCTGACTTTGCCTGACCCTCGTATTGGGACATTTCAGGTAAATGGATCTGGTGTTAGTCCATTCTCTGGTGTGTCGTACGAAAGTGTTAGTGTCAGAAACAGGAGAGAGGGGGCAGTGGTTTTGAATGTCCTACGTGGTAGGATGGGGAAATGGTATTGAAAGAAGGGGGATACTGTGTCTCACCCATCGTCGTGCCACTCCCCGAGGCCCCCCCATCCAGGTGATGCTTGCTCACTGGTCCACCCCCAGGAACTGGATCCAATAGCGATGGCCGTGTCCTGGCCACTTGGATGACAGATCCCCAGGGACGAGCTAGGGAGACTCCTTCAGGTTTCTCACAATGCTGAAATGCTGCTGATGCTAAACCAAACGACATGCAGCAAAATGTAAACGCACCCATGGGGGTGATGAATGACGTCAAATGTTGACAATCGTCGGTCAAGCCAATCTAGTTGTATGCAGATGATAGGCCAATAACACGGAATACTTTTGCAACACCAAGTGTAGTCAGCATCTCAGAGGTCTTTGGTACAGGTTACCTGTATACCCATATTGACTTGATTGAGATCTCTCAGATCTACACAAATGCGCATTTCGCCATTTGACTTAGTCACGATCACAAAGGGCACAAGCCACTCTGATGCCTCTTTCTCTACAATCACATTTAGTTGAACCGATTTCATCAATTCTTCTGTAGGATCCCCTTGCATCTTCCGCTGGATGGGGTACACTTTGTGTAGGACAGGAACAGCCTTTTTCTTGAGAACAAAATGGTGTTTGATCTCCTTTAACTCACCTAATCTGTCTAAAAACAGCCAAGGAAATCTTTCAGTCCGCTTATCTTTCACCAGAGCTACAGTCACAGGCATGGAAGCAAATGCCTCAAATTCTTATTTGCAATTTGTCCTGCTCCCACCGCAGAAGGGATAATCCTTTTTTGGGGCCACATAAATCCATTCTTCACATCTGAGCTCCTTGTACTTAATAAACACACAGAACTTCCCCAGTAAGCAAATTCTCATATCTCCATATGCCACAGTGTCCATGTCTGGGGGTAACACATCGCTAGACTGTCTCCCCAAATGCTTATAAGTGGCAAATGATCATCCGTCATGACCCACTATCTATCTGCATATCAATGTGTACCCCATCCAATAGAAATGTATCAATGGGTTCCTTGTGTGCAGACGCGAGAGCTGCAATCTCAAACAGGTGTTTGTTGTTCATGCACCCTTCTTTTCCCAAGTTGTGAAGCAGGATCGCCTCCCTTCTAGAAGGCGAAAACCCTTCCGCTTCCTATAGCCACCAAATACATGTCAAATAATCTTTTCCACTTCTTCCACAATATCGGTAGAGTTATAAGCAACAGAGTGCTTTACAGAGGTATACAACAGTACAAATGCATAACTGAGTACTTTTCAGAGGTAACAACAGAACAGATATACAGCAGAGGTAGGATACAGAGGGGCACAGAGGAGGGGTACAACTGTACAGGGTGGCGGGGAGGAGAGGGGCGTCTACGGAGTCAGGTGGCGTAGGGGGGTCACGTGATGGCCTAGGTGTGGAGGAGAGACTCCTTAAAGAGGTGGGTCTGTAGTTCCTTTTTGGATTTGCAGAAGCATGGGGGTCAGTCTGATGCTGACTGGTAGGTAGTTCCATAGTGTTTGGGCATAGGTATAGAAGGCTTGTTTTCTGGTCCTTTGCTTTTTGCAGGGGTGGATTTCAAGTCTGCATGTGTCCTGGCTTCTGGTGGTGCGCTGTCTCCGGAGATGCAGCGTTTCTCCGCAAGGTAGCTGGGTGATCTGAGGGTGACTGCCTTATAGATGATGCAGCAAGACTTGAAGGTGATTTGTGCATGCAGTGGGAGCGAGTGAAGGTCGATGAGGGATGGGTTGATGTGTAGTACCCTGTTTTGCTAGAAATGATGGTGGGGGAAGACATGCTCACAGCAGCCATCTTGCATTTTGCTCATTTGCAGTTAATCTGAAACAACCAACTAAAAATAATTCGTCTCTGATCCTTCGTGTCCCAAGGTTTTATTAATTTTTATATTTAATTAACCTGTGAGGTTTATGTGCTTTTGTCTAGTTGAGGACGTCTATATTGCTCTGTGCAGCACCAGCTTCAGCAGTCTAGTTTATTTCTAAGATGGCCGCTGCTCCCCTACGCTCACGAGGCTTCGCTCCCAACACTTCACTGCCATCCGGCAACCTCATAATTTGGGGATTCCTTCTTCACGGGAAATGGTTGGGACACCTTGTCCACGGCTTCTCCTTGTGTGTGTGCTGTAGCAGATCAGAGTGCACAATATTACAAACACGCGTCCGGATTGTATCCCTCACCAGCGGAAGGAGGTGTCTTGCCAGTGTGGTGACCCTCACAGAAGGAAGAACATGAATAAGGGTAAGCAACCACCTTTTATTAGGCAACTCCTGACACCGACTTCACTCTTCCCAACCGTCAACCTCACCTCCCTTGTGCCCCTGAACCTTCCCACTGACCGGCGTCCACATTCTACAATTGTCTAACTCTCTGGTTGGTTTGGGCAAACAGTCTATTTGCATTGCGTCTATTCATGTTTTTCTTCTTTTGGGAGCCATGGGCTGCATTACATTTCCCTGCCTTTCTGGACCGGTTTTGTGACATCACTGGGTTTTAATTAGTGTTATGCCCAATGAATTGCATAACATGGTAGGACCCCAGGCTAGGTGATAATGAGTGATAGGGTGGACTAACCAATGGCTTTGTTGACAGGGCTTGTTAGTTGAGACTGAGTTTGGTTACTGTGGTGGTGCTAGTGAAAAGCTATTGGTTTCTGAAGGACACATTATGCCCCTAGAATAGGGGTTTCTTCTTTGCAGAAGATGATGGGGCTTTGTTTTCCAGGTGGAATGCATTCCCTCCTCCCAACCCATACCTACCATGCAGACTTATTGGTTTCAAGGGGGAAACTACTTTGGTATGTAGCTTAAGTAGAGCCCGATGTGAGGCTTTAGCGGCAGTGAGCTGAAGGTGGTGACTGAACTGTTAAGATGTGCCCCAGAACTCATTCCATCTACGCAGCTCCCCTAACAACTTCTGAGGCAGGAGCAGGGTCCTCAATGCCCCGTGGTGCAGGGAAGTACCAAGAGCCTCCAGCAAACTTAACCCGTTCGATGATCGCAGCCGCTATCTGCATGCCGGATGGGATGTCGACATTGCCTGGCTGCGGAGCGGCATACAGCCACGCCCTCTCCAACTGGCCTTCCGATTGGTCTAAGCAGCTGCCACACCATTCAGCCAGCATGCAGAGCTGGCCGAATCCAGATGCCCGATCCTAAGGCCATGGGTTCCTGTCACACCAGTAGAACCCCTGCTCATCTCGAATGCCACTATTCCTGCTCTGGACCGGGCTACTATGATCTGCAACAGGGAAAACCTACTTCCCAAGGCATCCTCTACGTCAAACCACGAGTTAAGGCATCCACCACTTCACATGACTACCCCTCTCTTTTAGGGGTCAATGCGGACAGGTGGAATGCCCCTGTGTACCCTTTATCCCACTCATCTGTGTCTCCAGATACCCAGCGCTTACACCTCGTTTTCCAAACCTACCACAATCCCATAGCATCTGGGCACCCTCCCCTATAGTGACCTCACTGCACCTTCTACTGTCTGACCCCATTCCTACCACCATTCATACGGACACCCGGGCCATTGGCTCCTCTTCAGCCTAAACTGTGGACTGACCCACTCTTTATACTGCGTCCAGGTTGCTTAGGTCACCCAACCCAACTATTTCACTACACCCTTCTCACTGTCACTGCCCGACACCCACCCCATTCCTGCTGCCAGCTCACCCCAGTCAACCGGGGATCAATGCCTGGCTACAAGGTCTTATGCCACTTCCTGCCACAAACGTGGCCCCTCCCACGCTCCCCACCATCACACATGTACCATCTAAACCTACCCGCTTCCTTCCCAAAATCAGCAACTACTCTACTCTGCCCTCAGTCGGCATTGATATAATTAGTGTGGCATTTACACCGACTAGTTCCCCTCTCCCCAGCAATGCATCCAGGCACATCACCCCTAATCAGGCAGTGCCTTACCAACATCTCAAAGACAGTGCTTGACCATCCCGCTCTTGCCTAGGTGAACAACGGCTACTCAAGCTATGGTCTAGAACGAACACAGTACTGCTATCACTCTCAGACCTCACCTACCCTACCAGAAGAAATACGCTCACTACCCATACCAGCCCCCCCCTTGAATCCCCTATTGTATCCTCTTCACCCCATCACTTCCAGCCCCCCCTCCCACGAACCAACCACAAAATACTGCTCAAATGCACACATCCACATACGCTCCCAGGGAGACCATGCCATTGAGATCCATGATCTCATTGTTGACCAAGTCGACTTGCTTGCCACCACAGAATCCTGGCTACAAAGGGCTTCTGGCCCATTACTCTCCCTAGCCATTCCCCCACCTATATTATCTTTAAGGTGGACTGCACCAACACCCTAGATGGTGGCGTCGCCTTGATTGCTAAATCCTTTCTGCACATTAGAAGTACCCCCATCCGTCCTTGTCAGGCTACGAAAAACCGCTCCTCAAACTCACGATTAACCCCCAGACCAGATACAACATTCTTCTTCTCTACCGGCAACCCAATTCTCTTAGCTCCCCGGAGTCTGACATCTCCCTTCTGATCACCCCCTTTATTGTATTTTTTTGTTTTAAAAACTTTATTTTTGGTTGCATGTCACAGTACACTCGCTGTAATTCTCAAACATGATACAAATATATTATGCACTTCATAATCACACAATCCTTTTCGGACAAATGCTGTACATCAGGCGTGTGTGGTTATGTAAAATGTAGACACAGTGCAGATAAAAGGCGGCAAAAGTCCACCTGGATAACAGTGTAGTGTTACACTTCCTTCGCACTGTCATTGTCAGAGTTCTCTGTGTCGGAAGAGGTTTCAGTTAAATATGTCCTAAATGGAGCCCAAATGTCCTTCGGTTTACATGGAGAGGGTACCATTCCCACATAGTTGTCTTCGCATTCATTCACATTTACCAATGCTGAAAGGAACTGATCCACAGTCGGAGCCTGTGTGCTCTTCCATTTATGGAGGATACATTTCTTTGCGACTGCGCATGCGACATTGAACAGTCTCCTGATTTTTTCCGGGACCTTTCCAATGTCCACGAATAGGTATTTCGGGAGGTTGAGGTTTGCTGGGATTTGTGTGATCTCCTCTAGGATATTAGCCACCATGCGCCAGAATTCCGCTAATTGGGGGCAAGCCCAGTACATATGAAAGGAGTTCGCGCCAGGGGCGTGGCATTTTGGACAATTGTCAGGTAAGGTGTCATAGAATTTCCGCATTTTTACCAGGGTGAAGTGTAGCTTATTCAGGATCTTGAACTATATTAGTCTCGGGCCTGCATTCAATGAGATCTTTTTAGATAGGAGACAGTATCTGGTCCATTTCCCTATTTCAATAGTAGTACCCATGTCCTTTTCCCACGATGTCTTAATGGTGTTTAGAGTTTCCATATGTGTCTTGACTATGTTATATAGTTTGGACACCCCTGTGCCCGTCTGGGAATACAATGACTGATAACATGCATGTTCGGGGGGGGTTCATCTGGAAATGTAGGCCAGTGTTTCTTGAACGCCGCTTTCATGCGGTGGAACTGAAGAGTGATCAGTTGGTTTCCACCAACCGATTCTGCAAAGTCCTCAGGGGTCACGAATTTACCATTTGAGAACATGGTTTTCATTGTAAGCTCATAATCTGGGAGCCAACTTTTCTGGATACCAATGTCGTACGTGGGTGTGATGCCTGGGAAGTTCCAGAGGGGGGCCTGAGAATCATAGGGGTTATCTATCTGGAGTCGTTTGCTGATTGCGGCCCATGCTGCGATTGTACAGGAGGTGGGGTCAAACTTGCAATCGTCTCTATACCTTTTCGTAAAAATAATGGATCGCAGGTCTGTTGGGCGGACTGAGTGTCGCTCGATAGGTATGTGTGGTGCCTTATCTGAAGGGTCTTGCCAAAATTTTGCATAGTGTGCCTGTGCTACATAATAGTATAGTTCGAAGTCGGGGGCCGCAAACCCTCCCTTTTCATAGGGTTCGACCAGCTTGGCCCAACTAATTCTGCTTGCCCCCCCGTTCCAAACGAAAGTAGTAGCCATGGATCGAAGGTTATCGAAGAAGGGTCTGCCCGGCCATATGGGGACATTACAAAATATATAAAGGAGCTTAGGGAGTACTGTCATCTTTAGTACCGCTATACGGCCAGCAAGAGATATGGGGAGTTTGGCCCAGATTTGAAGTTTCGAGTATATGGATTGTAGAGTGGCCTCGTAGTTGTCTATATACAAGGAGGTGCTATCACGAGAGACTAGGATTCCTAAATATCTGATGTAATCAGGAGACCATGCGTGTTTGTGGGGCAAGTGGTGGCACTAGTCAATGGGAAGATTTCAGACTTGGCCGTGTTGATCTTGTAGCCTGAATGTAAAGTGAAGTCGCTTATCACGGCCAGTATGGGGGGGAAGGTTCTTCTCCGGTTCACGAACATAAACAGTGCATCGTCAGCGTATAATGAGATGGCTTGGTATGCCCCTGACATATATATGCCTCTCAGCTCTTGCTCGGCCCTGACTGCGGCCGCCACCAGTTCAATCGTTAGAGCGAAAAGTATGGGAGAAAAGGGGCACCCCTGTCTGGTCCCTCTGTGTAAAGTGAATTGGTCAGACAGAGTTCGATTGGTTAGTACCCTGGCTTTGGGTGACGACTACAACAGCCTGACGCATCCCGTCAAATAGGAGCCAAATCCGAATTTGTGGAGGACCTCAAACATATATAGCCATTAAACTGAGTCGAACGCTTTTTCTGCGTCTAATGTTATGGCTATGGCTTGCGCCCCTGGTTTGATCTGTGCCAATATGCAGAATAATCTGCGCAAGTTTAGGGCCGTGGATCTAGTGGGTATAAATCCACACTAGTCAGGGTGTATCAGGGTGGTCATTATAGGGAGCAATCTGGTGGCGAGTACTTTTGCATGCATTTTGGCATCAGTATTAATCAAGGACAGCGGGCGATATGAAGAGCGTTCGTGTGCTGGGCGTCTAGGTTTCAGAAGCACTGTAATAACCGCGTCTGTCATTGATTCTGGGAGTGAACCTGAATTAATGGCCTCCTCCCATACAAGAGTTAGTATCGGGGCGAGGATCGTGGAGAAAGATTTGTATAGTTCAGCATTTAGACCGTCCGGTCCTGGGGTTTTACCTGACGACAGCGATTTGATTGCCTCAGCTATTTCATCACTTGTAATGGGATGCTCGAGGGTCCAGTTGTCCTCCAAGGTCAACTTAGGGAGGTCAATCTTACTCAGGTATGTCCGTATATTATTTTGTGTACAACTGTCATGATTGGCATATAGATCAGTATAGTAATGTGAAAATTCGAGGTTTATTTCGTTTTCTCCATTAACGACAGTTCCACCCTCCATAAGGATGCTCATGATAGGAGTATGGTTGCGTTTGTTATGGAGCATGCGGGCAAGATGGTGACCTGCTCTATTGCCCTCCCCGCATCTACGTGCTCTGATGGGGATGGACATGTATTGTTGTTCTTTGGTCGCCAGATCTTTGAAAGTTTGGAGTTGCGCACTAAGATCGGCCAGGATGCGCTTATCATGGGTCATGCTGTACTCAGTTTCGAGTGTTTGCAGGCGTGATTCTGGATTACCCAACTCGGTTCTGACGGCTTTAAGGAGGCCGGTCGTTTTGGAGATCAGATTTCCCCGTACCCATACCTTAAACGTCTCCCATATAGTCGCCCAACTGTCTACGGAGCCTTGTTCAGCTGGAAGAATTCTTCCATGTCGGTGTGAAGAGCTTCAACGACACTCGGGTCTTTTAATATGTTGGGGGACATCTTCCATCGTTGTACTGGGCGATTTATGTCAGGGAGCAGTATGTTCAGGGTGACTGGGGAATGGTCCGAGAGCATGCGAGGGAGGATCTCGCAACGTTCGATACAGTTAACCAGGGGGGGACGAGATGAGCCAGTAATCTATTCTGGATTCGGTGTCATGGACTGAGGAGTATATTTTCCATCGGTGGGGTGGGTCCCCCTCCAAGCATCAGAAAGGGTAAGTTCCTCTTGGGCATGCCGAATAATGTTCGCCGCTTTGGTGAGATGCCTAGGCCTGCTGGAAGACCTATCCAGTGTGGTGTCAAGAATAGTGTTGAGGTCTCCTCCCCAAAGGACCCAGACATTTGTCGTCAAACCTATCACTGCGAGAAGCTGTGTATAGAACTCTGGGTCGTCCAGGTTCGGACCATATGTATTGACCAGTATGAGTTTTACATATCTGCCCTGCGGGTCTATCTTGCATTTTTCAGTGGAGAACCCCAATGAAGGGTGTATCAGTGTGATGACCCCCCTGTTCCGAGAGGAATATTCCGTGTAATGTCCGTTACCCCATTGCCGAAGGATACTCTCGTATGTGGACTTCAATGCATGGGTCTCTTGGAGCATTGCAATGTGTGGGTGGTGCCTATTGATGTATGCCGCCACCTTACTGGCTTTTGCTCTATTATTTAACCCCCGAACGTTCCAAGTGATTCGTTTCAGTTGTAGCCCCCTGGGTGCTCTAGTGTTTTGCGCCATTTTCATGCATCGTGATGACATTCGAGAAAGTGCGTATTCTTGCAAAGACCACCTGCGAGTGAACCAGTGAGTGCAATTTTAACAGTGAACAACCAGCAATAAAAAAAAGAAACTTTGTGCCTTGTGCCCAACCGGGGCATCCTGAGGTCTTAACAGAGTTCTCCAAAATAGAGAAACGTCCCGAATTACCTGAACCCACACCATCCTGCCCAACCTGATGATGATCCCCTTTTTTACTAACTTGTGGGTGAACCCAGAGAAGGGGTCGAGTGCAGCAACTCATCCGGCGACATTCAAGGATAGGGAGCAGAGGTGCATCTCTGCCTGTCCTTGCTTCAAACTTTTCCGGTGGCCCAACGAGACCACCTACAGCTAAGGCTAATTCCTAAGAGTGATGGTTCAGGCTAAACTGGCTGCTGCAGGTCATTCTGGTCGAGTTCCTGCCTCCCTGGTGGGATGGGTATCGAGGCTTCCATGCAAGTCAAGGCTGCTGCAGGGGATTCAAAGAAATGCGCTCTCCCGCCGTGCTGTATACAAAGTTTAGCAGGATACAAAAGGGCGTAGGGGACCTGTCGCAGTCGCAGCAGTCGTTTAATGGTTTCGTAGGATCGTCTTTGAGTTTGGACCCCTGCGGAGAAATCCGGGTAGATATGGATGTGATCATTGCCGATTCTCAGGGGTCCTTTCTCCCTTGCCAGCCTGAGGACGGCGTCCCTGTCCCTGTAGTTCAGTAGTTTTGCTATAACGGTACCGGGAGGAGCCCCGGGCCTGGGCGATGGAGCGAGGGAACGATGAGCCTGCTCAACTAGGAACTGAGGTGAAAAGGCCTCTTCCCCGAGAAGGGATTTCAGAAGATCTTTGATTCGGAGCTCCATTGGACCCTTGCAGAAAGACTCCGAAAGGCCGACTATACGGATGTTGTTTCGCCTGGAGCGAGATTCCAAATCATCGCATTTGCCGCAGAGTTTATCCATTTCCCCTCTCAGGAGAGATAAGTCCTAGGTGTTTTGCCGGGTCGAATCCTCATTCGCACCAATCCTGCCTTCAGCCTCTGTGATTCTGGCACTTTCTTTGTCCAGTCGGGTCTTTAGTGAACCAATTGTGGAGACAATGTCATTGAGTTTGACATTTATAGCCAAGAACCCGCTCTGTACCGTGGTGAGTAGGCGGTCGAATTTCGAATCTTCCGATGGCAAGGGAGAGGAAGGAGGTTGTATGGCCGGGCTTTCGGGAGGCGACTGTGAGCTGGTAAATTAATCCATGGGGCCAGTTCTTTTGTTCTTGCCCACGTTCTTGCTAGGCATTATGGAGACCGTAAGGTAGCCTGTGCCAGTTAGGATGGTGAGGTCGTGCCCCAATTAGCCACAGCAGGAGACTCGAGTTGTGCAGGGTTTGTGTGAGGGTCTCGGCGTGTCTGCCCCACCACCCGTGCCACAGTGCTGTATTACGTGGGCCAAACAGAGTGACATTCCTCAGAGCTAGGGTGCGCAGACACAGTGCAGTAGGGTAGCAGAAATTTCGGGGCTTATCGGGCGAGGGCCCAGAGTAGATTAGTGGGCGCTAACTATAGCCACCACGGCCCGTGTCATGATACGCCAGGGTTGTGCCGATGGTGTTGGGACGACTGGGTTGTGTCTTCCCACGTCGATACTGGTGGAGGTTGTGCTTTGTTTCACAAAGGAGTCTGCTCTCTGTGCGTGTTGCCCAAGCATAGTACATCAGTGTCCCAAATAAGGCTGGTTCTGACCGCGAGGCAACCCCCACAACGCCACGGGTGGGGTAGCGACCTCCTCACTGAGGTTGACTGCCATGGTCTTGTGGTAGCCCCACCTCGCGCCCAAGGGCCTCACCCGGAGCCGCTGTGTGTACCTGCTGACGAGGAACAGGATCGGTCGTTTTCTCACGACCCCAGCATATAGGCGTAGTGCGAACAGCGCCCGGGCCCCACCACGCATCCAGCGGTCTGCCGCACTCTGTGGCGTACTCCTCCCTCCGTCCTCCCTTGCGCGGCTACGGGGCCGTCCCGCTCGGTTCGCCGAGGCACCAGGACTGAACTGTGGTCCGCTGGGGGCGCGCAGGCACGGCGTGTCTCCCGATCCTCCCGGGCTCTGCGTCGGCAGCCCCCAGCGCGGGGCACGAGGGTCCGGGTCTAGGAGACAGTGGGGAGGCACACCCAGCGCGGCGTCCCGTGCGCGATACAGGTCCAAGGCAGGATACTACGGGGCACACGCTCCACGGCGCTCCACGCCTGCACTCTTCCAGTTCCGCTCCGCCCACCGCGAGGCCCGTGCGGGTCTGGGAGCAGCGGCTCCCTCGTAGGATTCCGTGGAGCCGTGTGGCGGCACGGGCACGTAGGCTCAGGGCCTGCCCCCGTCCGGGGGCTTAGGGTGTCCAATTTCGGTCGGAATTTCTTCTCCTGCAGGAACCGGATTGTAACGGGAAGCAGCCCAGCTATTTTTGAGGCTCGATGCACCCTGGAACCGGGGGAAAATTTCACACAGGATTCATGCCGGAAAGGAGCTCCTCACCTAAGCGGCCATCTTGTTGCGCAACAGCGCCCCCTTCGATCGCCCCCTTTATTAAACCAGCCACACAATGTATCAAATTAGGAGATTTCAACCTGGGCTTCAATGACTCAGCAGATGTTAAAGCTTCCACACTTGTGCACTCATTGCAGGACATGAGCTTTACGCAACTCGTATCCTCCCAAACACATGACAAAGGTTGCATCGTAGATTGGATTCTAACCACTAACACCACACTCAACATCGCTTTTATCAACCCAGTATCCTCGTCTGATCGCTACTTAATAGAATTGGACCTCTCCTACTCTAAACCCCTCCTGATCCCTGCACCACCACCCATCCCCATTCCCATTCCGGTCAGAAACACACCCAAACTCACATCACTCTCTTGCCTACCCTTCAGACATTGCTTGCCTCCAAACCACCCCAGCACCACCAGCCCATGGGGAATTCTACCACCTAAGCCTCCGGTGTGCCATGGACCTGCATGCACCACTCAAACTCGAAACTCCTAAACCATACAAAACTGCTAATGTCTAGTTTGAGGAAGAGCTAGTCACACTCCTTAGAAATAAGAGCAGCAGAACACCTGTGTAGGAAATGCCCCACCTCTGTGAACTGCTTAAACCTTCCCAATGCCACAAAGATCTACAAGAAAGCTGTAGTCACCCACAAAGCAAATTCCTCTGGCTCTAGAATCTCTAACGCAAGCTCTAACATGAAGGAACTATTCTCCATTTTAAGAGAATTGGAAAATAGTATCCCTGCTAATTCCCAGGCGAGGCAGGACGGCACCTGGTGTTTCATTATCCAAGATGCCCTTGCCAATACAATAAAATTGACCTCCTTCAGAACAAAATGAATGCAAAAAAAAACACATAAGCGAGCAAGTCCCTACCACCTGCTGCCCGGAGGTCCCCAAACCCATATAGAGCACCATTCAAAACTGGATGGCCACCCACAACCTCTGCCTCAACGATGAAAAATCAGTTCATTATTGTGGGCTCCCCCTACCATCTCAAAAACGTAGATTCGGCCTATTCCTCACTTACCAACAACAGCACTGCAATTTCAGTCCTCAAACAGGTCAAAACATTAGGGGTGTAGCTGGACGCAGAGCTATACATGTCTAAGCACATCAACGCTCTTGCCTTCTCCACTGCTTATGTCTCCAAACTCATCTCTTTCCTGCTCATCGGTTATCTCCTATAATTCAAAAATGGGTCTTTTGTCTACCCTCCTGACTATTGCTTCTCTTCAATGGCTATCCTTTGAATTGGAGTTATTGTTTTACTTTCTTTGTATCGTTTCTTAAATATTCCTGGAATGGCTCCAATAATTCTTCTCTGCTTTCTTTCAATTTACCTTCCCGCTCTACATTCTCAGTACCAATTTCTTCTCAGTCACTCATCTTTCTCACTCTCAGCCACTACATTTTAGAATAAACTCCCTCTCAATATTCAATTTTCCTCCTTTTATCTTTTCTGCACTGGCATCAAGGCGATCTACCTTCATTGTTTTTTTTTTTTTTTACAAAAGTTTGTACCATTCGTTTTTATCGATAGTCAAAGGCCAGTGGCAAGTGCAAACCTTAAGGCCTTCCCGCAAGTCCCTCATCTGTTAGGTTAAAGTTAAGAACTAAGGAGACAATTTTCGTGCCCCTCTCCTGGTCAGCTAGCTCTATGAACCTTGCTCATACCACAAGACAGCTACAATCAGTCAAAGTTAAGAGGTGGATTGGCCACTTTTACTCCCCCAAAAATAGGCAAGTACTCCCAAAAAATGAAAACAGTAAGGCAAGATACTCAACAAAAATAGGAAACGGACATATAGGTGTCTGGCCACCTGCTTTCATTCACAGGTTTGGACCAGTAGTACAATTTGTGCCACAGGAAGGAACTATTGCAGTTGATCGGACAACGTTCAATATGCTTAAATACTAAGAAATAATGATCGTAAAATATTTGTTTTACAGTTGAAAACATTCTCCCTCACATACTAAATGCTCCCACTGGGAATAGGACTTTTTTCACTCCCTAAAAGACTTTAATTCTTAAGATTTCCTTTCAGAATATTTGACTCCCTATTGTTTAAAGTTGGGAATAAAGATGATGCTGATAACTAGACAGACATGCGTTTCAGAGCTCTACCAGGGAGGCTTCAACAAACAGAAGAAACCCTCCCAGCACTCCCACCCTCCACCTTCCACCTTCCACCGCCACAGAGATGTAGCATGAGCAGCGAAGTCTTTTGTGGCCACCTCGAGGCATGATCAATTGCTGCAGACACAACTGCTGACCAACATGGTCTGCTGCACCCTTCTGAAGCTGGCAGGGATCCGAGACACTGTACCTTATCGGACGGTGTCGACACCAGCATATGCTCCATGGGAGCAACTACTGACCATCTGAGGAAGGCTCAGGCACCAACCCTACTACAGAGCATTGGGGTGCCACATGTGATACCAGATGCCTACAAGTCCCCTCCCATCCCCCCACTTCATTGGCACAGACTCCTAGGGTAAGAGTCACAAAATCCAGGGGCTGTGGATAGCTCTCGGGGCCTCCCACCATAGTGTCAGGGTGTCAACACTCGAGTCCTCTTCCCATCCAGCTTTATCACTGCACTTGCCCCGGTGAGGGCTGCCTGAGGGACATAAGCACCTGTGGGTGGAGAAGTGCCATAGGAGGCCGCTCTCCGTTGGAGAACAAGGGCTGTTCCACCACCGCAGTCTTGCAGCCCCTTCGCAGCATTTGCAAGGGAAGCCATCTAACCTACTATGCGCCCTGGAGGCCTTCTTCCTTCTGAACTCTCAAAACAAGGGCATTGTGGCAGACAGTTAAAGGACCGAGTGGAAAGGCCACAGCAAGATGCTGAAAGTGAAAGCTAAGGCCCCAAACCCTCGCCCAGAAACAAAGGGTGCATTCGACAAAGGGGGCCTGCAACAGGTTCCATGTGTGAAAATCGCAGCAAAAATGGCTGTTTACACAATACACAAAAAATTTAAATCGCAGCAAAAAGGCAGTATTTTTGCCGCCGCAATCCATGTAATGGATGCGGGGGACACCCCTGCAACCCCCGGAACCATTATACCATTTAAGAGGAGCAGGGGACACCCCCACAACCCCCAGACCCATACCATTTAAGGGGAGCAGGGGACACCCCCCACTCCCCTTAAATGGTATAATGGGGTACACCTTTACCGGGTCAAACCACATCATTTTTTTCCCTGATTTTTGTACAGATGACTGTCGCCGCAATTTTATTACTCTATACAGTGCAACAGTGTTGGAATCAGAATTACGACCAAGATAACCACCCCTAAGGAGGCAAAATGGCCACAGACTAGCAGAACCCTGGGTATTCCAATACTATCACCATCTTCAAATAGGACCTCCAAAAATGCCATGCGACCTTTCAGGAATCATTTATGGCAACCTTTCAAGTATAGTTCAAAACAGATCTCACCCAGTCCATATAAGAAATCAAAGGTAACCTGCCACAGCTTACATTAACAAGAGGCCTCTCCAGGACATTTCAGACAAAATTCAGCAGTTTGTCAGATACCAACAGATTGCCATGAGTCAGCAGTGAATTGGTTTAGATCTTTTCTTGGACCTAGGAAAGCCAGGATAGCTAGAGGGGGGACACCAAGTCACAAGAGGTTCTACTTTGCTGTGGAGTACCACAGGGGTCTTGTGTCTCCCACTGCTGTACAATAGCTACTCAAAACCCTTTTTTGATCTCTTGGATGGTCTGGGTGTGCAATTTGCAAATGACACTGGCACTCAGAACATGCTGGAATTGTCTGGGTCCTATGAAGCCGACTGATGGTCGACAGGATTTTTGATGCTATCAAAACATGGATGGAAAACAACTCTCTGGCTCTGAACGACAAGAAAACCAAGACCTTGATTCTCGGTAGTATGGCAAAGTTAAAGAAACTAGACCCCCAGTATGAGGCATTCCTAATAGGGGGTGCTAGAATACAGGTTTCCAATCATGTAAAAACTCTGGGGGTTGTCGTCGACTGTAATTTAAACCTAAACATGTCTCTCCTGAGCTCAAGCTGTACTTGTATGACGCATTTGTTATGGCAGATGCAACCTTACCTGTCAGAAGAAAATAGGGCCTTAATAGCCGCAGCCACCATAAACACCAGGTTGTATTATTGTAATGACTGCTAGTTGGCACCTCACAAGCTAATGTGAAAAAGGCACAGACTTTCCAGAATGGTGCAGTCAGAGCGGTTTGTGGCATCAGACGTAGAGCCCATGTTTGTTGCCTGTAGAAAGCTAGAATGACTCCCCGTTCAGAGGATTCACTTTAAGGCATCTTGCTTCGTTTACAGGTGATGCCCCAGGATAGCTCAGCTCTTGAATTAGGAGACTGCCGTACAGGCGAACGTTACAGTCCAACAATAAGGACCTACTAGCACAGCCGTGCTTTAAACTTAAGAGATTTGGAGGCCTGAGTTTTAATGCTTGGGCCCCAAGGGACTGGAATGATCTTCCCCACTCTATTAGGCAGTTGCCATCAACCACCCAGTTTAGAAAGGCTTCAAGACCCACCTGTTTGATGGAGGAGGAACTTGGGTTTCTTCGTTTCTCCTCCCTCTATTCTTTTTTCCTGCTTCTTGATCCTGGCTCGCTGCTTCAGATTTCCCTGCTTGGGTTTTTGTTGTCGATCTGATCTCCCTGAGGCCTGTGGGTGTGTTTGCGTTATAAAGAAAACCCTTAGATTAGAATACCTGCACACAATTTAGAGCTGCAATGCAAGGATCTAACATCCAGGTTAGGATCTTACCAGAAGAGATCAGCAACAAAGTTGAAATCTTGCATCCAAAACCTGGTTGGGCAGCTTCTGGACAATGCCCCTCTAGACAATCCTGATAGATCAGATTCACTGCACAAGCCATGGGAAAGGCAGGCCCAGCACAAGGGATGTCTTAGCTGCCATGTCTTTACATGCACAGAAAGAGGGCACCCTGGCTGGGTAGAAGGCCCCTCTCAGGATGGGTACCGTGGAATCCTCACTCCAAGCACTCGCCAGAAACACAGATGGCTCAGGTAACAAGAGAAATTAGGTACAGATGGACTTCTCCATTTGCCCTCCTCTTCCAATGGGAGGGGTCACAGCACTGTATCACCTCATTACACAAGGGGATCTTCTCCTAGCAAATAAGCAAAGGTGGTGTTGATACAGCTCCACAGACTTGTGCTAAAAAGACAATTTGAAACCCTCAGAATGGTCTCAACCGCCATCTGCCCCACAGAGATGGGGCCTTCGTAGTCCACAGGATGGTTTGGATGCTGTGAGTGGTGGAAGAGTAGCCAATGCTTCCCCATGAAATGGAGAAATACATCTTTCTTTGACAGGACCCACCATGAACAATGTTTCCTGATGCAGTGGTGGGGAGTTCAGTGTTAAATCACAGGAACCTTACCAGGTAGTGAGAGCAGGGTGACTTTTTTGGGCCCAAGCTGAGGGCCTTTGTGGCTCTTAAAGTCTTTCTATTGGGTAATCTTGGCACAATTCTGAGCCTTAACACACTCAGTAGCCTTTAGACCATGGCCTGCAAGTTTGGGGATTTCAGTTCATTGAAGAGTTTGGCATGACATGGGGTTTGGGGTGGGAAGGTCTTTTTAAAAGGGGGCAGGGATGCCCCAACTGACAAAATACACCACAACTGGTAACTCATAGCATCAGGGGACTTAAACCCTTCATCCCAAGTGAAAAGGGGGAAAAGAAGATCACTTCCTTTAAGGTAGTAAACCAGATGCAGTTGCTCTTCGGGAAACCCATCTCCATAGACTTGACCGGAGCAGAGTAACATACAGGCATTACTCACTCACCAGTAAACCATTCAACTACATCCAAGAAAACTTGTGGGGACCTCCTGGACTTTAGAGTGGGGAAGGGTCCAAAAAGACGAGAATGGCCTTTTCCATTTTGTAAGCAGAAAGTACAAACCTGTGCAACTTTGCTACAATGTATGTCCCTAATTAAGGACAGGATGGATTATTCGAGACCTCCTCACCAGTTTGGAACACTTTGCAGAAGGAGAAAAAACATTCTTATGGGCGACTTGAACATAGCCAGGTCCCTACTACTCGATAGAAGTCAGGCGGGACCCTTGGGAAGCACAGTTACATCCCAAGAGCTCAAAGGGATGGAACATTTTAAACTTAGGGACCCATGGAGAGATTAGAGCAAGAAAGAACAGGTTAACCTTTTCAGGTGTTCATCAGACCTTCACTAGAATTAACTACATTTGGGTCTCGAAGTCACAATAGGCAAGATTTCCCTAACACCCCAGTCCAAGTGAAAATTCTCTTCCCTCAAGGGAGAAACGGTATGTGAAAATTGAGCTTCCCTGCAGTGCCAAGTGACCCTACACTGACAAGATAGCTAACCTAGCACACTTTCAAAGTAGTTATTAGGGGGGAGTTGATGGCTTTGAAAAAAGGAAGAAGCAGTTGAGGGCTCTGAAACATAGGCTCAAAAGAGAACTGAGCAAGCAAAAAGAAAACCTAAGAAACCCCACTAGAGCCAACAGTAGGACTTTTAAAGGTGTTGTAGGCCAACTTGAGTTAATAAGAAGACTGGTAGAGTAAGCTTCTACATATGAAGCAATACAGCCGACAGACCCTTAGCCAGGGCCCTACAAGACCGAAAGTGCTGTTGAAGGATTGAAGCCTTGGTGGAAACAGGGGGGGGTGATGGGTACTAGGACTACACAGACAGAAGATATAACTGATGAATTCGAAGTTCTATCAAACACTTTACGCTTCTAAATCGCCCCTTGCCAATTCCCAAAGCAACTACTTACATTATAACTGGTTATTTATAGCATGCTTAATACCGAAGAGGTCTCTAAGCGTGGACCTGGGATTCAAACCCGTTGCTCTGCGTCAGCTTGCTTCCAAGACACTCGCGTTGCCACCGAGCTAAACTACCGGTGCATAATGTCCATACGACACATATCCCTGGAGAGCAAAGAGCGATTAGAAGCAGAAATAACTGAGAAATACCGCCAAAACCTGACCAAGAAGTACAGTCATTAAAAGCCTCCCAAATAATAAGTCCCAGGCCCTGATGGGTTCCCTGCTCTATTTTACAAAATGTTTGATGTGCCACTGGTCCCCATATTGACTTACCTTTTTAACTCATTCTGTACCAGTCATCAGATCACCCCATCTAGGAAAGAAGCAAAGATCATTTTGATTCCAAAGGCACAAAAAGACCCAGCTAAATGCCAGCCAATTGCGTTAATATTGATGCAAAAATATACACTAGAGTTTCAGATTACACTCCCTTCTCCCGGATTACACTCCCTTCTCCCGGATCAGATTGTTGCAGATCAAGCAGAGTTTGAGAGAGGCTGGCATTTCAGGTTATTGAAAAGAACAGGGAAATGGGTACCCCGGACGTCCTATTCATTAGACACCAAGAAGGCTTTTGACCAAAAAAATTGTTCTTTTTTATTTGCCACCCTTAGACATACGGGTTTTGGAGATCGCTTTTTACGAATCAAAGCAAAATTACACTACCCCCATTAGCACATTTAGTGGTGCACGACCACATCTCATCCGAAATCCACTTACTGCGAGGCCCTAAACAAGATTGCCCTTGGTCCCCCTCTGTGTTTTTTTTTTCTAGAGCCATTCTTGATTCATCGGAGGGAGCTGGATGACATTAAAGGGATTCCCTTTGAGGGCAAGGACCACAAAGGTGGCCTTGGCCAACGTCTTGCTACTCGCTTTATCCAACCCCACCTGATCTCTGAAAAATATACAGAGGGAACTGACTTTAAGGAAGTAGCAGGAATAATGGTTAATCTAGATAAATCAAATGCCTAATAACTTTACATGGACTTGAACTCTAGGCAGCCATGTCAAGTTCTCCTTCTAAGTGGGCAGTAACTGGCACAAAATCCTTGGGCATAACCCTCGCAGAATCCATTGAGAAATTATATGGAGCCAACTTCACATTGCTAGTATGCAAACTGAAAGGCGATCTTCTCGGATAGAGACCCCTTCCCATTTCTTAGTTGGGAAGGATACCCGCTGATCCTTCTGAGAGTCCTTTAGTACTTTCAGGCTCTAACTATTCTAAACCCTCTCAACCCCCACAGTACTTTTTCAGGGCTTTTAAAATAAATAACCTAACCTTTGGCTTTGTACAGAGGGGTAAGAAGCCCTGGATCACTGGTCCTGATGGTGCCAAGACAGAGGAGGCTTGTTCTTCCCAAACTATCATTTTACGAAGTGGCTCAAATCAAAGTCAGGGAGTGGCTGTCAAAAGACATGAGGAAAATTAGGACCAGAATGGATAGAACTATTGTAGGCCACCCACTAAATGGGGTCCTGTGGCTCTCCAGGACATGACATCAAGAAAGGTTTATTTAATCCAAGTCACACCCAGTTGGAGAGGTCTGGGATGAATTGGTCCAAAAATACATGAAATCCTCTGGTCAGAGTAATGGCTCTCTACTAGGGACTTACAATCCAACTTCAAAGGACTGCAAAAAGTCCTTCCAGATCGATTAAAGGAAAGGCCACCATTACTTTCAGCTCAGGCACCAGGTCTCCAACCCAAACCTTAGGTCTGCAGCATCCAGGGAGTTCACACACCACTTCGAAGAATTCTTGCTAACTCAGAGACTAGGAACCTGATCTCATCCCTCTACAAACTAGTGCTTGAAGGGGCAGCAGACTGACTTACCTTACAATAGACGGTGGGACACATTAGATCAGGAAATTACAAGAAGGCAATGGGACTGGCTCTGGAGACATCCCTAAACAAGCTCGAAAACAAGCTTGAGCTTTCCAGATCAAGGTGATTTGGTACAAGAGGATGCTCAATAGCATTACAGACCCACTAGACATATCTTCTCCAGTCTTCATCAAATTGCTGCAATGGGTGTGGCATCAGGGGGAAGCGGGGGTAGATTGGCTGCACATCGTTGTCGTGCTCCAAAATTCAGGAAGAACATATGTGAATCCCTACAATGTGCCTTGGGTTTTCTGATCCCAGCATCGGTCTTTATGCCTTTTGACAATGTGGGATACGGAACTAGCTCCTCAATCCAAAGCTAACCGGAAAGCAATGACTATCCTTCTCAGTGCCGCTTGGCTTCTAATTGCACAGAGATGGAAAAGTGATCAAACCCCCTCAACTGCACAACTATACCAAAGATTTGTAAATTCATTGTACTTGAATGGGTGAAGTACTCGCTGCAGCAAGATCCCACTGGCTTCTGGGTGGAATGGTACTAACCTTTCTAAAAGATTACAAACTGCCAATTTGCCCACAAAGACAGAAAATACTGAACATCCACCGATTACCAAACGATCCAATTTACCACTGAATCCCGGCTGATCTCTGAATTTTGAGAGTTTTTCCCCCCTTTGGTTTTATTTGTTAATCTTAAAACATCCATATTTTTTAAACCATGAATACATTTGATCTGGAGAATTGGCTACAATACAGTAAAGAATAAAAAAGGCTCACCATAGCAATAATGAAAAATCTCATCATATAAAGTTAGACCTTTCACAGACACACAGTATGGAAGTTAATAGCATGTAAAAAGTAAGCTTGGCAAGGGCTGGCCACTTTTTGCACAAGATAAAAATATCCCATTTGTTTAAGACAAAAATTAGATCCTGGTCCATAGAAATTACTGCAGAAATGAAAACCGAAAATGCAAAAATAGCATGCCCATTTTAAAAGAAAATCAATAGCTAAAGAAACTTCTATCCATTTATCTTTATTTTATTATTTAAAGCGCAGACCTAGCACAAGAGCAGTGGAGCACGGAGTGTGGGTAGCAGGCATTTGGGCAGGCATCTTTTTAACAGTAACGCAGTACTGAGGTCTGTGCGTCCAAAAAGCCTCTCGCAACCAACAATAAATATATAGCTCTTCACACAGAGGTGATATATTTACAATATCATTTAGGATAACAAGAGTGGAAACCATATAAAATGACATCAGCATGATTAAGGAAAAATAAGTCCTCAGCTGGAAATATGGATCGAGAATCAATTTAGAAATGTAGGTATGCAAAATACTCACAGTAGACAAAGTGGGGTTTGGAAATGCTAGTTCTTGTGAGAATCTGGGAACATTTGGATGGCCTCTTCCTAAATTGTACATTACCCTCCTATGGGCCTCCAATGCCATAGTCTCAGAACAAAACAAAGTATCAATGCTGATCGGAGCTTTTAGAAGTCCAATGAACGAACCAGGGTGCACACATTCAAATGAAATTAATTTCTGTAGGCCCTTTTTTTCTCTCCCTGCCTACAGAAGGGTTACTGTTCAGCTGCTTTTATGAGCAGGTGGAGGGCTTGGCACTGTATGTTTCCAGCAATGTTTTATACGTGTTGCTGAGGAAGGGCATTCATCTTTTGCGTTCACTGCAGTGAGAGGCAAGTTTGTGCTTCTCTTAGGTGATATATTAGGCTGTGCATGGGGGAGGGGGTGAACGCACAGACACAAGCTGCACTCCTAGATATGGTGTGTCTGCCCACACTTTGTAACACTTCAGCCTTTTGCGTGAACACAAAATCAGTAATATATTGCTTCCATTTTAGCTGCTTTATTCTCGGTTTGAGATACTACAGGAATGTATGCAATTCCATAGGTTGGGCTTGAGGCAACAGTAAAGTAGACTGCACAAGCATCTCCTAAAGCAGATTCTGAAAAGTTATTGTACCCACTAATGCCATGTAGAAATCACGCCGCTTCAGGTAAACTTGGGCTGGGGATCTCCAGTACCCATTCATGGCTGGTTTATATTCCAACCACTGCAGCGGATGCATGCCCCCAGGTATATGAAGACTGGTGTTGAAGTGGCATTCAAAATCATGAAGTAGGGCCATGGCTATCAAATAGCTGTCTAGGGGCACACATAGCTGCCCGAACCTTGCGACCAGTGCCACATGGGGAGTGCGGGTGAGGGATGTGGGTGACAGCAGTTTGGTTCCAAGAACATGTTACTATTTTGCTACCTTGAGAACCTTAGCTGGGTGGGCTCAAGCTCCTTCCTTGTGGCAAGTCACTTGGAGAGGAGGTTACTGTTCAGTTTACTGCAGTTATCCCACAGGTTGATTACTGCATCAGCAGTAACTGTGCCAAGCCACTAATGTTCTGGCTAATTCTAATAATTTGCAATGTCGTCTTGTGGGAGGGGATTGCTCTCCATTCTACTCTCTGGTAAGACTCTCTGCCAGTCACACCTTGGATGTTCTCATCTCTTCGGGCACCCCCCTCTAGTCCTCTAACTACTCTCTCCTAGTCTGACCACTTTCTCTTCTCATTTGAAACATTCTGTCCCTTTATCAAAGGCCCTCCCAGCACTGCCACCTTACTTCGCAGTCATTTGACCTAAGAAGCAAGTGTCAGTGGCCGCCTTTGCCTTCACCTTCTCCCCTCCAACTACAGCTGACTCCCATCCCGACAACCCTTTCAAACCTTCACCTCTATCTCCCCCAAACATTGGGAATGCTTGCCCCAGTTATGGGGGTCCGCCTGAAGCCTGCAACTCTTGATACAACTCCGATTTGGCTGCACTGAAACGCAGGTGCAGAGTAGCTGAGCAGAAGTGGGGAGCTTCAGGTTCACCCTCTGACAAACTGGCCCGACATCTGCTCCAAAGGTAATACAGACTCCATCTTCTCTAAGAGGGTCCACATTCAAGCCCGCATCTCTGCGGCCTCCAACATGGCCGTACTGCTAAGAGCTGGCAAATCCTACTGCAGTATCCTCTACACCCACCCAGGACCTCTGTAGGGCTCTGGCTTCTCACTTCACCACTAAAGCCCACGACACTCCACTTCTCCCCACTCTCTCACCCCCACCCCTCATGCATGCCTTGGCCACCCACTCATCTCCCGTTAACACCTGAAGATGTTTCCAGTCAAGGAAAGTCATCTAAACCGGTGACACCCTTGCTCCTTCAGAACCATCAAGGACAACATTGGTTCTCTTGCTCCAGCCTTGGACGATTTCTGTGATCACTCCTTCAACACTGGCACTTCTCAACCACTCCCTTGTGCACCCCCTACTTAAAAATAATAATAAAGCCTTCTGCCAACTCCTACATTCCAGCAAACTATCGTCCAATCTCCATCACTCCTTTCCTGGGCAAACTCCTGGAGAGGTCAGCTAGCTCCCAGCTAACTGTCCACACTAAATCCATTGGTTGCCTCCATGACCATCAGTGTGGCTTCAGAGCAGCCAGAGGGAAAGAAACTGCACTTCTGGGCACCCGTGAAGATCTGCTCTTAAATCTCAACTCTAGCTCTCCCTAGGTCCTCATTCTCCTCGACCTTTCCTCTGCTTTTGACAGTCAACCACACCATCCTGATTACTCATCTCCACGAGACCCATGGCATCACAGTGCAGGCTCTGGCTTGGTCGACCTTCCTCCTGGACCAACCCTCCCAGGGCCAGCTTGGTTCCCCTCTCTCCACCTCGACTTTTTTTTTTTACAAAAACTTTATTTTTTATTTTAACACAACAAAACAACTAGGCCCTGCACCGGCCTCAATGACATCCCCCTGCCCCGCACCCTCCCCTCCCTTTAGCTGTTTGACCAGGATTTAAGTTTCTCAAACCAGATTCAGGATTACTGTTTTGCGCTGTTCTTTGCTCGATGTGGTGAAGATCGTTGGGTTACACACGGGGACCAGGATCGTGATGTGAGTCAGTGGTGGACAGCAGGTATGATATAAGGGCGAGCATGTAGAGGTAGGGTTTTTATGAAGCAGGTTTAAACATCCTGGCAATAAGTCACATCTTTTAACGAGCGTTGTAGGCTTGATGGTGGGCCACGCCCCCCAGCCGATTGCAATCCTTCGTGCTAAAATCAGTAGTAGATTTGCAAGTTTTTGTCCGTGGGCAGGCGGGTGTCTGGTTATACCTAGTATGCCAGGGTAGGTTCAGGGTCCAGTTGCGTTCCTAGGATCGCAGATATCCTCGCGAACCTGACTCCACTTGGGCATGACCACACTAGGTGCATGAAGTCTGCTTCTAGGGCACCACATCGGTGGCATGCTGCTGAGATGGACAGACGTGAGTGTAGTTTGGCTGGTGTGTGTGGTATACCCGATGCAGGTTATTGAAGTGTATTGTTTGTATCTTGTGTTAAGGGAGACTGAGTAAGTTTTAGAATGCAATTCCAGTCTTCGTCTGCGATCGGGTTGCCAAGGGTCCTCTCCCATCTTCTGGGATTTGTGGTTAGGCATGTTTCGATAAGGAGCGTTTTGTAGATACTGGAGATCAGTGTTCCGTTGCCCTGAGATTGTATCACCCCGTGGAGGAGCTGCCACGTGGGCGGTTGTTGCAGGAAGGTGGTCACTTTGGTTTGAAGGGTGTGTCGTAGCCGGAAGTAGATAAACATGTCTAGGGAGTTATTGCTTTTGTCTCAAGCCTGTTGGGGTGTTTAAAAGACGCCCTCTACGAAGAGGTCATTGAGCGCTTTTATTTGTAGTTTATCTGTCCATTGTAGGTAAATTCGGTGGTTATGGGTATTCCCAGTATGCACCTGTTGGCATGTAGTGTTCCCAGGGTGCCCTCCTCCCCCTGCCCCCCGCTCCCGTCTCTTCTACATCTATCTGGCCACTTTGGCCTTCTTGATCTCCACCTCTGTGTTCTGCAGATAACTGCTTTTCAGGCTACCCTTGTCCACCTCCTCACTCATCCCAGACTGTCTCTGAAATTCAGTCATGGTGTGCCTCAGACCGTCTCTGCCTGAACACCAGCAAGACAGGTCCTTCTCATTGGGACCCAAGCTTTCGCTTTCCCTCCACTCTGGCCACCCTCTGCCCTCGCCCTCCGGTGAGGCAAAAAACCTTGGAGTAATCTTAAACTCCACTCTCCGCATCACAGACCTTGCCAAGAAGGCCCACTTCCAGCTGTACCACAAAAGGTATTTTCCTCACCTTCCCACAGAAGCTCACTGTCGAGAGCTCCAGTTATCTGTAGTATAGACTACTGCAACAGCCACTTTCTCAATCTGCCGACTTCTAGTGTTCACCCTCTTCTACTCATCCAGAACAGGCCCACAAGACTTACCCTTTGCCGCAAGCCCAGGGACTGCATCTCTCCAGCCCTGAAATAAATCCTCCACTGGCTGCAAGGATCAGGTGTAGTAGCCTCTGCATCATCCATAAGGCTTTTGGGGTGTGTCTTGCTTGCTCTTCCTCCCCTACCCCCCCACCAGACTGGCTGTCCTCCGAGTCTTACATGACACCAGGCCCTACTTGCACTGCCTCCCATCTAACCTTGCACTACCAGGCTGGGATTGCCCCCTGGAGACACAGCCTCCCAGCCAATAACTCAGGGCCCAGCTGCCCTGGGTGCATTTCTCCCTGTCGCCTATGTTTGCTTACTTGCATGATTACACAAGAACTAGACAAGAACTAGTACGATCATTGTCTTGTCCTCCCTCTATTCCCCCCTCCCTTGCCTTATCGCAATCAATCTTTACTTGCCATATACATTCAGCAATCTCATAACATATTAAGGAGGCATCCAGCACCCCAAAATGCAGAAACGTGAAAAGGAAGCGAAGCCATGGGAGCAAATTAATTTTCATAACTGTCATAGGCCTCAAAATGATATTGCTAACAACTCACCTACAAGTCAGACCTTCATGCTTTCAGTATAGGGTTTACCTTATGCACCATCTATTCAAATATCTAGTGATCCATATGCCCCAAGTATTAGTGTGCGTTTCCCTACTCACCCTCTTTTTCCCCACTTTGTCTTGAGTGCCGGAAAATCAACATGTTTTCAATTTCCTCATCACCAGCGTTAGTGCGCTAGTTGACTAAGATAGGTATAGGAGGACATGATCTAAAAAAACAAATCCTAAAAAAGTTCAATCCTAATTGAATGAGCGAGCAGCTCTACTATGAGCAAATAAGATGCGGACAATGGGCACCCCTGCAGAGTAACAAAAAACTGGACATCTCTTGGAGACACCATTCACTGGGACTTTTGCACCCGCGCCATCATGAAGTGCTCTGGCCCAAGATATAAAATTGTTCCGTACCCCTTTTATCTCACACGCCTCTATAAAGGTCTCAACATGGTCAAGAGGCTTTCCTGCACCAAATGAGATTTCCCACCCAATTGTGCATGTGTATCAAACGTTTTCTGAATGTGTTGGCACCTTGATAAAACCTATCCATGAATCAAGGAACATTTTCAAATCTAGCCCCCAGAACCATGGCCAGGAATTTTAGACCAATATTTAGGACAGAGATGGTATTTTATGAGACACAATAGACTGCCTCTCCACCCCCTCTAACCCCCCACTTTCAGAATCCCTGAAATTAATATTTAACTGACTTGGGAGGGGAAATACCCTTTGTTAACTCATTAAATAATCTGGTCAATAACAGATCAAGAATGCATGGAAGATTTTGCACTGCATACCATCTGCCCCATCAGCCTTTCCACTGTTTTGGATGGTCACCAAGACATCTTCTGCGTAACTTGGTATCTAATTGAAAAGCCTCCTCCAAACTAAACTTTGAGAGGTCCAGTATATGCATTGCTCACAGTTCCTTTAAATTATGAAGTAGAAAAATCATTTAAAAAAGTACACTTTCCTTTTTTGTATTCCACCCATTCTTCCTTCAAATACCAGAAAAAATGAAGTTGTGGCCCTACTCATCAAGTAAGCCAAAGGCTTGTCAGGACAAGTGAAAAGCAGGTTAGGTCCATCGTAATGAGGATTACCATACATAATCCGAAACGTAATTACCCCAGAACTATCTTCCTCGTCAAAATCCACTCATGAGGATATACCAAATATACAATGTTGCATCAAATAAGAGACAGTAAATGCAGCAACACAATCCGCAACCTTCAATTCCTTTTAACGCTCCAGAAGGGATCGAACGACTGTGGGAATAGCATTCCATAAACATTATGAGATAAATGTTCTGAACCCCCATGAAGCAGCTGTAAGCACATCTACAATAAGGCCACCTGTGGCCACAAGCCAAGAGGCTGATACGCCCTTTGTTGAGCGACCTTGAGTTGAGCAACCTTGAGTACCAGTAACCTTCACACCTACCAACTCATACACAAAGACAATTAACATAATGCTTCAAATATTTGCACCCAGGAAAAAAAAAATATATATATATATATATATATATATATATATCACACAGGCAGTCTTGGTCACATCAAGATAACAAGACAGCGCTTTGCATCGAGCAAGTGGAATGCCTTCACATCCTCCTCTCAGAAAAAACCCTGCAGGTCCAGAAATACTGTTTTGGTATATAAAAATCAGACCAGTTTGCAAACAAAGCATCTGGCTGAATAAAAAACATGAAGGATGACACCAAGGAACCAACATCAGTGGAACATCTAGGTCTTGTAAATAAGATTATTCCCAAAAGAATAGGCTTTAATGGGAGTCCAAGCAATGTCTTCAGAACAGGAGATCCCACTGAGTTAACTGGACCTTGAATGGAGAAGTAGCAAACAATCCTGATATTAACTGTTCTATGCAGCCATACAAGCCATGCAGGTACATTATAACTGCCTTAATGGCAGCCCACTGGACATTTATAATAGAGACAGCTCAACCCTATTGGAACCATCCACTACAAAAATACAAATCCAGAAAACGTGGAGAAACAGTCCACAAAGCGCAACAATCATTACCAAATCAGCCCTCGTCATCACAGGATGTGGTTTGCAAAACAAAAACACATGGTGGAAAGGAATTTGCATTCTGTACAGCCTAGGCTGCCTTCTCTGACATCCTCAATCTCACGGGACATCGTTTCACGACCAGGCCATCAGAAGCAGCTAGGCACATGTCCAACCAGACAATTGTAAATCGTGTAACTGCAACCTCAACATCACACTCTGAACTGGATATGGGCACCAACATCAGAAATAACTTCCTTCTTGGCCAACCTGGAACCAATCAAATTTATTTCATAACAATCATTGTCATTTGGGGGAACAGAGTAAACTCATAACATGCCCTGTGTCAAATAATCTACATCCCAAGTGGTTCGATCTGGATGCTCAGCAGTGCATGGACTCCATTCTGCTCTTTGTAGCTTTCAAATTCATCAGAGACCCAGAATGGTTTACAAATCTGCAAACATGCATCCTTAAACAGTATTTTTAGAGAGGATGGGAAAACTCAGCTGGACTGTTTGATGTGGAGGATGCCATGACTATGAATGTCTGATAAAGATACCAGAGGGGTAGCAAGGGGAGCAGCAATATATAAATCGAATGGGTTGAAAGGCGGTATGATATGCGAAATGCAGAGAGGGAGCTAGAAATGAAAATGCAGGAGGGTACGAAATCTCCTGCGGAAACTGAAGCCAATTACAGCAGGTATGCAGGGTACACAGACTATGCAATATAAATTACAGGAGATCTGGAGAGAACGTGCAGAGGGAGACAACCCAGGCAGGTTGCTAGCATGGCTATATAAAAGCGAGAACACCTCCCCCCAGACAAGCAGAGTAGTGAAAGGAGCAGATGGCCAGATGCGGGATACTTAGGAGTGAATTACTTTTTATACTATAAGGAACTGTATGCAGATATTACGGATGGGGAAGAATTCAACATATTGGAGGCACTAACAGAAATTCCTCTGCCCAAGCTTGATGCGACAGACCGGGAGAGCTTAGAGGTTCCAGTGACGTTAGACGAGCTAAACTATGTGATTAAGATACTACCCACTAACAAAGCCTCAGGCGCTGATTGCCTCCCAATCAAGTTCTACAAAGCATACAAGACGGAATAGCTCCCTCTGATGTTAGCAATGCTAAATGAAGTGTTTAACACAAATACATTACCTGTATCCCTTCGGGAGGGAATAATCATCCCGCTACTTAAACCTAACAAACCAGATATGGACTGGGGGGGTCCTATAGACCACTCTCGATGCTTACCAAGACAGTAAAATACTTACAGCAGTGATGGCAAATAGGTTGAGGCCTGTTATAAATGGATTTATCCATCGGAAACAAACAGGTTATGTCCTGGCCAGGTGTACATCAGACAACCTTAGAAGGTTGCACCACGTCATACATCAGACCGAAGGAAGCTCCGAGGAGATGGCAATAGTCTCACTGGATACAGTGAAAGCCTTTGATTCAGTCAAGTGGCCCTGGCTAGCGGCTGTTTTGAGGGAATATGGGGTTGGACCTGGGTATCTGAAGTGGGTCCAGTTGCTAAAAAAACCATTAGCTCGAGTTAAAACGGGGGCAACCATATCCAAACAAAGGCAACCGAGTAGCGGCACCCACCAGGGTTACCCCCTGGTCCCCGATGCTTTTTATTTTAGCATTGAACCCCTGGCAGCATATTTGAGACAGCAATATGGTGAAGTTGGCATTGGTACCAAGGGAGGGCAACATTTAATATCAATGTATGCAGATGCATCTCATATACCCAGAGGAGAAGCTACAGTATATTTTAGAGGTTATGGATCAGTATGCAATGCTATCTGGCATAACAGTCAACCCCAAAAAGTCTAGCATATTCAACATAGGAAGATACGAGGTGTGCCACAACATGAAATGCTGGTATTGCAGATAAGGTGGGAAACTGAAACGTTCAGATACCTAGGAATAGATATATACCATGAGGTGGAGTACAAGCAGAACAGTGAAAGCAATGTCTAAAATTGAGTGCAGTATGACTTTTTGGGCCAAACTACCCCTAACCATGATGGTGAGAGTGGCGCTGTTGAAGATGGTGGTACTGCCCAGGATATTACATTATTTTGCTAACATTCTGTATGATACCTAAACGTTTTTGATAAAATACAGGGGGGTTCATATTGCATAATTCCGGGAACAGAATTGCGTTATGCAAGCTACAAAACCCATACGAACAAGGGGGCATTAGACTGCCCAATTTAGGCCAGCCAACTCCAATACGTGGCGCGCTGGCTAGCGGATGACTCCCACACCAGAGTCTAGACTGCTCAGGGCAAAGTGCGCCCCTCACTTTCTGAACGAAAGTATGTGGTTGCCAAAACAGCAGCAGGAAGGAGGGATGAGATTGCTAGACTTGGGAGGGGAAATATGGCAGAGGGCTTTCCGGGTGATGGGAGAACACGACCCAGTGCTCTCCGCAAATGCCACTAGTGGCATTAGAAGTGATAGATGGACAAATGAGGGATAATCAGAAGACAATGGGAAACTAAAGGCATAGCGACCTTAGGGGGGGATGTATGGCAAGACGGGAAAGTAGAGTGATACATTGATGGAGGATATGGGATTACACCAGGGACAATACATCACATATGCTAGGTTAATAACGAGGATTAAGAGTGGGTGGCCAGAGGCAGTGTTGGCTCAACCGGACGCGGTTATAACGTTTTGTGATGGGTCAGAAGGGGGCCATGAAGTCTCGGATATACGAGTTGTTGTCTAGGGTCAGGAAGTAGGTGATCAAGATGAGACGCGATTGGGAGGAGGGGGGAATTATGAGAGATGGGCTGTGGATCAGGGCGCAAGGTTACCACAAAAAAGTAAAGGATGCAACAGATTCAGTTTGTTACCCACAGAGTGTACATGACTCCCAAGAAGATAGCAAAGTTTAAAAATGCTGGAACACAGAAATGGCCAAAATGTGGAGAGGGGAATGGTGCATATGTTTTGGGCATGCCCTGAAATAAGGAGATCTGCAGGGAGGTGGCAAACCTCTTGGCAGAAAAAGATAATTTTGGAGACCACTCCCTGTGGGCAGGTACGTTAGGGGGGGGTTCCCTAGGCCATGTAAACTCAAACATGTGAGCAAGCTGAGCGGTCTTGAGCCACCAAGCTTTGGAGCAGAGGCTAGCTGTGGAGTTGAACCTCCAATTGAAAACATGACTCTTTAAGCATGGCTACTCAATGCATTCCTATGCATATTACACGCCAGTAGAACTAGAAGAAAACCCCATTTCAACTTCTTAGGAGCCTTTGGTTTGGAAAGCAATAAGGGGAAGAGGGAGGCAATCGCAGTGACTGGGAGGGCAAAAAGGATATGTCTGCCGACTCCACTCCCCGCAATGTAACTAAACAATCATGCCAGGAAGGGTCCAGACCATCCTCCCATACTGGGCACCCATTGATGGGATGGATTGGATGCGAGTGCACGAAACTGATCCGAGTGCATGAAACGGATTGCAATGCATGAAACATACTGGAGTGCACAGAATGGCGTGACTTACATGGAATGGTTTGGAGTGCATGTAACGTTTGAAAGGAATGGTTTGGAGTGCTTGAAACGGTCGGAGTACTTGGAACAGTCTGATCACTTGGAACGGATGGAGTACATGGAACTATTGGAATGAACCACCTAATGTAAACCACCATATTCACATCTCCACACTTACTCTGTTCTTTACACCACCACTCAAATAGAACACAGCGATACTATGACACCATTCGGTATAGCTGTTCATCATTTGCCACATAACACCCCCCCGCCCAATCACTCACTAACACTGCTGGTTACACACCCTCCAGCCTAGGCATTTCCAATCAGGCCGAACGCAGCCATAATTGGTCTGGATAACAACCTGCCAGAACGAACACATACTTGTTCTCTCAACCTCCACACCTACCGCTAAGAGGCAGCTATCACATGAATGCCACACCAGCTGCACACATCCGGTGCTCACACTCACCTTTTGACTCTCCATTCTCTCTGACCTGAACTTCGGTTCCCAAGGGCATTCAACCTACCAGCGCCTTTAGACCATACCAATGGTACATAAGGCGCTATATAAATGCAAAGTAACATAGCTACACTGGGATCAATCGAAAAGTCAGTGACAAGGCTGGAATACATCCGATATGGCTGAGAAGATAGCACAGCTGAAATCTAGAACCATAGTATTGGATTAAAAGCTCACCCATATACTCCCTATAGTGACAGTTAGATAAGGAAGGACCTAGCAACAACAATCAGAGGACAGTCATGGAAAGCAGATTGAGTATAAGAACACAGCTCGAGAAAAATAAATTAGGATAGGTATCACTCCTGGCACAGAAGAGGATGACACAGGTGCCTTTGTCTCTTCGATTTGGCGAAGAGGACTATACATGTTGAGTCTCCAGTGGGGCCAACACTTGTTAAGTTCTCCAACACGTGAGGATTTTAGCGGTGCCTTAAGGGCTCTTGAACCTAAGCACATTCTCTTCTTTCGAGACCCGGCAGTGGTGACTGAGAAACAAAGACTGAATCTTTCCTGGCCGGAGGGGCGTAAGCAGGAATGCTTAGACCAGCTAAGGTGTGGGACCTGGAAAGAGAACACATCTTTTAGGAAGCTTAAAGGGCAGAGAAGCTATGAAAATACATTCCTGAGAAAGGACATTGACTGCAGCAAAGTTTGACTGGAGCAGTCCTTTGTTGAGGCATCTATTGCCCCCTAAACTAGGCGGATTCAATTAAGTTTGGCCCAGTTGGTTTAGAATGCTTGAACATCCCGGACTGGGCACCAAATGATACATACAGGGAAACTTCATTGGTTCATGGTGGGTAGATGGGAACTAAATGATGGTCAGCTAGAGGTTGTAGATTGTAGACAGTTTAGAATCGTTATGGACTTTGTGAGGTTACAGGCTAGAAGTTCCTGGTGCAGCATTATGGTGATGTGATGCAATTTACATCCCAGAACTATGGATGCATAAATAGATTTTAATGCTTTCTAGAGGCCAACTGGATGTGTTATTTAGAGCCCATTTTGATTAAATGGCAAGTGATCTATTCTTTGCTCCGCAAAAGCTTGATGTGGTTAATGTTCAAATTTGTAGTATGTTCCATCTGCTCCCGCCATTTCCATTCATAACAATGTCGGTTACTTAATCCATGGTGGCGCTAGAGCCTGCCCGTGATGGTGGCTCTTCATTGAGCTCTTTGTAGGGCTCCAAATAACCCTAAAATAGCAGCAGAGGCGATCACAATTGTGCTCCAAAGGTGTTGGAGGGTCCTGAGCAGTCCCCTGCGGCATAAAAGGAGTACAATCTCCTGAGATACCCTGCACTGGAAGAGCTGATGTGGCACTGGTGAGGGCTTGTAACACAAGAGCAGTAAGGCGGCACCAACCAAGGCAGCAGCGCTGAACTGGCCAGTGGACCTGCTGAAGACCCAAGAGTGGGAGGCACAACTCCCCCCACCCCCTCTGTGGCATTGCAGAGCTGGGGCAGCCTGGAATACACTGTCCGAGCAATGAGGTCACTGGTTGACAGGAGCCGATAGAGTAATGGTGGAAGAGGCCGCAGCAGCGCCACATAGGAGGGGGCCTTCCGTGGGGGCCCAGTTAAGGGTTTCAATTGGGGTGGGGTGGAGGGGGGAATGGGGACAGCCCAACCTACCTGAGAGTGGGGACACTCATGCCAAAGTGGGCTGAATGAGAAGCGGGGGCGCCTGGAACAAGCCTGGGTACCTGATCAAGTCCATCAGCCAGACCAGAGGGAGAGCGGCTGCGGAGTACAGTCACGAGGAGGTGCTGAACACCCTCCTGTTGCAATACAGGCCCCACAGTGGCGGAAACAAACGCTGTGAGAGGCGGGACAACTGGGGCCATGAGTGGAGCCTGGTCTCAACTCCCAATCTCCTGGCATCAGCAGTAAGAAACCGGCAAAAATGGCATACCATTTGCAGCCCTCAGGCTGGCTTAGTTGGGACCAGGCCAACAGCACTCATTTTCAGAGGAACCACTCGCTGATCCAAAGGGTCAGAGGCCTAGAGCTCATACCCCAGTGAGCAACACAGTGAATGCCACCAGTCGGGGGCCTCGAGAGAAGGCTAGGCCACCAGAAAGTAGCCCCAGCACGTAACAGATCAGATGGAGAGAGGGGCCAGCATGGGTATGAGGAGAAAGTAGTGGAACACCATCTATTGAACCCTTTCAGACAGTATAACCCCCCCTCCCCACCCCTCTGTTCAGCCACAACCTCGGGTCAACGCAAGGGGTAGTGCACGCTTCCTTGACTTCACAATTACTCCTGGAATAGGCTGTGTCTGCACCGGACAAGAACTACAGAACATGGGAAAGTCAGAAAAAATGCAGCAGAAACAATTTCAAAGGAGTACCCTCTACCAAAACACCTAGGTCTCAGCACCAGACCGAGGCACCAGAGACAGGGGAGTCAGCGGAAAGTGCAGCCCAAATTCCAGGCGGACATCAGGGAGATTCTGCTAGATCTTAAAGCTGGTATTGGCGGCCTTGACTCCAAACTAGACTCCCTTTCCTCCATTGTTGAAATATTGAAACACCGGCGGGACAAACAGCTGGATGAGGTGGAGATGAGAGCAGAGAGTGTCTGGGTTGGAGGGTGGAACCTCCTCGCTGGCCACCAGGGTATCAACACTCGAGGTCCAGATCAAATCAGTAACAGCCAAAAACAAGAATGTGGAGGGGAGAGTCTGCCATACCATTCACCTGGTTGGCCTAACAGCGACAGGGATTTCCCAAAATGCAGGAATTTGTGGAGGAACAGTGAGTCTACACTGTCCCCACGGTTTGTGGTGGAGAGAGCTCCCTGCATACCAGCAGCGCACCAGATATCAGGCACAGCCACCCACCCCATCACTGCACGCCTTCTAAATTTATAGGGACAGACAGGATCCTTGGCTGGCCAGAGAGAAGGTGGAGCGCCAGTACAACAGACACAATTGAAATGTATCCGGATTTCTCTGCAGCTGTACAGGCATCACAGCAATCATTTGCACTGGTGAAAAGGTGTCGAGGCTGCAACATCCTGTACTCCATGCTCTTTGCCAGCAAAACTCACTTCTGGCTGATGCGATCTGACAACCTGTGGTGGTGGGGGGGGGGGAGGTTTAGGGACAACGCAGCAGACGCAGAGTGGGCAGTGGACACCTCTAGTCAAACTGCCTCGTGTTATGCATACACTCCAGTTGGAAGGGGAGCCTCTGCCAGACACTATCGCCACAAGCTCCACACTGTATAAGGGGCATGGTTTGAGGGGAAGGGGGGTGGGGGAGGACGTCAATGGGTGGGTTGAGGAAGGAGTTAGGGTGGGCAAGGGAGGGGCTGTGATTCAAGAGTCACAGGGGAGGGTTTGAGATCATTTAAGGTCAGCACACCTCACTGTTCCGTCCTGTGATACATGCAGACCCTGTTCATGTGAAGAATAACGATGGAAGGTCAGATTCTCATGGCCTCGGCACCCCAGAGGCTAATGGGGTTTAATGTAGCAACGTGGAACATGAGGGAATAACCCAGCCAAGATTTGGAAGAAATACCACATTGATGTGGCTCTCCAGGAAACCCACCTTAGCCCCCACCGAAGGTAAATGGGGCGCTAACTGGGGATACCAGATATTTTTCCTCCCATTTCAGAAAAGCAATTCAGGTAGGCAAGGGGGTAAAATATTGTCCGAAATCATCGGCCAGGGACGACACAGGTAGTTGCTGGTTCATGGAGTGCAGGTCACCCTAGTAAATGCATACAGCCCAAACGTGGATAGCCTAAATGTATTGGACTGGGTCATGACACAACTAGCAGGGTGTAGAACAACCACAATCATATTGTGGGGGGGTGAGATCGGAAAACACTGCACTAGACCCTCTGAGATAGATCAGGGTGGGTCAGAGTGGTACATACAACCAAGGCAAGCTTACAGGTGCGAGAAATGTGCACAACAGCACCCAATGATTCGAGATTATACTCAACACTACTGGGTTCATGGCTCCAGCTTGTACCGTTAGTATCCCCGAAAAGTAGGGGGTAAGGGGGGGGGTTTAGTGAGTGAATAGTCACATTCTCCCATGGACATGGTCAGATCACTCCCCCATACTTCTGGAATGCGGATTGTCAGGTAGCAGGGGAGAGAAAAAAAAAAAAATAATCACTTGGTGGTGCAAGTCAGGGGCGTTCCAAGATTCGGTATTCGCCCAGGAACTGAGGAGAAATTCAGTCCTTTCTCCATGTTACTGCGGGTTCAGTCTCCACAGTTGGAGTACTATGGGAAAGCCTCAAATGTTATGTCAGGGGGTGTGCATGTCTAAAGAGAATGGAATTCTACGGATTATCAGGAGGAATTCACAGCAGGGGGACCCAAGACATTAGAGGGGAAAATATGCAGAGTGACCAGCACCCCAGATCCTGGCCCAACTCAAACAGAGCACGGTTTTTAATCCGTGGGCATCAGGTGCGACAGTAGGGCAAGGCACAGAAACCAGCAGCACTGCTGGCACATCTGATTGCTGCCGACAGACGCCTTCCCCGGGTGGAATGTGAGAAACTCCCAGGGTTAGCTGGTTTACACCGAAGCGGACAATGCAGAAATGTTTGGAGTCTTCCATCAAGATTTATATAGCTCTAAATGCCCAAGACCAGGAAGCCCTGCAGGGTTACCTGGGGAGGCCAAGCTGAATTGGGTGGAGACACCTACGGGAGCATCTCAATGAACAGATTTCCTTAGATGAAATTCTGGCAGTGATTAAAGAACTCCTGGGGTCCAAGTCACCAGGACCAGACGGCTTAACAGGAGAATTCTGCAAGGCCTTTGCCCCAACTCTAGCACCGCTCCTTTGAGTCTACGAGGAAGCGATTGTGAATGCATGAGGCAAATGTGGTTACGACATAAACCGGAGACACCCTCTGAAGACTGCGCCTCAACAGGCCAATCTCCTTGATAACATTTTCACCATCAATGTGAGGAGGCTACTCCAGTTGATGGCCCGGTCTGGTATTAGCGGACCAGGTGTGGGTTTATCCCCGGACGGACCACCACGTTTGGACTCTGCAGTCTTTGTGATCAACACATTGGATCCCTCAGTCCAACGAGTTGCGGATCTCCTGGATACCAGCCTGCACCAGCTAGTCGCAGTGTTCAAAGCTAGGCCTAGGCCTTCATCAAATTAGTCTGTGGCAAAGATGCCCTCTGTCCTCATTACTGTTTGCCCTCGCATTGGAGCCACTAACAGTGGGCCTGAGAGCATGTCAAAAAAAAAAGACTTTGGGACCACACAAATTGAAGATCATATCGTTATACACCGATGATGTGGCTCTTCATCAATAACCCTGACTCCAATTTGATCCCTGTGATGCAAGAGGTCCTTAGATTGGGGGTCCTCTCCAGACTGGATCACATTAGGTCAGTGTTCCCCGCACAGCAGAAACCAGAGTATTCCAAGATTAATTCAATCTCAGGTGGGAGTCCTCTGAAGTATGGTAGCCAGGACTGATATCCCGCAACTGTGAAGAGCCATTCTGCGATAACTATGCGAGGGCCATTGAGACTGATCATTTTGACAAGTGGGAGTAATCGCCACCTTTTCGCATACTGCCCAAATTATTGTACCTCTTCATTAACACCACCTTACTTATTACCGGGAGATTTCTTTCGGGGCTTACTAGGGCTGATCCTGGATCCGTTATGGGCCAGTAAGGGTAGCATAAACACTAGTAAAGCAAATTAAAAGCGTGGGTTTAGCCTTGCTAGATGGAGCGTTAATACTGGGCAGCACAGGCAGTTTCTTGGACACTGGTACGCCACACTTTGTGCGACCACATGTTCAGGTAGAACAGGCATTGGTGGCCCCCAGTCTACTGCATGCAGCGATTATCAGAGATATCCGGGTCCCACCCAACACGGTAAATGTGGTTATGATCATGTGCTCTGTATGGACAATGGCTACAAAGAGCAACATCTCCAAACTGTAGCAGACCACATTCATGGGCTGCCCAAGGGTGAGCGAGTAGACTTGCAAATGGGCAGGCAAGTTAAACAGAGACCCTCCGACTCGTTTGTAGATGGGTGCTCCTCACGGTCCAACAAGCAAAGGAGCAAGGTGTGATGCAGCACTTGATGTTTCTGTACTTTGGTTCCACCACACTCAAAGCCTGCTTTCCTTAATTCCCAACAAAACCTCCAGTATGGTCTCTTACAGGTGATCCAATCACAGGGGGGCAGTTGATCTCACAAAGACTATTTCAGACGAGTTGGGGAATAGAAACCCCAAGCTGGTGGTGGCAGGTAACCCTAGGGGAACAGATTGTTGAGGAAGACGGGTACTATATACACTGAAACAAACAACCGTTTCCCTCAACTCAAGTATAAGCTTATACATTTCAACTTTATGCATCAGGTGTACCATACTCCAGCCAGTCTACACAAGCACTTCCCACCACTCCGGCAGCATTTGTTACATGTGACTACACCCTGGCAGGTTTCCTACATTTGGCGGGAGTGCCTGAGGATCCATCAGTTCTGGTCAGACGTGCTGCCAAAAACATCACTGATTGTTGGGGAACCACTGGAAATAAATCCATTCAAAGCACTATTGGGATGTGCAAGGACCCCGCAACCCGGAAGGAGACACTAGCAGGCCTAGTGATGGTTCTGGCACGCAGGAGAAAGTCCATGGCCTGGGGAAAGGGGCAAACCCCCAATGTTCAATTGTGGCTTCAAGATGTCACTTAATGTTAAGATAATGAGACTTCATCAGGTCACTTCCCCTGCATGCTTGCCCCCCAGAGGTCAGGGGCCCATACATTTAATACTGCAGACTAAAAAAGAGGAACGGAACCGATATCCCATGCTTCATATTCTTGAGAATGAGATGTCCATGCACTGCTTCAACGTGTGCATACGCTTTATCAGGTGTGCTGCTGGCAGGGGGGAATTTGGACTCCATGTTGGGTTGATCTCAAAAATATAAGTTACATAATACACAGTATTTGAACTGTAAAACACTACATTGTCAGTGTATCATATTGACGAATGAACACAAACAAATAAAGTCGTTTTTCCAATCAAAAGCATTGGATCAAGTATGTAACCTACTGGTGGTTTACATCTGTGCAATTGGTGCCTTAACAAGCTACCCTTAGAGATTTCCACAAACTGCAATATTCAACCTAGTCTGCCCAGTTTCAGTTTCTCCTACACGCATTTTAAAACACAACCACCACAGCACAATCTTCAGTATAGGAACAGTAAAACAAGCAGAGGAGCACCACTCCCAACCGCTCCCGTCCACTTCAACCATAAGACTCGTTTAACATTATGAACTTTTTGAATGAGGAAACTGAACTGCTCACACAAATGTAGCAAGCAAACATGAGACTGCCCTGTGCAAGAGTGCACAGAACTGTTTTGAGCCTTTTTAAGGCTAGGTATCCATTTATCCAGCTAGCGTTTATATTGCAGACCTCACTGGTCTGGCTTCAGAAGTAGGTGCTGTATTGTTGCTCATTTTGTCTTGGTTACCAATACTTCTGTACGACATTAAAAATAGGAGTACAGAGGGGCGTGGCCTGGAGCGCCAGCTATGAGGCAGCTCCTTTAACGGCCTCGCTCGGGCCCGCGGCTTTGGCGGAATATTAGCAGTTCCCGTTACCCTTGAATGAAGCTGCAAACATTTCAGAGCAGCATTACCAGCGACAAGCACGACCGAAAACGCATCCAGAATCCCTAAGAACGCAGCGGAGAAACTCCAGCGAGGCCACGCACCCGAATCCAAGATGGCGGCCTCCATGCCGTAACCCAGTCGCGGCCTCCCGCCGTCAGTACTAGCGGCCCAGCAATCCATCCCAGGGGGGTGAAATAACTGCGGAACGCGCTGCAGCAGCTTGGAGAGCTGGCTTCAACATAATCAGACGCTGAGCCATCCGACTCCAGCGACGCCGGCATTATCCAAAAAAGGGCAGACACCCCTGCCTCTTGCACCAGGTGGAGGTTCCCCAGATCCCGCGTTCCGAGGCTGTACTACACCCAGCCTGCCCCTCTAAGACTGGACTTTGGACTGAGATCCCTGCTGCGGGCCCCATACTGAAGTGGGCTGTTGGTATCTTCAAGGTCCCGCTTGAGGCCCCAGGACCATCCTTCCCCCACCTATCCCCTGTCTTCCTGGGGCGCCCCTGCCCACCATCAACCCACAACTGTTTAAGGAGCCTTATTCCCCTCCATCGCTCCTCTCCATCAGCCACTCGATCTTCAGCGACGGCGGAGGGTAAACCAAAGTCCTGCCATCTCTACCCTCTCTCAGGCTGTGGACCTGCTTCGGGAGCCGTGGCCCCCATTCCATCTACTGCCTCACTGTCGCCAGCTGACCATTGGACCATCCCCGGAGGGTGAGATCCCCTGCTGGGGGCACTGAATAGGCCCGTCGCCCTACGCTCTCCAAACCGCACTGGAACTACAGGTGAGAGCGATCCGATAGCAAATCCATCGGACGCTGGGCTTCCTCGAACACGCTCTTCACCTGCTCGCATACCCTAGATCCTCCCCTGCTGCCGCCAATTCCCTGCAAGAGCTTTACTCCACTTAACTGGCCTAGCCACCGGCTGAATTCCTGGGGCGCCCCCGCCCACCATCACCCCACCAGCTTGATCCACGGCCCTGACGTAGGTCTACTCCCGTCCAACGGACAGTTCTGGGAACCAGGAAAGTGCCCACGGCAAGCCCAATCATTGTGGAATTCTTTCCCCTACGTCCCCTCCCGAATTCTGAGTTCTCCAAGTCCCGACTGCTCTCCGTGACCCACTTTAAAGACGGAGCCCCGAAATCACTGCGTGGACAAGATGTCGAGGCTCAATAAATCAGCTAAAACCCTGAACATCTCCGCCATGCTACTAGCAACGGACAAGACAAAGAAGCAGAACCCTCCCCCTGATCTCACCCCACAGAGGACCCCGGAGGAACAAAGCAAGCTGGCCACCAAAGATGATATCGTGGCCTTCATGAGTGATATTAAAGCTGAGTCTCGGTCCTGCATGACCGAGCTCACTACACGTCTAGAACAAACGGACCAGCGACTCACTGAAGACGAACAGAGAATAGGAGAGGTTGAGGACCTGAGCCAGAGCCACGATGTAACGATAATAGAAATGAAACGCGAGATCCAAGCGCTCCAGGCTAAGAGCGAAGTCCTCGAATTTAAGCAGGAGGACCTGGAAAAAAGGGTGCGACAGAATAAATTGCGCATTCGGGGCGGTCCCGTTGTCGGTTCAAGACAGAGCTACCCGAATACATTAGCAACTTCTTCCAGGCCCTCCTCCCGCTGATGGACAAAGCTAACCTCGTCCTGGACCGGACCCACAGATTGCGCCCGAGACGGGGAGTGGATTCAGACGGCCCCCCAGATGTGATCACTAGGGTCCACTTCTATGCTACCAATGAAGCCATCTCTGCGATAAGCCGCACCAAAGACTCTCATTCATGAAGACCCCGCTACAGATATTCAAGGATCTCTCCCCAATAGCCCTCAAACCCCTGACCCTGTTCCTTCAGAACCAGCAGATCGCTACCAATGGCTCTTCCCCTCCACTTTGCAATTCTCATACCAGGGAACCCTGCGTAAAATCAGCCATCTTGAAGACGCGAAATCTATTTTGCACTCGAACTCCCCAGAAGCCTCGCTCACCTCCAGTCCGTATCTCCTGCCTGAGGAACCAGACCAATCACCCCAGAGACAGCAGCAAAAATCCTGGTCCAAAGCACAGGGACGCCGGAAGATGAGGCGATCTAGTCGTCCGCTTTTACAATGTGAACCCCGTTCCAGGAACCGAAACGAAGCACAGTAATGCCGCGGGCCCTGAACAGCCTATACCCCACTCTGAGGTGTATGTCATCAACTGCCCCTTGGAGGCAAACCAAGTTTGATGGTTCGACCCCTGCCCCGTTGGCGGAGGAAACCGTTTCGGCCCAGTTGGCCGTGGAGGGGGCCGCGCAGAAAACCCCAGCCCCAACACATCCGAGTTCACCCTCCCATCCGAGTTTACCCTCCCGTTGGAGAGGGGCTGGGAGGACAGTTAAGGCCCAGTTGGCCCACTCACATAAAAATTCACCCTCCCGTTGGAGGACACAGGAAACTCAGCCGCAGGAAAGCCTAATTAACTCCGAGTCACGAAATGAAGACTGAATATCCTCAGCCCCCCCACGAGGAACAGAATCCCATTCCAGAGGACATCCAGGAGGCTCTCCCTCCACATCAGAAACTAAGGTTTCTATCGTTGAACGTTAGAGGACTCAACGCCCCACATACACGAAAAGCGATCCTAAAACGCATTCAGAACGACAAGGCCTCCATTGTCTTCTTACAGGAGACACCTGATCCCGGCGGATTTCACGAGGCTCTGAGATCGGCAATTCCTACTACAGTTTTTGGCATCGAACGGAACAAAGAGGTGGCACGGCAATCTTATTCGCCAAAGGTCTGAAGCTGCAAATCCTGGACTCTAAGCTGGGCCCCGATGGCCGCTTTGTAGCGTGAAGTGCCGAATTTTCAGCCAACTGTACACATTGATCTCCGTATATGCCCCGAACGAAGAGCAGGAGGCATTCTACTCGACCCTGGAAAGCACCCTACCACCGTTTGCAGAGGGCCAGACCATCTTCTGAGGACATTTCAACGGGGTCCCTAACCCCTTAGTAGACAGATCACACCCCCCAGCCCGCGGGGATTTTGGCTTGGCGAATGCTTTACTTAAACTGTTCCGTACCTTCGATGTGGTAGATACCCGGAGGATCCTCCACCCAGAGGAGCGAGACTACTCGTGCTATTCCTATGTACATAGAACTTACTCACGCATCGACCTTCTGTTGGCATCCCCGCAGATCCTGGCATACACAGATGATGTCCTCATAGGTCCCAGAATCCACAGACCACGCGCCCATAATATTAACAATAAGAGCGCATAACCCAGACCCGTCCCCAAGACACAGATGGTCGCTTTATGACCCGATCCTAAATGATATGGCCACCAGGGACATAGCTAAAACAAAGCAGTTATTTGAAGAAAATAAAAATGAAGATACTTCCCCAGCGAATACATGGGACACAATGAAGGCCGTGGTAAGAGGAGTACTGATCTCCAGAGGGGCGGCCTACAAACAAACAGTCACGCCTCGTCCTAGAAGACAAGGTCCAGGAGACCGAGACGACGTGTAGGGCCAGAAACTGGTCCCCAAGAACCTACCAAGCCTTGCAGACGGCCCGAAAGAAATTCGAGGCTCATTATGCGGAGGACACAGCCCAGCTCCTAACCAAAACAAAGCAAAGTTACTATGCTAGAGGAAACAAGGCAAATAAATTCCTGGTGGAGAAACTGGCAAGAATCAATAGGAGAAATACTATAGGCCTCCGAGATCCCCTGGGTTCAGTCCAGTTCGCAGATCGGGATAAGCTGAGGATTGCAGAGGCCCACGTAATCAAGACTATGACAGCGAATCCAAAACCCGGCGGAGAGCAGCAGTCCTACCTGCGGGAAGCCTCCTTACCCAAACTCAGAGGCAGGCAGAGTGGAGTTGGAGGCCCCGATCACTGGCGAAGAGATCAATGAGGCTGTTAAAAGCTTGAAAACTAGAGCCCCAGGCCCAGATGGCTTCTCGTCTCGATTTCTTTTTCGGCCCCAGCTGCTAGCGCCAATGACAACACTCTTCAACTCCTTCGCCACCTCTGGATCAACAACCCCATCGATGAAAGTCGATCACAGTACTAGCGCTGAAGCCAGGAAACGACCCTAGAGATATCACAGCATATCGTCCCATCTCCTTATTAAACCTGGATGTGAATATCTATTCAAAGGTCTTGGCAAACCGATTAGCGAAGCTCCTCCCGGACATCATAGACCCGGACCAGACGGGTTTTGTTCTGAACAGAGCCACCACGGATAACTCGTAGAATCCTCAACCTGGTCGAGATAGCGAGGCAAGGCTCACAGAAACTTGCCCCGCTAGCCTTGGACGCGACCAAGGCTTTTGACAAAGTGGACTGGTTGTTCCTGCGCCTTACCCTGGAATCGTTCCGCCTGGGACCCACCTTCGTAAAGCTAATCTTAGCGAACTACCAAACCCCGACTACCCTTCCCCGAGTCAACGGCTTACTTACCAGCCCAATCACCTTAACATGCGGCACTAGACAGGGCTGTCCCCTCTTTGCTATGGTGATGGAACCCCTGGCCCAACAGATTCGCCTAAACACCAGAATCAAAGGTCTCCAAGTGGGCTCCACCCAGCATAAGATCGCGCTCTACGCTGACGACGTGATGCTAACCATCACAGAGACCGCCCAGTCCTTAAGAACCGCCCTAGCGGAAATCCACAGATGGTGTCCGGATTTGCCATCAATTTCATGATATCAACAGCGTTAGGGATAGGATCGGATCAAAGAGACAAGGAATCTTTCAGCGCCCAGTGCGCGATCCCACTAAGTGAAACATCCATCCCTTATCTCGGGGTGCGGATCGCTGCTAACCCTGGAGACACTTATCGGATTAACTTTCCACCCCTGATTAAAACACTGGAAAAAGACCTGGACGCCTGGCTCACTCAGGAAATATCACTAATAGGTTGCATCACAGCCTGTAAGATGAATCTATTGCCTTGTTCTATACGCTTGCTCGGCCCTTCCCATCAGTCCCCCGCCCCCAGCTACAGCGACTCCAAAGGAAGATCTTTGAATTCATATGGAGGGGAAAGAAAGCTCGCATTCCACGGAGGACCATGCTATGTGCCTTGGACCAGGGAGGCTGGGGTCCCGTACCTCCAAAAATACCAAATGGCGGCGCAGATAGCTCACACCCAGGCTTGGACCATAGTGTCAGGCCCCCTCAAAATGGACGGACATAGAACAATCCCGATTACCTCTCCCCCTGCACTCTTGCACCTGCCGTCTACACTCAGCGGTCATGGCCAGCCATTTTATCCTCGACCAAGCAGACGCTAAAGGCATGGGATTTGGCCCGCAAATCCAGAGGCATCCCGAGAGACCAAGGCCCCTCAGCTCCAGTCTTCCACAATCCGGCATTCTCTCCTAGATCTCCCCCTCGAACTTTAGAAACTGGATCACCGGAGGCCTCAGCTCCCTAGGCCAACTATTTGAAGGATCCCAGCCGCTGACATTCGTCCAATGTAAAAGAGCGTTTAATCTCAGAGTCAGACTGGTTCTCATATTGCCAAATCAGGCACTGGTGCTCACATCCCTGAACACGCGAGGCTGCCACCCGAGACCTGCACGCCTTGGAACCAACAGTGGCCGACCCTCCAGCCCGAGGGTGCATCTTGACACTACACCGACTATTCCAGGTGAACCTACTGTCGGCCAGAGCAACATAAGTGTCACAGTGGGAGAAAGACCTAGGGCATCCGATCCCAGATCAGGCCTGGACGGATATCTGGTCCCGCACGCATTCATCTTCGTTCTGCATCACCAACCGAGAATGCGCACATAAACTCCTCCTGACATGGCATTTCCCACCGCCTTAACTACACCACTTCAATCAGTTGCTGGACCCACAATGCTGGCGTCGCTGCGGCTTGCCAGGCTCATACCTACACATGTGGTGGTCGTGCCCGATAGTGTCAGTCTTTTGGGCCCACTTTATAGCTATCATCGCAGACTTACCCAGATTTCCCTGCCGCTGGAACCGGAACCTCTCCTGCTGGGGACCCAGATTCCAGACATTTACCCAAAAGCGGGCTCGCTCGCGGCCCTCATCACTCAATTGCTCTTGGCCGCTAAAATAACAGTAGCCCGGACATGGAAGTCCCCGGAAGGCCCCTTAACAGTGCTGTGGTGGCTGAAAATCTGGGACATTTTCATCGCTGAGAAAATCATGGCAGCGAATAGAGGCCGCCTCCACTGGTTCACAAACATTTGTTCACCGGTGATAGACTGATCTGCGCTTCCCGGCGCAGACATACAAGCCGCGCCTAGTGACGAGTGCCCTGCGGGCGGCAGAGGGAGAACAGACTCAACCGAGAGGAGCAGGCCCCGGAGGATAGCCAGAATCAGGACCTGGTGACGTAAACTCGAAGATTGAGGGGGGAGGGCGAAGTGGTGTGGGGTGGTTGGGGGGGGGGGGAATGACAGAGGCTGAGGAGTCAGGGACCGGACTTTACGGGCAAAGAGTTCTCGGAAGTCTCCCGGAACTAAAGGTATAGGGGGATATACAACTATGTGTTAACGTGGTTATTAACTGTTGAACTGATCTGCTAATTTGTTTTCCTGTGCGCTAACCAAAAATAAACAAGTTAAAAAAAAAGAAATAGGAGCACAAATGTTCTCATTAAATAGTGTTTGCTAAGAAAATGTTAAATAAATTTCTGAAAATGAAGTTATGGCTCGCTATTACATTTGGTTGTGAAGTTATATCATTTGTTCTAGACAAGCCATGCTAAAAAGTATTACTTGCAATGGAGTTGAGTCATAGTTCATTTTTGGCCCTAAAAATTAAACCCATTTTGCAACAAGTCACAGAACTGGTAGCAAGGAGGTAGTGACAGGCCCATTTACAGGGAACATGATCTAGGTATGGCACAAACCAGGTGGATCCCTCCATCACCCATTCCGACCACATGGACCATGCAATCACTGGTTCCACAGATAGGCATCAGTTTGGACACTATGACAAAACGCCTGTACAGATCAGGTTGAAACTGCAAGAATTACAATTTGAAAGTACTCTTGGTGCCAGAAAAAAAGGCTAAGTGCATTTTTCTGTGCCAAGAGGGAAATTGACCATTGAATACACATTACCCCAGGCCTACGAAAATCTATAGTAGGCACACCATACTATCCTGGTAGAGATTAAGCAGATCACCATATGGCAGAGTGCACAGAGCAGAGGCACTGAAAAATTAAATGTTTGAACAAGAAGGCTCCCCATTATCCACCCAAAACCAATAAGGGACAGCCCACTTGGGCTATTAATCCTCCAAGTCTAAAACCAAATACTAGGTCCCCAGCACAGAGATGTGGCGGTCCCACTCACCCAAGTCTGTACCCTTCCGATTTGGCTTCCCAGATCTATACTGCTTTGACTTATCAGAAAAAACACTGGTCGGCACAATCTATTGCTGGCCAGAACATTTATAAAGTTAGGGCATCTCATTTGCATTTAAATCTGGAGACCAACAACCCTCAAGTGCTGGGATGAATAATGCATCATATGTTGATTTCCCTGACAGATGGTGATGGAGGCATTCGGTGCAAGCCAGTTTCTTCCCAGTGTGAAAGTTGGTGACCTAGCATAAGGGTATGCTTATTGTTCCATAACACCAAGACGCAAGTCCTTCTACTGATCAAATTTAATGCCAACAACAAGAGCCACTTGACATGCTCATTATCCCAGAGCAATCATCCAGGTCTTGAAAACTCGTGTCCAAAAACATTCGCATCTAAAGGGCCTTGCTTTAGGCAATGTGGCAAAGTCTACATACTAGATTTAAGCCATACCTCTGCACGCAATTACCAAAATATAAACTCAAATAGGTTGTACTACACCCCGAAATTCCTAGTGCATTACCCCAAACGTTAAAGATTAGCAGTATAAAAGTGCACCCCTCACTACATCCCAAGCCTAGAGGGGCGTTACCCACTGAAAGTCAATGAAATGGTTATTAAAAAAAAAATAAGAGTTTAATTTCCAAAGTTAAGTTTTAACAAAGAAAAGTAGAAATTAACAGCATCTACTGCAAGCCTTTAGATCGTTAAACCTTGATCACGAAAACATGAGCAACAAGGTTAAGCAGATTACTGTTTAACTCATGAAGATTATTCTTACTGCTCTCCATTAACCCCACCGGGTAGGGGGGAAAATAATGCACTAGATGTAGGCCCTCTTCCTGCGAGGCTAAGAACCTTGGTGTCATCTTCGACTCCACCCTCTGCTCAGATGTCTCAAACCATCAGCTGCACCTCAGAGGTATTCTTCCTTTTCCTCACTCCTCCAGAAGGCCTGCAGAGCTCTGTCCTCTCCAGGCAGGACTATTGCCAACAGCCTCTGTCTAAATCTTCCTGCCTCCACTCTGACCGTTACAACTTATCCAGAACAGTACTGAGACTTGTCCCTAGCCTCAAACCCAGAGATTGCCTCTCCCCAGCTCTGAAATCCTTCACTGGCTCCCCGTGGCTAAATTAAAGACTCTCTGCATCCTCCACAACGCTTGGGACTACTCTGAAACACCCAACTGCTCCGTGCACTGGTCACCCTCTGAACTCAGGCCCAGGCTCCTGTAGTTGCCCTTGCATGGCATCTGCAACACTGCAGTCCCTTCTCAGCATGGTGATTCCATCGAATTCTTCCTGTTGACAGATCATGCCATAGAAGAAAAAAATGCATTGAAAGAAATGTTATCAAATGTTATGTGCATTTATGTAAGCGCACGTACACCCAGAGCCGAAAGGCACAATTCCATGCTTCAGCAGCGGCAACAGAGAAGGCACGGCCACCCCTGCAGGCTAGCATGAACCGAGGAACAGTCAGCGGTCAGTGAGGGAGAACGGAGGGTACGGGTGGGTTGAAGTGAATTTGCTGTGCAAGTGTTCTGCTCCCCTCATTCCATAGAAGGCTTGGTGGACCATGCACAGATTTGAACAAGATCAGCTGGGTGACAGGAAGCCAGTGGAGGTCTCAGTATGGGCGTCATGTGAGCTCCAAAAGGTGGACGAATGATGGAGCGAGCAGCAGCGTTCTGGAGTAGCTGCAAATGCCCAATGAGATAATTGGGTTGTGCCAGATAGCGAGTTGCAGTAGTCCAGGACACCAAGGACCAGAGCTCCAACTACAGGTGCCCGACTGGCCATGGGAATGAAGGGGAGGACTTTCCGGAGGACCACGAGTTTAAGTGGCCCGATTTACAAACTGCTCCCACCTGCTCATCCATAGTCAGAGTGGCTGAGAAGCGTATTCCCAAATTCCTGACAGCTAGAACAGGTATCGGGACGGAGCCTAGCAAAATCAGCCATCCAAAACACATGAGGGGTGGCGGTACCCACAGCCAGAAGTTCGGTTTTAGAACCATTTGAGCAAGTTCACCATCATCCAGATACCCAGCTCTTCCAGGCACTTTTTAAACCCATTAGCTCTTTCTGGTTTCGTATGGTCCAAACGGACCAATATCTGGGTGTCATCCGCATAAGAGTAAAAGCAGAACCCATGAGATTCAATCAGAAACAGTAAGTATCTTATGTAGATCTTGAACAAAATAGGGGAGAGTGCCGATCCCAGAAAGACACCGCAGGAAAGAGGCAGGGGCAGAACAGAAAGGTGGAAGCGATACCGACTGAGAACGACTTGTCAGAAAAGTTATGAACCACATGGGACCTGATCAGACATAGCGGCTTCAAAGAGACGGGAAATCAGAAGAGAGTGATCGACGGTGTTGAACGCAGCTGACAGATCTAAAAGCAGGACTGCTCAGACACCGCCCTGATCGACAAGACACAAGGTCATCCATCACCGAGTTAAAAACAGATTCAGTACCTCTACCAGGCCGAAAGCCCGAATGAATCAAGGAACCGAGTGGATTCTAAAAAAGTAGAAAGCAGTGGGGATACCAGCGCCTCCAAAACCTTACTCAGGAAAGGCAGAAGAGAAATCGGGCGATAGTTAGCCAACACTTCAGGATCCAGAAGAACTTCTGGAGCGTGGGGGGGGGGGGGGGGTTCACCAATGCATCAAATGTGTTTTTTTAATGGGGTGTCCCCCTAACCTGTTTTACCCTTTAAAACCTATTTAAATTAAAACCCTTAACCTTCAAAAAGCATGCATTCAATGCTTTTTTTAATAGGCATTCGATGCAATGACCAGATATCCTCTGCACTTATGAGCCACCTGCTGGCTGCACTTACTTCCCCCCTCACCCCTGGCACTTCGCTTACTTGCACGATCTAATGACAAGGCCTAGTAAGATAATTGTGTCTTCCCTTTGTATCCCCCCCTTCATCTTGTTGCGACTAAAAAAGCGTGTTATGCCACATCATATTGAAATGAAGGAACACATTTCAAAAGCTGGAAATGGTCAATCCTATGGGTGGCGATGGAAGTTCACTTTAAAAGCTTTGTCACAAGTTGTGCGTTGAAGTCATAAGCACCGATTTAATGACTGTACCAAGAAACTAACGTGCAGACGGGAGACACTAGCTACTTATTTTGACCAATCCCCGTGACGCCTTCTAGCTAGTTATGGAGTGTCTTCATATACGCTTGTGCCTAGCAAGTTCATAAACACAGGCAGAAATTGTACTGTCTATTTGTGACTTGGCTGGTTTAGAATTCACAGGCAGTTTGAAAAATTGAAGACTATGCCAATCAGACCCAACCAGCACCACTTTGGGATGCAATGTTCCCATGGCCAAATTGTGTAGATGCAGGTTCCATTACCCCAGCCCCCTGCCCCCCCCTGAACCCCCATAGCGGCCAGGCAAACCATTGTCCCCATCCCCTGGGTTCCTTAATGTGATCACTTGTGCACCATCCCCACTTCTACATTGGAGTAAGCAGAGGTACCACAGAGTCCACAACCTACACCCACATCCAAAAAAGATGAAAATACACTTCAGGGATAAAGAAACAGGACCATGTATATTACACTATAATCTTTATTTTATTTACATTATACAAGCCAATCTGGTACAAAAATAGTTCTGGGTTATCCAAAGAGGCCCATTAGCCAGTGCTGGGAGGAAAGCCAATTTTCAAAAATTGACAAAGTGCAATGCATCAATACAAAGTGCTTTTAAACTGCCCACCAAGACCACATATCAGACAATGTACTTAAAGCTGTACGTATTGTCACAAGACAGTCTCTTATCCTTGCAGCGGCCACAGAGCTCCTGACGATGAGGTCTCTTCAGATCAATGTGCCTTTTCTTCTGAGGACAGGAGCACCGTGACTTTGAGCAGGCCTACAGGGGATGGGAATTAAATTGGTGGAAGACTCCTTGCAAGTTAGTGCATGCACATGGTTACAAAACCACAATTTACAACATGCAAACTGACCGACATCATTTAAATAGTGGGACCATATCCATTTGTGCATTACCAACCTATTGCAACTCTGTTGTAGGTATGCAAGTCACTCAAGTGTCAGGAAAGCTCATGTTTCACAGTGCATTGGTTAGCCCCTCGTCCCCACTCTCCCGAGTCACTAGAACAAAACCATTTAATGGCAACCATTTGCCTGTAGTGCAAAATTACAGCTGGTCTGCCCCTGGCAAATAAGCCATTTAAAGCAACATGCACTACCATCTGGACATGCTTCCAACTGTGGACAGTGTAGAATGGACTCGACCTTTGTGCCCCCATGCGCTCCACCAATTAGTGTCAGTGTTACAATCATGCCAGGTGGAGACATGCAGAAGTATTACCTGGCACTGTATGGCTTCCACTCTGTATGGATTGAATCCCTTTTGGCACTTGCGGCAGAGTTGTTTGAAGTAAACCTGAAGAGAACATAAGGTGTCAAAACGTATACAGATAATGTGTGGACCCAACACCATTAAAAGGGATAAGCCATGCCCCAGCGAACCTATGCAAAGTCCAACATTGTGTATGTTGCTCTCAATTATGGGGCACTGCCCTATTTTATAAGGGAACACCCAACAGGAAAACCATGAACACATTATATGGAATGGGTTTCCCTTTGAATATTAAGGGAGTAAACTCCAGTCCTGCGACAGCACAACATGCGCTTCAAAATCCAAATGGGCCAGTCAAAAAGAAAAAGGCCTAGCAACTGGTAATTGTTCATGTTGGCCAACTTTGTTGCTAAAGGCTCCATTCACGTATGTAGGGTGCCTCGTTGATTTAAGCAAACCATTAACCAGCCAGCTGAGTGCCAGCCAAGCTTGTTGGGACCAAATTTATCGCTTGAGCAAGGCTACAGAAAATATACGCTATTAGATCACTGGGCATATTTAATGCGTTTGGCAAATTGTGGCCTAGATTTGGCTTGGTGTCAGGCACTACAAAAGGAGGTTAAATAGCACAATGGGTGGTGAGGAGGATATGCGAGCATTTCAAGCCGAAGGAACTATGGTAGGTTAGAATGCTTCGATAGCACTGCAACCATCTCTGCTGATATGGGGCGTTTACAACTAGCTTAACACTGGACAGTGCCAGGACAGTAAAAGCAGGTGGTGTATGAACATAGGAAGCATTGAGCTAAGCTACTTGCACTGCTCAACCACCACAACACTACTGTGATATGCTACACATGGAAATTAATGTTGTAGTGTATTCAGAAATATCAAGTAGAAGTTAAACAGTTGAGAGACGGAGCTGCAATAGGATTCGGTCACTTAAGGCCCAATTCTATAACCATGCAAGCTGGATAAATTAAGACTGGCAGAACGTGACAAGGAAAGAAATGGGTGATGGCAATGGAGAGCCTAGGCAATAGTGGTTTGACTTTGCATCCTTGCAATAAAAACACCGGACCGAATTTGTGCGCCTTCTGCTCCTTGAGCTAGAATGAGTGTCAATATGCAAGGTAGTTTTGCTGCCACCCCCAGACATATTAAGCCCTCCTCCCTTCCCCACTAAAAAGTACATAATGCAAGCAACCAAGCGGTTACATCAATCCACTGCTTGATCCCTTAAGCAAAGCAAGATCACACTTGCATAATTCTACTGTGTACCCTTGCCTTATATTATTGCATACAAGTTAACAGAAGGAACTCCTATGCCCATCATAAACTAGTACAAGTTTATTAACCAGCAGGTTACGCAAAGCCCCTTCACAGTGAAGAACAAGCATTAATATAATACTGCTCCCATGTGAAGGCAAAGTGTTGCTTGTATTAAGAAGCGGAAACTTGTTCACAAGCAATAATCCAAATCATTTGACTCCTCCCGAGGCCCGTTGGGCGTGGAAGTTCCAATAGTGTGGGTGTTGAGGTTTACATGCCCATATATCCTGGCATGGACAGAGGCAGCTTCCATAGAGACATACCATCAAGAGCAACTGTGGACGATTAGGTTTACCCCTTTGGCCCTCCAGAAGTTAAACTGCTCCCCATCCAGAATAGGATACAGATCATGGTCCAAACAATCTGGAGAGATGCAGATGGCATATAGAAGCCAATGCAAAATACTGCCTTACCCATGCAGATAATGTACTATTGCACTGCTGGTGAACTCCATGCAGACTTGGAATTCGGTGTTCTAATCAATCTACGGGCTATACTGGGTAGTAGAACTCGCAATGGCCCAAAAATGCAGGAGGGGGTTAATGAGGTATAGTATACAGCCCCCAAACCCCACCAGTACACAAACAGCTGAGTTTAAAGTGGTCAGTACACAAATCTACCCGGGTGGTTGCGAGAAAAGGACTGGGCACCCCACTGTGCTGTAGTCTTGGAATGTAGCACTCAAATGAGAAACATGCCCAGGGTTACAATAACCCCCATGGTAGGGGTATTTTATCAATAATGCAGTCTCCATATTATCAACACAGCATAGGGATTCACGTTAACTAAAAATAAAATCACCACTCTTGCCGCAGGGAGAAATGAACTACATGTAGTCCAATCTCCCCTTCCATGGATATAAGGAGGGGGAAGAGAAAGCCATTAGGCGCAGTATAATCCAAGCTACCAGCAAGGCGGCCACAGGAACGTAGGCGTGGGATAGGGTGGTACGGTATCGTTGAGAGCATTGCTCCAAGTAAGGGCGAGTATCTCTCAATTTTTTTAAATTAGTGTAACTAAAGAGGAAAATTCACAAGATTAAAAATGATGCAACATCCAGCTGACATGTGCCAAAAGCAGGTGTATGAAAATAAATCATGCAGCAGCATCCCACATAGTGGCAGCAAAGCAGGTCACTCACAATTAACAAATAAAGCACAGGATGCAGTAGCACAAGCACCAAACTGCACTGGTTCCCTCTGCAAGCCAGCATCAAGGTTAACTGCCTTGAAATGATGCAGCTGGATTTGAAGTCCTGCCATATGTTGCCTCACTGAGAAACTGCACATTTCTGGAAGCCTATGATCCACTACAAGTAAAAGACAAGGGCAGACTTTAACGCTGCTAGTGCAAAAGAACCAATAACTGGTCTGGTCGATCTACCCCGGCAGACTCTGGAATCGGACTCTCCCTACAATTGGAGCTCTATACCCTACTCTTCAGCTCCTCAAGACCTAGGTCAAGACACCCTCCCCACATTACCCGAGACTGGGTAATCTGGTGCCCACCGTTTACTCCACTTGTTGCCAAATGTTCTGCCTCCTCTCCCCCAGTTAGCGCCATGCTCTGTGTCTCACTGTTCTCCCCGACGGTTGTAAATCACTTCAATAATCTAATTCACCCTCAGAAATGTAAGAGATTAGCACAAACACTCCCTTGTATTAAAAAAGGTACAACCACAACATACGCGTTCAGGCTTGAAACGGGTCAGCTTGAGTATGGCTCATACAGGCATCCCTCACACTAACAGAAAGCAAAATCAGGGCAACAGCAAGGCTAACTTTAATCATGTAGAACATGTGAATTGGATCAATGCCAAGGTAAAGCAAGGGTAGCATAGTCCTCTGGGATCTTTGTGATCAGTTCCAAAAACATTCAAATCCCAAACAAGTTTCCCCTTCTAACCAATTTCACCACATATGCGGCTCCCCTCCCCTCCCAATACCCCACCTTTATTAACTTAACCCCTATACATGTGAAATGGGGTTCTTGAAATTTGGCATTGGGCCTTGCAGTAATTTCATTCTACATTATGGTAAGTACTGTTGTCAGCCGTCCAAATTCCCATCACAAAGAACATGCCCAGCAGGGGCCTCTGCGGTGCAACCAGCATTGATAGCAACTAATTCAAATATGAATGCCAACTGCTTCTGGAATCAGAAAAACTCCACATCAGTGCTTAGTAAGCCAATTAGAAGGAATGCAAGGCTGTGTATCATTTCCCAGCCACTCCATGCTGGCCCCCTGCCTAAAGCATATTGCAGAATGGATCCAATTCTACAGGAGGATACTTCATTTGATCCCGTATTCCAGGCCAATTATGCAGTAAATAAACTATGTATTGTGTATTTTGATAGCAGAATTGTATGTTGATCAAATGTTCTCATTTACTGTACTACTTAGTTATGCCAGTGTTATGATCCGATACTAGAGGCAAGTGCTCAATGCCAACACCTATCCAATCTAATGGTCAAACGTTGGCTGGCCTGCGTGAGCCTCAACTGAAAAGAGAAGGAGGAAAATCAGGAAGAGGAGAACTTGGTTTTCATGCCATTGAGAAGGAAATAGCACAAGCTCTAATATTAAAACTAAAACCCACAAAAGACCTGGCCTTTCCTATGCCAGCTTGTACCCGCCATTCGTTTGGCAGCTAACCTTGCCCCATAACTTCCTTTATGATTAAATCTTTGAAGGAGGGCTGCAACCAGTTGCAGCTCAATGCAGCAAACACAGGTGATACTGTTCAAATCAGAAAAAGAACAAAAACAGAACTAAATATGACACCAGATTCTGGGCGAAGAGATTCCATTCGCAAAGAAAGTGAAAACCCTTGGATGTATATTGCAAGAGAATCTGGCTAGTGAGGCACAGGTAGGGGCCAAAGTAAAAGCTGCATACCATTCCTTACGGATGCTCAAAAACATACTCCCCTTCGTAGCAGCCCAAGGTCACTGTGGTCGTAGGAGCGCTGGTAAACTCACATCTTGACTATTGTAATAGTCTGATGATAGGGATTCCAGCGAAACAGATGTTGAGACTTCAGAGGGCACAGAATGCAGCAGTTAGACTTCATAGCCCACTTAAAGAAAAGAGATCATGTTTCAACATCTCGGAGAGCACTCCATTGGCTTATGGTGGAGGATAGAGTAAAATTTAAAGTGGCATGCCTCATATATAAGTGCTACTATAAAACTGCACCCAGATACCGGATCACAAGAATTCACCATCACCAACCTACTAGAGACCTCCGGTCAGGAGATAAAAACTTTTGGTGGATGTTCCACGTACCTCGAAAGGCGATAGGATGTTTTCTGTATCTGGCCCAAAAGTATGGAACGAGCTACCCGTTGCCATACGATCATGAGAGTCTCTAGAGGGTTTCAGGAAAGAGTTGAAAACCTACCTATTCAAGTGAACCTAACTATAGGGCATGTACAGCCCCCCTCAGCTCCCCACAGCCAAAGGTCATTTCTTAGTTAACAACTGTGCCCATGCAGTTTGCTCTGCCTGGTGCGCGTTTAGAAATAATCAAAATCAACTGAGCTAATAGAGGCTTAGAAGTTCAACGAATCCTGCATGAAGCTAAAATGAATACCCATCTGGATTACCACTATTGGGACATGTAGTGCCGAGTCACCGTTTCAAATGCAAATATAGCATCGCTTTGGAACAGCCCTTGCTGGAGAGTCGCGTTTTAAGTGTAGTCTTCAACATTACAGGCTATAGACTCTCACCCTTGAGTAAGCAACCTGCTGCCATGAACTGTGTTTAAGCTCAAATATGTGCTTCATAACTAAAGCATTGAGTTTCAACAGAGCCAAGCTGCTCTACTTTCGAACTATGAAGGCAAAGGTCTAGGGCTGGCAGCCAATAAATGGCGAGATAGAAAGCTGCTTTGCATGAATGCAAACTAGCAAGAGCAGGTCTTGGGAATCAGTCTTGCGCCACCATATTAAATATCTGATTAATTTATAGCACTCCAGCTCAAATTGATGACATTTTAATTTAAATGTTTTCTAGCATTAGTGAAAATTCCCTGGACAATTATTCTAACCTCTAATCAAGGCTTTGGTGTGCACCCGAGTATTTTGGTGCCCGAGAAGTAGTCATCTAGATGTATTGGTCCATACTGATTATTCTATAGTTACACAAGTATTCACAATAGATTTAACACATTTAAAAATGAACCACTAAAAAAATAAAAATCTACAGAACACCATTACAAAATTCCACATTTCATTTGTTTCACAACTACTCCAGTTTATTTTATTAATTATTCTAGTACACCCTTCACAAAACTCGTATTTAATATAATCTTTCAACTTTGAATTCATATTTTCAAATGTACATTCAAGCTTAAATCTACATTTATGTACACCTTTCACTTTAATGTCCTTCAAAATTTCCAACACAATCACTTCTTTAAATAAAACCCTGATACTTCTGAATTTGAAGCCATACTTGATATATTGCAATGTGTACAGAGACAGAATATGTATTAAAGATGCAAATCCAGAATTCCTGCTATTGCCTCATACCCATGTACCAAGTGGCCAAAAATCAATCAAATACAAAGGGCCCAGCCTAGAGCATTCTGTAATAAGAGGTTTCATAGCTTATTCCCAGTAATCTTACAAATACAGTACTTCTACTCCTCTTGCAGTTTTAATCTGGATCCTGTTACCATCAGGACTGGTAGCTGATTAATGCGCATCAACAGCCTGAGCCTATGGACCTCAGTAGGGAGAAAACATCAAATAAGGCTGAGGTCTCATGAAGCTGTCACATTCGACATGACAGGATAACCATGGAGTAGACAGATACTCTTAATTACTAATCAAATTCCATTTTTCTACCCCCCCCCCCACTCCCTCAAAATTCAGCGCGATTATATGGTGTTTTCCTGCTGAAGTCAGGTAGCCATCCCTCGGAGTGGAATGTATTTCTTATTTGCAAATATCTATCCTATGGCACAACGGATAATTCACCTCTCCCATCTACATCTCAATATCATTGCTTTCATAGACTGGAGCCCAAGCTCCAACAGTACTCCGTCGGATTGGACTGCGCTAAACCCAACAAATTACATCAAAAGTAGCCCTCGACATGATTAAACCGATACAGGTTTGTCATTCGCAAAGCGTCCACACTGTACAGTATGGAGGGGCTGAACCACCGGTTATACAACGTTGGTATGCCTGACAAGGAAAAACCATCCCTCTCTGGCAAATCTCTTTACTAGAAACGTCAACCGTCAGGCCTTTGCCGTTGGTCATAATGTTTTCGTAGCTTGCCCATATATTTGCTGACATGACAAATAGACACCTAGCAGTTATTGCGCGTCTATATTGACCACATGCAAGTTGATTTGATCCAACAGAGTGGGTTTAATGAACGTTCTATAATCAACCCCAGGTAGGCTACAGTCAACATTGCTGGAATAGTCTTCCCGATCTGGACTTAGTCATGAGAAGTTGCAAAATAGTCGGTACCTTAACCCTGCTTGCTTAGTCCAAGCAATGGTAGAGATGCCCGTGTTAAACAGTGTCTTTTAGCACAAACATGTAAAGGCAGTTGAATCTAAAAGGACATGCTACAATTCACAGCCATCCTCTGGACCAAAGCCAATGTACCGCCAAATTGACACTGTCCAAGCAGAGAAATACGAAGGTGCTTGCAAACGCTCATGCGGGAAGCCACTGTTAGTTAAGCCACACAAAATAGAATCTTACCTTCAAGTGCTTCACATCCTTTGAAAGGGGATGATCGAGCAGGCCGGCTGGAACAATGTGTGACAAGTAACCCTGGTAACTTAAATGCACTCTTGCTAGTTTGTAAAGCAACCTACCTTGCTACTTCCAGAAATGCACCAAACATATGCACTCTCCCATCTGGTCTTGCAGTCCTTGCAGTGAAAGTAACCATATTTTTGCTCCAAAAACTGCAAATGAAAATAAAACAAGGACATTAGGCTTCTAATGACTAAGGAAACACTCCGTTTTGGGTGATGCAGAGCAGGAACCCAAGCGTGTATAAAGGTCATGTGACTTGCATGACAACTGTCATCTGTTGCCACTGCTTTAGATTAGGAATCATTTACTCCAATAGCACGAGTGGCTGAAATAAATTCAGAGATTAGGAGAAACTGGAGTGCAACAATCTGGGAATCAATGTTTTGCATTCGTTCTACATGACCAGGCTGAAAGGCCAGTGAGACCACTTTGATTTCCTGACTTATTTAATGTTTTGTTGGCTCCACACACCGCTACCACGCAGGGGCGGTCTCCAGTCGCTCACATGGCTCTGCAAGAAAGGACGGGATTGATTAGATCTAGAACCAGGAGAAAGGCGGCTGTTGGGTCGATTGTATGCACTGGCTTGCATCTACAAGGGTGAGGCCCAATGCCTGGGTTGTTGTATGCTAATATCCGTAGTTTGGTGTGTGTTTTATGTGTAAATTGGCTGGTATTTATGGTTGAGCACACTGGCTTGTGTATCCGTAAGGGTTAGGCCCAGTGCCTGGGGTTATTTTATGCAAGTGTTATGTTGGGTGTGTTTTTGTAGTTTGTCTAGCCCATCAGCACATAGTATACAAGATGTGTGTGTAGGAGGAGGGGGGGTGAACAGGAGCAGGGTAGCTAATCTTCACGATTCTAAATGTGACGTATGGCTAGTCTTCACAGAGTACTAGGTATACCAAAGCAAGTGCACTTACAAAAGAGTCTTAGCAAACACTCCAACATTAGTCGAGTAGATAAATACTCAGGATGCTCTAGTGAGAATAGCCTTTACTCCGTAGTCCAAAGCTTACACAAAAGCTAAAAACAAGTTCACTTTCATCATTCCAGATCAGAGGGTAAATATAAATCTCATACCACAAGCCAATTACATAATTCGATTTATGTAAAATCTAGACCTTGTAAGTTATATTTTAGGATTTGAAAATTCAATCCAATCTTCCACTAAAGATTGGAATCACCTCACCTTTTCACACTGGTTAAAAAGCAAGTTGCCCACAGGCTTTAGCCAAGCTATGCGTTCACGACTGATTTAGAATCAATAGTCACTGTAAATACACCCGAGACCCCTTTGGTCATGCAAAATGTCTAACCAGACATACTCGTCTCCTCAGCTAACACCATAGGTTCCAATCTCAACAGAAGGAACCCAATTTGTCTGTCATGATTCTATATAAAGGGTACATTTTATTTACATGCACAGGAACAACAAGGCTCTTTTGATCACAAAAGAACGTACAAAAAAAATACAAAATCAGTTTTAAAGGAAGAATTGCGCGAGTTTGACAGACATTCTGGATTGGAGTAAACGGAACAGTCAATACATAAGTGGACATAAAAATGCTTGTCTTTAATCTGTGTAAAGGCAAGAAGGAGGTACAGCCAGATGTGCATATTATGTTATCTTAACCTTTTATCAGGGGCACAGGTTTGTACCACTACAGACAGGTTTTCCATCAGTCATTGTTAATAAACCCGAGGCGAGTGGATTTAATAGCTTCATGAAAACGTGCGTCATCCTATTGGAAAGGATACCACTGAACCCACAGTGTGGTTACCATACTTAATCGTAGACCCTTTGTAAACATTTAAAGGTGTTGCCTTTGTACAATTCCGACATGTAGCAAATCAAAATCTAGATTTTTTTTTTACAGCCCCAATTCAATGCACAAAATAAGCAGTGTTGCATAGCAGTTTGCTATGCAATTCTGTAGGTTTGCTAAATAAATTACTTGTGTAGCAAAGTTAACCATTTAAATGTCCCTGTTCAATAAAAGCACAGCTCACCCTGCATTCCTCTAGCCCTCAAGGCGACCCAACACTTCACCTCAAGTTCAAAAGGGCTAATGGAGAGAGTTCAGTAGTAATAGTCTCCTCCATTCTTAAAAATGCCGAAGACATCTGTGGGAGTGCTAGACATGAAAAGTACTTATTCAAATAATCATCCCCAACACAAATAAACCAGACGGATTGACAAGCTGTTGGGAATAATACTGTTCACCACAAGTAGCCCTTCAAACAATCCAAGTTACGCCCACAGAACCCATAGTCCAGCAAACTATCACTGCCACTTAAGCTCCAAGTGGCAAATATTGAGTGGCCCCAAATTATCAACCAAAAGCAAGCAATGCCTTGACAAGTGTAGAGAACTATTCCGTCCTGTAGATGCAACTGGGGATGCCTTCATCCTTACAAGCACAGCATCAAGTATTTTATAAAATGGGGGCTACTATACAGTTACATATGCAAATTGAAACAAAACCATAAATAAGTTACGTCGGACTGCATTATGCCAAGGATGTAGAATTACGAAATGGAAAATGGTAGCCATGGGCATAGCTCTGGTCAAGGGCTATATGAGAGCCCAGGTAACTAACTGCAACATGGGCACAGGGAGGATGGCAGGCTATGGGACAAAATAAGGTCGCAGCAGAGGTGAACACAGAAGAGGCCTCATTGGAGAGGCAGGGAGAAGGAAGATTCTACAAGTAGAAACAGAGTGTGTTACATACTAGAGACCATGGCAATCACTAGCACAGCAATGGTGCTAGTTATGTTGTGGGGAGTCATTACTGGTACTAGGGTTATACAACTGCCAGCATAGCAATGTGTGTTTACTAATCTTTGGTCTCATGACAATACCTACAATAAAAACAAAAAATCATAAGCGGCTTGAGCAACTACTAACGCTAATCAGTCTATGGTGCCCCAATAATTTGACCTGGCTCATGCGTAGTAGAATTAAATATAGATCTTGTGTGATGAAGGGTCTTCCAATGCAGTGGGGAAAAGAAAGTGTTAAATACTTTTATTGGGGGACGGTGAGTACAAGTAGTTTCAGTTGGGGGTAGATCCATGCAGAACAGGCAATATAAAACAAAGGGGAGGCTCAGCATAAGCAAAGCGCTTTGTTTAGGGTACGCATGTGTGGTGCAGAGATAATGTCTAATGCGAACTACAGTGGTGATCGCATTTATCTTTCAGGTTGCTGAACATCAGCCACATCTTAAACGTCAAGCATACTCACTGCAGCCACGCCAAAGAGTTGAAAGCAGGTTTGTCATATTACTGCTGGAGGTCCGTCTTTGGCCAAACTAATGCTCCCCTTAAGCAATGTGCCTATACCGTTAGGCCCCACCTTGTAAACTCAGTGAGGGGCAGGTTTATAGGGAAAGGGACGGCAATCCCTAAATGACAAAGTATTACGCGGTCTTAACCATAATGAAGGTGGGGGGGGGGGGTTTACTAAAATATGGACGGGTATCAACGTCACTTCTACAAGGAATAGAACAACAGATTATTCAACTATACTACGGGTCGGCAAATGACAGTACATTTTGGTGTGATAAGCTAGATAATGGAGACAAAACTCCCTTTATAGCCCAGATCTGATAAGTCGGCGCTGAAGGAACGCGGTCAGCTGGGACGGTGACGGTCAGTGCCAAGACCATCCCATCGTATTCCTCCTCCTTGTATACACAGCAAGGCGCGCGACGGCGGCTAGACTCTGGCGGCACCCGTGTACCTGGAAGGCGGCCCTCTTGCCCTCGCGGGCCCCTGGGATCTCCTCGGCCTGCTCCTCGTGGATTTGGTCAGCCTCCACTGCTGTGCCCTCGAGCGCCTGCACCGGCTTCTCCGCCTCGCTCTTGGCTTCCGGCTCCTCCAGGACGCCCTTCTCCCGCGGCACTGGGGCCACGCTGGCGCGGTTGCGCGGCCCGCGGCCGCCCCCTGGGGGTAGGGTGAAGATGCGGCGGTCGGATACCGGGGAGTAGACAGCAATTGGGCGAGTGAAGCGCACCTCGCTACTGCCTCCGGGGGAGCGCAGTATGGCCACGCCCGGGGGCAGGGTGGCAGAGCGACTGGGACTGCCGCCTCCGCGTCGCCACAGGGTGCGGGGCCCTAGCGAGCACTGAACGCTAGCATCCACCCGCGGGTTCACCTGCACGCCCACCTCTCGAGTGTTTGCGCGGCGGAGGCGCGGGGTCAGGCCCGGGGTCACTTGGGACAGGATGGCCTTGAGCTGAGCGCGCTTGTAGTTGTCGAGATAGTCGGAGGGTTCGGGCGCCGGCGGTGGGGTAGGCGGCGGGGGCAGATACACGCCGCCACCCTTGCTCTGCTTCCAGCTGGGCTGCCGAGGCCGGGGCGGCTGGTTCTGCTTGAAGGGCCCTCCATAGCTGGAATAGACGGTGTAAGGGGGATACACGAAGCCCGCCATAGCTACCGCTTTTCAAACTCGCTGTGCAATGAGAGAGGGCACCTTTATACCCAGACGCTGTCACATGAGAGCATTGAGCGGTCTCAGGTGGAGTAAAACCGTGGTCCCATAAAGCATTGCCAAGAAGACACCTACCCGCATGCTTCTTCGCAATTTCTCCATTCGTGGATTTCATTTAGCAACCCAGTGCACTCTGGAAGCTGTATTTTTGGTAAATGTAATTACGCACACTATACTTTAGAACCTGACACAGAATGATAACGACTGGAAAAGCGCCGTGATGGTTATATGGAACTGTGGATCGTGAGTTCCGTGTGCGATTGAAGATTTATTATTTTTGTGTGAATACAAAATAAGGATAGAAAATACCGCAATGTGTGTCTAAAACACGCAATGGGGGAATGTGTAACTAGTAAACAGTTGACAAAAGTGAGTGCAAATCGTCAAATTAACGACGACTGCAGTCACACGGGGGTGGGGGGGGAGAAGACGTGTACCCGCACATTTTATGATTTAAAATCGGGCTAACACTCGCAATGTATGAAACTGGTAACTGTACGCCACGTGTCTCCCCCCCCCCCCACCCTCACACACTGCTCCATTGATTTTTTCAGGCCATTAGCACCCGAATATGCCAATAATAAGAGCTTTGCAAATGTGTTTCATGATCTTGCAAAGGTCTTCACTATAAACATACACCTCTTCATTTAGAGTAATTATAAAATTCAAAGAAAGTATGGATTACAATAAAAATATTTGTTTAAATGTACATATATGTTTTAATTGATTTAAAATACTCCAGTTAAAAATACACATTATTTTTTACTAGCTATAATTCACTTTACCCACAACTTCAAAAAGTACTACAAAAATCCTACCTCAAGATTTTACTTGATGCGCTGCTTGAACATATCTAATTGAAGAGATACTACATTGATATGATATGATGGTTTATTTATATAGCGCCTATAGACAATGTGTTTCAAAGGCTTCAAGACAAGGGCGAGAACAAGGGCAAATACGAACATTCTTACAGGCCATGAACAACAAGAATGTGAAAATATCATACTTGGCCTAGCAACATTTCAGGTAGTGCAAGTGCAAAGACACAAATAGGAAGAACATGGCAGACAAACACGCGACTACTGTACCAGGCCTGACAAAATTTCTGGTAGAGCCAGGGATTTACACAAGGAGGGGAGAGGGGGGAATAAGGAGGTAGAGGAACAAAACAAGCGACTATCATACTAGGCCTGGTGACATTTCAGAATGTGCTGGAGGGCGAGGGGTGGGGGAATAACAAGTAAGGAGGGGAGGAGACAAACAAAGTTGCTATCATACTAGGTCTGGGACCATTCAGATAGAGTAAGTGCATAGAAAAAAGTAAGAGGGGGAGGAGAGCGAGAGAAAAGGAGGAAGGGAGAGGAGAAAAGAACAGAGAATAAAGCAGATGGGAGGGCAAAGAACAGTTGCTGAGGTCCAAGGGGCACATAATGTTGCAGGGGAACAAAAAAGGAGGGTGGGGTCATCCACACACATCACAGGGTCCAGAGGAGGCGAGCATCCACACACATCACAGGGGACCACAGGGGGGCATAGAAGTCCCGGGGGAACCTGAGGGAGGGTGTAGGGGCATCCACTCAAATCACCGGACCAGAGGGGATGTGGGGGGCATCCTCACAAATCACATGAGACCAGAGAGGGATGGGGGTATCCTCACACATAACAGGGGACCAGAGGGGAGTGGGGGGCATCCACGCACATTATGGGGGACCAGAAGGGGGAGGGGGGCATCAACGCACATCACTGGGGACCAGTGGGGTGGGGGGCATCCATGCACATCACAGGGGACCAGAAGGGGGCATCCTCCCACATAACAGCGGCCAGAAGGGGGCATCAACGCACATCACGGGGACCACAGGGTGCGGGGGGCATCCACGCACATCACAGTGGTCCACAGGGGGGAGGGGGAATCCACACACATCACAGGAGACCAGAGGGGGCATCAATGCACATCACGGGGGTCCAGAGGGGGGCGTCCTCACATATAACGGGTGAGAGGGGGTGGGGACATCAACGCACATCACAGGGGAACAGGGGGTGTGGGGGGCATCCACGCACATCACAGAGGACCAGAGGGGGCAGGGGGCATCTACACACATCACGGGGGTCCAGAGGGGGAGGGGGCATCAACACACATCAGGGGGGGTGGGGGCATCCTCATACATCACAGGGGCCAGAGGGAGGGTGGGGGGCATCAACGCACATCACGGGGTACCAGAAAGGGGTGGGAGGCATCCATGCACATCACAGGGACCAGAGGGGGGCCAGAGTTGGATAGAGGGCATCCTCACACATCACAGGGGCCAGAGGGGGTGGGGGCATCCTCACACATAACGGATAACAGGGTTGAGAGGGGGTTAGGGGGCATCCTCACACATAACGGGGGGGGCATCCATGCACATCACGGGGGACCAGAGGTGAGTGGGGGCATCCTCACACATAACGGGGCCAGAGGGGGGTGGGAGGCATGCTCATACATAGCAGGGGGCCAGAGGGGGGCATCCATAGACATCACGGGTGGCATCCATGCATCCATGCAAATAATGGGGGGCCAGAAGGAGGAGGGGGCATCCATGAAAATAACGGGCGGCCAGAGAGGGGTGGGGGGCATCCTTACGCATCACAGGGGACGGGGGGCATCCATGCAAGTAACGTGGGGCCAGGGGGGGTGGGGGTTATCTTCACACATCACGGGAGACATGAGGGGGATGGGGGCATCCATGCAAATAACGGGGGGCCAGAGATGGGTGGGGGGGCATCCACAAACATCACGGGGGGCCAGAGGGGTTTGGGGGCAGCCTCACACATCACGGAGCACCTGAGAGCACCATTTTAAGCACTTTTTGACCCCGGACAACTTTGGGTGCCCCCCAGCTACGCCCTTTCCGTCCTCTTGGTCTCTTCATTCTTGATGTAATACAAATAATAAAATAATAAACAAATAGCATTTCGAGGGTAACATTAGCAATCCACGTGGGGGCGGAGGGGGGGTGTTTGTGTTCTTGCTTAGGTAGGAGACTTTTTTTTAGCAATAGCAGCCATGAAGAAGGTATATGGGCTGTAGTATAAAATATGGACACAGATTGTATAAAAAAGGCGCACATAACCCGGAAAAGACAAATAACCCAGATTAGCAGCCTGATGGAATGCAAAAGTGCTCAAGCATGGACAGAGGCGGCTACTTGGAAGCGAAAAGAAAGCTACCGATACCATGGCACAGATAGTCGGTGCAGATTAGAAGCTAATAATAATAATACCTTATTGCTTATATAGCGCTACACACCCATAGGTCACAGAGCGCTGAAGAAAGGAGTCTGTATCCAGACAGACTGATATACGAAGAGTAACATGGTTTACAAGTTGTGTTGCCATTAAAGAGCAGTATATCAATGTCCACGATTATAAATGACTATAGCCAGTGGAGCCATGAGAGAGGCTTCTTGAAGATCATTCCCTGGGAACGAAATCACTCGCAGAGCTGACAATTGTTAATGTGTTAGGGACTGGTCATTTAGATGGGTTAGGCTAAATGAACTTTTATGAGACGCCCAGGATCACACATTGGAAACTGAAGCTGGAATTTCCACCCGATCTGTAGTTTTTGCACTCTAACAAATAATTACACCTTGTCTATGCTAAGAACTGGAATAGAAAGTGATAATGTTTGATTTTCATGAACTCAACTAAACCCATTCTTATAAAACTAAATTGGCAAGTACCCAGACCACATAACTCAACATGACGTTTTTAAAAAACAAAACATTAGAATATGCAATATGAAAACACAGGGAACTTTTTGAAACGAATCACTCTTGGACCTCCGCGACTGAAGTTCTAATCGCCATTCAGGTGGTGTCGCAATGGTGCGTGCAGGAAGACCGGAGACACTGAGTTCCCCCACTCCGATTGTGACAATAATCCAAAAGGCTGCACGCATCAACTTACTGCGCCACAACAAAATTTGAGAGAACTTGAGTTGTTGCCAAGAATTACAAGGTTTATTTATTAATAGCCCCTTATTTGATGACACGTGTTTCGGCACAATCCATGTGCCTTCCTCAGATCAGGGCAATATCTATTTGATGCCATGAAAATATATAATTAAAGAAGTACAAAAAGTCATGACATGACAATACAGCAGAAATCCCCGTTGGGGTGAAACAAAAAAACAAAAATATGAAAAATATTGTGAAATCATAGGTTTTACACCATTAACAAAAACATAAAACAACACAAATGGAACATTCATTATATAATAATATGTATTATATCCCGTAACATTACGTAACAATCATATAAGATTCCAAAACAGCAAATCAATTAAAATTAGAACATACCATTCGGTCGTCGAATTTTCATACGAAGAGGGTGAAAAATGGGGGTGGTGATTAATTAGGATTATGGGGAGGAGAAGAGGATGGGAGAGAAAAGAGAGAAAAGACATCCCGATTAGACAGTGTACACTAAATAATACTACGAGGATATGTTCGGTGGGGTAAAACCCAAATGGGTACAAATAGCTTACCCATCAACTTATTTCTCAGCTATACATTAACGTAGTTTTCAAATGAGTCCCATCAGACTCTATTCGTCTTCTGAAAGAGGAGGCAAGAGGTAGAGGTCTATTTTGTGTATCAGTGTACTTTGACATTACAGCCATTTGATTTGAAAAAATATAGTGCGCCCAGTTCATAAGTATGATTACATGCAAGAACCGGTTAGTTTAAATGCCACAATATTTACCTCTAATCTCCAATGTATTCATTTTCGCAGTGCTTAAGCACAATTATTTGAAGGTGTATTGAATTACCTGACGTATGTACATGTTCTTGAACTCATTGTAACTATGCTCCATCTTGGCTGGCGTGTGTGCCGCTGAACGGGTACGAGAAAGATAATATGGTTGCACCCGTGTAGGGGGGGGGATCTATTTTTCACCCGTAATGCGGACCCTGTGCTCATTGGCGTAGTAAGGGGTTGGCTTAATAGCCCCATTAGGGCTTACCTGAAAGTATCAGAATTCCCGCATCACGCGTCGGAGTATCAGAATAGAAGTCGCCATACTGTTTCCTTTATATAAAAAATGTTGCTGTAGTTATCTTAATGGTCCTACCTCTATTTTCATCCTGTCACAGCTATCAGCCATGTTTTAAGAGTAAAACATACTGTTTCGCAACAGTAATTTGGGTCCTTCGAGATTGCGTTCCTCTAATACCTTGAGAAATCATCTACCTTGTTACCCAATTTAATTTAAGTGCCTGAATTTATATTCCTATAACGGCGGTAGTCAAAATACACATTATCCAGATGGGCTCACAGAGGAGTGTTCACTCCTCCAGAGGCATTATGGTAGATGTAGTCATGTACAGCTCTGGAATCAGGGCAGTCATATAAAGTACCTTGCAAACTAATTCATAATATTAGGTCTGGTGTTCCTCGTGAGACCTGTTCCTACGGTACAATGAAAAAATCATCTATCTAATTACCTATTTAGTTACAATGCCACAATTTATATTCCTGTAATGGCGGTGGTTAAAGAATGCACGTTATCCGAATGGGCTCACAGAGGAGTGTTCACGGGGACCACAGGGTGCGGGGGTGTGAACACTCCTCTGTGAGCCCATTCGGATAACGTGCATTCTTGGACTACCGCCGTTATAGGAATATAAATTTAGGTATGTAATTAAATTAGACAATCAGATAGATGATTTCTCAATGATTCCAGAGCTGCACAAGACTACATCTCCCATAGGAGGAGTGAACACTCCTCTGTGAGCCCATTCGGATAACGTGCATTCTTTAACCACCGCCGTTACAGGAATATAAATTGTGGCATTGTAACTAAATAGGTAATTAGATAGATGATTTTTTCATTGTACCGTAGGAACAGGTCTCACGAGGAACACCAGACCTAATATTATGAATTAGTTTGCAAGGTACTTTATATGACTGCCCTGATTCCAGAGCTGTACATGACTACATCTACCATAATGCCTCTGGAGGAGTGAACACTCCTCTGTGAGCCCATCTTGATAATGTGTATTTTGACTACCGCCGTTATAGGAATATAAATTCAGGCACTTAAATTAAATTGGGTAACAAGGTAGATGATTTCTCAAGGTATTAGAGGAACGCAATCTCGAAGGACCCAAATTACCGTTGCGAAACAGTATGTTTTACTCTTAAAACATGGCTGATAGCTGTGACAGGATGAAAATAGAGGTAGGACCATTAAGATAACTACAGCAACATTTTTTATATAAAGGAAACAGTATGGCGACTTCTATTCTGATACTCCGACGCGTGATGCGGGAATTCTGATACTTTCAGGTAAGCCCTAATGGGGCTATTAAGCCAACCCCTTACTACGCCAATGAGCACAGGGTCCGCATTACGGGTGAAAAATAGATCCCCCCCCCCCTACACGGGTGCAACCATATTATCTTTCTCGTACCCGTTCAGCGGCACACACGCCAGCCAAGATGGAGCATAGTTACAATGAGTTCAAGAACATGTACATACGTCAGGTAATTCAATACACCTTCAAATAATTGTGCTTAAGCACTGCGAAAATGAATACATTGGAGATTAGAGGTAAATATTGTGGCATTTAAACTAACCGGTTCTTGCATGTAATCATACTTATGAACTGGGCGCACTATATTTTTTCAAATCAAATGGCTGTAATGTCAAAGTACACTGATACACAAAATAGACCTCTACCTCTTGCCTCCTCTTTCAGAAGACGAATAGAGTCTGATGGGACTCATTTGAAAACTACGTTAATGTATAGCTGAGAAATAAGTTGATGGGTAAGCTATTTGTACCCATTTGGGTTTTACCCCACCGAACATATCCTCGTAGTATTATTTAGTGTACACTGTCTAATCGGGATGTCTTTTCTCTCTTTTCTCTCCCATCCTCTTCTCCTCCCCATAATCCTAATTAATCACCACCCCCATTTTTCACCCTCTTCGTATGAAAATTCGACGACCGAATGGTATGTTCTAATTTTAATTGATTTGCTGTTTTGGAATCTTATATGATTGTTACGTAATGTTACGGGATATAATACATATTATTATATAATGAATGTTCCATTTGTGTTGTTTTATGTTTTTGTTAATGGTGTAAAACCTATGATTTCACAATATTTTTCATATTTTTGTTTTTTTGTTTCACCCCAACGGGGATTTCTGCTGTATTGTCATGTCATGACTTTTTGTACTTCTTTAATTATATATTTTCATGGCATCAAATAGATATTGCCCTGATCTGAGGAAGGCACATGGATTGTGCCGAAACACGTGTCATCAAATAAGGGGCTATTAATAAATAAACCTTGTAATTCTTGGCAACAACTCAAGTTCTCTCAAATTTTGTTGTGGCGCAGTAAATTGATGCGTGCAGCCTTTTGGATTAGAATATGCAAATTGGGAATTATTCTGGATTCATTGTCTCCATCATCAAGGGAAGTATACAAGTGCCAGCATACTAATTTGTGTGACCTTATAAGATTTCATCTGGGTTTCTATTTTATATTTTAAAGTTCTAAATACACATGAGCACACGCTTGTGGTTTGTCAGTTATGATGTACAGTAAAACCTGTGAATTGTACAAAAAAGCAAACAATTTTTGTGTCAAATAGGCAGACCTTATAATATGCTTACAATCACACTTGCACAGGTAACCCACATACGTATGGTATCTTACACACATCCAACGCGCCAGTGCGTCCTCACAAAGAAGGGGAAAGCTAATGATCCCGTACAGTGTCAGCACCTTTCCTTAGGGTGCAATGGTTAGCTGCCTATCTATGACAGTGGATAGAAAAAGAAAGGAAAATAGAGGCGTACATCTCTCTCAGCGTCGTAGTACACATATTTAATGAATGCCTTTTTTTATTTTTGTTTCCTTTTTTTCCCGTTCTGACACATACCACACATGAACCACATCTATCACCCTTCAAACATGGATTTTTAGATCTCATGATTCTGAAATCAGCCCAAGGTACTTTAGAAACCACTTTGTTCAGAAAATCAACAAATAAAAACACTCTTTTGAAATATGACAGTTTTCATCCACTGAGCCTAAAAATCAATTTACTAGTCGGTCAGTTTCTTCCCGGGAAATTGTACCCTGCTCATTGAATTTGAGAGACACAGTAAAGACTTTACTAAACGTCTCAAACAGCCAAGCTATCCTTCAAAAATAGTGTAAGTAGCACAGAAAAGAGCATGACACACCCAAAGAAACACATGTCTGGTCCAACAAGGTAATAATGAGACTAGATAAAATGACCTGCATGACCACCCTTAGCCCAATAAGCAACAATCTAAAAAGGATCATTTTGAAGAACTGGCATATTGCCCAAAGACCAGACTTTATGCCTGTCAAACCCAGGTTTGACTTCAAAAGGCAGAAAAACCCAAAAGACGTGTTACATACGTAATAAAACCCTAAGAAAAAATGTGCACAGTAAACCACATTATGGGATTGGCCCTCAGTGGTGGGTCATTTTAGATACAGCCGATGCTCCGTATGCAATTTGACCAACGATATGAAACAGGTGATCTTATATGGACTGACTTGGCGTTTCAACACATTCACCAACTGCAAGACACAGTGGGCGATATATGGCCTTAAATGCCCCTGCAGCTTAATTTACATTGGCAAAACTAAACGCGAAGTCAGACAACGCATATGCAAGCACCGTTCATGTCTGAAAAACCAAGTTGATGAAAAAACAATAGTGGTACATTTCGTTAAACCTAAACATAAACCGACAAGAGATGTTCTGGTTTGTCATTCAGACCGTTGAGGCCCCAGTTAGAGGTGGTGACCGCAATCTGTTGCTTAGGAAAGCAGAATAGAAATGGATTTTCAAATTGGATACATTCGATAAGGGACTGAATACCACCATAGAGTGGGGACTGTTTATGCAGTAGCCACTCCTTAGTTTATAGAAGTTGGACAACTGTGTGACATACGGCCATGTTTCCTGATTATTCGTTCTCTTACGATCAAGCAAGCAAAATAATCGAGTATTAGACAGTAGCAAGAAACAATATAGAGCATTATGCTGTGGAATAGTTATGAATAAGCTGGAAATATGAACTCTACATTTATGCACAGAGTTTGGCAATAAAAATAAATATTCTTTTGAAACACAATCTGCAATTGATCCAAAAGTGTATTGAACACTTTTTTACACACCTTATAAATCTCAGTGATAATACATAGATACATAGAATAGTTTCATTATGTATACCAGGTGTTCCCGTTGTAACAAATAGATCAATATCAAATCTCAGTTACTTGGGTATAAACATTAATCCAAAAAAAAAATGAACAAAATTGGGACAGATTTCAGTATTGTGTCCTCTCCAAATTCTTCTGCAACTACATTATGTATTATAATTGCCTTTTCGCCATCAAGAGCATAACTAATATGTGAGTATGTAATTCGACAGATGGTCACAACGTATAGCTACTACATTCCTCTCAGCAACGTGTATTTCGTTAGCAGTGCTCCAGTTAGGATTTTGGAGGGAGAGTATTTTACCCCCAATATTTAGAGTTAGAGAGTAAATCCAATTTCAAGAGAGTTAAAATGAGTTTCCTCCTTCGTAAGAGAGTAAAAAGTGTCTAACAACTATCCAATTTGTGCATAAAATTAAAACTTTGTCCGAAAACATAAGTGACAAAACAGCTGTATTTCAAAGTGGTTATAAATAATGTATTTCACCTGTGGAAAACGTTTCCCCACACAAGAACGTTTCAGATGCATACTACCCAGCTCCATTTTCATGATACTTGGCCACAAACTCTGTTAAGAGCTACTATATGTGTCAGCTAGTTACATCGGGTGATTCATAAATCAAGTCCCTCACTCTGCCAGCATCAGTTCTATGCCTCTCGGGCCTACTCTTGCTGCCTGGCACTACCTGCTTGACAGCCACTGCATGTTTTTGCTCCACCTCTACTTCCCTTTGCTACGCTGTTTCCCCTCTCTCTCACTTTCTGACGCTCTGCCTCTCACCCTTAAGTGTTGCAATGCCACGGTTTGCGGTCTGTTTCTCTCTCACTCTGCCTCTCCCATCTCTGCATTATATTTTTGCTGTTTCCCTCCTATATCTCTCTGTATCGGTTAATATAACTCCTCTTCCCCTCTCAATATGTCATTACTCTGGCTATATCTGTTCTTTCAATGTCTCGGTTTTGGTTGCTACTCCTTTTGACTATCTTTCTTGCACTGTCTCTTATGCTATTGGCCTGCCCTTCTCTAGTCATGCTTTTCTATTTCCATCTCTCCCCACCTACTGTTGATCTGTGTTTTATTTTACTGTCTCTATATGTCTTTTGCTCTGCTTCTATCCCTCACTCCTATTGTTAAGTCTGCTTCCCTTCTCACTTTCTTTGTTGCCCTATCATGTAGCTCATTGCTCTCTCTTCATGTTGCTCGAATTCCTGTTTTGGATTGTCTAATATGTTCTCTGGCCCTTTGCTCGCCCTCCCCCGCCACACCTTTGTTCTCCTGTATTGCTTATGTTAATAGTTGCTCTTTGTTTCCTGTTTTTCTGTTTGTCTTTTAACATAGTACCAATAAACAACCAAAAAGCTGAAAATGCCTTTTCTATTTAAAAACTAGTGCAGCTTTACCATTGGGTGTTCATTTTTAGATGTGTGCAAACCTTCTTTTGGCCATTAGGGCGAGAGTTAGAGGGTTGTCTCACCAAATGCAGCAATTGCTTGAATGCAGATGCTTTACCAACACAGTATGCCATTACAAGTATAAGACCTCATATGAGATGTGTCTGTTCTGAGCCATTACAAGTATAGCAGTCCTCATGGGATGTGGGTGTTCTACTTCTGAGCCATTACAGGTATTGCAGCCCTGATGAGGTGTGTATTCTGAGCATTACAAGTAGAGAATCCCTGAAGAGTTGTATGTTCTCAACCATCACATGTATAGCAGCCCTGATTGGGTGTGTGTTCTGAGCCATTACACATATAGCAGTCCTCATGGGATGTGCTCCTTCTGGGCCATTAAAAGTAAAGCAGCCCAAATGAGATATGTCTGTTCTGAGCCACCACAAGTATAGCAGCACCGATCAGGTGTGTCTTCTGAGCCATTTCAAACATAGCGGCCCTGAAGAGTTGTGTTCTGAGCAATCACAGGTATAGCAGCCCTGATGGTTTGTGTGTTCTGAGCCATTACAGGTAAAGCAGCCGTGATGAGCTGTTTGTTCTGAGCCATTACAAGCATAGCAGACCCGAAGAGTTATGTTCTGAGCAATCACAGTTATAGCAGCTCTGATAAGTTTTGTGTTCTGAGCCATTACAAGTAGAGCATCCCGGATGTAATGTGTGTGTTCTGAATCAGGGAACATTTAGTAGGTCATTTTGATAAGTCGAAAGTTAAGTCAACTCTGTTACAATTGAATGTTACCTGCATCTTAAATGCATATCTCTGATGCAGACTTATTAACTCACCTATCAACAGGATTTTAACTAATGGGTTACACAATAATCTATGCAGCAGGGTTATTGACCCAGTAAGCTGCCTTTCGCAACAGACTGTTGACACTGAAAGGCACATAGGGTTAGTGGACTGGCAGTTTCATGTGAGGCTTGCTTGACATACATGACGTTTCAAAAGCTCTATGCCTGTTTGGACTATCCTACATTAGTCAAGAGATTCAATATGCGGCTTTGAAATGTGCCACATTTTTGGCGGTGGAACCCAGTAATCGGACATGGGAGAAGCAGAAATGTTGAAAAGCACAAGACTGAGCAGAAAGGATTGAAGCATATGACCACAATGCCATCTTCTCACACTGTCGGAGGTTGGTGGGAAGAGCTCAGACACTGTTCTTGCTCAGTACTTTAGCTTGCTGCAGAAAATGCCAACACATGTTTGTGCTTTCTTCACAGCAGCCCTGTTAAGAAATTCAGGTACTGTCCCAAAACATAGCAGTCCTGCTAAGAAATGTGTGCATGATGCAATCAGCACTGCTGTGCATATTTGGCTTGGTGCATAACATGCGCATAGCCACTCCGGTGATAAAATAGGCTACCAGTTCAATCTATAATACTGAAAATATATACAGAGCTGCTTCTACCAGTATCCATTACTCCTGCTTGCGATTGGTGGCCAGAAAGAGAGTTAAAGATCAGACCACATGCCTTCTCTATCGGTTGGTCTCTTTCTTGTTATGAAAACAAACTATTCATAGTGCCCTTTCATGCACACAAACACATGCAATCTTAAGACGAAAAAGTTTTTCCTTCTCACAAAAGCCCGAAAACAGTTTGCTGGGAGGCTGTCCTAAAAACATCAAGAGATGAAGCACCCAGATGCCCCAGTGTTCGGTGCGCTTTATGAATAGCAAAATAAATAAATACATAAATAGCCCCAAGTCATTGAATGCAATTGATGTACTTCTGTGATGAAAAGAAAAGAAAGTATGACATGCCCATGTTGCTGCAACTGTACTGCTCCCATTAAAGCAGATTAAGACAGAGGAACATTAAGCAGAAATGCAGCCCTTGTTTAAGACAGTTTTCATTTTACACAATACTACCTGTGTCCTAAAGCAAAGTGAAAAGCATGTTCATGCTTTAAGATGCTTTAATAACAATGTAACCTACAAAATGCAGACAGTTGAGCAAAGTGAACAAATCACAAATTACCTTTTACATTACTGTGAAAGTATTATCTTGATAGAATCATTAACATAGGCTAGTGTTAAAAAAAAAATGAAACAAACCAGAACTCATCCCAGTTGCTTCTGTCAAGGAATTGTGTGGAATGCTAAAGTAAAGAGTAATTTGCTACCTGATGCTGCCCAGGCTGTCACCAGTGAGCTCCATGATTTATGGGGGTCCTGCCATAAATAGCATGTGTAAGTGCTACGCAAGGAAGAATTAAAAGGGCCGTATTGACAAGATTTCTGTGCGAAAAAGGCCTCATACGCACCTTATCTGGAGGGCTATTCGTTAGTATCGAGCATCTCAACTTGTGCTAACACTGTCGCGTGGAGCCAGGGCCTGAGCAGAGACAAACGAAGTAACAGAGGGAGTGAGAAATAGGTAAAGGTTTCCCCTACGGTGCAAGGTATAGTGCACATTGATAATATAATAACTGTATCCGTGCATCACTTTTCTGGTGTGAAAAGTATAACTACAGTGTGACCTTGCCCTTCCAAAGATAGCCACCATGTACAGATACCAGTTTCCTTTTGTAACATGTGTTTTTTCCAGTATCGAGCACCTTAACTTGTGCTGACACTGCCTCGCAGTAGCTGGAGCGCGAGCATAGACCAACTAAGCAAAGGAGTAGGGTTCAGGTAAGAGTCTCCCCCTCTAGTGCGGGTTACAGTGCACTTTGGAAATATTATCATTGACACCAATAGAAGCGGGGTCAACCGCACGGCTTCAACTAAGTAATTTTGCTAAAAAGATAATTTTTCAAAATAAAATGGCTCGCAAGCATTATTCTGAATGATTGAACCCATGAGGGGCCTGAAATAGAGAGACATGGGGCCCCATTACGAGATCCGCGGTAATGGAAAAACAATGCCGGTAAGGGAATACCGGCACTGCATATCGCTCCGGCCTATTACGAGTTAACAACCCGGTATCAGCACCACTGCTGAGACTGTGCACCCCCGTACCGGCATGCGTGCGGGCACGCGGCCCTTCAGGCCGGCAATACCAGGATTTCGCTAACAGGAGGACATCACAAGTCATGCGGACATGCAAATACCGGCATCATGAAGGCGGTAATAAGGGATACCAGGATGCCGGCATCACCGGCATCGCGAATCAGCCGCTAACAGCAATGTGCAGTGTTCCCAACTGCCACAGGTGCACACAATCAGCACAGGTGGAGGCAATGGAGTCTGGCCCAGCAAAAAAGGAGCACACCCACACACCACATCCCGTTCCACACCAAAACGATTCAACTTCCAGTTACAATATTGGGGCTGGAGGACATGCTTGCATTGCTACACCAGCAACAACAACAACAGGCACCACAGAGAAGACGCAGGAGGAGAAGGAGGGTGAGAAAGGCCCAGCAAGCCAACCAGTGCAGCCAGTGGTACCACGCAGGCAGCCCCAAACCCTCACATCAGAGCCAGTCCATTCAACCTAACCCCTGAGCAGATCCACACCCTGTACCGCCTGGACCGGGACACCATCACCACCATTGTGGACATGATACACAACAACATTGTCAGCCTGATTGAAATCTGCACTGCTATTCCCCCTCTACTGAAGGTAGTGTCTGTGCGCCACTTCCTGGCCACAGGCACCTACCAGCACACAGTGGGGCACATGCATGGCATATCATAACCCTTATTTTCATGCATGCTGAACCAAGTGCTGGATGCCCTCCTGAAGCACTCAAGCGACTACATATCCCATGCCCTGCAGATCTTTTACACGAGTTGGCTTCCATGCACTGGCAGGCATGCCAAACTGTATTGGCGCTCTTGACTGCACCCATGTGGAATTGGTGGTCCCGCATGCCATAGAGGTGGTGTACTGCAATCGTGCGCTATATCACTCCATCAATGTACAGATGGTATGTGAATCCAGCAAGATCATCAGACATTGTTGTGCCCGATTTCCCGGATCAACTCATGACTCAATGGTCCTGCGGAACTCCACGCTACCACGCTACATGGAGCGACATGCAGGACGATGTGCCTGGCTGCTTGGTAAGTTGCATGGCAGACACATGGCAGTGTAATTGGGGGAGAGATGCACACGCCACCCTGGTGTCATTGGTGTGGTGACTGCACAATGTCCATACTGCAAAACACTGTGCCCCAAAGCATCCCAAACCCCATAGTAATGATGGAAGCTGCATACCAATGACAATATACCTGACTTTTAACCGGCCCACATCCCACAACACATCCACTGCACATCATCAGACCTCACCCTCTGTAACACAATCCAGCAACATGCTGTGAGTATGCACAATGTAAGTGTCTGCAGAAAAACACAACACAGGGCAAGCATCCATGAGTGTGCACAAATCAATCCCACCAAGGGAATACACTGCTTGTCACTGGGCCACTACCACAGTAGTGCTGCATGTCACCATGGGAATAATAAGCGCTGAATGAGAAATCATGCTGAGACTTGTGCCAATGCTGCTAGTAATAAAATCATAGTAATCACTACACATCACATTATGATACCAAACACAGCGGTATGCATCCAGAATGCATGAACACCAGCAAGGTAGTGAACACCCTGTATCATTTGGACGACGGGACAGCACACATTGTGGCAAGGTAAAATGTGTGCACAAATCCAGGGCCAGTGCATGTGAACAACAAATATCTGCAGGCATGTGTGATAAGTACAGGTGTCTTTCAGGAATTGATTTAGACATACCTTATATTGCACCCATGCAGGTGATAGTGGCTATCCCTTGAAGCCGTGGCTCCTCACCCCTGTTCAGAACCCGCAGAACAGGCACGAAGAGGACTACAATCGTGCCCATACCCGTACCCGTGTGGTGATCGAGCAGACCTTTGGCCTGTTGAAGGCATGTTTTCGTTGCCTTAGCAGGTCGGGTGGGGCACTCCTGTACAGGCATGAGAAGGTGGCCAAGATCATCATGGCATGTGTCATGCTGCACAACATGTGCATCCGACGGAACGTGCCTCTGCCTCCTGACATTGAACAGCAACCACCAGGTGAGGATGAAGAAGATGGGGTTTCACATCATCCAGGTGGCGATGCACAGGAGGGACGTGCTGTGCGCCAGTCTGTGATAAGCCAATATTTCTAAGACACATGAATGCAGAGGGAGCCATGAATGTGGGACTCACAGCACTGGGTGTGGGGGTACATGGACACTATGCCCTGTAAACCAATAATGCACACATACACAATAAGGAATGTCCAGTCATGTGATTTTTTTGGTACACTGCGGGTGTATTTAACAGGAAATAAGTAAAAAGTGCTCAGACCCTCCACCTCACACACACCCCCTACCCCTGCCCCCACAACTCCCCCACACTGCCCCTCACCCCACAACTCCCCCACAAACCCTCTCTCCCCTCTCCCTCCCCCCACAACTCCCCCACACACCTCCTCCCCAAACCCCCTCCCCACAACACCCCCACACATGGCGTGCAATATTATGCCACTCGAGTCTGCACATGTTGGCTGACCCTGCTACTTATGTCCTGTGTCGGACTCCGGGGGTGGCATGTTGGGGCGCTGCATGGTGTGCACAGACCTGCGCAGGGAGCTTGTCTGTGTGGAGCTTGATGATGACCGCATGGGCTCATGCTCTACTGTCGGGGCAGGACGCTGAGCCTCCAAGGCATCCGCTATCCTGGCAAGGACCTGCCTCACTGCCAACAGCTCCTCACAGATCTTTAAGCTGCTCGACTCTATGGCCCCTTTCATGGCCGCAGTGTTCTCTCGGACCTCCTTCCTCGCCACGTCACCATCAGAGACATATTGTTTTACAAGCCTGGTCAGCTCCTGCTGCCGCGCCTCCATTTGTGCCATTCTGAACTCCCCGTCCCGGACTCCTGTGGAGGTGGATGGTACGTGTGGCAAGGGGCCCAATTCAGGTGGGTCTGCTGTGGGGCTCCAGGCCTCTGGTTAGGCCTCTCCTCCAGACTGGACGTGTGAGGTGCCATTGGGTGTTCTTATTGAGGTATACTGGGGTGTTTGGGCGGTGCTGGGTGTGCCACCAACTTCCATTGAGCTGTTTTCCTCCTCAGGGACACATACGTCGCCTTGGGAGTGTTCTTCATCGCCACTGTGTGGTGCTGTGGCAGCTGCCTCCCCTACCGAACTGTTAGCTGCACACAGGGTCCCATCTGCCACTAGCTCAACTGCTGTGGATTCCACAGGTGTTGGTACTGTTGGTGTAGTGGCTGTCCTTTGACGCCCCTGTTCTCTGCCATCCTGGGTTGCCTTTGCCCTTGGTGGCTGATGTGCCTTGCCTGTGCCCTTGGACGTGGAAGGCCTGTTAGTGTCTTCCCTGGACCTGGCCCTCTTCGATGGAGTGGTGGCCTGTGCAGCAGAGTCCTGTGCATCGCTGTCGGTGTCAGGGCCTGTGAGGGACCGAAAGAGGGATGGCATCAGTGATGGTTGTACATGCATCATGCATACAATGGTATTAGTGCAGTTGTACACATTTGATGACTTGCTGTCTTACAGTTGTGGCATATGGGTTGCTTGCCATATGTTAGGGTTATTTAGGCATACCTTAGGTTCACACATGTGTGAGGTGGTGTATGCTGTGTGACATGCCTTTTGTGTTTTGGACTGTGTGCAGTGTGTCACATGCCATTTCCCTGTTTGTGGTGTGTCTCAGGTATGGCATTGGCATGCTGCATGCATGAGAATGTCACGGTGACGGTGCTGGGGCCAGTATCTAGGCAGGGATGTGTCCATGTGTGTGTGATGGCCCATGCATTGCCTCATGGCACGGTCACATTGGACCATCATCATACTTTGCATTACAGTGTTTTCTTTGGACATTCACCGCCATCTGCCAATGACGACGTTCCATATCGCCGCCTCCCTCTATGGACTCCATTCCTATGGTGCTGGCGCAGGTTTCTTCCCAGCGGGTGAGTTTAATGGGTGAGTTGACCCACCGCCAGTAGCCAGACCCTGGCTCCGATTAGCAGACAAGATATTGAGCACTCAGAGGCGCAGGTCATCCCAGCATTTTTTAACTTCCTTTACGGTGCAGGGGTGGTGTCAACCGCACTGACCTTCTGGGCCACTAGCTCCCATACCTCTTTCTTCTTGAGCTGTGCAGCTCTCTTGAGGTCTGAGGCAAAGACCACATCTGCATTCTCTGCCAGCGTGCCGGCCAGCATGTTAAGTTCATCTCTGGTGGGATGCGCCTTTTATTATGGCCTTTGGCATTGTGCCGAGGTGTGGGTGCAGATGTGGCTGGTGGTGTGTGGCTCCAGGTCCTGTATCTCTAGGATTGCAATGGATTGTGTTTTTTAAGATGGCCGCCGTGCCATTTCCCGTTCCGGAGCTATGATGTTACTTCTGGTTCCGGTAATAACGGACCAGTTATTGCCAGGCCCGTTATTGCCGGGCTTGTTATTACCGGACACGTTATTTAGGTGTGGACGGAGGCGGAGGGGGTGTCAGCGCTTTCCATGATGCCGCTAACGGGGGTTTTGAGGTCATTTACGGCATGCCGGTTCTCGTAATTGGCCACTGTTAGCGCGTCATTGCTACCCGGACGCAGTATTATCTCCAGCCCGGTAAAGTTTGTTTTTTAACGCAAATCTCTGTTAGGGAGAATTCTCTGTTAAGGCTAAGTTCCCAAACCTAGTGAGTCCCCCAGCAGCTTTGCTGGATTTTTGGGGTTTATTTTTTTCTCCTGCTAAGAGTGACGCTCTTTTTCTCCCGCTCTTAGAAATGATTTGAGATATCCTTTGACTTTGTAATGTGTTTTATGGGCTATGGGGTCTTTTACTCCATAGGGGTTCATGTGGTTTTTGGTAAGTGTGTTACACAGCACCCTCAGTGCAGTAACACAGGTCATAGTGACCCCCAAACATAGACTCCATACCCTGGGACTGACTACTGTCTCCCAGGGCATGTAAAGTCACCATTGACTTTACTAATCTTAAATTGTGAACAGAATCAGTACAAACCATCATATTGTGGAAGTACTGGTAGGGGTAATCAGATTACCCCTGGGTCTGTTTTTCGAGGGGGCACTGTGCAGTCCCCCATCGTCGAGTTTCTGGCTGGTGGCAGTGGTGGGATTTTCCCATTCATTTTAAACGCACCAGTTTTTGGTGCAATGTTAAAGATACCGCCGGGTTATTTATTTAATATTTATTCCCCAGTGGGTCTTTTTGCCAGGACTCGGTTTTAAAATGGCGTTTGTGTACGCCTCTGTAACTCCAACCCAAGTCGAGCCCTTTGTTCCACTTTTTGGCGGGCTTCTCCACAGAAGCCTCCAAAAGTGGTGCCACTCTGTCTGGGTCTACAGGATGTGTGGTAGGGGGGTTTAGGCACCCTGGACTGAGTTGCCTCGGCAACTCAAGTCGCACTCTTGTGTGATTGGCCCAGTGGTGAGCCGCCCGGCTCACCACTTAGCATGTTTGAGTGACAGCTAGGACTGATGAATGGGGGTTTTCTGCATAAAAGCAGGGCTGTGGGGACTGGAACTTCAGAAGTCGCCACAGGACCAAAGAATCCAAAGAGGGAGAAGCTGAGCCGACCTGCAACGACGACACCACCGGTGGAGCCCTGCTGAACCGCCTCACCACTTTTCCCGACGACAGAGGAGATCTTCCTTCCAAGGAGTCTTCTTCCTTTGACTGGTGGGGATAACCAGTTTGCCCGCCTTTTTGCCTTCCCGGATTATCTCGTGGCCGCCTTGCCTGTGCCAAGCACCCCGGCAACCGGGATACCACGATTTACCACTACCGCAAATAAAGGGGTAGTACCTTTTAACCGGAGAACTCCGCGGCTGGTTCCTTCCCTGGCAGTGCAACGACCTTCAGCTTTCCTCCACGTCGAGAACTTCTCTTCCTCTGGACGACACCGCGACTTGCACCCGCTGCCAGGAACAACTGCCCCCGCTGGAGGATCTTCTCCATCTGTGTCTGCCTAACCTCCCTTTCAACGGTCTGTACGGGGTGTCTATTAAATCCTCGACTTACCACCTGGGCTGACCCTAGGCTGGCTAACTGAACTTTTCTGAGCTGAACTAATTCCTTTTTGAACACTCTGCAAGACTTTTTCAAGCCTCTTAAACTGTGTGATCTTGGGCACATTGGTGCTCTGCTCTCTCTAAGAGGGAGCCTGGCCTCTGCACCTTTGCTCACAAGTAGACTTTGACTTTCCTGCCTTGCTGGGTGCTTCTTAAGTATTAATGTTGTGTGTTTTTCTAATTTCTGCCTTTTCCCTCCCTTTTTGTGATAACTTATTGGAGTGCCATCTTTAGTTAAGCGCTCACCTCTGTCTGAAAATAAGTGGTGTTAACTAAGACTTGTCTAATAAGGAATAAGGGATGTATATATATTAATAGTGACTGTGTTTTGAACTTGCTTACAATAATAGTGCTGGAGTGTTTCTATAAGTGTGTCTTTAAATAAATAATTATATACTTTGATACCAAAGCTCTGCTCAGTGTTTGCTTGTGCTACTGTATTTTGGTACATATCTTGTATACTCTATATAATGTCTAACTCTTCTTGAGAGAAGGCTGGCTGCTCAGCCACAGCTACCAGGTAAATCTGGGTGGTACAGACTGCTACCAATTGGGTTTACTGCCAACACCTGTAGTCCTAAGCCTTTTGCAGTTGTCCCTAAGGGAACTGCACAGGTTTCTGCCTAACAATCTCGTAATGAGGCCCATGGTCTCTGGGTACTATAGTGCTGCAGATTCGTTCTGCTATCAGAATGGTTAAGAATGAGCATTTTATGAAAGCGTTTTTTTAAAACTACAGGTAAAATGATGAAAAATGTTTGACTAGCTAAAAGATGAATCACAAAGTTACACGCAAACGTTAAACAGTAGATATGTAAGGTGTAATTTGAAACGCCATATGTAAAATATTTGGTAAGAAAGGTTTGAAAAGGACAACAGTCTAATCAAGGTTCGTTGTTTGCTATTTCATAGAAAACAATAAGAAAAAGCTTGTATGAATCAGTAAGTTTAAGAAAAAGAAAATGATGACTCGTTAGCAAGTCAATGTAATAGGCTATTTAATAAGTGGTCTTAGTTCTGTCTAATAGAGTAGAACAGAGTTGTTTCCTGTCTTGAAAACAGAAGAAATCCAATTGAAAGTCTGCCCTGCACCCCACATATCAAGACAAATGTCAGTAGTTTGCACCCTTGGTAGAGACTGAGTAGATAGTGATATGAATCACAGAGGATAATTTTATAGAAGTTCTAAGTATTTGTTGTATGCTTGTGTTTTATAGTGTCTGCTTTGAAAAACCTGGGGTATATCAGATTGACTCAAACATCCAACATCCAACAAATTCCTGTCCCGATGAAGGCCCAATATACAACCCGCTGAAAACATTTGGAAAAGCATATCAGGTTGGAGGGGCTGAAACACTCGTCGACAAGAACATGACTAGATATCATGGCCTGACTAGTCTTTTCTTTTTTCATAAAGGACATATGAATACTTCTGTCCTAGTACCACAACAAACTCATGTGTGTATGTAAAAACATTGGTCAAGAATCTGAATAGGTCAAAATCTTATCCAATGCCCTTCAGTGGAAGTACAGATTAGGTGTGGTTTCTTTTGACTGCCATAAAATATAAAAGAAATTGTGTTCTAAATATGGTGTACTATAACTGATAAAGTCACCTCGTACTAACCCCTAGGCACAATTTTAGAGTGTCGTCGTTTGTATGAAAGATTGCTTTATTGAATATGTCTTTAAAAAAATATGTTTAACAAAAAATAAATACATTTATATTTTGAATAAGATAATTCTCTGTTGATTAGAGCTGATAGTAATCTAAGCATATAGTGGTGCAATCACAAACTGTGTGAGTGTTAAAGGGAGGGCTAACCAGTTTCCTATCATATATTTTGTGATATTCTTACCTTCCCGACTTGGAACTGTTCCTTGAAAACAAAAGATTGGGAGGTACACATATTTTATTTATATTTATATTTTTAAAAAATGACTATATCGTCTGCAATTGTCAGCCAATGTATGTGGGCATTGTTGTTTTAGGCAGAGCATTCCTGGTTTTACTCAGTGTCAACCCCATATCTGCCTGGTGCAGATAGGACAGGCAAGGCGCTAAGACACAGCCTTGCTTGAGGCCTTGATTAATTCTAATACATCTAGTGAAATGTCCCCTTCCATTTAGCTGTACTCATACTTTAGTGTTAGAATAAAGTGTCACATTCAGATTTAATAGCCTTCTATCCCAGTCCAAAATGTTCAATTTGGTCCATAATGTAGAGTTCACCCTATAAAAAGCTGCTGAGAAGTCAACAAACACACAAGGGAGTGCTGGATTCTTTTGGAAAACTCAGGTTTCAGTTGTGACAAAATCATTCCACTATTAACTATTTAGTCCGCTGCAAAACCCACATTGGAACTACGTAAGTATCTAATTTTCTGTTGCCCCTTTTTGTAGCTCTTTTAGAATATTTGATGCAAAGTTTTTACCTGAGACATCGAGTGAAGCTATTCATCGATAGTTATATTGATGAGAGGGCGAACCCTTCTTTAAAATCGTGATTAGGTTAAATTTGATCCTTGTAGTCAGTAAATGATTGGTTTATTTAATCACCTCAAACAATTCTGCTAGTATGTAGGGCCATTCTAATGATTGAGATTCAACTACTATTTTGGATTATCCATATGGAAAGGTGCTTCTGAGATTCACAGTTATTTAATTACCCTATATATCACTCGATGTCTAAAATCGCCTTCCTATTTACATCATGTCTGACTATCGTCTTTCCTGTTTGACAACTATGTGTGGCAGAAATGAGATTTAAAATGTTTTGTCCATGCATCTGAACTAATAGGATTGTGTTCTAATGCCTCAATTTTGGAAGATTAATTATTGATTAAATTCCAAAATTATCTTGCATTATTACTAGCAATTATACGCAATATGTTCTCCCACTGATCGTTCATTCAGTTCATCTAATGCCATTTGATTCCGTTTATGGTGCCCTGCAACATTTGCCCACTGCGTGTTGTTATTACATTATAAGTCAGCCCCAGAGGTTTAATTAGAGCTTGTATGTTTTTTTCACTGCTGCTTCTTGTGCATTTCAATCTCTTTATCACATTATATACTCTTCCCTTTTTTGATAGGTGCGTACTGATTGGCATGCAGTTTTATCTTCTGCATCCAATCAGCTATCACTTCAGTGTGGCTCCGTAGATCTATCAGCCTGTACCAGAGCATATTCCCCTAAGATATTCCATTTACGGCAGTAGTAATAAATTGTTGCTTTATTTGCAGGTTTTGGGCTGATCATCTTATACTACTAATAGCAGAATCTCGTTCTACTGACCCCATCACTCTAATCTCTGAAATTGTTCTGTTATCCCACTGAAAAAAATAATTTAGTGTGGCATGATCACTGAGGGTATTTGTTTTTAACTCAAGTTGTTTTTCTTGTTTGTACACCCTGTTGTAATGCGTGTGCGAAAATGAGCTAAAAAATGGTGCCGGTGAGCGGCCATTTTGGACATTCACTTCCAAACCACAATGAAAGTCTACGTTTCTGTGAGCTCAATTAGAAGGCAGACATGAATTCTGCAAGGGTTGCAAGATTAGGTTATGAAACAGAAGAGCTCACTATGAAGGATAGTTCTTGTATTGTCCACTCAAGGACGAGCCAAGAAGGGAGTTGGAGATGTGCAGGTGCATTGATAAGGGGTGCTGGGAACGAGCGCATGGGAGAAAAACTGTTTTTTTCCGCTACTGACTGGATTTTTCCACTCTTTGCTGCCCGTCCTTCAGCAAGGGATGGTTGGCAACCTAAGGGGGGGGAGATTTTTCCCCATAAGAGGAGAGGTATTCTGACAGTAGAGAGAGTTGGAACCCCGGGTGATGAAGTCTTGCTGAGAGGGAAGACGCTCCGCTCCAGACCCCGTTAGCACAGGTGATCTCTCTGCCTACCTGCCTGGGGACTGGGTAGTGTTGTCGTGGCTGAGATGAAGTTTTCTCCTGCAACTGCACTAACGGTGATAGAGACCTTTGTATAATCATTCTTATTTGTGTGTGCATTTATGCATAACCAATTGCATTTATTCTACTAGTTATTCGTATGTTTATTAAGTGTGAATAAAGGGCCTGTAAAGAGCCAATGATATCCCAATTATTGGCCTAAGTGTGTGTTATTGCCTCTGTGAATCACTGAACTTTTGGTCCGCGCAATAAGGTAGGTGGTTCTAGGGTCATTGCACATGAGAGAAAAGCAAAACACCTGTCAGATGCAACTAAATAAGCAATGAGGATACGGATCCACATCCTGTCTGTCGGCCTGTCAACACTTCATTTCTCTCATTGAGCATGCTGAAGGCCCACTGAAACAGGGCTTAGACCCACATTCGACCACATGCACCTGTCCCATGCAAAGTGGCCAGTGGATCAATATTATGAGTGCAGTCATTGTCATTATTGCACACTACCCCCCAAATCCTGGACATCGAGCATTTACATCTCCTCACAGAAGGATGTTATGATTTGATATGATTTCCGCCTTTGCTGAGGGATTGCGCACTATTATTATTAGCTAAATTGAGGATTCCTTATCTGCTACAATGATTATCTTAGCAGCCATTATATTGTTGGTTGTACATTTCCCCCACCACTTCCCGCTCAGAATTAATGCTGTTTTTATGACCACCAAAGGTCCTTTGGGTCGGCCCTTACACTTTTCCTTGCTAGAGAGATTGAAGTACGTAACATAACTGTCCATACATGGCAGATCTATCAGACAAACTCCCTGAAGAAATGTCACAATCATCCAAAGTTTCTTTAAAATGTTCAAGCAAGAAGCATTTAGATCCAAAAGTACTCCATGATGCCAGTTAACATTTTAGAGGGTGATTGTTAGGAATGCTGTATCATGTGTTAAAGCACAGCTGAATGCAAGTCCCTGTTGTCATGCCCTTCTGTCTTTTCCTGCTCTTCTCCGAGGTCCAAAACAACTCTTTTTCCATCTGCACCATGAATTATTCATTTAGATAGTGACAGTCTGTTTTGATTGGATTGTCGTGTATTCCAATTCTTGGCCTCTTTCCATATGATTTATCTTGGTTGGATTATATTATGCCAATTAGGCATCACATCAAAGATCATAATACACAAATCGTAATCTTCTTCTATAATCATTCTACTTACTATCATAGTTTTTAGATGAATGTTCATTAGTAATAGTTGTTCAAAGTTTGGAACTACAACTTGCAGTATATCTTGAGATGATGGGGCTCATAAGGTTGGTCGCTCATTAAGAACTGATAGTATCCTGCTTGTATTCAGGGGATGAACTGTTTCATCAACAAATTGTTCCTCAAGACTGTTTTGTGGACTGATCGAATGTTTATCTTCCATTTGACTTGGACCTTATTATTGGTTCATTTTGAGTGAGGCAAACGTCCTCTTGCTCACTAGTAATGCTAGCCAAAGTGTCGCTATCACTCATCTCCAAGTTATTAGCTTCAGCCAGCCTCATACTTGAAGTGTCTTTCTTGTCTAGTCCTGCTTTGTTCCCCACTCTCATAACATTACTGTTGTTTGTCTCTGAGGAGTCGGTAGACCAGTAGTTTTATCTCGTCATCCAGTTCCTAATAACCCCTGGTTTGTGGTCTACCATTGGTACATTTTTGTTTTTCTTCTTTTTATGCCTCTTTGGGCATGTTGTCAACACATAAACCCCTCTTTAGTTTCTTGTACCTCCGTTGTGTCAGAGCCATATTTAATGGTTTCTTTATTCTTAACAAACTGTTTCCTTCCATTCGTTTTTTTATCCTAAAGCGAGAGCTCTCTACTTTTGCTTCTCTGATACTCTTTCACACTTGTTCATGTAGTTTCTTTGATTTTTCTTCAATTTTGCATATTCTTTGCAGTTCTTTGTTCATCCTCTCACTTTGATTGATGTCACATTAATCATGTATGTTGATAGATTAAGAGGGATCTTGTACCTTAGAATTATTCTTTGTTTTCATCTGCAAAGGCTGCTCAGACCAGATGTTTCTGTTTTGCACACAGATCCGCAGGCATTCACTTGCATTATCTGAATAGTACTGCTCGTAATTTGAATGTCGTCATATTGATTCTTCATTACATGGGCGTAGGACATGGGGACAACAAGGGGGACAAATCCCCCTCACAATTATAAGTGGGGGGATATAATGGCATTTATCCCCCCACCCCAGAATATGTCTGTGTATATGTCTACTGTTGGAAGCACTTTAATAATATCTGTTAACATTACCTAATTTATTAAGATTAATTTCTTCATAAACTGGAGGTTTATTGGTTTGCGAGTACACTTTGAACATGGGAATGTTTAGTTCAGTTGCAAAGGACGACATATGCTTGTTTTTTTAATTACATTTTATACCAGTTGTCCAAATCCGTCTTGAACAATTTTTTGTGGAAGTTATTATAATAATGTAAAATACATCACATCAGATTCAGATGATAATGGTTAATTTTTAGTTTGGGATACCTATAAGCCGAAAATATTGCATTATAGTACAGCTAGGGAGAAATGGCATATGAGGAGGGAGTGACACACAGCATGTAGATTATGTATTTGTCTACCTTTTGACTGCCCATGACCATGCTAATCCCTATGGCAATTCTCACCTAGTGTCATCCGCCACCCTGTTTGGCGTTTGTATCCGCGTTGGCGGCTACGTGGTGGGAGGTCGAGCGGATGTTCCACTACGTTGTTTTCCCAGCGCATTTGACGGTCTAGAGGTTTCCAACATGGCGCCCGCTGGGTAGTATTTCTTTCCCCCTCTCCCAGCGATCGCCGCGTTGCAACCCTCCTTACTGCGTTTCCTCGCATCTTTGGGTCTTGACGCTAGTTTTCCTGCTTTGGCCTTCAGGCCACCTCTCTGGTCTTCGGTCCACTTCCTCTCCGGGCCGCCTTACCCTTTCGATTCTCTCCTCTCTCTGCTCCGCTTTCTTTCTCCGCTCGCTGCCTTCTTTTGACTTCCGCCTTTCCTTGCCGGCTGCGGCTCCCTTCCCGTGGCCGCGTCTTGCTGCTCCTCTCCCAGCTGTGTTTCTCCCCCCAGCCGCCTCGGTTCTCTGTTGAATTCCAGAGGAGGCGTTAGCTGGTTTCCATTCCAGTGGTGCTTCCATTTCTCCGGTTTCTCCTCTACTTTGGATTCCGGCTTTGCCTGCTTTCATCTGCTACCTACCTCAAGGACTCCGCTACCAGCTGCTGGCTCTGGACCATCTTCAGCTGCTTTTCTCATCGGAGGGTTTTTTCTGCCTGTTCAGGCTTTTTCCCTTCGCAAATTGTCTGTTCGCGGGAAGGAAGTCCCAGGTTTGCTATTTATTAGCGCTCACTGTGGCTTCCTCTCGAGACAGACACGCTTCACACAAGAAGGAGAAGGACTGCCTCTCACACAGACAACTGCACCTGGAGGACTTGGAATCAGGTGAGGAGAGTGGGGTGGAACGGGAGTTGGTGGACACCTGCAGTCAGGACAGTTTGCAACGCCATTCAGAAAAGATGTCAGCGGAAGAGCAAATACAAGAGCTATGGAAGGCCATTCAAGGAATGTCCCAAGAACCACAAACTGTAAAAGCAGAAAACGTTGTCTTGAAACAAATGATTACTGCCCGCGAACCTCCATCTCATGAACTTCCTGTGATGGCTCTCTCGGCAGGAAAGTTTGATAGAACTCCTAAAAAGGTTAAAGAGTTTTTGGAGGCCTGCATAGTTTATTTTACTTTCAGGCCCCGGTTGTTTGCTACCGATCAGACAAAAATTGGGTTCATGATTTCTAATATGACCGGCAATGCCCTGGCATGGGTTACTCCGCTGGTTACCGGGGCTATTCCCATTCTGCACAAATTTGCTGGGTTTCAGACTTTGTTGAGACAGACCTTTGAGAGGCCGGAGTTGACTTATACCGCCTGTGAGGATCTACTAGATATCCGACAAGGGTCATCGGATGTGTTGTCGTACATCTCAGAGTTCGAGACGTTGGCGTCGGGCGCTTGGGTGGTCAGAACAGGCACAATTTGCCATATTTCAGCGAGGCCTCAAGGAGGAAATTAAAGACGAACTCGCCAGAGCACCCAGACCACCTTCTTTTTTTCAGATTTGCTCTCTGCGGCCTTACAAATTGAGTACAGATTGCAGGAACGGCGTTCGGAGCGTCGTAAACAGCGAACCGCAGTCCATCTTGCTGATCCCGCCACATCCTCCACCGTTTCCTCCTCTCCTTCCCACACTTCAGACGAGCCCATGCAGATCGGATCTACTAGGGGACCTTTATCCGCTGCCGAAAGAAGAAGAAGGAAGGAGAAGGGCCTATGTGCTTATTGTGGGTCTGATCAACATCTCCTCAAAGAATGCACCGAACTTCCTCAGAAACAACAGGGAAACGGTTTCCCTCAGCGCCAGTAGGGACCTGGTTCTGAGGGACTTCTGATCCATCCTCCAGTCCCTATGTTTCTCTTTTTATCTCGGCTCCCTGCATTCCGGAGGATTCCAGGCTTATAGTCTTACCGGTACTCATTGATGTCAACGGCAAAGCTGTTGAGTGCTTGGCACTCCTGGACTGTGGTGCAGCGGGGAACTTTGTAGACATCTTATGGATCAAACAGATGGGTCTCCGCAGACTGCCTCGCAAAGAAGATCAGAAGGTGGAAGGAATCGACGGTTCTCCTCTCTCTTCAGGACCCATTACTCACACCACAGAGGACCTCTCGGTTACCATTTTTCAACATTCTGAGGTTATTAAGTTCGACATAATTCGAGCTGCCCATTTTCCGGTTATTCTTGGCATCACATGGCTCAGAAAGCATAACCCTCATATCAACTGGGCGGACAATCAGCTAAACTTTTGTTCCTCTTACTGCAAGCTTCATTGTTTTTCCGACTGTGGCGATCCTCAGACTATTACTGGTTTGACCAAGCAGCTGACCGGGGTGCATGCCCTACCCTTATACTGTTCTCCATACTCGAAGGTGTTCATCGAAAGAAAGCCAGCGACCTTACCACCCCATAGGCCGGAGGACTGCACCATTACTTGGAACCTAATGCTCTGGTTCCTTTCTGTAGAATGTTCTCTTTAACTCAAACTGAAAGAAAGGTTCTGAGAGACTACCTGGATGTCAATATACAGAACGGGCTTATTCAACCTTCCAAGTCTCCTGCCGGAGCTTCTTTGTTCTTTGTAAAAAAAAAAAGGGACTCTACTGAATTGCGTCCATGTATTGATTACTGAGGCCTCAACAAGGTCACGATCCGTGATCGGTACCCCATGCCATTAATACATGAGATCATCGAAGCTGTGCAAGGGGCAAGTTGGTTCACCAAATTAGACCTCATGAATGCTTATCACCTGTTACGTATCGCCAAAGGAGACGAATCGAAGACGGCTTTCCGCACTCCGTTCGGCTTATACGAGTACCGAGTCATGCCCTTTGGTTTGGTGAATGCCCCTGCTGTTTTTCAACGGTTCATGGACCGGATGTTCTCAGACTTGTTGTCAGTCTCCATGATCATATACCTGGATGACATCCTAATCTTTTCTAGCAATCTAGAGAATCACAAGACGCACGTCCAACAGGTTCTAGAAAGGCTTAAAGATAACCAGCTCCTCGTTAAGCCAGAGAAGTGTGTTTTCGCTGCCACTTCAGTTCCTTATCTAGGGTATCACCTTTCTGAAAAAGGAATGTCTATGGATCCTGGCAAGGTGGCAGCTATTCTGGATTGGGCTTCTCCGGCTTCAATTAAAGAAGTGCAAAGGTTTCTCAGACTCTTAAATTTCTATCGCACTTTCATTCCTAACTTCTCTGAGACTGTACTTCCCATTACTCGTCTGCTCAAGAAGGTCAACAATCCCTTCCGCTGGACCAATGAAGCTGAACAGAGTTTTCATCATCTAAAGAACCTCTTTTGTACTGCTCCCATTCTGCGCAATACTGACCAGAACAAACAGTTCATTGTAGAGACTGACGCCTCTGTCATGGCCATCAGGGTTGTTTTATTACTATTGTTCGAAGGACGGGAACATCCCATTGGGTACCTCTCCAAGACATTGTCTCCTAGCCAACTTAACTACTCCGTGCTAGAAAAAGAATTGTTGGCCATAAAACAAGCATCTGAGAACTGGCGACATCTACTGATGGGAGCTAGGCAGACTGTCATCATCAGAACGGATCATAAAAATCTTAAGGTTCTGCAGAATATGGAGTGTGTCAACTCCAGACAAGCCCGTTGGGCATACTTCTTTGCACAATATGACTTGCAGATTACTTACTTGCCTGGTACCAACAACACGCTTGCAGATGCACTCTCTTGGAAAGGTTCTAAACATGAAGAGAAGATACACACCCCTGAACCGATGTTCCACAGGAATAAGATCCTGAGTTTGGTCAATACTTTTCTGCAAGAGGTTCGAACTGGTGTATTTTTGGAAGGGACTGTTCCACAGCCCAGAGGAGAAACACCCTATACCGAAAAGGAGGGTTTATTATACCATAACCATCGGCTGTACATACCTTCCGGAATACTACGTCCAGAGATCATTAGTTGGTGCCATGATTCACTCACTGCAGGTCATCGTGGGAAGTTCAACACTACTGAATTGATCGCTCGATCTTTCTTTTGGCCCGAACTCAAGAGGGATGTGGAGGAATACATACTCAGTTGTCCTGTATGTGCTATGGCGAAACCCCTAGCCGTCAAACCCTTGCGTCTTCTTACCCAACCAGAAGTACCTACTCGTCCATGGGGATTGATTTCTACGGATTTCATTGTTGAGCTTCCCGTTTCCAACTCCTGCTCATGTATCATGGTGACAGTCGACACCATGACTAAATTGGCTAATTTCTCCCCTCTACCTGGTCTACCTGCCGCTACCGAGATGGCCGAGGTATTTGCCAAGGACATTTTTCGTCTCCATGGTCTTCCTGATAAGATCATCTCTGATCGTGGCAGCCAATTCATTTCTAAGTTTTGGAAGGCTCTTTGCTCCCGCTTGGGTATGGAACATGCCCTATCTTCTGGGTTTCACCCACAGACTAACGGTCAAACTGAGCGCCTTAATGCTACCCTGGAGCAGTACTTAAGATGCTACAGTAATCGACTTCAAGATAATTGGGTCTTGTTGCTTCCCACGGCGGAGTTTACCTATAATCACTCATCACATGCTGCCATTGGTCTCTCTCCTTTCTTCTGTACTTGCGGAGTGCACCCTAGATCCCTCCTTCCATTCATACCATCACCAACCAACTCCCCGACGGCTGAAGAGGTCCTGCAGTCAATATCTGATGCGCACATCACTGCCAGACGGTGCTTGGAGGAGAGTCGCAGATATAACAAGTCTCAAGCGGATAAACATTGTAGACCTTGCCCTGATTGGAAGGAGGGGGACAAGGTTTGGCTGTCTACCAGATTCTTGCCACGATGGTTTCACCCTTCTAAACTATCTCCTCGTTTTTTGGGCCCTTTTCCCATTCTTTTCAAAGTCAATCCTGTTGCTTTCCAGCTTAAACTACCTTCTTACCTTAGCCGCATTCATCCTGTCTTCCATGCTTCTCTTCTCAAGCCTTTCTTTCCGGATCCCCACCAGAGAGCTGTTCCCGATCAGCCTTTCCCTCAGGTGGATTCCTCGGTTGAATATGAGGTCTCCACTTTGCGTTACTCCCGCCACTACCGTGGAAGATTGGAGTGCTTGGTATCCTGGAAGGGGTACCCCAGGTCAGAGGACTCATGGGAACCGGCTTCCAACATTCATGCCCCTCGGTTGTTGGCTCGGTTTCATGCTCGCTTCCCCTATAAGCCGGGGGTTCTGCGCTCTGGAGGGGGGCATACTGTCATCCGCCGCCCTGTTTGGCATTTGTATCCGCGTTGGCGGCTACGCGGTGGGAGGTCGAGCGGATGTTCCACTACATTGTTTTCCCAGCGCACTTGACGGTCTAGAGGTTTCCAACATGGCGCCCGCTGGGTAGTATTTCTTTCCCCCTCTCCCAGCGATCGCCGGGTTCCAACCCTCCTTACTGCGTTTCCTCGCATCTTTGAGTCTTGACGCTAGTTTTCCTGCTTTGGCCTTCAGGCCACCTCTCTGGTCTTTGGTCCACTTCCTCTCCGGGTCGCCTTACCCTTTCGATTCTCTCCTCTCTCTGCTCCGCTTTCTTTCTCCGCTCGCTCCCTTCTTTTGACTTCCTCCTTTCCTTGCCGGCTGCGGCTCCCTTCCCGTGGCCGCCTCTTGCTGCTCCTCTCCCGGCTGTGTTTCTCCCCCCAGCCGCCTCGGTTCTCTGTTGAATTCTGGAGGAGGCGTTAGCTGGTTTCCCTTCCAGTGGCTCTTCCATTTCTCCGGTTCCTCCTCTACTTTGGATTCCGGCTTTGCCTGCTTTCATCTGCTACCTACCTCAAGGACTCCGCTACCAGCTGCTGGCTCCGGACCATCTTCAGCTGCTTTTCTCATCGGAGGGTTTTTCCCTTCGCAATTGTCTGTTCGCGGGAAGGAAGTCCCAGGTTTGCTATTTATTAGCGCTCACTGTGGCTTCCTCTCGAGACAGACACGCTTCACAAAAGAAGGAGAAGGACTACCTCTCACACAGACAACTGCACCTGGATGACTTGGAATCAGGTGAGGAGAGTGGGGAGGAACGGGAGTTGGTGGACACCTGCAGTCAGGACACCTAGTTCCTTCTCCTCCCCACCCATGGGAACTCTTTGAGCTCCCTTTAATTAATCCTTACCATCAAACTTAACATTCAAAGTGTCTGCCAGTGTGTTTCCAGAGCAGTCTTCTGAGAGTTAATAACTTAATTTGTGTTCTAAACCTGCTGCTGCAATAAAAATGCCTTAACCAAGTCTTCCTTCAGCCATTCGATGTATTACCACTATGCGTGTCTTTCACGGAAGTCCTGTTAAAAACAAGCACTGGCAAAGCCAACAGTTTTAGCTTGTCCATACGTATTAGGCAGATGCAAGGCACAGCTCTTAGATGGCAAGGTACTCCATTTTAGAGCTGCTACCGTCAATGCCCAGTTAATACCACGATGGTCGTGCCTGGCAAGTGCCATTCCCATGCCTGCACAAAAGCCCAAACTGTTGACATTGCCAATGCTTGTTAATTATTAATGTAATGTCTTTCAATGCGTACAATCAGTGGTGTCACAGACATGTCACATGTCAGGCTCCGTTCAACAGTCATAGGTGGCCCTGAATCCATCAGTTGGGCATTTAGGTGTGCGCAGGTGCTTTCTCTCACTCACTCTCACTCTCTAGCTAGTTTTCCCTATCCCGCGGCCCAATACCCCAACTATGCCCTCCCGTCCTTTCGTTTCTTGAGCCTTAAAAATAGCTGGATTGTTCTCCAGTTCTGGAGAAACAGAAAGCAGTCCTCTGGGCACGGAGAAAAGAAACTTGCACTGCAGTAAGCAGGTAAGAAAAGGAAACCGAAAGTGCAGCTTTATTGGCCAAGAAGACTCCAGATCTTGCCGCCCATGATGCCAAGTGGCATTGGGTACACAGCAAGAGTCTTATGGGTGTGGGGCCGTTTTCAGGGGCTCAGAAGCAAAGTCTGTTTTCGAAGCTGTCCCTAAATGTCTCCATTTCGTTTTGGTTTTTGATTGTAAACCTGCCAACAAGTGTTTGAAAGTGCGGGAGTGGGCGAAGCCTGTGTAGCGGATTATCACACAGCACACTCTAGTCAGGAACTTCTTCCACTGACACTGAAGGTGGCGCATAATAAAACATGCCTTTTTATTTTTGTTTGAATCCTGGGTATTCTTGGGAAGGCACCCAACCCGTCTCACACCCACCTTGACAAATACCCTGTGTCGCAATGGACCATGAACCAGGCCGATGTGTAACAATGAGATATTTATCTATTTTTAGAATTCAAATGAAAAATCAGAGCAAAACAAAATTCAGGGCAGCAGCCACTGTGGTATGGCATTACAAAAGCAAAAACTTATAACACGGTAATTCAACTTCTAACACTAACCAAAGAGACCTTTATAAGAAATGGAAACAAAATCACTTTCCTTCACAATCGTAGATGGCACATAGGTTAAGCACTCCCCCTGCAACACTTCCCCAAACACCTGCTGACTAAATTCTGTGTGGATGGAAAGCAGTGGCAAGGAGTCAGTATAAAGTAGGAAAAATCAGTTTTTCAATTGAGCCCACCACCCAGAATGGGAGGCCAAAACAAATGAAAACCTTGAAAGGGAGTAAAAGAGCATATTCAGATCAACTGGTTACTTATAGATCAGTTTATTTATTTATTTATTTATTTGCTTGATTTAATCAATTCAATGATTTTTACAAAACGTTGTAGAAATGAAAACTGAAATCAGCAATAAAGCGAAAAAAGGAGATTCAATGTAGAAAAAGAAAATTCAATGCCGAAGAAGATTCAATGCAAGACAAGAAAATTCAATGCAGAAGCAGAGAAACGCCGCAGTAAAGAAGAAAACAGCAGAAGAAAAGAATAGAGAGAAAGGGAGTGAGAAACTCACACAAACAACGAAAATAAACAGAAGCAAACCGGAGTTTCCGACCGAATGTACACATTTCTTGTGAGGTCAGTAGAGTTCCAGCTTTCCAAGGCAGTTTCCTGCTGGATTTTCTTATTATTACAAGAACTGGGTCTGCTAATCAGATCAGTTTACACTTGCGTGAGGATAGCTCTGACTGAAATTTGTGTGGCTGTACTAGAGAGGCATGGAAGTGTACAGGCTAATGGGCAGGCTAATGAGTGAACACAGGTGAGAAAATCGACTTTGGGAAGGAAAACGATGCAGCAAAATCACACGCAGCAGAATTGCAATTTCTTATTTCAAACGGGCTTTAAGCTGGCAAACAGCTAGGAAAATGGGCTTAGCAATCAAAATCGGAAATCAGTTTTTGGGATGGAAACAAAGACACAGAACAGATAGGATACTGAGGGGAAGTGATGACTCTTTCTAGGATGATAATATGGGTTTTATTATGGGGAAATGCAAGTCATATTTTTAAAGGAAAGCAAATGACATGGGCAAAATTAGTAAAAACACTCGACAAAATTGTTACTTTCGAAGGGCAACGATAATGAACGTGTATTTTCAATGGGGAATTAATTAATTTATTCCAAATGATACTAGGGACTTACACAGGTAACCGAAGGAAATAGAAAAGAAATATGCTAACAGATATAGACTAAAGAGATTCTTCTAGGGAAAGGGTGAACAGAGGATACTAGCAATTTGGAAAATGACTAGGGGTTTATGGGATTTAAATAGGATTTTGACAAGATGCAAGGTAACAGAACGGGATATGCAGTTTTGAGGTACTGGGTGATATGATACTTACAAGGTACACTTGAGTTGGGCAATTTGGACAGCCAGATAGGTCTCTGAACAGCGGGCCAAGATTCTGGTCACGGTCAGCGGGGTCAAGAGCTCTGGTTACCGGGTCACCTGGGCTCTCTGGGATGGGTCAGCTGGGCAAAAGGTCTGGTCACTTTGGACAGCGGGATGGGTCAGCTGGTCAAAAGGTCTGGTCCCTGGATTCTTGTAAAGGGGACCAGTTGGCTTTCCTTATTTCTCCCTGGATTATTGGGTAAACCTGGGTCTGGATAGGTGGTTCTGCCTGGATCTGGAATCTTGAAGGCTGAATTTTGAATGTTGAATATCCCTGTGTCTCCCTGTCTACCCCTTATATAGCCAGAATTACATCGGAGAATTTTACAATCTGGGTGGAAATACCGTGGACTTACCCCCTGAATGGAATAGGCCAGGCTATTGGGGTTTCCTCCTCCCTGTCATGCCTGTCAGGTTACCCCTCTGTTCATCTCTGCAGAGTTCTCCTTGTACTAAGGTTTCACTTCCCCAGGCTGCCTACAGAACAGCTAGACCATTCTACACTATATAGAGGCTGTATAATACACTTCTCGGGAAGCGGCATCTGTAACAAGCAATTCGATAATGTCAGCTGATACGTGACTGATCACGTGACCTGCGATCACGTATTTAGCAGAGCACGAACCTCTGCTCTCTGCTTCTGATTGTTGTTTAATTCTACAGCGTTCCGGAAGCTGGTTTCTAAACCGTCTCTTACCTGCGATTTTTTTGGGCTCCTGAAATTCAACATCCTTTCCAACTGCCACCTTCCTCATCTAAGCGGTACGTGGATCACTGTTGTCCCGTTCCGAATGGAGCGTCTTTCCCTCATTTCCAAACGGATTTTGTATACTTGCCTTTTCGCCGTGTTGACATTCTATCAGCACTGCAGAACTGCTTTCTACTACCGAGCGCCTCACTTTCATAGCGGCTTCCTTGCTATACTCCACAGATGATCGCTCATTTCATAGTCCTGCTGTACTTGCCTGTGTAGCATTAACAGAGGGAAGTCCTGTTTATCCTGTATCTCTTCCTCATAATCAGAGACCTCTTTGGACTATCATCACACCTGTAATCTCTACTCTCTATAAGGGCATTGGACACTGTCTTTCAAGGATCTTCATCAGGTTACTTCCACTTATCAAATTCCTGGAATACGTGCACTAGACATTAATGGACACTACCCAGAGTGCCCCAACCCGACACCAGTGTGGCCCACATGCCGTCTGGGATTAGTTTCCATACTAACTTCCCTCTTCCTGTCGTTGTTTGTTACTTTGGAACACCTGGTGATTCTATGAAGGACTTTATGAGACCACTTAAGCCAACAGGTTAGTGTGTTGTTTAATAGCTGTTATTCAAATCCAGAGGCATTAGACTAGTAATTAATGTAGTATTTCTTGTTATAGTTTGGCAAAATAATGTTACTCTCCACGCCCTTTCCATTGATTAAACTCTCTGGCTGTAGTTTGACAGTCCTAGAGTGAGATCAGTTGGAAGGTCTGAATTGACCGGACTCTTATCCAGCCTTCAGACCATATCATCTCATCCCAGAGACGGCCCTCACACTGTATCCTTTAAGGTCAACCTGTAGCCTTTGCTTGGTGTTCCATCTAAGTATGGTTTGATTCATGATACTCCCTCTGGGCTGATTGGTTCAAAGGAAGTGACCTCACCTTAGGTGTGTGCATTTTATGACTCCCTTTGTCTCACTAGCCTAATTTCTCACAAAAGGAGTTATGGAATACAACTTCATATTTACAATAGTCACCATCATAAAAATCAGATAGGTAGATCCCATATTTCACAAGGAATATGCTGGTTCGAATGCCAAGTTTGTGCGGTGTTGCCTCGTCCCTTGGCACCATTTTGCCGTTTTCAGGAGAAACCTAATATCTACAATTCTGCAAATGGCTACACATATGCATAATAGTATTTGGCATATTTTCCCCAAGTTTAATGTCTGTGCCATTTATGCTTCACACCAAAATGCATTTTTTTGTCATTCCCGTTCACCAGGAGCTAAGAACAAGTGCTTAGTCTCTTTGGGATTGTCCATAACTCACATAACATGCTGGCATAATATAACATTAATGCTTATTCACGGCATTGGGAGAAATGTCTTAATATGAAAAGGTCTTTAAATCAAATGGGCTAGATTTGTCCCAAATGGGGGCCGTCTTTCCAACCCCCAGCCAAACTGTCTTCCTCCTAGGTCAGCTTGGACAAAGGATTTCCATGACTCTCCTTTGAAGTCCTCTAGCTGGTGCTGGAGTGAATGTAGAGGAAATCACAACTCTGGGCCAAAAACATAGGGCCCAGTCATCTCCATTGTATTTGATGGCAACCCTGCCTGTCAGTCTGGTAGAACCCATAATTATAACACTGTCAGTGCCATGAGAACAGAGCACATGCCTTTGCAGCCTTAGTCATGGGTAGTTTGGAAATTAGCCTTGATACCAAACAATTTCCAAACTAGTTTGACAGGAATTTATGGGCCTCGGCCCAGCTGTTGAAGTCTTTTTGGGGGGAAAAGAGCATAATGCATAATATTTCAGCCCTTGTACAAACATATTCAATTGTGTTTCTGTGTGAGCCACAGGATTATTTTACATCTTGCTTTCAAAGAGCAGTTTTCTGCTTTGCAAAAGCAGATTTACATGTGTTCATTTTCTTACATGTTGTTTTTACATGATGTGTTTTTTGCCGCACACAGTTTACTTTGCATTAACTTCAAAAAGGCTTTTAAAGAGATGGTCAGTTTCTGGACACAAAGATATGCTTCAAATAGTTTCTTGGTAATTGGCACGAGGCAAGAAAGAGATCCATGCTTTAACTTTCCTTGGCAGTAATTTGCTTGTGCTGGTTTATTTCAAAGTAAATCCAAGCCGTGCACACTTGAGACAGAATTCTTTGCTTTTCCTGGACTTTATGAAGGAAAACAATGCCGTTCTGGGAGGGATTGTCTTATTTACTAGCAATTGAATGAAATACATAGACAGGGCTGTGTTTTAATGTAGCAAACTGTGTGATGTTTAAATGAAATGAAGCACAAGTGCGATGCCGTCTTAAATGCAGGTAATTATCTTGCGCAGCATTGAATCTTCAAATGACACAACAGCACTGCAGAGCCATTCTGACGTTAAGCTGTTTTCTCTGGATTCACGTGAAGGGAAACACCATGCAGCCATTCTTGGGGTAACTGTGTTCAAAATCTCACCCCACATGTGCTGAGCAGACAAGAGCATAGCAGATTTTGGATGTATGCTGAACTGCAGTTTTGTGATGTAGAGAAATTCTGTTATGGCTGGTAAATGTACCCCACATCTGCAGTGATTCCTTACGGGAATTCAAGGCCAACATACACACCCTTAGCACTTGAAGATTCAATATCAGTATATCGTCATGTTAACCTTCAATATTACAATAGTGCACTTTACTAGGAAAGGGGTGCTTTCATCCAGTTCTGCAAACATGTCCAAGTGTTACACATGTTTGTTATTAAACTTTGACAAGACTGGAGGTTTACTAATGCGTGGACTGGGAACCAAAAGAGGCCCTGGAAATAATGTTCGAAGTGGCTCCATATTACACTTTTTCAGAAAGCCCAACCCTTTTCCTATGAGAAAATGTGCAAATAAAATAGGTTACCACACAAAAGAGGGCCAGGGTGGACAGGCCTACTGGGAAATCTCCAGATTTCTCTGTAGGGCACCGTTACCTTATCCACTTTTTTCCGATAGGCAGGAAACAGTACACCTTAAAGAACATCTTGTATGTGTAGCATTTAGAGTACTTACTCGGCTACTAATGAAGCAGAGGCATGGCCCCTAGGACAAATAATTCACGCAGGGTACACGCACACAAAAGTACGTGCAATGATTCCTACTTCCTTTTTCTTTGCTGCTGGCCACAGCAAATAAGTAGCCCACATTTCAGTATTCACTACTTATTTCTGTGTAATGGCTTGTAAACAAGAGGGTGGTAAAGTTTGCGAGATTTGTGGACAAGGAATGGTGGCTGGACACCCAATCTTTTTGGGACCAGCTACGCTCAGGCCATGAAAGCCTTTTGACATGGGAAGTGGTAACATTTTTACGCGAACTGAGCCTTCTGAGGTGAGACGCCCAATTGAAGGATTTTATACTCTGAACTGCTTTTCTTTTTCTTAATTTTGTTCTGTTTTATTTTTTTATTGTTCTTCTTTTCTCTTGTTTTATACAGTGATATATGTAATTTAATACATACTGCTATTTTAATTTTAATTTTGTAATTTTGTGAAAAGTCGAGTTCTTTGACTAAAACACAATTAATAAAAAAAGCAAAGTCCCCAAGGTGTCCCCTGTGCCCCCCAGATTTTATGTGTCTCCTACGACCCTGACGCTTGAGTTAGATTCGTATGCTGCACTGTTTGTTATTTGTAGCTTCAAGCATTCTTGAATTAGCTCTTCTCTCCAGTACAAAATGGTCATATAATCCTGTGCTGCAATCACGAGATGGCATCACAAGATGTAAGGCATTTAAAGTTTCTAGTGTTGCAGCGTGAGAGTGGGGCAGAGTGGCGGAGTACCGGAGTCCGCTGCTGGTGGGGGCTGACCCCCTCATTGTGATAGGGTCAAAGAGCCTGCTGTGAATCCGGCGTAAGGAAGACGAGGAGCCCTGGAGGCGAAGAGGAGCTGCAGCGGTGCAGCCTGAGACCGGGAAACACATCACGGACCCGGCCGCCACCACGGCAAGAGAGGAGGCGACTTCGGGAGGAACGGACCAGAGTACAGACATCAGGTGAGAGGGAGGGTGGAGGAGGTGCCGGGAGGAATTTGCCCGCGTGCGGAGAATAGTCTCTCCCTCAGCTCTGCCCGGGTTGAAAGGGAAGTTGTGGCATTGCGGCCCGCCCTCCCTCCCTGGTAGTACAACGGATTGGGGCCAAGTGGAGCACGCAAGGGCTGCAAAGCTGAGCCTGGACGGCCCCTGTTCATAGGGACCCGGGCCTGGAGCGTTGAAAACACTCCCTAACTCTTGGAATATAGAAAGGGAGGAACAGCAGAAGAAGGTGAGGGAAAAAGGGGACTTAAAGTGACAAAGAAACAGAGGGGAGGAAAGTGAAGGAAAAGACAGCACGCACAGAGGAGGCATTGGGCCCTGGTCCCAGCCAAGGACAAACCTTGACTACACTGAGAAGTGAGGAGCCGCCCTCACCAGAAGTGCAAGGGAGGCCTTGGGGCACTTGGGCCCAACCAGACAGTGGAAAAGGGACCTGAGGAGACGGCTCAAAATGTGGTCCATGGAGATGAGGCGCAGAGCCTAGGGGGTAGGTGGTCCAGGGACCAGGAGCCAACCGCAGAGAAAAGTGAGGCAAGCAGGAGCACAGACCCTCTGGGTAACACTCAGGACAGTGAGGCCATAGGCACAGTGAGGTTAGCGCTTGGAGGTCACGTGTGGCCCGGAGAGAAGACGGGCCTGCCTAGTAATTAAGGTGAAGACAAGGAGGGGCCAGTGGTGGTCAGCAGGTGCACTGAACTTTGCGGGATATTGCTTGAGGCCACGCTGGAGGAGGATCGGGGACCGCAGGGACATGCAAGTGTGGCACAGGCGGGAGTACAGTTGCACCAATGCTTCCAGATAGTCCTTGTTGACAGCTGGGGGGGGGAGCCCCCTAACCCAGGCTGAGATGGTGGCAGGGGGAAGCACATCAGTCCGGCCCTAACCAGAGATGACCTTAAGGACATACTTCAAGAAATAAAGGCGATACAGACAGACATTCAGGCCTCAATATGTGACCTAAAGGGCCGCGTAGACAAGCTGGAAGATAAAATGGAGGGAATGGAGAATAACTACCTGAAGATAGACCCCCTGGACATGAAATATGAGGCTCGCCTGACGGACCTAGAAATGCGTGAGGATGAAACCATCCTGAAGCTGGACGTCTTGGAAAATAGAGAGCGCCGGAACAAGCTACACATTCTGGGCGTCAGAGAACAGAAGGGAGAATCCGCTGCAGAGGTTGGAAGGAAGGTGTAAGGACTGATCAACCAGCTTTTTGCCCTGGAGGGGTGGAAGGAGGAACAGCTGCAAAGGGCGTATAGAGGAGGCGGTGGAGGAGGGAATGGCTCACGATCGATAGTGGTCCGCTTCCGGAGGTATCGGGAGGAAATGGAGGTGCTGGAGAAGGCCAAATGGTTGGGGAGTTTCCAATATGAAGGGGACACGATTAGGGTGTTTCAGGACCTGTTGGGACTCACCCTAACCCGTCCAAGAGATTACTGCCCCCTCACACTATGGTTGACCGAAAAGGGTATTAGGTATCGTTGGTCTTTCCCATTTGCACTGTCATTTGAGAAAGGAGAGGCAGATTATCGAGTAACCAGCGGACAGGAGGCACATCAGGTTCTCCAGGTCCTCAAGGGAGAAGCGTCTATTGAGGGTCAGGAGGGGTCGACAGTCGCACCAGCGGTACAGCGTAGACCGGAGGGTCCGAGGAACATAAGGAAGAAAATGCCATGTGGCAGGAAGTTCAAAAAGCTCAACACCCATCGACACAAGAACTCTGGGGACTCCTGACGAGGTGAAAGGGACGACGCAGTCATGAAAGACTAAAAGGCTAAGCTGTTTGAGCGAGGTGTGAAGGGGGGAGACGTGGTGATATTTGAAATGACGGGCTAGGCAAGCACTCAACCCTGGTGGCCCATCACATGGTGGGCGTCTTGGGGGGGAGATTAGTTTCTGTTTTGGACGAAGGGAGTGGTGGTGGGGGGAGAAAAAGGGGTATCGGAGGGGTCAAGGGGAGGACAACTTTGGGAAATACTGCATTGCAATCAATGGAGTGGTGAGGACAGGGTCTTGCGCATCCAAATGGCACGAGTTGAAGGTGAGGGCCGGGCTGAGGATCTTAGGATGGGGACTCTGAATGTCAAGGGCCTGAATTCTCCTACCAAGCGCTCACTGTTGGAGAGGAAGTTGTGAAATAGAGATCTCGATGTGCTACTGGTGCAAGAGACACAGTTTCTTCAAGGGGAAGAGAGACGTATCCCTGGGGCACAGGTTGGACAGGCATTCTGGACCTCCGGACCCACCAAGAAGGGGGGGGTGTAGGCATCTTACTTAATTGGAGAGTGCGGTTAGTTAGCCCACTGGTTTGGAAAAGGGCTGACGGGAGAGCTTTGTTGGTCACTGGGTCCCTGAGGGATTACAGCTAACTATCGCTGTGGTGTATGGCTGTAACACAGGGCAGATGCAATTTCTGCGGGAAGCCATGGGAGAGATACTTAATCGGGCGGATGGCTTATTGCTACTGTAAAGAGACTTCAATATGTGGGCGGATTGAACTATGGATTGCTGTGAGGGGCAGGAAACAGTGGGTGCCAATGCAGGGCGACATGATGGGGGACTCCTGGAGTGCATTCGGGATCAGGAGCTGGTGGATGTGTGGAAGGAGGATCACCCTGCGGATACGGGCTATACCTTTTCATCCCCAGTCCATGGATCACAAACTCGGATCGATTGTTAGTTTCTGAAACAGAGATATGTCAGTAGGGTCACCTCTAGTGAGCATTTACCTGTTAGTTGGTCAGATCATGACATGGGGGTCATGGGAATTGTATTGACAGGATTGAGACCCCGGGAATCTTTGTGGCATTGTAACAATAACCCGTTGAAAGATGTGGTCTTTGCGAAAGAAATGCGGGAGGCGATAGAGGAGTTCTTTAGCCTGAATGATACGAGGGAGGTGGAGCTGGGCATAACTTGGGACGCAGCTAAGGCGATATTGAGGGGCTTCATCATTCAGGAAGGCGCAACTAAAAACAGAATCTAAACCCTACATGCCGAGAAACTTAGGGGGGAGATCCGGATGTGAGACGGTGGAGGGAAAAGGGCAGAAGGAGATAAGGGTAGACCAGGAGCTAGCGAGGGAAAAGAAGCAGGAGCTGTGGGACCTGGAAGAGGGGAAGGTGATTGCCGGCTTGCAATTTTTGAAACAAAGATACTATGAGAAGGGGGATAAGGCTGACACTCTGCTGGAGGCCAGACTGAGGGGCCAACAGGCGGAGAGTGGGTATCAGGGTTCTTGGGTTCAGATGGACGGTTGAGTTCCCATTGCTGGAGATGTGGCCCAGGAATTTGCTGCTTTCTATGAGCGGCTCTACGGGCAAGAGGGGGAGACAACCGACAAAGAATTGCATAGATTCTTGCCAGAGATGCCCCCCTCGAGCCTCCAGGGTAGTGAAAAGGCAGGAATGGAGAGGATGATTACTCGGGAGGTAGTGTTGAGGGCGATAGCAGGGTTGAAGCTGGGGAAGGTTCCCGGAGAGGATGGGTACACAGCAGGGTTTTAAAAGAGCTTTGCGGGGTCTCTCACGAAACATCTGGCAAAGTTATTTAACATCCTGGACACAGGGAGCGCCCCCCTTGTCCTTTGGGAAGGCTCTAATTACTGTAATACCAAAAGAGAGCAGGAACCCGGAGTGCTGTAGATCCTACTGTCCCATCTCCCTCCTTAACGCCGATGCAAAGATTTTTACCAGAATACTAGCCACGCGTATGGAGGACCTTATGCCCAAACTAGTCCATTTGGATCAGGTGGGGTTCATTCATGGTAGGCAGGGTGCGGATACCATGCGTAAGACATTGCACTTGATGGAGGCCGCAGCAAGGAGGGAGGGGATCCGGTGCTAGTAGCCCTCAATGCTGAGAAGGCTTTCAATCAGGTGGACTGGAGGTTTTTGAAGGGGGTCCTACAGAAATTCGGACTAGGGAATCGATTCATGAAAGGGATAGGGGCGCTCTATGTAGCCCCGGTTGCAAGGATGATGGGGAATGGGCGGTTGTCAAGGGCATTCGAATTGCAGAGGGGGACTAGGCAGGTTTGCCCCCTTTAACCTCTTGTATTTGCATTAACAATGGAAGTGTCAGTTGAGCGGCTAAGGAGGGCCCCATATGTGGAGGGTATTAGGGTTAGTACGAGGGAGTTGAAACTGGGACTCTACGGGGATGACGTGCTCTTGCACCCGGTAAATCCTATCTGCTCTGTCCCAGCGGCACTAGCGACAATTGAGGAATACGGCAGTTCTCAGGGTTTAAAGTTAACAAAGACAAGTCAGTGATCTTTCTGATCGCCGTGGGGAATTCCAGTAATGTGCCCATCTGCCTCAAAGGAAAGGGGCAAAACATTAAACAAATTCAAAAATTATGGGGGTTTTGGTGGGGCTGGGAGCACTCTAAACCACCAGAGATACATGTAATGGAAAGGGGGGTGGCCCTCTGCCCCCCACCCAAAATGGAGGGGGGGCCTCCCATGTAGCCCTCCCTGGGGGCAGATTGCTAGGAAGGGGCAAATGTGTTTTTACTGGGGGGTGAGGGTCAGTGGGAGCATCCTGCACTGCTAATCTTCACCGAAGCTCCCTGGAAGTCAGACCCCCGACATTGACGGGGACCACCGAGGAGAACGAAGAGAAGCACCGGACATTCCGTCCACCGTTGTCGACCATGGTTCGCAGCTTTGCTATAACTGCTGGAGGCTCGTCAAAGCTGTGTTGCCCAGAAGTGGGGACTGGTTGACGCCGTGCCACGATGACCAGATCCGCAACACTCCATTGATTAAGACACTTTGAATCCAAGGACGCTCTCGCCTGCACCGTCGGCCACTTTGGCCCACCAGAGAAATTTGAGGCTGCAGACGCGCCGAGGAACATCTGCCAGTGGGTTTTCCACCACCCGAAGACCGCAGAGACGCCGGACGACTTGACGCCCTTGCTGAGCCAAAGTTCTTTAGTAACTCTTTTGTGACAACAAACCATCGTCTTCGAGGTACACCGCACGCCTCGTCTTTGTAGGACATCGACGACCGCTTGTCAACGAGCACCGCCAGGACCGAAGCTGCTGCCTCAACGCCATCAAACCTTTTCATCGACGACTCTCAACGCCAAGGTTCACCTTCTTCGAGGACTATCAATGATCCGTGGCTCCTGCTTTAAAGGGGGCCACTCAAGAAAGATCCATCAACGCCTCATCGAAGAACTCTGCTATTCCCAGTACATTGGGGTGGTAGAACCTTTATAGAAAGAAATAAGACTCATATTGAACAATATATGGACTCGGCTTGTTTTATATCTTTATTTACAGGTTGCCCAGGTGGGGGGATCCTCATACAGAATTGTGCCTGGTGGTAGGGGCTCAGTATTCTGCCTATTGTTTTAACCAACCTGCTTTCCTCCTATGTCTATTGTAGGTTCACATTATTAACTGATTTGTATGACATTTGAACTGAGTACAATTAATGCATTTTAAAGGAACCCAAGAGTAATTGTGGCACCACATAGAAACTGTATATATTTGCCATTGTAGATTATCCTGAGCACAAAGTGTATTATTGTGATTGTGTATGTAACCTTGAACCTTATTTCTATAAAGACTGTGTTATCCCTAATATAGTGTGTGGACATTCCTTTGTGGGTGCTTGGGGACTGCCCTGTACATAAGAACCAGCCTGCATCCCCTCCTGAGAGCTTAAGCCTTGATTACTCGACCATAGCTACCGAATAGGGAATCTTGGCTGGGGTACTCTGAGCAGAAGTACAGATACCCCCCTCCAGTCTTTACACTGGTGGCAGCGGTGGGGTGCTTATGGTTTTAAGAATCAGTATGTAACCTTGCCACCTACAAAATTGTTGAACTAAGGTTTAGTTGTGCAGTAGATAACTACATTACAAGCAATGGAATCTATTGCAAATGGTAAATTGACTTGGATGAGCTTAGAGGCTCTCCAGAGTGCTTGTGAAGCCGGGGAGTTAGACTTTGAAGATACGTCTAGGGCTGAGCTGATAGCTGCCCTGGTGAACTACCAGACTGATTGTGAAGCTCTTGAAGGGGGGGATGTAACCAATGAGGACCCTGCCACTGGGGATGTTATTGAATCTGATTATGGGAATCCCACCATTCCTGCTGCTTCTGTTCCGAACTTCAGCACTGCTCTTCAGGGGGAAGCCCTGAAGATTGAACTTTTAAAATTGGAGTGACAACGGGAACAGTTAGCCTTTCAATATAATACGTTGCCAACAGAAGCTGAACTGAAGAAAGAGGAGTTGGCACAGCAAGTGATACTCAAAGATAGGGACACTGAGCACCAGAAAATTCAGCTGGAGAGAGCTAGAGTGGAGACTTCAGCAAAACCAATTGAGAGTGTCAGGTCTCCAGCCACCAAGTTTATGAAAGATTTGGTTGGTGTGTATGTGGAGGGCTCTGATATCCGGGTATAGCTGTTGAGCTGGGGCGACCACTTTTTTGATAGGGGCTTGTGGGATGTGGTCAGAAAATCATAGACGAAAAAGGGGTTTTCCCAGAAACAAGCTACCTGTTGTTGTCACAATCTCGGGCGCAAGGTCTAGATAAAGATGAGGAACATGCAGGAGAAACATAATCTTATTATAGAATCAATCTGTACAAAAGCTAGTATTTTACTCAAAAAACATGATTTTATTTGATTACATAAAAAGATTGAACATAATTAGTTTGATTAAAAAAACACACCAAAGATGACCAAAATCACAATCCTGTTTAACAGAAACGGTTAGATAATAGAGGTAGTCATGTGGGACCACTTCATTTCATCCAATCATGTATCAGGCCTATTTTCTTTTATGAATATAGGTGATGTTAGTAGTTGTGTAAGTGACTTTTCAACACAAACAATGACTCATGAAAACATTTTTGAACGACCACTAATGGTACAGTATATGGGCATAAGCCCATCTGTAAACAGTGTCGACAGGTTAGCTCTGTTTCCAGCCTTATAGGTCAACACCAGTCTTTTGTGAGTGGCTGTCGTCGTGGGATGGAAGTGAGACCATATAAGACTTTCGTCAGGACACGTTAAGGCGGTGTTAGTAACCCCAGCATCGAAATCTTCATACTGGGCTGAGAGTATCAAAAGATGTATTTCTAAAAACAAACAAACACAATAGGTTCAAAACTAGCTAAGTTCCAAATGTCATTCATCAGCAAGCCTCATCAGTATTTCTATGACCTGCACTGTCTTATTTTAGTGGGTGTGCAACCAAGAAAACTGAGTGGTTAATCCCCTCAGTCTCGATCAAAGTTAGTTAAATAACTTATATTTTTGGAGTATCTTATTACTGATGTAGAGAGATATTTATCATTTTCTTATTTAAGCATTCTTCATAAAAGTGTTATTCATGTTATTTCTATAGAGCGATGTTATTTTTTGTACCTTCAAGTGGAGCTCCAATTTCACGATATTTGATGGAGTGTTACAAGGTCCAAGAGTTATTAATGACTTTGTTTCCTTTTTGAAGCAAAGGGTGTCGATCAATGGCTTATAGTGACTAGAGGAAAAAGGAAAAAGAGGAATGCATGTAATGCACATCAGTGTTGTAGCGATTGCCTCGCTACAGATACATTATGGAGGAAATATATGTGAGTCCTCATACCTTTAATCCATAGTGATGCTGTTGCCATCAGTACAAAGGCAAAATGCGGTGTTGTTGGAATCCGTATAGACGAAAAACGGGGCAGTACGTAACAAATATCGCGTGTGTACCCGATCTACAAATTCAAAAGGTACACAAAAGGACTATGAATGAAAAGGAATCCAATCTACTTTTCAATACAAAAAAACTCTAAATGCGGGAGACTTACTTGTACGTATGGAACAGGACTATTTGTTCTCTGTCCAGACGGTCGCGTACCGTGTCGGTGATCATGTGATTTATATGGCGCCTTTATACATGATCACACGTTAGCGTTGGCGTGATGACGTGTTTTCTAATGGCTAGCCTGATGCGAATGAAAAAGCAAAAGACAACACGCAAAAAGGACGGAGGAAATCGGCCATTTCTGAATGGTTGCCCAAGATCTAGATGGATGTGTATTAAAAATATGGCTGTTTCTGAAAGGCGGCACAGAGCATGGGAGCAGGTTGTTATAAAACACAATGCAGTGGAAGCTCTGGGATGTATCATCCAAATCTAGTGAAACGTCCATAATTCTGACTTGCAGGACTGTAAGCTGCTTGGTCCCCGATATTAAAAGGGGAAGAGACACATCTCATTTGTGTATAAACAGATTCCATTCGATATATAAATTTAGGCCGCTTTTAACCGAGTCTTGTTTGTGGATCCATTTTTGTTCAAGTTTACGTAGATTGAGGTCCCTATCTCCCCCTCTGGGATGTGGATCGAGAGTTTGCAAGACAAACCAGGTCAAATCATTGAAAGAGTGTTTCATTTTATTGTAGTGATCTACTAGTGGTTTATCTTTGGTATTATTCTTAATGCATGAGCGATGTTCTCCTATTCTAGTTCTGATAGTACGTTTAGATTTCCCAATGTACATCAGATTGCATGGACAGATAATACAATAGATCACCCATTTTGTGGCACAGTTGGAAAAAGATTTTAGTGTCCAAGTACCAGTCTGGAGCTCAATAGTTTTGACATTCCTAGTGAAGTTACACATTAGGCATTTGCCACATTTGTAGTGGCCTACAATTGGAGGGAGGCTCCATAGTGTGGATTGTGTAGATGGTATGGTAAACTGTCTGGGATACGTGTGGACCAATCTGTCCCTGATATTTTGTAACCGTTTGAAAGCAAAACGGGGGGGAGGAATAGAAAAGGCCTCCGTATTTATCATTTGCCAGTGTTTGAGAATAATTCTCCTCAAGGCATTGCTGATGGGAGTGTAGGTTGTCACGCAGGTGATTTTATCTAGTTGCGTGCGGTCTTGTTTTTCTAAGCAGTCTGCTCTCGGAGTGTTTTTAGCCCTTTTGTATGCTCTTCTGATCGTATGGGGTGGGTAACCCCTTTCTTTCAAATTGTTCTTTAATTTGTCACTGTGGGTTACAAAATCTTGTTTCTCAGAACAATTCCGCCTGATCCTCAAAAACTGTCCGAACGGCAGGTTTTCTTTCAGTGATTGAGGATGGAAGCTCTCAAAATGCAGGAGTGTATTTTTTTGAGTTGGTTTCTTATAGAGGCTGGTTCCAATTCCATTGTTAGATCTGCGGTATATAAGGAGATCTAAAAAAGGTATTTCTTTGATGTTAGCTTCCCATGTGAACTGCAATGATGGCTCGCGTTGGTTAAGCCAGATGTTGAAACTAGTAAGTTCTTCTTTTGTACCGCGCCAAATCATGAAAATATCATCGATATAGCGATGCCATGTGTGGATGTTTTTTCCGAAAGGGTTCGTATCATGGTATATATGGGTGTTTTCAAAATGATCCATGTATAGGTTAGCCAAATCTGGGGCAAAAGTAGCCCCCATGCTTGTGCCATTTAGCTGTTGATAAAACGAGTTCTTATGAATAAAGAAATTTTTTGTCAGGGCAATGTGTATGCATTCGGCAATAAACGCCGAAGGAGGCTGTTTGTCAGGTCTTGTTTCCAAGAGTTTGAACATCACATCAATACATTTTGTTTGAGGTATATTAGTGTAAAGTGATGTGATGTCGAGGGTGACAAAGAGATCTTCTGATTGTATAGTAATAGACTGCAAGATTTTTATCATAGCAGTAGAGTCTTGAATGTAAGATCTCATTTTATTGACGAAAGGTCTCAAAAACACGTCTGCATAGACTGACAGAGGTTCCAAAAGTGAACCGATAGCAGACACTATTGGCCGTCCCGGGGGACATGTCAAATGTTTATGGATTTTGGGCAAGCAATAAAACGCCGGGGTGACTGGATTTTTGTTTACCAAAAATAATTTTTTGTCATCATTTATCCACCCTTGGTGAGCTGCATGTGTCATGAGATTGTCGATTTCTTCCATGATTCTGGTGGTAGGGTCTGATGGAATAGATTTATAGACCGAGGTATCAGATAGTTGTTTATCAACCTCTTTTTCATAAAGATCCGAACCCCATAATACAATCCCCCCGCCTTTGTCAGCCGGTTTTATTATGAATAAAGGGTTGGATTCCAGATTCTTCAATGCCAGTTGTTCTGCTTTTGTCAGATTATGTATTTGTCGATTTTTATTAGTACATAGAAATTTCATATCCCTTAGTATTCTGTTTTCGAAGGCCAGAATTTCTGGTGATACCATGGATTGTAAGGGGGTAAAGTTAGATGGTGGTTTTTTTCCCGATTTATTGTCATTTTCTGGGGCTGGGTTATTTTTATCATGGAAGAAAAAACGCAATCTGACCGCTCGAAAGAAATTCCTCATTTCAATTTCTGTTTGAAAAAGGTCTGCTCGTGCTGCCGGAACAAAGGATAGACCTTTGGATAAAAGTTTTATTTCGTCCGGCAGTAATGTGTGTTTGCTTAGGTTGAAAATCGGGTTTACCATGTTGATGGGGGGATCCATTGGCGGGTCCGCATCCCATGGTTGCCCCATTGTCTGTTTCTTCCCCGAGTGCCTCTCCTTTGAAAAAACTGCTGTTGTCCTCTTTGAGGTTGAGTGACATCACTTATATTTAAAGCATTTGTGGAGTTGTCTGAGTCACTACTATTGGAGGAGTTGGAGAAAGTTACCCGTTTTCTGTTTCTTTGGGATCTTATTTGTGGCTGTCCATTCCAATTAGTCTGGTTTGGATTGAGTTGTTGAAAAAAGCCGGGAACTAAATAGGGGTATGTAACTTCTTCTTTGTAATTGGCGATATCCTTCTTCAGTTTCCAGATCTTTTTGTCTAGTGTTAGTGTTTGAAATTTAGACATTTCTAAGTTCAATTTTTCTAAAGCAGATTTTGCCTCAGGGATACTTGAGTCAGCTATGATCTTTTTTTCTAGAGTGTCAATGTCAGTTTGTTGTTTCTTGCTCTCTTCTTCTGCTGTCTCAATAATCAAAATTACCCAGTCACGAGAGCATTTGTTGCCTACACCACTAAATCCTTTCATAAATTTAGGATTATCAAGAAACACTCTGGGGATGTTTTTTACCTGTAAGCCCTCAGGAATGACTCCGGCCTTTAGGTACTCAATCATTAGTTGTCCGTGAGATTGGGTGCGTATCAATTTCTTTGTTTTTTGCGCCAGAAGGTCCACATCGTTTGTATTATTTAGTAGGGCAGCAGAGGGTCCCGCGACTGGGGTATCTAATATGGATGGTAATCCAATACATTTTTTAAAAATATCTTCTGTAAATGAAAGAATATGTACATTTTCCATTTTGATATTTGGAGAAATGCTCAACCAACCACAAGGGTTGTCCTAAAACTGGGTATAGCTGTTGAGCTGGGGCGACCACTTTTTTGATAGGGGCTTGTGGGATGTGGTCAGAAAATCATAGACGAAAAAGGGGTTTTCCCAGAAACAAGCTACCTGTTGTTGTCACAATCTCGGGCGCAAGGTCTAGATAAAGATGAGGAACATGCAGGAGAAACATAATCTTATTATAGAATCAATCTGTACAAAAGCTAGTATTTTACTCAAAAAACATGATTTTATTTGATTACATAAAAAGATTGAACATAATTAGTTCGATTAAAAAAACACACCAAAGATGACCAAAATCACAATCCTGTTTAACAGAAACGGTTAGATAATAGAGGTAGTCATGTGGGACCACTTCATTTCATCCAATCATGTATCAGGCCTATTTTCTTTTATGAATATAGGTGATGTTAGTAGTTGTGTAAGTGACTTTTCAACACAAACAATGACTCATGAAAACATTTTTGAACGACCACTAATGGTACAGTATATGGGCATAAGCCCATCTGTAAACAGTGTCGACAGGTTAGCTCTGTTTCCAGCCTTATAGGTCAACACCAGTCTTTTGTGAGTGGCTGTCGTCGTGGGATGGAAGTGAGACCATATAAGACTTTCGTCAGGACACGTTAAGGCGGTGTTAGTAACCCCAGCATCGAAATCTTCATACTGGGCTGAGAGTATCAAAAGATGTATTTCTAAAAACAAACAAACACAATAGGTTCAAAACTAGCTAAGTTCCAAATGTCATTCATCAGCAAGCCTCATCAGTATTTCTATGACCTGCACTGTCTTATTTTAGTGGGTGTGCAACCAAGAAAACTAAGTGGTTAATCCCCTCAGCCTCGATCAAAGTTAGTTAAATAACTTATATTTTTGGAGTATCTTATTACTGATGTAGAGAGATATTTATCATTTTCTTATTTAAGCATTCTTCATAAAAGTGTTATTCATGTTATTTCTATAGAGCGATGTTATTTTTTGTACCTTCAAGTGGAGCTCCAATTTCACGATATTTGATGGAGTGTTACAAGGTCCAAGAGTTATTAATGACTTTGTTTCCTTTTTGAAGCAAAGGGTGTCGATCAATGGCTTATAGTGACTAGAGGAAAAAGGAAAAAGAGGAATGCATGTAATGCACATCAGTGTTGTAGCGATTGCCTCGCTACAGATACATTATGGAGGAAATATATGTGAGTCCTCATACCTTTAATCCATAGTGATGCTGTTGCCATCAGTACAAAGGCAAAATGCGGTGTTGTTGGAATCCGTATAGACGAAAAACGGGGCAGTACGTAACAAATATCGCGTGTGTACCCGATCTACAAATTCAAAAGGTACACAAAAGGACTATGAATGAAAAGGAATCCAATCTACTTTTCAATACAAAAAAACTCTAAATGCGGGAGACTTACTTGTACGTATGGAACAGGACTATTTGTTCTCTGTCCAGACGGTCGCGTACCGTGTCGGTGATCATGTGATTTATATGGCGCCTTTATACATGATCACACGTTAGCGTTGGCGTGATGACGTGTTTTCTAATGGCTAGCCTGATGCGAATGAAAACGCAAAAGACAACACGCAAAAGGGACGGAGGAAATCGGCCATTTCTGAATGGTTGCCCAAGATCTAGATGGATGTGTATTAAAAATATGGCTGTTTCTGAAAGGCGGCACAGAGCATGGGAGCAGGTTGTTATAAAACACAATGCAGTGGAAGCTCTGGGATGTATCATCCAAATCTAGTGAAACGTCCATAATTCTGACTAGCAGGACTGTAAGCTGCTTGGTCCCCGATATTAAAAGGGGAAGAGACACATCTCATTTGTGTATAAACAGATTCCATTCGATATATAAATTTAGGCCGCTTTTAACCGAGTCTTGTTTGTGGATCCATTTTTGTTCAAGTTTACGTAGATTGAGGTCCCTATCTCCCCCTCTGGGATGTGGATCGAGAGTTTGCAAGACAAACCAGGTCAAATCATTGAAAGAGTGTTTCATTTTATTGTAGTGATCTACTAGTGGTTTATCTTTGGTATTATTCTTAATGCATGAGCGATGTTCTCCTATTCTAGTTCTGATAGTACGTTTAGATTTCCCAATGTACATCAGATTGCATGGACAGATAATACAATAGATCACCCATTTTGTGGCACAGTTGGAAAAAGATTTTAGTGTCCAAGTACCAGTCTGGAGCTCAATAGTTTTGACATTCCTAGTGAAGTTACACATTAGGCATTTGCCACATTTGTAGTGGCCTACAATTGGAGGGAGGCTCCATAGTGTGGATTGTGTAGATGGTATGGTAAACTGTCTGGGATACGTGTGGACCAATCTGTCCCCGATATTTTGTAACCGTTTGAAAGCAAAACGGGGGGGAGGAATAGAAAAGGCCTCCGTATTTATCATTTGCCAGTGTTTGAGAATAATTCTCCTCAAGGCATTGCTGATGGGAGTGTAGGTTGTCACGCAGGTGATTTTATCTAGTTGCGTGCGGTCTTGTTTTTCTAAGCAGTCTGCTCTCGGAGTGTTTTTAGCCCTTTTGTATGCTCTTCTGATCGTATGGGGTGGGTAACCCCTTTCTTTCAAATTGTTCTTTAATTTGTCACTGTGGGTTACAAAATCTTGTTTCTCAGAACAATTCCGCCTGATCCTCAAAAACTGTCCGAACGGCAGGTTTTCTTTCAGTGATTGAGGATGGAAGCTCTCAAAATGCAGGAGTGTATTTTTTTTGAGTTGGTTTCTTATAGAGGCTGGTTCCAATTCCATTGTTAGATCTGCGGTATATAAGGAGATCTAAAAAAGGTATTTCTTTGATGTTAGCTTCCCATGTGAACTGCAATGATGGCTCGCGTTGGTTAAGCCAGATGTTGAAACTAGTAAGTTCTTCTTTTGTACCGCGCCAAATCATGAAAATATCATCGATATAGCGATGCCATGTGTGGATGTTTTTTCCGAAAGGGTTCGTATCATGGTATATATGGGTGTTTTCAAAATGATCCATGTATAGGTTAGCCAAATCTGGGGCAAAAGTAGCCCCCATGCTTGTGCCATTTAGCTGTTGATAAAACGAGTTCTTATGAATAAAGAAATTTTTTGTCAGGGCAATGTGTATGCATTCGGCAATAAACGCCGAAGGAGGCTGTTTGTCAGGTCTTGTTTCCAAGAGTTTGAACATCACATCAATACATTTTGTTTGAGGTATATTAGTGTAAAGTGATGTGATGTCGAGGGTGACAAAGAGATCTTCTGATTGTATAGTAATAGACTGCAAGATTTTTATCATAGCAGTAGAGTCTTGAATGTAAGATCTCATTTTATTGACGAAAGGTCTCAAAAACACGTCTGCATAGACTGACAGAGGTTCCAAAAGTGAACCGATAGCAGACACTATTGGCCGTCCCGGGGGACTTGTCAAATGTTTATGGATTTTGGGCAAGCAATAAAACGCCGGGGTGACTGGATTTTTGTTTACCAAAAATAATTTTTCGTCATCATTTATCCACCCTTGGTGAGCTGCATGTGTCATGAGATTGTCGATTTCTTCCATGATTCTGGTGGTAGGGTCTGATGGAATAGATTTATAGACCGAGGTATCAGATAGTTGTTTATCAACCTCTTTTTCATAAAGATCCGAACCCCATAATACAATCCCCCCGCCTTTGTCAGCCGGTTTTATTATGAATAAAGGGTTGGATTCCAGATTCTTCAATGCCAGTTGTTCTGCTTTTGTCAGATTATGTATTTGTCGATTTTTATTAGTACATAGAAATTTCATATCCCTTAGTATTCTGTTTTCGAAGGCCAGAATTTCTGGTGATACCATGGATTGTAAGGGGGTAAAGTTAGATGGTGTTTTTTTTCCCGATTTATTGTCATTTTCTGGGGTTGGGTTATTTTTTATCATTACAAGTAAGTCTCCCGCATTTAGAGTTTTTTTGTATTGAAAAGTAGATTGGATTCCTTTTCATTCATAGTCCTTTTGTGTACCTTTTGAATTTGTAGATCGGGTACACACGCGATATTTGTTACGTACTGCCCCGTTTTTCGTCTATACGGATTCCAACAACACCGCATTTTGCCTTTGTACTGATGGCAACAGCATCACTATGGATTAAAGGTATGAGGACTCACATATATTTCCTCCATAATGTATCTGTAGCGAGGCAATCGCTACAACACTGATGTGCATTACATGCATTCCTCTTTTTCCTTTTTCCTCTAGTCACTATAAGCCATTGATCGACACCCTTTGCTTCAAAAAGGAAACAAAGTCATTAATAACTCTTGGACCTTGTAACACTCCATCAAATATCGTGAAATTGGAGCTCCACTTGAAGGTACAAAAAATAACATCGCTCTATAGAAATAACATGAATAACACTTTTATGAAGAATGCTTAAATAAGAAAATGATAAATATCTCTCTACATCAGTAATAAGATACTCCAAAAATATAAGTTATTTAACTAACTTTGATCGAGACTGAGGGGATTAACCACTCAGTTTTCTTGGTTGCACACCCACTAAAATAAGACAGTGCAGGTCATAGAAATACTGATGAGGCTTGCTGATGAATGACATTTGGAACTTAGCTAGTTTTGAACCTATTGTGTTTGTTTGTTTTTAGAAATACATCTTTTGATACTCTCAGCCCAGTATGAAGATTTCGATGCTGGGGTTACTAACACCGCCTTAACGTGTCCTGACGAAAGTCTTATATGGTCTCACTTCCATCCCACGACGACAGCCACTCACAAAAGACTGGTGTTGACCTATAAGGCTGGAAACAGAGCTAACCTGTCGACACTGTTTACAGATGGGCTTATGCCCATATACTGTACCATTAGTGGTCGTTCAAAAATGTTTTCATGAGTCATTGTTTGTGTTGAAAAGTCACTTACACAACTACTAACATCACCTATATTCATAAAAGAAAATAGGCCTGATACATGATTGGATGAAATGAAGTGGTCCCACATGACTACCTCTATTATCTAACCGTTTCTGTTAAACAGGATTGTGATTTTGGTCATCTTTGGTGTGTTTTTTTAATCGAACTAATTATGTTCAATCTTTTTATGTAATCAAATAAAATCATGTTTTTGAGTAAAATACTAGCTTTTGTACAGATTGATTCTATAATAAGATTATGTTTCTCCTGCATGTTCCTCATCTTTATCTAGACCTTGCGCCCGAGATTGTGACAACAAAAGGTAGCTTGTTTCTGGGAAAACCCCTTTTTCGTCTATGATTTTCTGACCACATCCCACAAGCCCCTATCAAAAAAGTGGTCGCCCCAGCTCAACAGCTATACCCAGTTTTAGGACAACCCTTGTGGTTGGTTGAGCATTTCTCCAAATATCAAAATGGAAAATGTACATATTCTTTCATTTACAGAAGATATTTTTAAGAAATGTATTGGATTACCATCCATATTAGATACCCCAGTCGCGGGACCCTCTGCTGCCCTACTAAATAATACAAACGATGTGGACCTTCTGGCGCAAAAAACAAAGAAATTGATACGCACCCAATCTCACGGACAACTAATGATTGAGTACCTAAAGGCCGGAGTCATTCCTGAGGGCTTACAGGTAAAAAACATCCCCAGAGTGTTTCTTGATAATCCTAAATTTATGAAAGGATTTAGTGGTGTAGGCAACAAATGCTCTCGTGACTGGGTAATTTTGATTATTGAGACAGCAGAAGAAGAGAGCAAGAAACAACAAACTGACATTGACACTCTAGAAAAAAAGATCATAGCTGACTCAAGTATCCCTGAGGCAAAATCTGCTTTAGAAAAATTGAACTTAGAAATGTCTAAATTTCAAACACTAACACTAGACAAAAAGATCTGGAAACTGAAGAAGGATATCGCCAATTACAAAGAAGAAGTTACATACCCCTATTTAGTTCCCGGCTTTTTTCAACAACTCAATCCAAACCAGACTAATTGGAATGGACAGCCACAAATAAGATCCCAAAGAAACAGAAAACGGGTAACTTTCTCCAACTCCTCCAATAGTAGTGACTCAGACAACTCCACAAATGCTTTAAATATAAGTGATGTCACTCAACCTCAAAGAGGACAACAGCAGTTTTTTCAAAGGAGAGGCACTCGGGGAAGAAACAGACAATGGGGCAACCATGGGATGCGGACCCGCCAATGGATCCCCCCATCAACATGGTAAACCCGATTTTCAACCTAAGCAAACACACATTACTGCCGGACGAAATAAAACTTTTATCCAAAGGTCTATCCTTTGTTCCGGCAGCACGAGCAGACCTTTTTCAAACAGAAATTGAAATGAGGAATTTCTTTCGAGCGGTCAGATTGCGTTTTTTCTTCCATGATAAAAATAACCCAGCCCCAGAAAATGACAATAAATTGGGAAAAAAACCACCATCTAACTTTACCCCCTTACAATCCATGGTATCACCAGAAATTCTGGCCTTCGAAAACAGAATACTAAGGGATATGAAATTTCTATGTACTAATAAAAATCGACAAATACATAATCTGACAAAAGCAGAACAACTGGCATTGAAGAATCTGGAATCCAACCCTTTATTCATAATAAAACCGGCTGACAAAGGCGGGGGGATTGTATTATGGGGTTCGGATCTTTATGAAAAAGAGGTTGATAAACAACTATCTGATACCTCGGTCTATAAATCTATTCCATCAGACCCTACCACCAGAATCATGGAAGAAATCGACAATCTCATGACACATGCAGCTCACCAAGGGTGGATAAATGATGACGAAAAATTATTTTTGGTAAACAAAAATCCAGTCACCCCGGCGTTTTATTGCTTGCCCAAAATCCATAAACATTGGACATGTCCCCCGGGACGGCCAATAGTGTCTGCTATCGGTTCACTTTTGGAACCTCTGTCAGTCTATGCAGACGTGTTTTTGAGACCTTTCGTCAATAAAATGAGATCTTACATTCAAGACTCTACTGCTATGATAAAAATCTTGCAGTCTATTACTATACAATCAGAAGATCTCTTTGTCACCCTCGACATCACATCACTTTACACTAATATACCTCAAACAAAATGTATTGATGTGATGTTCAAACTCTTGGAAACAAGACCTGACAAACAGCCTCCTTCGGCGTTTATTGCCGAATGCATACACATTGCCCTGACAAAAAATTTCTTTATTCATAAGAACTCGTTTTATCAACAGCTAAATGGCACAAGCATGGGGGCTACTTTTGCCCCAGATTTGGCTAACCTATACATGGATCATTTTGAAAACACCCATATATACCATGATACGAACCCTTTCGGAAAAAACATCCACACATGGCATCGCTATATCGATGATATTTTCATGATTTGGCGCGGTACAAAAGAAGAACTTACTAGTTTCAACATCTGGCTTAACCAACGCGAGCCATCATTGCAGTTCACATGGGAAGCTAACATCAAAGAAATACCTTTTTTAGATCTCCTTATATACCGCAGATCTAACAATGGAATTGGAACCAGCCTCTATAAGAAACCAACTCAAAAAAATACACTCCTGCATTTTGAGAGCTTCCATCCTCAATCACTGAAAGAAAACCTGCCGTTCGGACAGTTTTTGAGGATCAGGCGGAATTGTTCTGAGAAACAAGATTTTGTAACCCACAGTGACAAATTAAAGAACAATTTGAAAGAAAGGGGTTACCCACCCCATACGATCAGAAGAGCATACAAAAGGGCTAAAAACACTCCGAGAGCAGACTGCTTAGAAAAACAAGACCGCACGCAACTAGATAAAATCACCTGCGTGACAACCTACACTCCCATCAGCAATGCCTTGAGGAGAATTATTCTCAAACACTGGCAAATGATAAATACGGAGGCCTTTTCTATTCCTCCCCCCCGTTTTGCTTTCAAACGGTTACAAAATATCGGGGACAGATTGGTCCACACGTATCCCAGACAGTTTACCATACCATCTACACAATCCACACTATGGAGCCTCCCTCCAATTGTAGGCCACTACAAATGTGGCAAATGCCTAATGTGTAACTTCACTAGGAATGTCAAAACTATTGAGCTCCAGACTGGTACTTGGACACTAAAATCTTTTTCCAACTGTGCCACAAAATGGGTGATCTATTGTATTATCTGTCCATGCAATCTGATGTACATTGGGAAATCTAAACGTACTATCAGAACTAGAATAGGAGAACATCGCTCATGCATTAAGAATAATACCAAAGATAAACCACTAGTAGATCACTACAATAAAATGAAACACTCTTTCAATGATTTGACCTGGTTTGTCTTGCAAACTCTCGATCCACATCCCAGAGGGGGAGATAGGGACCTCAATCTATGTAAACTTGAACAAAAATGGATCCACAAACAAGACTCGGTTAAAAGCGGCCTAAATTTATATATCGAATGGAATCTGTTTATACACAAATGAGATGTGTCTCTTCCCCTTTTAATATCGGGGACCAAGCAGCTTACAGTCCTGCTAGTCAGAATTATGGACGTTTCACTAGATTTGGATGATACATCCCAGAGCTTCCACTGCATTGTGTTTTATAACAACCTGCTCCCATGCTCTGTGCCGCCTTTCAGAAACAGCCATATTTTTAATACACATCCATCTAGATCTTGGGCAACCATTCAGAAATGGCCGATTTCCTCCGTCCCTTTTGCGTGTTGTCTTTTGCGTTTTCATTCGCATCAGGCTAGCCATTAGAAAACACGTCATCACGCCAACGCTAACGTGTGATCATGTATAAAGGCGCCATATAAATCACATGATCACCGACACAGTACGCGACCGTCTGGACAGAGAACAAATAGTCCTGTTCCATACGTACAAGTAAGTCTCCCGCATTTAGAGTTTTTTTGTATTGAAAAGTAGATTGGATTCCTTTTCATTCATAGTCCTTTTGTGTACCTTTTGAATTTGTAGATCGGGTACACACGCGATATTTGTTACGTACTGCCCCGTTTTTCGTCTATACGGATTCCAACAACACCGCATTTTGCCTTTGTACTGATGGCAACAGCATCACTATGGATTAAAGGTATGAGGACTCACATATATTTCCTCCATAATGTATCTGTAGCGAGGCAATCGCTACAACACTGATGTGCATTACATGCATTCCTCTTTTTCCTTTTTCCTCTAGTCACTATAAGCCATTGATCGACACCCTTTGCTTCAAAAAGGAAACAAAGTCATTAATAACTCTTGGACCTTGTAACACTCCATCAAATATCGTGAAATTGGAGCTCCACTTGAAGGTACAAAAAATAACATCGCTCTATAGAAATAACATGAATAACACTTTTATGAAGAATGCTTAAATAAGAAAATGATAAATATCTCTCTACATCAGTAATAAGATACTCCAAAAATATAAGTTATTTAACTAACTTTGATCGAGACTGAGGGGATTAACCACTCAGTTTTCTTGGTTGCACACCCACTAAAATAAGACAGTGCAGGTCATAGAAATACTGATGAGGCTTGCTGATGAATGACATTTGGAACTTAGCTAGTTTTGAACCTATTGTGTTTGTTTGTTTTTAGAAATACATCTTTTGATACTCTCAGCCCAGTATGAAGATTTCGATGCTGGGGTTACTAACACCGCCTTAACGTGTCCTGACGAAAGTCTTATATGGTCTCACTTCCATCCCACGACGACAGCCACTCACAAAAGACTGGTGTTGACCTATAAGGCTGGAAACAGAGCTAACCTGTCGACACTGTTTACAGATGGGCTTATGCCCATATACTGTACCATTAGTGGTCGTTCAAAAATGTTTTCATGAGTCATTGTTTGTGTTGAAAAGTCACTTACACAACTACTAACATCACCTATATTCATAAAAGAAAATAGGCCTGATACATGATTGGATGAAATGAAGTGGTCCCACATGACTACCTCTATTATCTAACCGTTTCTGTTAAACAGGATTGTGATTTTGGTCATCTTTGGTGTGTTTTTTTAATCGAACTAATTATGTTCAATCTTTTTATGTAATCAAATAAAATCATGTTTTTTGAGTAAAATACTAGCTTTTGTACAGATTGATTCTATAATAAGATTATGTTTCTCCTGCATGTTCCTCATCTTTATCTAGACCTTGCGCCCGAGATTGTGACAACAACAGGTAGCTTGTTTCTGGGAAAACCCCTTTTTCGTCTATGGGCTCTGATATCCTCCAATGGATTGAAGCATTTGAGATGGCTTGTGGAATCCATGATGTTGATAAAAGAGATTGGGCTAAGTGTTTATTAAGCAGAGTGCCTCAGACTGGATAAGACTGTATTCTGAAACTGAGTGTGGAAGAAAGGGGTCAGTATGAGTGAACAAAGTCAGCTTTGATTGCCACGTTTGGCAAGACACCTACCCAATTCCTTAATAAAAGGTTCAGGGAAATTAAGAAAAGAGAGAATGTGTCTTGGATTGACTGGGTGAGTGCTGCACATATGAACATGATGGGTGGATTGATGGTTACAAAGTGAAAACGTTTGTTGAATTGTCCCACCTTTTGCTTTTTTGAGCATTTTTGCAGAGCTGCATCATTATGTTGCTGACTAGAACATTCTAGATCCCTTTAAGCTGGCCAGGCTCGCTGACAAGTGGATCTCCCACTGGGTGTCCCCTAACGACTCCAGCGGGAAGATCAAGGACAAACAAAAGGGGATCTCTCTGAATGCAGAGTCCCAGAAGCAATCACAGTCGAGTAAACCGAAACCTTCCTCTCCTAAGACCCAAACATCTAGTGGGGATAAGTCCCTTGTAGGTGGGAGTAAGAGTAGTAGTCCACCTGCTGCAAAGCAGGCTCCCAGTGGTTCCAGTACTGTACCCTGCATTTCTGGCACATGTTGGGACTGTGGGGCTCTGGATCACAAAAAGGGTGACCACAGGTGTAAAGGTAAGGCTCTTGGAGTTAAAGGCTGTCAGCCTGGCTTACCCTTTCCCCATGCCTGAGGTGGAGGCCACTGTCCTCCCCTCCTCTACAGGGATCACATTCGGTGCTCTTGTAGAGATTTCCCTAGTGTCCCTCGGGGCCTTGGACCAGTATGCAGAAGTACTGGTGACAATCCCACAGAACACCCGTAGGTTTTTGAGAAGTGACCTCTTGAATGGCCAGCCTTCTACTGGCTTGTGAGATACTGGGGCAAGCATGACAGTGGTGGACAGGACCCTGCTCAAGCCAGAGGACTATGTAGATGCTCCTCTGAGAACTACCAGGTTAGCTGGTGGGCCTCCCAAATTATCTCCTGTAGCCTTAGTCACACTCATGATTGGAGACAAGACAGCAAAGCTTCCTGTCCTGGTTCAGGACAATGTCCCTGCTAACATTTTGTTAGGCAATGATCTAGTAGAGTTGGGGTTTATCTCTGATGGTCTCCCCATGACTGCTGCTGCAGTCACTAGGTCACAGAAGACACTGGTTCTAACTGAGAGTCAGGTACCCAAGCCAAAGGCCTAAGGCATGAAGGAGGAACAAGAAGGCCACCTCTGTGAAGGGGGCTCCCTCTCCTCCTGCTGCTCCTGCAGCACCCATTGGGATTCATGCTCCGGATGGGCTGGATCCAGTGGTAGACCCAAACTCAACTCCTGAGGGAGACAGGGCAGAAGACCCTCCTGCGGGTGCTCAACCCAGAGGACCACCCCGACCTTCAATGCCTGTTGGCTGAAAGGAGACCCTCAGGGGCGGACTTCTGTAAGGGTCAGAGAGAGTGCCACTCTCTCGAGGGTCTGAGGAAACAGGCCCTGTCCCAGGCACAGGGTGCAGTGCCTAGGACTTTTCGGATCTATTGGGAGGGTGAGCCTCTTGTTAGTGAGCCCACTAAGCCTGAACATGGTGCCCTAAAGAGGCTGGTGGTACCCAAGGTTTACAGGCCCTTCCTGCTGCAGTTGGCGCATGAGGTGCCCTTGGCTGGTCATCCTGGTACCAAGAAGACAAAGCAAAGGCTATCTGCCCATTTCTACTGGTCCCGGATGGGAGTAGAAGTAGAGTCCCACTGCAGGACCTGCCCAACTTGTCAGTTGTCTGGCAAAACTGGAAGCAGTGTCATTGCCCCACTACAGCCATTGCCAGTGGTTGGCACACCATTTGAGGGGGTGGGCATTGACAATGTCAGTCCCCTTGGCCCTCCCACTTCAGATGGACATCGGTACATCCTGGTCTTGGTTGATAATGCCAACAGGTACCTTGAGGCTATGCCCCTTTGGACTGTTCCTGCAAGGTGGTTGACAGGGCTCTACTGGGCATTTTCACCCATGTTGGATTCCCTAAGGAGGTTGTCTCTGACAGAGGATCCCACATCATGTTGAGTTACATTATGCCTCGCAAGTGGATTGGACTCCAGGACAGGAGATCCTTGTAATAGAGCCTACCAAGCCTCAAGCTTTGGCAGATAAGTGGACTGGACCCTTCAGGATAATCTCCAAGATGGGCGAAGTCAATTATCTGGTTGACCTGGGAGTTCCCGGGGTAGCCCTCTCAGGTATGCCATGTTAACAGGCTCAAGCCTTTCCATAGGCGAGCCAAAGTCTCATGTCTCTTACTGGCTTCAGAGCAAGAAGAGGATGAGATTGAGCCCCTTCCTGATTTGCTGCATAGCATAGCAACTCTCGGGATGGCTCAGTGGAGAGAGTGCATCTCTTTCCAGATCTGACGACAGAGCAGCAGAGGGCCTATAGGGCTTTCCTCCGTCAGTATGCCTCTCTGTTCCCACTGACACCAGGCCTTACACCGTGGTGTAGGCACGGAATTGACACTGTCAAAAGCAGGTGGTATTGTATGTCAGATACAGTTAAGAACCACATCCAGGCTGAGGTCGCCAAGATGTTAGATCTGGGTGTTATTGAACACTCAACCAGTCCCTGGTCCAGTCCAGTGGTCCTTGTCGCCAAGGCAAATTCCCAGGCCGGTACCAAGGATTGGAGGTTCTGTGTGGACTACAGAGGAGTCAATGCCGTCATCAAACTGACGTGCACCCAATGCCCAGGGCTGATGAGCTCGTGGGCACACTTGGTGCTGCCAAATTTGTGATCACCTTTGACCTTACCTCAGGCTATTGGCAAATAGCTCTGACGGACCATGCCAAGGAAAAGACTGCATTCTCAACACCTGAGGAACTCTACCAGTTAAGAATCATACCTTTTGGGTTGAAAAATGCACCTGCCACTTTCCAACATTTTGTTATGGGTATCAACTGTGATAGGTATCATTCCCGTTAAGGTACGTATCAATCACTTCCTCGAATATCACATAGGTATAAAGAGCGAAATCCTACCTGTTCTTCTATAATGCCTTCAGTAGGTAAGAGCGATTCACCCAGCACTCTCTCACAGTGTGGAAAGGTGTCGAGACTGTGTGAAAATGCCAGGGAAACCCTCAAGGGGAAGAAAACCCAGAGACGGTGGTGAAGAAGAATCAGATGCGGACTGTCTCCTGTGGACTTCTCACAGAGGGTGTTGTTCTCCGTCACGTTGTCCGTAGTAGGCTAGGAGTCTTGTGGCTATAACAAGAAGCAACAGTTAGCAAGGGGAACAGAAACAAAATAAAGTATGGGGGGAAATAAAGTGGAAGGCTCTACCCTGGAAGGCTAATCGAAGTCAGAGCAAGGTTTGCTCGAGGTCCAATGGAAGAAATGACAAAGGAAAAAACTGCTTGGTAAATGGATCCGCGTTCGGGAAGAAGGGTTGCTTGGGTATTGTAGTTCGATATTGCCTCAATCTAGCAAGTGCTGGGAAAAAGGGGGAAGGTAGGTTAAACGAGTGCAGGGATAAACAGAATGCTGGAAGGTGGCAGATAAGGTAATGTGTTTACCTATGCGAACAGGATCTGGAGGTTGGGCAGGATCACATAGTTCGTGGGAGAGTGAGGAGAGATTCAGTGTCTTGCGGGATGAAACCCTGAGAGTGAGAAAAGGAAAGTAAATGTGTGTGTCTGTGAGGATTGCAAGTTCGTAAGGATTAAAGGTCCCTACGAGCGATACTCACGGAGCGCAGTCTCTGTTGACAAAAGCAACGCGAAGCCGTCCTGTGTTGAGAGCCGGAAATACCTTCTCTTTGAGGATGGGCGGAGTCGATTCTCTGGTCTCCTGAACCACTGGACCAACCCCCTGTGAAATAGTGGCCACCCTGAGAGTAGGAAATTGGAGATTAGCAACGTGACGCCAGCAGCGCCATAGGGAAAGGCGCTGGAGAATCCCGTGCTGACGAGGAAATGTAACAGTATGCCCCCTTTTATGGGAGTCAAAACCCGGTTTGCCAGGATGAAAAGAATAAAATGTTCTTATCAGACGAGGAGCATGTACAGCCGAGGCGGGTTCCCAAGACCTTTCTGCAGGTAAGTAACCTTTCCAATCCACCAAAACTTGCAAGGTACCTCTTCTATAGCGTGAATCGCAGATACCTGATACTTCGTATTCAGGACCATCATCTGTAAGGATCGGAAGAGGGGTACTGGTAGGCTGTGGATGGAATACGTTCCGGAGGTCCGATTTCAGTTGAGAGACATGGAAGGTCGAATGGATGCGTTTCCACGAGTTTGGCAACTGAAGTTGAAAGACAGCAGGTCCTTTTTGCTTAATCACCCGAAAAGGACCAAAGAATTTAGGTGACAGTTTTGAAGAGATTAGTCTGCTAGGGAGGAATCGGTTAGACAACCATACCCGATCCCCAACATGAATCGATGGAGCCGAAGTGCGATGTCTGTCCGCTTGTTCTTTACTTCGGAGTCGAGTTTCTAACAGGGCCTTCCGGGCTTGTTCCTGTCCTTCTTGTATGGTTTTGATCATACTGTCGATGTTAGGAACGGGTGAGGAGAATAATCCATGAGTAGGAAATACTGTAGGATGAAATCCATGGGGACAAAAGAAAGGGCTGTGATGTGTAGCCAAATGGGTGCTGTTGTTATAGGCAAACTCCACTAAGGACAGAAGTCCTCTCCAATTATCCTGTGCGGCAGAAATGTAACACCGCAGATAACTCTCAAGAGTTTGATTGAGCCGTTCCGTCTGTCCGTTCGTTTGAGGATGAAACCCAGAGCTCAAGGCTCTGGATATTCCTAGGACATGGCAAATGTGTTTCCAATATTTGAAGGTGTACTGGGGCCCTCGATCTGATATGATCACTTCCGGAAGTCTGTGAAGAGAGAATATAAGGTCTAGAAACACCTGCACCATCATGAGTGCAGAAGGGATAGCCGACAGAGGAATGAAATGAGCCATCTTTTTGGGGGAGTCCACAGTAACCATGATGGTGTTACAACCTTCCGAAATTGGCAAATCCACTATAAAATCTGTGGAGATAATTTGCCACGGTCTTGTTGGTATTCTTGTGTTCACCAGTTTCCCTGAGGGTGCTTGTCGGGGACTTTTGGTTTGTAGGCATATGGTACAAGAGGAGATATAGTCCTGAACGTCCGTTCGGAGATTTGGCCACCAGTAATATCTTAGTATCAGGTCTACAGTGCCAGCGTATCTTCGATGCCCGGCGGTCTTGGAATCATGACATAGTCGTAACACTTCTTTGTGTAGGTTCTTGTCCGGTACAAAGACCCTTTTATCTCTACACAAGAGACCCCGTTGGGGTGTTAGATGATATTTAGTTACGAGTTCCGGATGAGATGATTCCCACTGTCTAGTTGCTGCTTCTATGTTCTGCAGAAAGTCTCGTACGACTGGGATGCAGACTGTCTTGGGAAAAATAGGTTCAGGGTGGAATAGTGTTTCTTCAACAGGATCTTTTTGAGACAAGGCGTCCGCCTTTAAATTGGTTCTGCCAGGTATAAATGAAAAATTGATACGAAATGGGGAAAAAAATTGAGCCCATCGGGCCTGACGGCTATTGCATGTCTGGGCATATTGTAATATGCGTAAGTTGTGGTGATCGGTCCGGACCTCTACGGGGAATCGGGTTCCCAATAGCAGATGTCTCCATTCTTCAAAGGCACGTTTTATTGCCAAGAGTTCTTTTTCTAACACTGTATAGTTGATTTCGGCTGGTGTCAGAGTCTTTGATAGATAAGCTACGGACTGTTCAATGTCATCGATTCCTGGTTGTAAGAGAATGGCTCCTAATGCCTGATGGGAGGCATCTGTTTCTACAATGAATCTCTTTTGTTGGTCGGGCATGATCAGGATTGGTGCCTTGGTGAATAGTGTCTTTTGTTGATCGAAAGAGTGTTGTATCTCCGCATTCCAAAGAAACAGTACCCCTTTCTTGAGGAGATGTGTTAAGGCATGAGTCAGGTAAGAAAAGCGGGGAATGAATCTTCTATAAAAATTAGCGAATCCCAAGAATCTTTGACTGTCCTTGTGGATTTGGGAACAGGCCATTCAGTGATGGCTGACACCTTGGAGGGATCCATTGCAATGCCTTTCCCTGACAGAATATACCCAAGGTATGCTACTGATGGTTTATGGAATTCGCACTTCTCGATTTTTCAAAAGAGATGGTTTCGCTGGAGACGTGAAAGTACTTCTTGAACATGGGATATATGCTCTGCTAAAGATGAAGAAAAGATCAATATGTCATCGAGATAAATGATTACATAATGTAAGGATACATCTGCGAAGATGTGGTCCATAAACCGTTGGAAGACGGCCGGTGCGTTAGACAGCCCGAAGGGCATGACTCTGTACTGGAAATGACCAAAAGGTGTACAGAAGGCCGTTTTCCACTTGTCTCCCTTCTTTATGCGTATTAAATGATATGCTCCTTGCAGATCCAGTTTGGTATAGATGTTAGAGCCTCAAATTGCCTCCAGGATATCCGGAATGAGGGGCATCGGATATTTATCTGGCACAGTGATCTTGTTTAATCCCCGATAATCTATGCACGGACGGAGTTCCGTGGTATTTTTCTTCGGTATAAAGAAGAGGGAGGCTGCTGCTGGGGAGGTGGATTCCGTAATGAGACCATTTTGGAGATGTGTTCTTAAGTATTCCTTTAGTACCTCCTTTTCTTTAGCTGATAGTATGTAAATACGTCCGAATGGTAGAGGATTGTTGGGTACCAGATCTATTGCACAATCATCTCTTCTATGTGGAGGTAATTCAGAATATTCATCTTGTGTAAACACTGAGCGAAAATGCTGGTATTCGGGAGGTAGCGTTGATATTTGATTTAGCAGTTTTTTCAAGGCTTGGGGCAGTTTCCCGATTTCCATTGGACTGAAGGGAGGTTGTTTTTAGACACCTTCGGACACAAGTCTCGGAACCCAGGAATAGAGTACCCGCTGTCCAATTTATGTAGGGATTATGGAATTTTAGCCAAGGAAGGCCCAGGATGACAGGGTAATGAGCTGTTCTTATTATGTCAAATACTAGGGACTCTTGATGGGAAGCGATGGTCGTGATCAGGGAATCTGTTTGGTCTTTAATGGGCCCAGAAATTAGCGGGCTACCATCTACGCTTTCCACCGGGACTGATATGGTCTTTGGATTTCTGGGAATGTTGTGTTTCAGAATCGTCGATGAAATTACCAGCGGGTCCACATTCTACCAGAGCGGGCACATTCTCCAAGCGGAGGTTGTCCCATGAGAGGGATATCGCTAGAACTACCATCCCGTTGTCTGTTGTCTGGGTAGGGGTTTCCGTACAAGTAGTAAGGAGGGAACTGTTTGGAGATGTCGTACCCTGCACCGTTGTTCCCCTCACGGCCGGGCACTGGCGTTTCCCGACTTCTTAGTGGGAATCAGATGGCACTCTTTGACTGTATGTGTATTTGAGCCACAATACATACAGAGTCCGAGAGACTTTCTCCTAAAACGTTCCTCGGAGGAAAGGGGACCGCGAGCGGCTCCTAACTGCATAGGTTCCTCTACTGTCACAGTCTTACTAGCTGGAGAGCTTCCTTCAAGATTCAGTCGACTGTGTCTACCCTTTCTCTTCTCCCGGTTTCTCTCCTGAAGTCTATAGTCTAATTGCATTACCAAGGAAATAAATTTGCTCATATTAGGTGGACGAGGTACTCGTGAGACTTCGTCCTTTAATTCCTCGGACAAGCCTCTCCGAAATATGGTCATCTGAGCGTCATCCGCCCAGGTGGTATCTGCGGCCATCTGCTTGAAACGGGTTATGTACGAAAGAAGATCTAAGGAACCCTGTTTAAGATCCAAAAGATGCTCTTGGGCGGCTATGGTGACTTCTTGTCTTCCGAACATGTTCCTTATGCTGTTGCAAAAGGCGGGGTAAGAGTCTAGAATTGGGTTGTTGCTGGTCACCAAGGGGGTGGCCCAAGCTAAGGCTGCTCCGGCCATTTGTGATATCATGTGACCGATCTTGTCTCTGTCTGTTGGGAAAAAGGCTGCTTTGAATTCAAACTGGATGGTGCAGGATTCGAGATACTCCTTTACCTGATGGGGATTGCCATTGAATCTGCCGGAGGGAAGAGGACCTGGTGGGACTTCTGAACTCTGAGCAGATTGACCCACTTGGTTCTTTAAAGACTGGTTCTCTTGTTTGAGAAATTGCACTTCTGTAGACAAATTCTGCATGGCGGTCACTAGTTGTTGGACCTGTTGTTCCATTTTGTGTCTCTGATACCTATATAAGGAGGTGAGTGGTTCGTATCCTTTCTTTTGGGCGTTGCTTGCTGTTATGGGTATCAACTGTGATAGGTATTATTCCCGTTAAGGTATGTATCAATAACTTCCTCGAATATCACATAGGTATAAAGAGCAAAATCCTACCTGTTCTTCTATAATGCCTTCAGTAGGTAAGAGCGATTCACCCAGCGGTCTCTCACAGTGTGGAAAGGTGTCGACACTGCGTGAAAATGCCGGGGAAACCCTCAAGAGGAAAAAAACCCAGAGACGGTGGTGAAGAAGAATCAGATGCAGACTGTCTCCTGTGGACTTCTCACGGAGGGTGTTGTTCTCCGTCACGTTGTCCGTAGTAGGCTAGGAGTCTTGTGGCTTTAACGAGAAGCAACAGTTAGCAAGGGGAACAGAAACAAAATAAAGTATGGGGGAAATAAAGTGGAAGGCTCTACCCTAGAAGGCTAATCGAAGTCAGAGCAAGGTTTGCTCGAGGTCCAATGGAAGAAATGACAAAGGAAAAAACTGCTCGGTAAATGGATCTGCGTTCGGGAAGAAGGGTTAGTTGGGTGTTGTAGTTCGGTATTGCCTCGATCCATCGAGTGCTGGGAAAAAGGGGGAAGGTAGGTTAAACGAGTGCAGGGATAAACAGAATGCTGGAAGGTGGCAGATAAGGTAAGGTGTTTACCTATGCGAACGGGATCTGGAGGTTGGGCAGGATCACTTAGTTCGTGGGAGAGTGAGGAGAGATTCAGTGTCTCGCGGGATGAAACCCTGAGAGTGAGAAAAGGAAGGTAAATGTGTGTGTCTGTGAGGATTGCAAGTTCGTAAGGATTAAAGGTCCCTAGGAGCGATACTCACAGAGCGCAGTCTCTGTTGACAGAAGCAACGTGAAGCCGTCCTGTGTTGAGAGCCGGAAATACTTTCTCTTCGAGGATAGGCGGAGCCGGTTCTCTGGACTCCGGAACCACTGGACCAACCCCTGTGAAATAGTGGCCATCTTGGGAGTAGGAAATTGGAGATTAGCAACGTGACGCCAGCGGCACCATAGGGAAAGGCGACGGAGAATCCCGTGCTGACGAGGAAATGTAACACGTTTAGTCAATCATGCACTCAGTGGGCTGGAGGCCTTTTGTGTGGCCTACTTAGACGACATCGCCGTCTACAGTTCCACTTGGGAGGAGCATTTGACTCACTTGGATAAAGTGTTGCAGGCCTTGAAAAGGACTAACCTCACTATCAAGGCCACCAAGTGCCAGATAGTCCAGGGGAAAGTAACGTATCTTGGTCATGAGGTATGAGGGGGTCAAATGAAACGTCTTCCCAGTAAAGTGCAGGATGTACACGACTGGGAGATTCCCACTACTCAAACCCAGATGAGAGCCTTTTTGGGCCTCACTGGGTATTATCACAACTTCATGGCGGACTATGGAACCATAGCTGCCCCTCTGACAGCTCTGACTTCGCCCAAACAACTAAGGAACGTTAATTGGACACAAGACTGTCAGAGGGCCTTTTTTGGCTTGAAAGAAAGTCTGTGTAGGGCACCTGTGTTGTTTGTGCCTGATTACAGCAAGCCCTTTATCGTCCAGATGGATGCCTGTGACACCGGAATTGGAGCTGTCTTGTCCCAGTTAAATGACAAAGGGAGGGCACACCTGATCATAATTATCAGTAGACAACTCAAGGGTAGAGAACTTAGGTGGGCTACTGTTGAAAAGGAATTTTCAATATAGTTTGGAGCCCTAGGCGTTTTAGGCCCTACCTTACAGGGTCTTCCTTCAAGGTCCAAACAGACCATAAGCACCTAAAGTGGCTTATGCAGATGAAGAGTGAAAACCTGAAATTGCTCAGGTGGTCCATTAGTCTGCAAGGCCTAGACTTCACCATAGAGCATAGACCAGGGAATGCAGATGGAATGCAGATGGCCTTTCCAGAAGGTATGTTGACCGTCTGGATGAGAGCGTCAATCTCGAGGGAGATTAGACACCCTAACCTCAGTCTGGGGGGGGCACTGTGATGCTGGAAATGCATTGGAGGGACAGGGCCTCCGTATCCGTGTCCTTTATTGCCTTATCATGTGTTCTGTCTTGTTTTCCGCACAGGAGTTCATGTGGGACTCCTGGCGGTGCGGCTCTTCCTGTATTTGGTTTGGTGAACAGACCCTGGGGATACCCTTATGGCACCCATGGGTGGCAGTACAACCCTGTACTCCTAGTGTATAATTTTGGGGCAACTGTGTGTGGCCCACAGAGCAAGGGACGGGTTGGTGGAAGCTACGTGCTGAATTGACAGGTGCCCTGCGCATCCTCCATTTTGGGATACCCAAGCCCTGTCATTGGAATCAGTGGATTCCTGAGAGGAAACAAGATGGCTCTTGCTTTCTATTGCTTGTTACCTTACTTTTCCCAAAGTCCCGGGAAGCCCTGACTCTGTCCCTTCCCCCTGACTTGCGGTGAGGTGGAAGTTCCATATATGTTGTTGTGGAGCAGTCCAGGCTAGACTGGCTGGAGCCTTCCCAATGACAGTATGTTGTGGGTACGTCCGTGGGGTGGAAGTATGTGACGAATACGCATTTCATGTTGTGGGTGTCTAGTATCTGGTGTTTGAAACAATGACGGAGACAGCCCTGCACGAAACTGGTTGAATGCAGTGTGTAGTGCTTGTACGAATCCACATTCTGTGTTGTGAGTGTCTGGGTGGAGAAGAAAAGCCTGAATGCACTGTGTGCCTGATTGGCTGCCTGACTGGCTGAATGCCCTTCTGAGTGATTGGTTGCCTGAGTGTGACCCAGCAGAGTGAATCGGAAATCAACAGTATATCTGGGGGACTCTCACTGCTAGAAATCGTTCAGAAGCTGAAGTTGATACTTGATGCTTTCTCTTGAAGCCGAACCAGAAGAAGAAGGTGAGCCGCTGTTCACTTCCTTGCAATCTGAAAGCTGCTGTGCCTTCAAGAACTGATCCAAGAGAGGACCTAACTAGGAGACCTCTTCCTGAGCTACGAAGGACCATTGTGCACGAGCTGATCTTTGCCAAAGCTCCCTGGTAGACAGTCCTATGAAAGGCTGCTGACCGGAGAAGGGGACCGCCGAGGAGAACTAAGAGAAACACTGGACAGCCGTCCACCGTCGACGACTGCCGTCGCCGACCGGAGCCGCATTGCTCCCTTTGCCTAAGAACATTTGATCCAAGGCCTCCCTTGTTCACCCTCATCGACCGCTTTCATCCTGCTGGAGAAAGTCAAGGCCGCTGATGACCGAGGAGCATCCACTGGTGGGTTTCCCGCCACCCGAAGACCTCAGAGACGCTGACGAAGCTACTGAAGCCAGCCGTGGGCACGTCCTGTTTGCCGACGCCAGACGCTCATGACCCGGCCCCCTTGTTGAGACAAAGTTCTTTACTGACTCTTTGCAGCAACGAACCATCATCGTCGAGGTGCACCTCATGCCTCCACTGTTGCAGGACATTTTTGATCACTCATCAACGAGCATCGCAAGGACCGAAGCTGCTGCCTCAACGACAACGTTCACCCTTCCTTCATCTCAGAAGTTAGATGAACCGTGGCTCCTGCCTGAACAGGAGTGCGCTCAAGAAGGGCCCGGCGATTCCCCGACAAAGAAATCTACAACAGAAGGTACATTTGGGTTGGGTTGCAGAACTATAGAAGAAAATAAGACTTTAATAGACAATATATGGCCTGTGTGTGTAGTGCATCTTCATTTACAGGTTGCCCAGGTGGGGGGATCCTCATACAGAACTGTGCCTGACAGTAGGGCTCATTATTCTGCCAATTGTCTAACCAACTTGTGTTCCTCCTAAATCTATGGTTGTAATTTTTTTGCTGTGTTGATTCGTATGCTATTTGAACTGTGTACAGTTGATGCATTTTAATGGAATCAGAGTTATCGTGGCACCACCTAGAACTGTATATATTTACCATTTTAGAATTGTCGGAGCACAAAGTGTGTGTTACGCTCACCTGGTTTCCACAGGGACGTCACCCAGCCGGGTTACTCGCTGGTATGCTTCTCAGCTTTGCCCTGATGTGGTCTGCGGGGAAGGTTCTGCCTCGTGGTAGAATTAGGCGTGCTCTCCGTCCTGCCTTCTTTGCAGGGGCGCGTTGTCTTTCATGGGCGAGTGTGGTCCAGTTACTTCACTGACACCGGCCCGTTTGATATTGATCAGGTAGCTCTTATTGCTGTTCTTTTAGTTTTAGTGCAAAGTCTTATCTTTGCTAACCTGTGTTTTCCTTCCTTGTAGGTCGCAGAGTTCTTCAGCGTGAGTGGAATGTCTGGAGTGGTGCCAGCCGAGAGGCGACCAGCCAGGTAAGCCTTTTGAGCAGTTCGTAATTTCTAAATGTCTCTACTGCTTTCTTTTATGTTGCCTCTACCTTCCTCTTTCAGGTCGTTCTGTCCGGGAGGCGTGCAGATTCGAGGAAGCTGTTCTCAGTAGCTGCGAGTGTTTAAAGATGAAGACTGCAGGTAAGATGCTGCTGCTAATGATGTTCCTTTTGTCTCCTTGCAGGTTCTGCTTCTCTGAGGCTCCAGGGAATAGCTAGACACGGTGAGCCTTACGTTGCAAGCTCCAAAGTAACGTGAAGCATGTTGTCTTGCTCGGGTGTGGTTTAAATAGCCTCAACAAAACAGTCCAGGTAAAGTAATCCCTAGGCTACCACACCCAAAACACTAGGCCGCATACCTTGGTTCTAACGAACCAAGCTATGTGGATGCCTCCATGTCGGCTGACAATACAATAAAGTAGTTCCCAAGCACATTGTTTTTCATGGTGTGTGAGCCTGGCACCATAGGCGCCAGGACTGGCCCCATGAGGGCTTTTGAAGAGGATGCCAGGCTCTAGAGGCCAGAGTCCTGACTCCACCTGGCCAAGGGGTTTGTCAGAGGGGGTTTTGGGCGAGGGTCGTGACAGTGTGTTGTTGTGATTGTGTATATAACGCGAACCTTATTTATATAAAGAGCTGGGTTTTCACTAACATAGTGTGTGGACATTCCTTTGTGGGTGCTTGGGGACTAAACTGTTCTTAAGAACCAGCCAGCATCACCTCCTGAGAACCTAGGCCTTGATTGCTCATCCAATGCTAACAACAATAGAGAATCTTGGCTGGGGTCCTCTGTGCCTCCCCTCTGCCGTATAGAGAGCAGGAGTACAGACACCCCCCTCCAGTCTTTACACCTGACCTGCACTAATTACCCCTTCCTAAACTTGGAATTTTGTCTATTTTTCAGAAATGTTTGCCTTTCTGCCTTCCCATTCAGCTTTCCTACCCTCCTCTTCCATTCCGTCCACACATATTCTATTGGAAATAAAGGGCAAAATCACCTAACTCTCACAAAACAGATGGTAACCATATACAAACATGTTTTTTTTTGTTTCAGCTCCACCTGTTCTTGAAAGCCTGGAATGTGGTGAATTCAGCACAGCAAAACATTTGTTCTTAGCTCTTACAGGGAAAAAACACAGGCTTCTTTGTACATCATTATATTGACATTTTCTGAAAAAAAACAACGTTTCTCCCTTTTTGATTATTTCTCTCACACCCCTAGAGAAAACTAGGATTCCTTAGTGATGTTATGACCGCCTATATGTGGGACGAAAAGGGGCCAAATTTGGCCAAGATACCTCATGTAACATAAAAGTTGCAAGGGATTGAATGGAGACATACCGAAATCACCAAAAAAGGCCTTGGCACTGTGGGAAGAGGAACCCTTGGCAGTTAAGCGGTTAAGGGTATGTCGGTTTCCCCATAACAAAGTGAGCAAAAACCCAGCAGAGTTCAGCATAAGGCTGTGCTCCACTGGCAAAACTCAGACTAGGATGGTCAGACAACAGCAAAAAGTTGGGGGCGTTCACAACTGGAGGGAAAATTACACATACATGGAAATCTTCCCTAACACTCACCCCTTCCAGACCAAGAAGAGGGGGAACAAATCCACGACTGGACGAGCTTCTTGTTCAGGTCGTTTAAACATTATGGACAACCCATCAGCACTGCTATGTTGAACACCTGGCCTATGCTCAAAAGTGAAGTCAAACCCTTGCAGGCTTATGAGCCACCTAAGCAACGTAGGATTCTCTCCTGTCATGTTCATCAGCCACTTTAAGGGCTTATGGTCAGTTTGCAGAGTGAAGTGGGTCCCATAGAGGTAGGGCCTCTGCTTCCTTAGGGCCCACACAACAGAGAAACATTCTTTCTCTACTGTGGACCATCTGAGCTCTCTGTCTTTAAGCTGGCGACTGATGAAACCAATAGAGTGTTCCTTACCCTTCTCATCTACTTGTGATAGTACGGCTCCTATCCCAGTGTCAGAGGCATCTGTCTGCACAATAAATGTTATTTAATAATCAGGGGTCCTAAGATCAGGGGCCTGGCACAAGGAGTCTTTTAAGCCAGTGAAGGCCTTCTCACAATCCTCAGACCAAGGGACCTTCTTGAGTTTCTTTGGAGTTGTGAGAGCAGTCAGAGGGTGGTGCCATAGTCTACCATAAAGGTTCTGTAATACCCTGTGAGTCCTGATAAGGCTCTCACCTGGGGTTGTGTAGTGGGGGTAGGCCAATCCTGTACTGCAGAGGATGTATCCTCCCTCCAACTACTTCATGCCCAAGGTAGACCACTGAACCTTGACCAATATGGGACTTGCTGGCCTTTATAGTCAAGTGGGTCTTATGAAGAGCCTGCAACACAATTCTGAGAGGTTTCACATGATCCTCCCAGGTGGCACTGAAAACTGCTATATCATCCAGATATGCTAGACAGAATTCATCCAACCGATTAAGGACAAGCCTCTGAAAGTGGCAGGCACATTGTTCAACCCAAATGACATATACCCTAAACTGGTAAAGACCCTCTGGAGTTGAGTATGCTGTCTTCTCCTTGGCATGTTCTGCTAGGGCTATTTGCCAATACCCTGCAGTGAGGTCAAATGTGCTGAGGTACTTGGAGGCACCCAAGGTATCCACCAGCTCATCGGTTCTAGGTAAGGGGTGTGTATCTGTCTTGGTGACAGCATTCAGAGCCCTGTAATCCACACAGAACCTCAGCTCGGAGGTACCTGCTTTTGGAACCAAAACCACAGGGCTGGACCAAGGAGTACTGGAGGGCTCAATCGCCCCAAGATCTAATATTTTTTTGACCTCTGTCTTGATGTAAGATCTCCACTTATCTGACATTCTGTATCCTACCTTTGGTAGGTACACTATCTCCTGTGTCAATGTCATGTTTGCACCAGGGTGTCAAACCAGGAGCTTGTGAAAACAAGGGGGAGAACTGCCTCAGCAAGCTTCTCATCTCATCTTGTTGAACAGAGGTCAGGTGCGGGGCCACATGGACACCCTCAATGGAGCTGTCTGAAGGACTGCCCTGGAACATATCAGGAAGAGATTCTGACTCTTCCTCCTATACATTTGATGCCAACAGCAGTGCAGCTATTTCAACTCTCGGGATGAAAGCCTTCAGCCTATTTGCATGGAACACTTTTGGAGCCTCTCCAGCCCTTCCAATGTCCACTAAATAGTTAGCCTCGCCCAGTGACTCCACCGCTGTGTAAGGGCCTGACCATTTGTCCTGCAAAGCTCTAGGCCTTACAGGATTCATGATCAGAACTTGCTGGCCTGGTGTGAAGTTGATCAGGGAAGTATACCAGTGTTTTACCAGAGCTTGCCCAGCCTTCAACTTCTGACTAGCCTGACCCATCAGGAGTACCATTCTTTTTCTGAGTCCTAGCAGATAGTCCACTACATTGGTAGTGATAGGGGGAGTAGGCATCTCCCACCCCTCCTTGACTATTGCTAAGGGTCCAAAAAGAAGCTCGAAGGGACTGAAGCCAACACCCTCCTGATATACCTCTCTGTAGGCAAACAACGTGCATCGTAATAGAAGATCCAATTTTCTTCTTTGGGGCTCTTGCAGAGCCCCTATCATGCTTTTGAGAGTTCTATTAAACCTCTCAACAAGACCATTGGTTTGGAGGTGATACGCTGAGGAAAACTTGTAAGTAACCCCACACTCCTTCCACATGGCCTGCATATACTTTGACATAAAGTTGCTGCCCCTATCAGATACAACTTCTTTAGGGAAGTCAACCCTAGTAAATATGCCAAGTAAAACTTTTGCAACAGACCTGGCAGTCGCAGTCTGGCATGGTCAACCAGCACCACAATAAACCTATTGCCTGAGGATGTTTGTGGATCAAGGGGACCAACAATGTCAATCCGAACCCTTTCAAATGGTATCCCCACAACTGGATTATTGTGCTACTTTTCCCAGATATCTGGCATGTGGCACAACTTCTGCAGTGACTTTCTACTTGCACCCCCATCTTGGGCCAGTAGAAGTGCATGGATAACCTTTGGTTGGTTCTCTTGATACCAAGGTGACCAGCAAGTGGGACTTCATGTGCCAGCTGCAAGAGGAAGGGTCTTATAGCAAGGGAAACCACCAACCTCATATGGACTCTTTCTGTAGACTCTGTGGGCTCACTATAGAGGAGCCCACCTTCCCAATAAATCTAGTGCTTCCCAGGAGGTTTACCCTCAAGCTGGGAGCAGACATGTCTCCTTAGGCCTTCCAAAGATGGGCACTCACGTTGGCCTTTACTGAACTCAACCCTATAAGGACCACTTTCCACCAACAAACTCTGGAGTTCAGGATGGTCATGTGGATTGAGAATTTTAGGCAACACCTCTTCCTCGTCAGTTTCAGGTCTTTGACCAACTGCCTCCACCTCAGTCGTAGGTGACTTAGGGGGAATATTCTGTTTCCCTCTTCTGTCTTTTTTGACTGCTTTAGCCTTGGGTTTCTCCTTTGGCTTGGGCATGGCTTTGGTCTTTGCCAATGCAGCCCTTGTTTGTGACCTTGTGCATGGTCTCTCTGCTGTGTCACCCACAAGACCTAACTCTCTGAGATCATTCCCCAGCAGGAATTTACCTGGGACATGCCTCTGAATGCTCACTGTAATCCTGACCAAAGTACCATTGATAGTAAGAATTACAGGCATTGCTGGTAACTTGAGGGGGCGGGGGGACCATCATGTAACTTGGTGGACATCAAAGGAGCTCTGGTAAGTTGCTCTGGATCTATCAAGGTAGAATCCACTACTGCTCTCCACCACATTCTCAATGTTTCTGACCTAGAAGCATTTAATGTTATGTTGGTAACTGTTTCAATATTATAATATAGGTCATTTAGCTTTTACACTACTTTACTACTAAGGTCACTATGTGTCCTAGGTAAGTGTTATCTGAGTACCTTTACCAGTGCACAACACTGGGTACCTTCGATCCTATCCCACCGCTGTACACCAATTTGTTAAGATGGATTTCTGAACTCTGACCCAGAGGTTCAGAAGGCCAGCCTAGTTTCTCGGAACAGGGTAACCTTCTGGATAAACCAGACCAATCAATGTAGCATTGGCGACGGTGAAGACTAGGTCTCAGGAGGGGTGAAGGTGATCGAAAGCCCATAATGAACACACAAATTGAAGGACACTACAAATTACTCTCAGTCAGGTGTATATAAAAAATACATATACATTTATTAAAGGCCTTTTAAATCAAGCACAAGCAAAGACCAGCAGTAATACTTAAACCAACACAACACGGCTATAAAACATATATACAGATACCAATAGTCTAAAGGAATGGCACACAGTAAGGGTCCACAAACTATAAGGAAAGGGAGCAAACAGTGCGAATATACTTTAGGCAGTCCTTAACTTTATTAACCCTAACTGAAAGGCAGTCCAGTCCCTAAGAAAAGTGGAGCCTTATGCTCAAAAGTACTTTTGGATGCAGATGCACGCGATCGTGCGGTTGGGCAGATGCAGGGTTTCTTTCAGGGGCTGTAGCAGCTCAGGAAGGTAGGTGAGGCAGTGAAGAATAAGTTCCCACTATTTGAGGATGGTCTCCCCAAAAGGGCTGAACAGACTCCAAGAGTTGTGAAATGCTCGGTAGCACAGGCTAGGTGAGTGGCTCTCAGGGGACACTTGTGCATAAAAATGGATGGATGCGCCAGGGGCCGCCAGTAAGGGTTGCAAGTACTCACTGACCCAAGGAGCACTCTGGACCAAACTTCAGCAGTCGAGTCCACTTTGGTTGCAGGTTCAAATGCTTCAATCGTGCGGCTCTGTGGCTTTCAGTGGCTGAGTTCCAGGGATGATCCTGTGGCGGGAAAGTGACTATTTCTCCTGTCCTGGTGAATGGACCAACTTGATTTCAATGCAGCTCATCTCAGGACAAAGGGGGGCATAGCAGCAGCACAACCACAAAGTTTGTCACCACAGCAGGGCAACACAGTGACCGCATGCACTCGGATTCAGGCGCACTCTCCTAATTCCAGACCCGGGGCGCCTAGGTGTGTGGAACATGTCTGAAATGTACCTTGGACACAATGCTTATGATCTCCAAAGTCTCAAGAGTCAACTCGAGACGGCAGTGGTTCCAGAGCAAAGGTCCTGTGCAAGCTGGTCAGTTCACTGGTTGGCCCAGGAACCCTTTAGAAAAGGCTTACTTGCAGGTTAAGGTGGAGGTGCCGTTAATAGTTTTTCCCACTATTCAAATGGGTCAAAGCACCTTTGCAGACCTTCTAAATTCAATCAGAGGCAGAGGGGTCCTGCGGGACAACAGCAGGCTCAGGGTGCCAAACCTTCCAGCGGGTCACCAGTGGTTCCTGGACTCGGCTTCTTAGTTTCAGGATGCTTGGATCCTATCCAAGGTTCAGTGAGAACTTAAGAGATCGACCTGCTATGGATTGGGCCCTTCTCTTATCCAGAATCTCCTTCGCGGCAAAACGAAGAGGACCCAATGAGAGACCTGCTAACATACAGCCTTGCCAGAAGTGGACCAATCACGGACCACGGTGGTCCCAGTCATTCCAGTACACCAGACTCTCTGGCATCCAGCCCACATCCTGGAAGCACACATTCAAGGCATGCAAAAGCCTGCGAAGGCATGGCGTTTTGTGGGAGAATACATGACCAAATAAGGACTGTCCCGGGTCTGCTCGACCTGGGGAAGGGCAATTGGACAAGATGGGCAAAGGACAGAACAAAGGACCTCGTGGAATGGCCATTTTGGGGCCAAGCCACTGTCCAGGGCCAAATGCAGTAAACGTGATATGGACCGAAAGAAAGGGTTACAAATATGTGAAAAATAACAGCTTCCACCAGCTCTGTCCAAGGCACATCTGTACTTCTACCGTAAAATCCTTTGCGGGTGTCTAGGGCCTTAAAAACGAAAGGAAGACCCCAGCACACTGTACTGTAAGGTACTATGTGCACTGGTAAAATGTTGCAAAGAACTTGCAACAAAGTGAAAGGATAAGTGAAACAAAGTCTCCCAGTACTGGCTGTCTTTAAGGGTATGTCAGTTTCCCCATAACAAAGTGAGCGAAAACCCAGCGGAGTGCAGCAGAAGGATGTACTCCACTGGCAAAAGTCAGGCTAGGATGGTCAGACAACAGCAAAAAGTTAGGGGGTTCACAACTGGAGGGAAAATTACACATAAATGGAAATCTTTCCTAATAGGAGCGGCCCCCGGCCCAGCCCCAGGGATTTACTCTGAAGGGTCGAGCCCGGGAGAAGGGGCGGGCCAGCCACCTCGGTGCTCCCGATCCGTCCACTACACGTCCCACAAATAAATTGAACGGACTGGAGAAGGAGGATGGAAGAGCCCAGGGAGCTGAGGCTGGATCAAGCCCGTGGCACATTGCGGTTTGGATGCCGTGGTCTGGGACAGCCCATGTCCTCCGGGAGCATGACATAAAGCCCTGAAGCGCAGGGGAGAAGAAAATAGCAGTGCTTCTGACCAGGCCCCCCTAAGCAAGAAACAACACTGCAGCGCAAAGGAGAGGAGGGCACCAAGACCAGAGGGGAAAGAGAGCCAGAGCCTGGCCGGAGGAGCCCCCACCGACCCCCATGGACCGGGGAAGATACTGGGCAACACCCCCAGGGTGGGGACTGAGAGGCCTACAAAGTAGGCAATCAAACAGGAGTGCAAAAAAACAGAAGCCAAAGGCAAGAAGAAGGGAGAAGGCCCCTGTACCCTTGAACGGGCCCTGCAACCAACGAGGCCCTTGGCAGGATTCAAAAGGACAACGCAGAAAGGAAGGAGCCAGACCAAGGGGGCATAAATGTCCACCACAACAAAGGGCAGAGGAACGAAAGTGCCCCCCACAATGGTGGTCTGCAGCAGGTGGAGAAGGAGTTCACAGCGAATAGCAAGGCCATGAAACGTCTAAATGTGGCAACACAGAACCTAGAGTTACAAATGGAGGATATGGAAAACAGGTTGCAGAGAATCCACATCAGAATAAAACAATTGCCTGAGAAGGTGCAGGACAGAGACCTGAAGGAGGAGACAAAGAGGATCTTTGCTGAACTGTTGGGGGATGCGGACCCAGGGACAGTCGAGATGGATCGAGTTCACAGGGTGGGCTGACTAAACAGGGGCCCGAATGCCAGGCCCTTGGACATCTTGGTGCCATTCTCAAGCTATGGCCAAAAAGAAGCTGTGCTGAGGGATGCTAGGCTACAGGAGGCGGTGCGATACAAGGACCAGCAGATCTCATTATTTCAAGACCTGGCTAATAGTACACTAATCAAGCACCGCCAAATAGGCCCAATCGTAAAGGAACTGAACAAAAGAGGAATTCGGTACAAGTGGTCCTTTCCCTTTGGACTGGTGTTTGAGTGTGAAAGGGTACAAAAGCAAGCAGTCTCCCCCTCAGGAGGCAGCAGACGTATTACACATCGACTTGGGACAAGACCAGCTGAGAGAAGGGTCGTCCCCATCAAAGAACAGAGCTAGGCCTAGACCGTGGGAATGGACACCGGCGGGGGAAAGGAGGTGAAGGAGAGCGGCATTAAGAGGCCCTCGCCCAAAAGGGGGAGAGGAGGCTAAAGGCGAAGGGGCGAATGACGGATAGCGGAGCGCTGTTGAGCCCACAAGCACAAGCGGTAAAGGGGATTGTGGACAAAGGGGTTGACTTAGGGTCATAGGGGCAAAGGGAGCACAACATGTTGGAACCAGTAAGGACAGACAAGTCTGGGGGGGAAGTGGAGGCTGGAAGAGAGGGGAGGGGTTCATCCCTAAGTTGGGGCCAGGGATGGGGGAGGGCAAGAGGAGTGTGGGGCTGGGAGGAGGGCAGGAGGAAGTGTGTAAGCGGACAGGGGGGGCATCGGAAGTTTGTAAGCAGACAGGGGCAAGTTGGCAGAGGGGCAAAGAGGGATGGCAATCAGACAAGATAGGGGCATGAGTTGGAGGAGTCACTGGACTGGGACCACTGAAGAGGGTAGGAGGCATGGGCCATAGCCACGGGAGGGTCACAAAGGAAAGGCCAAAACTAGCAAAATCCAGACACGCACAAATTCAAATGGCTAACCTATAATGTGAGAGGGCTTAACTCCCCTCTCAAAATAAAGAAGTTGGAGAGGTTTATGCGGGGGGCATGTCTGGATGTTATGGCACAGCAGGAAACCCATCCAGGACCATGAACGATTCAAATTAAGAGGCTTCTCCCAGATACATTGTTCATCTGGCCCGACGAAAACAGGGGGAGTCGCACTAGCTATCAAAGCGATTAACATACACGATGGCATCAGTATACGCTCCTAACACGGGGCAGGAAATATTCATGAGGGCCCTCATAGAGGTACTGGAGGATTTCGCAAAGGGCCACATAATCCTGATGCAGGATCTTTATATGGCGTGGCATAAGACTCGGACAGGGGACAGCCCAGGGAGGACAGGGAGGGGGAGCAGTAGCATTGCCCCAACTGCGGGATAGATTTGAGAGGATGGGACTACGGGATGTCTGGTGGGCACTGAAGGGGGAAAGGGAGGGACACTGTTTGGGAGAATTCTCTCTTAAGGCTGAATTTCCTAACCTAGTGAGTCCCCCAGCAGCTTTACTGGATTTCTGGAGTTTGTTTTTTTCCTCCTGCCAAGACTGAGACTCTTTTTCTCCCACTCGTGGACATGATTCATGGTATTCCTTTGATTGGTAATGTGTTTTATGGGCTATGGGTTCCTTTACTCCATAGGGTCTCATGTGTTTTTCCTATGTGTGTTACACAGCACCCTCCGTGCAGTAACACAGGGGTGTCATAGTGACACCCCATCATAGACTCCATACCCTGGGACTGACTACTGTCTCCCAGGGCATGTAAGGTCACCATTCGCTTTACTATTCCCAAATTATTAACAGAAACCAGTACAAACCATCATATTGTGGACGTACTGGTCGGGGCAATTCGATTGCCCCGGGGTCTGTTAGTCGAGGGGGCACGTCTCCGTCCCCCCTGATCGAGTTTTGGCTGGTGGCAAGTGGAAACTTTCTATTACTAGCTGATGAACCCATTGGAGTCTCAGCTAGTGTTTCTTTAGTGTCTCTGGGTCTGTGGGAACAGCAGAACTTAGATGTCTATAATTCTATCCCAGATAATACTAAAGAGTATTATAAGGACAGTGTCCAGGTGAATGGTCAGGAGACTCCTGCCATTAGGGACACTGGGGCCAGCATAACTGTGGTGGACAAATCATTTTTTCAGGCTGAGGATGGTGCTAAGGCACCCAAACGCCTCACCAAGTTAGCTGGAGGGCCTGTGCAGATGCTTCCCCAATTACCAGTTCTTATCCAGTGTAATGACATGACTGTGAAGATACCTGTCAGCATACAAAGTGAGGTGCCAGGAAGGGTTCTGCTGGGTAATGACTTGAAAACTCTTGGAGTAGTGTCACATACCCCCATACCTCCTAGTAAAAGGCTACAGGAGCTCACCAGACCTGCAAGGGAGAGAACCATGAGAGGTACTCCCAAGGAGATGATGAAGAAAGAGATCACTCCTGCTCCACTAGAGATGTCAGCTGCTGTCTCTAAGAAACCAGAAGCAAAGGGGAAACCTAAGACTTCTAACAAGAAACCAGCAGTCAGCACTCCAGTGCAGCCATCAAGGACTTCCCCTAGGTTGTCCAAAGTTACACCCGTAACTCCCCCTCCAGCTGAGGCTGAGAGGGAGGTACAACCCTTTGTGGTTGAACTAGACTCTGAAGAAGAGCTAGTGGAAGGCCAGGAACTCATTGGAGATATGGATCCTGTTGACCATCCTGAGCTGCAGTCTTTACTGGCAGAAGGTGGACCCAACAGGGCAGACTTCAGTAAGGGACAGAGAGAATGTCCAACTCTGGAAGGTCTTCGCCACCAGGCAGATGCTCAGGCTGAAGGGCAAGAGCCTGGGAAATATAGGTTACACTGGGAAGATGGCCTCTTCTACAGTGAACCAACCGAGTCTGCACCTGGGGACCACAAACGACTTGTAGTACCCCAAGAGAACAGACCATAGTTCTTGCAGTTAGCCCATGAGATTCCTTTGGCTGGTCACTTGAGTTTCAAGAAGACTAAGGAAAGGCTCTCACTCTACTTCTATTGGCCAAAGATGGGGGCCGAAGTAGATAAATACTGCAGGAGCTGCCACACCTGCCAGACTTCTGGTAAGGTTGGCTCCAAGAATGTGGCACCTTAAGTGCCTCTCCCAGTTGTGGGAGTCCCATTTGAGAGAGTATGGATTGACATTGTTGGTCCCCTTGATCCTCCAACTTCCTCAGGCAACAGGTTTATACTTGTTGTAGTAGACCATGCTACTAGGTACCCTGAGGCAATTCCTATGAGGACTGTTACAGCGCCGGCTGTGGCTAAGGCCCTCCTTGGTATTTTTACCAGGGTTGAGTTTCCTAAGGAAGTAATCTCTGACAGGGGGTCAAATTATGTGTCCCACTACATGAAAGCCATGTTGAAAACCTGCGGAGTTACTTACACATTCTCAACCGCATACCACCCTCAGACAAATGGGCTGGTTGAAAGGTTCAACAGAACCATGAAGAGCATGATAGGTGCTTTAGAGGACCCCCTTAAAAGAAAGTGGGACCTTCTACTGCCATGCCTTCTCTTTGCTTATAGAGAAGTCCCTCAGGAAGGAGTAGGTTATTCTCCCTTTGAACTTCTCTATGGTCATCCGGTCAGAGGTCCATTGGCCCTGATCAAGGAGGGGTTGGAGAATGCTCCTTCCCCCAAGCCAGTCAGAGTGACTGACTATGTGATAGGTCTCTGCAGGAGAATGTCACAAATGATGGCAGAAGCAAGTGATAACTTGAAAGCTGGACAAGCATTGGTCAAGCACTGGCATGACCAAAAGGCTAACATGGTTGAGTTTACTCAAGACCAGCTAGCTCTCGTTATGATTCCCACAAGGCAGAGGGCCTTGCAAGACAAATGGATGGGACCCTTCAAAGTTGTGGGTAAACTTGGAGAGGTCAACTATCTGGTGGACTTGGGCAACCCCAAGGAGGCTCCAACAGTCTTCGACACCAACAGACTAAAAGCGTATGTCTCCAGACCTCATGTAGGAGCTTTACTTCTAGCATCATCAGAGGAAGAAGAAGAGAGTGAAGCTCTTCCTGATCTCCTCAGAGGCTTACCTTTGGACGAAAAGATTGAAGGAGTAAATCTCTCTTCAAATCTGACACCTGAGCAACAGGAAGAATGCAAATCTATGTTGAATCAGTTTGCCTCTCTGTTCTCACTTTCACCAGGCTTGACCCCTTGGGGACAGCATGACATACTCACTGGTGACTGTCTGCCAGTCAAAAGCAGAGGATATCGAATGTCAGAAAATGTAAGAACCCACATCAAAGGTGAGGTCAACAAGATGCTTGATCTCGGGGTAATAGAGCCCTCTACTAGTCCATGGTCTAGCCCAGTTGTGTTAGTACCAAAGGCAGGATCTAAAGAACTTAGATTCTGTGTGGACTACAGAGCTCTTAATGCAGTCACCAAGACTGATGCCCACCCTTTGCCAAGGACAGATGAGTTGGTGGATAGACTTGGTGCAGCCAAGTTCCTCAGCACATTTGACTTGACGTCAGGCTATTGGCAAATAGCCCTGACAGACCATGCCAAGGAGAAAACTGCATTTTCTACCCCAGTTGGCTTATACTAGTTTAAGGTTATGCCTTTTGGATTGAAAAATGCACCTGCTACGTTTCAAAGGATGGTAAACCAGGTTCTGAATGGGATGGAGGACTTCTGCATGGCATACTTGGATGACATAGCAGTGTTCAGCAATTCCTGGGAGGAACATGTGGACCACCTAAGACATGTTTTGCAGGCTCTTGGAAAGGCCAATCTGACCATCAAGGCAAGTGAATGCCAGATTGGACCGAGTAAAGTGGTCTACCTTGGACATGAGGTAGCAGATGGAGAAATAAGGCCTTTGCCCAGTAAGATTGAAGCTGTGCAAAATTGGACAACACCTACTACTCAGACCCAGGTGAGAGCCTTCTTAAGTCTCACTGGCTATTACAGGAATTTCATTGAGAACTATGGGTCCATAGCTTCTCCACTGAATGTCATCTCCTCTCCTAAATTCCCTAAAAAGGTTAGATGGAATGAGGAATGCAATCAGGCCTTTGAAACCCTGAAAAAGGCTCTTTGCCAAGCCCCAGTACTCAGAGCTCCTGACTACCACCAAACTTTCATTGTGCAAACAGATGCTTCCAATGTTGGAATAGGTGCAGTCCTCAGTCAACTGGATGGGAAAGGTAGGGAGCAACCCATTTGCTTCATCAGCCGAAAGCTGAAGGATCCTGAGACAAGGTGGGCAACAATCGAAAGAGAAAGCTTTGCTAGTGTGTGGGCACTGAAGAAGTTTAGACCATACTTGTATGGATCTACTTTTGTCATTCAGACTGACCACCAACCCTTGAGATGGTTAATGCAAATGAAAGGGGAAAATCCAAAACTATTGGGATGGTCAATCTGCCTTCAAGGGTTTGATTTCACCTTTGAGCACAGATCAGGGTGTCACCATCAAAATGCTGATGGACTCTCTAGGATGTATGTCATCGACTAGAGGTATGAGGTTCATCCAGGAGTGGATTAAATCCTCCTGTCCCTTAGTCTGGGGGGGGGGCGAGTGTTAGGGAGAATTCTCTCTTTAGGCTGAATTTCCTAACCTAGTGAGTCCCCCAGCAGCTTTGCTGGATTTCTGGAGTTTGTTTTTTTCCTTCTGCCAAGAGTGAGACTCTATTTCTCCCACTCGTGGACATGATTCATGGTATTCCTTTGATTGGTAATGTGTTTTATGGGCTATGGGGTCCTTTACTCCATAGGGTCTCATGTGTTTTTCCTATGTGTGTTACACTGCACCCTCCGTGCAGTAACACAGGGGTGTCATAGTGACACCCCACCATAGACTCCATACCCTGGGACTGACTACCGTCTCCCAGGGCATGTAAAGTCACCATTGGCTTTACTAGTCCCAAATTATTAACAGAAACCAGTACAAACCATCATATTATGGACGTACTGGTCGGGGCAATTCGATTGCCCCTGTTAGTCGAGGGGGAACGTCTCCGTCCCCCCGATCGAGTTTTGGCTGGTGGCAGTGGAAACTACTTTTTATATTCAACAGCGAATATTTTCCTATGGGATTTTCCCATTGTTCGAGGCTACCAACTTTAATTATTTAATTCTCATAGCCTCGAACATACTGCCGGTTTATTTAATTAATATTAATTCTCCGGTTGGGATTTTTTGCCAAGACTCGATTCTAAAATGGCGTTTGTGTTCTCTTCTGTGACTCCAACCCAAGTCGAGCCCTTTTTCCACTTTTTGGCGGGCTTCTCCACAGAAGCCTCCAAAAGTGGTGCCACTCTGTCTGGGTACCACAGGGGGTGTGGGAGGGGGTTTAGGCACCCTTGTGTGATTGGCCCAAGTGGTGAGCCGGCCAGCTCACCACTTAGCATGTTTGAGTAACAGCTAGGCTGAGTGAATGGGGGTTTTCTGCATAAAAGCAGGGCTTTGGGGACTGGAACTTCAGAAGTCGCCACAGGACCTGAGAATCCAACGAGGGAGAAGCTGAGCCGACCTACCACGACGACACCACCGGTGGAGCCCTGCAGAACCGACCCACCACTTCCCGACGACAGAGAAGATCTCCCGGCTGGAGAGGCTTCTTCCCCTGACTGGTGGGCACAACCAGTTTTCCTTTCTTTCTTCACACCCCAGCTCAGTTTGTGGTCGAACTGCCCGTGCCAAGCACCCCGGCAGCCAGATAGCCACTCACCACAGAACTGCGAATCACCGGACCACTCCTTGTACCTGAGAAACTCCGCGGCTGGTTTCTTCCCTGGCAGTGCAACGGACTCCTGTCTTCCTCCACGACGAGATCCTCTCTTCCCCCGGACGAAGCACCGACTTGCACCCGCTGACAGGAACAACTGCCCCCGCTGGAGCGTTCTCACCACTTTAAGGTACCGTGTCCGCCAGGCCTCCCTTTCTAAAGATTGCTACAAGGTAATAGTAACTCCTTAACCTTCTGGACTGGGCTGGCCGCCTTGACCCTCTAACTGGTCCCTTTCTGTGGTCCAACTCCTTTTTGAACCTTTACAAGACCTTTGTGCACTCCAACCGTGTGACCTTGGACACATTTCGTTTGGATCCTCTGAAAGTGGATCCGGCCTCTTGAACTCTAACTTCACGGTTTTACTTTGCCTTCGTCCGTTGTTGTGTTCTTGAAAAAGTGTTGGGATCTGTTTCAATTTGTTCTCTGCTTTTCTCTCCCTTTTTAAAACGAACTATTAGAGTGCCATCTACGTTAAGCGCTCACCGCTGTCTGTAAATAAGTGGGGCTTTACTTAAGACTTGTCTAATATTCTTTTAAGGGAGTGTATATCTTTTAGTGACTGTGTTTTTGAATTGCTTATTATTAGTGCCTGTGTGTTTTTCTAGAATTGGTTTTAAATAAATAATTATATCTCTTTTACACCAATTCCTGGTCAGTGTTTACTTGTTCTATTGTGTGCTCTTGACCTATTGTGAATACTCTGTATAGTGCCTAACTCTTCTTGAGGGAAGTCTGACTGCTCAGCCACAGCTATCAAGTGAATCTGTGTGGTACAGACTGCTACCAAGTGGGTTTACTGCCAAACACCTGTAGTCCTAAATCTTTTGCAGTGGTCCCAGAGGGAACTGCACAGGTTTCTGCCCAACAGACACACATTCCTCTCCGGAGTACATGGGGCTTAATCAAGAATCGGCTATATCTGGGTGTCAGCGCACCTACTCGGGAGAGTGGAGGGGGTGGAGGCAGTCCTCCTGGGGATTTCTGACCACAAAATAGTGTCAATGGAAATGGACCTGCAGGGACCCAGTGATTCGGGAGGAGCTGGGGAAAAGATTAGGTCTTTCTTTGAGCTCAATAAAAGGTCAGATACGGGAAAGAGCACCCGGTGGGATGCATTCAAAGCAACCTGGAAGGGTGAATTCATAGCGGCGAAGGCACAAAGGGCGAACCAGAAGAGGGCCCGAGAGATCCGATTGGAGAGGAAAGTGGATGAGGCGAGAAAAAGGGCAGCCATTACCCCCACCAGGAATACACTTAAAGCGTATGGGTGAGCAGTAGGGCAACTAGGAGTACTCAGAACCAAGAAGGCGGAGGGTGCACTGCTATTTGCTAGGCAAAAATATTACGCAAAAGCCAATGAGGCTGATGCGCTGTTGGCACAACTGGTGAGTGGTGCAGTTAGTCAAAATATGATTACAGCGATAAATGATGAACAGGGTCTCCATCACACCCGCACAGAGGAGACACAGGAGTGTTGGCCAGGTACTATGACTCCCTATACACATCCCAAAACCCACCTACCCAGCAGCAGATAGAGTTTTTGGCCAAGATGCATCTGCCCAAAACAGACCCTGGAGCACAAGAAGTATTGGGTTGAGAAATAACGGTGGAGGAGGCGAGGAAGACCATTGCTAAACTGCCCTTGAATAAGGCCCCGGGTGCAGGCGACTACACAGACGTCTTTTATAAAACATACGCGCTCCTGCTGGTCCCCCAGTTGACTCAGCTATTTGATACTTTTAATACAACGGGACGGATTGCATCCTCCATGGAAGAAGCTAAAATCATCCTCATACATAAACCTAACAAGGACCCCATGGAAAGCAGCTCCAATAGGCCCATAGTGCTCATGAATGTAGATGCAAAAATATACACGAAAATACGGGCAAATAGGTTGGAAGGCTATCTCCCCATGCTGATCCATCAGGAACAGTCGGGATTCGTCCAGGGAAGACACACAGCGGACATCATTAGGAGCGTGGCACACCTAGTTGAGAAAGCCCACAGGACGGCCACTCCATCCGTCTTGTTGTTGCTAAACGCGGAAAAGGCATTTGACTGAGTGGAATGGTCCTTCTTATCTAAAAATGGTCCAAGCTAACTACAATCCACCGACAACACAGTTTATGGTGAACAGGTCCATGTTACGCCATATTCATCTGGGAAGGGGGACCAAGCAGGGGTGTCCGCTAACCCCACTACTGTATGCAATCTACCTTGAGCCTCTACTACAATCAATACGGGAGGCATAGGAGATTCATGCTATACCCTTCAGGGGAAAGCAACACAAGGTTGCAGCGTTCGCCGATTATATGCTCCTGACGCTTACCACACCGGGAGACTCAATGTACGCATGTGGGGAGCTGCTGGGAAGATTTGGGGCGGTATGGGGCTTGCGGGTCAACCTCAACAAATCTGAACTACTAAATGTAATGCTGGGGGGGAAGAAGCGGCGAAGCTAAAGAAGTAATCTTCCCTTATATGGAGCCCTGCGGGGCTCAAATAGCTAAGGGTTAAAACAACATCAGCACTGTTGGGGTGGTACGCAGCCAACTACCCACCTATGCTAAAGGAGATAAAGTAGGAATTTAGAAGGTGGAGGAACCGTAGACTCTCATGGATGGGAAGGATGGCAGCAGTAAAAATGGTTACACTCCCCCGGCTGCTTTACCTGTTCCAAGCGATCCCGCTGGCTCTAACCTTTAACTTTTTCAGGGAACTGGGGAAAGCAACAAGAGAATACATTTGGGAAAGGAAGAGGCCAAGAATAAGCCGTCACCTGGAACATGGGGCCTTTAGCAAATGGCAGGAGTGGCTGAGAGAGGCCGGGGAGAAAGGGGAAAGCAGGACCAGGGAGAAGGCCTGGGTAGTTCTGACATTGGCAGCAATTACCTTAATTGACCAGAGGTGGAAGGGACCAACCATCCCTATGATTCAAGACTGGCTCTGCAAGGTGTGGGAGGTGGTGGCATTGGATGGGCCCCATATGCAATGAACAACAACCTGGGAACTTTTGGTAGGGACTGGGGTGAGACAATGGTGTTCTTGAAAGATTACTTTAGGGCTCAATGGTGCCCCCAACACCTGAAACTCCTGGATATGCATTAACTGAACCCCTGCGAGGAATCTATGCAAGAGGAAAGGATTGCCGAACTCTGGAGGAGGGGAGTGGAGAGAAAGGGGGAGTGGTTGGTGGTGGGGGGAAATGTTTAATATGTTGGAACACTATTTTTTTTTAAAAAGACAAAATAACAAACAAAAAGTTCCTGTCCCTATGCATGTTCGGTGATGACTTTTCACCCCTCGGTCCTCCTCTTCCGGGTTCAGACCCACAAGTAGTTCTTAGTAATATCAGGACCTTCGGTGGTTAACTTTCTTGCTTCCGATGGCTTGATAGTTTCAAAATAACAACAAAAAGTACCTTTCGGATTGCACTTGAGGTGATGAGTCTTCACCTCTGGGTCCCCCTCTTCCGGGCTCAGACCCCTCTCGAATATCAGCCTCTCTCCCGTCGTGTTCACTCTGGCTTGTATTCCCGCTTCCACTCCCCGAGGACCACCCATCCAGGTGATCCTGCCTCACTGGCCCACCCCAGGAAGAGGATCCAATAGCGATGGCCATGTTCTGGCCACCTGGCTGACAGATCCCTGGAGACTAATCAGGGAGACATCGTCAGGTTTCTCACATACCCTTCCCATATGCGAGGTGGATATACCTGTTGCTTGTCCACTTCCTGTGTTGTTAAGACCTGGAAGATAACAGGGATGAGAGATGTCCACTAATTGTTGCATATTGCACTGATTGGTTTTGGTTGTTGTAGGTAGAGGTGGAGTGGTTTTACTGGTCCCTCTATAATAACCTATGAATTGGGATTTGAGGTCTATGTTGGATTTTTTGCGTTTAGAATTTTCCCATTCCCATATTGGAGCTTTTTGGCAGTAATAGTTCCCCTGCCAAGAACTCTGGGGTAGAAAATCCCCATAAGGAGGTGGAGTTTCCTGTAAAAGAGTAGAGAATGTGGGGAGGAAGTACCTACCGACAAGAACTTCTTCTGGGAGTATTGGAATGATGGCTGATGGCACCTCACATGATTCACCAAGGATTTCAATGTGTACAGGTATTTTAGGGTACACTTCATTGTCTCCATGTACACATGTAACTCTGATTAGGGCTGCATCGTCTAGGTCTTTTATTGAAAGCAGATCGGCACGTACAGCCATTTGTTTACTCCCTGAGTCAATTAAGGCTTATACTTGCCTCACATTTATCCAAGCTTTTTCATAGGAAAAATGGTAGGAGTTTGACATAAACAGATGCTAGAGGTCTCTAGCTCTTCCTTTGGTTCTTCCCTCTCTTCGCCCTTTAAGCACCCTATTTCTATAGGTTAATCTTTTATATTCTTTGGACAGTGTCTAGCTAAGTGTCCTGTTTCTTCACAGGAGAAACAGACTGGAGGAGGTCATTTACCCCCTTTACAGTCTCCCTACTATTTTCATCTTTGGTTTTCAAGTCGGTTTTCCTGATCTCCACATCTGGTTTATCTATTCCCTGAGTTGGAGGTTGGTGGACAGGTTTATGATCCTTCCGTTCCTCCCAACAATGGACCGAGTGGAAGTGTTTAGCTGCATCTGAATGGTTTTGTGCAGTTTTCATAGCAATGGCTAGGGTATGTCAATTCAGTTGCAGAACGACCTTCTGTAAAAAAGGGGGTAAGGAGTTAGTGAATTGTTCAAGGCTGATTATTTCTGTCAGTTCTTCTAAGGATTTGTTACTAATCCAGAGGGCCACTGTATTTTTGACACGTTTACCCATTTGTAAGGGTGTCACGACCCTCGCCCAAAACCCCCTCTGGCAAACCCATTGGCCAGGTGGAGTCAGGACTCGGGCCTCTAGAGCCTGGTATGCTCTTCCAAAAACCTCTTGGGGCCAGTACCATAAACCATGAAAACAATGTGCTTGGGAACTACTTTATTATGTTGTCAGCCAACATGGAGGCATCCACATAGCTTGGTCCCTCGGAACCAAGCTATGCGGTCTAGTGTTTTGGGTGTGGTAGCCTAGGGACTACTTTACCTGGACTATTTTGTTTGGGCTATTTAAACCACACCCAAGCAAGACAACACGCTTTGCGTTACTTTGCAGCTTGCAACGTGAAGCTCCCCGTGTCCAGCTATACCCCTGAACCTTGGAGAAGCAGAACCTGCATGGAGACAAAAGGAACATCATTTGCAGCAGCATCTTGCCTGCAGTCTTCATCTTCGGGTACTCGCAGCTCCTAAGAACAGCTTTCCTTGGATCTGCACGCCTCCCGGACTGCACGGTCTGAAAGAGGAAGATAGAGGCAACATTAAGAAAGCAGAAGAGTCATTGCAAATTACGAACTGCTCAAAAGGCTTACCTGGCTGGTCGCCTCTCAGCTGGCACCACTCCGGCAATTCCATACACGCTGAAGAACACCGCGACCTGCAAGGAAAGAAGACAAAACAGGTTAGCAAAGGCAAGCCAACGCAGCGATGTGGATAGCGCTTGCTTACCGCATCATAGCGCTCTTAAAACGCCATCATTTACCAGCGGGGTTCAACCAAGCCAGTTCGCCGCACTGAAGCTCCGCATACCTAAGGGAGAAAAAGAGACATTATTAAACAAAGAGAGGCATGCAGGATAGCAACGAACAGCAATAAGACCTACCTGAACGATATCAAACGGGCCGGTGTCAGTGAAGTAACTGGACCGCACATGCCCACGAAAGACAATGCACCCCTGCAAAGAAGGCAGGACGGAGAGCATGCCTAACTCTACCACAAGGTGAGGAGAGGGCCCCTGAGGGGCTGAAATCATACGGGGGTGGAGGGAGGATACTTACCCCGGTCGGCCAGTCTTGAACACAGTCCTCCTGTATTTTCAGGCAGAACCTTCCCCCGCAGACCACATCTGGGCAAAATTGAGAAGCATACCAGCGAGTAACCCGGCTGGGTGGCGTCCCTGTGGATACCAGGTGAGCGTAACAGAACACGAAGCCTACCGTAACAAATCCACCTGGGCGCCATGGAGACATCAGAAATGGACCAATTGGCCCAATTCCTAGGAGAGCTTCATGCTGAGGTTCATTCTGCCCGACAAGAGACTAATTGTCATGAATCGTCAGACGTGCCCCTTTTAGACTTCCTGGTCTCTGGGACATCGGGGCTTGCAATCTGCGCTACTACCAACATGCACGTCAAACACGGAATGTTGCTTACCAGCTTACACGCCGGACGTAGCATGTTCTATAAGTAAGCCATGCCCCCGTGGCCCCGTCCGTCTCAACGCTACCGCTTTCAGTGGGTAGATGTGCGCTGCCGTAGTTCTCTCTCGCTGACTACTTGATTCCCGGTTCCTGGTCCTGCGATCCCTTCCTCCTTCATCCACTTCCGTTCACCTTCCTCCTGCTTACTGGACTTCCGTGTACCCGTCTCCGAGTACGCTTCTTCAACACCTGGATTTCCCGAGCCTCTGTGTACTCGTCTCTGAGTCCACTTCTTCTATTCCTGGATTTTCCCGGACATACTGAACGTCCTAGGCGTTGGAATGCAGACCACACACTGGAGTCCGAAGACGTCCATACGGCAGTATACAAGACCCGGACTGTACGCAAGAAGGGTCCTTCGAAGAGCTCCAGCATACAACAGTACCAGGTGAGAAGGGGGGAAACCTGTGACAGCTTGAGACGCCAACAAACTGAAATAGAAACATGGCGGTGGCACTTCAAGATCTCATGCGCGGCATGCAAGAGCTAACAACTGAAGTGCAAAATCTCAAGGCCGAGAATGCCGCGTTAAAGCAATTAGTTTTGTCCCGGGATTCCGCGACCAAGGAAAGTGTATTGCTGGGTGGAGTAGTTGATAAATACGACGGTTCTTCAAAAACCCTTTGCGGGTTCCTTGACTCATGTCTAGTCCATTTCACCTTCAAGCCCTACTACTTTTCAACCTCCAGAGCCAAGGTGGGCTTTATGATTTCGCATCTTTCCGGGAATGCACTCACCTGGGCCACGCCCTTAGTCAATTCCAGAGATGCCCTCCTGGATGATTACAATGGATTCGTACAGGCTCTAAAGACCATGTTTGACCGCCCAGAACAGGTCTATAGTGCCCAAGAACGCCTGTTGGATTTCCAACAAGGTTCCCAAGACATGCTTACATATGTGACACGTTTTAAGCAATTGGCCAAAGAAGCAGATTGGTCTTCTGAAGCCTGCTTTACCCTTTTATGGAGAGGACTAAATGAAGAAATTAAAGATGAGCTTGCCAGGGTGGCTCGGCCAGGAACATTCCAGGCTCATATGGACCTCTCCCTACAGATAGATTTCCGTATCCAGGAAAGGAAGGCAGAAAAGAAGAAGTCTAGACTGTCTTTCCAAAAGACCCCCATGGAATCCTCCTTGAAGACTGAGCACAATTCTAACCCCGCTAATGAACCAGAACCCATGCAACTCGGGGCCTTCCGCGGACCCATATCTCCGCAGGAAAGAATGCGACGGATTCACACCAGGCTTTGTATGTATTGTGCCTCAGACAAACATCTAGTGAGGGAATGTCCATTAGCCCCTCCACAGCGTTCGGGAAACACCAGCTCCCGATCCTAGATGGAGCACAGTTTCGGGGGAGAGAAGTCTGCTCCACGTCTATTCCATCCTTGAACTCTCCTGGACAAAACAACCTTATGATATTACAGGCCTTTCTATCACCTTCCCAGAACGAAACCTACCCCATATTGGCATTTGTGGATTGTGGTGCCATGGGAATATTCATAGATCAAGATTGGGTCACTACCCACCACATTCCATATGAACCTCGGAGCATCACGCAACCTGTAGAGGCTATTGATGGAAGACCCATCTCCTCAGGTCCAATAACTCTACAGGCTCGGGAGTTGCAGCTCTCGATAAATCACCATCAAGAGGTAATCAAATTTGACATCATAAAGTCTGCTCACTACCCAATGGTGCTGGGTATGCCCTGGTTACAAAAGCACAACCCATACATCAACTGGGCAGCAGGTTCTTTGTTTCTGGGTTCAGAGTATTGGATTCCTCACCGACATCTCCTAGAGCTACACCATCAGACCAGCAAGGGCCATTAATGGTCTCAAATATCATCCAGGTTATTAGGTCCTATCATGATTACACTGACATGTTTTCAACTGCCATAATTCAGGCCCTACCACCTCACTGACCAGAAGACTATGCTATAGACACTGAACCCTCAGCCGTGATTCCCTTTGGTAGAATGTTCATTTTGTCCGAACCTGAGAAAAAGGCCCTGCGTGAATACTTGGATACCAACCTTGAAAATGGCACTATACGACCATCCAAATCACCCACAGGAGCTTCGTTGTTTTTCGTTCCTAAAAAAGACACCAAAGAGCTTAGGCCTTGTCTTGATTATCGTGGTTTGAATCAGTGCACCCTGAAGGACTGCTACCCATTGCCCTTAATCTCAGACATCTTGGAAGCAGTGAGAGGAGCTGTAGTCTTCACGAAATTAGATCTCAGAGGTGCCTACCATCTGATCCGTATCAGAGAAGGTGACAAATGGAAAATGGCCTTTAGAATGCCCTTTGGTCACTTTGAATACCTGGTCATGCCTTTCAGACTCGCCAATGCTCCAGCGGTCTTCCAACGTTTCATGGATCGGGTGTTTTCTGAAATGTTGTTCCTCTTCGTCATAGTGTACCTGGACGATATCCTAATATTTTCTAAGGACCATCTTCAGCATGAAGAGCATGTGAAGGCAGTGTTACAGCGACTACGCGAAAATAAACTTCTGGCTAAACCCGAGAAATGCCTTTTCCACGTCTCCACAGTTCACTATCTAGGATTCGTCCTTAGTCCAGAAGGAATAGGAATGGACCAATCAAAGGTAAAAGCCATTCTATCCTGGCCTGTTCCAACAACTGTGAAACAGATCCAATCTTTCCTGGGGCTTGCAAACTTCTACCGGAAGTTCATACCCTCCTTTTCTGAGATAGTCAACCGATCGTTAAATTGTTGTAAAAAGATACTCCCTTTCTCTGCACCACATCCCAAGAGGAGGCATTTCAACGGTTGAAGACAGAGTTTACGCAAGCCCCCATCCTGGCTCAGCCTGACATCAATCGACCATTCCTAGTGGAAACGGATGCCTCTAACTACGCCAATGGAGCAATTCCAAAGCAGGAATTTGAGGATAAGTTAGAACATCCCATTGCCTATCTTTCATGAACTCTAACTCCTAGTGAAACCCATTATTCTGTTTTGGAAACAGAACTGTTAGCCATCCATCAAGCCTTCACAGAGTGGCGTCATCTACTTCTGGGAGAAAAACATCCGGTCCAAGTCCGCACGGACCATCAGAATCTTCAAGTTTTACAGTCCCTGGAATGTAGAAATAGCCGTCAGGCTCGCTGGGCCTTCTTCCTTGCCCAGTACCAATTCCAGATCCAGCACGTCCCTGGAACACAAAACATAATTGCTGATGCCTTATCCCGGCATCCCGACTACGAAACTCTCGAGGATCGATCCTTTCCTAAGATGTTCCCCAACACAATTTTTGTAGCTCAAGCATTCAGCCTCCTGGAAGACGTCTGATTACAAACCCAGTCCTCTGACCTCTGGAAAGAATTTATAGGGAGTAATCGCTGGGGTCTAAGAACAAAGGATGGGTATCTCTTCAAGGATAACGGCCTGGTCATTCCCACACAGAAACTACAACAGAAAATCATAAAGCTCTATCACGATACCCTTCACTCAGGACATCGTGGTATCACCAACACCCTCCACCTAATACAAAGACAATTTTAGTGGCCGAGAATGAAGACTGATGTCCAATTGCATATCCAAGCTTATGCAGTTTGCAATCAAAATAAACATGACAACCAGAGGCTGACTGGCCTCCTACTTCAACCTACATTACCAACAAGACCCTGGGAAGTCATCGCTACAGACTTCATTGTAGAATTACCCCCTTCCAGGGGATACACGACCATCATGGTCACCATTGATTTATTCAATCATATGGCTCATTTTACTCCACTGTACGAACTACCATCCTCATCAGAACTTGCTGGAATCTTCCTGGAACACATATTCCGACTCCATGGACTCCCTTCTAAGATTATATCTGACAGAGGGCCTCAATACATTTCTCAGTTTTGGAAGAATTTATGGCGAATTCTAGGGATGCAACGTGCCCTCTCCTCAGGATATCATCCACAGACCAACGGAGCTACGGTACGTGTGAACCAAACCCTGGAGCAGTATCTTCGATGCTTCACTACCAAGGTACAGGATGATTGGTCACTCCTAATGCCCCTGGCTGAATTTGCCTATAACAATTCGGATCATTCGGCTGTCAAGACCAGTCTCTTCTTCTGCAGTCAAGGATTCCACCCTTCAGTTCTACCTTCCTTTCTCCCCCATCCTACACCAGTACCCACAGTCGACTCCTCGATCGAAACTCTCATCAACGTACACAAGGAAGCCAAGGAACACCTGGAAAAGGCCCGAACTCACATCAAGCATTATGAGGATTTCAAAAGAAGACCAGGACCATCCTATGCAGTGGGCGATAAGGTCTGGCTATCCTCGAACTACTGCCTCGACATCTAAGGCTGAACAAGCTGGCTCCCCGGTACTATGGCCCATTTTCCATAAAGGAAATCATAAACCCAGTGGCCTTCCGACTCAAACTACCCGACTCTTGGAAAAGGGTCCACCCAGTGTTTCATATGTCCCTACTGAAGCCATACATCCAGTCTTCCTGAACTGCCCCCAGGCCTAACCCTGTACTTGTCAATGATCAACTGGAATACAAAGTATCCAGAACATGTGACTCCAGATACAAACGTGGTCAGCTACAATACCTGGTTGAGTGGAAGGGGTACCCACCTAGTGAACGTACCTGGGAACCAATTTCGAATCTGAATGCTCCCAGATTACTTAGAAGGTATCACCTCATACACCTGGGCAAACCCAGAGGGACAGGTCTTTGGAGGAGGTATGCTGTCATGAATTGTCAGACGTGCCCCTTTTGGACTTCCTGGTCTCTGGCACATCGGGGCTTGCACTCTGCGCTACTACCAACATGGCCGTCAAACACGGAACGTTGCTTACCAGCTTACGTGCCGGACGTAGCACGTTCTATAAGTAAGCCATGCCCCCGCGGCCCCCGCGCGTCTCAATGCTACCGCTTTCAGTGGCTAGATGTGCGCTGCCGTAGTTCGCTCTCGCTGACTACTTGATTCCCTCTTCCTGGTTCTGTTATCCCTTCCGCTTTCATCCCCTTCCGTTCACCTTCCTCCTGCTTACTGGACTTCTGTGTACCCGTCTCTGAGTGCACTTCTTCAACTCCTGGATTTCCCGAGCCTCCATGTACTCGTCTTTAAGTACATTTCTTATATTCCTGGATTTTCCCGGACATACTGAACGTCCTAGGCGTTGGAACGCCGAACGCACAATGGACTATGAAGACGTCCATACGGGACTATACAAGACCCGGACTGTACGCTAGAAGGCTCCATTGAAGAGCTCCAGCAAACAACAGTACCAGGTGAGAAGGGGAGAAACCTGTGACACTAATGATCTCCGGAGGGACTTGCTAGTGACCAAAGATCGTACGGAGGAGACCGAAAGGCAGATCCTGCAATCACAGGCAGGGCAGACTCCTCTGCCTGGGAGCAACCCACTGATGCAAAACCCCACCTTACCTTCTACTACCCCCACTCCCGTACAGATCACGTTACATGGAACAGTTCCCCTGGCACCACCGGAAAGGTTCTCAGGCGACCCACGGAAGTATGCGGCATTCATCAATCAGTGTCACCTTCATTTTCTTTGTAGGTCTGGAGCATTTCCAAACGAACAAGCTCGGGTAGCTTTTGTCTTATCATACCTGAGTGGTAGTGCAGCAGATTGGTCGGTGTCATTGGTGACCCGTTGTCATGATGCCTACCCCCAGGCATCTGGACTAAGCCCATCAGCCCCGGGAGCAGGCATATAGACATTTAGTAAAACCTCAGCAGCCCCGGCTAGGGGCTATCTGGGTTCAGTCCTGGCGCCTTAGGCACCAGGCTCATAGTAGAAATCAGTCCTGGCGCCTAAGGCGCCAGGCTCATAGTCATTACTTACCTCAGGCAGACCATGTTGCAAATGACTCCAATCCAGCGTGAAGCCTGGAAGGGACTATTTTACTACAGGGACTATTTTTTTACTCGGGTGTGGTTCTAGGGACTTCTTACCTAGGACTACTTTTGAGGCTATTTAAACCACGCCCAACCAGTAACACACGCTTCGTGTTATTCTGCATCCAGCAGCGTAGCGCTCACCGTGCCTGCAAGTCAGCATCCAGACCTCTGCCACGCCTGTCCTGAATCCAGAGCTCCTAGAGAAGAAGGAAAGTAGAGGCAAGGTTAGAAAACCAACTTTATTCCAGTTTCTCACCTGATTCCGGAACCATCACGTCTCAGCACCTGGAAAGGACATTCTTTCTACACGCGTCGCATCGCCAGCTGCAGCGCCGCGCCATACTCACCAGTCCTCACAGCACCTTTCGATCCGGCGCTGCCTCCATCATTTCTTCGCCGGGCTCCGGCATCTGGGGACAAAAGAAATAACCAGGTGAGCCGAGAGAGACAACAAATACAATTTCTCTTACCACCACAGACTTACCTGATTTACCACCGGAGGCATTATTCTTTAACTCTTCACATCTTCAAACGCTGCATCTGAAAACGGAGAGAAAACAACACGTTAAATACATGCATCATTTACCGGACAGCATCGGGTAATACAGACTCTTACCTGAACGCCATCTACCGCCTGTTAAGACGGATTTCTGAACTCTGTCCTGGTGGCGCAGAGGTTCAGAAGGCCAACCTAATTACTTGGAACAGGGTAACCTCTGGACAAGCCAGACCAATCAAGGTAGCGATCGCGGCGGTCAAGACTAGGTCTCAAGAGGGGTGAGGGTGACTGAAAGCCCGCAATGAGCACACAAAGCAAGAGCGCTTACAAACTACTCCAAACAGTTGTTTATATCAAAAATAGATACACATTTATTATAAGGCCTTGAAACTAATAACTACAGTAAAAGCAGCAATATACAACGATATTAAACCAACACATACACTATCCACCCAATATATATACAGAATACACAGTTTCACAGCATTAGCAGCACGAAATATGTTATCCACCTGCAGGGGAAGGAAAACAGGCAGTGCGAACCAATGCGAGTGATATGTCCGCCTTCTGAGGCCCCTAACTGGATGGTAGTCCAATCCCTACGAAGAGTGGAGCCTAGCGCTCAAAAGTACCTGCACACGCCGGTGCCAATGGGCAGAAGGTGAAGCTCTTCGGAGGACGTTGAACAGCTCTGTAGGGAGCTCTAATGAAGGAGAACACGGTCCGCGACTCTAGCGCAGCCTCCACTGTGAGGCAGAAGCCGGGCGCGAGCACGGACAAGGGGTGCTGTATTCACAGCGGGGAAAAGCAAAGGGCACTGCAGGAGGGCGACCAGATCCTAGCTAATCTACTCACCGGTCCCCGAAGCAAGCAGGCCCGAGCTTCTCCTCGATAGATGCAGCTTCTGGCAGGTTCTGAAGAGCAGGGAACGTCTCGTCGTCGTGCAGAGTAAAAAGACGTCCCGATCGAAGAAACAAGCACAGTTTTGTCGCCACCGCAGGGCAACGGAACGGCCGGGTGTATTCAAGCCAAACGAGCACCGCTCACCTCTAGCTTAGGACTGCTAAGCAAACGAAGCGTGTGAGCATGCCCCGGACTCAGAATACCACCCAACCTGTCGGCGATTACAGAGCAGGCCTCCTTAGTAAGCTGGTCAGTCAACTGGATGGCCCAGAGACACTTCCGAAGGCTTACAGCAGGAGTTGATGAAGGTGCCGGGAATAGCTGGTCCTGCTATTCCAATAGGTCGAAGCGCCAGTACAGGCCTTCTTGTTCGATCTTAGGTGGAAAGGGCTTCACCGGACGACAGCAATGAGGAGCAGAAGTTCTTCAGGGGGTCACCAGTGATTCCTCGGTCCAGCCTCGTGTTCGCAGGATACTTGGCTCCTGTATCCCTGGGTTCGTAAGAACTCAGGAGATCGACATGGTAGTGGTGTTTCCAGCTCCCTCTTATCCACGGTTCCCTTCGCGCCAAAACGGAGGGGAGCCAATGGGAGATCCGCTCATCAACACACATACCATACGTGGACCAATCACGGACCACAGTGGTCCCAGGCATTCACACCACCCTAGACTCTCTGGCACCCAGGATGTGTATTGGGACCAGACAGCCCAGCCCACATCCTGGGGGCACTCAAACGACATGTAGAAGCCCGCGAAAGCAACCGTGTTTCGCGGGAAACTACATGCCCAAATAAGGAAGGCCCCGGGTCGCCTGACCCGGGGGAAGGTAAAGGGAGCAAGACGGACAGTGGACTAGACAAAGGAGCCTCGTGGTCCGGCCATTTTGTGTAGCCGGGCCACCCTTTTGTGTTCGCGGCAAAAACGTGCTCAGAACGGCAAAAGGAGCTCAAAATAAACCAAATGATCGCTGCCACCAGCCCAGTCCCTGAATGACTTGCACCGATCCAAAAACCATCCTATAAGAGTGTCTAGGGTCTGTAGAAGGCTAGAGACCCAAGAGAGCTGTAACTTAGCTTACAGTGCCCTCTTGTGTCGTGTTGCACTAAAATGGCGACACGATAAAAGAAACTACGGGGAACAGCGTTCCCCGGTACTGACTGTCTTAAGGGCATGTCAGTTTCCCCGTAAGAAAGGAGCGAAAGCCCAGAGGAGTACAGCAGAAGGCTGCACTTCTCTGGCAAAGTCAAGAAAACAGGTTGAAAACAATAGCAAAAAGTTTAGGGGTTGCCACATGGAAGGAAAGTTCCCTACCATAACGAAATCTTTCCTAACACTCGCCCCTCCCAGACTATGGACAGGGGGAACTAATCCACCCCTGGATGAGTCTCTTGTTCAGGTCGGTAAAACATTCTGGACAACCCATCAGCATTGCTATGTTGGACACCTGGCCTATGCTCAATAGTGAAGTCGAAGCCTTGTAGACTTATGGACCACCTAAGCAACTTTGGATTCTCCCCCTTCATGTTCATTAGCCACTTTAACGGCTTATGGTCAGTCTGCACAGTGAAGTGGGTCCCATAGAGGTAGGGCCGCAGCTTCCTTAGGGCCCACACAACAGAGAAACATTCTTTCTCTACCGTGGACCATCTGAGCTCTCTGTCCTTAAGCTGGCGACTAATAAAACCGATAGGGTGTTCCTTACCCTTCTCATCTACTTGTGATAGTACAGCTCCTATCCCAGTGTCAGAGGCATCCGTCTGCACGATAAAAGGTCTTTGATAATCAGGGGCCCTGAGCACAGGGGCCTGGCACAAGGAGTCTTTCAAGCCATTGAAGGCCTTCTCACACTCGTCAGTCCAAGTTACCTTCTTGGGTTTCTTCGGAGTTGTGAGGGCAGTCAGAGGAGCAGCTATGGTGCCATAGTCTGCCATAAAATTGCGGTAATAACCCGTGAGTCCTAAGAAGGCTCTCACTTGGGTTTGTGTAGTGGGGGTAGGCCAGTCTTGTACTGCGTGTACTTTACTGGGGAGAGGCTGTATCCTTCCTCCACCTACTTCATGCCCAAGGTAAACCACTGAGCCTTGTCCAATCTGGCATTTACTCGCCTTTATGGTCAAGTGGGCTTTCTGAAGAGCCTGGAGCACAATCCCGAGGTGTTTCACATGGTCTTCCCAGGTGGCACTGAAAACTGCTATATCGTCCAGATATGCAAGACAGAATTCGTCCAACCCATTCAACACATGATTCACAAGCCTCTGGAAAGTGGCAGGTGCATTCTTCAGTCCGAACGGCATTACCCGGAATTGGTAAAGCCCGTCGGGAGTTGAAAATGCTGTCTTCTCCTTGGCATGTTCTGCTAAAGCTATTTGCCAATAGCCCGCAGTCAGGTCAAACGTGCTGAGGTACTTGGAGGCACCCAAGGTATCCACCAGCTCGTCAGTTCGAGGCAAGGGGTGAGCGTCTGTCTTGGTGACAGCATTCAGAGCCCTGTAATCCACGCAGAACCTCAATTCAGAAGTGCCTGCTTTTGGAACCAGAACCACAGGACTGGACCAAGGACTACTAGAGGGTTCAATCACCCCAAGGTCTAACATCTTGTTGACCTCGGTCTTAATATAAGACCGTACTTTATCCGACATCCTGTATCCCCTACTTTTGGTAGGTACACTGTCTCCTGTGTCAATGTTATGTTTGCACCAAGGTGTCAAACCAGGCGACTGTGAAAACAGGGGGGAAAACTGCCTAAGCAAACTTTTCACCTCAGCCTGCTGATCAGAAGTCAGGTGAGGGGCCACTCGGACACCCTCAACGGAGCTATCTGAAGGACCGCTTTGGAACAGGTCGGGAAGAGGTTCTGACTCCTCTTCCTCAACGTCTGACGCCAGTAGCAGTGCTGCGATTTCGACTCTTGGGACGAAAGCCTTCAGCCTATTTACGTGGAACACTTTTGGAGCCTGTCCAGGCCTTCCAAGGTCCACTAAATAGTTCACCTCACCCAGGGGCTCCACCACTGTGTAAGGGCCTGACCATTTGTCCTGTAAAGCGCGAGGCCTTATAGGGTTCATGATCAGGACTTGCTGACCAGGGGTAAAGTGAATTAAGGAAGCTTTCTGGTCGTACCAATGTTTCACCAGCGCTTGTCCGGCCTTCAACTTTTCACTAGCCAAGCCCATCAGGAGTACCATCCGTTTTCTGAGCCCTAGCACATAGTCAACTACATTGGTAGTAACAGGGGGAGTGGGCATCTCCCATCCCTCTTTGACGATGGCTAAGGGTCCCCGTACGGGATGACCGAACAGAAGTTCGAAGGGGCTGAAGCCAACACCCTCCTGTGGTACCTCTCTGTAGGCAAACAACAAGCATGGTAAAAGAAGGTCCCATTTCCTCCTCTGGGGCTCCTCCAGAGCCCCAATCATGCTCTTTAGCGTTCTGTTGAAACGCTCCACCAGACCATTGGTCTGGGGGTGGTATGCAGAAGAGAACTTGTAGGTGACCCCACATTCTTTCCACATAGCCTGCATATACTTCGACATAAAGTTGCTGCCACGATCTGACACAACTTCTTTAGGGAAGCCAACCCTAGTAAATATGCCGAGTAACGCTTTTGCAACTGACTTGGCAGTTACAGTCTTTAATGGGATGGCCTCAGGATACCTGGTTGCATGGTCGACCAGCACCAGGATAAACCTATTGCCTGAGGATGTTTGCGGGTCAAGGGGACCAACGATGTCGATCCCTACCCTTTCAAATGGTACCCCCACAACTGGGAGCGGTACCAACGGAGCTTGGATTGTCGCGCCAACCTTACCAGACAACTGGCAGGAGGCACAACTCCTGCAGTGACTTTCTACTTGCACCCCCATCTTGGGCCAGTAGAAGTGCATAGATAACCTTTGCTTGGTCCTCTTCATTCCAAGGTGACCAGCAAGGGGAACTTCATGCGCCAACTGCAGGAGGAAGGGTCTAACAGAAAGGGGAACCACCAACCTCCTATGGTCTCCTTCTGTAGACTCTGTGGGCTCACTGTACAGGAGTCCACCTTCCCAATAAATCCGATGCTTCCCAGGAGGTTCACCCTCAAGCTGGGAGCAGGCCTGTCTCCTTAGGCCTTCCAGAGATGGGCACTCACGTTGGCCCTTACTGAAGTCGTCCCTATCAGGACCTCCTTCAACTAACAAGTCTTTTAGTTCAGGATGGTCGTTGGGGTCGAACACTTCAGGCATCGCCACCTCCTCGTCAGGCTCGGGCGATTGACCAACTCCCTCCACCGCAGTGGTAGGCGAGTTCGGGGGAATATTCTCTTTCCCCCGTCGGGACTTGTTGACTCCTTTCGCCTTGGGTTTCCCCTTCGGCTGGGGCGGCGTATTGGACTTGGCCAATGCTGCCCGTGCTTGAGACCGTGTGTAGGGTCTTTCGGCAGTGTCTCCTACGAGCCCTAGAGCTCTGAGATCATTGCCCAACAAGACCTTTCCCGGGACGTTTCTCTGAATGCTCACTGGAATCCTAACTGCTGTACCATTTAAAGTTAGATTAACAGGGATCACGGGAAACATACGGAGGGGGCCGTCAGCCAACTTAGTGGGCATCAGAGTAGCTCTGGCAACTTCCTCTGAGTCTACCAAGGTAGAATCCACTACAGTTCGACTGCACCCACTATCCCTAAGAGCTGGAGTATCCACTCCATTGATCAGCACACTGTCTTTAAAGTAGTGCTTGGTATTATCCGGAATCCTAGCATACGCCTCTGCGACTTTAGGCTCCCAGGAACCCAGGGACACTAAAACTACCTCAGCCTCTATTCCGCTGGGAAATGAGTCTGAGGAGAAGGATGCTCCTGTAATCTCTTCTTCCTCGTAGGAGGAGAAGGCCAGATTAGCGGAGTGGACCCCCAAAGGTCTAACCTTACAACGGGGATCCCCCTTCACATGGTCAGTTGCTCCACAAGAAAAACAAGCCCCATTGGGTCTGTTTACGTAGGGAGGCTTATTATAACCAGAGTTCTGTTTCGGAGGCGAACCTCCACTACCCTGTGAGTTCTCGGATGGCTTACCCTTATTTTTCTTTTTGTGGCCCTTATGGGAAGAAGATTTAGCAGATTCCCCACCCTCCACATCTTTGGACTTTTTCCCTTCCTCCTGCTTACCAGGATGAGTTTTGTCCTTATGGGACACTCGATGTGACACCCATAAATCTGCTGCAATGGCCAGCTTCTTAGGATCTATCTCCTTCGAATCGGCCAAATGCTGCTTAAGCTCCGGGGAAGAAGAAGCAAAAATGTGTTCCAGCATGACCAGATTGATCATGCCTTCGAAGGTAGAAACCTTATAACCTTCAACCCAGCCAGTCAAGTTTTTCAGGGACTCAGCTACATACGACACCCAAGTACCACCTTCCTTTTTCTTATACTCTCTAAACCTTTTCAAATATTGGGTCGGAGTCTTCCCAAACTTTAAAATGAGAGTCTGCTTCAACATTGCAAAATCAGCGCGCTCAGCCTTCGACATTTCCATAATGGCACTGCAACCAGAATGGGGCAGTCTGCTGAGTAACCATGCAATCTTATCCGCATTATCAACCTCTTGAACCTCGCATGCATACTCAAACGCATTTAACCAGTCCATAATGTCATTTCGGTCCTCATACACACTGAGCAGATCTTTTGGAAACCGTGGATGAGAGGAAGCCCCAGAACCATGTCCAGGACCCTTGGACCCATTTGCGAACTGAAGCTTGGCCAGTTCCAACTGGTGATCCCTGTCTTTTTGTTTTTCTGCCTGGTCGATTTTCAGTTTGGCTATGCTGAATTCAAGCTCCTGCTGCCTAAACCGCAGCTCTTGCTTCTTGAATTCAAGCATAGCCTCCCCATCAACACTGGCAGAGGAAACGTTAGACATTACATCCTCCCTGTCCTCGTGGTCGTGATGGATCAGTGCAGCGGCAGAACCGTCGGTTCTGCCAGTGAGAGCAGCCCCACCACCTTCTGCACTGTCCTCGGAAGTTATAGCGTCAAGCTGCGCTTCTTGCCACGCCACGATTCTCTGGATCATTTCCAATTTAGTGCCTTGAGAGGAAACCCCTCTCTCCGCACACATCTTCTTCAATGTTTCAGATTTCGAAGCATTTAAGGTTAATAAAGTATTCGTTTCCATACTGTCGATAGGACTATGGCCTTTTTAACGTTATATTCAATACTTTACTGCGTGTCCTGGTTGGAATAACCTGAAAACGCCTTAGCTCGTGCGCAACACTGGATACCTTCAGTCGTATCCCACCGCTGTACACCAATTTGTTAAGACGGATTTCTGAACTCTGTCCTGGTGGCGCAGAGGTTCAGAAGGCCAACCTAATTACTTGGAACAGGGTAACCTCTGGACAAGCCAGACCAATCAAGGTAGCGATCGCGGCGGTCAAGACTAGGTCTCAAGAGGGGTGAGGGTGACTGAAAGCCCGCAATGAGCACACAAAGCAAGAGCGCTTACAAACTACTCCAAACAGTTGTTTATATCAAAAATAGATACACATTTATTATAAGGCCTTGAAACTAATAACTACAGTAAAAGCAGCAATATACAACGATATTAAACCAACACATACACTATCCACCCAATATATATACAGAATACACAGTTTCACAGCATTAGCAGCACGAAATATGTTATCCACCTGCAGGGGAAGGAAAACAGGCAGTGCGAACCAATGCGAGTGATATGTCCGCCTTCTGAGGCCCCTAACTGGATGGTAGTCCAATCCCTACGAAGAGTGGAGCCTAGCGCTCAAAAGTACCTGCACACGCCGGTGCCAATGGGCAGAAGGTGAAGCTCTTCGGAGGACGTTGAACAGCTCTGTAGGGAGCTCTAATGAAGGAGAACACGGTCCGCGACTCTAGCGCAGCCTCCACTGTGAGGCAGAAGCCGGGCGCGAGCACGGACAAGGGGTGCTGTATTCACAGCGGGGAAAAGCAAAGGGCACTGCAGGAGGGCGACCAGATCCTAGCTAATCTACTCACCGGTCCCCGAAGCAAGCAGGCCCGAGCTTCTCCTCGATAGATGCAGCTTCTGGCAGGTTCTGAAGAGCAGGGAACGTCTCGTCGTCGTGCAGAGTAAAAAGACGTCCCGATCGAAGAAACAAGCACAGTTTTGTCGCCACCGCAGGGCAACGGAACGGCCGGGTGTATTCAAGCCAAACGAGCACCGCTCACCTCTAGCTTAGGACTGCTAAGCAAACGAAGCGTGTGAGCATGCCCCGGACTCAGAATACCACCCAACCTGTCGGCGATTACAGAGCAGGCCTCCTTAGTAAGCTGGTCAGTCAACTGGATGGCCCAGAGACACTTCCGAAGGCTTACAGCAGGAGTTGATGAAGGTGCCGGGAATAGCTGGTCCTGCTATTCCAATAGGTCGAAGCGCCAGTACAGGCCTTCTTGTTCGATCTTAGGTGGAAAGGGCTTCACCGGACGACAGCAATGAGGAGCAGAAGTTCTTCAGGGGGTCACCAGTGATTCCTCGGTCCAGCCTCGTGTTCGCAGGATACTTGGCTCCTGTATCCCTGGGTTCGTAAGAACTCAGGAGATCGACATGGTAGTGGTGTTTCCAGCTCCCTCTTATCCACGGTTCCCTTCGCGCCAAAACGGAGGGGAGCCAATGGGAGATCCGCTCATCAACACACATACCATACGTGGACCAATCACGGACCACAGTGGTCCCAGGCATTCACACCACCCTAGACTCTCTGGCACCCAGGATGTGTATTGGGACCAGACAGCCCAGCCCACATCCTGGGGGCACTCAAACGACATGTAGAAGCCCGCGAAAGCAACCGTGTTTCGCGGGAAACTACATGCCCAAATAAGGAAGGCCCCGGGTCGCCTGACCCGGGGGAAGGTAAAGGGAGCAAGACGGACAGTGGACTAGACAAAGGAGCCTCGTGGTCCGGCCATTTTGTGTAGCCGGGCCACCCTTTTGTGTTCGCGGCAAAAACGTGCTCAGAACGGCAAAAGGAGCTCAAAATAAACCAAATGATCGCTGCCACCAGCCCAGTCCCTGAATGACTTGCACCGATCCAAAAACCATCCTATAAGAGTGTCTAGGGTCTGTAGAAGGCTAGAGACCCAAGAGAGCTGTAACTTAGCTTACAGTGCCCTCTTGTGTCGTGTTGCACTAAAATGGCGACACGATAAAAGAAACTACGGGGAACAGCGTTCCCCGGTACTGACTGTCTTAAGGGCATGTCAGTTTCCCCGTAAGAAAGGAGCGAAAGCCCAGAGGAGTACAGCAGAAGGCTGCACTTCTCTGGCAAAGTCAAGAAAACAGGTTGAAAACAATAGCAAAAAGTTTAGGGGTTGCCACATGGAAGGAAAGTTCCCTACCATAACGAAATCTTTCCTAACACCGCCACAAGACCATCTTTCCCGAACTCCACTGCAAGATAAGAAAGGAATGGGACAAGAGTGAACATCGGGGTGGCCAGCAGCCGAGCGATGAGGACATGAGCTTGCATCGCTCCCGGGCCGCCAGCCAGATCCTGAAACAATCCTGTTTTTCCTGCAAGACTAAAAGTACCCAAAGTGCCTACTCGATGTGGGAACTTCTGCTGCACGTCCCTACCTGCTCCTGGTGAAAATCGGTGTCAGAAGACCCACTTAGCGAGATTTTCAAGAAAGCAAGCGTGCGCGCCACAGAGCACACAAAATGGCCGCTGCAGACCGCGGATGAACGGAGGACGCCGTGCGCCACCACCAAACCCTGCCCGAGTACCGGCGGCTGCGAGTGGAGTGTGGGGTATTGTGTTGAGCTATACGGCGGGCAAAGGACCCCAAAATAGAACCGAACCACCCCCAGTGCCGCTCCCGGACTGCGGGGAGCGGGACCCCGCTGGGTGCCTCCCCGCATCCCGCCGGTGAAACCCTCGGAGCCGTTCCCTCCAACGGCAGATCGAAGGGCGGAAGGGATACACCCTTGGAAGCGGCGCCGGCGGCTGTCGTTCACAGGCAGTTAGATCCGCACTAACGCAACGACGTACGCGCCCGTATACTACTTCTGCCTGCTGGCGCCGTCGGGACGCCCGGAGCCGCCGGGGCTCCTCGAGCGCTCTGCTTAGCATTGAGCGCCTACCAGACTCCTGTGGTGGCCCCCGCTCGCTGTCGGACAGCTACTACCTCAATCTTGCGGTAAGGAGAAGGGGGGGCGGAAGAGCAGGCAACACACTTACGTGCTCCCCCCTCGCCGCCGGTGGGCCCACTACAGGGACTCTTCCAGTTGCCTCATCATAGTGAAACGGATATGTATATTGAGGCGCACAGATATCTTTCATCCTCAACGAGGGCGAATGCGGGCTGACTTCAACGGACCCCGAGTAACCTGCATCTTCATCCCCCCTACTGCCCAAGAGAAATCGGTGTTGTGGCCCCAATAGAAGCACACTTGCTGGACTTACCACCACCTTCTCACCGAGCATAACGGAAGCGACCAAATTTCGACGAAATAAGTAACACTGGGCAAGGCAATCAGAACATAGTAGTGCACGGTGACACTGTCTTACGACGCACCTGCCTGTGTGGGAACGCCAACACAGTTACGCCAAAGACGTGCTGGAGGGTGCGGTGTGGAACGTTGTGTAATCCCAAGGTGTCACCAAACCCGGCTTCTGGCGTGTTGCTACAGTGCACAGAGACGACACGATACACCCGCCTTCACGCAGGAAAACAAAGAGGACCAGGAAACAAAACACTACCCATATTGTGCCGGTAAAGACCTGTGAACACTCCAAAGGACAAGACACAAGCCCCCTGAAAGCTAAAACAAGCTACACCTCAAACCTAACACAGTATCCGGCAGATTACACCCAGACCAGGGAAAAAAGTTCTATAGCGGAACAGTCGCTCCCAGAACGGTCGCAACCCGCATCGGATAAATAGGCGGAATCCGCAACAAACTGCCCACCGATTAACGTTACAGACCATGCCAGCTGCTATGGGGAAGGATAAAACAAGAAAATTGACAAGTCAAAGCAAAATGGACCAATTCGCCACGGCGAGCACACAATTGGATCACGAACAATCAGACACCATGTTAGAAACAGAGCATAACATATCCCTGAAGGATATCATGGCTGCAATAACAAACTCCAGAACCTCCATGGAACAAAAGATGGATAGCATCAGCACAGACGTTTCGCTCCTCCGCCATGATCTTCAGAAACTGTCCTCCCGCACAGGGGAAGCGGAACAACGGATCTCTGGGACTGCGGATGGGCTGCGCACTATGGAACAAAGGATGGCTGGGGTAGTGGCACGACTGAAAACACTGGAGGAGAAAGCAGAGGAGAGTGAAGGCCGATCAAGATGAAATAACGTTCGCATCCTGGGCGTACCGGAAAAAACAGAAGGCCCTTCCATGGAACTGTTCCTTGAACAATGGATAACTGATATGTTTGAGCCCCAGACATTCTCGAAATTCTTTTCAATCGAACGCGCGCACCGTGTGCCCACTGGAAGACGGATACCTGGAGCACCTCCACGCACCATAGTTGCAAAACTGTTGAATTATAGAGATAGAGATGCGTTACTCCAGACGGCACGGGCCAAAGGCACACTGACCTTCAATGGATCCAAAGTGACATTCTTCCCTGACTACACAAGGGAGGTTCAGAGAGCCAGGGAGTCTTTTGATCAGCTCAAAAGACAACTCCAGACCCTACACGTGAAATACGGCTTGCTCAAGATCTATCACGGCGGGACAACGGTACACTTCACTGACCCAAAAGAAGCGTGGAACTGGGCAGAGAAACACATTGAAGGCGACTGGAGACTTGCAAGCAACAGAAGCAGAAACAGGAACCGGCCTGAGCCACTAGACAGAAGGCGCCCAGCTCCACAACCTCCGATGCAGGAACCACCACAACAAGAGGAAATGGGCTGAAACAGTGACACTAACAAGAAATACAACTCCGTCGTGGCCCATTTAATGGGCTATCATGCCACACCGATATAAGTACGGCATGCGGCCCGCGAGGCACGGGAGTACTCATTGTATCGGCCAAAGCCACGCCCTCAACTCAAGACTTGAGACTCGAAACACCAGACTTGCTAAAGAACAGTAAGTCGAGAGGAAGGTGTAAACAGTTCACACTAAGTTAATCTGGCGATATAGTTGTTTGGCGCCAGTAGAGTTAGGGCGACAGATACTTCATGTTGGGGAGGAGTATATTACTTTGTTTTATGTTAGTTATGTTCCAGGAAACCACACCATCTATAATGTTAAGAAGCACACCATCCCTAGCACACCAATTGTCACTCCACTCTTGCCAGCAGTCCACACAACACAAATGGAAACACATGTCCTGACAGGAAACCAGCCTGCTCTTAGCCATGGCAGATAATATTATAGTATGAAACACCACAATACTATTGAGGGCCCGACGCACACAGTTGTCATCCATACATGTGTCAAATGGCAGGAGTCACTAACGTGAACAAAAACAGGACAATCCGAGTGATGACATGGAATGTAAATGGGCTCGGCAATTGTATTAAAAGACGTCTAGTACTGCAAACACTGAATAGACACTCCCCGGATGTGGCATTCCTGACGGAGACACATCTAGCCGGTACCAATTGCTCATTCTTTAGACGCACCAACTACAGACTAGCATTCCACGCCGGTTTTACCATGGGGTCACGAGGGGTACTGATCCTAGTACACAAAAGACTCCCCTTTGTGCCCGAATCCATTACACAAGACACGGGAGGGAGGTTTGTGCTCACGACAGGTACAATTGGGGAACGTTCTGTGACTATGCTGGCGGTGTATGCACCTCCTAACCTACTAACCCCCCTGACTAATGACATTACGCCTCTAATTATGAATAATCTTGCAGACCTTAAGTTGATTGGGGGAGACTTTAATGAGGTAATGAACGTGGACCTTGATAGAACGCATAGAAGATCCAGAAACCCGAACACACGTACAAAACTTGCCACATTCACTAGCGCATTGGGGCTGCAAGACGTATGGAGAATGCTGCACCCTGTCACAAGGGAATACTCATACCATTCTGGTGCACACGCCTCGCTGTCTAGGCTGGACTATTTTCTGCTGCCACTAAATAACATGCACGAAGCACGTGAGGCACCATTTCTCCCCAGAGGTATATCGGATCATTCCCCACTTATAATAACACTTAACACCAGCAGGTCGATCCCCCCACCCAGCTGGCGATTGAACAGCTGCTACCTAGGCTTCCCAGAGCTAGTTGAACACGTCCAAAAGACCACTGAAGAATATTTTGAGATGAATACTGACTCAGTGGATAACCCGGTAACGTTATGGGAGGCATTCAAGACAGTGCTCAGAGGGGAAATAATAGCCTGGACCACAGCCCATAAGAAAAAACAACTAGAAGCAATACGCCATGCCGAAGCGGAAGTGCAAAAAGCAGAGGCCGATCACCTAACCCATGAAAATTTGGAAACACATCGCGCACTACAACTAGCGCAGACACAACTTCAACACATAGCCCTAGACAATGCAAAGCAGGAACATACTGCGATTCGCGCAAAGATATACGAAACAGGGGACAAAGTCGGGAAAATGCTGGAATGGCTGGAACGTAGAGACCTGGGTTTCAGCCAGGTCAGGCAACTGACAACAGAAGAATCAGAACTATTAGTGACAGACGTAGACATAGTGGAGGGTTTTGCAAAATACTACACTGAGTTATACAAAGCACCAACCTCACCACCCGTAATGGACATCCTGGAGGAGATCACTCTCCCCACCCTAAACTCAGAGCAGTCCACTCTACTAGAACAGGTAATCACAGAGGAAGAGCTAACCCAAGCCATGTCAGAACTCCAATCGGGCAAGACCCCAGGCCCGAACGGCTTCCCCATTGAAACATGGAAAAAAATAGGCGCAAATGTAATCTCCCCACACTTACTTCGTTTACTACAACACTCACACTCACAGGGCTGTCTCCCTCCTGATTTAAGGAAAGCCACAATTATAGTCCTGCCCAAAGCAGATAAGCCACCCGATAAATGTAGCTCCTACAAGCCTATCACTCTCATAAACTGCAAGGCCAAAATATTGGCAAAGGCACTAGCCAACCGCCTGCAACAAGTCATACACACACTAATACATCCAGACCAGTGTGGATTCATGCCACAGAGATCCACTAGACAAACCATACATAGGCAACACACAGCACTGGAGAAGCTACCTGAGATACAGGACCCCCCTGGCTTTACTTGCCATAGACTTCGAGAAGGCGTTCGACTCTATCTACTGGGAGGCAATATGGGCTATCATGCAACGCACGGGCATAGGACCGTACTTCATGAGTTGGGTCAAACTGCTATAAAACCGCCCCGAAGCAGTCACAAAGGTAAACGGGCACGTCTCCAATCCCTTTCAACTAGGCAAGGGCACGAGACAGGGTTGCCCCCTGTCCTTCCTAATCTTTGCAATAGCAATTGAGCCATTAGCAATTCTATTAAGATCTACACAAACATGGAGCGGCTTCAGATGGTCAGACGACTGGGAGGACAGGGTATCCCTATATGCAGATGATTTGCTAGTATACCTGAAAGACCCATGCAAATACTGCCCCATAGTGACGCGATTACTAATAAAATACGGTGCGTTTAGCGGCCTTCGGTCAACTGGACTAAATCCATACTATTCCCACTGAAGCAAATAGATAGCGCGGTGCCAGACGAGTGTCCATACTGTGTGGAAAAGGAGCAATTCAGATACCTAGGCATCCAAATTACGAATAACCTAACAGACTATGTGCCCAAAAACCTGTACCCAATAATGACGAGATTCAAGGGAGACTTCCGTCACTGGATGTCCCTACCACTAACACTACTAGGCAGAGCCGCACTCTTTAAGATGATGGCGCTCCCCTGTTTCCTCTACATACTTCAAAACGTGCCACTACCTATAGCGCCCAACGAATTCCATAAAATAGATCAGACGCTCAGAAAACTGCTATGGATTGGAGGTCACCCTCGCTTAGCATTAACCACACTACAAAGATCTGTATGGGAAGGCGGAATTGGACTGCCCCGATTGCAAACCTACTACTGGGCTAGTCAGATGGCAATAGTGAACGACAGACTCCATGCAGACACAACATTACCGCACAACAGAGAACAAGATCCCAACCGATATGAAAGATCCGTATTAAGATGCCTCTACCGGAAAAAAGACCGATCTGCTGCCCCTTCCATGCTGTCACACATATCCCTAACATGGACAGATACCCACAAATACTTAGGCTGGGACAAAAGGTTGACCCCAGCTCAACCGTTGTAGAATAACAAACTACTCCCGGAAGTGAATAAACTTCCAAAATGGCACTCTTGGACCCAATTGGGCATCACTAAAATTGGCGACGAAGTGAAAGGGAACGAAATAATACCATTTGCAGACCTAATCACTACCTTCGCTCTGCCGATAAATGAGCAGTATCACTACACACAACTCAAGCATGCACTACAGGCCCATCTCCCTGAGATGATTGACATGCCTGATTATACCCCTTTAGAACGCAACCTATTTCCGGATATGATTAAAAACAAAGTCACATCCATCATGTACAGTGCCATAACATCCTTTGCCACCGGGGAGCTGTTGAGCCTGAAAGCCAAGTGGGAGGGGGACGTGGGTGACATACTCCCAGAGGAATGGGTGACTGCCCTGATTTTCCCCAGAGAAACGGCGATCTCCTCCAGGCTAAGATTGATCCAACTTAAAGTACTGCATAGAATATATTACCCGAGTGTAGCACTATTCAAATGGGGTAGGATCACCTCTTCAGCCTGTCTGAGATGCAAACGAGAAGAGGGCTCATACTATCACATACTATGGGACTGTACCATAATCCAACAATACTGGCAGCAGTGCTGCGATGATCTCTCAAGGGTACTGGGTAGAACGATCCATAGAAATGCAAAACTGTTACTGCTGGGGATAGAAGATGAGGTCGAACTGTCACGCTACGAAAAACTGCTCTTATTCACAACCACTGCGTTAATCAAGAGAAATATAGCGCAACTCTGGGGCTCTGAAACGGCACCAAGCTATGAGCAATGGACCACGGATGTGAACATTTGTATTGCAATGGGGAATAGAGTCTACACAGCCAGGGGCTGTCCTGAGAAAGGCCCAAAAATTTGGCAAAAGTGGGAGGACGCACACTGAGAGGTAGCCCCCGTCAGGAATTGGGCTAACATCCAAGGACATGCACAGAGATCGAAAATCACATACTACTGACATAAGAAATGCAATTGGCAGTGCTAAGAAGCTTCATTGTAATGGGTACGTGGAATGCACTTGTTGGTGGGTGGGAAAGGGACATAACCTTTACCTCACTGCGCGAGATGTATGTTTTCTTTATGTGTAAAAAACAATAAAAAATGTTGTATAAAAAAAAAAGAGTGAACATCGGACATATTGAACTCTATGAACTCTATACTTACTGGTCTTCGCCAGGAACCTCAGAGTCAACTCTCGTCCGGAACTTCCCAACGCCTTTTAACCAGTGAAGCAACTGGTATCAATGTGCCCCTGCAATCCGCGCAGGATGGAGAGCTCATCTTTCAAGAATATAAGGTGAGAGTACTGGAAGGGGATTTCGGAGGTGATTAGTGGGGAGAGCAGGGAGGTGCCATCACTAGAATGGCGCCCGGGTGGCTAAATTCCTCTCTCCACTTGCAGGACAATCCTTCTACGGGTCAAGCAGATGAGATTAGGAGGGCCAGTCCAGTCTGTCATCTCTGCACTACGCATCATGTTGGTGGAGGCCGCAGTAGTCCGGGTCCGACCGACGCCCCTGTGGGAGCCAGGTGAGCGTAACAGAACGCAAAGACTATCTACAAACACCCACCCGGGTGCCATGGAAACCTCAGAAACCGACCAACTAGCCCAATTGTTAGGGGAACCTAGGGCTGAAGTGCACTCCGCGCGCCAGGAAACTAATGCCCTCAGGAGGGAACTGATCATGTCAAAGGAGCGCACTGATGATCATGCTAGAAAACTGCTGCAAAACCAAGCTGGGCAAACACCGCTACCTGGACTCGGGGGGAATCCAACTCTTGTTTCATCGAGCAATCCTGTGCAAGTGGTCCTACCAGAGAGCATTCCTTTAGCTGCACCCGAACGTTTTGCTGGGGACCCGAAAAGGTTTGCCGTGTTCATGAACCAATGCCGCTTGCACTTTTTATGCAGACCTGGAGCTTTCCCAAATGATCAAGCTAAAGTAGCCTTTCTACTATCATACCTTAGTGGTAGCACAGCGGATTGGTCAATTCCACTAGTCAACCAGGATGACCCTTTTCTTCGGGATTTTCAGGGATTTCAATTGAGCATGGAAAAACTATTCGCCAGACATTCACAAGGACAGGCCCTGGATAACAAACTTCTATCCCTACGACAAGGTAATCAGGATCTGCTAACCTATATCGCAACCTTCAATATGTTAGTAGTGGAAACCGGGTGGCCAGAAGAAAAACGAGTCACATTATTTCATCGTGGACTTCGGGGTGAACTCAAAGATGTTTTGGTCCATGATTGCGCAGAATATATAGACTTAGTGGTCCAGTTAGACCACCGACTTCAGAATAGAAAGGCTGATCAAGCTAAATTCGAGAATCGGGTATTGGTTAAACCTAATGCTAACCCCAAAGGAACAGATGCATCAGAACCTATGCAGATCGGGGGGGGTTAAGGGACCTCTAACTCAAAAGGAAAGAGAAAGGAGACGGCAGATGCAATTGTGTCTGTACTGTGGGGCCTCAGGACATTTTCTACGGGATTGCCCTATAAAACCATCCAAGAAAGTAGTTGGAGTTGCTGTTAAAAATCAAACTGAGCCTGACTCGGGAAACGACCACGCCGACAAGCGTAGAGGTCCGCTTCCCGAGCTTGAAGAAGGACACTCAGACCTCGCACCTAATCATACTAATGGTCCTTATTGATCCAAGGCAGCTATCACGTATACACACAGTAAGGGCATACATCGATAGCGGGGCCGTAGGAAACTATATGGACCACAAATTGGCTTCTAGGATGAATCTACCTCTCTGCAAAAAGGCCACTTCGGATGTCATCACCACAGTCGACGGAATTGAAATTGCTTCTGGGCCTGTAACTCATTCCACTACAGAGATGACATTGCTGGGTCAAGATGGGCATCGAGAGACTTGATTTAATCAAAGCCCGGCAGTTCCAAATAATACTGGGGATACCTTGGTTGGAAACACATAATCCTTGTATTGATTGGCGAGAGAAGAGAATAACCTTCCCGGATTGTGCGCACACCTGTTACCCGGAAAAAACCTTGAACAAAGGCCTGGCCACAGTCACTAATCCAGTCGTGCAGTTACCTCAGGAATACCTAGCATTCCAGGACGTTTTCCAAAAAGAACAGGCAAACACTTTACCGCCTCACAGATCATACGATTGTCAAATCGACCTCATATCCGGTGCGCAACCTCCATGCAGTAGGATCTACACCCTTACGGAACCTGAAAACCTACACCTACGACAATACTTGGATCAATACCTCGCTAACGGCTTCATTCGTCCATCCAAGTCCCCTGCATCCTCAGCTTTATTCTTCGTACCTAAAAAAGAAGGTGATGTAACGCTCACCTGGTTCCCACGGAGGCGCGGCGTCGAAGGCGCAGAACTCTGAAGATGGACAGGAAGGGCCCCTCTATTCTGGCTTCCCTGGCTCGTTGGATACCCTCCTGTGCGTGAAAAGGGAGTATTACCAACTGTGGAACAATGCTCAAGCCTCCCACTCCCTTCCAACCCTCTGCGATACCTCCTCCACGATTCCCCGTGAAGCCTCACCTTAGGGTTTGGAAGGATGAGCTCTCCATCCTGCTCTGATGCAGGGGCGCGTTGAAACCCAGTTACTTCACTGGATTGAGGATTGATGGGAGTTCAGGTAAGCTTGACTGTTCAGGTAAGGCGCTGTAAAAGTTCTGTTCAAAAGTTCGTTGTCTAATTGCAGCAAGCGCTAATGCTTATGTCTTTTTCCCTGTCATGATCTCTGCTTCCAAAAGGTCAGGGTTTTCCCAACTCCCTTGGAAGCAGATCCATAACCCAGGTTCCGAGTGCCAACCAGTCCCAATTGGGACCTTTTGGACGCCAGTGGCACCAGGCTCATTAATATGCCCAGTCCCAGCGCTGGAAGCACCGGGCTCATAATGCTTGGGTGGACTTACCTGCAGCAGACCATGCTGCTTACTTGCCTGCCAGTTGAGCCTCTTATCCTCTTCTGTTTGGAACTACTTTTCCTGTTGGGTGGGGCAGGAGCCACTCCCTAGATTCAGAACACTGGAACTCTTCTGGAAAGCAGGAACTCTTTTCTTACCTAGGCGTGGCTGTGGAAGGAGACATCTAAGCACTACAGGAGGCTATTTAAACCACACTCGATGGATGAATCTTGCTTTGCGTTATTCTGCATCCTCTGCAGCAGAACGCTCATCGTGTCTTCTGCATCTGATCCTGGGCCTAAGGAAAAAGGCTTACCATCCTGAATCCAGTCTTCAGCAACACCTATAAAGACAAGAAAGAACAGGTTAGCATTACGGTCTTCAGTGACAGCTCTTCACTTACCTGGTCCATCGGCTGTCACCAACGCCTCGCGCTGCATTCCGGCATCTGAAAGACAAAGGCTTACCTACCCTTCGTGCGCTCCGGAGGTCTTCACACTGCATTCCGGCATCTGAAAGACAAAAGCTTACCAACTCTTCGCACGCTCCGGAGGCCTTCGGCGCTGCATCCCGCATCTGAAAGACAAAACAAGGTGCGTTTAAAGACATTGGGGAACTTAATACTCACGTGCCATTACTCCTTTCCACATCTAACCCAGTGGGTATTCCGGCACCCTGCAGCCGCTCCGAACTTGTACCTGCAAAATAAAAAGACAGTTAGAGCGCATCGTGAAGCAGGCAACAAGCGCTTACTTACGTGCTTCCAGGCGCTTCTATTCATCACACGGGCTCCATCTTCAACTCACTTCAGCCCGTCATCCGCCATCGCCGGAACCCTGCAAAACAAGAAACATCATTACTAAAGACTTTAAAGACATTAGAATTACTCGAAACTTACCATTCGTGCAGTAAACGACGGACAGCAGTCCTCTGAAGTCAAGAGGCCTGCTCCCCTTATCCAGTGAAGAAACTGGTTACAGCACCCTGCCCCGAGGCAGATGGAGAGCACGGAGTTCACTTACCTAAGGTGAGAGCGTTAACCTTTGGGGTTCTACAGGAGAAGAGAAAGGGAAGAAGAGAGAGACATTCAATAACCCAGTTCCTTAATCCCATATTTTCTATCTGCAGACATCTTACCCTTCGAGTCAGACATACAGTGCACAGAGGTCCAGCCCAAAGAGCCAGCCGTGTGTTACACATCACCTTTGAAGATACGGTATACGCCCAGTCAAGACCGGCGCCTCTACGGGAATCAGGTGAGCGTTACAGAACGCAAAGCCTACCACAAAACTCCCGTCCAGGCGCTATGGAAACCTCGGATACCGACCAGCTAGCCCAGTTACTTGGGGAACTAAGGGCAGAAGTGCATGCAGCCCGTCAGGAGACGAACGCTCTAAGAAGGGAACTGATTATTTCCAAGGAGCGAACAGATGATCTCGCTAGACAATTGCTACAGTCACAAGCCGGACAGACCCCGTTACCCGCATCTGGGGGAAATCTTCCTTCTACATCCTCTATGAATCCAGTGCAGATCAACCTACCTGGGAATGTACCTCTGGCTCCGCCCGAACGATTTTCTGGTGACCCAAAGAGGTTTGCAGTATTTATCAATCAGTGCCGGTTGCATTTCTTATGCCGGCCAGCAGCCTTTCCAACTGATCAAGCTAAAGTAGCTTTCGTGCTTTCGTACCTTAGTGGCAATGCGGCAGACTGGTCGATCCCTCTAGTAAATCAAGATGATCCGGTCCTCCATGATTTTCAAGCTTTTCAGCTCAGTATGGAAAAACTGTTCGCAAGACATTCACAGGGGCAGGCCTTGGACAATGAGCTTCTTTCGTTGCGACAAGGTAATCAAGACCTTTTGGCTTATATTGCGTCTTTCAACAGACTGATAGTGGAAACTCAATGGCCTGAGGACAAAAGGATTATGCTGTTTTATAGAGGTCTACGTGGAGAGCTCAAAGATGTGTTAGCCCAAGTAGTGAATCCCCCACAAGATTGTTCGGACTATAAAGACTTAGACGTTCAAATAGATCACAGACTGCAGAACAGGAAGGCCGATCGTTCCAAGTTTGATGCTCGAGTATTTTCCAAACCGCCAACTCCTTCCAAAGGAGTAGACTCCGGGGAACCCATGCAAATAGGGGGTCTAAAAGGTCCTCTAACACAAAAGGAGCGGGAAAGGAGAAAACAGTTGCAATTATGCCTCTATTGTGGAAACTCAGGGCACTTTCTTCCAGACTGTCCGGTGAAACCTGCCAAGAAGGTAGTAGGAGCTGCAGTTACCAAAGTGACAAACTCTGAGCAGGGAAACGACCTCGCCCGACAAGAATAGAGGTCCTCTTGCCGAGCGTGAAAACCAGTTCCGTGACCTCGCATTTCGTGATACCTATGGTCCTCATTAGCCCTGATAATCCGGATCGATTACATGCAATTGAAGCTTACGTCGACAGCGGTGCCATCGGCAATTATGTGGATCATGAAATGGTTTTGAGGATAAATCTAATTCTTTGTCCCAAGGCTGTAAAGGACGTCATTACTACGGTGGATGGTACGGAGATAGCCTCCGGGCCAGTAACGCATACCACTCAAGAGGTGACGCTAGTAAGTCAAGATGGACACCATGATAAGATCGTGTTCGATGTGATCAAGGCCCCTCAGTTTCAGATTATTCTAGGAATACCTTGGTTAGAGAAACACAATCCTCTGATCGATTGGCGAGCAAGAACGGTCCAGTTTCCAGAATGTGTCTCTACTTGTCACCCTCCACCTGGTGTTGCACTGGCAGCAATTTCTTCAGAGACTCCCCAGTTACCTCCCGAATACCTAGAATATCAAGATGTTTTCCGGAAGGATCAGGCTAACTCTCTACCTCCTCATAGGTCTTATGACTGCCAGATAGACCTGATACCTGGATCTACTCCTCCTTGTAGTAGAATGTATGCCCTCACCGAGCCTGAGAACCTTCACCTTCGACAATACCTGGATCAATACCTGGCAAATGGGTTTATTCGTCCTTCCAAGTCCCCTGCTTCTTCAGCTTTGTTCTTCGTTCCAAAAAAGGAAGGAGACCTTAGAACTTGTATAGATTATCGCTCCCTGAACCAGATCACCGTTAAGAATAGATATCCGTTACCTTTGATCCCTGAACTCCTGGACCAAGTCAGAAAAGCATTCATATATACAAAGCTGGATCTTAGAGGAGCTTACCACTTGGTACGAGTAAAAGAGGGCGATGAATGGAAGACGGCCTTCCGCACCAAGTATGGGCTATTTGAATATCAGGTCATGCCCTTCGGACTTTGCAATGCCCCGGCCGCCTTTCAATATTTTATGAACGATGTCCTCAGAGAGCTCATAGATGTGTGTGTTGTTGTTTACATTGACGACATCCTCGTTTATTCTTCATCGGAATCTGAACATCGGAAACACGTGAAAATGGTCCTCGAAAGATTGCGTCAACACAAACTTTTCGCTAAGTTGGAAAAATGTGTTTTCAACGTGACTGAAGTTGAATTCTTGGGATTCATATTATCACCTGGCGGAGTGCGTATGGATTCAAAGAAGGTCGATGCAGTTCTCAAATGGCCATCACCATCCTCCGTAAAAGGTGTGCAAAGCATGTTAGGCTTCGCTAACTTTTACCGCAGGTTTATCCCCGAATTCTCTCGAATAGTCCAGCCCATCACTGCCTTGTTAAAGAAAAACAAACGTTTTGAATGGTCTACCGAGGCGGAACAAGCTTTCCAGGATTTGAAGACTAAATTTATCTGTGCACCAATCTTAAAACACACTCGCCCCGAACTCCCCAACATCGTGGAAACTGATGCTTCAAGCCTTGCCATGGGGGCAGTTCTATCACAAAAGGACCCGGTAACCAATCAGTTGCATCCCGTGGCATTTTGGTCCCGCAAATTCTCGCCTCCTGAAATCAATTACACGATTACTGACAAGGAACTTCTGGCTATCAAGTCTGCCTTTAAGGCTTGGCGGCATTATCTGCTGGGGGCCCGACACACCGTTACTGTGATTACGGATCACCGAAACCTGCAATATTTGAAAACCGCAAAAGCCCAATCCTCTAGACAACTCCGTTGGGCATTATTCTTTGCCGAGTTTGACTTCATAATTACCTATCGACCTGGTACAAAGAACGGTAAAGCTGATGCCCTTTCTCGGATGGGAGTGGAAGAACACTTGATCAACCCTAAACCTGTACCAATCATTCCCGAACAAAGAATTCTGGGTGTAATTGCCACAGAATCCATAGAGGAAGTTAAGGATAAAGCCAGGCAACTTGTAACTCCAGCAGACATACAGAATTGGCATCTGCAGGGAAAGGACTTTGCAGTAAAGGACAACTTATTGTATTTCCAAGAACGATTATACCTACCCAGCACAGATTTACAGAAAAAAGTAATCTCTTGTTATCACGATTCTTTAATGGAAGGACATCCCGGTATGGCCAAGACCTCAGAAAAGATCAAGCGCTACTTCTGGTGGCCGTCTTGGAAAAAAGATATCAGAGACTTTATAATGTCCTGTGGAGTATGCGCCCAAAACAAGAGTCAAAAGGAAAGACCAGCAGGCCTCTTACGCCCTATTGACATCCCACCTCGCCCTTGGCATACGCTTTCTATGGACTTCATCACCGATCTACCTCCATGCTCCGGATACAATACGATTCTAGTAATCGTGGACTTATTCTCCAAGATGGCGCATTTCATTCCGCTCAAAGGCTTGCAAACAGCAGCAACTCTGGCCCGAGAATTTCTCGAAAACATCGTCCGACTGCACGGTTTTCCTTCGGTTCTAATTTCGGATCGAGGTAGTCAATTTATTTCTCATTTTTGGCGAAGTTGCTGTCGGTCGGCTCAAATTGATGTGAGACTATCGACCAGTCACCACCCTCAGACCGACGGACAAACCGAGAGGACCAATCAAACTCTGGAACAGTATTTACGCTGCATGCTGCAACAAACTGAAAAAACTTGGAAAGACATCCTTTGGATAGCCGAATATGCCTACAATAACTCTGTCCATTCGGGAACTGGGAAAACCCCGTTTTTTCTTTTGTACGGCAGTCACCCTCGAACCTCGGAGTTGGATCCCCTCCAAGATCTTGAAACACCAGCAGTAGACTACCTGCATTCTACAATCACCCAAGCCTTTAAGGAAGCTGTTTCTCACCTTCAAAGGGCTAAAGAACAATACAAGAAAGGAGCAGATCAACATCGGAAGGAAGCCCCTCAATATCAAGTAGGGGATCAAGTCTGGTTATCCACCAAATATCTACCTCTAAAAGGGCCACGCACATTCAACCCAAGATACCTTGGTCCCTATTCCATCACTACCATAGTAAACCCAGTAGCGGTCAAGTTGGACTTGCCCCCGCACATGAAGATACATCCGGTCTTCCACGTCTCCCTATTAAAACCCGTGCAACCTCAAACCCGACTAACTAAATCTCCAAAACCTATCCTAGTTGATGGAGAACTCGAGTTTGAAGTCAAAAGCATTCTGGACTCCAAGATCTCCAAATCTAAACTATTTTACCTAATTGACTGTAAAGGCTACGGCCCCCAAGAGAGATCCTGGGAACCTGCTGAATATGTCCACGCTCCTTGCCTAATCAAAAGATTTCACCGAACATTTCCTGACAAGCCAAAACCCCCGGAGAAGCCCGGTTTGGGAGGGGCCTTGAGGGGGGGTACTGTCATGATCTCTGCTTCCAAAAGGTCAGGGTTTTCCCAACTCCCTTGGAAGCAGATTCATAACCCAGGTTCCGAGTGCCAACCAGTCCCAATTGGGACCTTTTGGACCCAGTCCTGGCGCCAGTGGCACCAGGCTCATAAATATGCCCAGTCCCAGCGCTGGAAGCGCCGGGCTCATAATGCTTGGGTGGACTTACCTGCAGCAGACCATCCTGCTTACTTGCCTCTTGCCTACTAGCCAGTTGAGCCTCTGATCCTCTTCTGTTTGGAACTACTTTTCCTCTTGGGTGGGGCAGGAGCCACTCCCTAGATTCAGAACACTGGAACTCTTCTGGAAAGCAGGAACTCTTTTCTTACCTAGGCGTTGCTGTGGAAGGAGACACCTAAGCACTACAGGAGGCTATTTAAACCACACCCGATGGATGAATCTTGCTTTGCGTTATTCTGCATCCTCTGCAGCAGAACGCTCATCGTGTCTTCTGCATCTGATCCTGGGCCTAAGGAAAAAGGCTTACCATCCTGAATCCAGTCTTCAGCAACACCTATAAAGACAAGAAAAAACAGGTTAGCATTACGGTTTCAGTGACAGCTCTTCACTTACCTGGTCCATCGGCTGTCACCAACGCCTCGCGCTGCATTCCGGCATCTGAAAGACAAAGGCTTACCTACTCTTCGTGCGCTCCAGAGGTCTTCACACTGCATTCCGGCATCTGAAAGACAAAAGCTTACCAACTCTTCGCACGCTCCGGAGGCCTTCGGCGCTGCATCCCGCATCTGAAAGACAAAACAAGGTGCGTTTAAAGACATTGGGGAACTTTAATACTCACGTGCCATTACTCCTTTCCACATCTAACCCAGTGGGTATTCCGGCACCCTGCAGCCGCTCCGAACTTGTACCTGCAAAATAAAAAGACAGTTAGAGCGCATCGTAAAGCAGGCAACAAGCGCTTACTTACGTGCTTCCAGGCGCTTCTATTCATCACACGGGCTCCATCTTCAACTCACTTCAGCCCGTCATCCGCCATCGCCGGAACCCTGCAAAACAAGAAACATCATTACTAAAGACTTTAAAGACATTAGAATTACTCGAAACTTACCGTTCGTGCAGTAAACGACGGACAGCAGTCCTCTGAAGTCAAGAGGCCTGCTCCCCTTATCCAGTGAAGAAACTGGTTACAGCACCCTGCCCCGTGGCAGATGGAGAGCACGGCGTTCACTTACCTAAGGTGAGAGCGTTAACCTTTGGGGTTCTACAGGAGAAGAGAAAGGGAAGAAGAGAGAGACATTCAATAACCCAGTTCCTTAATCCCATATTTTCTATCTGCAGACATCTTACCCTTCGAGTCAGACATACAGTACACAGAGGTCCAGCCCAAAGAGCCAGCCGTGTGTTACACATCACCTTTGAAGATACGGTATACGCCCAGTCAAGACCGGCGCCTCTACGGGAATCAGGTGAGCGTTACATTCCCCTGGCGCCGACCCGAAGTGAAACAGTTCTGGATGAGCGCTTAGGTAATGTCTTTGCATTCGCTCATTCAATGTCTTTGTCTTTTTTCCCCATAGGGGCCGGGGTCCGGAGATGCCAGGAAGCGGCAGGACCCGAAATGCAGTGGGAATAATCCAACAGGTAAGACTTAAAAGGAAACTGAGCTTTCCTTATTCCTTTTCTCCCTCTCACCTTTGTTCTTGTCTTTTTTCCTCTAGGCGCAGGGGCGTAGCTGAATCCGGAAGATCGCTGCTGAAGATGGAAGCGCCTTGCAAAGGTGAGTAAAATGCAGCGCTGCAGCGATCGAAACAAAATGCCTTTAAAATGATGTCTTCCTTTTCAGGGCCGTTGGAGAAATTACTCCGGGATGCAGATTTAGCAGGTAAGGGCTTTTCTTCTCCTATTCTCTTCCTTTCTCCCCTTGCAGGTGTTCCAGGGTGCTGGCAGGCGTGGCTGAAGTCAGGATGCAGGAGCTGACACGGTGAGCGTCCAGCTGCTAGGTGCAGAACAACGCGAAGCATGTGTGGCTGTTCGGGTGGGGTTTAAATAGCCTTGGAAGAAGTTCCTGGTATGTATCCTTCCACCAATCAGGTATGTATCCTTCCCCGACCACACCCGGGTGGTGAAGTAGTCCTACAGGTAAAGTAGTCCCATTCAGGACTCAAGAGGGCCTGGATGAAGCAGCAAGGTCTGCATCAGGTAAGTGTGCACCCAAGCACTTAAACACATATCCTCTTCTATGAGCCTGGCGCCTAAGGCGCCAGGACTGGGGTCTGCTATGAGCCTGGCGCCTAAGGCGCCAGGACTGAGTCCAAAGGGCCCAGACTTGGGCCCGCTGAGACTTCCCTGGGGAAAATGATGTCTGCCTCTGGGGTTGCTGGGCCCGGCCTGGCTCCTTGGAGGTAGGCATCATGACAGTACCCCCCCCTCAAGGCCCCTCCCAGGGTCTTTTCCTCCGGGGGTTTTGTGCGGGAATCTTCGATGGAATCGTTGAATTAATCGTGGTGCGTGAACATAGTTACTGGGTTCCCAAGATTTCCTGAGGTCCATATCCTTTCCAATCAACAAGATAGAAGAGTTTCGACTTAACTATCTTGGAATCTAAAATGTCTTTCACTTCGAATTCTAATTCTCCATCAATTTGGACAGGGCCTGGGGGCTCAGACAGTCTGGTTCCAGGTTGTACTGGTTTTAGAAGAGATGCGTGAAAAACGGGATGAATCCGCATGTTGGATGGTAAATCGAGTTTAAAGGCCACTGGGTTGATAATAGCTTTGATGGGGTAAGGCCCAATGAATCTGGGATTAAAAGTTCGCTGACCCTTGAGGGGTAGATGTTTAGTTGCTAGCCATACCTGATCTCCTACTTGGTAAGGAGGAGTTTTACTTCGGTGCAAATCAGCGTTTTCTTTATACTTTTTCTTGGCTTGCTGTAAGTGGGTTGTAGCTTCTTTGAAGGCTTGGGTTATTGTGGAATGTAGGTGATTTACTGCAGGCATCTCCAGGGTCAGAGGTGGATCTAGGTCAGAGGTCCGAGGATGGTGACCATACAGGGTATAAAAAGGAGTCTGTCCGGTTCCAGAATGCACTGAATTGTTGTATGCATATTCTGCAATCCAAAGGATGTCTTTCCAATTTAACTCGGATTGGTGTAACATGCACCGCAGATATTGCTCGAGAGTCTGATTGGTTCTCTCGGTTTGTCCGTCGGTTTGGGGGTGGTGGCTGGTGGATAACCGCACGTCTATTTGTGCTAGTTGGCAACATTTCTTCCAAAAGTGGGAGATAAATTGACTTCCACGGTCTGAGACTAATATGGAAGCGAAACCATGTAACCGCACTATATTTTCCATAAATTCCTTGGCCAAGGTGGAAGCTGACGGCAATCCTTTTAAAGGGATAAAATGGGCCATTTTGGAGAATAGATCCACTATTACGAGAATCGTGTTGTAACCACCACAAGGAGGCAGGTCAGTTATAAAGTCCATTGACAAGGTGTGCCAAGGTGCTGGTGGAATGTCCAAAGGTTGAAGTAGGCCAGCTGGCCTTTTCTTTTGACTCTTATTTTGGGCACAGATTCCGCAAGACAACACAAATGACTTTATGTCTTTTCTCCAAGAAGGCCACCAGAAGTGGCGTTTGATCTTTTCTTCTGTTTTCGCGATACCGGGGTGTCCTTCCATTAATGATTCATGATGACGGGTAATGACAAGTTCCTGCAATTCTTTACTTGGCAGAAATAACCGCTCTTGGAAGTAGGGTAAATCATCCTTAACGGTGTAGTGAGGACCCTTTTGACTCCATTCCAGTAAGGCAGAAGAGTCAAAAAGCTGTTTTACTTGAGCTTGGATGTCCTCAATGGTTTGCAATGAAGTGAAGCCCAGAATTCTTTGTTCCGGTATGATTGGCACAGGTTCTAAACTCGAATTGGGTTCTTCCATGCCTATCCGGGATAAGGCATCTGCCTTACCATTCTTGCAGCCAGAGCGATAGGTAATTACAAAATCAAATTCCGCAAAGAATAAAGCCCATCGGAGTTGTCGCGAAGATTGAGCTTTGGCCGTCTTTAAATACTGCAAATTTCTGTGGTCCGTAATTACGGTGATGATGTGTCTTGCACCGAGAAGATAGTGACGCCAAGCCTTGAAAGCTGATTTAATAGCCAGTAGTTCTTTGTCGGTAATTGCGTAATTGAGTTCAGGTGGAGAGAATTTTCTGGACCAAAAGGCTACAGGGTGTAGTTGGTTAGTTTCTGGGTCTCTTTGCGACAGGACAGCTCCCATGGCCGAACTGGATGCATCGGTTTCCACGATGTAAGGGAGATCTGGGTGCGGGTGCTTCAATACAGGTGCAGAGGTGAATTTTGTTTTCAGGTCCTGAAAGGCTTGTTCAGCCTCAAGAGTCCATTCAAAGCGTTTATTTTTCTTTAGGAGAGCTGTGATGGGTTGAACAGTTTGAGAAAATTCCGGGATGAACCTTCGATAGAAATTGGCAAAGCCAAGCATGCTTTGCACTCCCTTCACAGAGCTAGGAGATGGCCATTTGAGAATGGCGTCCACTTTCCGCGAGTCCATTCGGATTCCTTGAGGTGTCAGGATGAATCCGAGAAACTCCACTTCTGTGGTATGAAAAACGCATTTTTCGAGCTTGGCAAATAATTTGTGCTGGCGCAATTTCTCAAGAACTGCCCTAACATGGTTTCTGTGATCAGATTCTGAGGAGGAATACACCAGGATGTCGTCAATATAAACAATGACACAAACATCGATAAGTTCCCGAAGAACATCATTCATGAAGTACTGAAAGGCGGCAGGTGCGTTGCACAAACCGAAGGGCATTACTTGATATTCGAAGAGCCCAAATTTGGTGCGGAATGCAGTCTTCCACTTGTCGCCCTCTTTTATACGTACCAGGTGGTAAGCTCCTCGGAGATCTAGCTTGGTGTACACACGAGCATCTTTTACTTGGTCGATAAGCTCAGGTATCAGGGGCAAAGGGTAACGATTCTTAATCATTATCTGATTTAGGGCGCGGTAGTCAATACAGGCCCTAAGGTCTCCTTCCTTTTTAGGTACGAAGAACAAAGCGGAAGAGACTGGTGACTTTGATGGGCGAATGAAGCTATTGGCCAGGTATTGATCCAAATACTGGCGCAAATGCAGGTTCTCAGGTTCAGTAAGAGCATAAATCCTACTACAAGGTAGTTGTGCATTGGGTACCAAGTCGATTTGGCAATCGTAAGATCGATGGGGAGGTAAGGTGTTAGCCTGCTCTTTCTGAAAAACGTCTTGGAATTCTTGGTATTCAGATGGTAGCTGTACAGGGGTGGAAGTTACAGAGGCTAGACCCATAGCTGGATTCCTTGGGTAACAGGTTGGTTCACAATCAGGAAAAGTTATCTTCTTTGCTCGCCAGTCTATTCTCGGATTATGTGTTTCTAACCAAGGGATACCAAGAAGTACTTGAAATTGTGGGGCCTTGATCACATCAAACACGATTGCTTCCCGATGTCCGTCCTGACCCACCAGAGTGATTTCAACTGTGGAATGCGTTACAGGCCCTGAGGCTATTTCGGTTCCATCAACTGTAGTAATTACATCTTGGGTTACTTTCGGGCGGAGAGGAAGCTTAATCCTGGAAGCCAATTCACGGTCTATGTAATTTCCAATAGCTCCACTGTCTATGTATGCTTTTATAGCATGCAACTGCTGAGGCTGTTTTGGGTTCACAAGCACCATTGGCATGACAAAATGCGAGGTCAAAGAGTTTGTTTTCAAGCTCGGCAAGCGGACCCCTACGCTTGTCGGGCTAGGTCGTTTCCCGAACCAGGTGTCAATAACTCGTTATCAGTGGTTCCAACCACCTTCTTGGGTGGTTTAACTGGACAACTTTGAAGAAAGTGACCGGAAGTTCCGCAATACAGACAAAGTTGCATTTGTCGCCTTCTCTCTCGTTCCTTCTGCGTTAATGGTCTTTTAACACTGCCAATTTGCGTAGGTTCGGAAACGTCAGTACTCTTGGAGTTAACGTGGGTCTTGATAGGTACTCTGGTTTCATACTTGAGCCGATCTGCTTTTCTATTTTGAAGTCTGTGATCAAGTTGAACCACTAAGTCTATGTAGTCTGCGCAGGCCTGGGGTGGATCTACTACCTGAGCTATAACATCTTTAAGCTCTCCGCGCAGGCCTCGATGAAACAATGTGATCCTTTTATTTTCAGGCCATCCGGTTTCCACAACTAGTCTATTAAAGGTGGCGATATAGGACAAAAGATCCTGATTACCTTGTCGTAAGGATAGCAGTTCGTTGTCAAAGGCCTGTCCCTGCGAGTGTCGAGCGAACAATCTTTCCATGCTGGCCTGGAAGCCCTGGAAATCCCGGAGAATGGGATCATCCTGATTTACCAATGGAATAGACCAATCGGCAGCACAGCCACTGAGGTAAGATAGTACAAAGGCTACTTTGGTCTGGTCGTTGGGGAAGGCCCCGGGCCTGCATAAAAAGTGTAAACGGCATTGGTTCATAAAAACGGCATATTTCTTGGGATCCCCCGCAAAACGTTCCGGCGGGGCCAAAGGCATGTGTCCAGGTAGATTGATTTGTACCGGGTTATTCAAACCCATTGTTGTAGAAATATCTCCGGAAACAGGTAAAGGAGTGTGCTCTGCCTGGCCCTGCAATAACCTTTTGGCCAGATCATCAGTTCTTTCCTTGGATAGGATTAGTTCCCTTCTGAGAGCATTAGTCTCCTGGCGGGCTAAGTGCACTTCTGCCCGTAATTCCCCTAAAAGATGGGCCAGCTGATCTGTCTCGGAAGTCTCCATAGCGCCCAGGTGGGAAATTGTGGTAAGGCTTCGCGTTCTGTAACGCTCACCTGGTTCCCACGGAGGCGCGGCGTCGAAGGCGCAGAACTCTGAAGATGGACAGGAAGGGCCCCTCTATTCTGGCTTCCCTGGCTCGTTGGATACCCTCCTGTGCGTGAAAAGGGAGTATTACCAACTGTGGAACAATGCTCAAGCCTCCCACTCCCTTCCAACCCTCCGCGATACCTCCTCCACGATTCCCCGTGAAGCCTCACCTTAGGGTTTGGAAGGATGAGCTCTCCATCCTGCTCTGATGCAGGGGCGCGTTGAAACCCAGTTACTTCACTGGATTGAGGATTGATGGGAGTTCAGGTAAGCTTGACTGTTCAGGTAAGGCGCTGTAAAAGTTCTGTTCAAAAGTTCAAGCTTAATAATAATGTTCGTTGTCTAATTGCAGCAAGCGCTAATGCTTATGTCTTTTTCCCCTGGCGCCGACCCGAAGTGAAACAGTTCTGGATGAGCGCTCAGGTAATGTCTTTGCATTCGCTCATTCAATGTCTTTGTCTTTTTTCCCCATAGGGGCCGGGGTCCGGAGATGCCAGGAAGCGGCAGGACCCGAAATGCAGTGGGAATAATCCAACAGGTAAGACTTAAAAGGAAACTGAGCTTTCCTTATTCCTTTTCTCCCTCTCACCTTTGTTCTTGTCTTTTTTCCTCTAGGCGCCGGGGCGTAGCTGATTCCGGAAGATCGCTGCTGAAGATGGAAGCGCCTTGCAAAGGTGAGTAAAATGCAGCGCTGCAGCGATCGAAACAAAATGCCTTTAAAATGATGTCTTCCTTTTCAGGGCCGTTGGAGAAATGACTCCGGGATGCAGATTTAGCAGGTAAGGGCTTTTCTTCTCCTATTCTCTTCCTTTCTCCCCTTGCAGGTGTTCCAGGGTGCTGGCAGGTGTGGCTGAAGTCAGGATGCAGGAGCTGACACGGTGAGCGTCCAGCTGCTAGGTGCAGAACAACGCGAAGCACGTGTGGCTGTTCGGATGGGGTTTAAATAGCCTTGGAAGAAGTTCCTGGTATGTATCCTTCCACCAATCAGGTATGTATCCTTCCCCGACCACACCCGGGTGGTGAAGTAGTCCTACAGGTAAAGTAGTCCCATTCAGGCCTCAAGAGGGCCTGGATGAAGCAGCAAGGTCTGCATCAGGTAAGTGTGCACCCAAGCACTTAAACACATATCCTCTTCTATGAGCCTGGCGCCTAAGGCGCCAGGACTGGGGTCCGCTATGAGCCTGGCGCCTAATGCGCCAGGACTGAGTCCAAAGGGCCCCGACTTGGGCCCGCTGAGACTTCCCTGGGGAAAATGATGTCTGCCTCTTGGGTTGCTGGGCCCGGCCTGGCTCCTTGGAGGTAGGCATCATGACAGGTGACCTCAGAACGTGTATAGACTACTGTGCATTAAATCAGATCACGGTGAAGAACCGATACCCATTTCCTCTGGTCCCCGAATTACTAGACCAAGGAAAGGATGCCTGCATCTACACTAAATTAGATCTCCGAGGGGCATATCATCTGGTAGTGTAAAAAAGGGGGACGAATAGAAGACTGCCTTTTGTACAAAGTACGGATTATTCGAATATCAGGTGATGCCCTTCGGGTTGTGCAATGCACCAGTAGCCTTCCAGTATTTTATGAACGATGTCCTTCATGAACTCATTGACGTCTGTGTTGTCGTATACATCGACGACATTCTAGTATACTCCTCCTCGGAATCAGACCATGTTAAGCACGTTCGTGCAGTCCTCGAGAAACTACGTCAGCACAAGATATATGCAAAATTGGAAAAATGTGTTTTTCCTGCTACAGAAGTTGAATTGCTTGGATTTATCCTGACTCCAAAAGGAGTCCGAATGGACTCTCGAAAGGTGGATGCAATTCTCAAATAGCCATCACCCAGTTCAGTTAAAGGTGTACAAAGCATGCTTGGATTTGCTAATTTCTACCGCAGATTTATTCCTGACTTCTCACATGTTGTGCACCCCATCACAGCACTTTTGCGAAAAAACAAATGCTTCTTGTGGACTGAGGAGGCTGAAAAGACCTTCCAAGAGCTGAAATTGAAATTCACGTCGGCACCTGTCTTGAAGCATCCACGCCCCGAGCTCCCATATGTAGTCTAAACCGATGCATCCAGTTTAGCCATGGGAGCTGTCCTGTCCCAGAAGGATCCTGAAACCGGTCAACTTCATCCAGTAGCATTTTAGTCCAGGAAGTTTTCAGCCCCCGAGTTAAACTATGCGGTTACCGATAAAGCGTTGTTAGCCATCAAATCCGCCTTCAAGGCTTGGCGGCATTATCTTCTCGGTGAAAGGCACACCATTACTGTAATCACCGATCACAGGAACCTGCAGTATTTAAAGACAGCCAAGGCCCAATCATCGCGTCAACTTCGATGGGCATCATTCCTTGCCGAATTCGATTTCGTGATCACTTATCAACCAGGATGCAAGAATGGTAAGGCAGATGCCTTGTCCAGAATAGGGATGGGAGAAGCATATTCGAACCCAGAACCGGTGCCTATAATTCCAGAACAAAGAATTCTCGGTATAACTACTCTACAGACTGTAGAAGATATTCATTTAAAAATCCAACAACTTTTCGATTCAGCAGCCCTGCAAGATTGGGTGAAAAAGGGCCATGATTATTCAGTCAACAATGACATACCTTACTATCAAGGGCGTCTATTTCTACCACTCAAGGAACTACAAGAACTAGTCATCTCCAATTACCATGATGCTCTGATGGAAGGACACCCAGGTATTGCAAAGACTGAAGCTAAAATTAGAAATAAAATCATTTGTGCTGTCTTGTGGTATCTGCGCCCAAAACAAAAGTCAAAAGAAAAAACCAGCTGGTCTTTTACAACCTTTGGATATTCCACCCGCACCCTGGCACACTTTGTCTTTAGACTTTATTACAGATCTACCTCCGTGTAATGGATTTAACACCATTCTGGTTATTGTTGATCTTTTTTCCAAGATGGCCCACTTCATTCCTTTAAAGGGATTACCTTCCGCTTCAATTTTGGCCAAAGAATTTCTTGAAAACATAGTTCGAATACATGGATTTCCTTCCGTATTGGTCTCTGATCGAGGTAGTCAATTCATTTCGCAATTTTGGAAGAAATGTTGCCAATTGGCGCAAATCGACGTGAGGTTATCAACTAGTCACCATCCCCAGACCGATGGTCAAACGGAGAGGACCAACCAGACTCTTGAACAATACCTACGTTGCATGCTACACTAGACCGAAAACAATTGGAAGGACATTTTATGGATTGGTGAATACGCATACAATAACTCAGTATATTCAGGAACCGGACAAAGCCCCTTTTATACCATGTATGGACATCATCCTCGAACCTCAGAACTCGATTCGCCCCAGCACTTAGAAATGCCGGCAGTGACCCATCTGCACTCTACTATTAGACAGGCCTTTAAGGAGGCAACTGAACATTTGAAACAAGCAAAAGAGAAATACAAGAAAAATGCTGATCAATATAGAAGTGACACTCCCCAATACCAGATTGGAGATCAAGTTTGGCTGGCTACGAAACACATACCTCTAAAAGGAACTCAAACTTTTAATCCTAGATATTTGGGACCTTACACCAATAAGGCCATTATCAACCCGGTGGCCGTCAAATTAGAAATAGCCTCTAATATGCGGATCCATCCTGTCTTTCATGTTTCACTTCTAAAACCAGTTCAACCCGGAACAAGATTAACCAAACCACCGGACCCCATCCTGATAGTTGGAGAACCTGAATTCGAGGTAAAAAATATCCTGGACTCTAAGATGGTTGAATCAAAACTTTTTTTATTTAATCGATTGGAAAGGTTACAGACCACAAGAAAGGTCATGGGAGCCCAGTGACCACGATCATGCACCTCGGTTGGTGAAAAGATTCCATCGGAACTTCCCAGACAAACCAGGGCTCAGGGGAAGAACAACTTTAGGAGGGGCCTTGACGGGGAGTGCTGTCATGATGCCTACCCACAGGCATCTGGACCAAGCCCATCAGCCCCGGGAGCAGGCATCTAGACATTTAGTAAAACCTCAGCAGCCCCGGCTAGGGGCTATCTGGGTTCAGTCCTGGCACCTTAGGCACCAGGCTCATAGTAGAAATCAGTCCTGGCGCCTGAGGCACCAGGCTTATAGTCATTACTTACCTCAGGCAGACCATGCTGCAAATGCCTCCAATCCAACGTGAAGCCTGGAAGGGACTATTTTACTACATGGACTTTTTTTTTACTCGGGTGTGGTTCTAGGGACTTCTTACCTGGGACTACTTTTGAGGCTATTTAAACCACACCTGACCAGCAACACACGCTTCGTGTTATTCTGCATCCAGCAGCGTAACGCTCACCGTGCCTGCAAGTCAGCATCCAGACCTCTGCCACGCCCGTCCTGAATCCAGAGCTCCTAGAGAAGAAGGAAAGTAGAGGCAAGGTTAGAAAACCAACTTTATTCCAGTTTCTCACCTGATTCCGGAACCATCACGTCTCAGCACCTCGAAAGGACATTCTTTCTACACGCGTCGCATCACCAGCTGCAGCGCCGCGCCATACTCACCAGTCCTCAAGCACCTTTCGATCCGGCGCTGCCTCCATCATTTCTTCGCCGGGCTCCGGCATCTGGGGACAAAAGAAATAACCAGGTGAGACGAGAGAGCCAACAAATACAATCTCTCTTACCACCATAGACTTACCTGATTTACCACCGGAGGCATTATTCTTTAACTCTTCACATCTTCAAACGCCGCATCTGAAAACAGAGAGAAAACAACACATTAAATACATGCATCATTTACTGGACAGCATCGGGTAATACAGACTCTTACCTGAACGCCACCTACCGCCACGAGACCATCTTTCCTCGAACTCCACTGCAAGATAAGAAAAGAATGGGACAAGAGTGAACATCGGACATATTTAACTCTATGAACTCTATACTTACTTTTCTTCGCCAGGAACCTCAGAGTCAACTCTGGTCCGGAACTCCCCAATGCCGTCTAACCAGTGAAGCAACTGGTATCTACGTGCCCCTGCAATCCACGCAGGATGGAGAGCTCATCTTTCAAGAATATAAGGTGAGAGTACTGGAAGGGGATTTCAGAGGTGATTAGTGGGGAGAGCAGGGAGGTGCCTTCACTAGAATCCAAGGGTGGCTAAATTCCTCTCTCCACTTGCAGGAGAATCCTTCTACGGGTCAAGCAGACGAGATTAGGAGGGCAAGTCCAGTCTGTCATCTCTGCACTACGCATCACGTTGGTGGAGGCCGCAGCAGTCCGGCTCCGACCGACGCCCCTGTGGGAGCCAGGTGAGCGTAACACCCATGACGATACTCTATTACATGACTTTGGGGGGTTCCAGAGAGAAATGGAAAAACTTTTTGCTCGCCATACCCAGGAACAATCAGTAGACAATGAACTCTTGTCCCTCCGACAGGGGAATCAGGACTTGTTAACGTACATTGCTACCTTCAACAGACTGGTTGCCGAAGCTAGGTGGCCAGAATACAAAAGAACCACGTTATTCCATCGAGGCTTACGAGGCGAGTTAAAGGATATCTTAGCACAGGTGGTTGATCCACCCAGATACTGTGCCGAATTCATAAATCTGGTCATACAGCTAGACCACCGGTTGCAGGACCGAAAAGCAGACCGGTCTAAGATGGACCCTCGGACCGTGTATGTTCGACCAAGGGAAAACACACCCTGTGTACCTGAAAATGCTGTAGAACCCATGCAGATTGGAGGGATACGGCCTCCATTAACAAAACAAGAGTGGGACAAAAGAAGACAACAACAACTTTGTTTGTATTATGGGAAACCAGGACATTTCCTGAAGGACTGTCCAGTAAACCCCCAAGATGAACAGTCGGAGCCACAGAGAAGGATGAAGCTAAGGAATCGGAAAACCACCAAGCTCGACAAACGTAGAGGTCAATTTGTCGAGTGAGAAGAAAGAGTTGCTGACCTCGCACTAATTAACCACTAACAGTCGTCAAGAATGCATGCCGTTGAAGCATACATCGATAGCGGAGCAGTTGGAAATTATAATGATCAAGAACTGGCAGCAGAGATGGTGCTTCCTTTGTGTTCTAAGCCAACTATGGACAAGGTAACCACTGTGGATGGGACAGAAATCGCTTCCGGACCAGTAACCCAGTGCACAGCCAGGACGGACATCGGGAGTCTATTTCATTTGATCTCATCAGGGCCCCTCAGTTCAGGCTAATACTAGGGATGCCATGGTTGGTTGCTCACAACCCTTTGATAGACTGGCGGGCACGAAAATTAACCTTCCCCGGTGACTGCTCCCCTGCCTGCTATTACCAAGAGGAGAAACACGACGTCTGTTTCCCCATGACTCCCGGAGCGACAGTATTAACCCTGGGAGCAACCAATACCTTGCCAAGTGAATACCATGATTTCCAGGATGTATTCCGAAAGGACCAAGCCAATACGTTGCCGCCGCACAGGCCCTATGACTGTCGGATCGACCTTGTTCCTGGTGCACAAATCCCTTGCAGCAGGATCTACGCTCTCACAGAACCGGAAAACCTTCTTTTGAAATCCTATTTAGACCAGTACCTTGCAAACGGATTTATCTGTCCTTCGAAGTCCCCCACAGCCAGTCCTTTGTTCTTCGTACCGAAATAGGAAGGGGACTTGAAAACCTGTATTGACTACCGCGCATTGAACCAGATCACCGTGAGGAACCGCTACCCCTTGCCAGTCAGAAAAGGAGATGAATGGAAAACCGCCTTCCGTACTAACTACGGCTTGTTTGAATATCAAGTCATGCCCTTTGGGTTATGCAACGCTCCTGCGGCATTCCAATATTTCATGAATGACGTCTTAAGGGAGTTAATTGATGTGTGTGCCTTAGTGTACATAGACAACATCTTAGTATACTCAGCCTCGAAACAAGATCACATCAGGCATGTTCGTTCAGTCCTCACCAAACTCCGGCAACATCGCTTGTTTACAAAGCATGACAAATGCTTTTTTCACGTCACTGAAGTAGAGTTTCTTGGTTTTATCCTTACTCCAGGAGGCATCAGAATGGACGTGCACAAGGTAGATGCCATTCTGAAATGGCCTTCACCGACGTCTCTGAAAGGGGTACAAAGCATGCTGGGCTTTGTCAAGTTCTACCGCCGGTTCATCGCAGACTTCTCTCAGGTTGTGCACCCAATCACAGTATTATAACGAAAAAACAATAAAAAGTTTGCTTACACCGAAGAAGCAGAAGATGCCTTTCAGGAACTTAAACAAAGGTTTACCTCCACTCCAAACCTGCGACATCCTCGTCCAGACCTCCCTTATGTCGTTGAAAGTGGTGCGTCCAGTCTCGCAATGGGGGCTGTCCTTTCACAGAGAGACCCGGAAACCGGCCAGCTACATCCTGTGGCCTTCTGGTCGAAAATGTTCTCACCTCCAGAGATTAATTATGCCATCACGGACAAGGCACTCCTGGCTATCAAATCCGCCTTTAAAGCCTGGAGGCACTACCTCTTGGGGGCCAGACACACCATTACAGTCATCACAGTCCACCGAAACCTGCAATATCTCAAAACAGCCAAGGCCCAGTCCTCGCGCCAATTACAGTGGGCCCTTTTCTTCGCCGAATATGATTATGTAATCACATTTCGACCAGGAGTCAGAAACGGAAAGGCGGATGCCTTATCTTGCATGGCAAACTCAAGGAGAACAATATACCATCAAGGACCATTTACCCTTTTTTAGGGATCGCCTATCCTATACCATTAAGGCAATTATGAACCCAGTAGCCGTGAAACTGGATTTACCACCTAATCTACAAATCCACCCGGTATTTCATGTGCCCCTCCTGAAACCAATGCAACCCGGCACACGGATTGGGACACCACCTAAGCCCATACTTGTTGACGGAGAACCAGAATTCGAAGTCAAAGATATCTTGGACTCTAAATACTCTAGGACCAAGCTATATCATCTCGTCGATTGGAAAGGATTTGGACCACAAGATAGATCCTAGGAGCCCAGTGAGAATATCCACGCACCACGTCTAATCAGGAAATTCCATCGGAACTTCCCAAACAAACCTGGGCCAGAGAGAAGGAACACCATGGGAGGGGCCTTAGGGGGGAATGCTATCACGACCCTCGCCCAAAACCCCCTCTGGCAAACCCTTTGGCCAGGTGGAGTCAGGACTCAGGCCTCTAGAGCCTGGCATCCTCTTCCAAAACCCTCTTGGGGCCAGTCCTGGTGCCTATGACGCCAGGCTCATACACCATGAAAACAATGTGCTTGGGAACTACTTTATTGTGTTGTCAGCCAACATGGAGGCATCCACATAGCTTGGTTCCTTGGAACCAAGCTATACGGTCTAGTGTTTTGGGTGTGGTAGCCTAGGGACTACTTTACCTGGACAATTTTTTTGGGGCTATTTAAACCACACTCGAGCAAGACAACATGCTTCGTGTTACTTTGCAGCTTGCAACGTGACGCTCACCATGTCCAGCTATACCCCCGAACCTTGGAGAAGCAGAACCTGCATGGAGACAAAAGGAACATCATTAGCAGCAGCATCTTACCTGCAGTCTTCATCTTTAGTTACTCGCAGCTCCTGAGAACAGCTTTCCTTGGATCTGCATGCCTCCCGGACTGCAAGGCCTGAAAGAGGAAGATAGAGACAACATTAAGAAAGCAGAAGAGTCATTGCAAATTATGAACTGCTCAAAAGGCTTACCTGGCTGGTCGCCTCTCGGCTGGCACCACTCCGGAAATTCCATACGTGCTGAAGAACACTGCAACCTGCAAGGAAAGAAGACAAAACAGGTTAGCAAAGGCAAGCCATCGCAACGCTGCGCATAGCGCTTACTTACCGCATCATAGCGCTCTTAAAGCGCCATCATTTACCAGCGGGGCTCAACCAAGCTAGTTCGCCGCGCTGAAGCTCTGCATACCTAAGGGAGAAAAAGAGACATTATTAAACAAAGAGAGGCATGCAGGATAGCAACGAACAGCAATAAGACCTACCTGAACGATATCAAACGAGCCGGCGTCAGTGAAGTAACTGGACCGCACACGCCGACGAAAGACAACACGCCCCTACAAAGAAGACATGACGGAGAGCACGCCTTACTCTACCACAAGGTGAGGAGAGGGCCCCTGAGGGGTTGAAATCATACGGGGGTGGAGGGAGGATACTTACCCCGGTCGACCAGTCTTGAATACAGTCCTCCTGTATTTTCAGGCAGAACCTTCCCCGCAGACCACATCTGGGCAAAACTGAGAAGCATACCAGTGAGTAACCTGGCTGGGTGGCATCCCTGTGGATACCAGGTGAGCGTAAAAAAAAGGGGTTTACCCTGGGTTCAATCTAATGGCCCTCAATTTCTGTTGATAGAAATTGCAGGTTTGCCCCACTCTTTTAAGCAGCATTTTGATGTATCGAAAGGTGGCTCCTTGGGCAAGATTAAGTAGCTGATAGGAGGTTTGTAATTTGCCTTTAAGGGGAGTGGCTAAATAGCATATTTTAAAGTTCTCTTCACATTCTAGTTGTTCAGCTAGGCGTTCGAAGTTTATGAAAACATTTGCTAAATCTTCACCTTCAAGATAGGGTTGTAGCACCCCATGTGGTAGCAAAGGTCTTGCTTGCCGTTCAATTAGCTTAGCTACATTTTCTGGAAGTCTAATCTCGGCCTGCATCGGATGGGCTGCTAACTGGGCGATACCATTGGCTAAGTCGGCCATTTCTTCTGGTGGTGTAAGGGTCCCTCTGTAGATGGTTCTGAATCAGAGAAAAAAACTTTCAATTCCGTCGGATAAGGTCTCGAAATTGTCCAACTCCTCTGACTCTGAGTCGGTCGAAGTAATGGGCTGCAGTGGATTGATCCCTAAACCTGATGGTCCCGCAATTGGTAATGACTGGGTACCAACAAAAAAAAGGTTTGGAAGGAGGTGGATTCAGGTCACTAGGTCTGATGAAGGAAAAACAGGTAGAACTGTTCAAAATTTTCCAGTCCCACGATTGTATGTGGTAATGAAAGAGAGGAAGTGTATCTAGCAACACTTGGGTCTTAAAGAACAGATCCTGTTGACCAGGTGGGACACCTAACTGAGAGAACGGCACCTCTTTCAGCGTGGATACATGGTCAGAATCAAGGAGATCAACTATCTTATTTTGCCCTTCTGGTGGTACCACAATTATTAGCATGGGTTTTAATTTTTATCAGTTGAATCACATCCCACTTCTAACACCATATATAAGGAACTCATGGTGGCAACAGTAAGGATAGACACAAGTGATCACAGTTAAAGGGTGTTTATTAAACTGTTTGTGCAGGTTGTAAAAACACCTAATCTAAACCTATGTTTAAGATGGGAGCAAGCTACGGCCATCAAAATAATAATAAGCCAGTCCTAGTTGCATCTTGTCAAATAAAAGAGCCTATACTAAAAACAAAACTATTGCTAATCCTTACGACTAAATACAAAAAGAATGTGGGATAAGATTCACAAAAAAGAAAGAATTGTTCTCAAATGATGAGTCAGGATGTGGTAGCCGGGGGTCTCCCTTCCCCACGTTTTGAGCACACGCTCGAGCTTTCTGAGAACGAGATGACAGTTCCAGCTTCAACTATCAGAACCTTCAGAGGTTAAATCTCTTTTCTACAAAAAGTCTTTTGCCTCTGAGGACCTGATGTGGTCAAAATAACAAACAAAAAGTTCCTGTCCATATGCACGTTGCGTGATGACTTTTCACCCTTCGATCCCCCTCTTCTGGGCTCAGACCCCTCTTGAATATCAGTCTCTCTCCCGTTGTGTTCACTCTGGCTTGTATTCAAAACAATATCTCAGTTGCATTCACGTGTCGTTGGGGTGATGCTTCTCACCCCTGGATCTCCCTCTTCCGGGCCCAGACCCCTCTCGAATGTCAGCCTCCCTCCGTCAGGTTTCACTATGGCTCATATTCAAAGATATTTCCTCCTTTCGTATTCACAAATCTTAATGTCCTTTTAAACAGTTCACTGTGGACTTCCCTCTAGCCGGTTCACTCATGTCAACACAATGTTCATCAGGACTTTAGAGTTCAGCCCTTTCCATCGGCATCCCTCTGTTGGGTTCACTCTTGCCAACTTTAGTCAATCACACAATTTTTTCTACTTTCTTATGATGCAGGATTCACTTTCCTTAGCTTTACAATCTTCTGCCGGTCAAAGACTTTCGACTGTACATAGGATTTTACTAGACCCCTGTATGACCACTTTGACCCCTTTCTCGCCTCTTTCCCAAGGCCTACTGGTAACGGTAGTTTCAACAATAAGGTCATCGCCCAGAGTTTCTTGAGTGAGCACCCACGCAATGCCAGACTCCTCTGCAGCTGGTTTTCCCCTCTAGTATTAACGGTTCTTTGTACTTTTCTGCAATTAGCCATTTCATACTTTTCACAGTTCGATTTCTAATCAGCTCTCCCTTTGACTCACTGGTTGTGATGAACCACTTGGCTTTTCTTGTCTCTGGAGTAAAGGACGGTACCATTGTGGCAAGCGTCTCTCCCTGGCTTGGTTATCAGTGGAGGAAGGGCCTGTGTACCGCTGACGTCTGCTGCAACACATGCTGGATATTGTTCTCAGTCTTACGATTTCTTCCAGAGAGGGTTTGCGGGCTTGGGTCGGAAAGGGCAAGGTTGCTTCTCTCCTTGTCACCCTTTCGGTTCTTGCTGCCTTTCTCCTCCTCGTCAACTGCCGTACTTGGATAGCTGAGTCGTTGTGTGGTCTGCCTCTCATGGGTATCAGGCAGGTAGTTGGGGCAAGCTGGGCGGAGGCTTGGCAGGCCTGGCATAGGCATGCAAAGACCCCATAACAAATCCCTCCTTTCATTCCTTCCTAGTGTTTGTAGTAACTTCCTGGTTACCACTTCCTGTTTCCAAACAGGAAGTGCATGATAACTCATGAGCTCTCTAGTATTTGGGTGTGGCTGGCTATATAAGCCACACCCAAGAATCTTCCAGTGCTTCGTGTTGCTTATTGTGAGCTGTATCAGCAACACACTTGCTGTGCTCTGGATCAGCCAGCATCTGCTACCTGCTCCGGATCATCCTGTTTCTGCTTACCTGTTCATCCTACTTCTGCTTACCCTCTCTGGAACATTCAGCTTCAGCATACCTGTTTCTTACTCCACACCGCAGCTATCTCAAGTCAAAAGGGGACTTCTACACCGGCACCTGTAAGAACAAAGAAGAACAGCTTTAACATGCGCACATCAGTAACGCTGCGCATACTCACCGAATCTTCCCGCGATGCTGGAATCCAGGTTAGTTGCACGAGCGCACAAACCCCTGTAAGAAAGAAGAGACATTATTCATTGCGCTCGCTCCAATAACACGGACACTTATTTCAATGCACTCGCTCTCTGTACGTGGTGCATACTTACCAAAAGCCTCCGTGCAAACTTACCTAACCACCAAGTCTCCAGTAGCACTGAACCCGGACTCGAGGTGTTAATACCACATAATTTCTCCTGCAAGGGAAAGGGAGAGACATTACTAGGCAAGCTCGAATTGAAGGTGCTGCTCAAACCTACCAGCAGCTAGCTTCTACACGCAGCGCTACTCACCCACAAAAATATTCGCAAACAAAGACAATACGGACAATTTTGGACACTCAACATTCTCCGGGCAACGTTCACTTGTGGGAAGGACTTTCTAGCCAGTGAAGAAACTGGCGCCTTGAACTCTCGGCCTTGCTGTGAAGGCATAAAACAGCGTTTGCCATCTGAACTCAGCCTACAGACATTGGCACAAATCACATGAGTGAATCGCGCCCCTGCAAATGCAGGATGGAATGCACACCCTACTAAAGATCAAGGTAAGCCCATAGGGGGACATCACAGCACACAGTAAAGAGAAGGGAAGGGCCCAGAGTAATCGGGTAAATTCAGGTCTGAGTGTACACATTGTATTTGACAGGTATTCCTCCGGGTGAAACAGGGAAAGTGAAGACTCGGGGTCAAGGGAGGCTTGTCCATCGCTCCTGCAGAGACACAGGTGATTGTGACAGAACACAAAGCCATCCTCAATACCTCTGCCCGAGCGATGGAAACCTCCGAGGTAGACCAGCTTTCCCTATTGTTAGGTGAACTACGGGCCGAGGTGCATGCAGCCCGCTCAGAGACAAATGCCTTAAGGTGCAAACTGGTAGTCAACAGGGACAAAACAGACAATTTGACAAGACAGCTCCTACAGACCCAAACTGGTCTAGCACCCCTACCAGGTGGAGTTCCACAGGGGCAGCCTACCGTGCCACCTATAGCCACACCCGTTCAGGTATTGCTTCCAGGCAGCATCCCTTTAGCACCCCCGGAACGTTTCTCTGGGGATCCCAAGAAATTTGGAGCGTTCATGAATCAATGCCGCCTACATTTCACATGCAAACCAGACACCTTTCTGAACGACCAAGCTAAAGTAGCGTTTACCTCTACTATTTTGGAGGGCACACGGCAGACTGGTCTGTCCCGTTAGTGCTTAGGGACGACCCTTTACTGAGAAATTACCCAGGTTTTCAGCGTGAACTGGAAAAACTATTTGCCCATCGGACTCAAGGTCAGGCCCTGGATGATGAGCTACTCTCTCTGCGACAGGGTGGTCAGGATCTAATCTCATATGTCGCCACATTCAATCGCTTAATAGCCGAATCAGGTTGGCCAGAGGAGAAATGAATAATGTTATTTTATCAAGGACTGAGAGGAGAATTAAAAGATGTCTTTGCGCAAGTAGTTAATCCTCCCGAAGAATGCAGTGAATGCATCGACCTAACTATGCAACTAGACCACTGGTTACAGGATCACAAGGCCGACCGAAGCAGATCAGAGCATAGACCAGTGTATGTCCGACCAAAGGAAGCATCCCATCGACAGGCCTCAGAAATACACTCAGAGCCCATGCAATTGGGTGTTCTCAGGGGACCACTCACCAAGGCGGAGAGAGAACGGAGGCGTCAGGAAAAACTTTGCTTATATTGCTGCCATTCTGGTCACTTCCTCCGGAACTGCACGATTAAACCCCCACGGAAGACAATGGGGGTACTAGATAACATAGGGGAAGACACAGGTGCGGTACCGGAAAACTCCAACGCCCGGCAGATGTAGAGGTCGGTCTATCGAGCCAGGAACGGAGCACTCAGATCTCACATTTCAGTATTCCTGTGGTTTTGGTAGACCCTTCACAGCCCACCCGAATGCATGCCCTCAAGGCTTTCATAGACAGTGGGGCTATTGGGAACTACCTGGACATAAACACTGCGAAGACCTTGGGATTAGAATTCCACCGTAAGGACACCACAGAAAGCGGGACAGCTGTGGATGGCACACAACTCCTTTTGGGACCAGTAACACAGTATACTTCCACCATCACTTTAATCTGCCAAGATGGCCACAGAGAAAGTATTAGATTCGACCTTATCGCTGCACCCCAATTCCAGCTGATTCTTGGTATACCGTGGCTAGAGACGCACAACTCAAAGATAGATTGGCAAGCTCGAACCTTACTCTTTTCCACGGAATGCGCCTCTTGCTACGACATCAAAGGGATCAAAGGAAGCCCACTGTTAGCTTCACAGGAAAAGATAGCAGGTTTAGGCTTGGTGGGCACTTTACCAGAGGAATACCAGGAGCTCCAGGATGTGTTTGCGAAGGAGCAAGCTAATACACTACCACCACATCGAGTTTACAACTGCTAGATCGACCTGCAACCAGGGGCACAAGTACCATGCAGCCGCATTTATGCATTAACCGAGGAAGAAAACACTAATCTACGGACCTACTTGGATCAATACCTGGCCAATGGCTTCATTAGACCATCTAAGTCACCAGCCGCCTCCCCACTCTTCTTCGTACCAAAGAAAAAGGGGGACTTAAGAACGTGTATTGATTACCGGGCCCTAAATCAAGTCACAATAAAAAATTAGTACCCGTTACCTCTGATACTAGTACTCATATACCAGGTGAGACAAGCGAAGATTTTCACCAAGCTAGACTTACACAGCGCATATCACCTGGTACGCATGAAGAAAGGGGACAAGTGGAAGACTCCGTTCCGTACCCGCTATGGCTTGTACGAATACCAGGTCATGCCCTTTGGGTTTTGCAATGCCCTGGCTGCGTTCCAGCATTTTATGAATGATGTGTTACGGGAACTCCTCGATGTCTGCGCAGTCGTCTACATCGATGACATTCTGATCTACTCCGCCACTCCCCAAGAGCACGTAACCCACATGCGAGCTGTACTCCGCAAACTGCATGAAAACCAACTGTACACAAAGCTACAAAAATGCTCTTTCCACGTCACCGAGGTGGAGTTTCTGGGATATGTACTGACACCGCAGGGGATCAAGATGGACAATAGAAAAGTGGAGGCAATCCTCACTTGGTCCTCACCCACGTCTGTAAAGGGAGTACAGAGTTTCCTAGAGTTTGCAAACTTTTATCGACGCTTCATACCAGGATTCTCACATATTGGACATCCAATAACGTCCTTGCTGCGCAAACATCGAAAGTTTGAATGGACACCAGCAGTGGAAGAAACTTTCTGAGCTCTCAAGGAAAAATTCACCTCAGCCCCAATTCTGCAACACCCACAGCCCAATTTACCATACATCGTGGAAACGGACGCTTCAAGCATCGCCATGGGGCCGTATTGTCTCAACAAAATCCTGAAACCGGATGCCTCACCCCATTGCCTTTTGGTCAAGGAAATTTTCCCCAGCAGAATTACACTATGCAATTTCTCAGAAAGAACTCCTAGCAATCAAAAGCGCACTGTGTGAATGGCGACATTACATACTAGGAGCAAAACACACCATCACAATAATAACAGATCATCGGAACTTGCAATACTTACGCTCAGCAAAAGCTCAGTCTTCTAGACAGCTCCGTTGGGACCTATCCTTAATGGAATACGACTTTGTAATCACCTACTGCCCCGGAGTTAAGAACCGGAAAGCGGACGCGTTATCCCGCATTGGCACAGGAGAGGAAGTCTACAATGCCCCTAACCCGGTGGAGATCATACCCAGCCATAAAATTCTCGGCCTCTGCATCGCCCCATCTCGGTTAAATACTCTGCAGGAAACAATAAAAGAAAATATGTCTGAAGAAGACCTACTGGCTTGGAACACGAAGGGAGATCAGTTCACCATTCAAGACAAACTACCAAACTACCAAACTACCAAAAACACCTCTACGTTTCAACTAAGGATCTGCAACAAGCAATCATATCAGACTACCACGACTCGCTGTTAGAAGCCCATCTGGGTATAGCCAAAACCATGAAGAAAGTAAGCAAATCTTATTGGTGGCCAACTTGGCGAGAAGATATTGCCACCTACATAGGCACCTGTGAGGTCTGTGCACAATACAAAACATCCAGGCAAAAACCAGCCGGCCTCATTCAGCCAATCAACATTCCGCCAGTGCCCTGGCACACAGTATCAATGGACTTCGTCACTGATCTACCTCCTAACTCAGGTAGTAGTATCTATCCTCGTAGTAGTGGACCTCTTCTCCAAAATGGCCCATTTCATAGCTCTAAAGGGTATTCCCTCAGCTCAGACCCTGGCGCAGGTTTTTTCTAGACCGAATCGTCAAGTTACATGGATTCCCTACCATAATCGTTTCTGACAGAGGCAGCCAATTTGTATCTCGTTGTGTCCTGGCAAGAGTAGAAGTCTGTCTGTCTTCTAGTCACCACCCTCAAACGGACAGCCAAACCGAGTGCACAAACCAGACCATGAAACAGTATTTGCGCTGTCTATTACACCAAACAAGCCAAAGCTGGACAGAAATTCTATGGATGGCAGAGTATGCCTACAACAACTCAACACATTCATCAACCCAAGCAACACCCTTCTTTACTATATATGGTCGAAACCCCAGAACGTCGGTCTACGATCCGCCAGAAAAGATTGAATGCCCGCAGTAAAGAATCTACATGCCAGCATCATGAAAGCAGCCAGAGAAGCCAGCAGGAACCTACAGCAAGCCAAAGAAACACAGAAAAGAAACGCTGATCGCCATCGACGAAAAGCCCCAGATTATGAAGTGGGAGACTAGGTCTGGCTGGCAACTAGACACATTGCTTTAAAGGGTCCCAAGAAATTTCAGCCTAGATACATCAGCCCGTATACAATAGAAAAAGTAATTAATCCAGCAGCCATGAGACTGGCGTTACCTCAACATATGCGTATACATCCCGTATTTCACGTGTCACTATTAAAACCAGCACACCCAGGACCCGAACTTCCACACCTCGCGCACCCATACAAGTTGGTGAAGAAGCACCAGAATATGAAGTAAAGAACATATTAGATTCCAAACAAGTACGAAAGACCCTGTATTATTTGATTGGCTGGAAGGGGTACGGACCCCAGGAAAGATCATGGGAACCCAGCACAGATCATGGGAACCCAGCACGCACATGCATGCCCCCCGATTGGTGCGGAAATTCCATCGGGACCATCCTGAGAAACCAAAGCCCTCATACACACCGTTGGGAGGGGTTGTTACGCTCACCTAGCTCCCACAGAGGCGTCGATCGGAACTTGACAACTGCGGTCTCCACCAATGTGATGCGTAGGGCCGAGATGACGGACTGGACTGGCCCACCTAGCTTCGTTTGCTTGGCCCGTAGGAATATTCTTCTGCAAATGGAGAAAGGGAATTAACCACCAGTGTAGTTGAGCGTAAATCCCCCCACCCCCGCTTTTCTCCCCACAGATCACCTTTGATGTTCCCTCTTATAGTCTCACCTGATGGTTTGAAAAGATGAGCTCTCCATCCTGCATTGAGCGCAGGGGCGCGTTGATAACCAGTTGCTTCACTGGCTCGAAGGAATTGGTGAGTTACAGAACAATATTGACTCCGAGATTCCCGGCAAGACGCCGTAAGTATAAAGTTCGTAAGAGTTCAAATGCCTGACTTTCACTCTTGTCCGATTCCTTGCAGGTTGCAGCTTGACCCTAATGAAGAGTTCCTCATGGCAACCGGTAGTATTCTGGTAAGGATTTGTATTTTCCAACACAGTTCGATAAAATAATGTCAATATGTAACCTGTTGCTTTCTCCCTTATTCCGGCGCTGAGAGAAAGTATGAAGTCTTGGGGAATAATACCTCTGGCGGTAAAATCAGGTAAGTCTATTGTGGTGAGGAGGGTTCCCCTTGTTAGTCCCTTTGTTTCACCTTGCTGTCCTTTTGTTTCCCCTTAGGGGCTGGGGTTCGGCGAAGATGCAGTGGAAGCTGCGCCGACCCGTGTAGAGGAATAGTACCCCCGGTGGTAAAATCAGGTAAGTCTATGGGGTGTAACTAATATTCCTCTGTGTATTCCCTTGGCTCACCTTGCTGTTCTTGTCTTCTTCTTAGGTGCCGGAGTGCGGCGGGAACTGCAAGAGGATGCGGTGGAATGTGAAGATGCTGCGAAGGCCGGTGAGTTCAGCGCGGCGCTGCAGCAGGCGAGGCGACGCGCATGAAATAACTTCTTTCTTCCAGCTCGAAGGCGCGATGGATCGGGAATTCAGGTAAGGATTAAAGGTATTGCTCTTGTTCTAACCTTTTCTCCTTCTTTCTCCCTTTTTCTAGGAGCTCCAAACTCGAGGCGGGCGTGGCAGAAGGCTGGATGCAGACTTGCAGGCACGGTGAGCGTTACGCTGCTGGATGCAGACTAACGCGAAGCATGTGCTGCTCTTCGGGCGTGGTTTAAATAGCCACCGAAGTATTCCCAGGTAAGTATTCCTCCCCAGCCCTGCCCAAGTAAAAAATAGTCCCTAAGTAAATTAGTCCCTTCCAAGCCTCTTTTGGCTTGGAGCTCTTGCAGCATGGTCTGCATCAGGTAAGTTTGCAGCATGGTCTGCATCAGGTAAGTTTTAATCTATGAGCCTGGCGCCTATGGCGCCAGGACTGACTCTCCATATGAGCCTGGCACCATAGGCGCCAGGACTGGACCCAATAGCCCCTAGCAGGGGTTGTTGGGCTTGCTTAGGATAACTTGATGCCTGCTTCTGGGGTTGCTGGACGTGGTCTGGGTCCCCGGGGGTAGGCATCATGACAGCACTCCCTCCCAAGGCCCCTCCTAAAGTCGTTCTTCCCTGTGGTTTCGGTTTGTCTGGGAAGTTTCGGTGGAATTTTTTCACCAATCGGGGTGCATGAACATGGTCACTAGGTTCCCATGACCTTTCCTATGGTCCGTAACCTTTCCAGTGGATTAAATAAAAGAGTTTTGACTTTATCAGGTTGGAGTCCAGGATGTTCTTAACTTCAAATTCGGGTTCTCTGTCTACAAAGATAGGGTCTGGTGGCTTGGTTAGTCTTGTCCCTGGTTGCACTGGCTTCAAAAGTGACACATGAAAGACGGGGTGAATTCACATATTAGCAGGTAAATCCAACTTGACAGCCACCGGGTTGATAATGGCCTTAATAGAGTAAGGTCCCAAATATCTGGGGTTAAAGGTCCGTGTTCCCTTTAGAGGTATATGTTTTGTGGCTAACCATACTTGGTTCCCTATCTGGTATTATGGAGTATCACTTCTATGCCGATTAGCATCTCTCTTGTATTTTTCTTTCGCCTGTTTTAAATGTATAGTTGCTTCCTTAAAGGCTTGTGTAATCATAGCGTGCAGATGGTTCACTGCGGGCATTTCTAAGTGTTGGGGTGAGTCAAGGTCTGAGGTTCGAGGATGGTGCCCATATAAGGTATAAAAGGGGGTTTGTCCAGTCCCAGAGTGTACTGAATTATTGTATGCACATTCAGCGATCCATAGAATGTCTTTCCAATTACTCTCAGTCTGATGTAACATACAACGCAGGTATTGTTCGAGAGTCTGGTTGGTCCTCTCCGTTTGACCATCGGTCTGGGGGTGGTGACTTGTCGATAACCTCACATCGATTTGCGCCAATTGACAGCATTTTTTCCAAAAATGTGAAATGAATTGACTGCCCCGGTCAGAGACCAATATGGACGGAAATCTGTGTATGCGAACAATGTTTTCGAGGAACAACTTGGCCAGGATTGAAGCTGAAGGTAATCCCTTTAAAGGAATAAAGTGGGCCATCTTGGAAAAAAGATCCACAATAACTAGAATGGTGTTAAATCCATTGCATGGGGGTAGATCAGTAATAAAGTCTAACGATAAGGTGTGCCATGGTGTAGGCAGAATGTCTAGAGGTTGTAAGAGTCCAGCTGGTTTTTTCTTTTGACTTTTGTTTTGGGCACAAATGCCACAAGACATCACAAATGATTTAATATCCTTTCGCCAGGTGGGCCACCAGAATTGTCTTTTAATTTGAGCTTCAGTTTTTGCAATACCTGGGTGCCCCTCCATAAGGGTATCATGATAATGGGAAATGACTAGCTCTTGTAGTTCCTTGTGTGGCAGAAATAGCCGCCCTTGCTAATAAGGCAGATTATTGGTGACAGAGTAGTCCGGGCCTTTTTTTACCCAGTCCTGCAGGGCTGTAGGATCAAAGAGTTGCTGGATCTTTACCTGAATGTCCTCTAGTGTCTGTAGAGTAGTCATGCCAAGATTTCTTTGTTCAGAAATTATAGGTACTGGTTCTGGCTTCACTTCTGCCTCTCCCATCCCTATTCGGGATAAGGCGTCTGCTTTACCATTCATACAACCTGGTCGATAGGTTATTATGAAATCGAACTCGGAAAAGAACAATGCCCATCGGAGTTGACGTGACTATTGGGCCTTGGCTGTCTTTAAATACTGTAAGTTCTGGTGATCGGTGATCACAGTAATGGTATGCCTGGCACCGAGAAGATAGTGCTGCCAAGCCTTGAAGGCGGATTTAATGGCTAATAACTCCTTGTCGGTAACCGCATAGTTTAACTCGGGTGCCGAGAACTTTCTGGACCAAAATGCTACTGGATGAAGCTGGCCAGTTTCAGGGTCCTTTTGAGACAGGACAGCTCCCATGGCTAGACTGGATGCATCAGTTTCCACTATGTATGGAAGTTCAGGGCGCGGGTGCTTTAATACAGGTGCAGACGTGAATTTCGCTTTCAGCTCTTGGAAGGCATTTTCAGCTTCTTCAGTCCACATAAAGCGTTAATTTTTTCGCAAGAGTGCTGTGATGGGATGTACAACATGTGAAAAATCCGGGATGAATTTGCGGTAGAAATTGGGAAAGCCGAGCATGCTTTGTACTCCTTTAACTGAACTTGGTGATGGCCACTTAAGGATTGCGTCCACCTTTCGTGAGTCCATTCGGACTCCCTTTGGGATCAGGATAAACCCAAGGAATTCAAATTCTGTAGCATGAAAAACGCATTTTTCCAGTTTTGCATATAGTTTGTGCTGGCACAATTTTTCAAGGACTGCTGGGACGTGTTTCACATGGTCAGATTCTGAAGAGGAGTATACTAGAATATCATCGATATATACGACAACACAAACGTCAATGAGTTCACGAAGGACATCGTTCATGAAGTATTGGAAGGCTGCTGGTGCATTGCACAACCCGAAAGGCATCACCTGGTATTCGAATAACCCATACTTAGTGCGGAAAGCAGTCTTCCATTCGTCGCTTTCTTTTACACGCACCAGATGGTATGCCCCCCGGAGATCTAATTTAGTGTATATACAAGCATCCTTCACTTGGTCTAGTAGTTCAGGGATCAGAGGCAATGGGTATCGGTTCTTAACAGTTATCTGGTTCAATGTGTGGTAGTCTATGCACGTTCTGAGGTCACCTTCCTTTTTGGGCACAAAGAACAAAGCTGAAGATGCAGGGGACTTGGATGGGCGAATAAAGCCATTGGCAATGTACTGGTCTAAGTATTGTCGTAGGTGAAGGTTCTCAGGTTCCGTAAGGGCATAGATCCTGCTACAAGGGGGTTGTGCACCGGGTATGAGATCGATTTGACAATCGTACGATCTGTGAGGAGGTAAGGTGTTTGCCTGTTCTTTTTGGAAGACATCCTGGAATTCTTGGTATCCTGGAGGTAGTTGCATGACTGCTGTGGTTACTGTGGTCAGGCCTGCGTTCTGGCTTTTCTTTGGGTAACAGGTTTGTGCACAATCTGGCAAGGTTATTCTCTTCTCTCGCCATTCAATTCAAGGATTATGTGTCTCCAACCAAGGTATCCCCACTATTATTTGGAACTGTGGGGCTTTGATTAGATCAAACACAATAGTCTCTCGATGCCCATCCTGACCCAATAGTGTCATCTCTGCGGTGGAATGAGTTACAGGCCCAGAGGCAATTTCAGTTCCATCGACTGTGGTGATGACATTTGAGGTGGTTTTTCGGCAGAGAGGTAGATTCATCCTGGAAGCCAATTCATAGTCCACATAGTTTCCTATGGCCCCGCTATCAATGTATGCCCTTACTGCGTGCATACGCGATGGCTGCCCTGGATCTACGAGGACCATTGGTATGATGAAATGCAAGGTCTGAGTATCCTTCTTCAAGCTCGCCAAGTGGACCTCTACGCTTGTCGGGTGTGGTCGTTTCCCGAGTCTGACTCCATATGGCTTTTATCAGCAGCTCCTACCACCTTCTTGGGTGGTTTTACAGGGCAATTATAAATGAGAATTCGGGTCGGCACCCGAATTCTCATTTATAATTCCCTTTATCATTCTTTTCATATAACGAGAGGTACACGCCGAGGATGTCCTCTTTCGCCATTACTCTTTAACTTAGCCCTTGAACCCCTTTTACAGAATATCAGATCTAACATACACACAATGGGTATTCTTATAGGTAATATTGAAGTTAAAATTTCTGCTTATGCGGACGCTATCTCACTATACTTATCTAATCCTGCCTCCTCTATTCCTGTTTTAATCTCTACTATAGACAAATTCTCTTTAGTATCCTGATACAAACTAAACCTTAACAAATCTGAAATTAAGCCACTCACTAATGTATGTACTTTTATATTTGCATATATTGGTTTACAGTGGGACCAATCATTACATTGCATAGTGGTCCTTGAAAGTGAAACATTTTGGCCGCGTAGAATGCAGCAAGCCTTCTCAACAATGTTCCCCGGGGCGCGGTGGTGATGCTTCCCAGGCTGCAGCGCTAACAGGGGAGAGGTGCTGTGAACTGGTGCGGTGCCGGCAGAGACCGAGTTGGATAGTGCTTGTCAACATTTGCTCGGGAGTCCTCACGAGCCTCAGATAAGTGGCCTTGTTGAATGCTAAGCATATTCTCAGAATACATAGTGCATTCACTCAACATGGGGCAATATTAGAAAATAAGTGACTGTGTTACGGACACCAAGTTGATGTGGAGCGCACAAGTGTCGGACATGTTTGTAAATGCATTTGCAGAGCGGGGTCATTTACGCAGGCTCCGGTGCAGGGAAGTTATGGTTGCCTAATATCCTATGTGTGTGAGGTGAACACATAGAGGGGAAGGAAAAAGGTGCACTGAGCGATTTGTTAAATGCTGATTAAGAAATTCATTACATGTTGTACATGTTATCATTTCACCAATTCATCATGTCATTCCATTGCCCATGCTACTGTTATATTTTATGTTGCTTGCGTGTTGTACAAGGTCAAATACCACCAGGATGGTACAGTAGAGGTTATAATTGAAGTCAAGTCTGTGAAGAGATGTCAGGTGGTCAAAGTACATGAGATAAGCGCGTGTGCAGGTTGTTACAGAGTCACAAATAAGAATGATTGTGTGTCTAAAATATTCTTTCCCTAATTCCCCCATCCTATCCAACTGACTGGTTAGCCTAACCCTCTTTCCGGTTTCACTACAACCCCCGTACCCACCCACAACCTCTCCCTAATCCCTCTTCCCCTCACTGGCTGCCTCGTGGTTACATGTTAACTGGAACCAGGAACCGGTGCCAACCACGGTGGGAGGGGTCGTATACATTTCGACTTCTGTGGTTCGGGAGGGGTTGTGACATAATCACCAACCCCCATTTGGGGATATTCACACCACCCAAGCCAAAATGGATGCAGCTTCTCTACCTTTAGCTGATGTGTTAAAGGCACTACAGGATATTCAGTTAGAGTGGGCTCATTTTAGGCAGGAGACTACCGCTTTGAAGGCTCAAGTGGATGGGTTGGTGGCTCAGGGAACAGCATTGCCTAGTCCTGGGCCCTCTATTTCGCAAGCTACGTCTGGTAGGGCATCCACTGTAGTGGTTCAGACACCAAACAATGTTCCGTTGGCTACTCCGGAATGTTTTGCAGGAGACCCAAAGAAATATATGACACTCTTAACTAAGTGCAAGTTACATTTTTTATGTAAGCACGCAGCATTTGAGAATACACAAGCTAAAACGGCATTTCTTATTTTTTACTTGACAGGGGATGCAGCGGCTTAGGCAATGCCTTTGGTACAGAAGGATGATCCCACGTTATACAATTGGCACTTGTTTAGGTCAGAATTTGGAAGGTTATTCGATCAGCGGCATGTGTAATCACCATAGGACAATGAATTGTTAGCATTACATCAAGGCTTGAAGGATTTGATATCATATGTGACACATTTCAATAGACTCATAATTGAGACAGATTGGCCACAACAGAAGCAGACAGACTGTGGTATTCTACCATGTGCTTAGGGATGAGCTCAAGGACGCTATAGCACAGGTAGATCCGCAACCGACATCTTATTTGGCACTCAGGTTAGATCATCGGATTGCTGAAAGAAAGGGCAAAAGGAGAAAGCCTGACACATTGCCTTTTGTACATGTAGACCGAAGTCGGGATGTTGAGGCATGACAGGCGCATGGGGAGCCCATGCAGATTGGGAGTGTTAGAGGGCCGTTATCTCGTTAACAGAAGGAGAAGCGAAGGCAAAATAGTGCATACGTATATTATGGCAAGCCTGGACATTATATTAGGAATTGTCCTAATACTCCAAATCGAGGGATGGGAGGAGACAAACACAAAATGGAATTGGGAAAAGCTCTGGCTCGGCCCTAGAGGGGGATAAGGGAGTTGAGGTCAATCATGAAGAAATTCCCCAGTATGATAGCAAACACTGTGCATACTAAGGCCCCACATTTATACATTCTGGTGAGCCTATTTTTTGCCGCAGCTGAATAAACTGTGTCTGCCATGGTGGATTCAGGAGGAGGATATACCCAAGCAGGAGCCACTGGCAATTTTATTGATATAAGGTTGGCTGACAAGTTGGGAATATTGAAGGCTAGTAAGAGAAATCCGGAGGTAGTACAAATGATTGATGGGTCACTATTGACATCAGGTCCAGTCACAGTACAAACACAACCAGTATGCATGTGGTGTTTACTAGGGCATGAAGAGGAGGCTGAGTTTGATTTAATTGCAGCACCCCAATTTGGGTTACTCTTGGTCATGCCATGGATGGTAAAGCACAACCCACCATTGATTGGGTGGAGCAGACACTAGTTTTCATATCCAAATGTTGTCAAACACATTTACATGACAAGATGGGCCCTGCCACATTTTTGTTGGAAGGGGTCAGTTGAATAAACATAGTTGGGGCAGTGGAGATGGTCCTTCTTGGCATATATCAAGAGTATGCAGAGGTTTTTGACAAAGGGAAAGCTGAAACTTTACCTCCACATCTCTCATATGACTGTGTCATTGTTTTGGAGCCTGGGGCTAAGCGTCCTTGTAGTAGGATCTATGCTCTTACCGAGGCAGAGAATGTACATTTGAGAGAGTATTTGGATGTAATGCTTGAGAGAGGGTTTATTAAGAGTTCTCATTCTCTGGTATCTACGCCCCTGCTCTTTGTTTCGTAGAAAGAGGGTACCTTAAGCACCTGTATTGATACCGGAGCCTTGAATAAGGTCACTATTAAAAATCACTTCCCACTACCTCTAATATCAGTTCTTTTGGACCAGGTGAAAACTGCTGTGATTTACACTAAGTTAGATTTGAGGGGAGAATATCATTTGATATGAGTGAAAGTGGGATATGAATGGAAGACGGCATTTAGAAGTACATTCACATTGTTTGAGTATTTGGTGATGCTGTTCGAATTATGCAATGCTCCTGCAGCATTTCAGCATTTTATTCAGGAGCTGTTAAGGTATTACATCAATGTATTCGTCATCATATACATTGACGACATTTTGATTTATTCTGAGTCCCCAGAACAACATGATATTGATGTACGGACAGTGCTCAAAAGATTACATGAATTTCAACTATATGCAAAATTGGAGAAATGTGTGTTCCATACTGACCAAGTGGAATTCCTGGGTATTCTGCTGACGCTAGCAGGGGTAGTTATGGACAAGAAGAAGGTGCAAAGGATGTGCAAGCGTTCCTGGGGTTTGCCAATTTTTACCGACAGTTTATTAGCAACTTTTCACAGACCGTGACACCCATTACACAGTTGCTCAGGAAAAACATGCAACAGCATGGGGGAAGGAGGCTGAGGTAGCGTTTCAGGAACTGAAAGAAGCTTTCAATAAAGCACCCGTATTACGACACCATGTATTAGAGAGTCCTTTCCAGGTAGAGACAGATGCGTCTAACCAAGCAGTGGGGGCAGTCCTGACACAGCGGGATGAGGAGGGAGTTCTTCCTCCAGTGGGATTTTTCTCCAGGAAGCTCACAGGGTGCAAGCAAAGCTATTCAATAACAGACAAAGAATTGTTAGCCTCTAGAGCAGCTTTCCAAGAGTGGAGGCATTATTTGATGGGGGCACGTCATCAGGTGGTGGTGGTAACAGACCACAAGAATTTACAATACCTACGATCAGCTAGGACATTGTGTCCTCGACAGTTAAGGTGGTCACAGTACTTCAGTGAATTTGATTTAGTGGTGACTTATCGACACGGCGACAAGAATGGGAAGGCAGATGCTTTGAATAGGCAGCAGCAACAAGAGGTAGCTCCTCTAAAAAAACAAAACAATAATCCCCCTGGAAAATATTGCGGAAGTAACAAAGTATTCTGGAGCAAGTATGAAACAGTCTGGTGGGGAAGGATTTACAGGGTTGGAGGGCAGGTCATCCATCACGAACTGTGCGCAACGGATTGGCATACCATGCACAGCGTTTATACTTGACTATGGAAGAGTTGCAAGAAAGGGCATTACATTGGTGTCATAATACACATTTGGCGGGTCATTCTGGAGAGCGAAAGACCCATGGTATGTTAAACAAATATTTCTGGTGGCCAGACATGAAGGAATCAGTACATAATTACTTGCAGCAGTGTGAGGTGTGCATGTGAAGTAAGACTGATCATTCCAAGAAGATGGGGTTGTTGCAGCCCTTACCAACTCCTGAGGGTCCTTGGACACATTTCCATGGATTTTGTGACTGGTTTACGGAAAGGTCAACAGTATGACATGATCATGGTTGATCTAGATTATTTCTCTGAGAAAGCAAATTTTGTCCCATTTAGGGGAGTGCCTACCTCCAGGCGGTTGGCAGAACTATTCTTGCAACACATTGTTTGATTGCATGGTTTGTCTAAGACAATTGTTTCAGACCGTGGGTCACAGTTTACCTCACGGTTCTGGCGTGCCTTTTGTAGGATGCTGAAAATCAACTGTGCTCTCTCAACAAGCTATCACCTGCAGACAGATGGACAAACAGAAAGAGTCATTCAGACTATGGAGCAATATATATATTTTGTCTGTTGACTGATAGTATGACCTCCTGGTTGCAGACACTGTGGTTAGCATAATTTACCTACAATAACACGGAGCATGTTTCTTTAGAATGTCACCTACGGTAATGGCCATACCGGGATGCCGCTAAAGGCCCTCAAACCCCGTGATACCACCATCACGGGACCCGCCGATACCGCATCCGCCTTGGAGGCACCCCTTAATACCGACCCGGTAATAACAACATGCTAATACCGGGCTCGTAATACCGGACCCGGAAGTAACGTCATCTCGTCAGAATGGGAAATGCTGCGGCGGTCATCTTTAAAAACACAATCCATTGCCATCCTCCCAAACCACCAGTTGCATTCAGGAGAGACCAGTGGCAATCCCTTCACCATGTTGAAAGCTACCCGTAAAACAACCTCCCGCGTGCGCAAAAAGCGTTTCTCAGACGCAGAACTTAATATGCTGGCAGACACCCTTGCCGCACATGCTGATGAGATAAATCAGCAGAACCTGAAGCGTGAGGTGCAGCAGCGCAAAAAGGAGATCTGGGAGGAGGTAGTCCGCAAGGTCTCAGCTGTCGGAACCACCCCACGGACAGTGAAGGATTGCAAAAAGAGGTGGGATGACGTCCGCCTCAGGGTTTGTAATATCCTGGTCCCCACTCTCCAGCCAAACTGACCAGCTGGGAGGAGACGGCAAGCACGTTCATCCAGATTGAGTCCATTGAGGGATTTGGGGAGATGGAGACGGGTGAAGCCACATCTGCAGATGGAGGTGAGTAACCCTGCAGATCCCTGTAGGGGAAACCATGACGTAGCACAAGTGATGTGGAAGAGAGTCTAGGCAAGGCAATGCATGTCCCAACACACACATTAACATATTCTTGTCCAGATGGAGGGCCAAACCCTGCCACACTGAAATGTATGCTGAGTGCCAATCCCATTACCAACACACAGCCAACACACACGGACCGTGACCATGTAATACATCACACAAACCCCAATACAATGGCATGCCACCTGCCATGCAGCAAACGCCAAAATGCCCCCTCCATACTACCCTGTGTGACACACCTGTAAGATATGAATGCATGATAAATGAAATACTCCTCAGCACCATATAATGCATCTAGCATGTAACACCATCACTGATGCCCTGCATCTCTTCTACCCCCCCAGGCACTGATGGAGAAGATGCCAGCCAGGATCCCACCAAAAGGGCATCCACGTCCTGGCCAAAGACAACGGCCAGCGACAACACCACCTCTGAGGCAGCCTCGCAGCCCACACCAACACCCAGTGCGCCTGACACCGTGGACACTGAGCTGCCTATACCTACACCAGTGGAAGGCGAGGCCGTAGACCCACTGACCAACACCGATGATGCAGAGGAGGAGTATGTGGACCAGGAAGGACTGACCCACTCGCAGCAGTGCGGATCCCTGCCTGCACGATTCAGACCTAAGCAGCATCCACGAGAACAGCACTGTCATTGCAGGCCCCGTCACAGCACCCTTGACCACTAATGCACCAAACATCAGCCTTGATGCACGGCTGGCGAGGGTGGAAGCCAGACAGGACTCCATGTTGGACCTGCTCTGGCAATATAGCGCGGATGGGGAGGACACGAGGCGTGGGATAGCGCAGGCCATAGCGGGGACCACAGCCGCCATAGCGGCAAACACAGCCGCCGTCAATACCTCGGCATTGTTGATGAGAGACTGTCTGGGGGCCATCACGCAGGTCCTCACATCCATCCTGCTGCACATGCAGCAGCCACAACCCGCACCAGGCGTGCAAATGACCACAGCTTCCTCCCCATCCACCACACCCGCTTCCTCTGCCCCCACTTCCTCTGGACCCTCCGGCCCTGTGCGTCCAACACGGCGGAGTGCGAGGCACACTGAAATGCCACCCCCCCCCGTACAGCAAGAAGTCCCGGAAATAGTGTGGGAGAACTATGGGAGTGGGTCAGATGGTGTTGGCGGTGAATGGGAGTATTAGGGGGAGTACGTTAGGGGGTTCTGGAGGTTCACTGGGGGGTTTTGGGAGTTCACTAGGGGGTTCTGGGAGTTCACTGGGAGGGTTCTGGGAGTTCACGGGGGGTTTTGGGAGTTCACTGGGGGGGGTTCTGGGAGTACACTGGGGGGTTTTGGGAGTTCACGGGGGGTTCTGGGAGTTCACTGGGGGGTTTTGTCAGTTCACTGGGGGGTTGAGGGTGGGGGGTTGCACTTTCTTCAGTTGATAACAATACACCCGTTGTGTTAAAAAAAATTCAGTGGCTGGACATTCTTCGTTTCATGTGTATCATTTTAATGTATGACGGTGTACAGTGGCCAACTCCCCACATTCCCTGTGTGCATGTCCACATGGACACAGTGTACAATGTGTCACTGACACATATCTATCAAGGTCCCTGTGGGTCAGAAGTATTCGTCAATCAGTGATTGGTGTACTGCAGGGCCATCCTGTGCATCACGTACTGGCAGGGGTGCTGCTTCCCCTCCATCTTCATCCTCATTATCCTCACCTGGTGCATGCATGTCAATGTCAGGTGGCAGTGGTACATTTCTCCGGACGCACATGTTGTGCAGCATGACACAGGCCATGTTGATCTTTGCCACCTTCTCAGGCGCATAGAGGAGTGCTCCACCAGACCTGCTTAGGCAGCGGAACCGCGCCTTCAACAGGCCAAAGGTCTGCTCAATCACTGCATGGGTACGGGTATATACCCGATTGTACTCCTCCTCATGGCTGTTCCGTGGGTTCCACACAGGGGTAAGTAGCCACTGCTTCAAGGGATATCCTCCATCACCTGCAAGCAAATACAGATCGGTCTAGGTGAGTCACTCTGAGCTGCCACCTTCGGGATACACAGTCATGGCCGCAGCTATCTGCTGTCGACCTGCACATGTCTCTGTAGGTATGCACAAATATTGTTTAGATGCATTCTATACTGCAATATGGTGTGCTAGTCTGGATGGCGTTGTACAGATGATGCAGGGTAGAATCATGCATGCTGATGCGGATGTACTGTGGTTGTAGGACTTTGTCTTGCCTCCCATTTGTGCTGTGTATACTACACTGTGCATGGTCACACTAGCCACATTGGCACAGTTGCAATCCTGTTCAGTCATGCATTGCTTGACATACCCATGGTGGCTATGTTGTGCGTCTTACATGTTGCCATTGATATGCATAATTGGTCAAATGTGTGCCAGTGATGTGTCATGTTAGGGCTGGGAGGTTCAGGTCAGGAGTGTTTAGCTCTGCCTGCATTCTCCACTCACCCTCAATTCCCACCAAGGTGGAGTATGCATCCCCCTTTCCCACCCAGGTGGAGTATGCATCCCCCCTTTCCCACCCAGGTGGAGTATGCATCCCCCCCCCCTTTCCCACCCAGGTGGAGTATGAATCCCCCCCTTTCCCACCCAGATGGAGTATGCATCCCCCCCTTTCCCACCCAGGTGGAGTATGCATCCCAACACATCACTACCCCAAAGCACTGCCATGGGCCAGTTAGGCAACTCACCAAGCAGCCAGGCACGTGGTCCAGCATGTTGCTCCATGTGACGGGGTAGCATGGAGTTGCGCAGCACCAAGGCATCATGTGTTGATCCGGGAAATCGGGCGCAGCAATGTGTGATGATCTTACTGGAGTCACATACCATCTGCACATTGATGGAGTGGTATTGCTTGGATTGCGGTACACTGCCTCTATGGCATGGGGGACTACCAATTCCATATGGGTGCAGTCCAGGGCACCAGCACAATTGGGCATGCCTGCCAGTGCATGGAAGCCTACCGTGGTGTCAGCTATCTCCTGGGCAGTCCGTGGTAGGGATATGTGGGTGCTAGCATGCTTCAGGAGGGCATCTAGCACTTGGTTCAGCATGCGTGAAAATAGTGGTTGCAAAATGCCATGCAGCTGCCCCACTGTGTGCTGGTAGGTGCCTGTGGCCAGGAAGTGGAGCACAGACACCACCTTTAGTAGCGGGGGGATGGCATTACGTATTTCTATGAGGCTGGCAATGTCGTTGCCTATCATGTCTACTATGGTGGTGATGGTGTCCCGGTCCAACCGGTACAGGGTATGGATCTGGTCAGGGGTTAGATTGAATGGACTGGGTCTGATGTGAGGGATTGGTGGCTGCCTACAATGTTCTACTGGCTGCACTGGTGGTAATTGCTGGTCCTGTCTTGTCCTCCTTCTCCTCCTGCTTCTCCTCTGTGCTGCCTGTTGCTGCTGCTGAAGTTGTTGTTGTAATTGCTGTTGTTGCTGTAGTTGTAATAGTATAGGCATGTCCTCCAGCGCCATGATTGCAACAGCTAGTGGTATCATTTTGGTGCAGGAAGGGGTGTGGTGTGTGGGTGTCCTCCTTTTCTACTGGGCCAGGCTCCGTTGAGTCCACCTGTGGTGATTGTGTGCACCTGTGGCAGTTGGCTTGATTGCTGATTGCTGTTTATGGGTGGTCCGCGATACCTGTATGGCCGCCATCGTGCAGGCTCTGATTACCGCCTTCGGGATGCCGGTATTTGCATGCCTGCGTGGGTTGTGATGTCCTTCTATTACCGGTATGCCGGTATTTACTCCCCAAAGGGGCGCGTGTACGCGCCAATGCCGGTATGAGGGGGCACGGTACGGGCAGTGCTGGTATTGGAGGGTTGTCGGGTCATAATGCCCCGGACCCGTTAACGATGCCGGTATTACCATTCCGCCTTCCTTTTTTCATTACCTCTATTCTCGTAATGAGGCCCTTTGAATCTTAATGGAAGTTTGAAAAATAATGAAACAACAACGCAATCCCACGTGTTAAACTTTGCAGAAATGCAAATTCCCGTCTAAATTCACAAAACGTTTTTTAAGAAAAACAGGTGAAATACACTGTTTTGGCGTGCGGTTTGGGATGTAGCTATGGGTCTTATGTATAAATCAGAGTTGAAATTAAGTCTCTAGCTATTACACTGAGGAAGGTATGCAATGTTGAATGACAGGTGTTCTTAGAAAAATCAGGCATTGAAAACAGAAAAGAACTCAGCTTGGACAAGAAAATATTTACTACAGTTTACTCTATGACTAGAGCATTCCGGCTAGAATACCAAGGAGGGACAAAGTAAGCTCTGGAGTTGATTCATGACTTCAACACCCAATCCCAAGTTTCCTTTCCTGGCAGAACCAGTCGGATCACTCGAAGTAGGATGGACGGTTTAAGATTTACACAAGATGAAAAGGACTAAAGAAATGGCGCTTAGCAAGATAGATCAAAGACAGGATTGCAATAAGGATTCTGACAATGTGACAAGTTATTAAGGTAAGGATTGGATGGTTTAGAGATTGGGATGGAACAAAACAAGGTATTCTATGATTTTCTATGCTTCCTATTACTACTTACAGTCCACTTTCATTTAAGATTTTGGACCGTCAAGGGTTATGGTCATCACACGGATCAGTCTAACCAAGGTCAGCAGGGCACATCTGGCGGAACAGGGTCAGCTGGGCGGTTCTGGTCACCTGGACTGTACTGGACTGGACTGGTTTGGATTGGCCCTTCTGGGTACTGGAGACTGGAAATCAGTGGGATGGCGAGTTTAGAGCAGGCACGCCTTTAGTAGTAGCAATCCAGCTGGATCAAGATACCTCCCTGGGGTTTTGGAGATTGTTTGAGAATTTGGGCCTAGCTGAAAAAGGAGTTCAGCAATGCTGAGGCCTTAGCTTTGTAATTAAATTAGGAATCAGGAACAAGGATGGAAAATTCAGGAACAGGGCGCCACGCAGACATCAGGATGAAGTCAGGAATCAGTGTGTGTCTTGTGTGCTGTGAGGTTCCCTTATTTATCATGCCAAATGACATCACTAAATTATATGGAAGGGGCAGTCTTACAACCCACACCCATGATGCTATGATTGGGCAAGAACATAGTTTCCACCTTGCTCTTTGCTGGTTGGATCACAGAAAGGGATGTGATGTTTTATGAGATGATCTTTACAATGTCTGGAAACCTCCCATAGCTGTTGTGACCAAAATGTAACTTTCCCACAAATACATATTTATGTAGTTATGACCTCTAAGAAAATCAGATGCACATGTTACATATCTCGTGTGTCACATTTCAATCCAAGTCCCAAATCTGTGAGCCCTGGTTTTGCTTTTCTGTTGCATTTTGGCAATTTTAACCATGAAAGATTTGGCCTAACATTTCCCAATTCTGTACATAGATGTACAATTACCCCTGGGATATTTATACAAAATGTCAAGTGCACAAGATCAATACTTTCCCCACAATTGGTTATTCTTTACAACTTATGTGCCTTATGTAGTACTGGGTTCAATCACGTCTTCAAAGAAAGAGCATCAAATTAAATTTAGAATTATCCACTTTTCACATTTTTTCTCATTCTTGTGGCAAAGTTAAATATCTTGAAGTTCAATTGCAAAATAGGCATTTTAAAATTGCCAAGTCATCTTCATTCCTGTCTCCTGACCTTCCAGAGCAAATTACTTGTCATAAGTCTGTGGTTATTCCGAGTGAATCATCATTGCTGACGCCAAACCCACGATTGCAACATGTGAAGAACCCGATACTGAGTACGGCTAACAACCGGCCTGAGCTTAATTGCCGACATGGTCTGGCCACAACATCCACCTTGGACAAACAGCGTGATGATATCACCCAACAGCTTGGTCAATCATCACTGGGACTAACAATGCCCTCTGGTTCTAAAACAAGCAATGGAAACTCTGTGAATACGAACACACGAAAACCTGAAACACGGACCTCATCCTCAATATCTGAGCACACAAAACTCATTACAAGCACTCCGACAATGCAAAACAAAAGGAACAAAACAACTACTGGCCTTGAGACGATAAGGAAAGGCCACTTGATGAATGAAACATATGCTCAATCGAATGACTTATCAAGTCTCTCGCCAAGTGGGGGAGATAAATGCGGGCAAACCCTGGCGAAAGCCAGTATCTCGGCAGCTGCTGCGATGCAAATTGACAACAATGTCTTAGCCGCTTCCTCTTTGGCGATGATTCCTTTTGTCAAATTGTATGAAGCTCTAATTGAAAAAATACAAGACCAAGGTGCGCTTTTAGCGAATCTAACCCAAAAAATGGGTCAGGTGGAAACATCAAACGTGTATCTCAAAAATATGATCCAGGGAGAAGTGGAACGAACAATTGAATGGCAACAACGGCACCATGACCTAGCCCGTCAAAATAGCCAAAAACATGAGAAACTTGTCGATGACGTACTTGACTTGATGAAACAATCACGACACTGTCAATGCCACATGTTATGTGAGAAGGTTGCTCCCTGTCATAACAGTACTAACACGTGTCCAGTTGGGGGCTTTACATCTCATAATCCTATTCTAACAATTGTGAGAAATTCCCCAAATTCCAATGATAAAGTGGGACAATAAAATCCAAACAAAAAAAATACTAACAACGAAATCACGATTGAAGGAGTGAAATCTTTGCCAAGTGTTCCTACTGCAGTTTCCCCTATCGCTGATGAATCCTGTGCAGGACCTCTTGTAGTTCAATCGAAAGCAATATCTATAATAGGCTTCAGCACTGAGAATTTCTTGGACAAACGTCAAACAAAACCTGTAGCCCCAGATGGCCAATTTTTGTCTTTTGGCTTTTTTACTGGCCCTGCCAAAGCTATGTCAACTGAGCCATCACTGGTTGCTACTAAATCAATCGGGAAACAAGGCTGAGGATCATCAAAAAATCTTTCAAAAAGCTCTAAACCAGCTGGCACTTCAAAGACTAATGAGTTTATAAGGAATCTTTCAATGCCACCAAGACAGAGCCTATTTAAACGGAAAGAAAACAACAAAAAGTCAAAGACAGACGCTGAATTGCAAAGAGTGGCTTGCCCTCCTCCAATTAAGAACAAACTCAAACCTGCCTTGAAACGCAGAAGAATAACTTCTGAGGCGGAGTCTAGTAACATAACAATTGCCTCTACATAAATAAATCTTTGTGATCTGTCCACCTATTCATTGCAAGATGAGCACGATGTAGCAGACAGTTTGTCCTGCTCTCATGCTGCCACCTCTCAGGCCTCTGATGTGAGTCCAAATAAGGACGCGGCAAAACCGACAAAACCAATGATGGAGCACAGGCAAAGGGGTTTGAGAGGCTCAGAAAAATCTTTCCAGGCACAAGCAGTGGTGTCACAGCTGAATCCTAAATTTACTTCAAATCAAAGCAACCTACGTAATCACTTTAAAAGTCGAGTGCATGAGTTGACTAACCGCAGAGAGCAAAGCGGCTGCCGCAAGTTGCGGCTACAAAACATCCAAAGTGACGAAGCTGAATTAAATTTAAACCGAATGAACATTTTGAAACTGTTCAAGTGCGTACCTTCGCTGCGAACTATCGTCTCTGACGATATACAAATCGTGGAGTATGCTACTGAAAAATGTTCAGACCAGGTCTTGTTACATATCAACTCAGCTACTGTACGCAGCACCCTTCTAAATGCAAGTGATGAACTGTTGTTTTTTGGTTTTGAAATACTGGTTGAACCAGATTGCGAAGTTTCAAATCGACCTGAATGCTCCAAAGATGGATCTAAGAAACCAATGAAACCAGTTGATGCAGCTGCGCTAAGACAATCGATGTGTGACACACTGTCCTCAAGATCACATCAAGTCCCGCAAAGAAAACCTACTGTAAAAAATACCAAAGATAATGGGCCTAGAAACCAACATTAGCCATGACTGAACAATTCTGGCAATTCAATCATTTTCATTTCCTGGAACACATGTGGATACAAGCACTTATTTAATGATTTTGAAACACCACTAGCAAATGTCTTCATTATATGTTTGCAAGAAACTTGGCTCTGCTCACCTCCCATCTGCGATGGATTTACTGTCATTTTAAATCCAGCAGTAAAAAATGCGAAAGGCCGTCCAAGCTCTGGCTTTATAACCATGGTTAGGATATCAAGATCATGGGCCGTGCTTGAGTCTAAAAATCCCAATCCATATGTATAAGGTACAATCATGCAAACAACGGTCAAAAAAGCTAACGCGAGAAAATACCTTCTGATTATAAACACTTACTGGAACCCGACAAAGATCAGGTCAGACATCTTTATATCCGCAATTGCTGAATTAATCGACGTCGCAATGCTGACCTACACCAACATATTGGTGATTTGCTGCGGGGACTTGAATTGCAACTGGTTCAGGTTTGAACATTCGTCGGGGAATTATCATTTGGTCCCTCTCGCCTTGATTGACGATAGAGAGAGCTGTTGGCAGACTGCCATGTCGATTCGTGATATACACATGCTAAATGGAACAACTAAAGGAGACATCCCTGCTAAGCCAACGTGGCATCGTGAATCCACAAACAGCATTCTCGATTACATATGGATTTAAAGTAATCTTGCAACCATGATTGTTGAATTAGAAATAAAACGAATGAAACATAGTGACCACTGCCTGTTACAACTCTGCATGGTGATGGAAATGCCTTTGCCAGATTCCTCAAGTAACATCACTTTGGAAGTAAATTCAGGTGGAAATCGTCTACGATTAAGTGGCAACCAGATCCAAGGGCTCACCACAAAGCTTATGAACATTCCAGCTAATCATGGGGCAGATTATACTGCCCTGCTGACTGCCTTTAAAATGCCTGGAGTTGGGTCTCAAACTCAAGGTCAGTCTCAGCAACACATTTATTGTAAGGTGCTGCACGATGAGAAAAAGGCAATGCGGAAAGATTTAAGGCGATTAAAGAAACGCTTACCAAAATCCGAGGCTCAACAAGCAATAAAAGCTAGACGTACGCAGTACAGAAATTGGGCAAGGTCGCAGGCAAAAATAATAGAGCAAGATTGTGCGGAACACATGTTACGCCTAATCATGACAAAGAACACTCGTGATATTTGGAAGATACTGAATATGGACTTCTCCAAAAGCATCCCATATGTAATAAACACCATCTCAGGAGACATATGGGAATCACATTTCTCTTTGGTCTTCCAAAACTCAGATGTAACAATGTGACAACGCCTAGCTCTGTGGATACACAATGGGACGTGCTAATGGAACCAGATGACCTTATTATTGCTATCAAGGCGCTAAAGAACTCACGCGCTGCTGGGCCAGATTTGATTTCAAATATCGACCTAAAACGATATCCAAAAGAGTGGGCAGCTTTTATTGGAAATCTCTTCACTAAAATCAGATTGGTTAAAAAATTGCCTGACTCCTGGAGGACTGAGATTATCGTTCCGATTCATAAGCGGGGCAGTTGGGACGACCCAAACAACTATCGCCCAATTGCCCTGCTAGATACGATCGGTAAAATATTTGGCACAAACCTGCGCATCAAACTTGCCAAATGGGCAGAAACCTTGCTAATAAATGACATATGGCAAACCGGATTCACAAAAGGTGTTGGGGTTGATGTTAACTTACTCATCCTAACAATCTTAAAATTGGAAACCATGAAATCAAATGGCAGACTACATCTTGCCTTCATCGACTTGAAACAAGCTTTCGATGGTGTAAATCGCAACCTGTTGTGGGCAAAACTACAGAAGTGGTGCTGTCCTGCATCTATCTTGGAACCAATAATGGCGTTACATGCCCATACCTCAATCAAAGTGAGGTTGAATAATAACGGGCTGCTTACCAACTCCATCATGACCCAAAAAGGTGTCAAGCAAGGTTGCCCCTTAGCCGCAGAGCTATTTAAGTTGTTTCTGGGAGACTTACCAACCTTTCTCATGCAAATTCCATGCTTCTCCCCCAAAATAAACCAAACCGCAATCAAATGTATCGTATATGCGGACGATTTGGTACTGATGGACCAAACGCAAATTGGGCTGCAGAGGCTACTAACAGGTCTGCAAAAATATATGGATCTAAATGAACTAACCATAAACAACCACAAAAACAAAGATTGTTTCAATTGGAAATGTCAAAGGAAAAAAGGATAAATCCTTTAGGTGGAAAATTACAGAAGCTATTATTTCATCTGTTGACTCAATAAGATACTTGGGTATACAATTCAATAATTCCATCAGAGAACAGCAATGGGTGACAGAACTAACTTCTAAGATGAAGAAATTAACACTGCAAGCTTTAAAAATTAACAGGAACTACGGTAAATTTTCTCTGGAACCTGTCATTAAATTCTATCAGCAAAAAGTGGTGCCAGTAATGATCTTCGGGGCTATTGCAGGTTGGAATATAAGTGAGCAAACCTGGCATGTTTTAGAAGGTCACTTTTGGTGGAGGGTTCTGAAGCTCCCACAGTCCACTCCTATTGCTATTGTGAGATATGAACTAGCCATTAACTCCCTACATATGAAAATGGTATGGAACTCATTAGCAACGCTGCGTAAAATGTCCTTGGAGGCGCCGGCACCCGCATACAAATTGTTTGCTTTCAACCAGATGCCAAAAAAGTCCGATCTTCTTAATACTTGGTTTTGCAAATTAGTGGTGTATCTATCTGCAGCAAACATCAGCAATGAAGAACTCCTACTTCGGCCACAACATGCAAAAAAAAAATTTGATTATTGGGCATGGAGCATCAATAACGATGAAAGAAAAAAGCTGAAGTCAACAAAAGTGATGGATCATGACTCTAGGAAACTTAACGAACCAGCTCGCTACCTTTTACATTGCCCATCCCGCTATCATAGAGCTCAATTCTTATGGTTTTGAGCCAACATCCTCAAAACCAAGGAAGTCCTATGGCAAAGAAGGGAGCCATCCTTAAAAGACAATCTGTGTCGTTTTTGTGAATCTTCGATAGAAACCACTAAACATCTACCAGTTAAATGTCAGCGAACAACTATCCAGCGATCGTTGCATCTGGGTCAATTTGCACCTCTGGATGATGACACGGAGACGTGGTGGGCTAGGATCATCTCTGGTCACAGCACACAACTTGTTTGTGCAACTGTGAACTATTTTGATATGATTTTGAAAACAGATATTTAATGTCAAATTTTCCTTCCTTCTTTGTTTCGCCTCTGTTCTCTCTTCTTTTTAGATTGTTTTGATGTGTTTGATTCTGATTTGATCTGCTGGTGGTGGTTCGAAAGTTAATTTGGCTGTTGTGAAACAAAAGTTTGTAACACAATTTCAAAATGTAGTTTTTCAAATTAAAAAAAAAAAATAATAATAATTATACTTGGAACAATATTTGGCCAACGGTTTCATCCGCCCCTCAAAGTCACCTGCAGCGTCTCCCTTATTGTTTGTGCCGAAGAAGGAAGGAGATTTGATGACTTACATCGACTACCGCATGTTGAACCAAGTCACTGTCAAGAATCGTTAACTCTTGCCCCTGATCCCGGAATTGTTAGACCAAGTCAAAGACGCCCAAATATACACGAAATTGGACCTTAGAGGGGCCTACCATCTTGTTCGCGTTAAAAAAGGGGACAAATGGAAAATAGCATTCCGTACCAAATATGGCTTATATGAATAGCAGGTAATGCCATTTCGCCTTTGCAATGCCCCCGCTGCATTTCAATATTTCATGAACAATGTCTTGAGAAAGCTGATTGACGTTTGTGCTGTAGTCTACATAGACGATATCTTATTATATTTGGCCTCAAAACAGGACCATGTCAAGCATGTGTGTTCTGTCCTTATCAAGATTCGTCAACATCATCTCTATGCCAAACTTGAGAAATGCTCATTCCACGTTACTGAGGTAGAGTTCCTGGGGTTTATCCTCACTCCAAAAGAAATCTGAATGGATGTGCACAAGGTCAACGCCGTTCTCAATTGGCCAGCCCCAAGTTCATTCAAAGGGGTCCAGAGCATGTTAGGCTTTGCAAACTTTTACTGCAGATTCATCCCAGGATTCTCTCAAATAGTACACCCAATCACGTCCTTATTAAGAAAGTGCAATAAGAAATTCCAGTGGACAGAAGAGGCTGAAAAGGCTTTTCAGGAATTCATGGTGAAATTCACTACCGCTCCAATCTTACGGCATCCTCGCCCAGATCTTCCGTATGTGGTAGAAATGGATGCCTCCAGTATGGCTATGGGTGCTGTTCTATCACAAAGGGACCCACACACCGGCCAGTTACATCCAGTAGCCTTCTGGTCGTGTAAGTTCTCGCAACGCGAGCTCATTTATGCCATCACTGACAAGGAGCTCCTGGCCAAAAAATCAGCCTTCAAGGACTGGCGGCATTAGCTGCTTGCGGCCAGACACACTATCATCGTGATAACCGACCATCGAAATTTACAATACTTGAAGAGTGCAAAGGCTCAGTCCTTTCGGCAACTACGCTGGGCCCTTTTCTTCGCTGAGTACGACTATGTAATCACGTTCCGGCCTGGAGTCAGAAATGGCAAAGCTGATGCCCTTTCGCGCATGGGTACAGATGAATTGGTGTGCACACCCCCTGATTTTGTGGCCATCATCCCGAGCGACAAACTCCTAGGCATTACAACCTCCATGACTCAAGACGAATTGCTGTAAGAAATCTGACAAGTAATGACTCAGGAACTACTATGTGAATGGTATTCGCAGGGAGAACACTATGCAGTTAAGGACCAACTACCATGCTACAGGAATCGTTTATCTTTACCCAAGAAAGAGCTTCAGGAACAGGTCATCTCGGAGTATCATGACTCCCTCATGGAAGGTCACCCAGTGAAGCAGAACTACTGGTGGGAACGTGGTGCAAGGACGTTATTCAGTTCATCATCTCTTGTGGTATTTAAACACAGAATAAGTCATCAAAACAAAGATCAGCCGGGCTCCTTAGACCATTGGACATTGGAGATAAATTACGGACACATTATTTAAGAACAATAGACTTACCTGAAGAGCGGAGTCCCAGCAGGTCTGGACTCTCGGGCCCACACCAGTGAAGTAACTTGGCAGCAAGGCACCCATTCACGACGCACCCCTGCACAGAACTGCAGGACGGAGAGCGCATATTATCAAAACACAAGGTGAGGAAAACTCTAAGGGGGTCGCTGGGGTTCACACGGGAGGCGGGCCCCGAGAGAAAGAGATTATGGGCTAAATCCCGAACTCCTGTCTTCCAGACTAGATCCTTGGCAGAACGAGAACCCGGGGAGGTGAATCCAGGTCAGAAGCAGTCCAACCAAGTCGGGTGGCGTCCCTGTGGATACCAGGTGAGCGTTACAAGATGAAGCTGCTTCATTCACTTTGCTTCATGTAAATGTTACATAGCCAACTGGCATACTCCTGCCGTGAGGACTCTGTTTTCACCCCCCCTGAAATGTGTGTGGCAGGGTGTGCAGCAATTTTCTGGTTGTGACACAAACGCAGTTTTAAAGATCTTGGCGTGCACAGGAGGCTGCGCGGTCATTTTGGACTGTTTCTTTCACCATTGCAATAAAGTGATGTAGTGAGGCACATCTGAGTGGGTCAAAATATCCCACAGAATAGCTAATCATTTAACACCAATTGTGCTTAATCAATGTGATTCATTTAGATATTGACAACATTTTAGTAAAAACAATTTGTGTTTTTCATTTATTGATACAATTGCCCAACGCGTTTCGAGAATGAAGTTTTCTGAAGGGAAAAAAAACATTTCAATCAAAAATGAGTTTATGCAATTCACAAAGTAATTTTACATTAATACAGCTTATTGTAAAGAATATGCTAAACAGTTATTTCCCTAAAGAACACATTTCAGTTGATCCTGCTTTAAATTCAAGAATTCCTGTAGTTAATTATTCTTATGAACCAATTTTATCCATTATCTTTCATATATCGGTCTTAGTTGACCTCATGCAAATTAAGTGGTATTATCTGATTTGAGTGTTGGATTTATTACCAACCCCGCTGTGAGGAGCCAAGCCACCTGTGAAGCACCGACCCCTGCAGTGAGACATTGCTGCCTGTGGGGTTTATAGACTGTTATAATTGAGTGCCATGTTGAGCTGTCACTATCACCCCAATGTAGGCATTTGTGACTATCAGGATGAGACACATGGACTGCTCCCGGATGGACACTGGGAGGAGAGCCCTGCATCTCATGTGCAGCTTCTAAGGGCCAGGAGCCCAGGGGCCCATCCCAGGACACCCAACAGGCCCTGTGTGAGCTGGGGCATGGGCCACTGGCATTGGCCTACCGCTTGGGGGCAATTGATCACGTGGCAGAATACAGGGTATGATACTGGGTGCTGCTAGAGAGGGAGCAATGCTAGAGGGACTGCTGGAGCCCACGGGCCATAACATTGACCAGGTGTGAAGGTGAGGAACCTTTGGGGCAGCTCTGTGGCCCACTGGCCGGGTCTAGCTGGCTGGATTGCAGGCAGATAGTGGCAGGCAGATTGGAGCAGCTGCAGGAGTGACTGGGGCCTCTGACCTTTGGGTGTGGCCCCTGGACTGCGTGGCTGCCCCAGGGAACAACCCCACTGCAAGGAGGATGGAGTCGAAGAAGAGCACTGGCACACGGAGGGAGGCATGCCAGGAGCAACATCGGAAAGCGCCTGGTGCGAGGAGCGCCGCTTGTTTGGGGTGCATTCCACTGGCTCCATAGTGGAAAAAAAGGTCATTTCCATGCCCCAACCGTCCGGACGCAATACCAGCCATAAAGGGCGATGGAGTGGCACGTGGTCTACTGCGTCACAAGACATGGATAGAGCATCCCAATTCCAATCCATACTTGAGGAAATGAAGATGCTAAATCAGCGGTCTCAGGAAACTAAGTGAGCAGTGCAGCATGAAGCGAAGGCGCTAAAAGAGATTGACAGCCGCTTAAATGCACAGGCGTAGAGAACTACGGGCAACAAGCAACAAATCAGTGCAGTTGAGGATGACCAACGTGACATGGCCCAGGAGCTGGATGATGCCATTAAGGAGATACAACATCTGGGTGCAAAGCTGGACAACAAAGAAAACTGCTCCTGTCGTAATAATGTCTGCCTGGTCGGCCTGCCAGAGGGTGAAGAAGGTCTGGAGGGCTATCTGTACACGCTCTGGCAATGGGAGCTCCATCTCAGCAACCCCAGGGAACTACTGATTGAACGTGCCCACGGGGCCCTAGACCTGAAACCGCACAGAGGCGCCCGCCCTCGGGTCAGTACCATTCGATTTCTGAACTTCGAACATAAATTGACTGTTCTTAGAGCCTATCAGTGGCACGGCCCCATCCGGCTGGGAGGAGCGCAGATCCAGCTGTCTAATAACTTTTCGTTGGAGTTCTCTTGGCACCGTAGGGAATTCAATCTGGTCGTTGGAGCCCTAAACCATTGCTACTACCTGAAGTTCCCAGCGGTCTGGTGCGCTCAGCCGGGGAGAGGTGGCCCTTGTTTGAATCTCCAGCTGAGGCCTGGTGATTCCGGGGCTGACATGTTGTCCTTGGTCCAGATGCTACTCCCGACCTGGAGGAGCAAGCCACTGTTAGGACACCTACCTGTGCTGGGAGGCAGGGGGGGTCCTTTGGGGCGAGCCTGAGCCTGGCGGTTGTATCCCCGGTTCCGGGTTTAGAGGAGATGTGCCTTCCTGGGTTCACCTTCTCATAGGGTGCCATCCTGTTCTGTGCGGACAGGTACGCGTGTGCGGATAGCACGGGTCGTTGGGGAACAAGCTTGCGTTTCAAGCCTCGTTCCCACGGCGGCTGTCTCCGCGCATGCGCCGGACCTGTTTGCGCGTCAAGCCTCGCTTCCATGCCGGTTTCCTACTTAAGCAATATGGACTGGAAACTCGCTGCGTCTCAATGTGGTTCAGGTTTGACCTTCCACTTCGCTTTGAACATTATTGTTCATTTACCTTCCTTGCTCCTTGTTCCTGTGCCGGGTTCTTCCTGGTCCTGGTTGTTCTAGCCCTTGTTGCCTTGGGTACTTCCTTCCTGGTCGTTGGTTTCCGGTCCTGGCCCTGGGGGTAGTCTCCAGTCCTGACCCTTCCTGTTCTTCCCTGCCTGTCCTGCCATTTCACCTGCTCCTTCCAGTTACCTTCCCCTGGCCTCTTGCCTTCTTTCCAGAGTTTCTTCTCTCTGTTTTGCTTCGCTGCCTCCTGCCTTGCTTGTGTGCCGTGGCTCTTGGATCCTCTGCAATCCAGCAGCATTGGAAAACTACGCCCTCAGTCCAGCAAATCCAGCAGCTTTGGGCTACTACGCACTCTATCCTGCAGATCTACATCGACAGACCTTCCCTGCCAGTGCTTGCACTGTTCTGGCGTCACGTTAAAAACAGGTAAGAGTCCATCCGTGGCGTCAAGAGCTGGTCCCCTTTCAATCCTCTGTTATCAAGGCGGAACTGGGGCTGGTTCTTTGCACTGCCTTCCATCTTCCAGCCTACTACTTCAACGATCTGGCTACTTCAGTACACAAGTCTCTTGGAAATTCAGGTACGAAACGACCACGGACGCACAACTTAACAGCCACCCCCTCAAAGGGGACATTATGGAGCGCAGTACGGCCGACCAGAGCTCTAGGTGGCAGAAGACGGGCAGACGGCCGAAAGGGCTGCCAAAATCATAGGAAAGTGGGATGCTGAACAAGGCACCTAGCTGAGAGGAGGGACCCAGCAGTCTCAGACGGCAATATTAGTGAAGAGTGGGGTGGCACACATTCTACAAACTCTCTTAACACCACAATGGGTGTCATGAGGGCAGTTGCTAGGGGGGTCATGGTCACATATGGCCCCTGAGTACCACTGTGCTTTTTGTTTTGAGCTGGGGCCAAAACTTTAATCTCATTGTTGGTTCTGTTTGCTGCTGAGAGATTCAGCATGCTGTGCCCCTCAGTTGTTGTTATTATGTTTGAGTGCAACAACCTAGTCGCTGCGAAGGTTCACAATATTTTGCAGTGCTGAAGCGAGGCCTGTGGATTCTTTCCCATTTGCTCTGCATTGTCTGTTCACTCTTCTTATTGGGCTCCTCCATTTGGGGCTCAATGTTTGATTGTTTCTCCAGTTTTACACTGTTGTATTGGGGGGGTGGAAGGGACGCTTCATGCACTGGAGGATCCATGAGGGGTAGATATTTGGGTCAGTTTGAGGCTCACTGAGGATGGGGGAAACATTTGTGAGGGTACACACAGGGCGGGGAGTGGGGCATCCACGGAATCTGGTATTGAGCCTGCACTGCCCGGGGAGGAGCAGGAGATCAGGGTGGTCTTGAAGTGATAGGTATCCCACATGAGTAAGCTTCAATTGATATCCCTAAACATTTAGGGTCTGGGTGATCTGATAAAGTGCTGGAGGATGTTAAATCTGCTATGGGATGAGGGGGGGACATTTTCTTCCTACAGAAGACCCATCTAGATGCGACAGAGTTGGGCAAGCTGGTGTAGGGATGGGTGGGGCATGCATTCTATGCTCCCTTTTCAAGCAAGCAGGGGGTGTCCATTCTACTTCATAAAAGGCTACCTTTTGTCCCAACATTGATCCTGTCTGACCCTGATGGGCGTTATGTGATGTAAGGGGGCTGCTTTTTCGGTAATGTGTCACGCTACTAAACATCTACGGCCCAACCGATGATAATGCAGGCTTTTTTGTCCATGTATTCACTCAATGTGCTCTCTCTATTGGGACCCTGACATTAGTCAGTGGGGACTTAAACGTAGCCCTGGCTGCAGAGGTTGGCAGGTAGCCTCCGCACTTGCCTTGTACGAGGCCCCCGGGGAGATGCGGACCATGCTTAGCTTGATGGAAGAGCTCCGTTTGCGAGACATGTGGTGGGAGATACACCATCAGCAGTGGGACTATTCATTCTATTCGAATCACCATAGCAGCGATGCCCGTCGTGATTACTGGTTGTTGGCCTCATCCATGCTTTGCAATGGTGGAGCAATGTGAGGTTAAGCCCATCACTATCTCAGATCACGGCCCGGTGGTGCTTCAGATCGTGTTCCCGGTGGAGAGAATCCAGTCCCCACTGTGACGTCTGAACCTCGCCACCCTGCAATACCCCGACTTCATTGAGCATCTCGAGCAGCACATAGACTGCTTTTGGGAGGATAACTTGATGGAGGGATACACGGCAGTCAGATTCTGTAACACCCTCAAAGCTTCTCTTCGGGGGCAGTATATTGCCAAATGGGACTACAAATTGAAAGAGTGGCAGCAACGCGAGAAACAGCTGTAGGTTGATCTCCAGCACCTGGAGCGGACCCATAATGCCACATGTCAAGGCCTGCAGAAGGAAGCTCACGGACTGTACTACGAGGCGCACACAGAAATTCTTTGCCAGATGTGCCCAGTCCTTCTTAGAAAATAACAATCGTCTGCTACGACCTATGGTGGCCATCCTGAAGGGTCATCAAAGAGCGCATCTTATCGACGTGATTAAGTCCAAGTCTGGTTCGCTCTTTTCCGATATTAAGGCGATTAACAAGCGTTTTGTTGAGTTCTAACAAGATCTCTATGCAAAACCGGCACTGCTGGAGGAGCGGGTAGAACTGGACTTTCTTGAGAATCTTGGGCTGCTTTTTGTGTCCGGGGAGGACCTTGAGGCTGAATGCTCCTATTGAGGAGGGGGGGGTAGCGGCAAGGCCACCAGCCCGGATGGCGTCCCGATGGATCTGTATAAAGCCCTAGTAGATAAACTGGCTCCCAGATTGACTACAGTGTTCGTAAAGGCCAGGAACGTAGGCGCTCTGCCGGACTCCCTTCTGGGACCAACATCATTGTCTTCTCCGAGCCCAGCAAGCATGCCACAGAGTGTAGCGCCTACAGCCCAATTTCCCCTACTAACACGGATGCTAAAATATTGGCCAAGTGTTTGGCGCAGTGGCTCGACCCTGTTCTCCCAAAGCTGGTCCACTCAGATCAGACAGGCTTCACCTGTGGCCGCCATTTATGTGATAATATGAGATGCTTACTGAATGTGGTGGTGGTGTGGGCGGACCGGGAAGATAGCATTGTATCCCTCGATGGTGACAAAGCATTTGATAAAGTCAAGTGGAGCTATATGTTCACGGTATTGCAGACTTTTAGCATTGAGGGATATTTTGGGATACGGTGGGGCTCCTATATCGCTGCCCACAGGCCTCCGTGGTTACAAATGGGCTCACCTCGGCCTCCTTCCAACTGTATACAGGTACGGGGTAGGGCTGCCCTTTGTCCTTGCTCCTCTACACCATAGCCATAGAACCTCTGGTGGCTAAAATGTAATAGGACAGTCTACTGAGGAGTGTTACGAGATCCGGGATTGAGCATCATATTTCCCTTTATGCAGATAACGTTCTGCTGTATGTGGCGGATTGGCAAGCTAATGCTCCCCGCATCAAGGCCATCATGCATGTCTTCAGCCCAGTGCTGGATATAAAGTCAACTCCAATAAGTCTGAGATCCTACCGCTGCAGCGTGACATCCCGTGGGATCGGTACGACGTCCTTTCATCGCCTGCTTTTACATCGCCAGGCTTTTAAACGTGCACATTACATCGAATGTGCTCATCGAATTTTTTAGGGTGGGGTGGGAAAGGGCAAATAAGGGTTTGAACGGGTGGGCAATAGTAAAAAATAAGTGTGGGTGGGTGGTTTGGGGGTGGAACCCCCCCAAAAAAACGATGAGCACATTCGATGGAATGTGCACGTTTAAAAGCCTGGCGATGTAAAAGCAGGTGATGAAATCACATGGAACCGTGGGATCTTGGGGGGGGCGGGTGGGTTGGCCCTGTTCCGATTGCTATTGAATGCTATCAAATACCTAGGGATACTGCTTAAAGGAGGTTCAAACATGGATGAAAGCTAACCAGTTGTTGCTAAATGCCAACAAGACAGAGGTAGCACTGTTTGGCTCCAAATATCACTTGCAACAGAATAAGCAGTTATTGTCACCATGATTTCTGGACTCACAATTGGATTTCTCCTAAAAAATAAAATATCTGTGCTGCATTTGGGAAGATAACATGGGGAGCAGAGCACAGGTCAGTGCGAAAGTTAAATCCGTGTTCTATACACTGGGGATGCTCAGACAGACCCTTCTGTTTATAGGAGACAAGGACAGGGCCACAGTTGTGGGGACTCTCATTAACTCTCGACTGGACTACGGAAATGCTGTGCTGACAGGAATTACAGCTTTCCAATTACGGAGACTGCCAGTAGCACAAAATGTGACAGTCAGATTACTTTTCACGCGGCTTGCGCACAGTGTGCGCATACGGCAGTCTGCGCCAGCCGCGTGCGCCAAAACCCATTTCAGCGCACAGCGTATTCATGGATTTCAACATCCATAACCAGCTGTGGTGCAGAGTGGTGCAGCGACCCGGAAGCAGCGCCAGTTACGCCCCCAACCCCGCCCGTTGTGCCATGAACAGCGCACAAATCCAGTACATGGCACAAAGGCCAGTGGAGCAGCATACAGCCCCCCAACCACGAAAACGCATGTAAAACTACCTGCGCACACCCCAGAATGCATGTACCCTGCTTGCGCCAGCAAAAACGCATGTAAAACTCCCTGTGCACGCCCCAGAATACACCTACCCGCTCGTGCCAGGTAAATCACGTACAAAAAGCACCCAACCTGTGGCGTGCGCTGCCTGTGGGGCATGCCCAGGGTGGATGGGGTGCCTGCGTGTATTTGGGGGGTGTGTGGGAAGTTTCACATGCGATAGGCCCTGTGCGAGCGGGGTACATGTATTCGGGGGTGCGCGGGAAGTACCACACACGATAGGCCCTGTGCGAGCAGGGTACGTGTATTTGGGGGGTGTGTGGGAAGTTACACACGTGATAGGCCCTGTACGAGTGGGGTACGTGTATTTGGGTGGTGCGCAGGAAGTTTCACACATGATAGGCCCTGTGCGATCAGAGTATGTGTATTTGGGGGGTGCGCAGGAAGTTACACACGCTAAAGGCCCTGTACGAGCGGGGTATGTGTATTTGGGGGGTGTGCAGGAAGTTTCACATGGGATAGGCCCTGTGCGAGCGGGGTATGTGTATTTGGGGTGTGCGCGGGAAGTTACACACGCGATAGGCCCTGTACGAGCAGGGTACCTGTATTTGGGGGGTGCGCAGGAAATTTCACACGCTATAGGCTCTGTGCGAGCGGGGTACGTGTATTTGGGGTGTGCGCGGGAAGTTACACACGCGATAGGCCCTGTACGAGCGGGGTACGTGTATTTGGGGGGTGCGTGGGAAGTTTCACCCGTGATAGGCCCTGTATGAGTGGTGTATGTGTATTTGGGGGATGCACGGGAAGTTTCACACACGATATGCCCTGTACGAGCGGCCTACTTGTATTTGGGGGATGCGCGGGAAGTTTCACACACGATAGGCCCTGTACGAGCGGTGTACATGGATTTGGGGGGTGCGCGGAAAGTACCACACGCAATAGACTCTGTGCGAGCGGGGTATGTGTATTTGGGGGTGCGCGGGAAGTACCACACGCGATATGGCATAATGGGCCCTCCTGGGTGTGCGGTTTCCCCCCTCCCCATGCCCTGCAGGCAGCCCACACCACAGTGGACTACCCTACAACCCTCACCATGCCCTGCAGGCAGCCCACATGGCACCATGCACTTGTGAGCACACTTGGGAGCCCTGACTCATGTCCCCCCACCCACTCAGCAGTGAGGGGCACCTGCGAGCAGGCCCTGAATCATGTTGCCCTGCACCCCCACCCACCCAGCAGTGACGGGCACCTGCTAGCAGGCCCCGACTCATGTCCCCCTGCACTCCCACCCACCCAGCAGTGATGGGCACCTGCCAGCAGGCCCCGACTCATGTCCTCCTGTATCCCCACCCACCCAGCAGTGGCAGGCACCTGCCAGCAGGCCCCGACTCATGTCCCCCTGGAACACCCACCCACTCAGCAGTGACGGGCACCTGCCAGCAGGCCTCAACTCATGTCCCCCTGAACCCCCACCCGCCCAGCAGTGACGGACACCTGCCAGCAGGCCCTGACTCATGTCCCCCCCACCAACACGTCATCACGATCCACAATCATGGCATTTATGGCCACCCAAATCCCACCCCACGCCACCCCAGTCCAAACACTGAACCAAGTATTCCATCCACCCCACATTGAAATCCCCATTACATGATACATCCCAGATGGCAAGTATGCACAATAATACATGTCTGTCACACACACACAATGTGTGCAAGTGAATGAGAGAACTCACATCGTGACATGCATGAAACCAATGAGAGAAGACCACACATTGAAGTATGAAAAAAAAAAATGTATTAAACACAAAAGCAAGGGAATGAAATGAAATCACACAATAATGGAAATAATAAACAAAATGCTGCATGTTCCAAAAAAATGAAATAAAAAATATATGAAAGCAGAATCAAAATAAATCCAAATGAAAATGGGTCCGAAGTGTCTGTCCAGTAAACCAAATCCAAAGAAAAGAAAATCCGAAAAATCCATTGCTCCATGGTAAACACAAAAAAATGATGAGAAAAGCAGTCTTCAACTATCTACAAAGAACAAATCCAGGGTCCATGAGCCCAACAGTTGAAAGGAAACCTAGAAAAATCCCTACCTAATAAAGAACTATCTACAAAAAGGTGGGGCATAGTCCAAGCGCCCCAAATGAAAGAAAAACATAAATTAAACCTTACACTAACTAACTATATACAATGGCGGCAGGCAAGTCCTACGGCTCACTTGTCGATTTCCCGGGCCTGGGCATCATCGAACTCCTGTTCAATGTCCTGGAGGCGGGCCTGTTCCATTGCCCAGAGGTTTCGCAGGGATAAAGCCATGTCCACCTCCAACTCCCTGCAAATTGCCTCGAGGCACTCGGCCCGCCTCAGCGTCCTGCGCATGGAGTTCTCCGCCCTGACCATAGTGAGCCGTGCCTCTTCCACCCGCCGCTGCTCCGCATTTAATTGCCGGCCCAACCTCTGCCACACGGAAGACACTCTCAATCCAGGGTCCTCCTGCCCTCCGGCCGATGCCTGCCCCTCTGATGTTGATGGCCCCGAGCCATCATCGCTCCCACCTCGAGCCTGCTGCTGCCATGCCTGTGCCCTGCCTCTTGATGCCTGCACGTCCTCCTCCTGCTGGGGTGCAGTTGTTGGTGTGGCCACTCATGCTGGACCTCCGACTCCCGACTGTGGCAGGGATGTGTCCTCCACCAGCCTGGCCGCTGGGTCAGAGGCAGCTCCACAGGGTACCCAAGTGATACATGGGCCAGAAGATGGCACAGAGGACGACTGGCGCATAGGGGTTTCAGGTGAGGAGGGGGTCGGTAGAAGGTCCAGCACACAGAGGAATCCAGCACTGGTGACCCATCCTAGTAGGTCGACATGGTCAAAGAGGCATTCGAGATGACGTGCAGTGTCTTCACGAAAACACTGCAGTTCATCTCGCATGCCCCGTTGACGCAAAGCATCCCAGCCAGGATAAGCTCTACACGGTCCCGGATTGCCAGGTCCGCAGGGAGAGGAAGGCCAGTTGTTGTGCGCTCATCCCCTCCCTGAGAACGGATCTGTACGGAGGCATCCCTGCTGGTGCGGGATGATGCAGTCACAGGATCGGGGACAGGATTACACACAGGCACCTCTGCTGTGGCCTGTGCTGCCTCTTGTCCCTGCCCCTGGACTGCACCACTAGCCCCAGTAGAATCCCCCCTCCCGACCCCGTGTGTGTCCCTTCCACGGCCTCCTCCTCAACCAAACCCCCCACCAACCTGTATGACTCTGTGCCATATCCCTCCATCGGACCCTGTGGGGTCTCAGCTGCCCCTTCTGCTACCGAGGAGTTGATCTCTGACCTCTGCCTCTTGGACCTACCCTCGGCAGCTGCGGCCACGGATGCGGCACCAGATTCCTCACTCCCCAACGAGATGACAACATGGGAGGAGAGTCGGGCCTTGCGTCTCTGGCTGGCGGTGCAATCCCTGCCGCTTTGCTGCACAGCACCGTCTCCGCCCTCTTCATCAGTTGACGCTGCAGACAGGGAGAGATAGAACACAGGCATTAGGGCACTGTACACTGGTCTGATACACACATGACAGTAGTACATGAGTGGCAGTGTCATACTTCAGACAGGGCATCACACTCCCCAACACACATGTCATTTCAACTCACACACATGAGCAAATCAACAGGAATGTTGCACCAGGCAGCACCATCCATACACAAACAACAGCATGAGCAGCCGAAGGTGAGCCTGACGTCACATGCAACACGGGGAGTGCAGAACACATGCACACACACCACCAGACATACATGCATCTGTACATCTCCACCACCTGTCGCAGTGGTAACATCGCCATCCATTTTACATCTGGCAACCAGCCTCGTACATGTCAGTGTCACATGCATCCATAGTGTATCACAGTTGCACACTTGTCAAATACACACACATGCAAATGTGCAGATACATGCAGGTGGAAGCAGCATCCATGTGTGACACCACAACCATGCCACAGTACATACACATAAATTCAAAAATGTGTGCACCCACACCTGCATTTGGCCAGCATGCTTACCAACACATACACCATCGATGTGTCTCACACATGACAGGACTCACATGCGGCAGGCTCATGTCCCTGTACATACACATCCATACATGGCCCTACAAAGACATATGTGCAACCTGCACACTCCTGCCACACCTCAACATGCACAGCGTCCACTCAGTACGCATGTACACTTACCGCTCGACTCCAGATGGGTTTGCCTCCCAAGGACCTGGAGGTGGAGTGCTAGGCGTATACGTTCCAGGACCCTCATCTGGTTGTTGGTTAGGCGGACCTGGCACCCCTCAGCATCCGCTGCCTTCAAGAGGCGCCAGGCCTTGTTGAGGGTCCTGGACCTGAAGTCCTCCCAGTGCTTCCGGACGTATTGAATTTCGCGGACTACCACCCTCGCCACGTTGATGGCAGCCACGATGTCCATCCAGATCCTCTTCCGTCCTTCATTGTCGGTGTGCAAACCTCCAAAGAGGGCATCATACTGCCCCAGGACTTGCTCCACCAGGATACCAACTTAATTGGCACTGAAGCTGGTAGCCCTCTGCCTCTCTGCCATGGGGTTGCCTCTGGTGCCAGATGGTGTTGTGTCCGACATGGCAACCCCCGAGGCAGGTGTGGGTGGGCAACTGGGTCCTGGGGCTGGGCTGTGGAGCGATGGTATCCCAGTCTGGAGTCTTCTGTTCCAGCAGGGGTGGTCACAGCAACTGCACCAAACAGCAGGGCACGTGGCCAGCAGGCAGCAGCAGATGGCAGGTGTGAGCGTGCTCAGGGCTCTGGGGGGCAGGAAAAGTGCCTTCTGGGCAGGAGCGTGGTCTTCCGTGTGTTGTTGCATGGGCAGCTTGATACGGAGTGATTTGGCATGTGAAAAAAATGCACGTCAGCATGTAATTCGAGGAAAAGCCCTTAGCGCGTAAGCGCATCTGTGAAGTTACGCACACGGACGTTTCCCTGTGACGGGTGCATAGTAATTCAGCATGTGAAAAAACAGCACGCCCGCGTGTGAATGCGTCTAATTCGAGGAAAGGCCCTTAGCACGTAAGCGTGTATGTGACATAACACACACAGGTGTTGCTCTCTGCATGTTAAAGGTGAGCGCGGGCCAGCAAAACACTGTACGTGCTGTTCGTGGAGACCGACGCGTGTGTTTACTCTGCTGGAATCACACGCGATTACTTCACAGCGTCTGAAGCCCGTACCTCGTCTTTTGGTGGGGAGTTGCCTACGCGCACAAGGTGTGGTTTTTTTTCCCACGCAAGGCAGACGGTGAGTCGCATAGGCTTTTTTCCCACTGTGGTACCCCCTGTGCATGTGTACCGTTTAGAGGTAATTGTTTTTTGTGTTCCTGGGTGCCACACCATACTGCTGGAGGTAATATTCACGCACGTGGGCTACCGGGGTTGCGTGCACACATTTTATTTTTTTTGTAATTTGGTGAGCTTAATTTCATATTCAATTTTGATTTTTTTATTTTTTAAAAAAAAAATGTTTTCAGGGGGTGCCTAAGCGTTGCGTTACACGTCATTTCTCCCCAGGGGTCACAGACAGCCTTGCAGGGGCACTTGAGTACCTATAACATCAAGTACCCTGCCCCCTTCTAGCCAATTGCCCAGGACAATTGTTGAGTGAACCTCCCATAGCCCATTTTCCATCAGTGAAATGGTTGGGAGGCCACCAAGGGCTAAGGGTGGCAAAGTTGGCCGTCCTCCAAGGGCTGGACGTGGTCGGGCACGTGGGCGTGGAGACCAGGGAAGACGGGGAGTCCAGGGTGGCCAGGTTGGCTACAGGGGTGGAAGAGGCAGGGGTGCCTCTCTGGGACAGGATGCACAGCCATGTGCTGGTGCAGACATGCCACCACCCCCTGTGTTTCCTGGTGATGTAGCTGTTGCATCAAAACCTGGCGCCCATATCACCCAACAGCAATCTACTTCTGCTGTCACAGGCCCACCGGTGGTGGTAGCTGCAGGTGCAGCTGTGGACACCTCCACCTGGGTTCTGGGTCAGGCAGCGCATGTTTCGTTGTGTGAGGAGGACTCCCAGGACGATTTCCATCTTGTCCGGGAAGTGGGGTCATGTGCGTCCACTGAGGCTGTGACTGTGGCACACATATCACGGGCAGTACTGATATCTGCTGCCCCAAGCAGCCAGGTGGTGGTAACTGCATGTGCAGATGCAGCCAACACTACCCCAGCAGTGACTCAGACCCGAGCAAAACATTCTGTCCTCATACCAACACCCACTGCATTGGTCCAGTCCATCAGCACCACTGCCCCCACTGAATAGGGCCACATTGCCCCCTCAGGGTCAGTACCACCGTACAAAAGGAGGAAGCATGTTCCTGCACAAGAGGCTGGGACCCCAGACACAGCTCCGGCCTCCGGCATGTCAAGGAAGAAGCCTTTCTGCAATCAGGAACTGGACTTCCTTGTGGGCTATGTGTCGGAACACCAACACGATATGCTTGTGGCCCCAACGTGCAATACAACACATCACCAGTGTTGGGTCCACTGGCAGCATGTTGCGGATGGTGTGACATCCATGGGATTCCAGGTGCGCACAGCTCAGGACTGCTACAAGCGCTGGAATGACCTCAAACGTAGTGCTAAGCAAAAAACATGCCTCCAATTACTGCAAGTCTCTGGTGACGGGTGGTGGACCACCATCAGAGGAGGATGAACTCACTCAGCATGAGGAGATCACTTCATAGTTCATCCCGGAGGAACAAATCCGTGGAGTGGGAGAAAGGATGGACTATGATGCTGATGCATCAATACTGATGCATATGATGCAATACTCACCATATGATTATAGTGAGTATTGATGCGTGCAACTCAATGACAAGTGTGTTTGGCATGTGTGACCCGACCAGCTACAAGTTGGCTCTTACCCATCCTCACTCTCCCTCTCCACCTGTGTTGTTCACCAGGGGTCTGAACTTTCGGCCTCAATTCACAAATAGAACCTGGCAGCTCTTGACTACTGCATTGTCATTTTTTTGTACAAGTCCTGGTGCTATGCTGATGACGACCCAACTAATTTCCTGGCTGCCCTTGGCCACCTCTCGTCCCTCCCTTATTTCAGATAGCCTCATTGCCATTTGCATTTGGTGTACTACCAACGGTCTCTGTCTGAATGCCAGGAAGACTGACATCCTCCTCATTGATGCACCTTTTCCATCCTTTGCAATCAATCTCTGGCCATCCCCACCTGGTCCCCCTCCTGCCTCCACCTGCAAGGCCATGAATCTCTGGGTCACCTTTGACTCAACACATCCCTTTTACACATACATTTGTGATGTATCTTGGAATGGACTAACTTATTGCTCCACCTCCTCAAGGGTACTGTGCCCTCCCTGACATTCTCCTACATGCTCACAGTCTGTCAAGCTCTGGTTCATTCAGGGTTGGGGTACTATGACAGTCTCATTCAATAATCGACCGGCCTCCACCCTCCACCACTAATCCAGTACAGGACTGCAAGACTTGTCCTTGGCCACAAGCTCTGGATCCCATCATTCTAGCTATGTGACCCCTTCACTGGCTACTAGTGGATGCAAGGATGTTACTTCAGACTCTCTGCATTGTGCACAAGATTTCTTTGGGACTGTGTAGGAAATACCTTCGACAATCTCTACCCCACACTCCCTCAAGCTCATTCGTTAAATTTGATGAATGAAGTAGGAGTCGATCTGTGTGTACAGCTGGGAGCTCACTATTGAAGTGCCAACTGGCCACGTTGAATCTTGAGGGGAGATATATCTGATTCTGGTAGCACCTCAACACCTTCCTTCTTGTTCCTGCATTGGCCCCTCTTCTACACAGCTGACAGGTTTCCACGGTTGGCATTGTGCCCCTGCACACACTCTGTCCATCAGATCAGGTACCTGCTCACCCTGCCTCCCTGCTGCACTGCCTACAGGCCTCCCATATCAATGAGTCCAGTGCTTGTCCCCATACAGTCCAGCACTCTTTGTCTGCACTCATTACATTTGCCCTGTCCAAATCCTCTAGCACTTGCCACTTGCTGCCTGCACTACCACTATTTGAATGGACATTCTATCATTGCACTTCATTTGCCTTCTTTGGTCTGTTCTGTTGGCACGTTCCCCTTCTCCCCCTTCCTGGGTCTTCAACCCTTTCTCCCTTCTCCATGCACTAGCGTAGATGCCTCCCATGACACATGTACTGTGCATAGTTGATTGTAGTTGAGTGCTGCACATGAACATGCATGTTACATGTATCACGGTGTGTTTGGTTACATTTCTAGCTATGTCTCTCTGTGTGGTAACACATGCTTATGCTAGGTGCCAAATCTTTGTTTCCATCTCTCATATTTGGATTGCATGTATGCCCTCTAGAAGTTGTGTGTGATGCAGGTGATGTGCAACATGCAATACATGTGTTGCATTCACATTTTGCACACATCCTTTACTGCTTTCGGAATGGCCCTGCATTGCAATGCTACTGGATGCATGTTGTGGTTTGATTTGCCTGTGACATGGCTGTTTCATTATTTGTCTGTCAATGTTGTGAACTTTATGTGTGTGGTATGTGGTACTGACGTGTGTGTTCTTGTTTTTCTATTTATGTTTCAGGTGATGACGCACTGGCGGCTGAGGATGAAGATGTCATCCCAGACACAGTGGTCAGTTCACATGACCAACCAGGCACCAGTGGTGGTCGTGAGGTGGCAGCCCACGAGAACCCACAGGTGCTCCAGGCCATCGTGTCCAGAGCTGACTCTGAGTCAGGCTCTGATGTATCCTCTGACTACTATGTTGAGCCGGATCTGCATCATAACGTGTCATTGCCGGTAGGTGATCCTGTGTTGGATGGTCTTCTGTCTGTGACACCTGCAGTAGGGGGCCAGGAAGGGTTGGAATGTCCACCTGTTGTGGTTATGGGTGCACGGTCACACTCGACACCAGTTGGCCATGTTCCTGGGGCATCAGGTCGATGGAGGGATGGGGCATCAGGTCGATGGAGGGATGCAGCCGCAGTCAGCTCCAACCTGTCAAGGACCACGTCTCCTTGGGGCCAGCAGGTGTGGTGTCCGGCAACGCGGTGGCTCCATGGCACTGGGGTCAACTGAGTGGGAGCATTCCATGATTGCCATAGCACAGCAACAGGGGGGAGCAGTTGAGATGATTGCTCAAGGTATGGAAAGTGTGGCCCATTCCATCCTCCCTTCTGTTAGGCAAATGGTGCTCGATCAGCGGGCTATGCAGTCCATGTGCCGCTCACTCAGGCTGCGCATTGCAGCGTATGACAGGGCGCGCCGGGTTGAAATGGCAGCGCTACATGAAGCACTTGATGCTCAAGCAGAGGCACACCGTGAGGCCCTGAGGGTGGAACAACAAGCCCTCCGATCTACTCTAGCTGACCTCATGATGGATCAGAGTAGGCAGACAGAAGACAGGTTTGAACAGCTTGAAAGAACCATCTCGGCTGAACTCCGTGCAAGCCGGGAGACACTCTGTTTGTCATGTGAGGCCCTGCAAACTGAACTCCATCTCACACGTCAGTCCCTGGAGGAGGAATGCAAACTGGCCTCAGTCTCATTGCCCGCGAGGACCTGGCTACCAGGCACGCATACTTGCTGCCGTTGAGGGGCAAGGCATGGGTAGGCGTGGTGAATCAACTGCACCACCTCCACCTTCTGAATCAGATCCAGAGGGTGACGACCACATAGGTCAGGCCGTGCAGGCGCTGAGTCCAGTGAGTTTTTTTTTGTTTCCCTTGACATCTACGCATGTGGGTGTAGAGGTGCACCCTGTACCTCCCCCCTCCTGGGTGCCCCTCCCACCCCCTGGGTCATATGTGGCCATTTTTGATTTTTATATTTTTTTTCCTGCAAATTCTTTTTTTTCTTTTTTCCAGCAGTTTTGAATCTGAATATATTTTGTATCACATTTGTATGGTTTTTGGTAAGTATGTTATCTTTTAATTTTGATTTTTCATTTGAATTCAATTTCGGTTATTTTTCTATTGTTTTTGAATTATTTAACTTACTTTAATTTATGTTCTGTTTTTTTCATGTTTTCTTCTTTTTTGTTGATTTTGCTTTTGTTTAAGTCCGGTGCAGAGTCCAGTCTGCCTCCAGTTCTCTGCTATACTTGTGGTGTGAGGAGCTGCACAACGTGTCAGTCCAATTTCTATTGCCATCCTTTTCAACTTTAAAGACCTGCCCAATGCGCGGAGCACAGCGCGGAGTCCGGTGCAGAGTCCAGTCTGCCTCCAGTCTGCCTCCGCAGCCGAAGCGCCAGGAATTTATCTGGTAAGAAGTAATTATGGTGATTGATACTAGGCCACAAACTCGCCTGAAGACATTGCACGCTCACGGTCGCGGTGAACTATCTCTCAGTATTGAGCCCGTGGCGCCAGCAGTGACTGTTCCAATCGACCCGTTGGGTCTTCCTTTCCTCCATACTTCCCCTTACCCTCCCTCCCTCTCCCGATCCCTCTCCCTTGTTGTTACTGCCGAGGCCGATGTCAGGCAATTTGCCAGCGTGCCAATATCATCGATAGCCGGAGCTGACGCTGAGGAAATAATTGAAACAAATGTTGCAAATGCTGCAGCTTTAACAGCGGGAGTATCGCTAGCTGCCGAGCATGTGCCTGACATAGTAAATCCAGTATTAGAAAACAAAGTGTGCAAAATGCCTGAGTGCACGGCTTTGAATGCTGAAAATGCAAATGCATTATTTAAAGCTGCAAATGACACTGCAAATGACAATTCAATCGAAGCAGAACATAATTTACTGCTGTTTTCTATCGATTCAAACGCAGTCCATACAGGAAGTAAAGCAGGCAACACTAGAAGCAAAGAAATTCAAACATCTGACTTAAGTGCAACAGTGGAAATTGACACTGCTTCCTTTCAATCACCTTTTGATGTTACGGACAGCGAACTCCTGGCACTAAAATTACCCATTGGAATGGGGGACCATACAAATTTCAAATTCGTACCCCCATTAACTACTGGCAGAAAAAAACTCCATTTCGACTGATGATTGTAATAATTTGCAACAACCTTGTGGAACGTTAAATTCAATGACAAGATTGAGTGAGTGCATATCTGGAACACCTGGCATGTTACAAGATGTTACAAGATGAATACTCCCAAAATTCCTACGGCAATGATAACTTAGGACATGTAAATGACGAAGTACTTAAATCTGCTCAGGCGGCCAGAAGTGCCCCACAAGCTGTGGCAGTGCAAACTTCGCTACTCGAAATAGCTACTGCTGCAGCAAATAGCATGACACACATTGGAGATGAGCCGTCTTGTATGCTTGTCTTGCAAAATGTTGCTGTTGAAAGCTTGGCCACTCGAGCTAAATCGGCTACTCCTGACGCTGGTGCACCACGTTCTTCTGTAAAACGTTCATCTCAGTCCTGTCTGTCGACAAACACCCTAAAAAAAAGCCTTAGAGTAGACCTGGCAGGGCGGGAAGCGCAGCTGACTGAGCGCTTCACAGTGGACTATCAACTTGTAAAAGACAAATTGATTAACAGCTTCTCCAACGCCTCATCAGGCACAAGCGTTGGAAAAGAGAAATTATCTTCTAACACTGAGAAAGGAGAGAAGGTTCTTCAACAAGTAAGTGCTGATATTTTTAAATCCCGAACCAGCACACCATACCAAAAAGAAGTTCATTGTCAGTTAATTATGGGCAATGCCTCGATGGTAAACCCAGACTCTAAAACGACAAAGGAGCAAATTTACAATTCTCGTGAGAATCGAAATATAAAAGTTGTTCAACAACCATTAACAAACAAAAGTCGATTAAGTCAACGGGAAGAATCTTCTATCCGGGAATCTGAGACAGAAACCGTTAATAAAGAGAATGTATCAGTGGCAGCAGGGATCCAGATTCACAACAATGTACTGGCAGCTACATCACTAGCCTTGATATTGTTCATTAAGTTATATGAAACGCTAAGTGAAACATCCAAGGATCAAAATGCCCTGCTGCATAATTTGATAACTAAAGTATCGTGACTTGAAGAAACCAATGCCCATCTATTGGCAAGAGTCTAACGTGAAGCAGAGATCTCTTTTCAATGGCAAAATCGGTTAGGCGATCTTGCAATGAGAGACCACACCGATAAAACAGACTTAATGGAAGCCATTCTGGACACAGTGAAGTGGTTTCGGCATTCTAAACAAGTGAAATTGGCTTCCGTTGACTGTGAGCAAGAAGAGAGACAGTTACGGCATTCAGTGAGTAGAAGTGAAAATGCATCAAAAAACATTCTGGCATCTCGTGAAAGAAACAAAATCAAGGAAAATAATGTTCTTGACAAGAATGTCGGAGCCTGCCAAATCATTGAGGCAGGTTGTATGCCCACTATTATATCTGATCTAAAAGCTGCAGAAATCTCAAAAGATCCTGCTGAAGGCATTCAACCATCAGAAATTGATTCCCTGACTTGCAGTCCAGCAATAATTAACAACTTACCTATTGCTGCACCCTTGAAAGATGAGTTGATTATTGCCGATGCACTTCCCTCAAAATAGATATTGAATACCTTTGGTATCTTTATGGGATCTGCAAAAATGCCTGATCCTTCACAACAGATTAAATCAAGTGAAAAAGTGATAAAAGCAGCAACTAGTAAAACAAACCCGAATAAAAAAACACCCAATGTGAGCAAGAGCCGACTGAAAACCAAACAGTTTGTCAGAAATCTTTCTACGCCGCAAAAGCTTGGTCTCTTCTCTCGATGTCCACAAAATTTTCTGCAGGACGGTTCAGGAAAAGTGGCATCAGTAGAGTCAATATCAAATGCCACTGTAAATTTAATTGTGGCAGAAAAAAGTAATCCAAATAAAAGACGAAGACTAGAGTCAGACTCGGGTTCAGACAGAAATGATCCAAGTGTCACAGAATTATGTGATTTATCCACATACTCAGTTGAATCGGATGACTTGATGTCGCCTTCCCAAGATTCAGAAATTTCACGTCCAATCGTGAAAAAAATTCGACCATTTGTTGAAAAAATTCAGCAAGAAAGGAAACCAAAAGTCGGATTGCCAAATGATGCTGCAAATTGTCAAATTTCAAGTCTCTCACTTGGTAAAGTAAAAATCCAAAAACAGCAAATGGAGGGAGATACTGATCAAAAAACTAGAATGAACTCGACAAAGTTAAATCCAAAGATGACGGCTGCACAATGGCGTAAACAAAATCTAAATAAATTAAAAGAGCTACCAATCCCGTTGCAGAAAAAAGACCATAAGCACTGGAAGATCAGGCTCGAGAACATTTTTTCTGACGAGAATGAGGTGAACTTAAATCGCAGAAATGTGATGTGTCTTCTACATAACTTTCCCTCATTAAGAACGATAACATCTAATGATATAGCTATCGTCGAATACATGACTGAGGACTCACTAGACAAGGTCTACTTACACATCAATTCACAAGCTGTTGAGAATACACTAATAACAGCCAAAGATGAATTGCTGTCGTATGGCTTCGACTTGACATTAGAAGCCGAAAGAAATAGTTGACAAAGGAGTGTCAGAAGACCGTGAATTCACCCATGAGCTAAAGCGAGAAGCTTTGAGGAAACAATTCAACATAAATGAAGGAGTAGACAGTCGAAGAAATCCACAACTTGCTGTCCAAAAAGTCCCCTCAAATTTTGTCTCACAGAACAAATCGCAAAGAGCTTAGCTATCGCAAAACAGTACAGAGGCTGTAAATGTGTTGATATCATGGAACACCAGAGGCTTTTGACATCTGTTCCAGAATTTTGAAGAACCCTTGAGAAATAACTTTGCTGTATGTCTTCATGAGACATGGCTGCGGGAGGTGCCATCGAGAGACGGATATTCCATGATATTGAATCCAGCTGGGAAAAACCAATTTGGTCGACCTTATTCTGGTTTATTGACTATGATAAATAATGCAAACGGCTGAGGGATCATGCAGACTTTTTCTCCAAATATGTTTGTCCAAGGAACAATTCTGCAGAGTAAAAATGGCTATGGTGTAAAATCTAAACATCTGTTATTACTCAATACATATTGGAATACAGCAATGATCTCTTCCTGTCGTTTCATACATTCGATAACAAAATTAATTGATGACAATATGGAATTCTACATGGACCTAAATGTGATCTTGTGCAGTGATTTCTTGGTTTGATGATCGTAGGATTGTTACAAAGCCTAAGCATCAAACTACCATCACATATAGAGACTATCAATTCCAAGCAGCAATTATTGCCAGAAATTGTCAGATGCTAAACGGTCAAATAAAGGGAGATATTCCCCCAAATTATACGTGGCACCGGGATGGTTGCAAGAAAATAATTGATTACATCTGGGCCTCAAATACACTATGTAATGAGATTGAATGCCTGAAGATCCTGGATTCAATGCTCAGTGACCACAATTCATTAGAATTAACTTGGACAACGCTATCAAAAATATCTGTGGTAAAATTCATTCAGCCTTTGGAAATAAATCAAAGAGGTAATAGACTTAAAATTAATATTCGACAAATCATGACATTAACTGAAAATATGGCTTCGGAATCGGTATCTGTAAGCGATAAATTGAACTATACTTCATTGCTGTCACAATTTCAAATTAAGTTCAACCATCTGAACAGCTGCACCTATGCAAAGAAACAGGAATTCATTGCACTGGTATCTCAACAAAAAAAACAATTACAAAAAGATCTTCGAAAATTGAAAAAAGGATCAGATCCAAACAAACGAGCGCTAATGAAAAATCGCAAGATGAAATATCATAATTTGCTAAAGTGCTTTGGAACTATGAGAGACCAAGAGCATGGTGAGCGAATTCTAAAAATGATCTTATGCCATCAGACAAAAGAACTATGGAACATAATAAACAACAAGTCTGTATTTCAGAATGCAAAGATTCATCACGGTATATCGAAAGCAAGCTGGCAGCAATATTTTGCGAAGGTCTTCAGAACCGATGAAACAGATGGTTTGATGAAACTCCCCTATCAGCTCATTCTTGGGACACACTTGAATCTAGAGAGGATATTAAAACAGCAATTAAACATCTCAACAACTCTCGAGCTGCTGGTCCTGATGGCCTCACAAATGTGATGCTAAAAACAAATAATGACCATTGGGCAGCTGTCATTGAACATTTGTTTCGCTTGATAGCAACCACCAGGTTCCTCCCGCAATGGTGGAACTCTGCCATTATAGTTCCCATATTCAGGAAGGGCAGTCGGGACGATCCGGCGAACTATCGTCCAATAGCCCTTCTGGATATTATAGGTAAGATATTTGCAACCTTTCTACAACAAAAGCTCTCAAAGTTGTCAGTAGCCTCAGGTCACTTTGATATACGCCAGGCTGGATTCACCAAGGGTGTTGGCACGGAAGTGAATCTAATAATACTTAACGTATTGAAATTAGAAGCGCTTAAGCAAAGTAAGAATCTGTTTATCGCATTTATAGACATGAAACAAGCGTTTGATTCACTAAACCGTTACAAATTATGGGCAAAATTGAAGAAATGGTCTTGTCCGTTGGAACTACTACAGCCAATAATGGCACTACATAAAGAAACGTCTATCAGAGTACGAATAAATGAAGCTGGCGATCTTACTGAAGAGATAATGACTAACAAAAGAGTCAAACAGGGGTGCCCTTTGGCTGCCCTTCTCTTCAAACTCTTCATATCAGATGTCTCAGAAGCGTTTCGACATGTATGCTGTTTCCCACCAAAAATAAACAGCCAGACCATCAGTTGGACCATCTATGCAGATGACATCGTACTAATAGATTCAACACCGATTGGTCTCCAAAGACTTTTATTGGCTCTAGAAAGATATTTAAATGACAATGCCCTGGAAATTAATGCTGATAAGACTAATATCATGGCAATTGGGAACTCATCCAAGAGAATAATTAAAAATTTCAGATGGAAACTTGCTGACGTCCAAATCAAGCTTGTTCCAGTAATACGATATCTAGGTATCCAGTTCAATACCTCGATCAGAGAACATGAATGGATGACAGACCTAAAACAACGTATGGTGACATTTTCGCTTCAAGGAGCAAAGTTACATGCTGAATACGGGAAATTCACATTGAAACCCGTAATAACTTTTTACACTCAAAAATTGATACCTTCAATCACATTTGGTGCTGAGGCTGGCTGGAACTTAAGTCATAAACTGTGGTCGTCTCTTGAGGGAATATTTTGGAGACACATTCTCAAATTGCCAACGGGTGTCTCAATGATCTCTATAAGACACGAGTTGGGAATTGAATATATGTACAATATAGTTGTATGGAAATCGTTGGCTGTGCTATGGAAAATGTCGCTACAAGATCAGGCTCCTGCATACCAAATTCTATCATCTGACCTATCAAACCAATATCATGGTATCCTGCTGGAATGGATAACCAGATTGAAACTGATACTTGACTATGCAGACATAAATTGGGAAACATTTCTAGCAGCGCCAAAAATCGTCAAAAAAAAACTGAGAGAATGGAACTGGATCCAAAATTTAGAACAAAGAAACCTCTTGAAATCTTCAATTGATCTGGGACTTGCAGCAAATAGTTTAGATCGACTACCTAAATATCTTCAAAATTTCCATCAAGGAAACATCGAAATCAATTTTTAAGACTTCGGCTAAAAGTATATAGAACAAAGGAGATCCTATCGTGTAGACGTGATACAAACATTACTAATAATCTTTGCAGGTTGTGTGGACAATCAATAGAATCATTGAAACATTTGATCACGGAATGTCAACAATTAATGCAGTCTAGATCTCGTTATCTTGGAAATTTCGCTCCAGCAGATGGTGATACTGTCAAATGGTGGCACTGGGTACTATCGGGCAACAATGTACCACTTACATGTGCAGTGTGTGATTTTCTAGAGAATAATTTGATCAATTAGACCCTCAATCCACTGAATGTTATTGATGAATGATAACCAATCCATTGATACCAATGTAACTTATTGGTTTACTGGGATTATCTGTATAGAGTGATACATGAGAATTTCGATTGTAATTGAAGTTTGAATACAAACTAATTGTTAGAAATAAAATAAAATTAAAAAAATAATTTGTTACTCTTTTCATTTTTTTCTTTCAATGCATTATTTTGATTTCTTTGTATTTTCTTTAGTATTCTATTATTTCAAATGTATTTTGTCTATTGTGCATACATGTGACAGTGTGGTGCTTTGTGGCATCGGAAGGCATCCACTGTATGTTCCTGCTGGGCCCATTCAGGCTTGCTTGTGTGTGTGTTTTGCAAATGCTACTCCTGCTTCCCTTTTCCATGGGCTTGCAAGGATGGCTCGATGTAACAGCATATCACACATGGGCATTGGGCTTCCGTCATATCTTTGGCCAGCCTGCAGTCCTACGTGTGTGTACAACCCTAGTGGATATTCCAGATGGGTTCTCCAATGCATGTCTGCAGTTCACTTTGGTGAGTATTGAGCTGATTGTACCTTTCATCTTGTTGCTTGAGATGTTTGTTGTGTATTGAATGTGTATGTTGGAGAAGGTGCTCAATGTACTGCATTTTTTGGCCACTGGGTCATTTCAACGGACAACTGCCATAGTGGGGGGGGGGTCTCACAGGCCACGCAGTCACGCTGCCTACACCAAGTGTTGGCAATCATCACTGCGCGCCCCTCAGTCCGCAGGCACATATACATGCCCAGAACACCCACAGAAAGGCAGGCCGTGGTCCTGGACTTTTACAGGGTGGCACACTTCCCCAAAGTGCTCGGTGCCATAGATTGCACCCATGTGGCCCTACGTCCACCTAGGGCCACTGAGCACATCTATCGAAACCGCAAGCACTGGCATTCCATCAATGTGCATGTGGTATGTGATGCCAAGGGGATCATCACCTCTGTATATGCAAACTTCCCTGGATCCACCCATGACAGTCTCATGTTCAGAATGTCCACCCTGAGCCGGGCCCTGGAAGCTGGGAAGCATGGCGACACATGGCTCCTAGGAGAGTACAAATGCCTGTCCACATGCATACCAATTTGACCAAAATAGAGGATCAAGTACTGTAGGACCATGAACATTTACCAAGGTTACTAGCAAGTTAACAATCGCATCAATGATGATCAAGCAACCCTCTATGTCCTTGTCTTCAATGATTAAACAAAAAGCTATATGTTTATTGATCAAAATGGAGACACTTCCCCTTTTCCTCTAAAGCATTTCAAAAGAGAGTATGTCCAATCCATGAACCTTTAATCTTCTTATTTTCACCATCAGAGTCCAAATGAGTTTCTTGAAGGCAGTCAATTTTAAACTTGGCATGTTGTGAAATTATTCTATGGTGTTTGATGGGATGGTTTAATCCTTTGACATTCCAGGTAACAATCTTAATTGTCATTTGTAGATGTATTGTTGTAGGTTGAGCATCCTATGTGAAGTGTGAAGAAGAAAATAGCTAAACCGACAAATTCTAAATACTTAAATAATGTAAAAAATGTACACGTGGAGCATTCCAATGAGCATTTCAACGATAATGACACATAGAGGAAGCATATGAGGAAAGGTACACAAAAAGGAGAAAGGTAACACAAAAATATGCAATGATTATGTAAGAGTTAATATCGAGAGGAGTCATAAAATAGAGAGGGAGAAAAGAGCGAATTAAAAAAGAAAAATACAATGTAAGAATATCATGGGACTTTCAGAAGCACAAGATGGATAGGGCACAAGAGACAGTAGCAGACTAACAGGAGATAAAGAGAGCTGACAATGATATAAGAAAAACACAACTATGTAGAAAATTAGAAGCACACAGATAGTAATGGTGTAATAAAACAGCATATCAAATAATACGTCGGTTAGCAATGGTTAACGAGAAGCATGACATCAAAATACATCAATTTAGGATTGCAGGGAGGAGAGAGAAAGCGCCACTACTTTAATAGGTGGTCTGGACTTGTATCTGGAACAATCAGGACTATGAGGAGAATTAGAAGGCGCTGACGATTCGGATCTGCTGCGGGTAGTGCTGTATAAGCCTTGTTTAATTTTAGTTCTTTTAAAAACGGGCTGTTATGAATGAGGCACAACTTGAGAAGAAAGTGTAGTTGTGTCTGGAGAGGATGTAATTTCCATCTGAGTTGATTGAAGAGATTGAATTAAGCTTGGCGTTAGTACATTTCTTGGTAGAGCTATCTGGGATCGTAGTGATCATTCTCGCTGGTTCAAGTAAACCGTACCTGATTGCCAATTTTTTCATGAGTTGTATTATGTCAAGAAATATTTTCCTTTTGGTTTGTGTGATCTTAGAGAAGTCAGGAAAGGTAAAGATTTTATGGCCCTGGAAAAGGATAGGCAAATTCTTTCTGGCAGCTAACAAAGTTTGGCGAGCTTGTTGGTCCCTGAGGAAACAGGCAATAAAAGGCCTAGGAGCTGAGTTGTTGGAGAAAAATAAGTGCTTTATTTGATGAGCTCCTTTTAATTCCAGGAGACAAAGTAATACCTAATGCTTTGGGGATCCAATTAATAAGAAAATTAATTGGGTCATCTGATTCAATTTTCTCAGGAATCCCATAAAAGCACAGGTTGTCTCTCCGATTTCTGTCCTTTAATTCTGTGACATCAGACTCCAATTGAAATATTTTTTGCTGCATGCTTTCTAAGCCCTCAACACTGTCTTCAACAAAAGATATTCTCTCCTCGGCTTCAGCTAATCTTCCTGTCCACAATTTTTCTTTAATTTTTAAAACATTTTTTTTTCTTCTTGAATGTTTGAAGAGTGTGTGCCTATCATAGAGATTGAGCTATGAAAATGAATTACTGAGCTCATCAAGTATTTTTTCCATGCACAAGTTGACTGTGGTGACATCTGATAGAGGAACATTTTTGGTATTATTAGCCATTATCACAGTCCACCTTGCAATTATATACGCTAAAAGAAGAAACTAGTAATATTCACTTTGAACACAGGCTGTCAGCAGTGAGTAGGCCTCACTTAAAACATAGAAGCCACAATGAAGCGTGATTCTTCATGCTGTCAAACGTGGGAGGCGTTGGCTGAATGAGGAAGGCTTGTCCCATATGCAGGAGATATTGATCCAAAAGGGGGATTCATGAGCTAAATGCAAGCCCTTTAGAAAACAGAGCGAAAAGCCGCAACCAGGACCAAACAAGGGATTGAGCAGGCTATGGCGAGGCTCCAAGCTGAAGCCTGCTTATCACCGAAGTGGATATACAGAGATCCAGCACACACTTCTTATGCAGAAACACGCTCTTACTGGCTCATATGTGCTGCATTGCCATCAGATCCTGCTCTACTGGGCACCCGCTGAGCATTAACTGCTTTCAGAATGACAACAATTATTAGAGGCAAAGCCTGTGAGGTGAAGAATGCGAGGCAACAGTCACAGGCCGCGTTTTCTTCATAGCTGGGAAGACGGCGCCCTGTTCATAAGGGGTAAGCGTTTAAGAAATGAAAAACATGATGAAATGCAAGTCGCTCCAAGCCTTTCACATACTAATGTTTTTCTAGTCACCAAAAGTTGGTAATTAGTCCATAGTTAAGCAAATATCTCTCTGTCAGAGAGAGCCACTGAATTATGCTGCCATCTTGGTGCAGCTAGGCCACACTCCCCCTCCAATCCCATAAGAAGTTCTCTACTCTACTGAAATACATAGAGGTATGGGGGACCAAAAGGGGCTGAGTGGGTTGCAAGTACAATGAGGGCAAAAATGGATGGGGTGAATACTGCATTCTCCCAAGGCTATTGTCACTGGTCCAATGTAGGGTTCCCCATCACATGAGATCCACCCACTGAGTAGCTCCCTGGCCTCATGGCAAGGGGCTCCCCCGTGGAAGCAGTGACAATACCTTGGTTTTCAACACACTAAACATAAATTCCTTTAAACAGAACTGTGCGATGGCTATAAAGAGGGTAACGAATAAGCCTAAACGAGAAGGCATTAAGACTTGGGCCAATTACCTTGGGAAGAGGGGAAAGGACCCCAGCAAACAAGAGATAAAGAGTGGAACAGACTAGAGAAAGGAGTCCATGCATATAAGTAAAAAGTTAAACAAGTAGAACAACCCTAGGAGAGGGGGAGAGTCAAGCCACGAAAAAGTATATCCTATTTGAAGAAGCCTGGGTTACAAGAAACAGGAAGACATACAGGCCTTGGTCAAAGTATAGGAATAGTGATATAACGGATTGCCAAAATGCAACCAGAAAAGGGGAGATAAACCACAAGAATATTGTGAAAGAACTAATCCAGGAGGTGGCAAGAGATTGTTTGAAGATTTCATATTGAAGAGACATTTGGTATAAAGAAGAAACATTTCCGTCAGACAAACTAGGAGAGGGAAATCATTCTCCTAGTTTAAGTTAGTTAAAATGGTGGTAAGGTCAGTTATAGCTCGCTTTGGATGGTGGACATATTCCTTTGGGACCTCCTGACGACTGACAAACACCTTTAGGTATTTACATAGGCAGGAATACCCCTTTAGCAATAGTGAAATATAGGCCTTATCCTTTTTATGTAAATAAATACCATTCAAAATGTCAATTAAGTGTCTGCCTGCTTCTTTCGACCCACAATGTATGGTGTCTGACATGTGGGATTCTAAAGACCCAATATAGAGTCATAGCCTACAATCCCAATAAGTATATGGCAACACCCAATGAGAAACTCCCACCAATCAGCCTATTAGGTATAAAACCTTCTTTAGGAATAAAGCCCCACACTGTCCGTTTTGAACCTGTACCACCTATGACCCTAAATGCCAAACTTCCCGACAACTGAGACCGGGAGGAAAACTTGGAGGATACCTCTCAACCCTTGAAAATTCTAACGAGTGGAAGGAAGCAGAAAGAAGTTACTCCAAGGCTTCCTCCTCCTCGGTGAACACCAACGTCGAAATGACTACCATAGAGTCCATTCTAGAACAGCTAGTAGAACATCAGATCCAAGTGGATCAGCGACTCCAAGTGCAAACGGGATCCTCCCACCGGATAGTAAACCTTGGGGTACTCCAAACTTACCAGGAATTGGTGGATTTGGGTGCATTTCTTTAAAACTTCGAACGGATAGCCCTCACTCGAGGCTGCCATTCAGGTTGCCTAAGCCCACTCAGGAGCGGCCTGATATTTAAAACACCTTGGGAAAAAGGTAGAGTTAAAGAGGGAGGTAATACCATATCCCAAATGCCTATCGACAGAAAGGGTTGAGAAAACTCCTTCTCGAGAATACCTGGGTAAGGAGGATACCCCTAGAAAAAACACTTCTCTGAACATACTCAAAGCCAGAATAACTCCTAAAGAAGATATAGGGAGTGTGAAAACCCCCTTCCCTTCTCTCTCCTCTTTGTTTTTCATGTGGAGAAAAAGGGCATATTGTTAGGTTCTGTCATAAAAGATCATAGAAGAACCTATGGAGATAGGCTGGCTAGCAGCAGAAGAATGGGATGAAGAAGGTGAGGAGACAGAGGATGACCCCAATACGAGGGGTAACTATTATTATACCACTCAACCTGTTCAGAATCACAAGAAGGTCCGAATAAATGGAATATGGGCTAAGGCCTTCATAGATTCAGGTAGTCGTCCAACCGCGGTCAGGGCTGATCTCATATACCCAGAAGACATCCGGGGTAGTCAAGTGGTCAGAATAAACTGCATGCATGGGGATGTTGAGACTTACCCTAAAACCCTTCTAGTATTGAGGATCAGGGATCAACTAACGACCATGAAGACTGCGATAGTACCTGGTCTCCCTGAAGAGGTAATCATTGGCATGGATTTCCCGAACTTTACCGAACTATTACGCTCTCCATTGATCCAAGATATGAAACCCCAAAATTCTCCTTTAAAATCTTGGGAAACCTCCTTGGAGTTCTCAGATACCTCCATTTGTAACTGGGGAGAGGCCAGGACACAAGACCGTGGGAAAAAGAAACTTCAAACCAGGACAATCAAAATAAAGTCATGCACTCAACAAGGAGATGGGGAAGCCACAACCATATGGGAAAGGGTATGTGATGAATCGAGCGTATTTGTCCCTCATCCGAAGGGGGAGTCTCCCCCTTTGAGGCTAGGGAGGGGAGCCCTCTCTGCAAGACCTTCCCCAAGGGTCTAGGCAAGTGGGACCTCATTGGGAGAGATTCCCCCTTTGGGGACAAGAACTCCCTTTCCTGTGAGGAGCTTCATAGACCCTCCATCCTAGTGGCATTTATAGGACTATCAGATCTGAAGAACATTATAGCATCCAGAGATTTAGCTGAAAGCAAAACTAAAATGTACCTTGATGGACAAGGAAAAGGATCTGTCACTTTAAGAAAAGACACAAAAATAACTGAGACGAGGAGAGCAAGTGCAGAGAGAGAGATATGAGTAAGCATGGGAAGGCCCCCTGACAACATGATGCCTGGAGGAGGCGGAGCCGAGAAGAGCCGTGGAGCCCACAACTCTGAGAAAGCTTCTGAACACCAGAGGAAAACGCTGAAGCCCCAGTGTTTAAGGGCTGAGAGAAGCAGAGTAGAAGGGAATGCTAATCTCCTTGCTGGCGTGATCACAATAGCTTCATGGTGGTCTGTGTGGCCATGGAACAACAGTGAAAGCATCCAGCTGGGGAGTCAACTAGGTGCCCTGCCTCCCATAGCCATGCCCATTTGCAACGAGGACGAAGACCGAAAGCGGCTCACTGGTAGGGTCAAGAAGGACGAGAAGCCGAACGGAAGAAACCAACCTGAGCGAGAGTCAAGCCCGAGAACGTTCCCCTGCAGACCCAGAGATAAGAGGCAGAATGGGAGTACTGGGAGGCCGCCAGGACATTGTTTTAAAGTGGGAGAAACTCATCCCAGTGGAATTGATGAGTTACTAAACATTAATTAATTTGAATAGAACTGTGCAATGGCGATAAAGAAGGTAATAAATAAGCCTGAAGGAGAAGGTATTAAAACTTGGGCCCAATTACTCTGGGATGAGGGCAAAGGATGCAAGGGATTAAGAGATAAAGGGCCACATCACAAGTCTGGCGGTAACCCTTAAAAGTGGCAGTAACGGAATTAGCACTGCCAATACCGCTCTGCCGGATCTTGAGTCGGCGCAAATACCACAGACAGTAAAGCAGCCCGCACTATTACAGCCGGCCACATGAGGAGCAAACACAGCTGCATCACAAATCCATGTTGAGCGGTATTAGAAAACCGGTGCTAATACTGCTGAAAACACAGCGCAGTTACCTCCAACCTCCAGCTGGAGGTAAATGAACAAAGGTGCCTTAAATGAAGCCACATGTGATCCCAATCTACCCCAGGGGGCTACATAAGGCACACCCCTAAACCAAATAATGTTTCCAACACCATGCTGCCACTGTGAGCTAGGACTGGCAGCTGCTAATGCTGCTTCTGGAAGTAGACAGGCAGGACAACCAGGCCAGGGCAGTGGAGGGAGGGGCAGAGGAGGAGGAGAGCCCAAACAGGGCATACACAGATCCCCAGGGTTAGGCCCTCACCCTGCGCCCTCACCGACAGCCAGTTGGTCACCCTGTACCGCATCAACAGGGAGACCATAACAGAACTGCTCACCACAATGCAGGATGACATAAGGAGCAGGATCAACATCCGAAAAGCTGTGCCCCCACTGCTGAAGCTAGTGTCCATCCTACAATTCCTTCGAACTGGCACCTTCCAGCACTCTGTGGCCTTGATGCACGGGATGGCATAGCGCACATTCTGCGCAGTGTTGGGCCAGATGCATCAAGCCCTCCTGTGGCAAGTGCAATGGCACATCTCACTGCCTACCACCCCAGCCCAGGTCAATGCTATGAAGGCACAGTTCTATGCCATTGCCCAAATGTCAAATGTGATCTCTGGAGGAGAGGCTACCAGGGGGTGAATGAGGGAAAGTTAAACTCTCCATGTGCTCCGAGCCAGAGTGACACAAAGGGGATCTGAGCACCCCCTTTGCCCTCCCAGAAAGCAGATCCAGAGGTAACCTTTGTGAGGCGAAGCGGCGGGGGGCACTTGCTTCAAGTTTGCAGTGGATCTGCCCATGGACGGCCGAGATCGCCGTGTGACTAGCGGGAGGGACAGAGATCCCTGGCCCGCGGCAGTGGACCAGTGAAGCCCACACAAGGCCCAGCGACACGCAAACCCTGCATCTGAGGGGCTACTGGCAACACACGAACCCTGAATCTGAGGGGCTGCTGGACCCAGGAGAGGGTGACAAATAAGCCAGGTAAAAGCGGTCCACAGGCATCAGGGAGGCGACAGCAGCAATGCAGCAACTGAGTCACTGGAGTGCCAGTGGTCATCCGGCCCCTGAACTAAGCCAGCAACGGGAGAAGAGACACAGGCCTCGAGGCCCCGGATTTAGAGGAGCAGATAGCACCCTGCAGTGTTGCCCCAAAGGACTGAGGAGCGCTGGCCTGGTGGGTGAGTCTATGGAGAGACCCCAACTGTTGCGGGCCCTATAACAGGGGACTGGGGGGACACCTGGGTGGGGGTGCCCCGACTGTAGGCTGGGACCCCTCTACCTGAGGTTGGAAGGAGGGATTGGAGGTGGGGGCCCACCCGGAACACTGGGTGGTCCGCCCCCTGGTGGATGCCAGAGACCACGGCCCAAGTCTGGTGAGCAGGCCCAAAGAGCAGGCAGAGGCCTACGGGGACGGAGGATAAACCCAAGCAGGAACCACGAGGCTTTGCCACGGGGAGGAAGGGCAGGGGGAGTTCCCCCCAGGGCACAAAGGAAGCGGGCCCCACAAGCAGACCAGTAGACGCCACAGGGGGGAGGCCCCAGTCTGGATTAGGGGCCCCCGACTGGACGACTGTGAAAAGAATGAAGGAGAGAGTTGCAAGATTCAGTGTGGTTGGAGCCCCTCTGGAAAGGGGGAGTGGCTAAGCAGGGGACTCCAGCGCCACAGCCCTGAAGGAGATCGGTGAAGGGCCAAGAAGTGTTCACACCTACTCGCCCCTTTGCCCCCAGCACATGAGCTGGAGAGCCTTGCTGCAGAGGTTTCAATTTGAAGGCAGGGAGCACACCAGGGCAGGCTCTGCCCTTTTGGAAGCCGACATGGAGGGCGACCCGACGGCCACAAAGTCAGACGTAGCGGCCCTTATGCAAGAGATCAGGGGCATCAGATCAGCCATTGATCAGAGACTAGACAAAATGGACCAGCGACTCCTCTTGGTGAAAGACAAGATAGATGGGCTGGAGGCCAACCAGTCCTCATTAGACACATTGGAGCTTCAAACGGGGGTGAGGCTGGCAGAGCGGGAGAGGAGGGAACCAGAGACCACACTCAAACTGGGCAATGTGGAGAATAGGGAACACTGCAACAACCTGCGCTTCTTTGGTTTCCCAGAAAAGGAGGGGGAAATGGAAGGTGACATCAGAAGGGCCATAAGAGCGTTGGTATGCACACTCTTCAGGGACGATACTAAGGACAAACCCACCATTGACTAGGCGCACAGAGCAGGAGGAGGCTCAAGGGGGCCGCGCTTGGTGCTGGCATGCTTCCATTGCTACGAACAAAGAACAAGGATCTTCGAACAAGCCTGGAGGGAGGGTCCAAACCTGGGTGACCATCTTTCAGGACCTCTCAGTCCTAACACTTATGAGGAGAAGGATGTGCAACCCTCTCACCAAGTGGCTGACGACGAAAGGAGTCTGCTACCGCTGGGGATTCTCTTTTTCTCTGAACTTTGAGTAAAACAGCCAGGGATACTGGTTGGCGATGGAGGAAGATATCCATAGAGCTTCAGAGGAACTCATGGGGGACTCACTGCTCCAGGCCACCAACCTCGGGAGAGACAGCGGGAGAGGGGGCCCGGCCAACAAGCACTGAAAACATATGCATGAGGGGGGGGGGCCTGCAAGTATTAAAAGCTCAATACCCCACTGAGGGGACCCTCGGGACCATGACCGGACCACAGGAGAGGGTTGGGGCTGGCTAATGTTGATGTAGTAAACAAGGGCTGACGAGGGGCTAATTGTAAGGGAGAATGCAAGGGGGAGGTCTAGAGAGAAGATTATGGGCTTAAAGCATGCCCCGTTAACTCAGGGTTGATGATTGTCTTGCATGACTGCTAAGGAGGTCGAGGGGGGCTCAGTTACTATAAGGTGCGGTTTGAGAGAGTCCTGTTGACTCAGGACATGCTGGTGATCCTATCCTGGCTCGTGGGCAGTTTTAAGTTCACCCACAGGCAGTATACATGGTTAAATGTTTTTCCAGTGGTTCAGTGGACAGTTCTCTCTCAAGGTGGTATGATTTCTCAAGGGGAGGGATGGCACAAATGGAAGAAAAGGATCAGGAAATATGTCAGCACAAAATTAGCTGGTGATTGGCTCCCTCAATGTCAGAGGGTTAACTACACTTAGCAAGTAGTCACTTGGAATTTAGACAGGCCAAATTGGACATCCTCATGGTTCAGGAGACACACGGTCAGAGGGGCAAGGAACCAAGATTTGGGGCGAGACAGGTGGAGGAGGCGCTTGTGGCCTTGGGCATGAAGAAAAAAGGTGGGGTGGAAATTATTTTATCAGCACACCTGGGACTGGTGGTGGATGGGATACAAAGGGACCCAGTTGAGCGCTATCTGTTCATCAAGGGAAGCCTGAAAGATGAAAGGATTACCCTGTGCTCGATATACGCCCCCAACACAGGGCAGCTAGTCTTCTGGGAATGGGTCAAAGCTGAACTGACGACATTTGTGCAAGGCCGCCTGGTGGTGGGGGGAGACTTTAATATGGTCCTTGACCCTACAAGAGACCGCAGAGATTGGGAGTTGGAGCAGGCGACACCATGAGCAGGGCCGCTTCCAGGAGATTTGGGAGCATTAACCGGGACCTGGGCCTCGTTGACTCACTACGAAAGGAGAAGATGGGAGATCGACCCTACACATTTTTCTCAGCGGTCCACAACTTCTACTCACGCATCAATTTCATATTAGTGGACGTTGAGTTGAAGGCGCAAGTAAAAAATTCAGTGGTATCCCCAGTCCTGTGGTCAGACCACAACATGGTATTGTGCACAATGGGACACCCCCACAGACCGAAGACCATGGCGGGTGGCGGTGTAAACACTTTCTGCTAAAAGATAGAGAGATATCCCAGTCCGTATTAACTGAGATCACAGACTACTTTGATTTTAATGATACTGCGGACGTGGATGTACAAACTCGTTGGGAGGGCTTTAAGGCTACGATTCGGGAGGTGCTCATCGGAATAAACTCCCAAAAGAAGAAAGAGAGAGAGAAAGAGGAGGGGGAGCTGAGACATGAGATCCAAGACCTACAGCCGGGGGGACATGGAAGGACAAGTCTCCAGCGCACTGGAACTAAGGCGCCACAGGGCCAAGCTCGGGGCGATCCTAGTTCAGGACACTGAAAAGAAATTATGGTTCGTAAAGCAAAAATACCAAGAGCAAGGGGAAAAGGCAGATAAAATACTGGCATGGAGACAGAGAGGAGAGGAAAAAGAAGCAAATCGGGACCATAAGGGGTGAGGATGGGGTGACAGTACACGACCCTAAGGGAGTGGGGAAGGAATTTGCAAGGTTACATGAAGGGCTTTATAAATCAGAATTCGAGGGGGACGAGGGGCAAATTGTTACAATTTTTAGATGCCCTGGCTTTACCAGGGATACAACGGGGGGATGATCTCTGCCTGGGTGATCATAACTCGGAGGAGGAAGTTGTGCAAGCTATTAAGAGGATGAAGTCGGGCACAGCCCCAGGAAGTGATGGCTTCTCAGTGCTGTTTTATAAGAGGTTCAGATCCACGCTGGCCCCACATATGGCACGGGTATTCAATGCTGTGTTGGCAGGGGACCCTTTGCCGTGCTTAATGTTAGAAGCAGTTATTATAACGATACACAAAGAGGGAAGAGACCTGGAAAAGTGTGCCTTGTACCGCCCGATATCCCTACTAAACAGCGACGTGAAGAACCTGGCTAAAATCCTGGGGTCGAGGCTGGAGAGTCTTATGCTGTTCCTGATTCATGAGGACCAAGTGGGTTTTTTTAAAGGGCAGACAGGGCGTCGATATCATCCAGAAAACAATACATTTAATGCAGCAGGCCCAGACCCAAGGGAGCAACATGCGCCTTGTCTCAGTGGATTCCGAGAAGGCATTCGACAGGGTGGAGTGGCCCTCTATGAAATTGGTGCTGAGAATGGGCCTGGGGCAGGGATTCTTGAAATGGGTGGAAGCGATGTACACGTAGCCGTCAGCACGAGTCAGGGTGAATGGGATCACGTCTGAGGCATTTTGCCTGATGCGTGGGACAAGGCAGGGATGCCCCCTATCGCTGCTGCTATATGAGCTCATGATGGTGCCTCTGGCGATCGTGATCAGAGCCAGCCAGGGGATAAGAGATATTAGGTGTTGGGATGTAGAGTTTAAACTATCCCTCTTCGCAATGACATCTTAGCTTACCTCACCAAGGTAAACTCTTTGCTCCCGAACTTCCTGGGTCAAGTACGGAGCTATGGGCACCTCTCGGGCCTGAAAATCAACATAGGCAAATCTACCATTATGCCAGTGGGCCTAGCATGCCCGGTCACAGGAAACCGTGCCCGATACTTAGGGATGAGGGTCGAACAAGCCCGAACCATGTACTTGGGGATAATGTTAACAAGGGATCTCGCGGGTCTTGCTAAATCTAACTTTGACCCTATCCTACTTAAGAAAAAATAGGGCCTCCATAGATGGAGACCCCTAACACTATCGTGGTATGGGCGAATGGTGGTAGTGAAAATGAACATCCTCCCAGGTTACTCTAGCTGTTTACAGCACTCCCGTTGAAACTCCCGGAAGCCTTTTTTGGGGACCTGCAGGGGGTTATATCCTGATTCATCTGGCAGGATAAGAGACCGCGATTGAAGTGGGTCACCTGACACTCCTGCAAGATCAGGGGGGATTTGGCTTCCCAGACCCATACCTATATTATAAATCAGCCCAACTGAGAGTCCTGCTGGAACATTCGAGGGAGAGCCTGAGGACCTATTGGTCCTACTTGGAAGATTTGGAACGCATCCTTTAAAGGAGAGGGACTACCTATGGGCTCCAGCTAAGGACATCCAGAGGGCAGCAAGAGAGCACCCCAAACTGGGCATCCTGTGGGCCCTATTGAAGAACAACGTGTGAACAGACTTCTCTCGTCCTATCTCTCACCTATGGCTTTGTTCTGGGGCCCCCCATTCCATCTTACGAAGCAGGGGATGAGGTGTGCCCAACAGTGGTCGGATGGAGGGCTGGGGGGGGCAGGACAGTTATTTGGAGAGGGCCTCTTTAGGGGCTATGAGGAAATCCAGGAGGGACAGGATTTCAATCTTTGAATACCTGAGGCTGAAGGGGGAGGCTGAAGCGGATGTTCACTGATCCGAAGTGGGAAACCCAACCACAATGCCATGGTCCTACGGAACAGTACACTGCCACGATACATGGGGAGGCACAGAGGACAACAGACCTGGACGGTGGGTGAGGAGAAAAGCCAGCACACATGCGCTGCAAAGCACATGCCCAAATTGGGGGCGGGGGAGCAAATGATTACACAAAGGATGGCATGGCAAGCAAATGCGAAATCTGTACTTGACCACGTCCCGCACCAACATCACAGTACAGGCCAGGGAGCATGCACATGTCAGACTTACCTACATGGAAAAGTTGTAGACATACAGTAGCAACTATAAACACCAGCATGACTCCATGTACCACAATGCAACATGCACTTACCAAAGCAATGCTGACAAATGGCCACATTGCCTCACACAACAACATTGCCAGTAGCACAGGCATGCACCCATGTGTGGCCAGCCCACAATGCCCACCCGTTGGCACTAGATGCCCAGGGATGGCCCATGGGGAACCCAGCATGCCACACGCACAGTGTAAATACACTGCCACATGACAGCCACCATGTTTGCTGCACATGTCACTGACATATATCTTACATAACATATGCTGCAAGAGAATAGGGTGCATGTGAAGCACAAACAATGCATGACACGAGTGACACTGCATGCAAAGACATAGAATAGACACATGTTGTGAAAAGAAGGCCCATTTGCATGCACAAGTTGTCTATTGACAAGATATTGTGTAAGTCCACACCTTACACACTAATGCTTGTGTCCCCCCCATGGAAGTGACTCCGGATACCCTCAGTTGCCCTGGCTAATGACCCCTGTGTGTGATCAACAAACACTGCAGGAGAATTCCTACAACTACACTAACAGCAGGACCCATGTGTGCATCGAGCGTACCTTCGGCCTCCTGAAGGCACATTTCCGCTGCCTCAACCATACCAGTGAAGCCCTGATGTATGCCCCAGAGAAAGTGGGTAAAATTGTGCTTGTGTGTACCATGTTGCACAATATCCGCATGAGGAGAGATGTTCTACTACCCCCTGCTACCACCTGACGTGGACATGCCACCCCAAGAGGATGAGGATGCAGTCCCTGTGGCAGAGGCAAATGCACGCATTGCCACAGATGACATGAGGGATGGGAGATAGGCAATTTCTTCAGAGACTTTCACATGACAAAAGCCATGCACGACTGTCACCACTATCAATGACCACAACAATGACACAATCAGGAATATCCTCATGTTGATGAAGTTCAACGGGTTTAATGGAATGAAGTGCCCCAACTATCCTGCCTCCCACCACCAACTCCCAGCACACTATCCCCCCTCCCACCACCAACTGCCCAGCATAGCCACTAATGGCAATTAGTGTCTCGAAGTCCGTTACAACTGTGGCCTCTTCCCCTCATGCCAGCCCCCGGTGATCTTAGGCGCAGAAGGTGCTGTGACTGAAGCCTCAGTGTGCCCTGCTGTGACTCAGTGGGAGTGGTGGAAGTGGATAGAGCTTGTCCCCAGATCTGTTGGCGTTGCACCTCCATGCTCTGCCGGATGGCCTCTGCCAGTGCAGAGATGTCCCCCGTCTTCTCCCTGACCCTCTGGGCGTATAATGTCAGGGCGGCCGTACTGGGAGTAGTCTCGGCCCTGTCCCGTGCAATGGCCCGCACAATCCTGCAGGTGGCACCTTGGATGTTGTCCCGTATGGCCTACAGTTGTTCAGAGTGCGTGTGCCCAATTGCCTCCATCTCTCTTTGTCTCTGCTACATCTCCTCAAGCCTCCACAAAACTGTGCTGCTTGTTGGTATGTGCCGTATGGCAGGGGGGATGTGCAGTGGGCCGGGGCTGTCTTCAGGGGAGCCATAGGATGGGGTGTCAACGTCCGGCTCAGGTGTGTGAGCACACTGGCAGTGGCAAGGACATTCTGGAGTTGGGCTATGCTGCCGGCGGAGAGGCCTCTCTGGAGTTGGGCTACGCTGCCGGCGACGAGGCCTCTCTAGAGTTGGGCTACGCTGCTGGCCATGAGGGCTTTCAGAAGATGAGCTACACTGCCGGAGGCAAGGCCGTTCTGGAGTTGGGCTATGCTGCTGGCGATGAGGGCTTTCAAGAGTTGCGCTATGCAGCCAGCGATGAGGGCGACCAAGGGGTCTGTGGTCCTTCTGCATGTATTGACACCAGGTTGGTGTCCCCTTGTGGTTCCATAGTCGCCCGGCCAGGAGGTGTGGGTTCCGTGACAGACCCTCCAGCTACGGTAGTGGGTAGAGTGGGCCTTGTAGTGGTTCTGGTGGGCTGTGGGGTGGACGTCGGCCTTGCACTGCTGGGTTGCGGTGTGTCATGGCGGGACATCCGCCTTGTCTTAGGCTGTCTGTGCCTTTGCAGGGTGGTGGTAGTGGTGTTGGACCTTGAGGGCCTGAATGTGCCACTCCTAGATGGGCCTGCCCGCTCGTCCTCCTCGGATGCCTCTGGCGATGCGCGAGTACCTGCAGGGGACATAGGAAATGTTGCCAGGTGTGGGTCCCCCACGTGTGTTGGCATGCAATGCACATTTGCTGTTACAGGGTGGGACCCCACACATTTGGGCAGATGGGCATGGTTGGTCGGGTGAGATTGCATTTGGGACCAGCATCATGTGGATGGTTGCAGCAATGAGTGTGTGACACATGGTCAGTTGGTCTTTGGCCTGTGTGTGGGGAGGGCATGGTGTCCATGCTGGGGCAGATGATGTTTGGCATGCATGCTTGTGGTCCTTCATGCCCCCACATCCTCTCCCCGGGTGGCTCTCCGCTTGTGGGGGTGGGGGTGGTGGCTTACTCCATGGCAATGGCATGGCTCTATGGGGCACTGCTGTGCAGCCAGCAGGGTGCACTTTGGTGTACAGTGATTGGCTTGCTGAGCACATGTTGGTGCAGGGGGACGAGTGCTTCCCTGTGTGTTGTCTGCCATGCCAACCTGGGGCAGGCCAACTGGGCCCGCAACATGCTGGTGTGACTGCTGAACAGTGTCTTGGTTGCTCTTGCATCACAGTCCCGCAGGTACACGGTGCACCAGCGGGTGTGTGATGTACATGGCACTTGGATAGGTCACTTGCTTACCCTTCCCGCTGCTGCAATGCTCAGGGGTGAACTAGGTGCCATGCCCCATAGCTGCTGTGCCACCCCCTCATTCCACGCTTTTGGCATGCCCAGCTACTGGATCTGCTGACATGTGTCCCTGTCCATTAGGGCATCTTATGCTAGGCTGTCATTTGTGCATGCACTTGTGGTGGGGGGGTTGACTCACCTCCTGCCTCCTTGCTGCTGGCACCCACCTCCGCGCCTCCTACTCCCTTGATTCCCTCCATATCCAGCTCTGTGCTGCACTTTTCCTCCTAGGCGGTGAGGACCAGTGGCTCCACAGTTCCTCCTCCTGTGGCAAGGGACTCCCGGCAGTGTTGCGACAGCAGCCCATGCACCCCGACCCTGAGGTCCTTCCAGCGTTTGCAACAGTCCTCCCCATCACGACGGACACTGGCCACAGCTGTCACTTTCTGGCTGATTGCATGCCAGATGGCTGTCCTGCACTGTGTTGATGTTTTCCTTTGGCGAAGGCCATATAACTCATCAGTGTGAGCAACAACCTCATCTATCAGGACCACCGGCCCCCCCTCACTAAACTTTGGTTTTCGGAGTACATTTTTCAGACACCTTGCCTCTGATCCTCTCCTTAGACATTCTGTCTTCTTTCCTGGTCCGTATGGCAGCAGGAAGTGGAGATATTTGATGGATTGAGTTTTTCAAAATGGCTGCTGCAATGCTTCACATTCCGGCAGTGATGCAACTTCCGCCAGCGTTGATAGTGCTGGCGTTGCTTGCGAAAGCGCTTTTAGCGCCGATATTCCGCCAGCAACCCTTATTTCGGCACAATTTCTGCTGGACGCTAATAGAATTACCACCAGAGTCGGGCCATGCATTCGCGTCAGGTTGTGGAGCAGCGCTAATTGCGCCACACGATGCAGCAGTAATGCTATTTCCGCTCGGCGGAACCTGCGCTGGATAACTGCTGCACTTGTGATGAGGCCCAAAGAGTGGAACAAAGTAGAGAAAATATTACATGAATCTGAACGTAAACTGTATGCAATTGAGCCAGATAAGGAAAAGGTTAAAGGAATGGTTCGGTCAAAAATTTGTATTGCCCCTACGGGTCGGCCATGTGTTTTTAAGCCTAAGTCGCTCGATTTTAGAAAAATTTCCTATGGACCTTACCCGAGTTTTTGTCCATTAAACGCACGCGAAAACAGGCACCAGGGAGCTGCCATTTTGTGATAATCCTTTCATTTCCCCCATCGCCCTGGCTGACCTGCTTTTGCGGCACTATATCATATCCCCCGCCCCTGAGCCTGACATTATCAAAACATTCATATTCCCCACCTCTCTCCATGACGTTACTGTGCTGCGTAGGCAAACGCGCCCAGTCGTCTTCTACGCGACTTCACACAGAACCCGGAAACCAACACAGATCAGCTCACAACACAGCGCGCCACAATTCGGAGTATGAAACTGTACTTTAAAATCAAACAGCAACACAGTAAATTTGGTAAAGTACATTTATTTGACATTAAATGTTTATAGAATATTCAGCAATTGACATATGAACTCCGAAAGTCATTTATTTTCTTTTATCTCTATCCGCAAATCCTTAAAATGTTATTGTGAGTCACGCGCTGTTCCTTTATGCTACCCAGGGTGTTGGTTTTCGTTCAAAGAGGCACTTTTGTCGCACGTTGAACCCCAAGGCTGTTCCATCAAGTAGGCACTAGGCCAGCGTAAAGGTTGATATGTTGCTTCTAGCCGCTAGTACCGCGTAAGGGCATATGGGCCCTTGGCGATCATCCCATAAGATCATCAGAATGGTGCAGTTGTTTACATTAAGCTGCAGCTGGCAGCTGAAGAAACCGTCTGCCGGTGTCTGAAATTGATGGCAGGGGCAAAACGGGAGTATGTATCTATTTTGAAAACATAACATTTATAATTAGTCTTGCCAGCCGATCTTTATTAATATTATTCATTTTATTTATTACGGCCGAGCTGAAACTATTTGCTTTCAAGTATAGTGCAATGGAGTATGTTCGGCTCTAAAATCAATGCGAAAACTAACTAAATAAATCGAGGTCGGTACACAATGAGAACCGACTTTTTGTTTACATGCGTGTGGAATGTGGACCTGCATGCCCATGTGCCCGCTACAAGGACGATCCCACAAACCTTTTCAAAGCTCTTCATTCATTCATTTATTCATGCATCCATTCATTAATTCTTCATTCCGGTATAAAAGCGGCTAAAGAGTTACTTACATTATATTTGCAATTTCCATTGTGTCTCTGCGTAATGCAGTCCGTAAATCCCACTGTGCTCTTGACAACGATTTTTCGTATACTGAACTAACATGAAACTCGGTCTAGTTTAAGAATTTTCTGCCTTATCGTCTCAAACGTTATTGCACCCCCCAACTCCCCCTTCAAATAAAGTTCTTTCAGCATGGTCCCTGTCTCTCAAGGTCAAAAAACAATAGAACCTTATACTGCCAGTGCGAGTTTTGGGCCTCTTCAGGGCACGAGCTGAAAATCAAAGCTGCTGACCTTCACTAGAAATTAGCATACATTCTTTCTTCGCAACATCCCGTAGTAAAGCCATCTGTGAGAACTTGAAGTTTTGAATCCTTCTATGTAGTGCGTCTCAATGTGCAAAGGCAAACTGGCTTCTCTCTCATCTGCAATGGCTCGCTTGGAGCATTCTAAGCCCCCAATTTTGTCCTCGTTGTCTGCAAGCTTTGAAGCCCCAAAGAACCATAACTATTGAGACTTTTAATTTTTTGGGGAAGGTCAGGTGAAAGTATAAAGTACCCGAGCAGTTGATTTGAAAGTGAGATTTATTGTTTGTTTGTTTGTTTTATTATTTGCAATACGCAAGCCTTCCCTCGGTTAACAGTGCCCAGCATTTATAAGAGATTGCGAAAATTAGTTACATCAACAAAAATATATACATACACAAATAGACAAGGTCAGCAATATGAGGTGAATAGAGAGAGAATTCAAAGATGACACCCAGGTAGTTCGGCACCCAGGATGGTGAAGGTAGGGGTTAGGGTTAGCGTACTTTGTATGCACACTGTACAATAAAATGTATTTACAAAAAGACAATCGTATTACAATTATTTAAACCGGGATTTGTACTTCACAACCAGCTCTTCTTTGGGTGGACATGGCACAGTGGCAATGTTGGGTGGCAATGGATCAGTGCTCTGCACAGAAACGTTCAGAATTCCATATCTGTGCTTCTCTAATACAGCAACAATAAGGCTTTTGACAAAGTCGAACTCCATTTCCTCATAGACTGGTTTGATCACCCATTCCTTACTTCTTTTTGAAAAGGCCTTAGTGTAGCGAGGAATCCTTAAATTACCCTTAGTCGTAGATTGTTCACAGTCGAGATTCTCGTTATGGGCCAAGATGTCTCATGCCCTGTATGCTGAAATGCAAGCGCTTTGGCCTGTACTTTAGGCACATATTGTGGAACACCTCCAAACCTCCTGTGTGACAGAATTCTGTCAGTCCCCTCAAATCTCTTGATAGAGTTTTATCGAAAACAATCTTCTCAATGGCTTTGTGTGTCGGTGAAGATGGATTCAACCACTTCTTCTTCTGTGCCTCCACTAGGGATAAAGGGCCATGTTCACATTGGTGGAAGTGTAGGTTTTCTGAGCAGCAGTGCACGTTGGTACAGTGGTGCTTCAGTGACCGCCATTTTTCAAGTAGTATTTCCACTGACCCTTCACAAGTTTTGGAGCTCCACCGAAGATGGTTGCTGATAGACTGGGACCACTATGAAATACTTTCCAAACCTTTTTTTTCCCTGCAGCCGAGATTTTCTTATTGATTGATTTAGCAAGATGCCATATGTCAAATTGATGTTTAATATGTGGGAACTGCTCTCTCATTGTCTTGGCAATTGAAACGTGTCTGTCCGTGGCTATGAGGTCGATGTGCATTCCCCTCGATTGTAGATATTCCACTGATTTTATAAATCCTAGTTTCTCCATGGCCACTGTGTTACCTGCACGACCACCGAACTCACAATTTTCTTACTATCCATGTCCTGAAAGTGGTAGGTTCAGTACTTGGCAGAAAATCCAGGGCTGTCACACTGTCCATCGCCAGCTAGCCTGAATCGTTTGCCTTCGAATGTACTTGCTAGAGACAATTGTTAAATTTTCCAAGCATCACTAATGGCCAGAAATAGATAATCATGTTGGTATTTGTAGTACTGTGTTTTTGAAATGAAATGGAGTCCCACAAACTGAAAGAAAGACTGTAACTTTCTAAAACTGGAGCCACTAAAAAGTGATGCAGCTGCACACAGTAGATTGCCTGCTGGCAGTTTCCCCAGCATCGGCTGTGCAGACCCTGAGAACGTATGATGTAATCTACAGGCGGCATGTATTGTGACGTTACTGCCTTGTTTTTGACGAGTCACATGAATCAATGGCTTCCCACATACTTTCCCTCTGACGGAATGCCCACATTTCAGCATACTTATAATATCCATCAAACAACTGTTGAATACTATGTATTTGCCCTCTTTCATTAGACTGTCATCCTGCGTCAAAGTTGATTCGGCCTGTGACGTTGAGGACATATCACCACATTTGAAAGAAATATCGCTGCTATCAAGTTCTGATGCGTCGGTGAATGCTGCTGCTGGTTCATTCTCTGTCATTTCAAGATCTGTTACTTCAACATTGATGGGAGAACACAACAATGTCGACAGCTTTTTTGGTGGCAATTTTTTGGCGGGTGTAGATTGTGTGAATTGATCTGCGACTACTTCAGAGCTATCTTCAATACTTCCAGTATCATGTTGTTGCGGCGGTGCGGTCGTACTGTAGCAATGGTCCAATAAAACTTTGCTGGATTCTCCGGACACATTCATTTCATGTTCTGGCCATTGGACATGAGCATCCCGAGTCTCAACACGCCGCGTCTGAATTAATAGTTCCTCCATAGTGTAAATGGTCTGGCAAGCAACATCTCTCATTCGCTTCACTGTCTGTGTATGTATAGTTCGTAGACCCACGGGTAACTAGAGGACAGATTGGAAAAGGGATGTTCTGTTTAAACACAAGATAAAGTATACTACAATTGACTGGAAAAGAAACATAAAATAGTCCCCAGCACAAAAAAATTTCTAAAGTTATGAACTGTTTGTAACTAACCTTATTTTGGTTTCTTTTCTTTACAACTTTTTTGACTCGACCTTCAACATCTGCACGCTGTTGCTCTGATACGTATCCGCATGTCTCCCCTTCCTCTTGCGCTGCAACGACTATATTTTCTGTATCCGCATAGACAGCACGAAATGAGGCTCCATCGACTCCCTGAAACATAGTATTTTCATTACTGTGTATCAAAATATTGTTAGCGTAAAATGCACGTGAGGACGAGCACACATGTACATCTCAATAGCCAAACACGATTTAAACATTGTGTGAAACAATCAAACGACAAGTATTTGAGCTCTGATGACCTAGTTCGATGGAGATGTCAGTATACATACCTCTGGCTCTACATGGACTGCCACGAATGATTGTATTGAAGAGGAGGCATCAGCAACTCCCTGAAACACAGTACTTGCGTCAATAGGGTTTTCAATATCGTAAACATAACACACACTTGGGGTCGACGGCACAGGTACATATAAAGAGATAACCACAAATGTTGCATTATCTAAAAGAATCAAGGAATATTTAAAAATGATCAGATTTAATCAACTTATTTCTCCAATGTCTTTACATCTGCATCATCTAAATGTGATCTTGTGATTGTAGTGGAAGCTCCATCATCTCCCTGAAACACAGTACTTGCGTTAATAGGGAAGAAAGTATAGCAAATGGAATCACGTTATATGATCACGCTCGATGGAGCTGTCAGTATCCATACCTCATGCTGCTGAAGAATATCTAAGGATGTTGTCAATGTGGTGCGCACTTCCGAAAGCTGTTGTGCCGATTTGTATCCGCATGGTCCCGCTTCCACCGGAATTACTTGAATGTCAGGCTCCGCATCAAGTGCGTGGGTTGACGATTCAACAACAGCCTGAAACATAGTATTTGCATTAGTAAGGATTACAATATTGAAAACACAACACACGCTTGGGGTCGACCGCACAGGTACATATCAACGGCTAATCACAAATGAAACATGGTGTAGAACAATCAAACGACAAGTGTTCCAGTCCTGATGATCACGGTTAGTTGAGCTGTCAGTATCCATACCTCGGGCTGCTGAAGAACATCTAGTGCTGTTGTCAATGTGGTGGACGCTTCAGCATCTCCCTGAAAGACAGTACTTGCATTAGTATGGATAACACTAATTATAACTGAAAACAAACACCAGGGGACGACAACTAAGGTGTATATCAATTGGAAAGCACTAACCAAACAATTGGTAAAATAATCACACGATACATACAAACTATTATTTGACATGCATAAAACAAGTCTGTAGCGGAATAGCCAAGTATGATTACCTGATACGCGCTAGAAGTGGTTGATAACTGCGAGCACGTGACGGAAGTACAATGTTCTTGCTTCAGATTCAAGGGATAGTCAAGAAGTTGTAAAGGTAAATTATTGTTTGATAATGAAATGCCAATATTTAAAATTGCCATGTAAGGAGACAGAATACTTGAGTAATGCGCAATATAGCACAGTTCCCTGTGCCCATATATAGATTTCGTTTGTGGGTTATGAAATCTAAAAATAATATATTGATAAATGTCATTATTCAAAAAGCTATACACTCATATCAATGTCGAAAGTATTACAAATTGGAAACAACAAAAATATCAATTAATCCATTCGGCTACCTACACACTACTGCAAGGCCTAAAGCTAAAAACGGACACTTGACTCACCAGTGGCGGATTGTGGATGAATAGAGTGGGAATAGCGTTTGCGAGCAATTTTCGTGTCGATCGCCGTTTGTTTTTCTTTGTTACCCAAGATGTGGTGTACATGTTCGAGGGAAAGTGCCGGCTGCAAATGCAGTATCAATCACCCCTCTTGTCCTCAAAGACTTGTTGGACTCTACTTTCCAGCTCATCCAGTGGATATCCGCAATGTCTGACCAATTCTCTTATTCGATCAACAGTTTTCGGGAATACATGCATTGTAGTGCCTTCAGATTTTGCATGGGTCTTCAAAGGGCAACCGCTAATCGAACAGGCAGGCATTGTTGAAAATTCTGAAAAGTAAATATCAAGATTATTATAAAACCTTGATGAATAAAAATGTCATAAAAAAGTAAATGAACCATACCATGCACAATGCAAGGTTTGTTTTGGTCGCCGGAACTATACCAGTTCATCATGTGTGGCTTAGTATTTGCATAAATTACAGAAATCTCTGTTTTGTCTTGCACGAAAAGGAACCATGCTTACATTATAGACTGGACCCCTGAAGGATGCAATTCGATGACAATTGACACAGATGAAAATAAATAGATCTATTGATAGCATAACAATTGAAACTCAAGTCAATAGCAATGAGACCAAGGACCATAGCTCTATTGGGTACTGTAATAGCAAATAGATTGAAATGTAAAAATGACCAAAATATGACTAGGATACATGGCCTTACCTTCACCAACAAACATTTGGATTCAGCAGGCCGAGCAGTATGTTGCAGGAGAACAAGTAGATGGCCACAGGTAGCACACTGACGAGTTTGCTCGAAGCGGTCACAGATAGCACGGCGACGAGCAGATTTGCATAGATCTCAGTGCTTCTCAGGAAGAAGGTTCAGGAGTTGACTTGCAAAGCACAAAGATGTTCTCATGAGACATATCAAGTGGTTTATAAAGTATTAGAAACAGGGGTGTGTTTGTGAATGAATGACGTGTGTATGTCGTGGTATTATGTTTATTGCAGGGGGGCGGCCTGCCTCAAGGGAGGCCTGCCTGGAGACACAGGGTCTGAGGAGGCCATGTGAGCGATGGCCCCTGGGCGTGGGACACCTTTTGAAGTGTACATGCTGTTTGGCACCTTGGCCGTTTGCACCTGTCACAGCCCCCCATGCCAGCGCTCATCCCCGGGTGCGAACCGCCTTTGATAGAGGGGGTGGGATGGATGGGCCTGGGGCGTGCAGATAAGGCACAGGAAGACTGCTGAATGGAGACACACTTATGTGGATTGCAGGGGGGCGGCCTGCCTCAGGGGAGGCCTGCCTGGAGACTCGGGGTCTGAGGAGGCCATGTGAGCGATGGCCCCTGGGCGTGGGATACCTTTTGAAGTGTACATGTTTGCCCTTATGTGATGTTAATGGACACGGGGCATCCATTTTTGTACCCCCTTTCCACTCCATTTTGGTGACCAGGCCTCACTGCGATTGTTGCGCACAGAGCACATGGCCCACAGCCTCGTTCCCACTCTGACTGGAAAACTCCAGAGCTATTTGCAACAGCTAATAAATGTAACACATCACTCTCTGAGATCACGGTCCTGCATGTGAACCGGCTTGAACCATGCACATGGCTCGTTCATCTCCACAAACGTGTCCTTGCCCACGCACCCTCGCCAGTGGAAAGTAACTGCCATTCTGACCCTGTGTCCCTGCAAGGTATTCTCTTCATGTGCCAGACCACTGACCACACCATGATGGTCACCTAGCAGATCCCCAACTAACATTAGACCCCTACTGCAGTATATTGTTGCCTATCAATAACAAATGCCACATATCGGAGATTCTTGTGAGCACAGACCCACACTTCAAACACTGTATTATAGTGGTCAAGACCCTAGACCTAAGGCCTGTATAATCCAATGTTCATTGATAGTATTGATATATGTGTGACTTTTATAGAGACATAACCGACTGAAAGACTTTGAACAAGTGTTATTTAGTGCATGCATTATTGATAATATATTTGGTTAGCTTAGATAGTGACCACCCCGCTTCACAGCGACCTGAACTTCACCCATTCCGAGCACAGGTGTCTGACGTCCATCCTTGCATGGAGACACACTTGATTGATTTAAAAAATCGAAACAACCGTTGTTAAAATATATGTGGTGTTTTATTTTGTAGCTTATTTTGATGACCCAAAAATACAAAAGTTTACACATTGTACAGTTCAGGTTGCAGCACAGCGAGAGAAAATCCCCTGTACTGACCGCTGTCACTCGGGAATGTTTCTCTTATGGCTTGAATGGCACATGCTGGTTTCACTCTTCGAACGCGGTGTCCAAGCCTCCCGTGAAGCCACTATGTAAAGGAACGATAGGCCACCAGCCTGTACCACCTGTGAAAAGGAATGAAACACACTGTTTTTAAATGACCAAGATAATTTTAATAAACATTTGTTTCAATGACAATTCTTGTAACTAATGGCATTCTGCTTGGACAAATGCTATCTAGACACTGCACACTATTGAACGACTTTCATGCATTACAATGATTTGTATATGTAATTTTGGATATAGTAGAAGACCATGAAATAGTAGTGGCATCACAAGCAGAGCATACTTACTCGTTACTCGGATTACGAGGACGAACAGTTGCGCGAAGTTTGTGCATAAGCACCATCATTATCCTCAACACGGACCGTGTGAGGCAGGCTGCCCTGAAGTCTGGCAGCTCGGTGATGCATTGCGGTCGTGGCTCGCCTTCCGAAATGTAGACCACGCATCCCGAGTTTTCACAGCAGCAGCAGTTCTCCTCCTCGGTCGGTATTAGCTCGCACCTATTGCATGTGCACCAGGTGGAAACACCGTCCATGCGACTAGGTCCAGTGTCTTCATCCTTTGATTCGTCCTGCCAACTGCTGACCGAAGCCCCATCGTTTTCGCGTGTTTCCCTTTCCAGTAGTTCTTCCTCGGTATATTTGGGCTCGTACATGTAGGGTATTATTGTATCCATTGTGTGTTGCACAAACTAAAATAATTGATAGCGGTGGTACTGGTATCTGTCCACACGGGCTACAAGCAACGAAGGTAGCTGACCAGAGCACAGAAACGAGTCACAGAATACTCAAAGTAACACAGAGAGAGGAATGGAATCGAAAATCTGCTGCTGTGTGTTGTGAAACGGTCTGTTTATACTTATTGAGGAATGAGGCGTCCTGCCATTTCCATGGTGACACGTCATTAGCTGAAGCGCAGCGAATGTTGACACGAGACGTGCTTTGGCGTTGTGAAATGGGCGGTACGCGTCTGCTGATGACAGGTTCTGGGGCGGGGGATATGATTTAGTGCCGCAAAAGCAAGTCAGCCACGGCGATGGGGGAAATGATAAGATTATCACAAAATGGCAGCTCCCTGGTGCCTGTTTTCACGTGCGTTTAATGGCCGAAAACTCGGGTAAGGTCCATAGGAAATTTTTCTAAAATCGAGTGACCTAGGCTTAAAAACACATGGCCGACCCGTAGGGGCAATAAAAAATGTTGACCGAACCATTCCTTTAATCCAGTAGAATATCCCCAGGTGAGGGGGACAGTCAAGCCACAAGAAAGTATATCCCATTTGAGGAAGCCTGGGTTACAAGAAACAGGAAGACATTCAAGCCTGGGTCAAAGTATAGGAAAGAGTGATATAAAGGACTGCCAAAAAGCTACCAGAAAAGGGGCGATAAAACATAAGAACATTATGAAAGAGTTACAAGAACCAATCCAGGTGGTGGCAAGAGATTATTTAAAGATTTCATGTTAAAGAGAATTTTGGAATAAAGAAGAGACATTTTCATCAGACGAACTAGGAGTTACTTAGAATAGTGGTAGGGTCAGTTAGAACTAGCTTTGGATGGTGGACATATTCCTTTGGGACTTCCTGATGAATGACAGTCACCTTTAGTTATTTACATAAGCAGGGATACCCCTCTAAAAATAGGGAATGATAGGCCTTATCCTCTATGTCCATTAAGTATATGCCTCCTTCTTCTGACCCAACACAGCAGTTGTACATTTTTTCATTTTACATAAAATGAGTTTGACGTTTAGAGTGGATTGACTATAACAATGGTGGACAATCAAAGAAAACGAAGGTGAGCTATTGCAGCTTCCCTAATGACTGCAGTCCATCAGTAAGTCCCACTCTTCCCTTGGGCTTGGCCTCCTGGTGGTTAGGCAAGTCGCTCACAGTCACAGTGGGGTTTCAGGTGTCCCCTTCACTTCTGTCTTGGCTGAGAGATCACTCTGTTGTCGCCTAGTCTGGATGCTGGCCTTCTAGGTGTCCTATCCATCTTTCAGGGTTCATTGGGCCCTAGGATCAGGCTTCCAAAACTAGGCGGAAGCTATGCCGGACCTATCAAGGTCTATGTAGGGTGGGGAACAGGTACTTCCCGTCTCTTCTTTTCCTTCATTTTCTATTGTTAATCTTGCCCTCCTTCCTTCTTCCTTCTCTAAGTCTCTCTCACGAGGTCATTGCTCTCTCTTTCCCTCTCACTTTCTCTCATCCTCCTCATGCTTGCTCTCCTTCTCCTTATCTATCACTTTCCCCATCCTAATCATTTTCCTTTCCTCATCCTCTCTCCGCTCCTGCTCTCCACCATCCTCCTGCTTTCACTCTCTGTCCCTCTCTATGCTTTCCTCTACTCGATGCTCCTACTCGCCACCTCCTTCCTTTCACAAACTTCCTTGCGCAGCATTGAATGTGGGGTATTTTCGTACTACTGCAACCCAGGGTCCAGGGCCCAAAACCCCTGACTTGCGCTTACAAGGGCTTGGTTCTCCTCATTCAAATTGTTTTCCTAGTTCTTGATTGGTCCGCACATCCCGGCACAGAACTGTGGACCAAACCTGCAAGAGGGATAGCTGCCATTTTAATTGTCACATTATCATTGTTCAATGAATTGCTGGTTCTCCTAGTCTCTATGTCTTCTATGCCCGCAAGCACACTTCTTCTCAGCTTGCGGGCTTAGAAAAGGGAGGTAGTGATTGTCCCTTGCACCTTTTGTGATCCAAACTATTTTGGTATATGTGTTTGACCAAAGCGGCAGTAGCATACATTCCCTTACCTGCCCATCTCCGGAGTTATCATGTGCTGATGCATGCAGTCCTGAGTAGTAGGTTCAATACAAAGAAAGGCTGCCTCCAGGAATTGCTTTTTTTTAAAAACAAGATTTGATTGTTTTTTTAAATCATAACAAGCTTCGGAGTCATCTGGTTTTGGGTATATAAAGCTCATAACAACTTAGAAAGGAGCCCTACAGCCCTCTGTGATTCCCATAAAGCACACTATAAGGTCATTAGGGATGCCCATTCGTAGGATCTTTCAGCCTGGATCTCACCTCCAACCAAAAATGTTGTATTGAAGGGCGCCCCAACAGAACACGCCAAAGTGTACCCTCAGGTCTGCTCCGTCTCCAGCATAGCCTGCTGTTGTTCGGGTTGATATGGTGTTGCCGGGCAGGGGATTTATACAATTGTGTCAATATTTTATATCTGTTTCCTGCAGGTACGGAAATCTCCGCTGCCCCATGGATGCTTTCCCATTCCACCAGGGGAACACCAGACCCCAGATCCCGCTCCCATCCATCACAGTATGAGCAGCGTTCTACCCCTTTGGGCGAGTGTATTGATTTGTAGAGTTTCGAAATAAGACCCTTGGTGTCAGCCGCTTCCTGGAACATCCGTTCTAACTGCGTCAGCTCTCTTGTCGCCAGTGTCACATTAATAGGGTGGAGGACCCAGTGCTTTGCCTGGAAGCAACGGAATCTATCGGTCTCCTCTAGGACCCTCTTTCCCGTACAGTCCTCAAACTTGCAGATTTTCTCATTCAAAAATAAGTCGGCCAACTTGCTTATCCCTCTGTCTGCCCACCGTAGGAACCCTCTGTCAGTCTTCCCGGGAGAGAAATCCTCATTATGAAGCAATGGGAAATATGGGGAGGGGAGAGTAGTAGATTCTCTCTCCCGGTGAATACTGTCCCAGGCCTCGAGGGTAGCCCTTATGATACAGTTCAGGTAGAGGCTCTGTGCCCGAGTGCGCTTCGGCAGCCAGGGTTGTGTCCATAATTGTCTCTCCACTACAGCTTGCTCCATATCTACCAACAGTTTTGCGGAGTCCCTTTGTACCCAGTCAATCAATGGGTGGATTTTTGATGGTCTGTAACAGTCCCAAAGCTTGGGGAATGAGAGTCCTCCCCAGTTCCTAGCTGAGTACAATGTGGTCCTGTTAACTCTAGGGGACGTCCCTCTCCACAGAAATTGTAGTAGCATTGCCTCCCAGTTCTCAATCGTACTTTTAGCGTTAGGAATAGGAATCGACTGGAAGAAGTAGAGAAATGGTGGGAGGATGTACATCTTGACTACCGCCATTCTCCCAAACCAGGACAGCCTCAATGCCCCCCATCGGTCTAATTCTCTCCTGATGTTTCTCACTAGAGCCAGGTAGTTGTCTCCAAAAAGGTCCTTGATTTTACTTGTTATGTTGACCCCAAGGTATTTGATAGTTTTATCAGCCTACGTAAAGGGGAACCTATGCTGGAGGTCCTCTCTCATGCAGGGAGGGTTATTTAAACCCAGGTTTTCCGATTTAGCATTATTTTAAACCCAGAGACCGTTTCCGTAGCGGTTGATTTCCTCTTCTACTTTTTGTAGCAAGTCTAGGGGGTCCGACAGAGTAAGAATCACGTTGTTCGCAAGAGGTTAATCTTATTTTGGGAGCTCCCAAAGTTTATGCCCACAATGCGCTCATTCGTTCTTACCCTCGCCACCAGGGGCTTCATTACCAGCGCGAATAGGAGCGGTGAGAGGAGGTATCCCTGCCTGGTGCCTCTATTAAGCGGGATCAGTGCGGTCAACACCCCATTAACAACCTGGCAGAGGGAGACACATAATGGGAGAGGATCATTTGGGTCATTTTGGGCCCAAGTTAAATTTCTGCAAGAATTCCCACATAAATCCCCAGTCTATGTGATCAACCGCTTTTTCCGCATCAAGCACCAGCAAAAGCGAATGATTTGGGTTTCTCCCAGATTTGTCTATTAGGTGTATTAGCCTCCTTATATTGTCAACGGTAATCCATCCCCTAATGAACCCCAACTGGTCAGGGCTAATAAGCAGAGGCATGAGCCTCTCCAACCTAGTGGTAAGGACTTTTGTAAATATCTTGGAGTCCAAGTTTAATAATGCTATGGGACTATACGAAGAACAAAGTTTGGGGTCTTTTCCTGGCTTGGGTATTAGGGTTACATGGGCCTGTGTCATTGAGGCCGGGAGATGGCCACCATTTCCTACAGAATAGAACACGTCATCCATGGGTTTGGCCAATATATGACACAGGGACTTGTAAAAGCTCACTATGAGGCTGTCGGGATCCGGGACATTGTTTGGTTTCAGTGCTTTGATGACCTGGATAACTTTGTGCGGGTCTATTGGAGCTTCAAGGAATTATTTTGCCCCTTCCACCAGCTGAGGCAGTTCCACCCCCTCTCAGTATGTTTGTTTGTCTCCCTGGCTAGTGGTGCTGGAAGTGTAAAGTTCAGTGTAGAAGGCATGGAATAATTCCCTTTTTTGCCCTCGTTCCCCCACTCTTTCCCCTGGGTGTCAACGATAGCATGAATGAACGCCTGGGTCATCTGCTGCCTAAGGAGGTGCAGTAACAGTGTCCCAGGAATGTTCCCCAACTCATAGAATTTGTGTAAAATGCCAAGCACAGTCCGTTCAGCTTTTTGAGTGCTCAAGAGTCTCAATTGACTCTTGACTACGGTCAACGCCCTGAGATGTTGCCTGCTAGGGGTTGCAGCATAGGCTTTGTCTGCCTGCCTTACTTCTCTTATTGGCTGCTCCTCCGCCTGGCCCCAAGCCCACTTCATCGTGGTCACGCTTGCTGTTATTATTCTCCTGGCAACCGCTTTCAACGCATCCCAGTGGATGCCCTCTTTGGTGTCCTCTGCGTTGTTATTAGAAAGATATTCACAAACTGCTCCCTTTAAGTCCTCCAAGCATCCCGGGTCTCGCAAGTTACCCGGCGGGAGCCGCCATTGGTAGGTTTTGCGATGGTGCGACCTGTATTCCAGTCTCACCGTCAGCATGTTATGGTCAGAGAGGGTCATGAGCTTGATTCCTGTGGAGAGGACAAAGTGAGTCATGCCTATCGGGAAAAAGATACTATGGGCCTCATTATAAGCTTGCCGGTCCGGAATCAAGGGTGCCGGTAAGGTCACCGACACCGTTGTTTCTGGACCAGCGAATATGAGTCTGCTTGCCGGAGCCACTGTGACGGACAGGTCTAACCCTGCAGGGCGCAGCAGCCACGGTAGTCAGACTCTTCACGGGAGCACCAGTACCATTGCTAACAGTGTCGGTGCTCCAGTGTCCCCACTCTCATAGAGCCCCATAGGACTCTATGGGAATGGGGATTAACAAATATACTGGCGCCTGACTTCCCGGTCGCCGGACTCATAATGAGTCAGTGGCACCAGGAGGTCAGGGGCTGGTAAATTATTACGGGTCTGCCGGCCACCCACCGGTAGCACCGGCAGGGTTACCGCCGGACCCGTAATGAGGCCGATAATCAATGCGCAATGTCGACAAGTGTATGTGCAAATTGTATGTCTAGGTGGTGTCATCATGGTGTAGGTTTTGCCATACATCCACCACATTCAGGTCAGTTATTCGATTCCTAAAAGTGGAAGATGCAAGCTTGTGGTGGAGTAGGTGGTACTGGATTTACTGTCTTTGGCCCATCTATTACTAGGTTCATGTCTCGCATTAGGAGACATTCCCCTTGGCCCGATCGCCCCACCTCTTACAGTATCTACAGCATAAAAGGTTCCTGTACTGGGTTAGGGGCACATAACATGAGTATGGTGATTTGCCTGCCCGGAACTCCTCTTCCACCATTATTTACCTGCCCTCAGTGTCTTTGTCGGTTGCTATGTGTGTAAAACCCACATGTGTATGTATTAGTAGCGACAACCCCGCCCTTTTACTATTTGACGAGGAGTGGTATTGGTGTGGAAAGGATCTATGTTTAAGTCTTCCCTGGTTCTTTTTTTAAAAACTTTATTTATTCAATGGTCATGTATCAAGCACATTCAATTCCAATTGCAAAGTTTGGCATCTCGTATTCGCATTTAAACAACCACAATACAGTCCACAGGTACGCAGTATCAGGTCACCCAATGCTCCCTTTTTCAGAATTATTTCAAGTCAAGAACAATCTGAACAAAGCCCAAATGTCTTAAGGGCTACATACTGAAGATACAGTTATAACTTATCTCTCTTAACATTCATTGACATAAGTTAATTTGCGCAGCCAGTCTTCAATGCTAGGGGCATTCTTAGCTTTCCAACATTTTAGAATGCACCTTTTTGCAACTGCACAGGCAACATTAAATAATCTTATAGTGGCCTCTGAGGTTTTCCCAATGTCCCCAAACAGGTATTTGAGAGGGGTGAAGGAAGGCGGGATATTGACCATGATATTTATAGCCTGCGCCACACTCTCCCAGAATTTCATGACCAACGGGCATGCCCAGTATACGTGGAAGGCATCAGCATGTGAGCCTCCACATTTCAGGCATTCACCCGAGTGATCTGGAGTAAATTTAGCCATTTTAGCAGGAGTGCAGTGCAATTGGTTCAGCATCTTAAATTGGATCAGGCACAGCCCCACATTCAGGGATACTGCCTTGGTTAACTGACAAAACTTGTTCCATTTCTCATCCCCTATTTGAATTCCCAGATGGTTTTCCCAAACCTCTTTGATAGTGTTGTGCGGTGGAAGTTGTGCCTGTATCAGTCTATATAGCCTGGACACCCGCATCATGTGACCTCATGTGACATCAGAGAACAAATGCAACTGTGCATTTCCAGCTCTACTGGGAATGAAGGCCAGCTTTTGCGGAAAGCAGTTTGCATTTGATGGTACTGAGTACCCTCCGTTGGCCTCCTATTAAAGTCTTAACAAAGTTGGTCTGGGATACAAATTGTCCTCCTGGGTACATGTCGCCTGTGGTGTCGTCACCGTAGTATTGAAGAGAGGAACAGTCCTCTCTCTCTGTTATCAATTGCTGAGTGGGCTGCGTCCCACGTGACAGGAAGCGGAGGGGTTACCGCGCGGAGCGGCAGTTAGTGTTGGAATCTAATAAAGATATGACGTGTTGCACCCCAGCTCCTGTGTCAGCCTCTTCTTTGTAATAGAGAACGATTAGGAGGGTGAGGAGGTCCACCTACAGGACACTACATCTGGCGACGAGGCGGACACGCGCCCCGCCGTGCCCGCCACCTCAGGTCACAGCGCTCGTGACGCCCGTGAGTCTTCCGTCCCTCCGATGCCCCGAGGATAGCGGGTCGGAGCGTGAGGGCTCCCCGCCACCGGAAGAGGCCCCGAAGCGCTCACTCCACGGGTGGAGCGGGAGCAGCAGCTCCCCGTGCAAGAAGAGGCGCCGAAGCGCTCACTCCACGGGTGGAGCAGGAGCAGCAGCTCCCCGTGCAACAACTCTCTGGGCGGGAGAAAGCGAAGATCTCTTTCCCGCCAACGGCATCAACGCCGGCAGGCATGACCTCCAACGCCGCGGGTGGAGCAGTGACTCCCCGCATCACACCACCGGGCGGTCGAGGAGCACTGGCCTCCCGCCAACGGCAACGGCTGGAGCAAATAACTCCAGCAGAACTCCGGGCGGTCGAGGAGCACTGGCCTCCCGCCGACGGCAACGGCTACAAAGACACATTGTGCCCACTCAGCGCCTGCATGAAAAGGGTAAGCACACAAACCCCTACGCAAGCAGCGAGTCAAGAGACACGTCTCGAAGGCCTCATAGATCCCCACGCAGCCATCCCCACCCGGCTCGGCATAGGGAGCGCAAACTCCCCAACGCAGCGCCCTCTAGTGGCGGCCAGGTGCCACCGCACTCGCAAACAATTAGCAAGCCCAGGTCAAGCTCATGAGTGGCTCAGGAGAGGAGTCACCCACTGCTACAGCAATTCCAGCCCGAAGGGTGTCACTTACAGTCCCAGTGACACCAGCACAAGAAGAGGGATCCTCCGCCCCAGCGTCCCCGCACAGAAAAATGACGGACAGCCTTCTAGCCCAATTACCAGCAAATTTTGACCTCACAGAGACAAGAACCCTGGGGTCAAGGTGGAGAAGATGGTTGAGAGACTTTGAAGTATGCCTAAAGGCAGCTGGACCACTGGAGGATGAACAAAAACTAAACCTTCTAAACCATGCGGTAGGTTCCAATGTGCGAGACATCCTTGAGGAAATGCCGGAAGACAACATAGACACCTACATCAAGCTAAAGACATCGCTCACAGAATATTTCACACCTCACACAAACGTGGACTACGAACGGCACATATTCCACACTACCAAGCAAAACAAAGGAGAATCCATAGAAGCGTTCGTCATGAGGCTAAGATCAAAAATGAAGCACTGTTACTTCAACAATTACTCGAACGAGGAGGCCCTCAGATCGCAAATCATAGTGGGGTGCGAAAGCGCGGACTTCCGGAGGCGACTACTACAACAGCCGAGAAGTCTAGAGGAAATCCTGCGCCTAGCAAGATCCGACGCTGCCCTCGCAGCGCAAGTGGAAGGCCTGGACGACATAAAGATCACACACGGCAAGCAGGAAAGCATCAACAAGCTGGAGGGCACAACGAGAACCAACACGGATCCTTTCTGCTACAGGAACGTGTCCGGCCATGGGACAGACATGCTCCGCATGTGGTGGCGACAACCACTACAAGTCCGTATGCCTGATATTTCGCAGCAAAATGAAGGGAGCCAGTAGAAGTGGGAAACCCTCGATGGAACTAGAACAGAACCAACCCTCCCACCACAACAGGGCGGCACACCACTTCCAGGAACAAGGACGGCGCCGTCACCACGACGAGCAACCAGAGAGAAGACAAGAGAGGAGAGAATGGAGGGAGAACAAAACCACCCAGTCAAAAGCAAGAAGGCGACCCAGAAGATATGTGAGATGCCTCATAGAACAATCACAGTCAGACAGCGTGTCAAGCGCGGAGAAAGGGATATCTATACGCCCTTGGAAACAACATGGCCAAAGAACACAGCCCAATGCTAAGAATACGAATAAACCAAACAGCTGCAGAATTCCTGATAGATACTGGAGCAACTGTGAACGTAATAAGTGAAGAAGTATACCAAAGCATACCGAACGCTCCTCGCCTACAGCCAGCATGAGCCCTCATCTATCCCTATGGCTCAAAAACACCCCTAGCATGAAAAGGGTTTTTCATGGCATCATGCCAATACAAGGAACACAAGAAAGCATCCCCATGCACGTGTTAGAAGCCGCCACTGAGAGCGGATGCATCTTAAGCTATCGGTCCGCCATAGAGATGGGACTCATTCATATATTGTACCGTCTCATGGTGCACAAGTACCTAGATCCAACGGCAAGCATCGATCAAATATTCCCGGCACTGTTCAAAGGCCTAGGAAAACTGAAAGGAAAACATATTGAACTTCACATCGACCCCCACATCACTCCAGTAGCCCAGCACTTTAGGGGCATCCCTATCAACATTCAACAGCAAGTTGAAAACGAGCTAACTAAGCTACTAGAGGCCGACATCATTGAGCCCGCGGAAGGCCCCACACCATGGGTCTCTCCTATAGAGCCGGTACCCAAAAGAGAATCTCCGGACATTAGAATATGTGTAGATATGAGAAGACCAAATGAAGCCATCCTAAGAGAACGACATCAAGCCCCCCGAATAACGGGCATGGTGCACCTCTTAAATGGGGCGACAACATTCTCGAAGTTAGACCTAAACAAAGGCTATCATCAGCTGGAGCTCAGCAAGAACTCTCGATACATAACAACGTTTGCCACCCATCTAGGTTTGTTCCGCTACAAGCGACTTAGTTTTGGAGTATCCTCAGCGGCCGAAATTTTTCAAGCAGAAATCCACAATGTCATCAAGCATGTGCCTAACTGCTTGAATTACAGCGATGACATTCTGGTGTTCGGCCAGACTCAGGAACAACATGATGACACTCTGATGAGAGTCTGCATGGCCTTGGAGGAAGCCCAGCTAACACTCAACAAAGAAAAGTGTGAATTCCGCAAGAAGACGCTCAGATTCTTCAGACACATATTTTCAGAGAAGGGCATGACGCCTGACCCCGAAAAGGTTAGTGCGCTCCGAGAAGCTGAACCACCCGTAACAACATCAGACCTCAGATCATTCCTGGGGCTTGCAAGCTACTGCACGAGGTACATACGTGATTGTGCGTCCATCAGTGAGCCCCTGAGAGCTCTAACCAAACTAAACACCGAATTTGTGTGGTCACCCAAATGCCAAGAAGCATTCCAGATCATCAAAGACCGCATCTCAGACGCCCGAAACCTGGCGTACTTTGACCCCAAGAAGACAACAGAACTCGTCGTAGACGATAGTCCCGTTGGGTTAGCCGCCATTCTCACGCAACTAGACGACAAAGAAGGAGGCGGGAAACACATAGTACCGTACGCCAGTCGAAGCCTATCAAAAACCGAACAAGCCTATTCTCAAGCAGAAAAGGAAGGACTGGCGGTTGTCAGGGCCTGCAAGCATTTTCACCTCTTCCTGTATGGGAAACCTTTTATAGTTGTGATGGATCACCAGGCACTCACTTTCATCTACGGCAACCCACAAGCCAAAATGCCACCAAGGATAGCCAGATGGGCACTTAGGCTGCAGGACTATCGATTCACCATCATACACCGGCCAGGGAAGGAACAAAATCCCGCTGATTTCCTCTCCCGGCACCCCAAGGAAAAGAGCGGACCAGAACAATCCATTGCTGATCAATACATCAGATATGTCATTCACAGCAGCACACCACAAGGACTTGACATGGAACAGATAACGAGGTGCCTAGAAACAGGACGGTGGAAACATGCAAAGCAGATCCGTGAAACAATGAACAATGAACGAGGATATCAAACAAGACATCACGTGCCTTTTGGCCGTAAAGGAAGAACTTTCGAAGTCAGAGGAAGGACTACTACTAAAAGGGACAAAATTAGTAATACTGCGAAGCCTACGCCAGAAGGTGCTAGAGCTAGCTCATGAAGGACACAGGGGAATTGTATCCACCAAAAGGATGCTAAGGCAGAAGCTATGGTTTCCCCACTTAGACACCTATGTGGAAGAATTATTACAAAACTGTCCCACCTGCGCCATCGTAAAGCCGCACACAGTCCCGGAACCACTAAGAATGACCGCACTACCAGAAGGAACATGGGAAGAGATAGCCATCGACCATTTTGGGCCCATGGAAGGGGGTGAATACATTTTGGTAGCTGTAGACGAATACTCTAGATATCCAGACCTACAGATCATCCCATCCACCGCTGCACATCACACCATCCCGGCACTGGATCGGATGTTCGCAATCTATGGCATACCGAAGGTTGTAAAGTCTGACAACGGACCACCTTTCACGGGACAAGACTTTCAAAGATTCGCAGAATACATGGGTTTCCGTCACCGTAAAGTAACACCGTTGTGGCCTCAGGCAAATGGCACTGTGGAAAGATTCATGAGCAACATCAAGCGCACGACTCAGATCGCACGCCTTCCGGGTGAACCTGTCAAAAAAATGCTGTACCAGCTTATGCGAGACTATAGGAACACCCCACACAGCACCACGGGGAAGTCACCATCAGAGGTAATGTTCGGACGAATGATCAGAACGCGACTACCGCACGCACCCGACAATGAAGAACATTACGAAGAGGACGCGGAGATGAGAACAAGAGACTCCCTCATGAAGGAACACATGAAAGAAGCGGCCGACCGCAAGCGCAGAGCCAGAGAGAGCGACCTGGCGCCAGGGGACATGGTCGTGGTCCGACAACAGCAACAGCGCAAAAACGCAACTCCGTTCAATGAAGAACCACTCATCATCACTAGGAAGAAAGGATCGATCATCACCGCAGAAGGAGACCGCCGGTCCATAACGCAAAAACTCTTCTCACTTTAGAAAGATGCCTGGCTTTCAGCATACAAGAAATTCAGGTATGTGTGACACTTTCTCCCAGTGGGACGCCCCCTATGAGGGAGACAGGGAAGACTCTGGAGATGACGTGACACCAGAAGAATGGGTGGCACCATCTGCAAGTGTGGACCACCGGCCACAGAGAACAAGAAGAAAGCCTACTTGTCTCATCGAAGAAATGGGTTGAGAACGCAACTGACTGTTTAGTGACAGGAGGGTGTGGTGTCGTAACCGTAGTATTGAAGAGAAGAACAGTCCTCTCTCTCTGTTATCAATTGCTGAGTGGGCTGCGTCCCACGTGACAGGAAGGGGAGGGGTTACCGCGCGGAGCGGCAGTTAGTGTTGGAATCTAATAAAGTTACGACGTGTTGCACCCGAGCTCCTGTGTCAGCCTCTTCTTTGTAATAGAGAACGATTAGGAGGGTGAGGAGGTCCACCTACAGGACACTACATCGCCCATTTCCATTTGCGCAGCAGAATCCCAGGATTTCTTCAACATCTTATCGAATGTGGGGGCTATACCCTGGTAGTTCCACAGTGAAGCTTCTCGGTTATAAGGAGTGTCTACACCAATCTTCCTAAAAATTCTGGCCCTGGCATCAACACTTGTGCTCACTGGATCGAAGGCACATGAGTTGCTGTATTTTTCACTGAATATAATTAATCGAAGTTCTGCAGGGGGCGCACTATATTTCTCAAAGGGTATATGCACAGTAGTATCTCCAGCCTTGTACCAGTAACTAGTGAATTCGGCCTGTGATGCCAAACAATATTGTCAAAATCTGGTGTTGCTAAACCCCTGCAATCATATGGTTGAGATAATTTTTGCCAACTGATTCTCGACACTCCGCTGCCCCAAGTAAACGTGGTGGTCAACGATTTGAGTCTAGTGAAAAACGCTTATCCAGGCCATATGGGAACATCATTGCCAAAGAAATACAATAGCTTTCGGAGAACCACCATCTTAAATAGGGCTATCCGCCCGTATAGTGAGGTTGGCAGTTTCGCTCAAAGTAACAATTTGGTGGTTAATTGTTGCAAGTAGGATTCATAATTGTCTGCATATAGTGATTGTCGACTGTTGAAGACCATAATTCCCAAATATCTGAAGTGTGTTGGCGACCATTTAAACCCCCTCAGATCCTACGGGGGGACTCTGGACGGCATAAGGGGAAACAGCTCCGATTTAGTGCCTTTTGTTCTGTATCCGAAGTAGCATGAGAACTCATGGATATCATACATTATTGGGGCGAGGTTGTGTTCGCAAAGATCTTAGCGTCCGTATTAATTTGGAACAGTGGTCTATAAGAGGCCACGTCTTGGGGAGGTCTGTGTTGTTTAAGTAGTACAATAATGATGGCCTCTCGCATAGATTGTGGGAGTGTCCCTTGTTCTAAGGACTCTTCCCATACCTGTAGTAGTCTGGGAGCCAGTTCTTGTTGGAATTCCTTGTAGAGTTCTATCCCCAATCCATCAGACCCTGATGCCTTGCCCAAAGCTAATGATTTTATAGAACCCCCAATCTCGTCAAGTGTGATGGGCTGTTGCAGGGTGACAGCCACCTCAGTAGGCAATGTCGACAATTCTATAGTCGACAGATAGCGGTAAATATCATTCTCCATGACTTCATCATGATTAGAATATAGGACAGAATAGAAACTGGAAAATGTTTCATTAATATCTGTCTCACTTACTAACACTGTATTATCAGGGCCTTGGATGCTAGTGATTGGGTGTTGATGGCCCTCAGTGTTCACCAGATTTGCCAATAATCTGCCTGCTTTATCCCCTTCTCCACATTTCCTTGCTCTGGTGGGGATGGCCATGTACAGGACTTCTCGTTCTGCCAGACCATGAAACTCTCCCAGTAATGCTTGTTTCTTTACCAGGACATCTTCGTCCGATGACCTGCTGCATTCATTTTCCAGTACACGTAGCTGGTTTTCCACACAAGCAACTCTCGCCTAATGTTCTTAAGGGATCCATGGGATTTAGCCATTATAATGCCCCTTACCCACACTTTGAACGTCTCCCGTATCATTGAGTGTGTGCTAACAGATCCCTCATTGATATTGAAAAATTCAGTAATTTCAGCATGTAGGGGCTCAGCCACACTGGCTTCTTTGGGGACAGAGTAGGACATTTTCCAAAACAGAGCCTGTACCAGATAGTCGGTGATCTCAAGGTTCAGGGAAACCGGGGAGTGATCAGAAAGGGTGCGTGGAAGAATAGTGCAACCTCGAACCATGCTGGCCATCTGAGGTTAATAACCAAAAGTCTATTCGGGATTTGGATCGTGGACAGAGGAATAGTATGTGAATTCCTTGCTTTGTGGTTGAAGTGCCCGCCAGATATCTGTAAAATGGAGGTGTATCAGTAATTGATGTAGTATCTGGGCAGATCTAGTAGGTACAAGTGAGGAACTTGATGACCTATCCATTTGTGTGTCTAAAATTGAGTTAAAATCTCCCCCCAGATTACCTGTGTCTTGTCCAAGGGGGTCAGTATTTCAGCAATTGAGTGATAAAACCCTGGATCATCTATGTTAGGCTCATACGTGTTGTACAAAACAGTCGTGCGGCCTGCAATTCCTCCCCACACTATTACATAGCACTCTTGAGGATCCACACTACTTTTCGAAACTTGGAAGACCAACAAGGAGTTTATAAGGGTTAGAACTCCCCATGCCTGTGATGAATATTCAGTGTAAAACCTGAATGGGCCCCAGTTCCTAGCAAAGGATTCGTTCACCTTCCCCATTGTGTGTATTTCTTGCAACATCAATATTTTGGGGCCATGCCGTGTCACATATGTATTAACCTTTCTAGCATTAACTGAGCCCCCGGACATTCCAAGTCAATAATTTAATTTCTAAACCTCCCCCCATGCTTCCCTTAGCTGCTATACCTGCTATACCTGGTACTCTGTGTGAAACTATGAGCCAGGTTTCGACCTGAATTCCTTATAAATGCTTTCAACATGACCATTTTGTTTTCAACTTTTAACATCCCCCTCTCCCACAACTTCCCCCCCTTGCTCCCTCCATCCCAACTCTATCACATCTCCATGCTGCACCCTCCTACCATAACTCGTTCCCTGTCCGAGTCCCATCCCAAACTTGAGCTCTGGCTTATATGTACCTCTACTCCGACCCCCGCCCTCACCATCTGCCCCAAGTAGATGATGTAGCCCGCAAAAACACGTGGAACTTTCATGAGGCACGTTGGTAATAGCTTCCCAAACTCAGGCTACCTGCTGTGTGCTACCCCCCAGGTTACATTATTAAATTACATCCGTTTGTGTCCCGCTACATATCAGCATTTTAAACCAGAACATCAAGGATACTTTAGAGCTAGTGGTGATCTCCAGGTCCTTCCCTCTCATTCACAGGTCTTGGGTTCAAGTTCTGGTCTGCATCTCGAGTCGGTGGTGGTATTGGAATGAAAGTCTCAATATAGTTTATTGCTTCTTCTGGATTTTCGAAAAAGTGCACCCTGCCTCTATGTTGAATCCGATGTTTCGCCGGAAATATCAGCGCATATGGCACCTTCCGTATCCTCAATTGTTTTTTCACTGGGTCATGTGCTCTTCTCTGGGCTTGTAACCCTGCTCCAAAGTCCGGATATATGTGTATACTGCTTGCCTCATACCGCAACATTCCTTGCTCCCTTGATAGCCAGAGGATGAGATCCCGATCCCAGTAGTTTAATAGTCTTCCAATAATAGTGCGTGGGGGGCACACAGTCTTGGGACCAGGGCCAGGGTACAATGTGCCCGTTCAACCAAAAATTGTTTGGAGAAAGAGGATGTAGAAAACAGAGATCTAAGGAGTGACTCCACAAATGTTTCCATCTGACCTTGGCAGGCTGATCCCGGATCCCAACTATTCGCACATTATTTCTTCTGGATCGCGATTCCAAGTCGTTGCATTTGCCTCTTATCTTAGTCAATTCAGTTTTCAGGTATGTTATGTGTCGATCGTGCTGATCTTCTTTGTCCTCCGTTGCACTAATTCTTGTTTCAGCCTCATTTATCCAGCCACTTTCTTCTACAGTTTGGACTTGAGCAACTCTATTGTTGCGACTATGCCGTCCAACTTGATATTTATTGACATAAAACCAGCTTGCACCGTTGTTAATAGGTGGTCTTCCCGAGCGTTATCTGCCGATGATGATGGTAGGTCGCAACTAGGATGTGTTGTTGCACCCACTGCAGAGGTCTGCGAATTAGTGAAGGAATCCACCAGGCCTTTCTTCTCCCCCCCGTGCCTTTCGTCATCTAATCTGGGTTTACTTGATCAAAAATGCTACTCGCTGGCAAATTGGCTGTAATTGTATATCTCTTACTGGTCAGAATGTAGTAATCATTGAGGTGGGCTTGTTCTGTTGTGTCACTTTGTCAGGCGATGTTCAGTCGATGTCACCCTCTTCTCTTAATTAAGCGTATCAACAGACTTCCACCAGTGTCTCAATCACACTTTAACTATAGGGCTTGGGTGAGTTTTCCCAGCCGTGATTATTACAGCACCAACTGCCTTTACGTGGTGCCTTCGCCAGCCCACCTGACGCTGATACGCTGAGCAAAGAGGTGGCTAATGCCCTTAGAGCGTTACTCCCAGTTCACAAGTGGTCAGCTACAGCACTACGGGGTACTCCCTGTCTCCTCCTCCTCACTCCCAGTAGGTCGACCGATACACCATGGGATCACATGTATCAGTGAAGAGTTCACAGCCACTGCGCAGGTCTGATGACAGCACTAGGGCACTATGGGATATGTCAGCGTATCTCTCCTTTCATTAGACAGTGATGCCTTTTCTTTTCCCCTATCTGGTATACTTTGCTTGTGCACGCCCCATACCCCAAGGATGTCCATGCAGTATCTTTATTTGTACCCCATTTTATTGGATATGCTCGATGGCTTTTTAGTAGGGTGCTGCCTTTTCCCAGTCGGATAAATATACTGTGCAGTAGTACTTTCTCACATGCAACAGCTTTACAGGGCAAGCTCTAGATGTATTTGTTCTCTCCTTATGCCCCCGTCCCACTGTTGCCCTTCCGTACCTGTATCATTCATTTATTGTGGCTGATAAGGGTATCTGTAGGCCCGTTGTATTCACACAATGCTGACTGATTTACCCGTGTGAGCTGGGCACAGAGAACATCACAGATCTGTGCACCTTGGATCTCCATGGGGTTTACAATCTACTTTATAGTAGTTGCGTTATTTCTTCCTCAATACCGTGTGCATGGGATGATTGTTTACTTTCCCACTCCCACTTACTTCCCACTCTCTCCACTTCACAGTTCTCACATCCAGAGCTCTCCAACCCGTTATTCCGATACGCCCCGAGGGAGGCACAGTTAGAGGGCCGGTACGGACTCATGCGTTTATACTGTTCCTGCTTGGAAGTCAACCCCGGATTCTGACTGCATGTCTCACCAGCCCACTTTGTTTCAGCGATTACAGGAATATTACTGCGTCTAGAGACTCCAGGGTACATCAGCCGCTGCACCGTGGCCCGTTCCTTGACCACCTTTTCAAGTTAGTTAAGTAGCTAGCACTGTTGAGGATCAATTTTAGTTCAGGATATTACCCGTGGCAAAGCTCTGCAATCAGGCAGCCATTGCAACTGCTGCTCAACAGCACCCTCCTCCCTGGTCCTTTTTTAATAGGTGGGTTTCCTGGGGCGCTACTATGTGCAGCTGGAGTCTTGTTAGCTCCATAAACAACCGTGCATGTTTACCCGGGGTGTTGAAGCCATGGGTATTTATGGTCCCTAAATCAACCACCATGGTACGCTACAAGATGTCCTACCACCCACTGGTTTTCGCCGTTCATGGCAAACCCTTCTTCTCCAAGCCACCTACTGCATCTATATAAGATCCCCTATGCTAGGTGATGCCGGGTAGACCCTGTGACAATGTTCCACATGGTGGATACTGCCGTTGGCACCCCAACCATCTGGTATTCCCGAGATACCCCAGATATATCTGCTAGTCAGTGAAATGCCTGATCTGGTAGATAGTCCCCACTTCCCATACAACCCGACCCATCAGTAGTTTGCTGTACACGGCGAGAAATCGCTGCAGGTCCCAGCCCATCTATCTGAAAGAATTCTGCAAGTAATAAAGAGGCATTACAAGATCTTCAACTTGGAACAATACTCTTCAAAAATTGCTGGACAGTTCTTTGCGAAGGGGCGATTAGCTGCTTAACATGGCGTCAAGTATAACAGTTCTGCCAGCCCCTCCAGGATCCCGGTACAAGGTGGGCAAAATCCAATCCCTGACTGCACTGTGTACCATGAGCCCTCCCCTCTGGCCCCGCCACGGCTTGCTGCAGCTTGGGCTGCTTCTTCTTTGTTCATCGTAAGTTTCAGTAGTCTGGTGTCATGATCACCTCAAGAATCAAGGGTTCTTAATGCAGACATGCAGCGACCAGATGGTTAGCAACATGTCATGGCAGACATTCCTCTCAGTTATCAGAATTCAAATCCACAGTGAGCCCCCATAGAGCTTAATGGTAGAGGGTTTCCCCCAAGATGGCCGCCTAGTGGGCTACGGACAGAAGTGCTTGTAAGAACTAGTTGCTAGCATTGGAGGAATACATAAGCCCCGCCCAAACTTTGACGCGCGCTTCGCGTTGGTTCGGCTGACAGCGCTGCAACGCTTACCGGCGCTTTGTTCACAGACCTGCCAAAACAAAAGACAAAGCATGTTATAAGTTATCAAAGTACCAAGGAAGATTCACAGACCAAAGACTCTACGTACCTGACTAGAAGTTTTCTCTGCCGCAGTTTTCCAAATAAGAGGAGCCTTTTCTCCGAACTCTGTACGTCAGACCTCAACGTTCCTCTTTGACCTCCAACATTCGGTAACCTGCAAATAAAGGTATTTGGGTTCGAAGAGACATAATAGATACAGTGCGCTCAAATATTAGTTACCCGCTCAGTTACTGCATTCCTGAAGAACGCAGCTTCCGAGTTCTCCGAGACTCAGCCGCACAGCGACATTCAGCAGCAGTACACAATGCCTAATCCTACCGCATGCCTTTGCTCACTACGCGCGCACCTCACCACAGGATTGCCAGACTTCGTGGCATTCATTTTAAAATACCTGTGAATCTCCATGTGTGAATATTTTCTCTCTTCAAAACCTGCAAATAAAGAGAGACAGAACAAGATTAGACTGTGTCAAGAGAAAACCTGCCTCAGAACATTGTTGTCCTCAAAGACTACTACGCAAGCAAGATTACAGCCAACCCAGAATTGTCAAGATACTTACCATTTTCAGAAGCATCTCAGCAATCTTTGTTGTGGAAAAGTCTTGCTTCTATACCAACGCACCCCTGCATGATAGCAGGACAGAGAGCTCCCCAAAACCAAATCACAGGTGAGAAAGGAAGTGGGCACCCAAACCAAATTCTTAGAGCTCACAGAGGGGGTATGGGAGGCCACCTCAGAGTGTAGAGTCCATATTAAAACCATTCCTATTTTCTTATCTTCCATTTAACACAGGGGGGAACCTTTGACCAGCAACAGCAGCCTAGATTTTCAGATCATTTACGCTCCTACAGAGACAAGGCAAGCGTTACATCTGGCTCCTTCCTCTGCCGTGAATACTGTGAGCACTACGTCTCTCATCTTGAACCTATATTGGATGTCTTGATGCCATAGCTCCATAGTGATAGGTTTCAACAGCCTTCACTTTGCCAGAGTGGGCTGGGAGACATCCTGCAATATTTGGACTGTGGAGTCACAAAACTGAAAGCGGTTTACCATTCTTGCCTCCCCATGATTACTTCTTTGACTCTGTAATTGTGGAATTTCACCACAATATCCCTGCGGGGCGTTTTTGTCGTCTCTCTTTGGGCCCACTCTATGCACCCTGTCCATCTTGATAGCTTCAGAGGGCTGACTCGACAGGACCTGCGAGAGGAGTTCCCGAACACAGTCTTCAATGTCCTTCCCCTTGGCCCCTTCACACCCAAACTTCACCCTAAGGTTGTCTCACCTCGCCCTGTTCTCCAGGTCATCCCACTTTGCCTTGTACCTCTCTTATTTAAGTCTTGAGCGTGGTAACTTCTGCCAGGGCCACCAACCACCTCTCTCCTGATCTCGGTGGTAGACTCCAGCATCTCCTTGCGAAGTTTGGTTTTTTCCCAGGGTAACAAATCCTTTATGCCCCGACGGAGCAAGTCAAGGGACTGCGTGAGAAGTGGTGCACTTGGCGCGGGAGGTGACTCCATTGTTGTGTCTTCCGCCATAGTTTCCACAGGTGGGCCCTGCTTCGCAGGTGTTGACAAGAATGCCTATATAGTGGAGCCTTTGGACTTCTTAGAGGCCTTTGACATTCTGCCTTATTCGCAGGTCTCTGTGCTTGCTCCTGGATGGGGCCACCACCAGTCTATCTCACCCTCTGCTGCAGGCGCCTCTCCACCTGCTCCCCAGATCCCAGCGGGGCCCAGGCCCACCAGACTCAGGTATACTAAAATGCTTGCTGGAGGAGCAGGGCTAGTTGGGTGCTTCTTATCAATACATGGACAGGATCCAGGTCCCTCTCTGTTGTCTACATGGCGGGTCTATTGCCTTTCCCTTTGGCAGGTCTGAAGGGCTCTGCAGCAGGAAGGGTCCCCGCCCCACGCTGCCACCCACTGGTCTATGGTGCTATGGCCCCATGAGGAGGGGGCACAGAGCCCCCAAGCCCCAGCAGCTCCATCAGCCATGCCATTCCCCCTTCTCTGCAGCTCTCCGGGCTCAGCAGTTCACTAGAGTCTTCACATGCCCCCAACTCACAACCTTTTCGTGGTTACCTTCTCAGTGTTAATCCTGGCGGGTCTGGGGTCAGGCAGCCAGGAACAGTGCTGTCCCCCCGCACTACCAAACCTGCTTCTTCAGGTCTCCACTGGGGGCTGTGGTGCTCGCAGCCGCTTTCTCTTCCCTCCTCAGGGTCTGCCGCGGTGCACCGGGTCACCGTGAGCCTCCTCCTCACAGCCTGTACCTCCTGCTGCAGCAATGTCTGGGCACCTCCAGGGAAACAATGCGACCCCCGCCTCTGGTATAAGTGTGGGATGCGCGGGTGCAGAGTTTCAAATTGCTATCATTCAATGCAGCCAGGAGGGGCGTGGCTACAATGGCCATGTGAGCAGACGTGTTCCTGTGAGAGCTCTGGCGGATCCGACTACGATATAAGTGCACATGCAGGTGCCTGACACAGATAAAAAGAGGCGTGCATGCACATGAATAACCTGAGCTGGACTGGGAAAGGTTTCGAGCAGCAGAGCGCAGCGGTTTTCATAGCTCTGCGCTTTCCGAAGACTGCGGTGGCCGGGAACGAATAAAACAAAATGGCGGATGGCCGGCAAACAAAGGAGCTGAACAGCGAGAGACGGAACAGGTCTCCAGAGAAGAGTGGGCGGAGGATTGCGGGAGCGAAACGCTGCAGAGGACCAGAGGAATGATCCAGGCTAGATGCGGCCCATCCGAAACAACTACTGGATGATCTGTCTATCGAGGGACTGAAGCGCATTCACAGCCGGCAGTGAGCAGGAGAAGTAACGTGGGCTGCCAGACCACAAGACCCGAACAGCTGCGTATCGGGTGGCGGGCAGATGCTACAGGCGAGGTACGCGAGCAGAGGAAATAGATACATTTGTATCAGCGCCAGTGTTGGAGCCCGCTCCAGAGGGGCACATTGCATCAGGCAGAAACACTGGGGAAGCGCGCTGACTGAGGTCGGGGACAGCGAGTGGGGAATAGATCAGCTGCCGGGAACCTGGATTGAAGGACGCCCGGCGGATACATTGTATCATGCTAAACACACAGAACGGGCGCTGTGCCCGATCGAGGGAAGATCAGTAGCTGGTCACAGCATCCAAGAAGGGCGAGACACTGTATTAACAGCACACGGTCATTCCAGCAGGCACCAAACTAGCGTGAAAGCATGCGCTCATGAAACTGGGAAGGTGATTGTAAGCAGTGGATGCGGATCCTCGCAGCATCCACAGCAGAGGAACGGTCTCTGAGAGAACTGTACTGTCAGAGGCGTGGCATGCTGAGATGGGAGACAAGTGCTGGGGACATGAAATGGCCACAGCCCACTGATGTGGGCAAAGTATCGCCAGGACTAGTAAAACTGGGCGCCTGACACCAGAACCAGGCTATTGGCTCAACATCTAGCAGAGGGACACGTGGAAGTCCATCACACAGAGCTGGAGCCCCTATACACTGCACCACAGGAAGCTGGCACACCAGCGGAGCCACCAAGCGCACATAAGAGGTGCTGAGGGCAAACCCCGGAGCACAACTCAAAGCGGGGGACCCGCTGGAGCTTACCCTTGCAGGTGACACCTTCTGCTGAGGGCAGCCATTGTTGCATCAACTCCCAAATAGGACCCCGGGCCCCGGGGGCGCAGACAGTGACCTGAAATATCGGCGGTCGGGGCACAAGCACAACGAGAAGCGACAGCGCTCAAGTATGTGGGAGGACACAACCCACTCCAGACGCAGACTAACAGGGTGTAGGGACCCCCACTGCGGCCTCCTCTGAGGGCCACTGCTAACTACGGGGTGACCCTGAGGAGCTGAGGGACATAAACCAGGCTGCATGCGGAGAAACGCACCACAACATCAAGATGGCCGCCAAACAGGTTAAAACAAAGGGCAAACAACCCACGCTGGACGAGTATGCCAGAACGCCGGTCACAGCGGAAGGAGCCAGGAGTAAGGAGAGGACCCCCACCACAGGTCCTGACGCCACGAGCAAAGATCAGCAAATCTTGGCAGCAATAGCGGACCTGAAACTGGCGTGGGAGACCAAACTGGAATCGGCCATGGTGGAATTGAAGGCAGCACTAGAACTTAAAGTAGGTGCGGTGCAGGAGGAGGTGAACCTCCTCAGACAAGATGTCAGGACGTTAGCAGAACGCACAGGCGAATTGGAAAAGGAAATAGCCCCGGACACAGCCGCAAGTGCATCCCACAAAGCAGAGATCCATATCCTTGAACAGCGCGTGACCAACTTGGAAATCAGAGCGGAGGAGGTGGAGGGACGCGCCCGGAGGAATAATTTCCGCATCGTGGGTCTGCCGGAAGGAGCAGATGGCCAAACCTCATGGAATACATCGAAACAATGCTAATGCAGCAAATAACCGGGGGGGTGCTGACCCAAGGATTCGCTGTGGAACGGGCGCATAGGGCCGTGACAAGGAGGCCACCACCAGGATCCCCCCACCCCCAAGGCCGATAATAGCCAAGATACTGAACTATCGAGACAGGGAGAAAATCCTAGAGCACTTCCGGAAGGGAGGAACGATACATAGGGTATCGGCAAACATAACGGCATACCCGGATTACACACTGCTGGTACAAAGAAGACGCATGAACTATGGCTCAGTGAAAAGAAGACTGCGGGAAGCAGGCTATAAATACATGTTGATATACCCGGCAAAACTGAAGGTGTACCACAAAAACAGGGCACTGTTCTTCGACAACCCGGAGGAGACGTCGGAGAGGCTAGATACACAGAGCTGTCCGCCGGAAGCGGGAATCCAGAAGGAAGATGGCACAGATAAGAAGATGGAAGTCTGCGGCGCCGACGGTGCGGCAGACTCAGACATTGGGACTTGAATATAAGATAGGGCTATGGTTGCTGGGATAGGTGCAATAAAGGCCATATGAATACAATCCTTGGGGCACGGGAACATAGTGCTAAGTATAGGAGCCTAAAGGAACCTGCTCTTAAACCCGGTAAATCAGTTAGATTACCGGTAGCTCGTGACACCCTGCTGGGTTCCTGATCTCGGCATCCCGAGGCAGGATCAAACGCGGGGGAGCCTGAGATCCAGGGATGGAGCTGGGCACCAGATGGGGACGGGTAGGGAGTGGGGAGGGAAGGGGTTGTGTGCTGTGTATAATAGTTGGGAAAGGAGGGAAGGGGGTTAGTTGGGGAGTTTATGTTGAAAGAGGGAGGGATACGAGCCCAAATTCATGCCAAACTAGACTGAGAGGAAACCCAGGAGGGGGGAAGGAGGGACAAACCACGCATGGCAATGGGAAGCCTTAGAATTGTAACCTGGAACGTGAGAGGCCTCAACAGTTATCTGAAGAGGAATAAAGTAATGATGTACCTGAGAAGGCTGAAAGTGGACATAGCATTACTGCAGGAAACCCACCTTACTAAGGAGAAACTAGAAGTGGTTAAGAAAAAGTGGAGGGGGACCACCACGGGAGCGACATAGTCTCCTTATGCAAGGGGGGTGGTCATGTGGGTGGCGCCCCATGTACCGTGTCAGTTGCTTCAGTCCACAGCAGACCCAGATGATAGAATGATAGTGCTGCGTGGAATTCTGGAAAACAGAGAATTGAGCATTATAAACTCATACGCCCCTAACCAAAAAACAGCGGCCTACTTTAGGGCCCTTTACGGTAAAATTAGCCCCCTACTGGGCTGTGCGATTTTATGGGGAGGGGATTTTAACTGTTTGTTTGTATGTTTATTTATAGGGCGCCAGAAAACCCTTGGGTAGCTGGGCGCACAGAGTAACAAGAATGCTTAGAACTTGGTTACAGGTTGCATATTACAGGTTGTTGGTAACATAAATTGTATACAGTAATTACATTATGTACATTCTTTACATGTAAGGGTGGAAAGGTAACAAATTATATACAGTAAATACATTATGTATTTTTTACATGTAAGAGTGGAGGGGTATGTGTGTCATCAGATTACAATGCTCAGGGTCACCGGTTTCAGAGGTTGTTGCGTCGAAGCCAGGTACGGGTATGGTGCCTGAAGCTGTTGTAGGGCTGGTCCCTTCTTAGTTCAACTGGTAGGGCGTTCCAGTACTGGGCTCCTGTTTTATTTAGTTGGAATCTAGGAGTTTGGAGGCAGAAAGAGTTGGCTGTTCTGGTTGGTCGTGCAGTGGTTTTTCTTATTATTCTTTCCCTAAGGTATGGGGGGGGGGCTGCATTGTTCAGACATTTGAATGTTAGTGTGACAATTTTGAAGGTGATCCTATCGCTAATTTTTAGCCATTTGTATTTTCTCCGCACATTCGAGATGTGCTCTCTAGCTGGGAGGTTCAGGGCCGTTCTGAGAGCGTTGTTTTGTAGGGTTTGAAGTTTATTGATGATGTATTTATTTGTGCCTGCATAAAGTGCATTGCAGTAATCCAGTTTTGAGAGGGTTAGCGCATTGGCTAGGATAATGCAGCTAGCTGGTAAGAGGAAGGGTCTGAATGCTTTAATAAGTTTACCGGTAAAGGCTGTGGATGAGGCCAGGGAGTTCACGTGTTTCCTTGGGGACAAAGTGGAGTCCAAATAGAAAACGAGGGTTTTCACCTCTTTGGCGACAGGGATTATATTGCCATCGATATTGAAGGAGCTGTAGTTGGAATCAAGTTCTTTTTAGGTTGTTGGGTGAGCCTAGAATGAGGATCTCTGTTTTTCGTCATTCAGGCAGAGGCCATGGTTTGCCATCCATGCCTGAATGAGGGTGTACATTTTGTTTACTAAAGCTGCATCGGTAGTGAAATTGCCCGAAAGGGGGATGAGGATCTGGGTGTCGTCTGCATAATTTGTGCAGGTGACACCCAGTCTGTCCAATTTGTCGAATAGAGGTTTAGTAAAAATATCATACATCGTTGGCGAGACACAAGACCCTGTGCGACTCCACATGTTGTCTGGATAGGATCTGCAGAGTCTAAGGTGGAGAAGACTCGCATGCTTCTGTTGTCGAGAAATGATTGGATCCAGGCTATGGTTTCACTTGAGAAGTGGGCGGGTGACGCCAGGTGTTTGCAGAGTACTGCGTGGTCCACTGGGTCAAAAGCCGCTGACAGATCAAGGAGGAGTAGCATAGCTGTGTTTCCTTTATTGTTGAGCTCGTCAATTTGCGCTTTGAGATCTATAAGGGCGGTCTCAGTGCCCGTTGCGGTCTGAAGTCCGATTGACGAGTGCCGAGGAGTTGGTTGGTCTCCAGGTATTTTTGGATTTGGAGATAGGCCACTCTGTCAATTATCTTCAGGAGGAAAGGGACAGTAGTGATGGGCCTATAGTTGGTGTGGATGAAGGGGGTCTAAAGTTTGTTTTTTAAGCAGTGGGAGAACCCAGGACTCTTTTAAGATACTTGGGACGGTGCTAGATGAGAAGGAGGCATTGATGAGTTTAGTGACAAAGGGGGCAAGGTCTCTGCCGGCATCCTTGATTATCTGGGCCGGGCAGTAATTGCCTTTGCAATTGGATGGTTTTAGTGCGGCAATGATTTTTTCAGTTTCATGAGTGGAAACTTTAGAGAATTTGAAGGGTGTTAGGCTAGGGTTGAGCGGGCCGTGGGTGTGCTGGGAATTTCACTAAGAGGGAGCAAGGTTTTTTTTATAGCAATTGTTGATTGTAGAGTTTTTACTTTATTTGCGAGGACATTTTGGATATTGGTACACCATTGCTTGTCTTTGGGTACGTTATCAGGTGGTGATATGGGGGATTCGAGTTCTCGCAAGATTGCAAATAGTTCCTTTGTATTGGAGCATGCTTTGGAAATTCGGTCGTTGTAGACTTCTATTTTAGCTTGGATGATTGTTTTCTTATAATTCGTAGCGCACAGTTTGAGTTTAAGTTTATTTTCAGCTGTAGGGGAGTGTTGCCATACAGTTTCAAGCTTCCTTTTTTCCAGTCTCAGTTCTTTTAGATGGAGGGTGAACCAAGTATTAAGGTGGGATTGTTGTTTACTTTTACAGTTTTTCAGTGGGGCGATGGTGTCCATGGCTATGGCCATGGTGTCATCGTATATTTTAACCATGGTGTCCGGGTCAGAATCAAATGGCAAGGCATTTATGGTTGGGAGGAGCAGGGGTAGGATATTGTCTGGTGTGATGTTTTTTCTGGATCTGGTAGGAATAGATGGTGCCATTGTTTTTTCAATTCTGGACATCTTGTTAAGTGTTAAGTAGAAATTGATGAGGAAGTGGTCAGTCGAAGGCTGGGGTGTAATTTTAATGATAGTAACAGGGCAGTTGGAAGTGGCTACCCAGTCTAGTATTCTCCCTTTGTCGTGGGTGGGGGAGAGGACTTTTTGGGTGAGGCCATGCCCTTCAAGCATGGTAGCGATGGCTTGCGCTTGTTTGTCATTTGGGTCGTTAAGACCTAGGTTAAGGTCGCCAAGGATCATTGTCTGGGATGACTTTATTGTGTTGTCCGCTAAGAGGCTGGATAATTCCTCTTCAAAAAGGCCTAAGGGCCCTGGTGGCCTGTAAATGAGATAAATAGTTAGGGTTTGGCATGGGGATATCGGTAATTTAGGGGCCGGGAGTTCACAGGATTTTAAGGTGGGCAGTGTTGTTAGCCTTACATTCAGGTTGGATTTGGCGATGATGGCTAAGCCACCACCTCTGGCGTTAGGGCGGTCTAGTCTTAGTAGTTGGTACTCTTTGGGTATTGCTAGGGAGAGGGCTGGACCTGCTGCGTCATGCAGCCAGGTTTCTGTGACTGCTAGGAGGTAAAGGTTATCTAAGGTAAGGAGGTCGGCTATTTCAGTGGCGTGGGCCACCACTGATCTAGCATTGATCAGTGCTCCTGTTATGGAGGTTGTTTTAGGTAGACAGGTGGTGTTAGAAGTAACCGGGATGGGTTCTTTCATTAAGGTGCTATCAGGTAATTGTGGTTTAGGTTGCGTTGAGCTCCTAGTCTGGTTTTTTGGTATGGTACGGCGGTTCAAATAGGCGTTGCTAGGTAACTGCGGTTCGTAGAGGGTGGAGAGTCTAGCGCGAAGCCTAGAGTTTCTGTGGAGAGTAGGGCAGGGTGCATGTTTAAATTGGTCCATAGTTGCCAGTATAAACTATAATAACAGCAGTGGGGCGTATGTTAATAGGGTTGTGCTAAAATGCATTCTGCTAGAGTTGAGGATACATTACACCCCAAAATGGATAGGTCAGATAGTAAACTAGATAGCCCCACCCCGGCTGCAAAAGCATTACATGCCCTGCTGAGAGATTTTGGACTACAGGATATCTGGAGACGGCTGCACCCGGAAGACAGGCAGTACTCACACTACACAGCCCCACACAATCTGCACACGAGATTGGATTATATGTTTATTGCCTCAGAGTTGGTAGGGGAAATGACAGGCTCGGAATACAAGGCCAGAATACTATCGGGCCACTCCCCCCTGGTCTTGGAGTGGAGGCACCAGCCCCCTAGAGCGAGAATCCCGACTTGGAAGCTCAGAGCCCAGGCCCAGCAGGACTCGGGATTCCGTGAGGACCTTAGGGAGGCGATTATTGAGTACTTTGATATTAACACAGGGAGTGTGCAGTCAGAAGGAACCTTATGGGAGGCGTTCAAGGTGGTAGTATGGGGTGCAGTCATATCTAAATCCAGAAGGCTCCAAGGGGGCATATAGCGAGAGCTACAGGAGACAGAAGGAGCTGGAAGAAATGAGGCAGAGGGGGAGCACCTCACAGGAGGACTCTGCGCGGGTGAACCTATTACAACAAACTAGCAGAGAGCACTGGGACAGACTATGTAAATTGAACTATAAAAAATATATCGAAAGGCAACATGCAGGGGGAGACAAACCGGGAAGGCTGCTAGCTTAGTTATACAAAAATGAGACACCACGACCAGTCGTCAGGGAGATAAAGGGGGAAGAAGGCCAGACCTGGGACACCCAGAAGGGAGTTAACAAGGGGTTCCTTAGATTCTATAAACGCCTTTATAAGGACACAGGGGAGGAGATGTGATGGGAGATTCAGGAAACACTGGAAGACATAGAATTACGCAAAGTAAGCGATGAGGAACAGGAGGACCTGGACGCCCCAATCACATTAAAAGAATTAGAGAAAGTTATTCAGCACCTACCCACGTGGAAGGCTCCGGGATCGGACGGGCTCCCAAGTGAATTTTACAAAACATACAAGCAGGAGGTACTCCCCCCGCTGCTTGCTATGCTAAATGAAGTGCTTGAACAAGGTAGGCTGCCGGCGTCCCTGAGGGAGGCGGTGATCATTCCGCTCCTAAAACCGGGCAAGCCAATCACGGATTGTGGGTCATACAGACCCGTATCTATGCTCAACCAAGACAGCAAGATCCTCACAGCAATGCTGGCAAACAGGCTCAAATTAGTTATTGGCAAACTTACACACCCCGATCAAACAGGCTATGTTACAGGTAGGAATATAACAGACAATCATAGGAGACTCCACCACATTATTGAACAGACAGAGAAGGACCCCAGCAAAATGGTAATAGTTTAGTTGGATGCCATTAAGGCCTTCGACTCTGTGAGGTGGCCGTGGTTGTTAGCAGTTTTGAAAGCATATGGGATGGGGCCCGGGTACCTGAGGTGGGTCAAAATGGCATTTAGCTCCCCAATCGCCAGGGTCAAAACTGGTGCAATAATCTCAGACAAATGGCAACTTAGTAGGGGCACTGGACCGGGCTGCCCCTGGTCGCCCATGCTGTACATCCTCGCTCTAGAAGCATTGGCAATTTGCCTCAGACAACAGTATGCAGAGATAGGGATCCTCACGAAGGGAGGATCGCACCTGATATCATTGTACGCCAATGACATACTGCTATACTTGCGCTTCCCAGAAGAAAACCTACAATGGCCCTCATTACGACCCTGGCGGAAAGTAACTGACATGACCGCCACAGCGTAAATAGCGTTTCCGCCATAGCACGATGGAGCAAAGTGCGGCTAATTCCGACCCATCGGGCACGAGCATAACGCAATGGCGGAAGTGCAAAGTCCGCGATGGCGGAATTGGCCCCAAAACGCCCCTTACCGCCGTCGTACACCGCCCAAGGTGCAACTCCGCCACCCATCTCAGCGGTCACCGTAATGAGCGGGCAGCGCAAATTACGGTCACCGTAAATATACGGAAACGGAAGTAAAAACATGGGGCCGGAACGGGAAACAGCACGCCGTACACCTATAAAATCAGAATCCCAACACAACCATCAAAAACCGACCCTGAGACACATCCCAACCCGTTAGCCACCCCAGTTAAAAAAATAAATATGGGAAAAGTTGCTAAAAAAGCGTGCGATCGCAAGCGGCAGGTCCACTTCTCCCATGAGGAACTCACCGTGCTCACAGAGACCCTCCAGGAGAATGCTGCCGTCGTCTTCTCGACGCAAATGACCAGGACGGCACTTGCGAACAAGAAGGCCATATGGGCCCTGGTGGCACAGCGGGTAAGTGCGGTGGGGACCGCACCCCGCAACCCACAGCAATGCAGAAAGCGATGGGACGACTTGCGGATACGCGTCCGGAGCATACTTTCGGCCAACCGAAACATTGCCACAGCCACCGGGGGAGGATCGGAATCACCCATCAAGTTGACCCCCTGGGAAGAAATCTGTGCCTCCACCATTGGAATGGAGAGCATAGAGGGAGTCGGAGGGATGGAGAAAGGAGTGCAGACATCCGAAGAATCAGGTAGGTGGCCCAAATAAAACAATGCTAAATCCACAATGTCCAATCATGTGAAGTACCATGTGTCCCCATAGTGCAATAGAAACACATGTCCAGGAGAACGTCCACATACATTGCCATGATAGCGCCCTTTAAAAGTCAGATCAAATACATAAATAAGTAAAAAACCTAAAAACACCCTCTACATGTGCAGCATGCACACCCTAACTGCAGGCTGCAAAATAACTGCATCCGCAATCCACACAAAAATGAGACCACCTCCAAGGCCCTGACCCAAATCACCCTCAGGTACCACCCCAATGCATGTGATACATTACCATTCCAATTTCCACAGACCCATAAATAACGCTCGCCCTCCTTTACTCCACCACAGGGTCCGAATCAAACGACGAGCTACAGGACACCCCTACCAGCACACCTGCAAAGAGGGCCAAGACCAACGGCCAAAGACCCTCCACCTCAGCTGCACGGAACAAGACACGGCAGCAGCACAAATCAAGTGGCAGCACACTGGAGGGGACTTCAACAGGCACCCCAGCAGCCAGCATGTCCACAACAGCAGCACCACAGGTCCCCCCAATGGATGCCACAGAAGGCACTGCTTCTGGTGGCAGCAGCACCATAGGTGACACTGCTTTCATGCCAGCATGCTCCGACACAGAAAACGGTGCTGTAGATGTAGGATCCATCCATGACCTGTCTCAATCCCCCTGTTTGTTTCATCCCGTACACCATGAGGAAACCACGCAGGGGCACCCACTAGACGACGACTGGCCAACCCCCACGAGGCCTGTGGCAAGGCAACATGAGGTGATCAGCCCCTCTGTGACACCACCGCAAATGGGCATGGCCCAGCAGAGGCAACAGTCCCTCGAGCAGATGATTGTGCAACAGCAGCAACTGGCCACGCTCCTCAAGGAGCATGCTGCTGAATGTGGGGGTTCTAAGGCAGCCATTGAAACATCTACTGAGACACTTAGGGCAGAAATGGAGCGAAGTACAGAGACACTAAGGGCACAAATGGAGAGAAGCACCGAGAGCCTGAGGGGGGAACTGCATGCGACGTCCAAAGACGTATGTGGTGAACTTGCCGCTGTGCGCCGTGTGCTCACTGAGCTCTCACAAACCCTTAGGGACATGCATGGACGTGAGCAGGCAGAGACATCATCCGTTGCAAGTTCTGTCCAGGGCAGCCCCCAACGTAGATCTGGGAGGAACCTGCGCTCCACAGGCAGGGGTGCCCCTGATACCCGGAGAGGGGGCTTGCAATAGCGACTGCCCACTGACACTGGTGTTGGGGGGGCAGGTAGGAGGGTGGAGGGGGTGTGTTGGGCTTCTTTGGGTGGCGGGTCGATTGGGTGTGTAACATCATTTCACATTTGCTATACATTTCTTCATATTCATCCAATGAGATGTGTGGACATTGATCTTTGTGTACGAGGCCTTTCTTGGCATACAGTCCACATTGTGCATGTTCCAGACACACACAGTGCCACAAGTCCCGTGTCCATGTAACAGCCACCAGGCGTGAGTGCTAGAAGCATGCATCTATGAGATTCTGACGAATTTCACGGGCCTCCTGTGCCTCGCGGACTCCTTGAGGTGCTGCCACATCCCCACCCTCATCATCACCATCCTCAGGTGCTTGCAGTTCTGCGTCAGGGGGCATGGCCACATTTCTACGTACGCACATGTTGTGTAGCATGACACATGCCATGACCATCTTTGCCACCTTCTCATGGCGGTACAGGAGTGCCCCGCCAGACCTGCTGAGGCAGGGGAAACGAGCCTTCAGTAGGCCGAATGCCTGTTCTATGACTACACGGGTACGTGAGTGGGCATGGTTGTAGTCCTCCTCATGCTGGTTCTGTGGGTTCCGGATTGGTGTAAGGAGCCATCTCTTCAGTGGATACCCGGCATCACCTGTATGTGGACAAAGAAGGATGTTTGTGGAATAACATTGCTACGTACGCATCCCCCCCCTTCCTGCCACGTCATTGACGCATCACCTACCCCACATTCACATGCATTAAATGAGACTCACCGAGTAGCCAGGATCGGTGCCCTGCGTGTCGCTCCATGTAGCGTGGTATTGTAGAGTTCCTCAAGACCATAGAATCATGGGTTGATCCTGGAAATCGGGCACAACAATGTGTAAAGATCCTGTTGGAGTCACACACCATTTGTACATTGATAGAATGATATTGTTTCCTGTTGCGGTACTGGACCTCCATGGCATGTGGGACAACCAATTCCACATGGGTGCAGTCGATGGCACCAATGCAACCCGGTATGCCGCCAAGTGCATGGAATCCCACTTTTGTGTTTGTAAGCTCCTGCTCCGAGCGTGGTAAAGAGATGTAGTCGTCTGTGTGCTTCAGGAGGGCATCAAGCACTTGGAATAGTGTCCGTGACAATAGTGGCTGTGAAATGCCATGCAACTGTCCGACTGTGTGCTGGTAGGTGCCTGTGGCCAGGAAGTGGAGTACAGACACCACCTTCAGTAGGGGTGGGATGGCGGTGGGGCTATCTATCATGCTGACAAGGTCAGCGTGTGTCATGTTGACAATGGCGGTTATGGTTTCCCGGTCCAAACGGTAGAGGGTGTGGATCTGCTCAGCAGTGAGGTCGAACGGATTAGCTCGGAGGCGTGGGATTGCGGGCTGCCTGCGTGGTGGTAGTGGCTGTGCTGGTGGGCCTTGCTGCCCGTGCCTTGCCCTCCTCCTCCTCCTCCTTCGTCTCCTCTGTGCGGCCGGTTGTTGTAGTAGTTGGTGTTCGTCTTCTTCTTGAAGTTGGAGTACTTGCAGTCCTATCAGGTCCCCCAGGCCCAACATCGCTAGTCCTGTCGGTAGCATTTTGGAGTGGGTGTGGTTGTGGGAGGGGTTTGGGTGTGCATTTTATGTGTTTTCAGGCTGTATGGCCTCCACCTGTGGTGATTCATTCCACCTGTGCCAGCTGCAGTAACTATTGGGCGAGCACGTCCCGCACACAACGCTGCAATTTGACGCATGGCATCTTGCAATTACAATCATGTATTTAATCCCGATGGCAGTGAAATATTGGTTTATATGTTAATTTTGCTATTGTTCCATTTTTTAACATACTATATTTGCAGTGGCGAACAAACTTGTGAAGGGTCAGTGGAATGTAGTACTCGATGAACGGTGGACCCTCATGCAGCACTGTACCGACGTTCACCGATGGGCGGGGAGTCCCATTAGTGATTGGAGCCAGTTACCATTTTCACACACAGCCACACTACATAGATGTATTTGTGAATTCAAGCGTTCACAGATGCCTTTTCGACGTGATGTTGCAAATGAGGAATTCGAAGGACAGCGCTTTTGGTTTTCAACTAGCGGCGAGGAGACGCCCACAGGTCTGACAGGGAATATAACGTTCTATTGTTGAATGTCCTTGGGACAGGGCCCATGACGAGAATGCAATGATTGATATGAATTGAATGGGATGCGCAATAGCGTAGTGGACGATAAGGCAGGACGTTCCCAATTACATGTTATTTCACTACACTAGAAATCCGGCCAGGAGCACAGTGGATTTTGCAGACTGCATTACGCACAGACTCAATGGAAATTTCAAATGTTATGTGAGTAAATATTCAGGCGTTTTTATACCGGGATGAGGGAATGATGAATGGATGCATGGACAGATGATTTAATTGAGGGTTTGCCATGTACATGGCTTTTTGGAATCTATCCCCTTCCCCTGCGCTATGTGATGCAATGCTGCCATAGTGGGACCATTGTCTATCTGCCCTTGTTGAACCCACCCTGTCTCGACGCGCCTTCAAACATTTGTGTCTATGCACGTTACCAATCCCATCAAATGGATTCTGTTTTAACAGACGCATGCACACAAACACTCGTTTGTGATAGTGTATTCACCTCGATTCATATCGTTATGATTCCCAAGTTATTTTTGGCTGAAATTAATCCTTTTGAGTGGGCTAGCATGCATATGGTTGCATATGGTTGTAGATTTAGTGTGTTGAATGAAGTGAGTAATACTTATGAAGTTCGGATTCCCATACTATTTTAATTTTTATTCATTTGGGTGACAGGTATCTCCTCCCCTTTTGCCGCTGCCATCTGTACGCCACTCCTGCAGATGGCTTCTACAGTCGACACCTGCAGCTTCGAGTTAATCAGTGGAGCACCATTACGATGTTATGGGACGATCGCCAATGGGCCACATGCCCTTACGCAGTACTAGTGGCTAGGGGCAACATCTCATACTTTCAGCTGGACTTGTGCCTACTTCATGGGACGGCCCTGCGGTTCTAGGCGCTTCCATGTTGCCTTTTTGAACGTAAATGTAGCCCCTCTGTACCATGAAGGAACAGGGCGTCACACAAGAAGTAGCTGGTCATTTATTGCGGATGCAGCCCACAGTAATGAAAATATGGAAATTATTTGGGAGTTTATGAGTAAATAGCTGTATGGGCTTGGTGATTTTGATGTGCATTAAATGTATATTCAGTTATTTACCTTGTAGCGTTATTCTTTGCTAGTAATGTAGCATATTCCCATTGGTGCCGCGATGTATTGTGAGATGATATGCATTGGGTTCCGGCTTCTGAGTAGAGTTGTGTGGTACTGTACTGGCCGCGTTTGCCTGCGAAGCCCAGTTAGGTCAGGGATAGGGGCTGCCATTATGACTGTTTTTATGATGTCATGCTCAGGGGCGGGGGATTAGCTTTTGTGCAACAGATGCCGGTCAGCCAGGTGAATTGGTGGAATGATGGGATTATCAGAAAATGGCTGGTCACAGGTGCCTGTGTTTGCGTGCGTTTCTTGGAGGGAGACTGAGGTCAGGTCCATTGGAATTGCTGCTGTATTCGTGCCATCTGTGCCCTACAGCTCCCATTGGCCCCTCTTGAGCCTGGCTGCTCAGTCACTCTGCCAACTTGTGTGGTACATGCTTATGCTGATGGTTGGTTTGTCTACTGGCAAGAGTACAGGGCTGGTGCAGTCTCCCTCAGGATACTGCTTTGGATGTTGATTTTAACTGGTGGCAAGCGATGGGGGACTATTGTTGTTTTGTCTCATGGAATGTTTCAGTTCATTTTGGTGTACTTGTACCTTCACATGCCTGTGCTGCATCAGTACGGCAATGGTGACATGACAAATATGGATGGCCACTCACAAGCCACTTGGAGCCCCTGCATGCATTTGATCGTTGGCATGCATGGGTGACTTGTACATTTCACTGGTTGCATAGTGTAACTACATTGCGCCTACGGGGAGTTGTGCAATGTGGGCAGGGAGTGGAGTACAGGCACTCAGTAGGGCCATTTACGGTTGGTTCGCGATGCCGTAATTCTCGCCATGGCGGAATGGTACTTTCCGCCATGCTTGATGGCGTTGAGTACATGTCCGCTAGGGTCAGAATTCGCGTACCGTTGCGCCATGGCGGAAATTACGGTTTCGCAAGGCGCGCGTGCGCGTACTTGGTGCAGTTAGCGTTGGCGTTCACTACGGTGTCGCTAATGGCATCGTACTTTACGGTGACGGGTCATGATCGCAACGAGCGGTATTCGATGGCGGTATTACATTTCCGCCATCGTTTTTCGAATTCCGCCAGGGTCGTAATGAGGCCCAATATGTCCTGGAGGTGATGGAACGCTACGCCACCGTCTCGGGCATAGCGGTAAACCCCAAGAAATCAAGCATGTTCTCTTTGGGTAGATACAGGTGGGCCCCGCATAGGAATCTACCGGTCTTGCGATACCCTGGCAGACCAGGACATTCCGATACTTGGGAATTGATATATACCACACGGCTGCGGAGGAACAGAAATACAACACGGAAAGGGCAGTGGAAGGCATTAAGAATAGCATGGGGCTCTGGTCCAAGCTACCCCTGGCCATGGTGGGTAGGGCGGCTTTGATTAAGATGGTGGTCCTGCTGAGATTGCTACACTTTTTTACGAACATCCCGCACATGCTCCCCAAATGCTTTTTCGTGAAACTCCACAGTTTATGCAGGGGCTTCATATGGCATAACTCTAGGAACAGGGTGGCCCTGTGGAAGCTGCAAAACTTGTGTGACAGGGGGGGCATAAACCTACCGAACTTCGAGATATACTACCTGACGGGACAGCTCCAGTATGTGGCCAAGTGGGTGTCCGAAGAAGGGACGGCTGAAGCCAGGCTGTTGTGTAAGGACACCGCCCCCTTTTTTCTAAGAGAAGTGGTGTGGCTGCCCAAATCAAAGTTGCAAGGAAGGGCGGGACTGCTGGAACTGGGCTGGAAGATATGGAGCAAAGTGTGGCAAATAGTGGGAAACCCGACCCCATGCTCCCTGCAGGTGCCGCTAGTGGCGCTATGTGGGGAGGACTCGCAAATGATAAAAGGGACCCGTAGTTACTGGGAACCGATGGGCCTTGCGACCCTCTGAGAAGTATGGCAAGAGGGGGAGGTACTAGATTTCCAGAGATTAATGGAGAACACCGGGGTGCACAAAGGCTAATATATTACCTACACAAGAATTATCACACGGGTGCGAGAAAGGTGCCTGAGGCAGTGCTAGCCGAAGAACCTGATACAGTCATTGAGACGATGTATGATATCTCAGAGGGTGGGCACGACATATCCCAAATATATGAACTATTGATGACTAGGGTGGGTAAGGAGTTACTCCAACTGAGGCGGGACTGGGAGGAGGAGGTGGGAGAACCTATGCTGGATGGAAAATGGGATAGGGCACAAAGGTACCACAAGAAGGTGTCCCGAAACGCGAGGCTACAGCAGATCCAGTTATATGTCACCCATAGGGCATATATGACCCCTAGCAAAATTGCCAGGTTTGGAAGTTCAGTGACACAGAAATGCCCAAGGTGCGGGGAGGTGGAAGCTTGGATGATACACATATTTTGGGCTTGCCCGGAGGTGGGTAGATTCTGGACAAAGGTTAAGCTACGCCTGGCCGTAAAAGGGATCACACTGGAAGTGGAGTCAGTTTGGGCATGCATGCTGGTGGGTTTTGCCAGACCACGCAACCTGAAGCACATTAGTAAGACAAAAGACATGGCCTACATCCTGGCCAAACAGAGAATTGCAATGGGCTGGAAGGCAGCCCAACAACCCAGAATAGAGACGTGCTGGGCTGATCTCCTGAAGTGGGCAGATGCAGAAACGACAGCTTGGTATGAAGCAATCCGTAGGGGAGGGGAGGAGGAAGCGGGACCCCTGATAGCGTGGAGACAATTGGTGACCACGATGGTGGGACCCTCCCAGGCTCGAACTTAGTGAAGATGATATGAGGGGGATTAATAAGGAAGACAAGCCCGGAGATACGTAAGCTGGTGGCATTGAAGCAGGGGCTTGAGTTAAGGGGGCGGGAGGGGGGAGGACGGTGATGCTCTACATGTGAATATAACGATGTGAAGCTCACATGCGAATGTGCTCAATGTTTGTAATGTTTGGAGTGTTGTTAATAAAAATAATACAACATTTTGCTAAATCCTGCTAGAATTTTTCGAAGTCAGGAAGTCTGGCAACACACATTTATTGACCAAGGCTTCTCATTGCTTTCTACATTGCATGCTGCAAGCATTTATTATTGCAGAATATCATCTTTTCACTTTTATTTTGTAAAAAAGACCAACATGTTTAGTAAAAACAATTGCTCAGGGATATATAACTGGACTCCGCCTTCATCAGGATCCAAGGAAACCCCTAAAGACCAAAGCATAATACGATATCAAAATCACTTTGCTAATTGAATCAATAAAGTCACTGTGATTGTTGTCTAACTGTACAACCGTATTTCAACACCAAAAAGACACCCTGTGAGAAACCCTTACTAGACAGTAAGAAGGTTACAATTGCAACATAAGCCCACCGGTGTCTAATCCTTTATCCACAAGGTGAGATGCCACGCTGAGGTAACCGACACACCCTTGATCTGCTAAAGGGTTAATATCTTCAGATTTGAAATACTCATGAGCTAATCAGAGGCATTCCAACTGCTTTATGGATATACCCGGTTTCCTATAAAATGAGAAAATAGATACAGATTTTTACATGGTGCTGTCTGCTTAAAGTCACTATTGTGTAGAGGAGAACAGAAAGATTATTACCATACCAAGATTGTATAATGTTGTAGGGACTTTAGAGTGTAGATAAATCCCCCAAGGAAAAGCAGTGCTGGAAAGTGCAACTTCCTTTGGAAATGGGGAATAAAGCAGGGAAGAAATATAGGTGAAGGTCGCTGCCCTACTTGACACGTGATGGGAAGGGCTAGTCACCCTACTATGGTCCGCCACTGGAAGAAGTATCTGACGCTTATCAAGAGTTTTATTGGCACTATCGGGCGATCAGGTAAGGTCTACGTACAATCTTAGCGTTATCGGCTTGCTCTTTTATCACGTCTGCCGTGGAGTGCTGCAACATCTATGTAACTGAGACATAATGAGCGGCAGGCATGTTTGTGAGTAGCATGGCCTCAAAGCTAAATTGTTTACTATTCTGCTAACCAGTAGTGTTACATGCATTTTCTGAATCCTTTGTACCCCACAATGGAGACATCCCTCTTGCTCAGCCCCTCACTAGTGATTTGTTTCACATTGCCCGAGGGTAAAAGGTAAACAGAGTGGCAACAGAACACAATCTACTTCTAACTCAATATACATTCATGAAAATGGATGAGCCATGCCATGCATGAAAAATAAATGTGCCTGTAGTCGGCTTCCTCAGCAATAACTCTACTTGAAGGGTAGCAACACTTTACCTATGTGTTTCAAGGCACAACATTGGGGAACTCTCCTACCCACCAACGGGAGGAACTGACAGGCATTGTACCTACAACAGCCAGGGATTCTACATACATGGTGCTCCAATCCAGCCAAGAGCTGGGCTTCAATAATGACCTGTCCTGTCAGGACTGAACAGGATTGAGCCCATAGATCTTTTGAAATCTGTGACACCACATTGCCCTTTCCACATCCTGCAATATCTTAAATGTTCCCTCTCTATTGCGCAATAATTCCAATAGTAGTTTAGCTAACCTCTACTCAGGATCCTCACTTCCAAACGATAAACTCATAGCTGTGGCCCAACGCACGCTGCTGAAACTGTAAGCTTGGATCCTAGGGAACTGAGTTTGTCATCTCAGCCATGCTCACAGTCTTGCAAATTTAACCTAGACTACTGCCGGCAGCTGTGTCCAGTGAGCCATAGTCCTCAATGGTCGCATCCGGCCTTAATGCCACAGCCCCACCCTGAGCTTTGGCCTCTCTGAGCTCAGACCTGTCCATATAAAGGTCATTAAACCACTTTCTTTAGACAATATGCGCCCAACAGTACAATTAGGTGAATATAACATTTCAGAAGGGACATTCATCCGCAGGGATAAGTACAATAAAAATGGTACTCGACCCTCCCAAAAAGTGCTCAGCAATGCTAGAGATAAAGTGGATTATGCAAAGCTGGTGTGGCTGGCAGGACGCTCCTGATCATTATTAGGGACCATCAGATGAACAGGTGCAGGAGCCTGCGGATAAAGAACTATTGAGATACAATAGGCTAGGGAATGACTGGGAGACCTTGGGGATCCACCATTAATTATGTAGTCCCCACACCAAACAACAACTCGTGAAACAATGCCTGGTTGACATGTGCCTGGAAGGATTCACCCCTTAGCTGTCAAACTCTGCCAAATCCCTGGGCTTCATTGTTGACAGTAGCTTTTTGTTCCAAAAGCACATACCAAAAAGGCCCAAACTGCATGGCTACAGATCCACACGCTCTGCAAAATCAAACCCTCCATTCCCCCAAATGAATTGCGTACTGTCGTCCAAGCCCTTGTTATCACACACATCTTCCAGGGCATTATACCTCTTTTGTAAGGCCGCTGGTATTTTCACTTAAATAACTTGAATAATTTATAAAGTTAGTGTCAGAACACGGACACCATGGGATCATTGGCGCTGCGCATGTTGCATTGTGCCATTACGGCTTCACTCACTGACAACTGCGCGGTCTAGTGTTTTTCAAGATGGCTGGCGGCTTCTAGTGCATCAGCATCCCGACGAGATAAGCTCCTCCTGAACCACCGGAGCGCTGCGTCTCAATACAGGTATCCTGCTTCCTTGATGCTCCCTGTCCTGTTTATCGGTATCTGTTTATTCCCTTTTAATTACTTTCTTCAGCTGCTGCAATTCCTCGGCTACATTCATCCTGCCATCTTTGTTTTTCCATTGTCCGCTCCTGCTGTCTGCAGTCACTCCACAGCTTCCTGCTACTTACCTGATTTCGGATCTTGGTTCTGGAACTCGAAATCCTCCAGAACACCTGCAGCTATCTTGGAGCATTTACAATCAAGCTTCAGGAGAAGCCACTATGAGGCTTTTTCCTGGCTTAAGCCCCTTTTTCCCTTGTTGGGACCTGTTGGCTGGATCTTTCCCTGTTCACCCGTTGTTCATGGTGATCAGTAGAATGAAACGGACCGCTTGGCCCACGTATCTTCCAACTACTTAAGTCTGCTCTACTCATACAGAAAGTGGGGTCCTATTTCTCACAGTTTGAGATGCCGCAAAAAAAGTCCAATGTCTCAGCTACAAGAATTATTGAATGCGGTCCAGTCGTTATCTCACGAAGTACAAGCTTTAAAGCCGGAGAACCCCACAGTATGGCAACTGATGGACGCACGTGAGACGTTAGGGGTTGAACCCTTGACTGTTTCACCAAATATGGACAGATTTGATGAAATCCTGAAGAAATTGACTGAGTTTATCAATGAATGCTCAGTTTACTTTTCATTTAGACCACTATCCTTTTTATCTGACAGGGCAAAGATCGGGTTCATGATCTCCATCCTAACTAATAATGTGTTAGCCTGGGCTACCACCCTGGTTACACTTGACAGTCCTGCTATGAAGGATTTTCCTACTTTTCTTCGCTCGCTCAGAGAAATGTTTGATCGACCCAAATTAACATATTCTGCTCAGGAGACTCTGTTGGACATTTCCCAAAGTTCGGGTGATTTATTGTGATATATCACCCGCTATTAGCACCATGGTTGGTGCCGGTGTTGTAACGAGTCCGCCATGGTGAAATGGGGAAATACTGCCCCATTCCAAGGTTGGCGGGGCAGTATTTCCCCATTTCCCCATGGCCCTTCCCCATTCCCATTTTTGCCCCATAGGGCTCAATGGGAATGGAGAAGGCGGCAATTACGGCACCGCAAATTGCGGTACCGTAATTGCTATCAAGGTCCCTTTGCGGGTCCCTACTTTAACGGCTGGTCCAGACCAGCCATTCAGGTCGGGTCCCGCAAACGGACCTCGTAGTAAGGTGCTAAGTGGTTAACAGCGTCGCAGCCTTTTACGGCGCCGTTAACCACTTAGCACCTGGGTCGTAATGAGGCCCATAATGTTCATACACCAACTTCACGTCATTGATTGTTTTACGGATATATTTAGTTATCAACAAACGCATCGTAGAGACGTCTGTGCTCATAGTTTGTGGAGCTGCTGGTTGTTTTAGGACTTTGGAATGGGCACAAAGGGATAAGGTATCCTGGGAAATGAAGTCCGAAGTACCAACAGTGGAAGGGATAGATGGCCAACCCCTTAGTTCCAGACTGATTACAACACACACCTTACCCATTCTCCTAAAGATCACAAACCATCAGGAGATCATTGTGTTTGACCAAATTAAAGATGCACACTATCCTTTAGTTTTGGGAATGCCACCGTTCAAATCACATAATCCTGCTATAGATTAGACAGGTCGTCTTGTGCACCTTTCGTAAGGAACATTGTTTTAATTCCTCCGTATTTGTGCAACCTGTTTCCCCGAGGTAAGAAAACTATTCAGTAACACCCATTGGAAAGAAGAATATCATTATTTGCTTGATATATTCAAGTATCAACCTGTTAAGACTGTACTACCTCATCAGGAGTACGACTGCGCTATTGATCTGGTTCCTGGGTCAAAAGTTCTGTTTGGGTGCATGTTCGTGAAAAATGTCTGTGTAAAGGACAGGTATTGCCTTCCTCTCATACACAATCTCGTAGAGGCGGTGTTGTCATGGCCATGGGCCCGGAACCCCAGACCCTGCACCATCAGGGCACGAGAGCAAGGATTAACACAACCTTAAATTGTTCCTTGGGGACAATGCAACATGGAGTGCCCAGCTGGACTCAGTCTTGGCGCCTTTGGCGCCAGGCTCATAAATAAATGTTCACTAGCACATTTATATTTGGTGCAAGTACTTTGTTTCCCCTGCAGGGGCCCCCACGTGCATTCGGTTGGGCGTGGCTGCTGGGGAGAGTCAGACTGCACGTGTAAGCATCCTTTAGGAGTGGCAGGGTGGGGCCGATGAGTCAGGACTATGGTCGTGACCACAGCTAGGCTATATAAGCCTACTCAGCCCTCATGCACGTGCTTCACGTTATTCTGCTATTGAAGCGTAACGCTCACCGCCGCCTAAGTGCATTTTACCTGTTTCCAGCTAATGGCCTGAGCGCACTTTACCTGTTTCCATCTACCAGCCTGAGCGCAGCTTACCTGTTTTCAGCTACTCGCCAGAGCGCATCTTACCTTGTTTCCAGCTACCAGCCGCAGCACTTACCTAGCAATCTGCTTCCTTCGGCACGCATCATCGTGGACTCTGGCATTCATCTTCCATCTCCAGATCTCCGGAAAGCAGCACTCCAGCCAGACGCGTTTACAGACGGATCCTGCAAGAGAAACAGATAAAGACAAGGTTAGAATTCGCAGAGACATTACGTTTAAGGTTGCGCTTAGACAAATGCTTGCGCTTAACCTTAAACCAACACTCACCTGCTGTCGGAGCATCGTGGACTCCATTATCTTCACATTTGGCCTCGCTTCATGCACCGCAACTACCACTGGGCCACATATCATCTACTGGGAGAAAGCAGAGGAAAGACATCATTAAAAGGACATGGACAATAATCAAGAATCAACATAACAATATTTTAAAAGCCATAAAACACTTACCTTCAGGAGTGGTTCAGACACAGCTGGTCTGGGCTGCCACGCACATGGGCCAGTGAAGGAACTCGGTCCATCAAAAGCGCCCCTGCAATGAGAAGCAGAACGGAGAGCTCACCATCATCAATCAACAGGTGAGATTATATGGGTCGGCGTATGCTCACCACATTCTGGGAAGAAGGGTTTGAGAGAGACAGCAGTCATATAGCAGCATTCTCACGATCTCTCATATCCTCGCAGGAGCAGTGTCCACAACTAGCGCAGTCCACAGCAGACGAGCAGGGGAAGAAGCCTGACAAGGGGAATTCACTTCCAGGGAGGGCTGCAGCTGTGCCCCAACGTCCCCGCAGAGACCAGGTGAGCATAACAGAACGCAAAGCCTCTACGAATCTCTGCTTGGCCGTTATGGAAACCTCGGAAACAGACCAGTTGGCCCAACTACTGGGGGAATTACGGGCTGAAGTCCATGCCTCCAGACAGGAAACCAATGCTTTAAGGAGGGATCTTATTGTAACTCGGGAACAAACTGATGACTTGTCAAGACAAATGCTTCAGTCCCACGTGGGTCAGGCCCCACTACCAAGGCTTGCCCATCCTCCCATGCCTCAGCCATCATCACCAGTTCAAGTGGGTCTCCCTGGTGCAGTGCCACTGGCCCCGCCTGAACGCTTTACTGGCGACCCTAACAAATACGCTATATTCATGAACCAATGTCGTCTCCATTTTTTGTGCTGGCCTGGGGCTTATCCTAATGATCAAGCCAGAGTCTCATTTGTACTCTCATATTTAGGAGGTAGCGCAGCAGACTGGTCGATACCATTAGTAAACCAGGATGATTTGCTACTTCGAGACTTTGGGGAATTTCAGCTGGAAATTGAGAAATTGTTTGCAAGACATACTCAAGGACAAGCTTTGGACAATGAATTACTTTCACTCAGACAGGGAAACCAAGACCTATTGACCTACATCACCACTTTCAATCATCTTGTAGCACAGACAAACTGGCCAGAAGAAAAAAGGACTATGCTCTTTTATCGAGGGTTACATGGGGAAATAAGGATGTTCTAGCCCAAGTGGTCAATCCCCCTGAGGCATGTGTGGAATACATCAACTTGCAGCTCAATCACAGATTGCAGGATCGAAAAATGGATCACACTAGACCTGAAGCGAGGTCAGTCTATATGCGACCCCGGGACAATCAAACCAAAACCCACGAACAAACTGAACCAATGCAGATCGGTGGATTACGAAGTCCTATAACCAAGGCTGAAAGGGAGAAAAGGAGGCAATAGTAGCTCTGCTTATACTGCTGGAGGGTAGGACATTTCCTCTGAGAATGCCTCGGTGAAACCACCCAGAAAATTAGTCGGAGCAACAGACAATGGTGACGAGGAAAAGGAACAGGATTCGGGAAACTCCAACGGCCGACAAGTGTAGGGGTCCACTTGTCGAGTGAAAAGAAGGAATCCGTACAGACCTCACATCTAGTCATCCCGGTACTTTGGTCAACCACAAACAACCGTCAAAGATACATGTCTTGGAGGCATATATTGATAGCGGAGCTGTGGGAAATTAAATTGATCAAGATCTGGCTGCACGAATGGGCCTTCCTCTCCAACAGAAGCTGAAATCGGAAAATGTCACAGTAGTGGATGGTTCTCAGTTATCATCCGGGCCAGTGACGCAGCATACTGAAAAAGTCATGCATATATGCCAGGATGGTCATCAAGAAGACATCTCCTTCGATCTCATCGGTGCTCCAAGTTCCAGATAGTATTAGCAATGCCTTGGCCGGAAACCCACAACCCTAGGATCGACTGAAGAAAACAAGTTCTGACCTTTCCTCAAGAGTGTGCTAACGCTTGCTACAACAAAGATGTGAGCAACCCGAACTCCAAGACAAAAACTATTCTGGGACTCATTGGTTCCTTAACACCTGAATATCTGGATTACCAGGATGTTTTTCAGAAGGAGCAAGCGAACACTCTGCCTCCACACAGGCCTTACGATTGCCAAATTGATCTGGTGCCCGGAGCCCAAATTCCCTGCAGTCAAATTTACACCCTAACGGAGCAGGAAAACCAGCATATAAAAACTTACCTGGATCAGTATCTAGCTAACGGCTTTATCCGCCTGTCTAAGTCCACTGCCTCTTTGGCTCTCTTTTTCATACCTAAAAAAGAGGGTGATTTAAGAACTTGTATTGACTATCGAGTACTTAAACAGATCACAGTAAAAAACAGATACCCACTGCCACTTATTCCGGAGCTTCTGGATCAGGTAAAGAATGGCCAAATGTACACAAAACTGGACCTACGAGGAGCCTATCACCTTGTAAGAGATAAACAAGGGGATGAGTGGAAGACAGCATTCCGTACCAAGTATGGTCTTTTCGAATACCAGGTTATGCCTTTTGGGTTATGTAATGCCCAAGCGGCGTTCCAATTTTTTATAAACAATATGCTTTGAGAATTATTGGACGTTTGCGCACTTGTCTACATAGATGACATTCTCATTTATTCAGCTTCCAAGGAGGACCACGTCGGCCATGTAAGAGCAGTATTGGAAAAACTTTGACGCATTGGCTGTTTGCCAAGTTAGAAAAGTGTTTCTTCCACATAACAGAAGTTGAACTATTGGGTTTTATGCTCACACCACGAGGCGTACACATGGACACATGCAAAGTTGGATGCTATCCTTCAATGGCCATCGCTGACATCCACAAAAGGAGTACAAAGTGTGCTCGGATTTGACAACTTTTATCGTCGGTTTATTCCTAGGTTTTCACAGATAGTTCATCCAATTACCTCCCTGCTGAGAAAAAACAATAAATTCCTTTGGTCTCCAGAAGCAGAGAAAGCCTTCCAGGAGCTGAAACTTGCTTTCACCACAGCACCAGTTCTCCAACATCCTCGACCAGACCTGCCATGCGTGGTCGAGACAGATGCCTCCAATGTAGACATGGGGGCAGTATTATCACAAACAGACCCCAACATTGGACAATTACATCCCATAGCGTTCTGGTCCCATACGTTTTCTGCACCAGAGTTGAACTATGCGATCGCGGACAAAGAACTACTAGCCTTCAAAACATGGAGACACTACTGTCAAGGGTTTTGACCCATGCTGAATCAATAGACTGGGTAGATGTGGGGATGAGCTGTCGCCACCCACATTCATGCCAGGACTCCCCAGAGAGTGCACAGGGAAAACATGAAGAATAGGCTGCCACTCATTTTTGCCTATGTTGTGAGCACAGGAGGGCACTGCCTAAAACCACCATTGGGCTACACGCACAGTAGCCTGAAACCATTGGGAATGGCAATGCTGATTGCCAAAAGCAACCCAGAACTGTGGGGAATTCATTTTCGTAATGTCAAAAATGGATGCAGAACCAGTGCTCACCACTATCAGAAAGCCGGCGTTTTAAACCACCAGACTTTTGTGTAAAACTGAACAGAGGAACCCAAACCAGGCCAAGGAAAGACTTGCTAAGAGGTGGATACAATGTAAAACTATATTCTGAAATGACTTGAAGGAAGTAATTATTTAATATATATGTAAAAATTGTAAGTTGATTTAAACTGGGAACCAAAATGACATTTAGCTGAATTCTGCATGACAACTACCCCCGACAGGAGAAACCTGCTCAGCCACTCTTCCCAGGCCTAGCTGCATCCTGCTTCCCCACCAAAAGGAGTTGACACCTCTCTGATTAGATTAGGGGAGGGGCACCTGCAGGAGGTTGCACAAAGTCTTGTCCTGGAATCAGGCAAATGTTATATTGGGGGGGCCGTAAAGTGGCTTCCTCTTGGGAGAAGTGGAGGAGAAGTGCCTCTGGGAGCCACCCGAGCTGGAGGCGGGGACAGGCAGAAGCTTCCCCCATGTGCTTTGGAACCTAAACCACACCCATCTGGGCCAGAGCATAATTTTAAAAATATAGATAACTCATAGTGCGGACTTGTCAGAATTATATAAGTAATATCATTATTCTTGTGATTTTTCTGTGCACGTTTTAAGAGGTGTTAGGACCCTGTGGTGTATGCTGGGGGTTGCTAGCGGAAAATAGGGTCTTACTCCAAATGTCTGCACGTTAAAAATCGGACACTTCATCAATTAATGTCCATGCTCCTTGCGCACATGTGTGTAAATTTTGGTAAATGTCCGATATTGGTAAACCAGTCAAAAAGCACAAAATGTTGTCATTTTTGAATGCAAGCCCCCAGGAAGATCAGAGGCGGACAAGCATGGACCATAAGGAATATCTAATGTGTACATGTAATTTCAACAAATTGTGTATCTGGGAAATATGTATTTGAATCAAATATAGATTTGTGGGCAAATTGACCAGGGGAGGATCCTCTGACCCATAAACAGACCTCATCATGATGACAATCCATTTCCTTCCCCCAATCATGGGAGAGGGGAGAATTGGGCCAATGACAAATAGAGAGGGGCAGGCTCAGTTATGCCACGCACACACCCACTTCCAAAACACATAAAAAGAGACTGCTGGGACAGGTAGGGACATTCAATTCCATTTGCTGCGGAGCATGCTGACCGACGACTTCACATCCAGAGATCCAACACTTAGACTTCCAAGCTAAACAGAGATTACAGAACTTTGAACCAAGAAGGCTCACTGCAAGCAAAAGTATTTGTCAGCAGGCCTCAAAATCTTTTGCAACTGAACTCTTCAAATAGCCGGGCTGAGCTGTTTGATTCTGGCCTAGAACCCTGTGACAGAAACATCCAGAACCAGGAGCCGTGCTGTATCCAGAGAGGGTAGACCAGCAGAGCAGAGCTGACCCAGACGCTGTGAGCAGAATCGCCCGAAGTCCAGTCCAGTTGACCAGATCCGTGACGAGGCCCATTCATTTCAAAATTAGGAGTGAGTACCTAGCAGAACTGTGCAGAACCCAATCTCTTAGTTAAAATAATCTAATCCAAACTATTTTAACCTAATTAGAACAGCCTCCTAGAAATCGTGTCATCTGTCATTTTTAAAGCTGCACAACTGTCACCTGTCAACTCTGCAGCTGCAAGCTGTCACCTGTCATTTTGAGTTTACTTTAAATCCGAAAAACTACCTTTATTAAATCCTCCGTATCTCTTGAACCGTTTGGGCTAGGAACGAAATTTATTTTTTAAAAGCTGTGATTCTAGGCTTTCCAACGAACCTAGAACCGACTTCCTACTCCATATACTTTTTCCGCAATCGCGATTTACGCACTCGCGAAATTTACCGCGATTTGGCTCAATTTCTCCACTTGTCAAAATAGCAGCTCCATTCTTTCCTTTGTTAAAATCTGTTTGCAACCTGGTAATAACTCATAGAGCATTGCTAAAGTGAGCCTGAACTAATACCAAAAAGCATCTCTCACTCACCCTGAATCTCTAGGGGGAATTAAAATCAGTTAGCACATTTTCCCATCCATTGCCATCACATTTAAAAGCATTTTGGGCCTGTGTTTCAAACTTCTACCTGTTTCCTCTAAGCTTGCTGGGGGGAACTGAATTCTGTATTGTATTTGATTGTATTCCTGAAGACTGTGTGTGTTACTTCCATCTCCTTGCATTGCATATAGGGGGGGGGGGGTGAATTGCCACCAGGGGAAAAGTGAACATATTATCTCTTGTGAAACCATATCAGTTTATTTTCTGTACTGCATTTATTCCACCTTGCATTTCCTTGAAACCATAAAGCATTTCAGCTACCTCATCCTCTATACTACTTCTAAGTAACCAAATCAGATTACCAGTAGAACATTATCCATTGTTGATCACTGTCATACTTTAAGTGTGATATCCAATATTAATTCATTATAAAAGTGTGATAGATATATATTGTTATATTTCTCAAATAAACCTTTTAAATTTGCAAAACCAACCTACTTCTTGGCTCAGTGGGGCCAGGGGGATTCTAAGAGAGGGGTGTTATATAAGGGTTGTCATCCAGAGTACATGAACTGGACCTAAAAATATATCAATAAGGGTTTCCCTCAGCATCCCAGACTAGGCATTGACTTAGCTGTAGTGTTGAAGTGAAGCCGCTTAACACTACCTTCTGGAGTGAGACATACAGTCACTTTCATCACGGATCACCGCAATCTGCAATACTTGAAGACCGCCAAGGCCCAGTCCTCTCATCAACTTCATTGGGCTCTCTTCTTTGCGGAATACGATTTTATCATCACCTATAGACCCGGAGTACGCAATGGGAAAGCAGACGCACTGTCACGCTTGAGTGAGGACCAAGAAGCTTTTACCACATCTGAACCTGTGGCCATCATTCCCAAAGAACGAATTCAGAACAAAATCGCTGCAACCACCTGTTTGGATGCCTTGAAAACCGATCTCCAATCTCAGATGAACCAAGCAACACAACAGGAGTGGCTATCCAGAGGGGACCAATACACCATAGAAAATGACCTGCCATATTTTCAAGGGAGATTGTACATTCAGGACAAGAAGCTACAAGACAAAATAATAGCTAACTATCACAATTCACTAGTGGAAGGACATCTGGGGATTGCCAAGACTCAGGCTAAAATTCAAAAAGGATATTGGTGGCCAACTTGGAGAAAAGACATTGCTCAATTTATTGCAACCTGTGGTGTCTGCGCACAACACAAATCTAAGAAGCTGAATCCAGCTGGGGTACTGTGCCCATTGACGGTACCACCAGCACAGTGGCATACATTGTCAATGTACTTTATCACAGATCTTCCTCCCTGCAAGGGATATAACACCATCTTAGTTATTGTAGATTCGTTCTCCAAAATGGCCCATTTTATCCCATTAAAAGGACTCCTCACTGCTTCCGCCCTTGCCACTGTGTTTTTGGAACAGATTGTCAAATTACACGGATTCCCATCAGTACTAATATCAGATCGTGGAACTCAGTTCGTCCCAGCACTGTGGAGGAGGTGCTGCAAAATAGCCAAAATTGATCTCCGATTTTCCACTAGTCACCATCCTCAAACCGATGGCCAAATCAAACGGACCAACCAGACCTTGGAGCAATATCTGAGGTGTATGTTGCAACAAATTGAGGAATCCTGGAAAGACATACTTTGGTTGACTGAATTTGCCTACAACAATTCCATCCACACTAGCACCGGACAGACCCCATTCTACACGGTGCATGGTCGACATTCTCGAACATCCACTTTTGATTCCCTTGACAAATTGGAAATGCCAGCAGTAACAACCTTACATAAGACCATCACTCAGATTCTTAAAGAAGCAGCTGAACATCTGACCAGAGCTAAAGAAAAACAGAAAAAGTTTGCAGACCGACACCGAAGGGAGGCCCCACATTATCAAGTCAGAGACAAGGTTTGGTTAGTATCCAAAAACATTCCCTTGAAAGGACCAAGAGCCTTCATTCCCAGGTACCTGTGGCTGTATTCCATCAAAGCTGTGATAAACCCAGCTGCCATGAAAGTGGAATTACCATCTAACATGCAAATCCATCCAGTATTCCATGTTTCTCTCCTAAAACCAATGAAACCAGGTACTCGAATTGAAGCACCACCAGAGCCCGACATCATAGAAGGAGAACCGGAATACGAGGTCAAAACTATTCTGGATTCCAAAATAGTGCGATCTAAATTATACTACCTTATCGACTGGAAGGGTTATGGACCTCAAGACCGGACATGGGAACCCAGTGAATTCGTCCACGCCCCACGACTGATCAGACAATTCCATCGCAACAATCCCACCAAGCCAGGACCAGGAGAAAGAACACCCATGAGAGGGGCCTTGAGGGGGAATGCTGTCATGGTCATGGGCCCAGAACCCCAGACCCTGCACCATCAGGCACGAGAGCAAAGGGTAAAACAACCTTCAATGGTCCCTTGGGGACAATGCAACATGGAGGGCCCAGTTGGACTCAGTCCTGGTGCCTTTGGCGCCAGGCTCATAAATAAATGTGCACTAGCATATTTTTATTTGGTACAAGTACTTTGTTTCCTCTGCAGGGGCCCCCATGTGCATTCGGTCGGGCGTGGCTGCTGGGGAGAGTCAGACTGCACGTGTAAGCATCCTTTATGAGTGCCAGGGTGGGGCCGATGAGTCAGGACTATGGGCGTGGCCAGAGCTAAGCTATATAAGCCTGCTCAGCCCTCATGCACGCGCTTCGCGTTATTCTGCTATTGCAGTGTAACGCTCACCGCCGAACAAGCGCATCTTACCTGTTTCCAGCTACCGGCCTGAGAGCACCTTACCTGTTTCCAGCTACCAGCCTGAGCGCATCTTACCTGTTGTCAGCTACTCGCCAGAGCGCATCTTACCTTGTTTGCAGCTACCAGCCGAAGCACTTACCTAGGAATCTTCTTCCTTCGCCACACATCATTGTGGACTCTGGCATTCATCTTCCATCTCCAGACCTCCGGAAAGTAGTCCTCCAGCCTCATGTCGTTACAGACGGGGCCTGCAAGAGAAAAAGATAAAGACAAGGTTAGAATTTGCTGAGACATTACGTTTAAGGTCGCACTTAGACAAATCCTTGTGCATAACCTTAAACCAACACTCAACCGCTGTCAGAGCATCATGGACTCCATTATCTTCCCATTTGGCCTTGCTTCATGCACCACAACTACCGCTGGGCCGCATCTCATCTATTGGGAGAAAGCAGAGGAAAGACATCCTTAAAAGGACACGGACAATAATCAAGAATCAACATTACAATATTTTAAAAGCCATGAGACACTTTTTCAGGAGTGGTTCAGCCACAGCAGGCCTGGGCTGCCATGCATATGGGCCAGTGAAGGAACTCGGTCCATCAAAAGCGCCCCTGCAGTGAGAAGCAGGACAGAGAGCTCACCATCATCAATCAACAGGTGAGACTATATGGGTCGGTGTATTCTCACCACATTCTGGGAAGAAGGGTTTGAGAGAGACAGCAGTCATATAGCAGCATTCTCACGATCTCTCATATCCTCGCAGGAGCAGCGTACACAAACAGACCAGTCCACAGCACATGAGCAGGGGAAGAAGCCTGACAAGGGGAATTCACTTCCAGGGAGGGCTGCAACCGTGCCCCAACGTCCCTGCAGACACCAGGTGAGCGTAACAGAATGCAAAGCCTCTATGTATCTATGCCTGGCCGTTATGTAAACCTCGGAAACAGACCAGTTGGCCCAACTACTGGGGGAATTACGGGCTGAAGTCCATGCCTCCAGACAGAAAACCAATGCTTTAAGGAGGGATCTTATTGTAACTCGGGAACAAACTGATGACTTGGCAAGACCAATGCTTCAGTCCCACGCGGGTCAGGTCCCACTACCAAGGCTTGCCCATCCTCCCATGCCGCAGCCATCATCACCAGTTCAAGTGGTTCTCCCAGGTGCAGTGAAACTGGCCCTGCTTAAACGCTTTACTGGTGACCCTAACAAGTACGCTATATTCATGAACCAATGTCGTCTCCATTTTTTGTGCCGGCCTGGGGCTTATCCTAATGATCAAGCCAGAGTCGCATTTGTACTCTCATATTTAGGAGGTAGCGCAGCGGACTGGTCGATACCATTAGTAAACCAGGATGATCTGCTACTTCGAGACTTTGGGGAATCAATTCTTTGGCGCAGTCATTTTCACCAAATTTGACCTCAGATGGGCATATCATTTGCTGTGAATAAGAGATGACGGCGAGTGAAAGACCGCCTTTCACACTCCATTCGGCCACTTTTAGTACAAGTTAATGCCTTTCGGGTTAAGCAACATGCCACCGGTTTGTCGATCACAACTTCTTGGACCTTCTTTTTTTCTCTTAAATTAGAATTTATTAGTACTTTTTCAAGAACACTACAACCAAACAGCCTCCATTGAGGCAACAGAGGGAATCAGATAAATATTAGGCAGGCACTAACACCTATTAGGGAGGCCGACTCCATCTCCGGCCTTCCGTCAATAAGATAAAAGAAAACCAAAAGGGCCATCGAACCTTAAACCCAAAGCCCTGCTCCCGTCCCTCCTCCCCCACCAACCTCCACCCGCCAACTATGGCTCTTCCACATCTTGTCAACTTGGCATGTCGTACCACGTTTTCCTCCTATGGTGCTCCCAGTGCTCCCCTCAATTTACTAGTGGTTTAACAACTCAGTCTACCTTGGGTGACACATATTCATTAACAAACTTCACGCATTCCATCTCCAGGGTTCCTCCAATCCTGTGGAGACCCGCCGTTATTCTGTCCATCACATACATACTTTTGGCCACACAGATCATTCCTTTTTGCTTGGGGTGTGCACATTCTTCTATCGGGTCATCAGACATGCCTTGGCTGCTAGTAGCAGGTCCGCCGACATTGGGGGGAGCCTGGAGCACTCTCCCTCAACCTCTTCTAGTCCAAACAAGATCAACAATGGGGCCTTCGCTCTGGGTATGCCATTGAGGTCCTTGGTCCATCCTAGGATCTCATTCCAGAACACCTGGACCCTTGGACATCCCCACCACATGTGCCAGTAATCCGCCCTCATCTCACATTCTCACCAACACAAGGGGCTGACACTCTGGCACATCCTGGGAAGTCTGACCGGATCGTACTGTCATCTGTGTAGGAGCTTAATTGCATGGAGTTTATATTGGCAGGATATTGAAGTCCGGGAAGCGCCCCTGCAGAGTTTGCCCCATAGAGGTTGGTCCAACCCACCCCAGGTCTCTCTCCCACCTTTCCCTAATTTATCAGTGGACCCCTTGCCTGATTCCATTGGAGCTCTATACATGGCCTAGATCAGCCCCCTTCCCACAGTCCTGGTGTCTAGTAGTCTCTCGAAAGGGGTGACGTCCCTCCAGTGCTCCCTTGTCAGTGCGCCCTTGAGTTGGAGATATAGAAAGAGCGGGAGTCTACCAATATTCAAAGCCCCTTCACGTTCCTGGATGGTAATACATTTCCCCTCCCTCCGGAGCTGTCCGACCCTCTCCAACCCTGCCTCAAACCAGTGCTGAAATCTTTCAGGGTTTTCTATGGCATCCCTCACTCCCGGTACCCAGATATGTCCCAGCGGTGATGGCCATGTCGTGACCCCTACCATTTCCGCGCACTTCTTCCATACAAACCAGATTGTCCTCAGGATTGGGTGTTCAAGGATCCTACGTGGTATCTTATTTTTCGGGACCCATGCCATTCCCCAACCAGAGGCTGACGCATGTGTGTAATGTCTACGGCAACCCATTGGAGATCTCGCTGTGCTCTCAGGTGGGGTATCAGGACTCGGAGTTGAACAGCCTTATAGTAAAGCTTCAGGTCAGGTGGGGCCACGTCTCCTTTTTCCTTAGGAAGGCCCAGGGTCCCTGTGGAGACCATGACGTTTTTCCCCTGCCACAGGAATTTCAGCATGGTGCCCCTAGCATCCCTAAAGAACGCATCTGGGATATGGATGGGTAGCATCTGGAACAGGTAGAGGATTTTTTTGAGAAAGACCATTTTCAGGGCATTAAGGTGTCCCAGCCAGAAGACTGTGAGCTTGCTCCATTTCTCCAAATCTTTTTAAAGTTTGCCCATCAAAGGGGAGAAGTTAGCCTCAAAAAGCTCTGAAAGATTTCTAGTTACATTGATCCCCGGGTACCTGAGGGGCCCCAGACTGACCTCCACTCCCAGGGGTGCGAATCTAGCTATGTTCTGGTCTGCAGTCTTGTGCAAGGGTAGGAGAACCGACTTGAACCGAATAATCTTAAATCCTGATATGGCGCCGTATTGCTCGATCAGTTGGATCACCATAGGTACTGAGACCAGGGGATTGATCGCATGTAGCAACATGTCATCTGCATACAAAGCTACCCTGTACTCCTGCCCTCCCACGCAGAGTCCCTCTACTCTGGGTTCCCCTCTGATCATCTGCACGAATAGTTATAGAGTCAGTGCGAAGAGGATCGGAGAAAGGGGCACCCCTGCCTAGTTCCTCTCCCCAGGCCAAACCAGCTTGAGTACTCACCACTGACTGTGACACACCTCCTCGGTGAGGAATACACTGCCATTATCCCCCGTAAGAGCCTGTCCCCCATCCCACATTTAACAAGGACCACTTTCAGGAAATCCCACTCTATCCTATCAAAGGCCTTTTCGGCGTCAACCCGAAAGAAAGGCGAGGTCCCCTCCTGCCCCAGCTGCCTCGTATAGTAAGTGCAGGGACTTCCTCATCGTGTCTACCCCGTCGGCCTTTGATGAAACCCACCTGGTCAGGGTGAATTAAACACGGCATGTGCCCCTGCAGCCTGGCTGTGAGAACCCTTGCATATATTTTGCCATCAATATTAAGAAGGGAGATAGGCCGATAAGACCCACAGGTCTTGGGATCTCTCCCCTCTTTGGGTATTACGGTGATGAGAGCCTGCAAGAATGAGTCTGGGGAAACCCCTGTTTCTAGTATGTCATTAAAGACTTCTACCTTGAAGGGGAGAAGGATTTACAAGAAAGTCTTGTAAAAGCCTGCCGAGAACCCATATTCACCTGGCACCTTACCCAGGGGCATTCGCGCCACCACCCTCCTGATCTCCTCCACTGTTATGGGGGCCTCCAGTTCCTGGGACTCCACTCTGGTAAGTGTGGGTAGTTGGATAACTGCCTGATAGGTGTCAATTCTCCCTTCCTCCTGTGTGGAATCTGACTTATACAGGGTTTCATAGAAAGAGGCAAAAATCTATAATACCTCTTCTGGTGACGACACAGGCACTTTATCATTCCCCATGAATTTGTAGACCCACCTCTCCGCCTGTTGCCCCCTTAACCTGCCACCAGCAGTGCATCCGCTTTGTCCCCTACTCATAGAATTTTTGCTTGAGGAATTGCAAATTCCGAATTATTTTCCCTTCCTCAAGTAGTCCCATCTCTTCCCTCTTACCCTTTGCCTCTGTGGCATGTTCGTCCTTACCCTCCACTGCTGACTGTGCCTGCTTCTCCAGTCTGATAATCTCCTCCCGCAGCCCCCTTTCAATGGTGGTCCGCACCTGCTTTTCCGCGCCACCCTCACTAATCAGTATTCCACGCCAGGTCGCCTTCCCTGCTTCCCAGGCGATTCTTTTCAGGTGGATCTCTGACCCCTGGGTGGTGTCTCACAGATCTCTGGAGAGGTAGAGGTAGTCTATCTTTGTGAAAGTTTTGTGGGGGCGAAAAGAACATGTAGCCCCTTTCCTGCGGATGGAAGTGGCACCATATATCTCTCAGACCATGCAATTCTAGTGTCTCCCAAATCTCCCCGGAGCCCTGCCTCGTGAGCCCCTGTCCCCTGTTCTGCGCAGTATGCCAGTCTATTGCCACATCGGCCCATGTGTTAAAGTCACCTCTCAGAACCAGGTGTCCTAAGCTCTCGCTGAGAATCTTGTGGAGTGTACGTACCCTTCATGAATCTCAGTTGACCCTGGTTGGGTGCGTAGATCGTGGCAAAGATAAAGTTCACCCTTTGAATGCTTCCTGGGACCAGAAGGGCCCGCCCACCTACATCTGACCAAATTTTTGAGACCACCGTTCTGAGTGTCTTGCACATCAAGATACCCACCCCTGCTTTCCTGCAGGGGCCAGAGCCTCAGATTTCCTGTCCCACCTTACTGTTCAGGATTCTCCGCTCCTCCCCATTCATGAACTTTATCTCCTGCAGAAAGAGGATATCCAGGTCCGACCTGCGGAATTCCCTTGCCACCAAAGATCTCTTTGTCGGGGAATTGAGACCCTTTACATTCAGGGCACCAACCCTCAGGAAGCCTAATTGCTGCCCATCAACATGCGCTATCGCCTTGTTATCTCACTGCCCGTGAACCCTCCGCTCCACTTGCTATGCCGCTGTGGGTTACGTGCATTAACATAAACTAGACAAAAACTCAACATAACTAAGAGCCAACTTTCACCCTTGCCCCCCCCTGCTCAGACCTCCCCCGCCAACCTCCCTCCATTCCCCTGGTGCTCAGCCCACCACCAGGAACCATCCTAGGAGGTGGCCGAAAAACCAACCTGCCCCGTCATGCAGGTGGAATCAAGTAACCACCCTAAATCTGTGAGCCCCCACTCTCTCCCCCACTTCTCTCCTGATACCAACAATATGTAGTTGCATGAACACCCCCCACCCCTTAGCTCCTCCCTCTCCAAGTGGTCAGTCCATCAGTCTATATGTTGCGGTCAGCCCATTCAGTATTTCCACCCCCCCCTCTCCTGACGTTAGGGCTGATTTACAAATCTGTGAGCCCGCCACAAGTTCCGGCGGCCGGGGAGGTACTCAGCTTCCTGTATTTGCAGGCCCCGGGGACCTGTTTCCTTCTTGGGCCCTTGAGCTGCCACTTTCTTCCCTCGGTGCCTGTCTCCTGCGAACCGGAGGGCGACACCGCGTCGCCCAAGAGTTCATTCTTGGCTCTGTTAATCTCCTCTTCTGTAACCAATTTATGCCTGGGTCTGTCGATTTCAAAAGAAATTGAGAATGGGAATCCCCACCTGTACTGGATGCCTTTGTCGTTAAGAAACTTCGTGAGGGGCTGGCAGAGCCTTCTCCTTGCGAGGGTCAGAGGTGATAAGTCCGGAAAGATAGTAATTCTGGTTTCGGCATAGGTGACGGGCCTCACCTTCTTAGCCCTCTTGACAATTTTAACCATATCTGGGTAGTTGTGGAAGCAGACAAGGACAGATTTGGGGCCCCCAGGGGTGCAACCCGCTCTATGTATCCTTTTGATCTTGGGCTCGTCTATGGAGATATTCCCTGAAATGAGTTTTATGATTTCATACAGATTTCTTTTCAGGTCACTCTCCGTCTCTCCTTCCTTATCCGGTATTCCGAAGATCTTAAGGTTGGTTCTCCTCTCCCTATTTTCTTTTTTTTTTTTTAAACTTTCTTTATTGATTTTCAGTTACAACATACTTAATGGTTTCCCAATTACCTTAAGTGTAAACGCCCACCCTCCCAATTCTCCCTTTAGACTCACATCATTACAGCCAAGCACATACAGTTAATGTTTGGATTGCCAATATCACATAACAGGGCATTATATGGTTTGTTGCGGTTCATCACTTAGTTCATAGAATAGTACCGCGGCGGTCGCGGGTGGGTGTTCTTATCCGTGGTCGGGGGTAGAGGCGGGGGACAGCATAGCTAGGGCAAAGTCTGCCTGGTATTGTCCTAAGGGGGGGCCAGTAGTCAAATGCGTGGCTGTAGGCAGGCAGCGAGGAGGCATACCTGGATTCTCTCCATTCTGATAGGTTCATGGATTCCAGCCACTACGGGAATGTGGGGGGATTTGGTCTCTCCCATGCTCTGGCCATCGTTGAGGCCATGCCTAGGAGTTTCTTTTCGGTGCGAGTGCCTCCTTTTATCAAGGCTAATAGCCAGAGTTTCGGGGAGTATATCCTCGGTGAGGGTAGCATGACCGACATTGCTACTTCTATATCTGACCAGAACGTTCTGAAGCAGGGGCAGCTCCAAGCGACGTGACAAAAATCTGCAGACTGTGCTCTGCATCTTTTACAATCAGAGGGTCTGTCCGGGAAGAATCTGCTCAGGTTAGCAGTGGAGTAGTAAGCCTGATTAATACATTTGTACTGGATTAGCCTGTGTCAGCTGTTTAGGGATATGTATCGGGTTTGCATGCAGACAGATTTCTATTGGTCTTCGTTCAAAGATTCCCCCAGGGTCGACTCCCATGTGTTTTTATACTTTTGGTTCTTCACACTTTTTACCTTTCTTTTTAATTTGTAAATCGTAGATATTAGTTTCCTAGGATACAGGGGTTGTTTAATGTAGCAGAGTGCTGGGTGTGGGGAGGGGGTTAGAGGGACATTTGCCCATTTGTTTTTAAGTATGCCCCCTTAGCCTGTAATACTGGAGCAAGGTCAAGGCGTTGTGTTTTCCCTTTGGGACCGCACTCCTAGTAGTTGGAAGCGTTCTCTAAAGGATCTTTCATGTGTGAGGGGGATCCCTGCTATGTTGAAGATTGGGAGTTCGGCTAGATAGTTGGGGGAGTTCTCGAGCAGCTTACATATCCCATCCCAAGCTTTGCAGGTTACTGCTAGAGGTTGAACTTCCCTCCTCATGGTGGGTACCCTGTTGCCCCATAGCATGCCCATCAGCGCGTCCGTGGCGGTGAGTGCCGTGGCTAGTTGTGAGCGAAGAGCATCGGGTCTGGGGGGGTTCCAGTCGGCGATGTACTGAGCCTGGGCAGTTCCATGTGTTAACATCCCCGCAGAAATATCGACACACAAAAATATCGCCACAATATCGGACACCCACACAACCCCCATATTTTTTAAAAGGGACCAGGGGACACCCCCGCATCCCCTGGTCCCATTTACCCCATAAACTATCCCCACCAATAATATCGCCGATGGCCTTACCCCACGACCATACATATGGCGATATTATTGGTGGGGATAATATCACCTGATACCGCCTGGGCTGCCAAATAATATAAGTACATATCTGGGTATTCCAAGCTGCCTTGCTCGTACGGTCGGGCTAGGGTCTCATAGGATATCCTAGGCTGTTTCCTGGCCCAGACCAGTCTTGTCGTCATCTTCCTAACGCAGGGCCAATAATGCGCAGGGGGCCACAATGGTACATTATTGAAGGTATATAGGAGTTTGGGGAGAATTACCATTTACGCCAGTACTATGCGGGCTGCCTGGGATATCGGGAGTAGTACCCATGCTTCTACCTTCTGTTCCAGGGCTATTACAGTTTTTATGTAGTTGTTGCTGCATAGGTTCTCTGGTGTAGTGGAAACAATGATACCTAGGTAGCGTATCCCCTGAGGGCACCAGCAAAAACTGGTATCTACGTCCGATTGCTGTACGTCGGGGACAGCGGGAGGACCTCTGACTTGCTCCAGTTAATTCTGAGGCCGGACAACTCCGTGTATCGAATCACTTCCTGTGTTAATGGGGTAAGGTTCTGTAGTGGGTGTTTAATGTATAGCAGGATATCATCCATTTATAGGGATATAATGGCGAGATTTGTGTTTAGGCGGATACCTCTGTGTGCATGTAGTTCTCGAATATGGCACGCCAAGTGCTCCATAGCGAGGGCAAAGAGTACCGGGGAGAAGGGGCATCCCTGGCATGTGCTGCACATGGGGTAGATGTGTTCAGAGGTCATGCCGTCTGTGTTTGACCCACCTGATATACGTTAACCCGAACCCAGAACTTCGGAGTACCTCAAAGAGGTAGGGCCACTCGACGGAGTCGAAGGCCTTTTCAGCGTGTGTTAGGCAGAATCATATGCAATACCCTTTGGGAACACTACACACAATTAAGACTACAAGTGTAAGTACAATTTCACCTTTGGTACAAGCATGTACAACACAGTAATGTGGTAGCAGTGGCTGAGCAGCCAGACTTATCTCAAGAGTAAAGTGAGCAGCAGTACAACAGGTTACACAAAGGACCAACAAAAACGTTTCTTGGTAAAGGAATATACATTTATTTACAGAGTCATTTGAAAAACATTCCACTAGTAAGAGCAGCTCAATATCACAATCTTATGTACTACAATACACAACCAATCAGTTTCTGAACAAGTTCAGCTTCCCTGAAGTGGGAGCAAAATGGCACTTCAGTTACTTTAAAAAGGGGTAAAAAGACAAGGTTATAAGAATCAACAGCACAAACACTTTCATAGGCAGGGATAAGGGTTTCAGTTCACTACAACCAGCAATTCAATTCAATAGGCCTGGGCCAAAGTCAATGGCTTAGAGTCTTGTATAGGAGAGCACAGTTCTGGTAGTAAAAGGTTAAGTCTTTGTCACGGATCTTAGAAGAATTTGGTCAGACGAAAAGTTAGATGTAGGTTAAGGGAAGGACAAGCCTTCAAAGTCGGGAACGTTTCACAAACTTTCACCGCGGCCAAACATAGTTCTGCAACGCACTTGCACAGTACCTTGTAAGTGAAGAAAAGCTGTAGTTGAGGCAGCTGTTCCTGGCAGTTCCTGCAGATCTCGCTGTTCCTGAGCTTCAGTCGTGGGGACAAGAAGGAAGGCGTCGGGCGGTTCCTGCACTGCCCAGGGAAGAGACCACAAGCTTGGCAAAACCTCGGATTAAGGTGTGAGTGCCTTAAAGTCCACAAGCTGGTTTCCTTCCCCCTGGCTATCTGGTTGTCTACAGCAGTCTGAAGAAGTTGTTTATTCCCACCAAATTCAAGGGAAGAAGTTAACCTTGAAGGGCATCTCTGTTGATGGAGTTTTCAGGCAATTCGGACCTGCAGCAGGGCTTCATCTGTGGACCAGGAGTTGCAGCAGTCTTCTTCCTTCAGCTCGTCTTCTGTTCTTTCGTTCCAGTGGTTGACTCTGCTTTCCAAGTCCGAGAGACCTGCTTTTAAACAGTTTTCCACCATTCATTCCAGCCTGGCTGTCACTCGCACAGCAGGGTGTCTGTCCTTGCGGGACAGCCAGCCGGTCGATCACGCCAGAGTGCATTCAGGTCTCGTAGGAGACTAAGCACAGGGAGTTTCGGTCACCTCCCTCACATCCTGTCCACCCCAGACACTCAGGCGCCAGAGGAGGACTTCAGAACTGAACGAACAAAGGGGCCAAACCTGGTTTGGTGCGCAGAGACAAACACAAGAAGGACCTTTCCAAAACGAAATGGCGAAAAAAGTTAACCAGAGTCTGTTTTTACAGATAGGTCTTGGGCGCCATATTGGAAAACATGGCTGACCCAATTTTTAGCTACCGGTGTTTGCGGTCGGGAAAAATCATGGTAGTTTGTTTTAAACTACTGTCATCAGCCATTTCAAGTGGGAAAGGGTAACATTTGACTGTTACATGAGTGTTTAGACTCAGGGGAAGCTAGGCAAACCCTCCAGCACTCTATAGGAAGATAGGGTGTGCTGGGTCTGTAAATTTAAAAAGACTAGTAAAGTCAATTTTACTTTACATGCTCTGGGAGACAGTATTTAAACCTTGGGGAGTCTGAATGACACACACCCCTGTGTCACTGCACTGAGGGTGCTTTGTGACACACAGAAAAATATTATGCCTATGGTGTTATTTTAAAACTCCATATCCAAAGAACACAAAAGTAAAACCCACATCAAAATACATGGAAGAGTGGGAAAAAAAAGGCTCACACTCTTCCCAGGTAAAAAACAAAATCCTAGAAATCCAGCAAAGTTGCTGGGGGTCTCAAAAGGTAAGGGAAATTAGCACATTCTTGAGAATTCTCCCTAACACTCACCCCCCCCAGACTAAGGGACAGGAGGATTTAATCCACTCCTGGATGAATCTCCTTACTCCAGTCGGTCAAACATCCTGGAGAGACCATCAGCATTTTGGTGGTGACACCCAGACCTGTGTTCAATGCAAAAATCAAACCCTTGCAGGCTGCTTGACCATCTCAGTAGTTTAGGGTTTTCCCCTTTCATTTGCATAAACCATCTAAACGGTTGGTGGTCAGTCTGAATCACAAAAGTAGATCCATACAGGTATGGTCTAAACTTCTTCAGTCACCACACAATAGCAAAACATTCTCTTTCAATGGTTGCCCACCTTGTCTCAGGTTCCCTCAGCTGCCTGCTGATGAAGCACATGGGGTGCTCCCTACCTTTCTCATCCAGCTGACTGAGAACTGCACCTATACCTGTATTTGAAGCATCTTTCTGCACAATGAAGGTTGGGTTATAGTCAGGAGCTCTTAGGACTGGAGCTTGACAAATGGCTTTCTTTAGGCCTTCAAATGCTTGAGGGCACTCCTCATTCCACCTGATCTTCTTAGGAAATGTGGGTGAGGAGACTACATTCAAGGGAGAATCTATGGTCCCATAGTTCTCTATGAAGTTCCTATAGTAACCAGTGAGGCCTAGGAATGCTCTCACCTGGGTTTGAGTAGTAGGGGTGGCCCAGTTTTGTACAGCTTGTACTTTGCTAGGCAATGGCCTGATTTCACCTCCTCCTACCTCATGTCCAAGGTATACCACTTTGCTCTGACCAATTTGACACTTACTTTCCTTTATAGTCACATGGGCCTGCTCAAGAGCCTGCAAAACATATCCTAGGTGGTCAACATGTTCCTTCCAAGTAGGGCAGAACACTGCAATGCCATCCAAGTATGCCATGCAGAAGTCCTCCAGCCCATTCAGAACTTGATTACCCATCCTTTGGAATGTAGCAGGTACATTCTTTAGTCCAAAAGACATTACCTTAAACTGGTAGAGGCCTGCTGGGGTTGACAATGCAGTTTTCTCCTTGGCATGGTCTGTCAGTGCTATTTGCCAATAGCCTGAAGTGAGACTTGGCTGAACCAAGTTTGTCCACCAGTTCATCTGTCCTTGCTAAAGGGTGGGCATCAGTCTTGGTGACTGCATTAAGAGCTCTATAGTCACACAGAATCTCGACTCCATGGATCCTGCCTTTGGCACTAGTGCAACTGGACTAGACATTGGACTAGCAGATGGCTCTATTACCCCGAGATCAAGCATCTTGTTGACCTCCTCATTTATGTGGGTTCTTACATGGTCTGACATCCTGTAACCTCTGCTTTTGACAGGTAAACAGTCACCAATGAGAATATCATGCTGGCCCCAAGAGGTCAAGCCTGGCGATAGTGAAAACAGGGAGGCAAACCTATTTAACAGAAACCTGCACTCCTCCTGTTGTTCAGGTGTTAGGTTAGAAGAGAGATTGACTCCTATTTTCTCATCTAAAGGCTGGCCTATGAGTAGGTCAGGTAGAGGTTCGCTCTCCTCCTCCTCTTGAGCTGAAGCTAGAAGCAAAGCTCCCACTTCTGGTCTTGAGACATAAGGTTTTAGAGGGTTGGTGTGAAAGACTCTGGGAGCCTCCTTAGGATTGCCTAGGTCCACCAGATAGTTGACCTCTCCAGGTTTTCCCTCAACCTTGAAGGGTCCTATCCACTTGTCATGTAAGGCCCTCTTCCTTGTAGGAACCATAACTAAAACTTGCTGGTCTTGAGTAAACTCAACCATGTTGGCCTTCTGATCATGCCAATGTCTGACCAGAGCCTGACCTGCTTTTAAGTTATCTGATGCTTCTGCCATCATGTGGGACATTCTCCTCCGGAGACCTATCACATAGTCAGTGACTTTCACCGGCTTGGGGGAAGGAGCTCTCTCCAACCCTTCCTTAATTAGGGCCAAGGGACCTCTAACTGGATGGCCATAGAGAAGCTCATTGGGACTAAATCCAACTACCTCCTGAGGAACTTCTCCATAAGCAAATAGAAGGCATTGCAGTAGAAGGTCCCACTTTCTCCTAAAGGGTTCCTTTAAAGCACCTATCATACTCTTCATTGTACATTTGAACCTCTCTACCAATCCATTTGTCTGAGGATGGTAGGCAGCTGAGAACTTGTATGTTACTCCACATTTTTCCACATGGCCTGCATGTAGTGAGATATAAAATTAGATCCCCTGACAGAGATAACGTCCTTAGGAAAACCTACCATGGTAAAAATACCAAGTAGGGCTTTAGCAACAGCCTGAGCTGTAACAGTCCTCATAGGTATGGCTTCAGGATACCTAGTAGCATGGTCTACTACAACCAGGATAACCCTGTTTCCTGAAGATGTTGGAGGGTCTAAGGGACCAAGAATGTCGATTCCTACCCTCTCAAAAGGGACTCCCACCCCTGGCAGAGGCACCAAGGGTGCCACATTCTTGGCTCCACTCTTGCCAGAGGTTTGGCAAGTGTGACAGCTCCTACAGAATTTATCTACGTCAGACCCCAACTTAGGCCAGTAGAAATATAAAGATAGCCTTTCCTTGGTCTTCTTGAAACTCGAGTGACCAGCCAAAGGTATCTCATGGGCTAACTGTAGGAACTGGAGTCTGCTTGGGATAGACTCAGTTGGTTCACTATAGAAGAGGCCATCTTTGAAGTACAACCTTTGCTCCCCTGGCTCTTGCCCATCCAACTGGGAAGCTGCCTGTTGTCGAAGATCTTCAAGAGTAGGACACTCTCTTTGACCTCTGCTGAAGTCTGCCCTACAGGGTCCACCTTCTGCCAGTAAAGACTGCAGCTCAGGATGGTCTGCAGGATCTAGATCTCCAACAGGAGCAAGGTCCTCCTGTAGCTCTGATTCCTCAGCAGCTGACTCACCCACAAATGGTTGTTCCACACACTCAGCGTCAGCTGGTGGAGGAGTCACAGGTGTGACTTTGGACAGTCCTCTCAGGGATGTCCTTGTTGGTAGTACAGGAGTGCTAGCTGGTTTCTTCCTGGAGGTTTTAGGTTTCCCCTTTTCCTCATTCTTTTTCGAAATTGCAGTCAGTAAGTTCTGTGGACTGGGAATTATAGTTTCCTCAATAATCTTCTCTTGAGAGCCTTTTAAGGTACTCTCTCTGGCCTTCCTAGTCTGCTCCCGTTTCCTTTTTCTGGGAGGCCTGGGTGTAATGCGCCGCCTCCCGTGGACGTCGCTGTAGCAGTCTAGTGTTTCCTTCACTGCGAGCCGGGAACTTATCAGCCACGCCCCCCGGCACACAGTGCGTTGCAACCCGCTTGGTCAGCTCCCTGACTGCTTTCTTTCGGTTGCGGGTACGCTAGTTTTCTTTCCTTTTTCCTCTCTCTCCTCTGCCGCCCCTTGGGCTGCTTCTTGCCTTCCCGTTTCCCGGTCCTCTTGTTATCCTTTCCTTCTTCCTCCTGCTCCCTTCCTCTGTTTGGTTCGCCTCCTTTCTCCGGCTCCCTTCCGGTGCCTTCTCCGTACTGTTTACTCTCACTGGCCGTCATTATCGGCTACCTCACGGTTCCTTTGGAGCCTACCTTCCACCCGGAATCCTTACGACGGACCTCCACTGCTGCTGTTCTACTTCTGGGGGTTTTTGTGCCGGCTGGCTTTTTCCCCAGTTTGTCCCTCTCGGAAGAGGGGCCGCAGGTAGTGCTATTCACAGCAGTACACTGTGGCTTTCTTTTGTGAGAAAGACACTTTCTCAGAAAAAAAAGAAAGGAGAAAGAAGGAGAAGGATTATTGTGCTAGAAGACCACAAATATCATCCATTCAAGACCAATCTTCAGGTGAGGAGGAGGAAAGGGGAGAAAGGTTAAGGGTGGAGATTGAACATTCTCAGAGGGCTGACAGTTTGCAACGCCCAGTGGTCAGGATGGCGACCCCTGAACAATTGCAAGAGATGGTGGCCGCTGTTCAAAACCTCTCAGCAGAGGTTCGGAATTTATCTATGGAAGTGCAAACCTTAAGGACTGAAAATAACATGTTAAAACAACTGGTTTCTAATCGTGAACCAAAACCAGTGGACTTGCCTCCCATGGCACTCCCATCAGGGAAATATGACGGGGCTTCAAAGAAGCTCAAGGAATTCTTGGAATCTTGTAGTATCCATTTTGCCTTTAGACCTCATACATTCCCCACCGGTCATACCCGGTTGGGATTCATGATTTCCAACATGTCGGGTAATGCCCTGGCCTGGGTTACTCCAATTGAGCTGGGAACAGACCCTATACTGCAAGACTACGAGGCTTTTGTAGGCCGACTAAAACAAGAGTTCGAGAGGCCTGAAATTTCGTTTTCTGCAGGCGAAGACCTGTTAGACATACGTCAAGGCCAGACTGATGTGCACACCTATCTTACCACGTTCAAACGCTTAGCCACAGAAGCTGGTTGGCAGGAGCAGACCCAATATGTCATCTTCAGAAGAGGATTGCGGGAAGATATTAAAGATGAGCTAGCCCGATCTCCCGGCCTGCATCCTTTCCAGAATTGACAACCTCAGCTTTACAAATTGAACATCGACTCTACGAACGCCGAATAGAAAGGCGACGGAATAGGAATACTACCTTTCCCGCCCAAATTCCTCCTCCTCCAGTTGCAGCATCGGCACGATCAGAAGAACCTATGCAGATTGGAACCACACGTTCGTCCTTAACTCCAGAGGAAAGAAAGCGAAGAAGAGACTTGGGGTTATGCGCCTATTGTGGATCAGACCAACATCAAATAAAGAATTGCTCCGAGATTCCTTCAAGACGAGCGGGAAATGAGAACCCTCGGTCCTAGGAGGGACGGGAATCCGAGGGGAAGTAACCAGTCCCTATGTGTCGTTATCAGTGGGTGCAGTGAATCCACAGGAAGATTCGAGACTAATGGTACTCAAGGTACAATTGTTTATAGACCATTGCAAGATTGAAGCATTGGCCCTACTGGATTGTGGGGCCGCTGGCAACTTTGTGGACACCATCTGGGCCGATTCTGTCGGCTTACGACGCATGGACCGCAAGGAGGATCAGAAGGTCGAGGGGGTGGATGGTAGACCCTCAGTTCAGGCCTTATTAGGCAGACTACTGAGTTTCTTCAAATGTTCATACAACAACATTCAGAAACCATACAGTTCGATATCATCCGTGCAGCCCATTTTCCACTCATTTTGGGCATTACCTGGCTGCGCAAACACAATCCGCAGATTAATTGGTCCACCAACAATATTACCTTTAAATCAAAGTTTTGTCGACAGACCTGCTTAAAGGACCTACGGTTTATGGAAGCCAAGGCCCATACCGTTCCTCAAGCCAGTACCATGGGTGTCCACTATCTTCCCATTGACTTCTCGGCTTTCGATGATATCTTTGCAGAAAAGAACCCTTTGGAACTACCTCCTCACAGGCCAGAGGACTGCGCCATTGATCTCCTTCCCAATGCCCTAGTTCCTTTTGGTCGAATGTTTTCCCTATCACAAACAGAAAAGAGAGCCCTCAAGACTTAGTTGGACGACAACTTGCAGAATGGTCTAATCCGTCCCTCCAAGTCCTCAGCAGGTGCTCCCTTGTTTTTCATACCAAAGAGGGATTCTCATGAACTCAGACCGTGTATTGATTATCGTGGCTTGAACAAAGTCACGATACGGGATCGCTATCCCATGCCCCTTATCTCTGACATAATAGAGGCGGTACAAGGAGCAACTATTTTTTCCATATTAGACCTACGCACTGCTTATCACCTTTTGCGCATACAATCAGGGGACGAATGGAAGACGGCATTCCGTACTCCATTCGGGCTATTCGAGTACCATGTCATGCCTTTTGGACTGGTCAATGCGCCGGCAGTGTTTCAGAGATTTATTGACCGGGTCTTCTTAGATCTTATGTTTGTTTCGGTTATAGTCTATCTGGACGATATACTTGTATTCTCTAGAGATTCCGGACAGCATCAGAAACATCTCCCCGAAGTCTTAACACGTCTGAAAACACATAAGCTTCTGATAAAAAAGGAGAAATGTCTGTTCGGGGTCAGCACTGTGCCCTATCTGGGGTATGTACTCTCATCACAGGGGGTTCTTATGGATCAAAGAAAGGTGGACGCCATTCTAAGCTGGCACTCTCCAGATCAGTCAAGGAAGTACAGAAGTTCCTGGGAGTAGCCAACTTCTATAGGCGTTTCATTCCCTCTTTTTCTGAAGTGGTGTTACCCATTACTCAGTTGCTAAAAAAGTCCTCGTTACCATTCTCATGGAATGACCAAGCTGAAAGAAATTTCAAACACCTGAAATAACTGTTTTGTCAAGCTCCCATTCTGCGGCACCCGGACCAGACAAAACCCTTTATTCTAGAGACTGACGCCTCTGCTGCCGCAGTAGGAGCAGTCCTACTCCAGGAACATAACGGAAATGAACATCCCATAGCCTATCTCTCACGCACCCTCACTTCCAGTCAACAGAATTATTTGGTCATTGAGAGGGAACTCTTGGCCATGAAACTCACGTGTGAGGAATGGCGACACCTGCTGCAGGGAAGTAACTGTCCGTTCACCATTCGAACAGAACACAAGAACTTACAAGTCCTTCAGTCTATGGACTGCGTCAATTATCGCCAAGCCCGATGGGCCCATTTCTTTTCCCAGTATGATTTCCGCATTACGTACATCCCTGGAAGTCAGAATCTCCTTGCTGATGCGCTATCTCGGAAGGGTGGATGGGAAGCATCCCATTTACCACCGGCAGAAAGACTGTTTCCCAGAAATCGGGTTTTCCTCCATGTGACCAGTTTTCTCCAGCAGGTTAAAGAAGCTACGATTCTGGCTACCCCCAAGGAGAAGATAGCTTTAATTGAAAGAGAAGGGCTTTTGTTTCAGGACCATCGATAGTTTATTCCCCCGGTCCACTTCAACGACAAGTTATTCAATGGTGTCATGATCAACAGACGGCCGGACATAGAGGTCAGGCTGGCACATTAGATCTCGTCAAAAGGTAATTCTACTGGCCCGGAATGCGATCCGGAATCAGACAGTATGTCCAATCCTGCAGGATCTGTAACAGCTGCAAGAATCGCACTACCAAACCTTTGGGTTTACTTGAACAGAGTGCAATACCCTTACGTCCGTGGAGCCACATCCCCACTGATTTTGTGGTGGATCTACCAGTTTCAAGTGCCTGTACCTGCATCATGGTAACAGTGGATTATATGTCCAAGATGGCTCATTTTTCCCCTCTTCCCGGATTGCCCACGGCATCAGAAATGGCAGAGGTATTTCTCAAGGATATTTTCCATCTCCATGGTCTTCCCAACAAGATTACGTCAGATAGAGGCAGCCAATATGTCTCCACATTTTGGACAGCTTTATGTCAACGGTTGGGCATTGAACGGGCATTATCATCTGGTTATCACCCCCAGACCAACAGGCAGACTGAGCGATTAAATGGCACTCTCGAACAATACTTACGCTGTTACATAAACCAGGAACAGGACAATTGGGTGTCTCTTCTACCAACGGCGGAGTTTTCCTACAACAACACTCGTCATTCCGCTTCTGGGCTCACTCCATTCTACTGTACTTATGGGTTTCATCCTCGCATCTCCCCTGTTCCATCCATTGAATCCAACCTACCCGCTGTAGAAGGTGTGTTGTCCAAGATTCAGGAGGCTCACAAGACTCCCCAGTCCAGTCTTTTGGACAGTCAAGTGGCAAATAAGGCTCAAGCGGATCGTCACCGTCAAACGGTGCCGGAGTGGAAGGTGGGCACCCGGGTGTGGCTTTCTATGAAATATCTTCCCCGGTGGACTCGTCCTTCCAAACTTCCCCCCGTTTCATTGGACCCTTTCCTATCATGGCTATAATCAACCCAGTGGCTTTTCGCCTGAAATTACCTCCCTGTTTGCACAGGGTCCATCCTGTCTTTCATTCCTCTCTTCTCAGGGAAGCTCCCGTGGGATCCTCTACCCGTTCGGCTCCACTGAATCCACCACCCCGGGAGGAAGAGGAGTTTGAGGTATCTCAAATATGTGATTCTAGATACAGGCGAGGTCGCTTGGAATACTTGATACACTGGAAGGGATACTCGAGGGCGAAAGATTCATGGGAACCCTCTATCTTTGTTCATGCTCCTAGGTTGTTGCGGAAGTTTCACAGGGCTCACCCTGGAAAGCTGGGGGGTTGCAACATTGGAAGGGGGCATACTGTCATGCGCCGCCTCCCGTGGATGTTATGGTCCAGGGTGCAGCTTGGGGGCCGCCATTGCATCGTTCCACCACATTTTTCGAACGTTGCTGTAGCAGTCTAGTGTTTCCTTCACTGTGAGCCGGGAAGCTTATCAGCCACGCCCCCCGGCACACAGTGCGTTGCAACCCGCTTGGTGAGCTCCCTGACTTCTTTCTTTTGGTTGCGGTTACGCTAGTTTTTTTTCCTTTTTCCTCTCTCTCCTCTGCCGCCCCTTGGGCTGCTTCTTGCCTTCCCGTTTCCCAGTCCTCTTGTTATCCTTTCCTTCTTCCTCCTGCTCTCTTCCTCTGTTCGCCTCCTTTCTCCGGCTCCCTTCCGGTGCCTTCTCCGTACTGTTTACTCTCGCTGGCCATCATTATTGGCTACCTCACGGTTCCTTTGGAGCCTATCTTCCACCCGGAATCCTTACGACGGACCTCCACTGCTGCTGTTCTACTTCTGGGGTTTTTTTGTGTCGGCTGGCTTTTTCCCCAGTTGTCCCTCTCGGAAGAGGGGCCGCAGGTAGTGCTATTCACAGCAGTACACTGTGGCTTCCTTTCGTGAGAAAGACACTTTCTCAGAAAAAAAAGAAATGAGAAAAAAGAAGGATTATTGTGCTAGAAGAACACAAATATCATCCATTCAAGACCAATCTTCAGGTGAGGATGAGGAAAGGGGAGAAAGGTTAAGGGTGGTGAACATTCTCAGAGGGCTGACACTGGGGTGCTTCATACAACTCCAAGAGTTTTTAAGTCATTCCCCAAAAGGACTCTTCCAGGTACTTCACTCTGCACACTAACCAGTATCTTGACAGTCATGTCATTGCACTGGATGAGAGCTGGTAACTGTGGAAGCATTTGGATAGGGCCTCCAGCAAGCTTAGTTAGGTTGTTGGGTGCCTTAGCAACATCCTCTACCTTGAAAAAAGATTCATCAACTACAATAATGCTGGCCCCAGTGTCTCTGATGGCAGGGGTCTCCTGACCATTCACAAGAACACCGTCTTTGTAATACTCTTTAGTATTGTCTGGAATGGAATTGTAAACATCTAAGTTCTGCTGTTCCCACAGACCCAGGGATACTAAAGAAACACTGGCTGAGACTTTCATGGGTTCCTCAGCCAGGAAGTGAAAGTTTCCACTTGCCATTCGAACTTCATCCTCTCGGGAGAAGGCTAAGGAGACAGTATGGATCCCTGAAGGTTTACCCTTACATCTGGGATCCCCTTTCACGTGGTCAGTTGACCTACAAGCATAACATTTTCCAAATGTCTTTATGAATGGGGGTTTATTCTGACCTCCTTCTGGTTTGGTATCAGGAGGTACACTAGCCTGATTTGGTTTCCCTGGAGGCTTACCCTCGTTATGTTTGTGACCCTCATTTGGAGTGGAGGTATTAGAATTCTCCTTGTTGTCTTTCTTGTGCTGCTTTCCCTCATCCTTCTTCTGAGTTACCCCAGAATCCTTGTGAGTAGCCCTGTTGGCAACCCACAAGTCAGAATCCCTTGCTAACTTCTTTGGATCAATTTCCTTAGAGTCAGCTAAGTGCTGTCTCAACTCAGGAGAGCAGGCGTCATAAATAGATTCCAACACAAACAGATTTCTTATACCTTCATAAGTGTTGACTCTGCAACCCTTAACCCACCCATCTAAGTTTTTCCAACATTCAGTCACCCAGGTAGCCCAAGGGGTACCATCATGCTTTTTGAGGGATCTAAACCTCTTAAAATACTGGGAAGGGGTCTTCCCAAACCTAGCTATTAAAGCTAGTTTCACACTTTCGTACACCTTTCTGTCTATATCCCCCAACTCCATTACCACATCAGTTGCAACAAGGGGTAGCCTAGAAAAAAGCCAAGGAATCAGCTGATTCCCTGTAATGTCTTGAACCCCATGGTTATATTCAATAGCTTAACCTCATACATACTTACTGCAGCTTTGGGCATGCAAGGCCTCTTAGGACTGGAAGACCTAGAGGACCCTAGGAGAGAACTAGTTTCAAGAGACAACTTTTTCATTTCAAGTGCATGATTCAACTCCATTTCTCTGAGCTTAAGTTCTTGATGTTTGCTTTCAGTTCGGGTTTGGATTCTTTTAAACTCCAATTCAAATCTCATCCTTTCCAAAGAGACAAATTCAGGACTTAGTGTTGGACCTGATGGGATTCCTGTGGTCAGACATTAAGGCCTATGAGCAGCTAGAGGTCAAACAGGGCCTACATTTGAGACTCCTCTGCCTCGTCTAACGCATCAATAACATCTGAGTTATCCTCTGGAACGTTAACATCCTCATCAACATTTTCCACCTTTGCTGCAGGGGCAGGTGTTTCAGACCCACTCCTCAGACTTTGGTATTCCAACAGTTTTTCTATCAATTCAACCCTACATACAATTAAGACTACAATTGTAAGTACAATTTCACCTTGGGTCAAGCCTGTACTACACGGTAATGTGGTAGCAGTGGCTGAGCAGCCAGACTTATCTCAAGAGTAAAGTGAGCAGTACAACAGGTTACACAAAGGACCAACAAATACAGTGATTCAAACAAACACTTACTCAAGGTTTCTTGATAAAGGAATATACATTTATTTACACAGTCATTTGAAAAACATTCCACTAGTAAAAGCAGCTCAATATCACAATATAATATACTACAATACACAACCAATCAGTTTCTGAACAAGTTCAGCTCCCCTGAAGTGGGAGAAAAATGGCACATGAGTTACTTTTAAAAGGGGTAAACGACAAGGTTATAAGAATCTAAAGCACAAATACTTTCATAGGCAGGCAAAGGGTTTCAGCTCACTACAACTAGCAATTTAATTCAATAGGCCTGGGCCAAAGTCAATGGTTCTGAGTCATGTATAGGAGAGCACAGTTCTGTTAGTGAACGGTTAAGTCTTTGTCACGGATCTTAGAAGACTTTGGTCAGACAAAAAGCTAGATGTTGATTTAGGGAAGGACAAGCCTTCAAAGTCGGGAAAGTTTCACAAACTTTCACTGCGGCCGAACAGAGTTCTGCACCGCACTTGCACCATACCTTATAAGTGAAGAAAAGCTGTAGCTGAGGCAGTTGTTCCTGGCAGTTCCTGTAGATCTCGCTGTTCCTGAGCTACAGTTGTGGGGACAAGTAGGAAGACGTAGGGAGGTTCCTGCACTGCCCAGGGAAGAGACGACAAGCTTGGCAAAACGTAGGTTTAAGGTGTGAGTGCCTTAAAGTCCACAAGCTGGTTTCCTTCCCCCTGCCTAACCGGTTTTCAACAGCACTCTGAAGAAAATTCGATCAGGTTGGTGACGGTGTCCAGGTGGCTTACGTGTTGGTTGTTCCCACCAAACTCAAGGAAAGAAGTTAACCTTGAAGGGCTTCTTTGTCGATGGAGTTTTCAGGCAATTCGGTATGCTTGGGTGCCATATTGGAAAACATGGCTGACCTGATTTTTAGCTACCGGTGTTCGCAGTCGGGAAAAATCACGGTAGTTTGTTTAAAACTACTGCCACCAGCCATTTCAAGAGGGAAAGGGTAACATTTGACTGTTACATGAGTGTTTAGAATCAGGGGAAGCTAGGCACCCCCTCCAGCACTCTATAGGAAGATAGGGTGTGCTGGGTCTGTAAATTTAAAAAGACTAGTAAAGTCAATTTAACTTTACATGCTCTTGGAGACAGTAGTCAGTCCCAGAGAAGGTATTCAAACTTTGGGGAGTCTGAAAGACACCCCTGTGTCACTGCACTGAGGGTGCTGTGTGACACACAGAAAAAGATGATGCCTATGGAGTTGTTTTAAAACTCTATATCCAAAGAACACAAAAGTAAAACACACATCAAAATACATGGAAGAGTGGGAAAAAAAGGCTCACACTCTTTCCAGGTAAAAAATCAAATCCTAGAAATTCAGCAAAGTTGCTTGGGGTCTCAAAGGTAAGGGAAATTAGTACATTCTTGAGAATTCTCCCTAACAGCGTCAAGGGCCGCCACCGCCATTGGCACCTCCGGGTTCAAGTTGTGCATCAGGGTGAAAAGGCGCCTCAGGTTGTACTGGGAAGAGCGGCCCGGGGTAAATCCAGCTTGGTCCATGAGGACCAGAGCTGGCATGTATGGGAGGATACGGTCCGTAAGAATTTTAGCCAGGATTTTACTTGTCGGTATTGATAACCGACAGGGGCCGATATGATGATAAGTGTCAGGGGTCTTTCCAGGCTTCGGAAGCACAGTCACAACGGCTGACCTAGTGGATTCCGGTAGGGAGCCACAGGAGAAAGCACTCTCATACATACCCAAAAGATGGGGTATAACCATGTCCTCGTACGTTTTGTAAAATTCAGCTGTTATCCCATAGGACCCGAGGGCCTTCCCATTCTGGAGCGACTTAATAGCCTTGCAAACTTCCTCCTCAGTGATGCGATCATTAAGGGAGCTGCCTTGGTCCGGGTCTAGCCGTCCCAATGCTACCTCATTTAGGTATTGTGTCAGTTCATCATGTCCGGTGCTGGGATGTGATGTATATAGCTGGTTGTAGTATTTCCTGAATTCGTCATTGATCCCTTGTGGGTCTTTGACAGAGTTCCCGTCTCAGGTTTCGATCTCAGCTATAGTGGTGATCTGTTTTTCCTCCTTAATGGCCCACGCCAGGGTTCTACTCGGTCTTCTTCCCCATATCTCGCCACCTGGATCGGGTGCCCGAGGTATCTCTCCTTGTCGGCAGCTAATTGTAGGAGTTCTTCCCTGTGGGTCTGGAGTTCACAGCGGATCTCCGGGGTGACAGCCCCACCCTGTCTGTTCCCCCCTTCTCTTATCGTACCTTCCAATATTCGCATGGATCTTCGAATTACCTTAAGTACCCCACCCTCTTTGGAGATGCAAGACCCTCTAAGATAGAGCTTGAATGATTCCCAGATTATACCTTGATCGGGGACTGACTCTTTATTAGCTTAAAAGAAGGTCTGTATGTCCTGTCCTATCTCACAGCGGAATGCCACGTCTTCTAGGGCAGCAGCTCTAAATCTCCACCGGAGATGACTCAGGGGGTCCGTAGTAGCTGCGATACAAATCAGAACCAGTGAGTGGTCGGACAGTGTCCGGGGGAAGATAGACGCCTCTGTCATCTTCCAGAGGATGGGAGGAGTGACCATGATATAGTCGATCCTGGACGAGCTACCATGTACACCCGAAAAGAACGTATATTCTCTGGCTTCTGGGTGTCGGGAGCGCCAAGCGTCGTGTAGGTCATGATACCGGGAAATGGAGGACCAAGCCTTCACAGCCAGTGGGAGGGTCATCTGGTGAGATGCCGATCCATCCAAATCTGGTGTGATGGCCAGATTAAAGTTGCTGGGCCAAACAATCCTGTAGTCAGGGAATTTGTGCATATGCTTAGCGCATTGATGAAAGAACTCCGGGGAGTCTGTGTTTGGTGCGTAAATGTTTATAAATCGTATTTTAGAGCCATGTAGTTCTCCGGCCAGTATTATGTATCTACCCTTGTTGTCTCTAATATGCTCATGGAGCCTGCATTGTAAGGAACCATGAATATAGCTAGCGACCCCTCTGGAGTGTGTCAAATAGGATAACCTGTACCTGTAGATACCCCATCCCGTGAGTTTAGGAGGGGGGGCTCCTTTGGCGAGGTGCATCTCCTGTAGGCATAATATATTAACTCAGTGATTTCTGTAGTAGTTTGTAATCAGTCGTGTCTTCTTTGCATTGGTAAATCCCCTTATATTCCATGACAGCATCGACATCGCCATCCCCCTCTGCCCCCTGCCGCATGTGCGGCCATGGCGTCTGTATCAACCTATTGAGGATGGCCGTGATCTGAACATTGTGGGCCCGTGTTGTGCTTTTAGTTTTGATTAGGTGTATTGGCTCTATGTTATTTGTGTGAGTCTTTGGGATTCCATTTCTTACCCGAACAACCAATAACAATAAACATAATTCGCCAAACGCTTGGCTTCCCTCCACCCCAGTCCCGCCCATGCCAGAAACCATAACCTACAGGCTTTCCCATCCCCTCCCTATTCCAAACTTCTCCCATTCAACTTGACAGAACAGTCCTGCAGTGCCTGTAGGCAGTGGGGCGCTAAGGGTGGCTAATGCTCTCCAAAAGGCCGAGGCCGAGGATTATTGCTTCCAGGACCTGCTCCCAGGAGGCCGTAGACAGCTGTCATTTATTTGTTAGGTAAATGTTAAGAGGGGCATCTCAGTACAATAGCCCACTAGAGGTGTTGTGGTGAACGTCTTGGGGATCCCCCAGGCTCAGGCAGGCTCGAGGCAAAGCTCTCTGCAACCTCCGGGGAGGTGAAAAAGACGATGGATCCATTGTGCTGCACGCAAAGTTTGGCCGGATATAGCATAGCATATCTGATGCCTTTCCTCCAGAGCACGTTCTTGGCGGTTTGAAACGTCTTCTGCTGGTCCTGGACTGCCGGGCTGAAATCCAGGAACAACCTGATCACGGCGGACCCCCAGCACAGCTCACCTTTTTCTCTGGCAGATGGAAGGATAATGTCCCGATCCCGGTAGCTGAATATTTTAGCTACGATTGGGCGCTCAGGGGCACCCAGGGGGCGGGGGAGCCTTGCCGCCAATGAGCGGTGCGCCCTCTCCAGCATGAACATCGTTGTTACTGGAGGTTGGTCAAGGATTTCCGTTAGAAGTGTCTCTACAAACGTTTCCTTGTTGTCGATACCCGTGGACTCGGGGACTCCAAGTATGCGTATGTTGTTCCGCCTAGAACGTCCTTCCAAGTCATCATTCTTGGCCATTACCTTCTTTACGGCCTGCTGTAGGTCCGCCACTTCCTGTTGTAAAGTAGAAGCTTTATCCTCGCCATCTCCTATCCATTGTTCAGTTTCATTCATGTGACCACATAACTTATCGATTTGTACAGCATCGACTTTGCAAGTGAGCGCATCTATTTTGGCACCCAGGTTATCAGTGCTGCTTTTAAGGGCTAGCAGTGTTTACTTCAGAGCTGCCACGTCTAGCTGGGATGGAAGCTGGCTTGATGAGGATGAAGGTGGTAGTTGTGGTTGGTCAGAACGGGCGAATTGGTTCATTTTGGCCTGTTTCCTAGGGTTTACCATGTTGTTGTACAAAGGATCAAAGCGTTCCGGAGTCGGTACCTGTCGACCACAGGGGTGCATCCCGGGTGTCTGGGGTATCGTGTGGACGGACGGGCGGGAGGCGCTGTGGGGGCACCCTTGTATCTACTCCTGAGGTTAGCTACCTATGTGAGGTGGCCACAGGGATGTACAGTTCTGAGTCGTGAGGGGCGGTCCTCTATCGGAGATTGGCCGGTGTGCTTGACTTTTGTAGTTATGTCAGGTATGATATGATATGGCATTTATAAGGTGCCTATACACAAGTGTTTCAAGGCGCAACGAGGCAAGGGAGGGGGAACAGAGGGAAGACAGACAATGATCCTACTAGGCCAGGTGTCATTCAGATAGCGCAAGTGCAAGGGAAGGGGGAAAAGGGAAGTGCAGTGGGGGTAGGGGGAAAGAAAGGTGCAGTACATGGGATAATAAAATAACAAGACAAATAAAATAACGGCCAGCTGGTGGCAAGTGCAGGGTGAGTGCAGACATAAGTGCTAGTGGAGGGGACTGTAGGGATACAGAAAACAGTCCCCAGATGCAGGGGTTGCCAGGGAGGCAGTGCAGGCGTGCAACTGGCAGGGCTTGGGCCTGAGATCAGATGGGTGGCCAGGTAACCAGTGCAGTCTCAGTGTTTCAGCCAGGACTTCACCAGGGGAGAGAGGGAGACAAAGCAGAAGCAAAGAGGAAGCAAAGAGGAAGGTTTTAAGGTGCTTCCAGAACCGCAGATCCGAAGATGGTTCTCCTCAAATTTCAGGGAGGCAGGGAGGCTGTTCCAGAGAGAGGCCCCAGACGAAGAAAGAGAACTACCACCAACTTGTTGCTTGGAGAAGCGACTGACCCTGAGGGAGTTGGAGGCGGATGAGCGAAGAGCTAGAGAGGGAAGATATTTAGGAAGAGAGAGTTGAAGGTATTGAGGCCCCAGAAGGCCTTGTGGACGATGCAGAAGGTTTTGAACTTAATCCTCGCAGCCACTGGGAGCCAGTGCAGAGATTTCAGTCTTGGAAAGATACGATCCCTGGGCTTGAGCCCAAGGACAAGTCTTGCAGTCCTGTTTTGGATGAGTTGCAGAGCGCGTAGAGTAGAAGCAGGAAGATTTAGAAAGAGGCTGTTGCAATAGTCCAGCCTAGAGAGAACCAGAGCTCTGGAAACAGTGAGCTTCTGGGGGAAGGAGAGGAAGGGAAGAATGCCTCTGAGGAGGTGCAGCTGGTAGTGGGACTTCTTAGAGACGTCAGATATATGAGGAGAGAAAGAGAGTGTGGAATCGAAGAAGACCCAGAGGTTTTTAGCCTTGCAGGTGGGAGCAGGAAGAGGGCCAAGAGAGGCCAGCCAGAGAGCTACAGGAAAGGAGGGAGTGGGTGTGCCGATGAGGAGAATCTCCGTTTTACTGGCATTAAGAGGCAGAGGTCATTGGCGGCACACCACTCTTGGATAGCAGACAGACACTCAGAGATGAGGGACAGAGAAGAGGTGGCCGAAGGTAGCCTGAAAATGAGCTAAGTGTCATCCGCATAGCACTGAAAGTTAGGGCAGAGAGCGGCAATGCGGTGGGCAAGGAGTGCCAGGTATTGGTTGAACAGCCAGGGAGAAAGGTTAGACCCCTGGGGCACACCGCAGGTAGAGAAAAAGACAGCAGAGAGGAAAGACCCAATTTGGACCTGGGAGGATTGTTCAGAGAGGAAGGAAGTCAGCCATGCCAGGGCCTGACCAGTGATACCTGGGTTATCACGGAGACAATTAAACAGTATGGCATGGTTGACGGTGTCAAAGGCAGAAGAGAGATCAAGCAAGGTGGTTGATTGCCAGATTGATTGTGCTGGCTTGGACTGTTATCAGTGGATATAGCAGTGTGCTGGACCCAGTCAGAGTGTGCTGTACAGGGCTGGTCTGTTGTGATGCCTCGCCCGCCCTCGGCTGTTGGTTGGGGTTGCAGGTTATTGGGGTTTGAGGGATGGGGAACCACGTTGCTGTGTCTTATCAGAGGGTTTTGTGGTAGGCTGGCACTGGGCGGGTAGGTCAGTGCTCCTTCAGTGTCGCCGTGCACAGCTGCATTGTTAGTAGCACAAGGCTATTTGGTAGTATCTTGGGTGCTGTTGGAGTCAGGGCCAGGTCGTGGATGCACAGTTCTGCGTGATCAATGTTGCCTGGAGTATCCGGCACGCACTGCGGTCAACAGGCACCCCCCCTGAGGTCCGGGCCAGGCAGGAGTCGTGTGTTTTACCCGTGGGTTTTAAGACATTAAGCTGGTTTGTGCGAGGTTCCCGGCCCAGTGTGTTTTGCGGGTAGGGCCTCCAAGTTTGTGTATCCCCCCAGCTAGGATGGGTCGATCGGGTCCCTATGGCTGTACAAGGTGTATGATCTGCACCTCTCGACTATGCCCAGGGTGGTGTTGCGTGGTGTGCCACGGGTGCGGAGAGGTTGGTTGAGAGTGCCAACCTCCTACCTCTGTCCCAACAGGGTGGCCCCTGCCTGATTGTGAGGTGTTGCTGGGGATCCGATGTACCGCGTAAGCGGTTGTGCAGGAGGCAAGAGTTTACTCCAAATCACTTTACAGCTCAGATAGGCATAGAGATGGTGTAGAGTCCAGTAAGTGGTCTGGGCAAGGGGTAGTGAGGTTTGGGTGAGGTTACGAGGCCTGGGCGCACAACATGAGCTAGGTCGCAGCATGAGGAGATGAAGAGAAATGGCTCACAGCTCGCCCTACCAGTACGTTGTTGTTCAGCTGGCATTACAAATGCCATTTCATATCATCTCATATCATATCATAGGACCGTTGTCTGACGTTCTGTCGCTGCCCAGTATCTCGCTGCAATGTCTTCTCGTGTGTTGATGGGCTCTGTTGAGGCCAGGGGGGCAGGCGGTTTGCCGCCCAGTCAACACCGCCCTTAGGATCTCCTCGGGGTGGCCCACTTACTAGTGGGGTGTCTCCAGCCACAGGCGTGTTTGTTCCGGCCGGCCTTAGGCTGTCCCAGGGCAGATCAGGGCCACATCAGTGTCCACATGACGCAGCCCGGACACCGTCGCGGCCTCAGGTGCCCCGGATGGCAGCCAGGTGCAAAGCCGGAGCGCAGAGCCTGCCCACCCCGGCGCAGCGTCCCAGGTCCCCACCAACACCCCAGTTCCGGGAACGACGGCGGGGCAGCACAGTTTCCTCGATGCTGCGGCGCCCGCCCGTTTGGATCCACAGGCTTTGTGGGATGGGAAATCAGCCTGGGGGCACCTCCGGCAAGTGCACAGCATGGGCAGCAGTCACGAGCGGGGGCCACACACTGCTGCAGTCCCGCTCCGGTGCGATGCAGCAGATCAGGTTAGCCGATTAAGGGCTCCCACGATCGCCCTCCTTGCAGGCAGCTGGAGTGGTGTCCACAGGGCAGTCGCAGACCGTCGAGAGGGGGGAGGCGAAGAGGAACGGTTCTTGTTGCTGCAAGCGGGTAGGTCAACCCTCCACCCGCTTCAGCGTCTGCTGGTGTGGCCGTGTCTCAGCCCGGCAGTGTCTTGTTCCGCTCCCCCCCCGGTCACCTTCCAAAGGGGGTTTTAATTCAGAAGATGCCCCAGGGTTTCAGGATGCGGCAGGTGGTCTCTAGGGGGAGAGCAGGTCCGCTTAGAGGAGGATATACAGCAGGATGTTATGGTCTAGGCCAGAGCCTCTCAGGCAGCGGCCATCTTAGATAGTCACGCAACAGCGCCGCCCTCCCTCCTCTCCCTATTTTCGAAATCGTCCATTTTCAGGGCGATCTTGGCTTCTCTGTGTGCAATTTCAGTCATTCTTAAGTCAATTTAGGTTTCCATTATGTCCAGTGAGGACTGATTGTGCTCTAACTCCTGAAATCTCTCCTCGATCTTGTCAATCCTCTGCATGATCTTATCCACCTTTCCTCCGATGTCTGCTCTCATGATTCTAATCTCATCCATTATAGAGGCCACATACTTTTTGTTGCCATTGATTCCTCCTCCTTCCCCGCCATAGTCTAACTGTGGCCCTCTGTCCTTGGGTTCACTCTCGGGGTGTAATTAAAGCCAGCGCGCCTCAATGTCCAGCCCATGCAACGCCACCACCCATGAGGAGAACCTATATGGGGTGCCTAGGATGAGGGTAGGTCCCCTGGGCTTTCCAGACCAGTCCAAGGTATGATGGGCCCCTTCGCCCCCCCAGGCTAGTTCTATGTGGCCTGCCCAGACAAAGAGAAACGCTCCATCAACTGGTGGGTTGCTACTATGGAAGCTGGGTCACTCTCTTCTGTAGGCGGCCACACAGCCTGTTCCCTGGGGCCCACTCGTCCTTAAGCCTTTGTGGTCTCCCCTGGTCATAGTGGGGGGGATTTGGCCCAAACGCTTATGGGGGCTTCCCCTCTGCAGCAGATAGTATTGGGGCTAACCAGTCCCTTTCTTACAGAGTGCAAGGAGCCTGCTCCCCCCTTATGTTACTCTGGTCCTGCTGGGTCCCACCAGTGTGATTCTCCATGTACCTTCTGTGTCGCCTTATGATGTCGGGCTCCCCACTGTCCACAGCCTCCAGGGGGTGGGCACACGCCCCGATGCCCACACCTCCCTGTGTTCTGAGTCTCCTAGTCCCAGTGGCTGGTACCTCAGATCTGCCCACTGGATGTCATCTTCACATGTGCTGTCAATTGCCCCTCTCCTGGGGGTGGGGCCACAGTCAGGCCCCACTGGGCCCCTTCCCATACCGTTCCTGGGTGCCGAGGGGCCTCAGAAGCAGCCTCTGATCCTCCAGTGTGGCCGGGGGTGGCGTGCTCTCTCTGTTCCACTTTATGGGGGAGTTGCCTTCAGCCGCAACTCACATAGTGTTCCTCAGTGCTGTGGGGCCTCAGAAGAGGCCTCTAGACCTCCGGTCTAGCTGGGGGTGAAATACTCCCTCCGTTCCACTGTATGGGGGAGAGGCCTGCAGCTGCGACTCACGGGATAGCAGGAGGGCAGGGGGAGAGTCCGTCGGGTCCCCAGGTGGGGATCACCCACATGCCTCTCGTAGTGTCCTCGTGTTGGGGGACCCTGGTCCGTGCCGTGCAGGGCCTCCTGCGTCACTCCTTCTCAGCCTGGCTTGTATGCAATGGCTGCCACGTGCAGGGAATGTTTAGTTTCATTTTCCTGCCGTCTACGCACTGGCCCAAGCTCCTCTGATAGGGCATTGATCTCGCCAATTTTTGAAAGCCCAGGGACTGGGGGTCTGCCACTGCTTCTTCCCAGCGATATTTCTACCTGGGGCGGGGTCTGGTGGTGGGGGCTCAGATCACTTTCCGGAACTGATCGAAATGGGACCAGCTAATTTCCTTTTTCCAGGTGCAATTCCATTTGCATACAGCTACAGCGTGGATTGAGGGAGAGGACTAACCGGCGTGCAGCGAGGCACGGGCGCCATTTATCACAATACTCCAGGCGAGGTGAGTCCACTTTAGCCCCCATGCTCCCTGCCAACCATCTTATAACTTTCCAAGTGCTTTAAAAAGCACGTAGTGCAAGGATGCAGCGAGTTCCCTCCCCTGCCTTCCCCGTTTCCTGGAGCTGCAAATCCCACCTCCCCCTGGCCCTGATTGGCCTTCCCAAGTCCATAGGACACAGGCCAGCAACCGGCGTGCAGCGAGGCACGGGCGCCATTTATCACAATACTCCAGGCGAGGTGAGTCCACTTTAGCCCCCATGCTCCCTGCCAACCATCCTATAACTTTCCAAGTGCTTTAAAAAGCACATAGTGCAAGGATACAGCAAGTTCCCTCCCCTGCCTTCCCCGTTTCCTGGAGCTGCAAATCCCGCCTCCCCCCGGCCCTGATTGGCCTTCCCACGTCCATAGGACACAGGCCAGCAACCGGCGTGCAGCAAGGCACGGGCGCCATTTATCACAATACTCCAGGCGAGGTGAGTCCACTTTAGCCCCCATGCTCCCTGCCAACCATCTTATAACTTTCCAAGTGCTTTAAAAAGATTGTAGTGCAAGGATGCAGCGAGTTCCCTCCCCTGCCTTCCCCGTTTCCTGGAGCTGCAAATCCCGCCTCCCCCGGCCCTGATTGGTCCTTCCTTCCTTCATATATGAACCCCCCAGGGCAGCCCTCTGCCCGGCAGCCCCTGCGGCTAAGGGCCCAAGGACAAGGGCGGCTCCCACATTGGCAGTTCCAAGATGTGTCTGCAGGTGTCCGCAGGGGACGCCAAGGAAGCCAGCAGCCAACAGACACCAACAAAAACCGTGAGTGTGACATGGGTGGGGAGTAGAGCAATCACTCTACTCCAGAAAACCCCTGCCACTCTATCTTACTTCCCAATAATATTAGCATGCCCACACTTAGATAGAACTGTGAACATTAGCTGCGTCGCATCTAGATGGAATTGTGAATGCTAGCATGTCCACACTTAGATAGAACTGTGAACATTAGCCTGCGTCGCATCTAGATGGAATTGTGAATACTAGCATGTCCACACTTAGATAGAACTGTGAATACTAACATGTCCACACTTAGATAGAACTGTGAATACTAGCATGTCCACACTTAGATAGAACTGTGAACATTAGCCTGCGTCACATCTAGATGGAATTGTGAATACTAGCATGTCCACACTTAGATAGAACTGTGAACATTAGCCTGCGTCGCATCTAGATGGAATTGTGAATACTAGCATCTTCACACTTGGCTAGAACTGTGAATGTTAGCATGTCCACACTTAGACAGAACTGTGAACATTAGCCTGCGTCGCATCTAGATGGAATTGTGAATGTTAGCATGTCCACACTTAGATAGAACTGTGAACATTAGCCTGCGTCGCATCTAGATGGAATTGTGAATACTAGCATCTTCACACTTGGCTAGAACTGTGAATGTTAGCATGTCCACACTTAGACAGAACTGTGAACATTAGCCTGCGTCGCATCTAGATGGAATTGTGAATGTTAGCATGCTCACACTTAGATGGAACTGTGAATGCTAGCATGTCCACACTTAGATAGAACTTTGAATACTGGCAAGTCCTCACTTAGATGGAACTTTGAGTACTGGCATGTCCACACTTAGATAGAACTGTGAGTGTTGGCATGTCCACACTTAGACAGAACTGTGAACGTTGGCCTGCGTCAAATCTGGATGGAATTGTGAATACTAGCATGTCCACACTTGGATAGAAATGTGAATACTAGCATGTCCACACTTAGATAGAATTGTGAACATTAGCCTGCGTCGCATCTAGATGGAATTGTGAATGTTGGCATGTCCACACTTAGATAGAACTGGGAACATTAGCCTGCGTCACATCTAGATGGAATTGTGAATACTAGCATGTCCACACTTAGATAGAACTGTGAACATTAGCCTGCGTCGCATCTAGATGGAATTGTGAATACTAGCATCTTCACACTTGGCTAGAACTGTGAATGTTAGCATGTCCACACTTAGACAGAACTGTGAACATTAGCCTGCGTCGCATCTAGATGGAATTGTGAATGTTAGCATGTCCACACTTAGATAGAACTGTGAACATTAGCCTGCGTCGCATCTAGATGGAATTGTGAATACTAGCATCTTCACACTTGGCTAGAACTGTGAATGTTAGCATGTCCACACTTAGACAGAACTGTGAACATTAGCCTGCGTTGCATCTAGATGGAATTGTGAATGTTAGCATGCTCACACTTAGATGGAACTGTGAATGCTAGCATGTCCACACTTAGATAGAACTTTGAATACTGGCAAGTCCTCACTTAGATGGAACTTTGAGTACTGGCATGTCCACACTTAGATAGAACTGTGAGTGTTGGCATGTCCACACTTAGACAGAACTGTGAACGTTGGCCTGCGTCAAATCTGGATGGAATTGTGAATACTAGCATGTCCACACTTGGATAGAAATGTGAATACTAGCATGTCCACACTTAGATAGAATTGTGAACATTAGCCTGCGTCGCATCTAGATGGAATTGTGAATGTTGGCATGTCCACACTTAGATAGAACTGGGAACATTAGCCTGCGTCGCATCTGGATGTAATTGTGAATACTAGCATGTCCACACTTAGATAGAACTGTGAATGTGAGCATGTCCACACTTAGACTGAACTGAGAACATTAGCCTGCGTCGCATCTAGATGGAATTGTGAATGTTAGCATGTCCACACTTAGATAGAACTGGGAACATTAGCCTGCATCGCATCTAGATGGAATTGTGAATGTTAGCATGTCCTCAGTTAGATAGAACTGGGAACATTAGCCTGCGTCGCATCTAGATGGAATTGTGAATGTTAGCATGTCCACACTTAGATAGAACTGTGAATACTAGCATGTCCACACTTATATAGAACTGCGAACATTAGCCTACGTCGCGTCTGGATAGATTTGTGAAGTTAGCATGTCTGCACTTAGATAGAACCGTCAATACTCGCATGTCCACACTTAGATAGAATTGTGAACACTGGCCTGCGTCGCATCTAGATGGAATTGTGAATGTTAGCATGTCATTGGCAGATGCACTGGCCACTAGAGTCTAAATGGAGGATAAGAGGAGCTATCAGAGAGCATGTTAGAGGCGGGGACTAGAGGAGTATGGAACCTGTATGCCAGTCAGACCCAGATCATGACAGAGCCGCAACAGGGGAGACTACGCTTCAATTCAGGATAGAGACGCAAACTAACCAACCCTCCTAACAATTTCCCTTTCTGCATACACCTCTCAAACTCCAAACACAACCAAAACCTACAGCACAACAAACCGCACAAAGTTCACTACATTGCAACAACAAAACAAAAACACACATAGCCTTGCACAACAGTACACAACGACTACCGGCCGCAAACACCCGAGGCCCAGCCAACGGACCCACCGGGCTGAGGCCGCCAACAGCACATCACTGCTCTCTTGCACTTTACCTGCTTCCTCCCACTAACTCAATCTCCCCTCCTCTTCCAGAACCGCCAGAGCGCCAAGGGACCACTACGGTGGTGATAGTGCGCGTACAAATGTCCTTTAACATTAACATTAACAACTGACGGGCCACTATGCGATCATGCTCTGTGCGCCCCCTGATGGCCAAATCCTTGACCTGCTTTTTTATAGCATGATTATACACCTGGACGATATCTTGATCTATTCCCGGAAACATTTGGATCACTTATTCCATGTGAAAGAGGTGCTATCTAGGATACGCGAAAACCATCTCTTGGTAAAACCAGATAAATGTCTATTTAGAGTTAGTAGCGTACCTTATCTCGGATTCATATTGTCCAACAAGGGACTCCGAATGGACCAGGGCAAGACATTTGCCATTCAGGACTGGTCCACACCTACATCAGTGAAAGATATCTGGAAATTCCATGGTCTCTCGAATTTTTACAGGAAATGTATTTCCATCTATGCCACTAGTGTTTTGCCTTTGACTCATTTTCTTGAGAAGGATGTTTTCTTTATCTGGTCCTCGGCAGCAGACAAAGCCTTTGTTCACTTGAAGACTGTCTTCTCCTCCGCTCCTATCATCTGCCAGCCAGATCCTTCCAAGCCTTTCATTGTGGAGGCTGATGCCTCTGATTATGCTCTGGAAGCAGTTTTCCTACAAAAACAGTCGGTCAATGAGGAACATCACTTGGTAAATCTATCCCATACTTTGTCTCGTCACGAGAACAACTACACTGTCATTGAAAAAGAACTCCTCGCCATCAAAGCAGCATTCATGGAATAGAGACATCTTCTACTGGGGGCCCAGCATCCTCTAGAAATTAGGACTGATCACAAGAAACTACACACCTTAGAAGACCTCGAATGTGGGAACAGTCAGCAGACCCGCTCGGTTTATTTCTTTGCACAGTATGTTTTGTTGTTACCTACATACCAGGCTCTGAAAATCTTGTGGCTGATGCATTATGCCAGAAAGATGCTAATATTGCAAACAATCAACAAGGTACTGGGATCCAAGATCTTCCTGTTTTATGTCCATACTCTTATCCAGGGACTTCAAGAAGGAATGGCTCTCTTCCAGAAGGACAATCCTCATACTATTCTAGGACATGGGTGTCTTTAAAGGAAGGACTACTATAGAAACAGAACAAGGTTTTTGTGCTCAATCCTGCTCTTTAACAACAAGTCTTCTCTTTATGTCATGACAGTAGGTCGGCAGGACAAAGTGGTGTCCTATCTACTAACAATCTAATAGAAGGATTGCTTTGGTGGCAATCTATCTGAAACAGTATGTGAAGACCTGTTCCACTTGTGCGCAGAACAAAAGGGTCACCCGAGCCATGACTGGGAAGCTGCAACAACCCGCTTTGCCTTCTCGTCCATGGGAAACCATTGCTACAGACTTTGTTGTCGACTTTCAAGCAGCACAAGTTTGTACAGCCATAATGGTAACCATGGATGCCTTCAATAGGCAAGCACATTTCAGTCATCTTCGCAAGCTTCCTTTCACTGCAGAAATGGCTTCAGTCTTTTTGAATCATATATTCCGTCTTCACGGACTACATACTTTCATCATCTCTGATAGAGAATCACAGTATACCTCTATGTTTTGGTCTCTTCTTTGTACCAGCCTCGGTATCAAGCGATCTCTTTGCTCCGGATATCATCCGCAAACAGACTGAAAGGACCAATCACACTATGGAGCAGTATCTGCAATGCTTTTCTACCTCGGCACAAGACTAGGAATCCTTGCTTCCCACCGCAGAATTTCCTTACAACAATGCTTATCATTCATCGATCAAGACTACACAATTTCATTGTGCCTATGGGTTCCACCCTTCTGCTTTCCCACTTCGTCTGCCTCTTTCTACACCTTTTTCTACAAAGCCTATGATCTATTATGCCCAGAGCACACCTTCTCTTATTGGAATTTACAGGCCGATTCATGGAATTAATGTGCGCTCGCTGAAAATTTCCGTGCAAGCGTGCGAAAGCGTGCGAATCGCAGCGCAAGTGTGAAAATCGCAGCCAAACTCGGGCACATCGATTCATGGAAGTCCGTGCACGTGTAAATCAATGGATGTGCACTGAAATCCTGCATGGCGCACGCGGGCACACACTTCACCAAACAGCGTGCGCTACACGCACAGCGAAAGCGCACATAGCGGCGCATACAACAAAAGTAGGCGTAACTCGGGGCGTAACACGTGGAATGGGGAACAACGCGTGAAAATGTGGGCGTTACGGGGGAAGTACAGGAGGCAAATGCGCGGAACGCCCACACGCGCGCCTACAACACATATTTATGGAATCGAACAGGGCTAACGCGTGCATCAATAAACACGAGCTAATCCGGAAACACGTACGCCAGCAGGAAGCAGGCGTACGCGGACCCGCGCAGCATAAGAATGCACGCAAACAACAAACAAGCTCAGATGCTACGATGAATATACCGTTCCTCGCAGCAGTGGTCGTGGGACACCGCAGGAGGAGGAGGAGGATAGTCAGGGCCAGAATTTTTACACCGAAGACCAGCCTTTTTGGGATGCCTGATGACCAGGTGTATGGGAGGTACAGGTTTCCACCTCACATAATACTGAACCTGGTGAGTGAGTGGGAGGATGATCTCACATCACACACCCCTTGGAAAAGGTTCTCAATGTACTGTACTTCTTGGCTACTGGGTCATTTCAGCAGACAAGTGCCATAGTGGGGGGGGAGGGGTGTCACAGGCCACGCAGTCACGCTGCCTACACCAGGTCTTGGCCATCATGACTGCACGACCATCAGTCCACAGGCACATATACCTGCCCAGAACACCTGCAGAAAGGCAGGCTGTTGTCCAGGATTTTTATGGGGTGGCACACTTCCCCAAAGTGATAGGTGCCATTGATTGCACCCATGTGGCTCTACGTCCTCCCAGGGCATCAGAGCACATCTATAGAAACCGCAAGCACTGGCATTCCATCAACGTGCAGGTAGTATGTGATGCCAAGGGAATCATCACCTCAGTATATGCCAACTATCCAGGGTCCACCCATGACAGTTTCATATACAGAATATCAACCCTAAACCGGGACCTAGAAGCTGGGCGGCATGGCGATACATGGCTGCTTGGTGAATATAAATGCCACTGCACATGCATGCATATCAGATACTGAGTAATGTCACAACCCACTAATGATACCCATCATCACCTCCCCAGGGGACAGTGCCTACCCTCTGAGCACCCAGAAGATGATGCCAATTCGGAACCCCACCACACCACCCGATGTAAGATACAACACAGCCCATATTGCAACCTGGGGCATAGTGGAGCGCACATTCGGAGTGCTCAAGTCACGCTTTCGCTCCCTTGACCGTCTGGTGGGCAGTTGCTATATGCTCCCCCAGTAGTGTGCAGGATCATAGTGGCAGCATGTGTCCTGCACAACGTTGCAACAAGCCGGGTCCTGCCGGTGGACATGGTGGTGCCCCCACATCACCAACCACATGCACGGCCGCTGCACATGGGAGGGGAAAGGGCACGTGGTGAGGCAGCCCGTATGTAGCTGGTGGCTAATTACTTCACCTACATTCACACCCCTGTGGAGTGCCCACAGCCCTGGCACATACTAGCTGACAATCAATGATGATGACATAAGGGACAGTCAACTGTCACAACCATACCAGCCTGAGATTGGTCACCTGGAAGTGTTACATTCTGTGCATCCCTACCTACCGAAAGACAACCAATGCTGTGTCATTCAAAGACATACATACATGCTGCATGAATGAATACCCCCTAGCAAAATACAACATGAAAATAGCGCCATGTCACCCAACCCCTCCCCATCTCCGCCACCCAACACACCATGGCATGTCATGCAATGTGAAAGCAAACAAAGCAATGCACAAGACCTGACACAAGTGTCACAAAGTGCACTGTCCCAAATGGAAACTGCCCACAGACAATATGCTCCCAGTAATCAATAACAAACAGCACACAGGACCAAATACTTACCACCAACACAATACAGCAACACAGCATGAAACATTACAAAAACATGACAGCACAAAGTCAAAGTAGTGGTAGTCTTACAACCTGAATAAGCCATCACATCGACCCCTTCCAACTGCAGAGTGTTGCTGCCACGCAAATGTTTCAGTCTACTGCATACAACATGAACTCCATCTGCAAATGAGACGGCCTTGTGAAGACATGAAGAAGGTACCTGCAAATTTTGAGGAAGACATGGATGCACAAGCACATATCAATACACCATGCAGTGTTCAATACAACAACAATACCCACTCGGGATGTTCACATAGTATTGACTACAGACTGCCCACACAGCTCATGGGAGCCCAATGTCACCGTGTAAGTCACTGTCACTTGGTCACACCCTTTGCAAGCCCATGGAAACGGGAAGCAGGAGGGGTGTGTGTGTCACGAACCCAAGCATCTAACCCAAACTCAGGACAAGCCTGCATGTGCCCAGCCGGAATACACAGTGGATGCCCACAGGAGCCACACAAGGCAACACACTGTAAAAAAAAAAATAAGGCCGTGTGGGGGCCAGAGGGGGGGGCACCCAGGAGGTTCGAGGACAGGGTGCACACCAACACCCACCTGCGTGGATGTTGCGAGAAACAAAAATACCTCCATGCGCTCATGGCCTGCACGGCTATGCCATTGTGGGAGAATTGTTGTCGGTCTTTTCACCCTCTGGAAGGTCTGATTCTGGAGTATGATAGTGCAGAGATCCCCATGCAGCACCTCACGGGTTGCCTGCATTTCTGCACGCATGGCCTCGCGTGATGCCCGGATCTCCTCACAGGTTGCCTGCAGCTCAGCTGAGAGCGAACGTGTGAGCTGCTCCAGCTGCTGTTCTGCCCTAAAATTTTGGGAAGCCTCAAGTTCAAGCAGAGTCTCCCTGACGTTATGGAGTTCTACCCTCAGGGCTTCCCTGTGGCCCTGTGACTCTATTGATATGGCTTCGCGCAGAGTCTCCAGTGCCGCCTGTCGGTCCCTATTGGACGCCAACATGTCTTCCCTGTGTGATTGGCAAATGGAGTCTGTTGCCTGCTGTTATTGCTCCAACTGCCTTTCAGGGGGGATAATGGAAGGGGCCACGCTCTCCATTGCCTCGGCCATCATTTCAACTGATGCTGCCTGTTGGGTTGCCATACTGTACATGGAGTTTTCCCATACAGTATTGCCTGGTGGCGCACGGCCACCGCATCGGCGGGCACCACACCTGTTTGGGGCAAGGCGATCTGCACCTTGCTGTGCTGGCACTCCCTGAGGCTGCAGGACTGCATTCCCCCTCTGATCTGCTGGCCCAGGAACAGGATCAGATGTTGTGGAGTGTGACCCTGCATCCGTAACTGCCAAAGGCGGACCTACCAACACTGACATCCCCATAGAGGGTTCTACCCCTGGTGCAGGTGGGTTGGACAGAACAGAATCCCTGCCAGAAGCACTCACCTGCGACAGCACATAAGTCTCATCATCCGATTCAGCACCTGAATAGAGGTCTGGGGAGGTGCATCCAGAGACACCCCTGGACAGTATGGTCTGCAGTAACAAAGGGTTTTCACCCACCACCACACCACGTCCTCCACTGATGCCCGGTCGTGGCTGAGATCTCTCCTGGGTCTGCACCCTCTCCTCAACCTCACCAGCATCAAGTGCGTCATCACCTGCAAAAACATGAAATACAACAAATGGGAACAGGCATGAGCACCATAGCACAGACATAGGCCTGACAAGACAGAGATCCTGTACATGATTTACACATGTCCCGCATGACTATAATCCTGGCATGCATGCACTGTCAATGAGTTGGAAGGGGAGGCAAAAAGCAGACACTGAGGACACCAAGATGGAAAAGCAACAAACTTGCTGCATGGTGGGTAGCATTGGCATCACACATTAGCCTGTGAGTGGCATGTCCAATACACATACATGACACATGCCAGCACACAGATGGCATGTAGCATAGCCATGGTACATTAGACAACTACAGCGATATGTCAGTGAATGAGTATTGTCACCCATCCATGTGAGATGGACATGATGAGATGAAAAATCCTAAATAGTGTGGCAAAATATGCATGTGCCACACACTGCAACACATCCAGTGTACAATAATACAGGGATTGTAGGCAGATGTACACATCAATGGTTGGTCACTTTAAAATGAAAGGAAACAACTATCATGTTCCACATGCAAACAAGCCCTAAAAATAAATGTGAGCAGGCCAATACTCTATCGGCCTGAATGGTCTAATCATTCACATAACCAGGTAACAAATGTGGCCCAATTTGTGGTGTAATCAATGACAGAAGCATGTCACATATGTGGCATTAGGGCTGAAAAATGCATAGCAAAAATGGGAGAATTGTAAAAATCAGCCTGAATGAACACTGAAAAAATCTGAACATTGTTGTTGCAAGATGACAGTTCAAGGGCAACTGCAGTAATGTGGCGCTAATTGGCTATTGTGGGCAGAAGGGATACTGTCATACCCAAATCCAAGGCACATGAATGTATTGGAGGAAGCACATGGGTGACCCATACCACTCTGGAGTACACACCCTCACCTGGCACTCAATCAGAACCCGTCACCCAAACAACATACACATGGATTACACACACATGTATGGGCACTCACCGGACAATGCGTCGTAATCAGGTAGGTCTCCCATGCCTTGGATCTGTTCCTCTGTAACGAAGGTTCCAGCAACAGACTCATGTTCAGTGAGTTGGTTGTCCTCTAGTGGAGACCCACCGCCAGTCACCAGAGTAGAGGCATGATTTGAGGCCAGCTTGTTCTTTGCTCTGCGTTTCAGGTCATTCCACCGCTTGTAGCAATCATCAGCTGTGCACCTCACAAATCCAAGGGCACTAATGTGGTCCGCGATGGTCTGCCAGTGTGCCCTACGTTGACCAGGTGTGGTCTTGCACCCTGCAGTCACCACCATTTCACGGCTATGTGCCGACACATAGGCCACAAGTGCATCAAGTTTGGCGTCATTAAAGCTAGGCTTCCTTGACGTGCCAGAGTGTGTAGCCGTGTCTGGGGTCTCAGCCTGTAGTGCCAGAGCACCCTTCTTCTTCTTTTTCAAAGGTGGTGCGGATCCCGAGTGCTTACGCCGCTCTGGTCAGTAGGGACAGAAGTGCCAGTGGACTGTGTACTAGGAGTGTGCGAAGGCACAATGGCCATAGGTCTTGGTGCAGGCATTGGCTGCAGGGTGATGTTGGCAGGGGCAACGCCGGTTTGATGGACCTGGACCGACACTGTCCTGGCTGGGAGACTCAGAGCTGGGGTGGATAGAACTGCAGCCTCCCCACCCTGCCTACTTGGGGCAGCAGATGACATTGCTGCCCCAGATCCACGTGGCCTGGTGACACCAACTTGCACCACCACACGTGGCTTAGGCTTGCTGACCTGGAGGTCAGCCTGGGAGTCTTCCTGTGCCGGTTCAAGTGCCACAATGGGCCGGTCCAACAAGGGCTGAGCTGGGATGGTGTCAGTTACGTTTCCCACAACCATGGGGTGGTGGGGCATGGGTGTCCCTGATTGGTCCTCCACACATGGGGGTCTAGGGGCACCCTACAAATCCTGGCCACGTCCCCTACCGCATCCACCATGCCCACCTTTTGAAGGTCGGCCACCTTTGGCTCCCTTACCGCTTGGTCGCCTCCCAACCATGGCACTGATGTTGTTGTGAGTATGGGAGTAGCAGTAAACTATTGTCCTGGGCAATTGGGGGTGAAAGGGGTAGGGTACTAGATGGAATTCGTACCCTAGTGCTCTAGCAAGGCTGTCTGTGACCCCTGGGGGAAGATGATGGGTCACGCAACGCACAGGTACCCGAAAACAAAAATGAACGTGCACGCAACCCCTCGTAGACCACGTGCGTGGGAAAATGAACCCGCACTACGCTGTGGCACCCAGAAACACAAAAATAAGCATACGCGTAATACACGCAGCCTACCATGACTTCTGAAGGGGTACGCAACACACGGGACAAGCACAGTTGGTAAATACGTGCGCGACTCACCGTATGCCTGGAAAAAGAACGTGAAAAAGACGCGCGTGTGCGCGTTGGCAACACCCCCACCAAAAGAATAATTGTACGCTGTCTGAGGAAACAGGACAAAAGAAGAAGTGAACGCTGTTTGAGGAAACAGGCCCAACAAAAAAATTGAACGCTGTCAGAGGTAACAGGTAGTACGAACTTGAAACGCTGTGAACCGACAAGAAGTACAAAATTCACCCACTCGCTCTCCACGAAAAGCATGCACAAGTAAATGGCGTTCTACACGTACCTTTTAAACCGGCCCACACGTACAACGTCACTTACGCGTGTACGCGCTAAGGCCCTTTCCTCCAATTACACGAGCTGACACTCGGACGTGCAGTTTTTGTATGTGTACGATGAACATGCACCCGTGTTGAGGGAAACGCCCTTGCGCGTCACAGACGTGCTTATGCGCTAAAGGGCCTTTGGTCCAATGAATTTGCGTACGTGCAGTGTATTCACGTGCTGATTCACTATGCACCCGTCACGAGGGAAACCCCCACGCGCGTAATGTCACAGATGCGCTTAGGCCCTTTCCTCGAATTACACGCTGACGTGCAATTTTTTCATGTGCCAAAATACTCCGTATCAAGCTGGCCATGCAACAACACACGGAAGACCAGAAGGCCAAATTACTGCCCCCAAGAGCCCCGAGCACACTCCCACCTGCCATCTGCTGCTGCCTGCCTGCTGCCCATGTGCCCTGCTATTTGCTGCCTGCACGTCAGCCAGGGGTGAAGTTGCTGTGTCCACCCCTGCTGGAACTGAAGACTTCCGACTGGGATACCATCGCTCCACAGCCCAGCCCCAGGACCCAGTTGCCCACCCACACCTGCCTCTGGGGTTGCCATGTCGGGCACAACACCATCTGGCACCACTGGCAATCCCCAGCCAGAGAGGCAGAGGGCCACCAGCTTCATTGCCAGGGAAGTTGGTGTCCTGCTGGAGCAAGTCCTGGGGCAGTATGATGCCCTCTTTGGAAGTTTGCGCGCCGACTATGAAGGACGGACCAGGATCTGGATGGACATCGTGACTGCCATCAACGAGGAGGGGGTGGCAGTCCGCGACATCAAACATGTCAAGAAGCGCTGGGAGGACTTCAGGTCCAGGACCCTCGACAAGGCCTGGCGCCTCTTGAAGGCAGAGTATGCCAAGGGGCGCTGGGGCCACCTGTCCGACCACCAAATGAGGGTCCTAGAACGCATAAGCCCAGCGCTCCACGTCCAGGTCCTTGAGAGGCAGACCCGCATGGAGTCGAGCGGTAAGTGTACATGCATATTGGTTGGACGCTGTGCGTGTTGTGGTGTGCCAGTAGTGTACAGGTTGCACATGTGTTTCTGTAGGTCCATGTATGGATGTGTAGGTACAGGGGCATGAGGCTGACACATGCGAGTCCTCTCATGTGTGAGACACATGGATGGTGTATGTGTGGATAAGCATGCAGGCCAAATGCAGATGTGGGAGCACACATATTTGAATTACTGTGTATGTACGTTGGCATGGTTGTGGTGGCACACATGGATGTTGGTTCCAGCTGCATGTATCTGCACTGTGTACATGTGCATGTGTGTGTATTTGACAAGTGTGCAACTGTGATGCAGCATGGATGCATGTGGCACTGACATGTAGAAGGCTGAATGCCAGATGTGACGTGGATGGCGATCTCATCACTCTGACAGTTGGTGGACATGTACACATGCATGTAAGTGTGTTGGTGTGTGTGCATGTTTTGTGTACTCCCTGTGTTTCATGTGATGTCAGGCTCACCTTCGGATGCTGATGCTGTTGTATGTGTATGGATGGTGCTGCCTGGTGCAATATTGCTGTGGAATTGCTCATGTGTGTGGAGTAGAAATGACATGTGTGTTAGGGAGTGTGATGCCATGTCTGAAGTTTGACACTGCCACTCATGTGAAACTGTCATGTGTGTATCAGTCCATTGTACAGTGCCCTGATGCCTGTGTTCTATCTCTCCCTGTCTGCAGTGTCAACTGATGAAGAGGGCGGAGAGGGTGCTGTGGAGCAAAGCGGCAGGGATCACAACACCAGCCGGAGACGCAAGGCCCGGCTCCCCTCTCTGATTGTCATCTCTTCGGGGAGTGAGGAGTCTGGTGCCGCGTCCCAGGCCGCAGCTGCCGAGGGTAGGTCCAAGAGGCGGAGGTTGGAGATGGACTCCTCGGCTGCAGAAGGGGCAGCTGAGACCCCACAGGGTCCGACGGAGGAAGATGGCATGGAGTGACACACACAGGGTCTGGAGGTGGGGATTCCACTGGTGCCACTGGTGCCAGTGGTGCAGTGCAGGGGCAGGGACAGGAGGCAGCACAGGCCGCCGCGGAGGTGCCTGTGTGTAATCCTGTCCCTGATCCTGTGACTGCAACATCCGGCACCAGCAGGGATGCCTAGGTCCAGACCCATTTTCAAGGAGGGGATGTGCACACAACAACTGGCCTTCCTCACCCTGCAGACGTGGCTATCCGGGACCGGGTTGAGCCTGTCCTGGCTGGGATAGCGTTGCGTCAACGGGGCATGCGAGGTGACCTGCGGTGTTTTTGTGAAGACACTGCACGTCATCTCAGATGCCTCTTTGACCGCGTTGACCTACTGGGACGGGTCACCAGTGCTGGATTCCTCCGTGTTATGGACCTTCTTGCGACCCCCCTCCTTACCTGAACCCCCTACACGCCAGTCGTCCTCCATGCCATCTTCCCACCCATGTATCACCTGGGTACCCTGTGGAGCTGCCTCTGACCCAGCGGCCAGGCTAGTGGAGGACACATCCCTGCCACAGTCGGGAGTCGGACGTCCGGCAGGGGTGGCCACCAAGATAACTGCACCCCCGCCGGAGGAGGATGTGCAGGCAGCAAGAGCCAGGGCGCAGGCACAGGAGCAGCAGCAACATGGTGGGAGCAATGATGGCTCGGGGCCTTCAACATCGGAGGGGCAGGCATCGGCCAGAGGGCAGGAGGACCCAGGATTGCAAGTGTCTTCCGTGTGGCAGTGGTTGGGCCACGCCATAGATGCGGAGCGGGCGGAAGAGGCACGGCTCACAATGGTCAGGGCAGAGAACTCCATGTGGAGGGCACTTAGGCGGGCTGAGTGCCTCGAGGCAAGTCGCAGGGAGTTGGAGGTCAACATGTCCTCGTCCCTGCGAAACCTCGGGGCCATGGAAGAGGACCGCCACCAGGACATTGAGTGGGAGTTCGATGATGCCCTGGCCCGGGACATCAAAAAGTGAGCCGTCGGACTAGCCCGCTGCCATTGTAGTTAGTTAGTTAGTGTTAGGTTTCATTTTGGTTTTCATTTTTGTTTGGGGCGCTTGGACAATACCCCACATTTTTGTATACAGTTCTTCATTACTTAGTGTATTTTTGTAGGTTTCATTTGGACAGTTGGGCTCATGGACCCAGGATTTCATCCTTGTAAATAGTTGGAGTGTGGATTTGTCGGCATTTTCTTTTTTGATTTTTCCATGGAGCAATGGATTTTACTTTTTCATTTCTGTTTGGATTTGCTTTGTTGGAAGGAGACTTTGGAGACATTTTTGATTTCATATATTTTGGATTCTGATTTCCTTTTTTTATCATTATATGACATTCTGCATTGTTTTCCTTATGTACATTGTTTTGTCTTTGAATTTCTTTCATTACATTTTTTGTTCAATACATTTGTTCCCGTACTTCAATGTGTGGTATTCTCTCATTGGTTTCATGCATGTCACGATGTGGGTTTTCACATTCACTGGCACCCATTGTGTGTGTGTGACAGACATGTGTTGATGTACATACATGCCATTTGGGTCGTTTCATGTAATGGGCATTTCAATGTGGGGTCTATGTTATGCTTGGTTGGTTATTTGGTCAGGGGTGGCATGCCGTGGGATTTTGGTGGCCATGAGGGCCATGATTGTGTCATGTTGACATGTTGGGGGGGACATGAGTGGGGGCCTGCTGGCAGGTGCCTCTCACTGCTGGGGGGTGGCAGTGCAGGGGGACATGAGTGGGGGCCTGCTGGCAGGTGCCCCTCACTGCTGGGGGGTGGGAGTGTAGGGGGACATGAGTGGGGGCCTGCTGGCAGGTGCCCCTCACTGCTGGAGGGTGGTGGTGCAGGGGGAGATGAGTGGGGGCCTGCTGGCAGGTGCCCCTCACTCCTGGGGGGTGGGGGTGCAGGGGGACATGAGTGGGGGCCTGCTGGCAGGTGCCGCTCACTGCTGGGGGTGGGGTTGCTGGGGGACATGAGTGGGGGCCTGCTGGCAGGTGCCCCTCACTGCTGGGGGGTGGGGGTGCAGGGGGACATGAGTGGGACATGAGTGGGGGCCTGCTGGCAGGTGCCCCTCACTGCTGGAGAGTGAGGGTGCTGGGGGACATGAGTGGAACATGAGTGGGGGCCTGCTAGCAGGTGCCTCTCACTGCTGGGGGGTGGGGGTGCTGGGGGACAGGAGTGGGGGCTTGCTGGCAGGTGCCCCTCACTGCTGGGGGGTGGGGGTGCAGGGGGACATGAGTGGGACATGAGTGGGGGCCTGCTGGCAGGTGCCCCTCACTGCTGGGATGTGGGGGTGCTGGGGGACATGAGTGGGACATGAGTGGGGGCCTGCTGGCAGGTGCCCCTCACTGCTGGGGGGTGGGGGTGCTGGGGTCCATGAGTTGGTGATCATATTGCAAGGTGACATGTGGCTTGGCTGGGGGGCATGCCCATAGTGGATGGGCTGCCTGAGGGACATGACCAGGGGTACAGGGTAGTCCCCTGTGGTGTCGGCCGCCTGCAGGGGCCGTGGAGGGGGTACAGGGGACACCTGGGAGGACCCACACTGCCAATTCACGTGTGGGACTCCCCGCGCACCCCACTGGATACACGTACCCCGATCTGACAGCGAAATTGCGTGTGAAACTTCACGCACACCCCCGAAATACACGTACCCCGCTCTGACAGCGAAATCGCATGTGAAACTTCACGTGCACCCCCGAAATACACGTACCCCGCTCTGACAGCAAAATCGCGTGTTAAACTTCCCGCGAACCCCAGTAATGCACGTACACCGCTCGCACAGGGCCAATCGCGTGTGAAACTCCCTGCGCACCCCAGTAATACACGTACCCCACTCGCACAGGGCCAATCGCGTGTGAAACGTCCCGTGCACCTCCGAAATACACGTACCCTGCTCGCACAGGGCAATCGCGTGTGAAACTTCCCGTGCACCCCCGAAATACACGTACCCCGCTTGCACAGGGCCAATCGCGTGTGAAACTTCCCACGCACCCCCGAAATACATGTACCCCGCTCGCACAGGGCCAATCACGTGTGAAACTTCCCGCGCACCCCCGAAATACATGTACCACACTCGCACAGGGCCAATCGCGTGTGAAACTCCCCGCGAACCCCAGTAAAACACATACCCCGCTCCCACAGGACCAATCGCGTGTGTAACTCCCCGCGTAACCCAGTAATACACATACCCCGCTCGCACAGGGCCAATCGCGTGTGAAACTCCCCGCGCCGGGGTGTACATGTATTCGGAGGGATACACTGGGAGTTTTACAGGCTTTTCGTGGTTGGGGGGCTGTATGCTGGTCCAATGGCCTGTGCGCCATGTACGGGATTTATGCGCTGTGCATGGCGCACGGGGAGGGGTTGGGAGCATAACTGGCGCTGCTGCAGGGTCGCTGCGCCACTCTGCGCCACGGCTGGTTTTGGATGTTGAAATCCATGAATGCGCTGTACGCGGAAATGGATTTTAGCGCACGCGGCTGGCGCAGACTGTCGCACGCGCACACTGTGCACCAGCTGCGTGCGCCACTTGTGCGCTGGATTCTATGAATTACCCGTTTGTTTTTTCAGACAAGTAGTGGGGTGCCGGGGAGAAAAACAACCCTGACAATGGGTTGTACTAACAAATGTGAGAACAGCAGGAGTCCACACTCTTGTGGGACTCTCCCGTCCCCTGCACACCCAATTTATATTGTATACCCAAACAAATATTTAGTTATTTAGTCATGTATAACTCTTATTTAGGAAAACAATTATTCATCCATGAAATTTTATGTAAAAAAGTTTTTATTTGTAACAGAAACCTGGCTAGACGACAATTACATGATTACCCTCAACAACTGCCTACCTGAATACTTCAAATGCATCAAATCAAACAGAAAAAACAAAAGAGGGGGGCTGGCAATCATCATTCACAAGGAACACCTGGATATCAAACTGGAAGACCCACTAATCATCGATACATGCAAATCCCTAATCATACGTCTAGCAATAACATCCAAAACAAACTTGAAATTCGTACTAATATATAACCACCAACCTACGATGCAACCTTTGTAGACTCCTTCACAGAGCAATCATCGTCCTAGCCATCACACACAATCTCCTGATAGTCCTAGAAGACTTCAACATCTGGTTCGAAGGAGAAAGCACAACCATACAAAAATCGCTAACCAGCCAAGTAGCAGCAACAAACCTACAAGAAGTAGTCAAAGGAGCAACCCACTCGGCAGGGCATACACTTGACGCAATCTTCGCTAACAAATTACTCCTCACCACGGCACCCCCAATTCAAATACCCTGGAGCGACCACCTCATCATCCCCATCGTATTCAAAATGACCAGGCTAACAAACAATCAACCAGACAAAACAACGAAAACCACGAGAAGAAATTGGACAACCATAAAAAACTCCAACCTGCATGAACTCCTGGAGCTAAACAAACCACACCCAACATTCACGGAAGAAGATGACCTGGACAAAAAGGTAACCCTGCTGCATTCCTGGATTATAACTACTATAGACAACATCGCCAAAGAAAAACACTTTGCTTCTTCTAATAAACGGTCTATGGCAAAATGGTTCACCCCACTACTTTGCACCATGAAAAGAAAAAAACGAAAAGTAGAACTTGATTGGAGAAAACAAAACGACGCGGCGAACAAACTGAAATTCCTACAACACAACCGGGCTTACAAAAAGGAAATACAAAAAGCAAAGAGGAAACACTACGACAACCGAATCTTCGAAGCACCAAACACCCAAAAAGAGCTCTTCAAAATCATAATCAAAATCAAAAACCCTCCAGGATGTAACAACACACCAACTCTGAAACGATCCTCCAGACCACTTCAAAAACAAAATCACCAACATCCAACAAACCATTCAAAGCAGACCGTCTGATCTGACCACAACCCCAACCTACACCCGGGAGGAGCACCCAAACAAACTACGAAGCTTTCCAGAAATATCATTTGACACATTTGTCAAACTAGTGAATGAAAGCAATAACTCAGGCTCCCCCGAAGACCCATGCCCACCAGACATATACAAATCAATTCTTAAACAAGGAACGCCCATGGAATATCACAGGAACGTCCTCAGCCATTCCATTGCAACTGGGAAAGTGCCACAAGCCTTCAAAACTGCATACATCAGGCCATTACTCAAAGATACAGCGGGAAACGTAGAGGACCTCTCCAACTACAGACCTATCTCCAACATCCTGTATACAGCCAAGCTGCTCGAAACGTACATATACAAAATGACCCAAGAGTTTATAGAAGAGCACGGCCTACTAGACCAGGCACAAGTTGGCTTCAGACCACTCAGAGGAACGGAATCAGCTCTACTCTCAATATGGGACGATCTAAAAATCTACGCAGACTCGGACAACAGCACTGCCTTGATACTCCTAGACCTATCGGCAGCATTTGACACAGTCGACCACGACACCCTCATAACGAGATTAGAAGCACTTGGAATAACAGACACTGCCCTACTATGGATCAAATCTTTCCTAACAAACAAAACGGAAACTGTATGGATGAAACCCTTCAAATCCAGCCCGAGAGATTCCACCTGTGGAGTACCACAAGGATCATCCTTCTCCCCGCTACTATTCAAAATCTACCTGTGTCTACTGATCAGAATCATCAAAAGCCACTGCCTCACTTGCTACAACTATGCTGATGATACACAAATAATCTTCAAAATACAAGACAACCCGGAAAGAAACTCAATGCTAGAAAACTGCCTCTGCGATGTATTCTTCTGGATGAACTCCAATTCCCTCAAAATCAACCCAGGCAAAACTGAAATAATGATTGGCACAAAACATGGAGGAGAAAACCAATTCATCCCTTGGCCAAGGGAACTCGGGACTACCCCAGCACCCTCGGCGATTGTAAAAACCCTGGGGGTTCTGATGGACAATAATCTCACGCTAGAACCACAAGTAAATGCTCTCCTCAAGAAATGCTTCTTTCTCCTGCGAGCGGCAAAGCGAATCTTAGCGTTCTTATCGTTTGCCAACAAAACGACCACCATCATCGCTCTCGTCATGTCCAAAGTAGACTACGCCAATAGCCTATACCTAGGCATGTGTCATGACCACTGGCCCCAAGGTGTCAGACCTAGCCCAACATCCTTGGAAGCAGGGTCATGATCCTCATTCCAGGCACCAGCCGGCCCCCGTAGGGGCCTTTTGGACCTTGTCCTGGCACCAGTGGCGCCAGGCTCATGCTCATAAAGGGACCCAGTCCCGGCACTGGAAGCGCCGGGCTCATATAAAAGGGATTGGTGCTTGGGTGGACGTACCTGCTGCAGACCATGCTGCCTTCCTACCTGCAAGATGAACTCTTCATCCAATCCTGCTGGGACTACTTTAACTGCTGGGTGGGGCCAGCACCACTCCCAAGAACCACATACTGGAACTCTTTTCTTACCTCTGGAGGCTGTGGAAGAAGACGCCTAAGCACTACTGAAGGCTATTTAAACCACACCCGATTGGTTTCACGTGCTTTGCGTTATTCTGCAATAGCAGCAGGACGCTCACCGTGTCGGCTCCAGCTGATCTTCTTCTTCTGCACCTGAAAACAGGACAATCTTCAACTTACCTTCCTGAAATCCAGCTCCAGCCTTCCGTGACATCTGAAAAGGAAAACGAGAACATTAGAGTAGCACGAGAAAATACCAGAGCTGCTCTTACCACCCGTCGGCGCCTTCCAAGGCCCCATGCCGCGATTCTTCGTTCGCCAGCCATCTGCAACAACAAAGAATACAGGTTAGCGATAACTCCATGATATCTGCTTACCTGTGCCACGGGCTCCGCGAGCTCCGTTCTGCGCCATTTGTCTGCACCTGTAAAATACAAGAAGGAAATTATTAGAGCTCAGGACTCCATTTCTACTCACGTGCCTCAAGTGGTCCTCCGGCACGATCCTTCGGCATCAGTCTTCATCGCCGGTTGCACCGCGACCTGAAAGAAAAGGGGAAAAAGACATTTAAAAGTGCATTTAACTTCAGATGAACCTTTTGCTTGCCTGCAAAAAACTCTGGACTTTTCCACTTACCGGATCAACATACCGGACCTGCAAAGAGGCAAGATTCTGAAAGGACAATAAAAGACTCAAATAAGGCACTTACCGTTCGTGCAGCTAACGACGGTCTTGCCTTCTGGACTCTACCTCCGCAATAAAAGGCTGAACTATCGTCCAGTGAAGTAACTGGCTACAGCGCCCCTGCACAGACGCAGGATGGAGAGCGCCGCATTTACTTACCTAAGGTGAGCACGTGCGGCCTAGGGGAGTCGTAGGAGTGTCAGGAAGGGGAAAGGGCCGAAACCCCGTCAGGCAGACGTTAACCCCTGTTTCCTCTCTGCCCGCAGACATCTCACTCTCCGGATTAAGATCACAGTAAGGAGGGGGCCCTTCCAGGGTGGTGCCAAAAACCTGCGAGTGACTCTGGAAGGTTCGGAGAACGCCCAGACCAGACCCGCGCCTCCGAGGGATTCAGGTGAGCGTTACAGAACGCGAAGCCTACCACAAATATCCCACCCAGGCGCAATGGAAACTTCGGATACAGACCAATTGGCCCAATTGCTTGGGGAGCTGAGGGCCGAGGTACATGCATCTCGTCAAGAAACAAATGCCTTACGAAGGGAATTGATCGTTTCCAAAGAGCGAGCGGACGACCTGGCCAGGCAATTGCTACAAATTCAAGCTGGGCAAGCACCTTTGCCTGCCTCGGGAGGGAATTATCCACATACAACCTCAAGCAATCCGGTGCAGATTAATCTGCCAGGGAACGTGCCCCTGGCTCCACCAGAACGTTTCTCAGGTGATCCTAGACGCTACGCAGTATTCATCAACCAATGCCGCTTGCACTTTTTGTGTAGACCCGCTGGATTCCCAACTGACCAAGCTAAAGTAGCGTTCGTACTTTCTTATCTTAGTGGCAATGCGGCTGATTGGTCCATTCCTTTAGTGACACAGGATGATCCGATCCTCCAAAACTTCCAAGACTTTCAGGCTAGTATGGAAAAGTTGTTCGCACGGCATTCACAAGGGCAGGCCTTGGACAATGAACTCCTATCGCTAAGACAAGGTAACCAAGATCTCCTGGCGTACATAGCATCTTTTAACAGACTGGTGGTTGAAACCAGGTGGCCTGAAGACAAGAGGATCACGCTTTTCCACAGGGGGCTACGTGGAGAACTTAAAGATGTCTTAGCACAGGTGGTAAATCCTCCGCAAGAGTGCTCCGATTATATCGACTTAGTAGTTCAATTAGAGTATCAACTACAGAATAGAAAGGCCGATCGCTCCAGATTTGAAACCAGGGCGTTCTCAAAGACTCAAAACCCTGCTAAAGGAAATGATTCCGTGGAACCCATGCAGATAGGCATCGTGAAAGGACCTTTAACTCAAAAGGAACGAGAAAGGCGAAGACAGTTACAGCTATGCCTCTACTGTGGGAAGTCTGGACACTTCCTTCGAGATTGTTCAGTGAAACCGGTCAAGAAAGCCTTGGGAGCTTCCGAAAAGGATGCAAAACAACAAGAATCGGGAAACGACCTCGCCCGGCAAGCGTAGAGGTACGCTTGCCGAGCGTAAAAACCAGTTCCTTGACCTCGCATTTCGTACTGCCTATGGTCCTCATAAGCCCCGACCAACCAGATCGTATGCATGCTATTAAGGCATTCATTGATAGCGGATCAATCGGTAACTACGTGGATCAAGATATGGCAGCTAGGATGAATCTTCCTTTGTGTCCTAAATTGGTAAAAGATGTAATCACTACAGTGGATGGTACAGAAATAGTTTCCGGACCAGTCTCTCACACCACCGTGGAAGTGACGCTGCTCTGCCAGGACGGACATCGGGAAGGAATTGTGTTTGATGTAATCAAGGCCCCGCAGTTTCAAGTAATTCTAGGAGTTCCTTGGTTGGAAAAACACAATCCTCAGATCGACTGGCGAGCCAAGGTAATCCGGTTTCCAGAGTGCGCCCAAACTTGTTATTCTCGGCCCGACATCAGGCTGGCAGCCATCGCTTCCGAGAACCTCCAATTGCCTCCTGAATATCAAGAGTTTAGTGATGTCTTCCAGAAAGATCAGGCCAACACCTTGCCTCCGCACAGGTCATACGACTGCCAGATAGACCTGATACCCGGATCCACTCCACCGTGCAGTAGAATATATGCTCTTACTGAGCCAGTGTCATGATCTCTGCTTCCAAAAGGTCAGGGTTTTCCCAACTCCCTTGGAAGCAGATTCATAACCCAGGTTCCGAGTGCCAACCAGTCCCAAGTGGGACCTTTTGGACCCAGTCCTGGCGCCAGTGGCACCAGGCTCATAAATATGCCCAGTCCCAGCGCTGGAAGCGCCGGGCTCATAATGCTTGGGTGGACTTACCTGCAGCAGACCATGCTGCTTACTTGCCTGCCAGTTGAGCCTCTGATCCTCTTCTGTTTGGAACTACTTTTCCTGTTGGGTGGGGCAGGAGCCACTCCCTAGGTTCAGAACACTGGAACTCTTCTGGAAAGCAGGAACTCTTTTCTTACCTAGGCGTGGCTGTGGAAGGAGACACCTAAGCACTACAGGAGGCTATTTAAACCACAACCGATGGATGAATCTTGCTTTGCGTTATTCTGCATCCTCTGCAGCAGAACGCTCATCTTGTCTTCTGCATCTGATCCTGGGCCTAAGGAAAAAGGCTTACCATCCTGAATCCAGTCTTCAGCAACACCTATAAAGACAAGAAAGAACAGGTTAGCATTACGGTCTTCAGTGACAGCTCTTCACTTACCTGGGCCATCTGCTGTCACCAACGCCTCGCGCTGCATTCTGAAAGACAAAGGCTTACCTACTCTTCGTGCGCTCCGGAGGTCTTCACACTGCATTCCGGCATCTGAAAGACAAAAGCTTACCAACTCTTCGCACGCTCCGGAGGCCTTCGGCGCTGCACCCCACATCTGAAAGACAAAACAAGGTGCGTTTAAAGACATTGGGGAACTTTAATACTCACGTGCCATTACTCCTTTCCACATCTCACCCAGTGGGTATTCCGGCACCCTGCAGCCGCTCCGAACTTGTACCTGCAAAATAAAAAGACAGTTAGAGCGCATCGTGAAGCAGGCAACAAGCGCTTACTTACGTGCTTCCAGGCGCTTCTATTCATCACACGGGCTCCATCTTCAACTCACTTCAGCCCGTCATCCACCATCGCCGGAACCCTGCAAAACAAGAGACATCATTACTAAAGACTTTAAAGACATTAGAATTACTCGAAACTTACCGTTCGTGCAGTAAACGACGGACAGCAGTCCTCTGAAGTCAAGAGGCCTGCTCCCCTTATCCAGTGAAGAAACTGGTTACAACACCCTGCCCCGAGGCAGATGGAGAGCACGGCGTTCACTTACCTAAGGTGAGAGCGTTAACCTTCGGGGTTCTACAGGAGAAGAGAAAGGGAAGAAGAGAGAGACATTCAATAACCCAGTTCATTAATCCCATATTTTCTACCTGCAGACATCTTACCCTTCGAGTCAAACATACAGTGCACAGAGGTCCAGCCCAAAGAGCCAGCCGTGTGTTACACGTCACCTTTGAAGATACGGTATACGCCCAGTCAAGACCGGCGCCTCTACGGGAATCAGGTGAGCGTTACAGAACGCAAAGCCTACCACAAAACTCCCGTCCAGGCGCTATGGAAACCTCGGATACCGACCAACTAGCCCAGTTACTTGGGGAACTAAGGGCAGAAGTGCATGCAGCCCGTCAGGAAACGAACGCTCTAAGAAGGGAACTGATTATTTCCAAGGAGCGAACAGATGATCTCGCTAGACAATTGCTACAGTCACAAGCCGGACAGACCCCGTTACCCGCATCTGGGGGAAATCTTCCTTCTACATCCTCTATGAATCCAGTGCAGATCAACCTACCTGGGAATGTACCTCCGGCTCCACCCGAACGATTTTCTGGTGACCCAAAGAGGTTTGCAGTATTTATCAATCAGTGCCGGTTGCATTTCTTATGCCGGCCAGCAGCCTTTCCAACTGATCAAGCTAAAGTAGCTTTCGTGCTTTCGTACCTTAGTGGCAATGCGGCAGACTGGTCGATCCCTCTAGTAAATCAAGATGATCCGGTCCTCCATGATTTTCAAGCTTTTCAGCTCAGTATGGAAAAACTGTTCGCAAGACATTCACAGGGGCAGGCCTTGGACAATGAGCTTCTTTCGTTGCGACAAGGTAATCAAGACCTTTTGGCTTATATTGCGTCTTTCAACAGACTGATAGTGGAAACTCAATGGCCTGAGGACAAAAGGATTACGCTGTTTTATAGAGGTCTACGTGGAGAGCTCAAAGATGTGTTAGCCCAAGTAGTGAATCCCCCACAAGATTGTTCGGACTATATAGACTTAGTCGTTCAAATAGATCACAGACTGCAGAACAGGAAGGCCGATCGTTCCAAGTTTGATGTTCGAGTATTTTCCAAACCGCCAACTCCTTCCAAAGGAGTAGACTCCGGGGAACCCATGCAAATAGGGGGTCTGAAAGGTCCTCTAACACAAAAGGAGCGGGAAAGGAGAAAACAGTTGCAATTATGCCTCTATTGCGGAAACTCAGGGCACTTTCTTCGAGACTGTCCGGTGAAACCTGCTAAGAAGGCAGTAGGAGCTGCAGTTACCAAAGTTACAAACTCTGAGCAGGGAAACGACCTCGCCCGACAAGAATAGAGGTCCTCTTGCCGAGCGTGAAAACCAGTTCCGTGACCTCGCATTTCGTGATACCTATGGTCCTCATTAGCCCTGATAATCCAGATAGATTACATGCAATTGAAGCTTACGTCGACAGCGGTGCCATCGGCAATTATGTGGATCATGAAATGGTTTTGAGGATGAATCTAACTCTTTGTCCCAAGGCTGTAAAGGACGTCATTACTACGGTGGATGGTACGGAGATAGCCTCCGGGCCAGTAACGCATACCACTGAAGAAGTGACGCTAATAAGTCAAGATGGACACCATGAGAAGATCGTGTTCGATGTGATCAAGGCCCCTCAGTTTCGGATTATTCTAGGAATACCTTGGTTAGAGAAACACAATCCTCTGATCGATTGGCGAGCAAGAACGGTCCAGTTTCCAGATTGTGTCTCTACTTGTCGCCCTCCACCTGGTGTTGCACTGGCAGCAATTTCTTCAGAGACTCCCCAGTTACCTCCCGAATACCTAGAATACCAAGATGTTTTCCGGAAGGATCAGGCTAACTCTCTACCTCCTCATAGGTCTTATGACTGCCAGATAGACCTGATACCTGGATCTACTCCTCCTTGTAGTAGAATTTATGCCCTCACCGAGCCTGAGAACCTTCACCTTCGACAATACCTGGATCAATACCTGGCAAATGGGTTTATTCGTCCTTCCAAGTCCCCGGCTTCTTCAGCTTTGTTCTTCGTTCCAAAAAAGGAAGGAGACCTTAGAACTTGTATAGATTATCGCTCCCTGAACCAGATCACCGTTAAGAATAGATATCCGTTACCTTTGATCCCTGAACTCCTGGACCAAGTCAGAAAAGCATGCATATATACAAATCTGGATCTTAGAGGAGCTTACCACTTGGTACGAGTAAAAGAGGGCGATGAATGGAAGACGGCCTTCCGCACCAAGTATGGGCTATTTGAATATCAGGTCATGCCCTTCGGACTTTGCAATGCCCCGGCCGCCTTTCAATATTTTATGAACGATGTCCTCAGAGAGCTCATAGATGTGTGTGTTGTTGTTTACATTGACGACATCCTCGTTTATTCTTCATCGGAATCTGAACATCGGAAACACGTGAAAATGGTCCTCGAAAGATTGCGTCAACACAAACTTTTCGCTAAGTTGGAAAAATGTGTTTTCAACGTGACTGAAGTTGAATTCTTGGGATTCATATTATCACCTGGCGGAGTGCGTATGGATTCAAAGAAGGTTGATGCAGTTCTCAAATGGCCATCACCATCCTCCGTAAAAGGTGTGCAAAGCATGTTAGGCTTCGCTAACTTTTACCGCAGGTTTATCCCCGAATTCTCTCGAATAGTCCAGCCCATCACTGCCTTGTTAAAGAAAAACAAACGTTTTGAATGGTCTACCGAGGCGGAACAAGCTTTCCAGGATTTGAAGACTAAATTTATCTCTGCACCAATCTTAAAACACCCTCGCCCCGAACTCCCCTACATCGTGGAAACTGATGCTTCAAGCCTTGCCATGGGGGCAGTTCTATCACAAAAGGACCCGGTAACCAATCAGTTGCATCCCGTGGCATTTTGGTCCTGCAAATTCTCGCCTCCTGAAATCAATTACACGATTACTGACAAGGAACTTCTGGCTATCAAGTCTGCCTTTAAGGCTTGGCGGCATTATCTGCTGGGGGCCCGACACACCGTTACTGTGATTACGGATCACCGAAACCTGCAATATTTGAAAACCGCAAAAGCCCAATCCTCTAGACAACTCCGTTGGGCGTTATTCTTTGCCGAGTTTGACTTCATAATTACCTATCGACCTGGTACAAAAAACGGTAAAGCTGATGCCCTTTCTCGGATGGGAGTGGAAGAACACTTGATCAACCCTAAACCTGTACCAATCATTCCCGAACAAAGAATTCTGGGTGTAATCGCCACACAATCCATAGAGGAAGTTAAGGATAAAGCCAGGCAACTTGTAACTCCAGCAGACATACAGAATTGGCATCTGCAAGGAAAGGACTTTGCAGTAAAGGACAACTTATTGTATTTCCAAGAACGATTATACCTACCCAGCACAGATTTACAGAAAGAAGTAATCTCTTGTTATCACGATTCTTTAATGGAAGGACATCCCGGTATAGCCAAGACCTCAGAAAAGATCAAGCGCTACTTCTGGTGGCCGTCTTGGAAAAAAGATATCAGAGACTTTATAATGTCCTGTGGAGTATGCGCCCAAAACAAGAGTCAAAAGGAAAGACCAGCAGGTCTCTTACGTCCTATTGACATCCCACCTCGCCCTTGGCATACGCTTTCTATGGACTTCATCACCGATCTACCTCCATGCTCCGGATACAATACGATTCTAGTAATCGTGGACTTATTCTCCAAGATGGCGCATTTCATTCCGCTCAAAGGCTTGCCAACAGCAGCAACTCTGGCCCGAGAATTTCTCGAAAACATCGTCCGACTGCACGGTTTTCCTTCGGTTCTAATTTCGGATCGAGGTAGTCAACTTATTTCTCATTTTTGGCGAAGTTGCTGTCGGTCGGCTCAAATTGATGTGAGACTATCGACCAGTCACCACCCTCAGACCGACGGACAAACCGAGAGGACCAATCAAACTCTGGAACAGTATTTACGCTGCATGCTGCAACAAACTGAAAAAACTTGGAAAGACATCTTTTGGATAGCCGAATATGCCTACAATAACTCTGTCCATTCGGGAACTGGGAAAACCCCGTTTTTTCTTTTGTACGGCAGTCACCCTCGAACCTCGGAGTTGGATCCCCTCCAAGATCTTGAAACACCAGCAGTAGGCTACCTGCATTCTACAATCACCCAAGCCTTTAAGGAAGCAGTTTCTCACCTTCAAAGGGCTAAAGAACAATACAAGAAAGGAGCAGATCAACATCGGAAGGAAGCCCCTCAATATCGAGTAGGGGATCAAGTCTGGTTATCCACCAAATATCTACCTCTAAAAGGGCCACGCACATTCAACCCAAGATACCTTGGTCCCTATTCCATCACTACCATAGTAAACCCAGTAGCGGTCAAGTTGGACTTGCCCCCGCACATGAAGATAAATCCGGTCTTCCACGTCTCTCTATTAAAACCCGTGCAATCTCAAACCCGACTAACTAAATCTCCAAAACCTATCCTAGTTGATGGGGAACTCGAGTTTGAAGTCAAAAGCATTCTGGACTCCAAGATCTCCAAATCTAAACTATTTTACCTAATTGACTGGAAAGGCTACGGCCCCCAAGAGAGATCCTGGGAACCTGCTGAATATGTCCACGCTCCTCGCCTAATCAAAATATTTCACCGAACATTTCCTGACAAGCCAAAACCCCCGGAGAAGCCCGGTTTGGGAGGGGCCTTGAGGGGGGGGTACTGTCATGATCTCTGCTTCCAAAAGGTCAGGGTTTTCCCAACTCCCTTGGAAGCAGATTCATAACCCAGGTTCCGAGTGCCAACCAGTCCCAATTGGGACCTTTTGGACCCAGTCCTGGCGCCAGTGGCACCAGGCTCATAAATATGCCCAGTCCCAGCGCTGGAAGCGCCGGGCTCATAATGCTTGGGTGGACTTACCTGCAGCAGACCATGCTGCTTACTTGCCTGCCAGTTGAGCCTCTGATCCTCTTCTGTTTGGAACTACTTTTCCTGTTGGGTGGGGCAGGAGCCACTCCCTAGGTTCAGAACACTGGAACTCTTCTGGAAAGCAGGAACTCTTTTCTTACCTAGGCGTGGCTCTGGAAGGAGACACCTAAGCACTACAGGAGGCTATTTAAACCACACCCGATGGATGAATCTTGCTTTGCGTTATTCTGCATCCTCTGCAGCAGAACGCTCATCGTGTCTTCTGCATCTGATCCTGGGCCTAAGGAAAAAGGCTTACCATCCTGAATCCAGTCTTCAGCAACACCTATAAAGACAAGAAAGAACAGGTTAGCATTACGGTCTTCAGTGACAGCTCTTCACTTACCTGGGCCATCTGCTGTCACCAACGCCTTGCGCTGCATTCTGAAAGACAAAGGCTTACCTACTCTTCGTGCGCTCCGGAGGTCTTCACACTGCATTCCGGCATCTGAAAGACAAAAGCTTACCAACTCTTAGCACGCTCCGGAGGCCTTCGGCGCTGCATCCCGCATCTGAAAGACAAAACAAGGTGCGTTTAAAGACATTGGGGAACTTTAATACTCACGTGCCATTACTCCTTTCCACATCTAACCCAGTGGGTATTCCGGCACCCTGCAGCCGCTCCGAACTTGTACCTGCAAAATAAAAAGACAGAGCGCATCGTGAAGCAGGCAACAAGCGCTTACTTACGTGCTTCCAGGCGCTTCTATTCATCACACGGGCTCCATCTTCAACTCACTTCAGCCCGTCATCCACCATCGCCGGAACCCTGCAAAACAAGAGACATCATTACTAAAGACTTTAAAGACATTAGAATTACTCGAAACTTACCATTGGTGCAGTAAACGACGGACAGCAGTCCTCTGAAGTCAAGAGGCCTGCTCCCCTTATCCAGTGAAGAAACTGGTTACAGCACCCTGCCCCGAGGCAGATGGAGAGCACGGCGTTCACTTACCTAAGGTGAGAGCGTTAACCTTTGGGGTTCTACAGGAGAAGAGAAAGGGAAGAAGAGAGAGACATTCAATAACCCAGTTCATTAATCCCATATTTTCTATCTGCAGACATCTTACCCTTCGAGTCAAACATACAGTGCACAGAGGTCCAGCCCAAAGAGCCAGCCGTGTGTTACACGTCACCTTTGAAGATACGGTATACGCCCAGTCAAGACCGGCGCCTCTACGGGAATCAGGTGAGCGTTACAGCCAGAAAATCTTCACCTCAGACAATACTTGGACCAGTACCTGGCTAACGGATTTATTCGTCCCTCAAAATCTCCAGCTTCTTCAGCTTTGTTCTTCGTCCCGAAAAAGGAAGGTGACCTGAGAACGTGTATAGATTATCGCGCCCTGAACCAGATTACAGTCAAAAACAGGTACCCGCTGCCTCTGATTCCCGAACTATTGGACCAAGTAAAGGGCGCCTGCATTTACACAAAACTAGATCTCAGAGGAGCCTACCACTTGGTACGAATCAGGGAGGGGGACGAATGGAAGACGGCCTTTCGCACAAAATACGGATTATTCGAGTATCAAGTAATGCCTTTTGGACTATGTAATGCACCGGCCGCTTTCCAGTTCTTTATGAATGACGTTCTCCGAGAGCTTATTGATGTTTGTGTAGTCGTCTACATTGATGACATCTTGGTATACTCCTCCTCAGAAGCTGAACACCGACGACATGTCACCGCAGTTTTGCAGAGGCTTCGCCACCATCGTTTATTTGCTAAGTTGGAAAAGTGTACCTTTCATGTAAAGGAAGTCGAATTTTTGGGGTTCATTTTATCACCCAACGGTGTTCACATGGACACAAGAAAAGTGGATACTATCACCAAATGGCCGTCTCCGACTTCGGTAAAAGGAGTACAGAGCATGTTGGGCTTCGCTAATTTTTACCCAAGGTTTATCCCCGAATTCTCTCGAATAGTCCAACCTATCACGGCTCTCCTAAAAAAGAACAAAAAATTCGAGTGGACTCCAGAGGCCGAACAAGCCTTCCAAGATTTGAAAGCCAAATTTATTTCTGCTCCAGTCCTGAAACATCCTCGTCCAGACCTTCCTTATATCGTCGAGACCGACGCATCTAGCCTTGCAATGGGGGCAGTTTTGTCACAAAGAGATCCTGAAACACACCAATTACACCCTGTGGCGTTTTGGTCCCGCAAATTTTCGGCCCCGGAAATCAATTACACAATCACGGACAAGGAACTTCTGGCAATCAAGTCCGCCTTTAAGGCCTGGCGGCATTATCTCCTAGGAGCCCGGCACACTGTCACTGTAATTACTGATCATCGTAATCTCCAATATTTGAAGTCAGCCAAGGCCCAATCTTCAAGACAACTCCGTTGGGCTTTATTTTTCGCGGAATATGATTTTGTGATAACGTTTCGGCCGGGCGTCAAAAACGGAAAAGCGGATGCCCTTTCATGAATAGGTGTTAACAAACTCGCAGCTAATCCAGAACCAGTACCCATAATCCCCGAACAAAAGATTTTGGGAGTCATCAACACAATGTCTCTTGACGACATAAAAAAGAAGATCAAGCAAGTAATAACTCCCGAAGATTCCTTGACTTGGCTGCAGAAAGGAAAGGATTTTACGATAGAACAAAATCTATTATACTTCCAAGGCAGACTTTATTTACCGTGTGATGACTTACAGAAACAGGTCATCACCTGCTATCATGATTCCTTAATAGAGAATGTAGTGATACACGAAATTGCAACCTTGCCAATCAGGGCTTTAGATGACAGCATTAGCCGCTGAAAGCCAATAGTGTATTCAAAGTATGTGCTAAAAATGCTGACAGTAGTACAGGCAGGGAGGGCCCCTAGCCATGTAGCTAATAGGTTTTTGGAGTGTTTGGAACATCATGGCACCTATATAGCGCTTAGATAGCCAGTCTTAAGCGCTATAAACACTAAGCTATGAGTGCATGCCTTTTAGAGCTTGCAGATGGGGTTAATACATCCCTGCTTCCCTTAGAATATTCAGCCTCACTAACGTTAGCCCTGGCTCCAAGCTAATCTTCCTTTTCTCTGGGAAGGTACTGATAAGACATTCCTCAGCCAGCGCAGATGGGAACAAGGGAGGGGGTAGGAGCGAGCAGGGAGCATCTCAGAGAGCTGGGTTTTTTCCATGAACCAGCCTCACAGAGAAAGTTCTGGAACTATGCGTCATGGTGACTGACAGCAAGAGATTATAAAGTATCCATGCACACATGGGATCAGGGGGAGATCGCCTGTGGACTTGATTCGTGTACAGTCAGGTGCCCGGAATTGGCTCTCACGGTGTCCTCCAGCCTTGTTTTTCTATGAGAAACCCAGGTCTCCCAGGGCTGAGATTAAGGGACGTAAGACTGTGTTTCTCTATGTTTCTCTATATTTCTCTATGTTTCTCTATGTTTATCTAAGTTCCATGTTTCACTATATTTTGCATTGCTCTTTGTTTTATGCTTTGTAATATTCTCTAACTTGAATACCAAATGTATATGAAATTCACTGCTTAGAATAAATATGCTAATAACACTTTGAGGGGGTCATTTGTCACTAGCATGAGATCACTGCTCAGCACAATAGAACCTGTATTTTGGGCTGAATTGGGTATTTTTGCTCTCAAAGGGCTGGCCCCGAGGAAGATTTTGCCCAATATCAAGACATTTGGTGGCAGCTTTGTGGGATTTGTGAAGAGCAGTGCCATGACATGACAAATGGTGTGAGAGAACACAGTGTAGAGTGGGGAGCAGGCTGTCGCATTTCCTTGATGGTCTCACTGCAGCTCTGAGACTTCAAAAGGCAGCAATGTTGTGTCGGTTTGCCGTGGCCGATAGCTTGTGTGGTTAAGACTCCCTTCAGTAAATCAGTCGTGACTGACTTATTGCATGGGATTGGTGCCAGGGAGTACAAGGCAATAAACGAGCGGGAAATGGCTTTGTTTAAAGCACTCCGATGAATGGTTAAGAAAGATGTATGCTCAATTAGAAAAGAATTTTATCATGTGGTTTCCCAAGTTTAAAGTTGTAATTTGGAATGCATAATGAGACGGAGTTCTCATCTCTATTCTGTCATGAGGGCAGGAAAAATAATTGCAAGAATTTGACATGCAAATTGTGAATAGTGATTTAACCATTGACTCAGCCCCAGTGTGCTAGCGAGTGGGGGCTGTAATGTTCGGAGGCGAAGGTTCGTTTTTTTTGATATATGCTTTTGAAGGGTTGGCATTCCTGAATAATGAGGAAGGGGAATGAGCCATGCTTAGGAGAATGAGTAACATCTGTGCTGAGAGCCTAAAGAGTTTTTTCTTTCTTTTGGCAACTGTAAAATTCCATGTGCTAATGGTGGCAAATTCTGTTTAAAGGAAACACACTAAAATGGTTATATTGCATTTTAGGCTGTGCCATGCTTTTATTGGGTGAGAGACTCACTTAAAAGGAAAGTGAGTGAATGTTATTTGGATTTTCGATTTTTGTGTACTGATTTGAAATTGCAGAACCAGCTTGCAATGGTTGGGGGGAAAAACAATTTATATTTTTCTAAATTGCCCCTGGAGTATTTTTGACTGTCCCCATGCTATGCCATGGATTTGTGCTGTTGCCTTATAAGTGATGTATGCTTTGAAAATAGTGACCTGTTGACTGTGATACATGGGGAAAAATGTTGTTGACACATTAAACAGCCCACAAGCAATAGAGTGTGGGTTGTTCTTGCAGAAAAAAAAACGTGCAGGGAGCTGCACTAAATATGGCATTTTTATTTTTTAAATGCACTGAACTGAGTGGTTATAGTTTGGCAATGGTACAACAGAATGAAACATCTGTGTGTGATAAGATAGCACAAAGATTTAATGGGTTGTGAGTTCTCTTGAAAGATCGCACATTACAAGAAAAAAAAGACGCTTTGACATTTTGCAAAATTACATGGAGTAGAAAAATGACAAGAAAAGTGCCGCTTTTGAAAACAAGAGTCTTGCTGTGTGTGCAGAGCTTGTGCCTTGAAGCTGTCTTGGGCGAGGTGCGTGAAGGCAAACAAAAGCAGAAACAGTACAAGAAAGAGTTAATTTGGATGAACTGTCTGAAACGAGTGAAGCCGCCACAGTATAAGAGTTATAGGCAAAAGAGATAAGCTGCGTGGCGCTGCCAGGTGCACACGAAAGATAAACATGCCTGCATTCCTGAGGAAGGGGGAGCAAAAACAGAGAGCTGTTCAAAAAGTAAAGAATTTGCCCAGTAAACTGTGGTACGGAGCAAAGGCTTCATGCAGGATGGCAGACGGGCACATCACATCTGAACATTTACCTATGCATCTGTGAATGGGCCAAGAAAAGACAGCTGCCCATTCCAACAGACATTACTGTGCAAACCGCATTCCCATGTGATGTGATGTGAAGTGAAGTGAAACGCTATTGCTGTGCAAGCTGCATTCCAATGCTCCATGTGATGTGAACTGAAGTAAAGCGCTGTGCACTGGAGAAGAAACCTCTAGGCGCTTTGAGAAGAGAAAATACACATCTGGCAAACTGCAAGCTACATTGCCAGGGGATGGAGTAACTGACAAAGACATTATGGCCTTCCAGATGGAAGCAAAACTGACAAAAGTGCTTAGCCGTTTTGCAAGAGACAACATGCAGAGCGGGGCTTTGAAGTACAACATGAACACTGCACATTAGCCATGATCCAGAAGCCACACGGCTTAGTGCAAGAATGAATGATTTGTTGAAGCAACAAAAGAAACTGACTCAGACTATCGCACTCAAAGGAGTGGTTCAAAAACAGCAAACGCCCTTTGAAAAAATGACAAGTGAAAAAACCAGAGACTTGAAAAGACACTGCTAAGAAAAGAAAGATAAATAAACAAAGCTGCTTGTACAACTGTAAGCGGTATTGGACTGAAAGACTTTACCTTTGAAAAATGGAGTGATGCCAGCAGGGCAACCTAAACCAAGATCATGAGACACTGGAAGCAAGTTGGCGCCTGGCATTGGTGATCGCTTTGGTGAAAAAGAAAAGCATTGTGCGACCTGGGTACTTACTATATGGCTTTGTAAAAGCACAGATCAGTCTGAGGTACCATTGACCAGCTATGATTGCATTGCACAAATGAGTTTGTGATTAGGCAGTTACACCCCGTATGGTTGAGTGTAAATAAGCCCCCAGAAACATGCAGAAAGGTGATAAATAATTGCAGTAGCAATGACAAAGTGTGTAGTTACCTGATGAGACTTTTTGAAGATGGGGGTGGTATTATGGGAAGGGGTGGATAACGCTGATATTGAAGTTTTGATGACATCCTAACATTTCTGTTTGTATTTTGCCTAGGCAAAGCACGACAAGACATTTCATAATATAGAGAGTGAATATGCAGTTTGTGGGTGACACTGATCAAAGAAGGGTCAGACGCATTCTCAGAGAAAGCGAGCCACTGCGACATGCTATTTCAACTTTAACGTGCCCTGCACCGCACTCAATGCTGTAACCTGCGAATAGTGTCCAACAGAGTAATAACTTTTGCTGAACTGGCACGGTGCAGACTTGGCTAATTATCAAGTATTTGATGCTACACATTTAAATGACATGTTTTGCCCTTTCTTGTTTAAAGGACTATGGACAATGAATTGTGGACTGTAACATCAGGCACCACATACAGCTGTGTGACACAGCAATTGAATGCTAACACATTGAAAAATGGTTTTTAAATGCACTGTTGAGATGAATCTGAAAAAACCAAATGGTTTTACTCTTCCAACTGAATGGCTTTAACCAGAGATGTTTTGTTTTTTGAAAAATAAAAAATATTCTACATTGCACGTAGGCAGGAGAATGATTTATGAACTGTTGGGGCAGCAGAATTATGCAAGCAGGAGCGTAATTTATTTTGAGATAAGATGGGTGCGCACATCAAAGTCACCTGTGCGTAGGTTAAGATTCTTAATTGAAGTAATGCTGCCAAGTGTGTGAGCTATAATTTGAAATGGTAATCTTTGAAACACTGGATACTTTTACAGCCAGCTTAAGGCAGGTAAATGAAACCATGACTGACTTGATGTTTGATTTTATGACACAGAGTGTGACACGGTTTTTTGTTAAACCAACCAGTTTCATGTTTTTGTGGGGACAGCTGTCTCCAGCACACTAATGCAAAGAGTCACCTTTTGATTGTAAACATTTGGAATAATTCTTTGGAAAAGCGCTACAAATGAGTATCCACATGGAATTGCTAGTGTACTGGCCTGGCACATTGTCAGGCATCTTTTGTCACTGAATGGATACCATTTGTTTAATTTGTCTAATGTGATGTTTTTCTGACCAAGAACTGCAGCGAGTGTTCTCGCCAAGATTTAATGAACTATAACTTGACTAAATGAATTTTTTCCATGGTGTGATGAAACAGCCACTGCCGGATAGTAGTATGGTGTTTGTGGCTAAAGTTATTATTGTATATGGTAGATATCCCACTTGAAGAAGGGTATTCTCCAAGTCACAGAAGGTAGACACTGTGAACCTGTTAGATTTTCCAGTAGTAAGACAACATGTAAATTGTAGACTGGTAATGCACACCTTCATTATTACAGTGCTACACTTAGACATAGATTTATCATGAGGCAATGTTTCCTTAGTACTACCAAGCTGCTACAAATGGAGTCCATTTCTATGGCCCATCACTAGAGTGCGCGTAGCTAGGGAGCTAGATTCATTAATTGCAGGAGCTTTATATGCTTGTGACATAGAAACTGTGCACAATAAGCTAGCCACTATGGGTTCTGATGCCAGCTCTGCTATAGAACTTCTGGCCTAGTGGGGCCCATTGATATGCCCAGCACTGCTACAAGTATTGACAGCCAATTGAAGATAACAGTATTTTAGACATGAAGACATTTTTGTCTGCCATAGGGCAGGTCAACAAGACTGCTAAATACACACAATGCATTGTATGGCAAACATTGTTAAATCAGCAGGTGTTGGCTTTTTACTGGGTGGGGGCGACCATCCTCCACACACTGGCACGCAGAGCTACAGTTACCAGCATACATATGGATTGAATTGCTTGCTTTTGATTGCATGAATAACACATGCCATGCTTTGATGTAAATTAGTAGAATTATTTTTATTTAGACAACCTGGTGCCCATGGGTTCACCTTGTTCAAGAAATTAGATGGTTTCTGGTTGGGTTCCACCTACCTGGGGGAAGTGTCTAGTCACACAGCCCATAGTCACGCTTGAATGCCCTGGGATCAGGGGGAGGGTAGGCCCTTAGGGTGAAAGGCTGCCAGGTTTTAGAATTGGTAACCATACATAAATGCAATAGTGCATTGTAGATTAGACTACACTGGATTGCCTTGACATTTTAACTGCATGCTGCTTTTTAACTGACAATCAGTTATACAAAATTGATTTAGGTATTTTTGTGTAGGCCAGGTTTTGGCTAGAGTAAATGTCCATGTTCACTTGGCGTAGGTATTTTTGTGTAGGCCAGGTTCTGGCAAGGGTATATGTCACTGTTCACTTTGTGTACATTTTTGTTTAGGTAGTGTTTTACCTTGCATGCCACGCTAACTAACCGCTAGAAGATAGTTTGCTTAAACCTCTTGCAAAGCCCCTAGGTCTTTATCACTGCACTAAATACTATGTTGATAGGTATTAGTCAGCATTTGTCGCACAAACGTTGAATAGGGGTGGAATGTAGTGATACACGAAATTGCAACCTTGCCAATCAGGGCTTTAGATGACAGCATTAGCCGCTGAAAGCCAATAGTGTATTCAAAGTATGTGCTAAAAATGCTGACAGTAGTACAGGCAGGGAGGGCCCCTAGCCATGTAGCTAATAGGTTTTTGGAGTGTTTGGAACATCATGGCACCTATATAGCGCTTAGATAGCCAGTCTTAAGCGCTATAAACACTAAGCTATGAGTGCATGCCTTTTAGAGCTTGCAGATGGGGTTAATACATCCCTGCTTCCCTTAGAATATTCAGCCTCACTAACGTTAGCCCTGGCTCCAAGCTAATCTTCCTTTTCTCTGGGAAGGTACTGATAAGACATTCCTCAGCCAGCGCAGATGGGAACAAGGGAGGGGGTAGGAGCGAGCAGGGAGCATCTCAGAGAGCTGGGTTTTTTCCATGAACCAGCCTCACAGAGAAAGTTCTGGAACTATGCGTCATGGTGACTGACAGCAAGAGATTATAAAGTATCCATGCACACATGGGATCAGGGGGAGATCGCCTGTGGACTTGATTCGTGTACAGTCAGGTGCCCGGAATTGGCTCTCACGGTGTCCTCCAGCCTTGTTTTTCTATGAGAAACCCAGGTCTCCCAGGGCTGAGATTAAGGGACGTAAGACTGTGTTTCTCTATGTTTCTCTATATTTCTCTATGTTTCTCTATGTTTATCTAAGTTCCATGTTTCACTATATTTTGCATTGCTCTTTGTTTTATGCTTTGTAATATTCTCTAACTTGAATACCAAATGTATATGAAATTCACTGCTTAGAATAAATATGCTAATAACACTTTGAGGGGGTCATTTGTCACTAGCATGAGATCACTGCTCAGCACAATAGAACCTGTATTTTGGGCTGAATTGGGTATTTTTGCTCTCAAAGGGCTGGCCCCGAGGAAGATTTTGCCCAATATCAAGACAGAGGGACATCCGGGTGTAGCCAAAACCTCCGAAAAAATTAAAAGACATTTCTGGTGGCCGTCCTGGAGAAAGGATATCAAAGACTTTGTGGCCTCATGTGGCATTTGTGCACAAAACAAGAGCCAGAGAGAAAAACCAGCCGGGCTACTGCATCCGATAGTCATTCCACCGTGCCCTTGGCACACCCTCTCAATGGATTTTATCACGGATTTACCCCCTTGTTCCGGATATAATACAATTCTAGTAATTGTCGATCTCTTTTCAAAGATAGCTCATTTTGTTCCACTGAAAGGATTACCCACAGCTTCCATTCTAGCCCGAGAATTCCTTGAAAACATTGTTCGCTTGCACGGGTTCCCTTCAGTCCTAATCTCTGATCGAGGGAGCCAATTCATTTCCCATTTCTGGAGGAGTTGTTGTCGTCTTGCACAAATTGACGTGCGACTCTCTACCAGCCACCACCCTCAAACTGACGGACAGACTGAGAGGACTAACCAAACTCTGGAACAGTATCTTCGTTGCATGTTACAACAATCAGAGGGTACTTGGAGGGACATTCTTTGGATTGCTGAATATGCGCACAACAACTCAATACATACTGGAACAGGTAAAACCCCTTTCTTCCTGTTGTATGGGGTTCATCCTCGGACCTCTAATTTAGATCCGCCTCAAGATCCAGGAACACCCGCTGTGGACCATCTTCATGCGACCATAACTCAAACATTTAAGGAAGCCATCGCACACCTTCAACGAGCCAAAGAATCTTATAAGAAAGGTGCTGATCAACATCGGAAAGAGGCCCCTCAGTACCAAGTAGGAGACCAAGTCTGGCTGTCTACTAAACATCTATCTCTAAAAGGACCACCCACCTTTAACCCAAAGTACTTAGGACCCTACGCGATCACGGCTGTGATAAATCCTGTGGCGGTTAAATTAGAATTGCCCACTCGAATGAAAATACACCCTGTATTCTATGTTTCACTCCTGAAACCTATGCACCCCGGAACCCGTCTGACTAAACCTCCAGAGCCAATCCAAGTAGACGGAGAAACCGAATATGAGGTTCAGAACATCTTGGTTCCTAAATTTTTCAAGTCAAAACTGTATTACCTGATTGATTGGAAAGGGTATGGCCCCCAGGAGAGATCTTGGGAACCTTCCGAAAATGTCCATGCTCCTCGTCTAATCAGAAAATTTCATCGGACCTTCCCCAACAAACCAAAGCCTCCGGGGAAGACCAATTTGGGAGGGGCCTTGAGGGGGGGTGCTGTCATGACCACTGGCCCCAAGGTGTCAGACCTAGCCCAACATCCTTGGAAGCAGGGTCATGATCCTCATTCCAGGCACCAGCCAGCCCCCGTAGGGGCCTTTTGGACCTTGTCCTGGCGCCAGTGGCGCCAGGCTCATGCTCATAAAGGGACCCAGTCCCGGCACTGGAAGCGCCGGGCTCATATAAAAGGGATTGGTGCTTGGGTGGACTTACCTGCTGCAGACCATGCTGCCTTCCTACCTGCAGGATGAACTCTTCATCCAATCCTGCTGGGACTACTTTAACTGCTGGGTGGGGCCAGCACCACTCCCAAGAACCACATACTGGAACTCTTTTCTTACCTCTGGAGGCTGTGGAAGAAGACGCCTAAGCACTACTGAAGGCTATTTAAACCACACCCGATTGGTTTCACGTGCTTCGCGTTATTCTGCAATAGCAGCAGGACGCTCACCGTGTCGACTCCAGCTGATCTTCTTCTTCTGCACCTGAAAACAGGACAATCTTCAACTTACCTTCCTGAAATCCAGCTCCAGCCTTCCATGACATCTGAAAAGGAAAACGAGAACATTAGAGTAGCACGAGAAAATACCAGAGCTGCTCTTACCACCCGTCGGCGCCTTCCAAGGCCCCGTGCCGCGATTCTTCGTTCTCCAGCCATCTGCAACAACAAAGAATACAGGTTAGCGATAACTCCATGATATCTGCTTACCTGTGCCACGGTCTCCGCAAGCTCCGTTCTGCGCCATTTGTCCGCACCTGTAAAATACAAGAAGGACATTATTAGAGCTCAGGACTCCATTTCTACTCACGTGCCTCAAGTGGTCCTCCGGCACGATCCTTCGGCATCAGTCTTCATCGCCGGTTGCACCGCGACCTGAAAGAAAAGGGTAAAAAGACATTTAAAAGTGCATTTAACTTCAGATGAACCTTTTGCTTGCCTGCAAAAAACTCCAGACTTTTCCACTTACCGGATCAACATACCGGACCTGCAAAGAGGCAAGATTCTGAAAGGACAATAAAAGACTCAAATAAGGCACTTACCGTTCGTGCAGCTAACGACGGTCTTGCCTTCTGGACTCTACCTCCGCAATAAAAGGCTGAACTATCGTCCAGTGAAGTAACTGGCTACAGCGCCCCTGCACAGACGCAGGATGGAGAGCGCCGCATTTACTTACCTAAGGTGAGCATGTGCGGCCTAGGGGAGTCGTAGGAGTGTCAGGAAGGGGAAAGGGCCGAAACCCCGTCAGGCAGACGTTAACCCCTGTTTCCACTCTACCCGCAGACATCTCACTCTCCGGATTAAGATCACAGTAAGGAGGGGGCCCTTCCAGGGTGGTGCCAAAGACCTGCAAGTGATTCTGGAAGGTTCGGAGAACGCCCAGACCAGATCCGCGCCTCCGAGGGATTCAGGTGAGCGTTACAGCATGCCTGAACAACTCCTAAAAAAACTACAACACATTCAAAACGCGGCAGCCAGACTACTTCTGAAACTACCCCAAAGAGAACCCACCGCACCAGCGCTGAAAACACTACATTGGCTACCAATAAAACAACGAATAAAATTCAAAACAATGTGCATTACGCACAGAGCAGTACACAACAAAGGCGCTGAGTTCCTAAGAGACAAACTGCGCCTACATCAACCAACAAGAACGCTCAGATTAAGCATGGACATCCGCCTGGAACCGAAGCCCTACAACAAAAGAAAACTTGGAGGATCCTCCTTCTCTCACCAAGCCCCGAAAACCTGGAACGACCTTCCAAAGTACATACGTAACACAAGAAACCACCTATTATTCAGGAAATTACTCAAAACCTGGCTCTTCACGTCATAACTAGAAAGACTGGCCACAGGGGCACCGACATAACTAAAAACATCAATGAACGTAGAGCGACTGCGATATGCACAGATCAATCAATGGGAAAAGCTGAGGTAAATATCCCACGGCATACTAAAGGACCAAACGGGAGACAGTCGCAATACGACCTAAGACAGTAAACATAGCAACCTAAGACAGAAAGACTAGAACAAATCATCAAGAGGACCAGGAGCTAACTATGACCTTCCCCAACAGCCCTAAGAACAAAACATAGAGAGGGAAAGGAAGCAATGCATCACAGGCCCAATGCAATGGGTGAGAAACAGAATCTTTCATAACTACACACGGTCCACCAATACAAAGCAGGAAGCACAATGCCCCACGACACAAAACGACAACTAAACAACAGTCCCAAGGATGTTCATCCCACGGAAATCAAATAATCAGTCAGGATAGAAGGATACGAACGTCTGAATACACACGCTCACCAAGACGGATCCACTAGGACAACACTTCAACACGAACCCGACCCTGAATCACTCAAAGCCTTAACCGACCAGGGTCACACTAGATCACCTGAGTATATTTATCACCCACTCAGTCCCACAACTGAAGATTAGGTTCAGACGCACCCACCAATCCAAACTATACTCAATAGGATACAGTTGCATTTGAGCAACACCAACAAATCGAGTCGGCCCACGAGGAACCAGATACATCGGAACCCACAGGTATACAACTCTAACGGAATCATAAGTACCTGAACCAGGATACAGACCCCACTAACCCACCGCTCAATCTTCTGCATACTTAAACCCACACAAAACCACACAACCATCTCTCTCCCAGCAATCTGCACGCACTTTACCACACCGCATCAACAACACATAAACTTCACCCACAGCACTCGAGGCCTTCATCCGATCCGAGACTAGCACCAAAGCCCAGCACTCGGTGTATACCGAGCTGAAGCTGCCAACAGCACAGCACTTCTCCCACTCTCCTTCTCCCCTCCTCCCGACTAACCCTACCCCACCCTTCCTGTTTCCAGATCCGCCAGAGCGCCTGGGGACCAATTCTGTTGGTGACGGTGCGCTATATAAGTACCGCTAACATAACATAACATAACATGTGCTTACAATACGTTTATAGTTTGAACTAAATCTTCATACTCTCAAAGTAAATTTTCGAATTTATGATCACAGGTAGACAATTAACCACAATGGATTATCAGACAATCACCAAAAAAAGGCAATGGGGGTCATTCCGAGTATGGCGGTAGCCATGGAGCAATTAGCTCTATGGCTGCCTCCCATACCGGTACCGAGTCCGGTGTTGTTCAATGGGGACTTACCGGTCCATTCCGACCCTGGAGGGACCGGTAAGTCCCCATTGAACAAACCATTCCCCATTCCCATTTGAGGCCCCATGAGGCTTAATGGGAATGGGGACGGCGCATATAACAGGCACACGAATTAGAACTATTCAATTATACGACACACGCAAGGCTCAGAGTTTTCTTCAAGATTGAAGCGCACTTCTCTAACAATAATTTTACATTCATATTTCATTTGACTACGAATTAGTATCCAGTTTAAGCTTGTTTATCTATTAGACTGTTAGAAATTCTACCATTTATATTTTTCATAATCTATTCCCTTATTTTTATTATTCCAATAGACATTCTCTGAAAGTTCTCATGTTATTAATTCTAATATTTTTATTACAACCAACACTACATTTTAATTTATTGCTACTATTTCATTTGTTTTGGTATAATTAGAATAAATTATTGCATTCAATTTTAGTAACTGGTTCAAGTACAGGTTTTCTATTCCAAAGTAGTTCTATTCCTTCTGCGTCATTTTACTTTTCCCTTAATTGCTTAATACTCCTTTATCTGATCTCAAACTTTTTTTTTTTTTTTTTTTTTTTTTAAAACTTTCTTTATTGATTTTCAACAGATTGATAGACCACGAACATATCAGGTACTGCATATACATTACACGTCCATAACTTCCCCCATACCACCCTCCACCCCCACCCCACCCCCCAAGACTCCGATCAACTCCACTGTTCAATATCGAGCCAGTTCAGAGGTCAGGGCTGGCTGATCAACTGAGGGGTCATCCACCGCTCCAAGGTGGAGTAATGGCACGGTCAGCGACACCCAGCGATGTAATTCCTCACTGGAGTCCAGCCTCTGTTCGTGGATAGCGGTTTCCCACGCTCCGGTCTCGGCTGCCAGCCACTTAGTGAGGTCGTTCCACCATTGTGCTTCAATCGGGCCTCTGGGGCTCTTCCAACACATGGCTATGCGTCTTTTAGCCGTGATATAAATTAAGTCTTTGAGTCTATTTAGGGGTTTGTTTTTGCGATCACGGCTGCACCTGCCCAGGATGCAGGCCACAGGGCTATGTACGTCCAGTTCAATGTCTGCTTTTGCCACCCTTCCCCGCACCTGCATCCAAAAGGAGCGTATCGCTGGGCAACCCCAGAACATGTGAGTCATTCCCGCCTTCGGCTCATTGCATTTAGGGCATAGCTGGATGGCTGCGCCCTTGAAAGACGATATAGTTTCCGGAGTTAGGTAAGCCCTGTTGGTAATGTATAGTTGGATAAGTTGCAGACGGGCGTTTCTGGAGATTTTCTTGTGATAAAGGGTTACTCCTTCCCATTCCTTGTCGTCAAATTCCCGGCCCAGTTCGTGCTCCCACTTCCCTCTGCTCCTGAGCTCATTCCTGGTCGTGCCTAACATTAAGGCTTCGTAGAGCCGTGAGGTCTCGTGGCCCCCCTCGGCGGTGTTCAACATAGTCTCAATAATCTCGTCCTCCGCTGCAAGAATGGTCGCCACCGGCCATCTGTCTTTCATGGCCTGGATCACTGCTCTGTGGAGCAGAAATTGTCCTGTAGGTAGCTCCGAGGACTCGCTCAGGTCGGAGAATGTTAGGATTACCCGATCCTGAACCAGGTCTCCGAGGGTGGCCACCCCGCAGGGCTCCCACTGTGCTCGCGTTTCCAGTTGCCCCCACGGGCGATGGGTCATGACTGCTGCTATGGGGATCTGTGGGGAGTACGGATCAGGGGACCCCAACGTTCTGCAAGCCCTTCTCCAGAGCCGAGTTCCGAGCTGTACCAGATAAGGGTACTGCCTTAGGGCGTCCTCCTTGACCCAGAGTAGGTCCCTGAGTAGGAAGCCTGTCAGAGCTGGTTGGAGAAGTCTGGTATCTGTGGTGATCTCATCGGCCATCCATCGCATCACATGTCTTAGCTGGCTTGCAAGGTAGTATAGTTCGAAATTGGGGACTTTCAGACCCCCTCTTTCGTAGGGTCTTTGAAGTGTTTCCAGTGCTACCCTGTGCCTGCCCCCCTGCCAGAGGAACTGCCTGCATAGTTTATTGATGTCTCTAAAGAAGGAAGGGGGGATGTTGAAGGGCACGTTGGTGAAGTTGTGTAATAGGCGTGGAAGTGCTACCATTTTGAGGAGACCTGCTCTCCCGGCCACGGAAAGCGGAAGCTTCCCCCAAAAGTCCATGGAATTTGCTAGGGCATCTTTAGCTCTGACTGTGTTGAGGATGTGTTCTGTGTGGGGGTTACGGTGTATAGTGATTCCAAGGTATTTGAAGGAGGTCGACTGCCATTGCAGATCTAAGGAGGGCAGGGATCTGAAGTTTTCTCTGTATAGTGCAGCAAGCGGGTAGAGGCAGGACTTGCTTTTGTTAATACGGATTCCTGTGTGAATTTGGAAGCATTCTAGGGTTTCAAGAATGTAGGGCAAGAGGTGTTCGGGGTTGTGTAAGTATAGCAGGGTATCGTCAGCATACATGGAGACCAGATGAGTTATCCCGTCGATCTCAATGCCCCCATCGCCATACTCCTGTCTGAGGTATGCGGCCACGGGTTCACTGGCGATGATATAAAGCATCGGGGAGAGAGGACATCCCTGGCGAGTGCCCCTGTGGAGAGACCACGAGTCAGAGTATGTCTTGTTGGTCCGCACCCTGGCAGATGGGTTGGTGTAAATCAATTTAGTCCAATTTAAGAAAACAGGTCCTATTCCCATTTTTATCATGGTGGCATATAGCCACTCCCAGCGCACAGAATCGAAAGCTTTGGTGGCGTCTAATGACGCGACCGCGTATTTCTGGGGCCTCAGTTCCGTGCTGTATATAACGTGGTGCAATCTCCGCAGGTTCTCGGTTATGGAGCGCCCGGGCACATAGCCCGTTTGGTCCTGGTGGATTAAGTGTGGTATTACCCTACGCAATCTGTTCGCTAGGAGAGAGGTGAGGATTTTACCGTCAACGTTTAACATGGAGAGGGGCCTATAGGAGCCGCAGTCCGTACCTTCCTTGCCAGGCTTGAGAAGGGGGATGATAACGGCTTCCCTCATGGTGTCGGGGAGGGTGCCGCGCTCATAAGCTTCGTTATACACTTGGGTCAGCAGAGGAGCCAGAGTTTCCTCGTAAGTTTTGTAAAACTCACCGGGGAGGCCATCAGTACCAGGGGCTTTTCCAGAGGGGAGGGATCTAATGATTGCTTTTACTTCGTCGGGAGTGATGGGCTCGTCTAGTGTTTCGGCCATCTGTGAGTCTAATTTAGGCAGCTCAATGATGTCTAAGATGTCTTCAATGCTGGTATCAGCCTCGGGCGGGGTCTCGGAGTAAAGATTATGATAGAAATCTGAAAAAACTGAGTTGATTTCAATTTGGGTATGTGCCGTGGTGCCATCCGGCTTAAGAATTTGGCAAATGGGAGCTCGGGGGGTCTCACTTTTATACAACCAAGCCAGGAGTTTCCCGGGTTTGTCTCCTAGGGCGTGGGTTCTTTCAATGTGTTTAGTATAACTCAATTTACCCAGGGATTCCCAGTGTGTTAAACAGGTTTGCTTCAGGTCGGTTATTTTTTGTAGGAGTTCAGGGGTTAAATCAGCCCTGTTTTCCAATTCACCCAGCTCCGCTTCCGAGCGTTCCAGGGAGGATGTGATGGATCTACGGGCCCCTCCTATGGACGCAATCATCTCCCCTCTTATGACTACCTTGTATGCCTCCCATGCAGTGCCCATGTATCTGACGCTATTCAAATTTCGTTCCCAGTACTCCTCGGTGTAGTCGCTTACGTGTTCCCGAAGGGTCGCGTCATGGAGGGCTTCGGCTCTAAGCCTCCAAGTGGGGATCGGGGGTCTAGGCGGGAACACTTCCCAGGTGGCCAGCAGCGGGGAATGGTCAGACAGGACCCTGGGCAGGTAGAGGGCGTCGCTAAACATAGCTTGCTGTTCTTGGCTTACAAACAAGTAGTCCAGCCTCGTGTGGACAGCATGGGGAGGGGAGTAAAAGGAAAAAACTCGCTGATCAGGGTGCAGTTCTCTCCACAAGTCTCGGAGTAACAGCTGGTTAGTCAGTTTGGACAGAATCTTGGCCGGGGGGGATGGGCGGGTATGTTTATCATCAGATCTATCTTTTAGAGGGTCTAGGGTGCAATTGTGGTCACCTCCCCAAATCATGACGCCGTCCCTGTAGGGGCTGAGCCTTGGGTATAGGGAGTGGAAGAAAGCGGTAGCGTCGTGGTTGGGTGCATAGGTGCTAATTAGGCATACCTCTCTGCCTTCGATGGTGCCATACGCTAGTGCCATCCTACCTTCATCATCAGTCTTTGTGCTTATTAGTCTGAAGGGGGTGGTTGGGTCAACCCATATCAAGACTCCCCTTGCATAGGAGGAGTAGGAGGATCCTATCAAGGTTCCTCGCCAAGTTTTGGCCAATGCTTTAAGTTTATCAGCAGAGAGATGGGTTTCCTGAAGCATGGCAATCCCGGCTTTGCACCTTTTCAAGTATGCGTGGACGCGACGTTGTTTCACATAGCTATTCATGCCCCTGACGTTCCACGTGATGATTTTTATCGTGGCAGCCATGGGTAATAGGGGGTATAGCGTCTGTTTGGGGGTGCAGGTAGGGGCCGTGTCAGCGGCAAGAAGCATGTAGGGGATGTCAGTGGTCTAAGCGCTCTTAGATAAGGGTACATAACTGTGAAGCAACTGCCTCTTGTTCCCCCACTCAGTGGCTTGGGTGTCGCCTGGCTTAGGGGCTGAGTGGTCCTCGGGTTATGTATTCTGGACGTCAGTGGTCTAGTGGTTTCCCTTCCCCGGCACCTAACCTTCGTGCCAACTCCCATATTCCCTCCCCCCCGTAACTTTAAACAACTCAAACTAATAACAAGTCGAGCGAGGTATCCCCCGTCATGACTATCCCGTTTCTGCTCCATTAGACCGTGCATTGGTCGCCAGGTGCCCTACGGGCGGGTATGGGTATACCCAAAAAAAAAAACAGGAAAAGATTCCGGGGGTGGAAGAGTGTTCGACTCTGGTGCCTCGCTGCTAAGGATCTGTTCAGCTGTGACAAGCTGGCACTTGCGTGGAGGGGACCATGGGGGTCCTCGGGCCCAGCGCCGCCAGCGTGGTGTGGCTCAGCGCGGTCGTCGCCCCTTCGCCTCTATGTCGGGGATCTGTTCCCTATCCATCCAGTCGCGGGCCTCAGACGGAGTGTCGAATAGGTGGGCTTTGTTGTTGCGTATTACTTTCAATCTAGAGGGATAGAGGAGCATGTAGCGCAGTCCGGCGGCCTTCAATCTAGCTTTGGTATGTATGAATTGAGCCCTCTTCAGTTGGACCTGGAAGGTGTAGTCGGGGTAGATGGATATTTTGGCCGAGTCTCTGAGGATCTGGCCGCCCGACCGCGAGTAGGCCAGGATGGTCTCCCGGTCTCTGTAATTAAGAACCTTCGCTATTACTGGTCTGGGTGGGGTGCCAGGAGGGGGTCTTTTGGTGAGGGATCTATGGGCCCTCTCGATCGTAAAGCCTTGGGACAGTTTCTCAGCACCAATCTCCTGTAGCATAAGGTTCTCCACGAAGTTTGTGGGGTCGGATCCCTCAATGCCCTCCGGCAGGCCCAGGAGGCGGATGTTATTTCGGCGTGCCCTCCCTTCTGCCTCTTCGGCCCTTTCCTCCAAGTTCTTCACTCTTTGCCGCAGTTCGTCAACATCTCTGAGGAGCTCCACTTTGGTTTCTGTATTTTCGCGCACTTGAGCCTCAAGTGTATCAGTCCTGTCGGCTAAGGAGCGGACGTCCTGGCGTAGGAGGCCCAGATCTATGGCCACCGCGTCAATTTTTTGCTCCATGGTGGTCTGGAACAATTTAATGGCCTCAAGGATTTGGGCATTGCTAGGTTCAGTGGCCGTTCCCGGGAGGTCGGGTTGTGCGTCCAAGGTTGTGCCGCTAGAGGTTTCGGAAGCGATGGGGCCCCCAGCAGTGAAGGTATCTATGGTGGTTTGGCGCTGTTTGGACCTGGCTCCTTTGGTGGACATGGCGGAGGGCCTGGCGGATCTTGTCTACGCTAGCGTGGGCCCGGGGCGGATGGAGCCGTTCGGGGTGTTACGCCTCGGGGTTCCAGAGGATATGGTGGGCAAAGGGGGTGGGGGAATGCAGGTCTTCCCCCGGCTCACCTCGTGGGCTCAGCGACGCCCGGGCCTTCCGTTCTTCTCTCCGGCCACCACTCCAGGGGCTCCGCTCTCGGCAGGCTGCGTGCAGCACCCAGGCCGCGCCGCCCTTCGATCTCCGCTCGCGTGTCGAGTCGCGTGTGCCCTCCGCTGGTCAGGTGCAGTATCGGGGCTCCGGGCCCCGCACGGGTTGATGAGGAGGAGCAGGGCGGGTAGGCCGCTCGGGACTCCGTCAGCGGCACTGGAGGCAATGCACGCGGCTGAAGGGCTTCCTCTCTCGGCCGGGCATCCAGGTCAGGCAGGATCGTAGGCACCGTATCCGATCAGCTCAGCTAGCGCGGCGCCGCGGTCCGGGCGCGGCTCTGGTGTAAGGGCTGCCGCGTATCTCAGCGCGAGGGAGCCGCCATTTTGGCTTTGGTGGGCGGCGATTTTCCGTGCGGCAGCTCTTACTTCATAGGGTGCCTCCGGGCTTGGAAAAACAGCCAGCGGGTGCAGGATGGTAGCAGCGTTCGATGAGAAGGAGTGCAGGCTTCAGGGGTTCACATTTAAGTAGGAAAAACAGCTTATGTTGGTCGCATCGGACGGAGCGCACCCAGAGCACGTCCTCTTCACATGGCGGTTAGCCACGCCCCCCCTGATCTCAAACTTGATACAAATATTTTCTTATCAACTTTAAATGTAGTATCAAAAACAACTTCCATATCACCTTTTTGTTTTAGTCCTAAAAAATAAAGAAACCCATTTCATGCTTTAAAGTTATTCTAGACTCATCTCATTCTGTCCAAAATCAGCACACACTCTTTGCTCTTAAAGGGTCTGTTATATCATATTTCACTTATCATAATCACTCATAAGAAAACATGCTGCTGATCGTGGTTGGTTCTTCTGTTTGGCATCTCATATTGAAAATCCAAATGGATTCCTGCTGTCTTCACATTAGCTCTTTATTTCCTTTGCTTTCTGATGGTTTCACTGATTCTAGAGCTATCAATTTAATGTTACTCAAATTAGCAGTCTGATGTTCCGTCTCCCAATGTATACTCAGGGTTTGTTGCTGGGCCTTATTTCAGATCCCACTTATGTGTTCTTAAATCCGTTCTTTCAACTTACGAATTGTGCTTCCAATATATACCGTATCACAAACACATTTAATTGCATAAACTACACATTTATTTTGTATCATAAATGATCAATGATTGTATCCACCTCTGCTGTCCATTTGGTAGCTTGTTTTATTTTTATATATGGTGTATGAAAATATTATGCATTTGCTACATTTAAAAAGTCTTGTGGTTTACCAAGCAATATCCTGTCTTGATCTAATGGTCGTAACTCTGACTTAGTTTGTTTTGCAGTGTGTTTGCTTTTTTATGTATAATCCTTGGAATCTAATTTTTTTAGTGTTTTTTATCAAGTTGTTATACATGCCAAAGTCTGTTAAAAAAATGCTATTCTGGAAAAATGTAGCAATTAACTGTACCTTTGTTAATTTTTTTTTACTATTTTCAAAGGTTTATGTAATAATCTTAGTCGATTTTCCTTTTCAACTTCTACTGTAGCTTTTTGTATTGCTGTTTCCGAAAAAAGCCTCTATCTGAAAATCTCTTAGCTTTGTTATTTGCTGCTTCTTGATAATCTTGTTCTTTAATACACATTCTCTTTGCCCTCAGAAATTCACATTTAAGTGTATTATTGATCACTGATTTATTTTGTGTACTTTTAGAATACAATACTGTATTGGGTTCACACCTTTTCTGGAACGTCAATGTGTGCAAATGATTTCCTTAAGCTGCCATTTCAAGATTTTGGAAGGTTATTCGTTTGTGATCATGGTTAATGGTAAAAGTAATACCACACTTATTGTGATTCAATTTTAAAAAGAGTTTTTTCCAGATCTTTCACAATACCCTTCCATAGTCACAAAACATATATCTTTGTTAGCATATAGCTTGTTCCTTATATAGTGTTTCTAAAAGCCGTGTGACATAATGTTTTTCATGGTATAACAAAAATAGATTTGCTATAGAAGGTGCACATTTAGCTCCCATCGCTACTCCATGGAATTGTAAAGAGGTTACTCCATCAAAATCGAAATAAGTATTTTAAGTACTAGATACAGATCCCATCAGGGTCCATGTTGGAAAGGGTTGGGGCTTACAAGCCCTCTTAAGTCCTCACATGGCCTTCCCCTCTCACAGCCCCTGGAGACAGGTACTATACTATTGGATAGGGTAAGTATCCATTCCTGGGAGGGGGTGGGGCATTTAAGGGGGTGTGTGAGAATGGTTGAGTGTGGGTTAGTAGGGTGAGGACAGGAGGTGGTGAAGGAAGCGTCAGAGAGACCAGAGGAGGTGAGAATGATTGGAGTGTGGAGGCTATTGTTAAGAAGGAGTCTGTAGAGTGTTTCAGTGTGAGAGCGGAAAGTGTGTGGCGTACAGGTAGAGTAGGAGCAGTAGAGTGTTAGTGGTTGTATTGACAGACGTAGTAGTAGTTGTGTGTGGAGATAGTGGTAGTGGGAGTAGCGGAATAGCGAGTGCGGAAGAGTAAGTAGTAGTAGTGGTAGTGGGGGTAAAGGATAATATTGGAAGTGGAGTAGGTATTAGGGAGCATTAGTGAGTAGTAGAGCAGTAGTAGGTAGTAAAGGGCGATAGCAAGGGTTAAAAACACAGAATAGAAATGTAGGCAACAAAATAGTAAGTGTGATTTTTTTTAATTGTATTTGTAAAGTGCGCTACAGCCCACGGGCATCGAGGCGCTGTTGCAGGCAAATGTCTTAGTTACATGAGAAAATAGGCATGCTTGTGATAATAAGGGCGAGAATAGGAGTAACTAGCAGCGTAAAGTGAGGCAGAGATTACAAGATAAGAATTGGGGCGTGGCAAGCCGGCACCTGATGTGGACGTGCCTGCTGTAGGCTCTGTCGTTTGACATCTAAAATTCCTAAAATGCAGTGTTATTTGAAATGATAATTCCCCCTACCGTGCAACGAGGCTCCCCTGGCTGCAGTGTCCAGACCTGGAGAAGTATGGGGGCTTAGAAGTGGCAGTGTGGCGAGGAGACAGATCGGATTGAGGGTGCGCTCCAACAACATGGCGGCCCCTGTATGGTGTTGGCTGCTCTAGGGATGGCTTGATATGATATGATATGATATGGCATTTGTGATATGATATGGCATTTGTAACGCGCCTATACACAAGTGTTTCAAGGCGCGACGAGGTAGGGAGGGGGGAACAAAGGGAAGACAGACAACGATCCTACTAGGCCAGGTGTCATTCAGACCGCGCAAGTGCAGGGGTAGGGGGAAGGGAAAAATGCAAGGGGAAGGGGGAGGGGGGAGTGCAATACAAATAGTAGAATAGAAATAAAATAATAAATAAATAGGGCCAGCTGGTGGCAAGTGCAAGGTAAGTGCAGACAAGTGCTGGGGAGGGGGTGGGGGGGCTGCAGTGATACAGAGACAGTCCCGCAGTGCAGGGGTTGCCAGGGAGGCAGTGCAAGTGAAGAGTGACTGGGTCCAGGACCGAGGTCGGTGAGAGTGGCCCAGTTGCAGGATCAGTGCAGTTTTGGTGAAGAATTTAGCAGGGGAGAGGGAGAGAGAAAGCAGAAGCGAAGAGGAAGGTTTTGAGGTGCTTCCGGAACCGGAGATGGTTCTCCTCAAGTTTCAGGGAGGCAGGAAGGCTGTTCCAGAGGGAGGCACCTGCCGCGGAGAGAGATCTACCCCCAGCACGTTGCTTCGAGAAGCGGCTGACCCTGAGGGAGTTGGAGACGGATGAGCGTAGGGCTCGGGAAGGAAGATATTTAGGAAGAGAGAGTTGAAGGTATTTAGGCCCCAGGCCCCAGAAGGCCTTGTGGACAATGCAGAGGGTTTTGAACTTAATCCTCGCAGCCACTGGGAGCCAGTGTAGTGATTTCAGTCCTGGAGAGATACGGTCCCTGGGCTTGAGGCCAAGGACAAGTCTCGCAGTTCTGTTCTGGATGAGTTGCAGAGGGCGGAGAGTGGAGGCAGGCAGATTAAGATAGAGGCTGTTACAGTAGTCCAGCTTCGAGAGAACCAGGGCTTGGGAGACAGTGAGCTTCTGGGGGAAGGAGAGGAAGGGAAGAATACCTCTGAGGAGGTGCAGCTGGTAATGTGACTTCTTAGAGACGTCAGATATATGAGGAGAGAAGGAGAGTGTGGAGTCGAAGATGACCCCGAGGTTTTTTGCCTTGCAGGTAGGAGCAGGAAGAGGGCCAAGAGAGGCCAGCCAGAGAGCTGCAGGGAAGGAGGGAGTGGGTGTGCCGATGAGTAGGATCTCAGTCTTACTAGCATTAAGGCAGAGGTCATTGGCAGCACACCAATCCTGGATAGCAGACAGACAGTCAGAGATGAGGGAGGGAGAGGAGGAGGCCGAGGGTAGCCTGAAAATGAGCTGGGTATCATCCGCATAGCACTGAAAGTTGGGGCAGAGGGCGGCGATGCTGTGGGCAAGGAGTGCCAGATACTGGTTGAACAGCCAGGGAGAGAGATTAGATCCCTGGGGAATGCCACAGGTGGAGAAAAAGATGTCAGAGAGGAAGGACCCAAGTTGGACCTGGGAGGGTCGATTGGAAAGGAAAGAGGTCAGCCACGCCAGAGCCTGACCAGTGATACCCAGGTTATCACGGAGACGGTTGAGCAGGATGGCATGGTTGACAGTGTCAAAGGCAGAAGAGAGATCAAGCAGAATGAGAACACACGGAGTGTTGGAGTCGAGGTTTAAGAGCAGATCCTCACGGATGTTCAGGAGAGCAGTTTCCGTGCTTCTGGCCGCTCTGAAGCCAGATTGATGGTCATGGAGACTGTAAACAGCTTCAGCATGGAGGTTAAGCTGGGAGATGGCCAGTTTCTCCAGGAGCTTGCCCAGGAAGGGAGTGATGGAGATTGGGCGATAGTTAGACGGACAGGAGGGGTCGGCAGAGGGTGCAAGAGGCTGCTGCTGATCGTAGCTGATCACCAAGCATCAGCGGACCACCCCGCGCCAGAAAGCGGGTCCAGCCCCTGGAGACCCATAGCACGTTGGGCTCCTGATGCACAGTGCCCTGCAGTGCCTGTGAGCTTGGAGTGTCCTGGAGACCACGCCATAGTTGCGGAGCATGTGACAAGTCCAGCACCCGTAGAGGTGGTGGAGGCGCTCTCCCACGGTCAAATCCGGACGCTAGAGCAGCACAGACCCGGCACTCAAGCGCTACACTGCCCTCTCCCTCGGGGGCTCCGAGGCTGGTAAAACAATCCAGCGGGTCATTCACGCTCCTCCAAAGAGGAAGAGAGAGGGGCGCAGGCCAGTCTGCACCGAGCCAAAGTGCTGAGGAGGCCGGCGATTGGAGGAGCAATCCAGGCACAGTTACAGGGAAAGCATGAAACGTGATACGCACTCTGCGGACCGGCAAAAGACCAACAGCACGGTGCATTAAAGACATAAGAAGGAAGCACCCCACGGTCCATTGGGCTTTAAGAACTTTGCTTATTGGGATGCAAGGCACATGTGGAATCACTAGAACTTCACATACAAGACATAAATATATGTTCAGCACACAGCCTTCAATAATTAGTTTGCACAGTGCTGATCTCAGAGGCTGGTGAAGGGATTCCAGGCCCCTTGACAAGGCTCATAGGCTGGGGGCCACAAACCCAAGGAATGTGCTGGACCTGCAACCATAGAGGCGATACCTCCTTCACTGTTGATTTAAGAGGCTACTGAGAGGTTCCCAGGTCCTCCAACATTATCTGTAAGCCAGGGCCAAAGCCCAGGGACCGAGCTGCACCTAATCACATGAAAGTCATACCTCTTCCCCCGCCTCCGACATATTGGACATCTTAGTGTCTCTTTCCGTCATAACTGCAGCTAACCAGGTTGGCGTATAACACTCAAAACTGATACCCTGTCCTTTAGCTGTCTTACTTTCAATAAAGCATGAAACACAATTGGAGGAATCCATGAGGGAATGAAAAAGGTGTGTATTATAACATAGAACTCAAAAGAATCCCCTCTTTGGGCCTCATTACAAGTTTGGTGGTATCTCAGCGGTACATCTGCTGAGATACCACCAGACAGATTTACTGTTACCGCCACGTGGTCTGGCGGAATTACCGCTGGATTACAAGTGGTAGTATGTAGGTGTTAGTCCCCATTTATGGAGTAGGACTCCACTGGGATTTAGGCAGAAAGGCCATTGGTGGCAATTCCGCCAAAATGCCTCTTTTTTACTGTCACTAAACACATGGTGTGATAATAGTTTTTGATATCACTAGTTATACACAAAAACATTTTTTAGATGCTGTATGGGTGTTTGTTCCATACATTCACGAAAGAATTGTTCTCTAAGGAATAAATGCAGAAATAAAGGAATTTACAGAATTGCACGCTCATATGTCAATAGATTGAAAGTAAACATGTGTAACTGATTGGCAGTCATGTTATTATATGAACTCTAGAGATACAAAAGAGCAACATCAAAAATCAATTGAAGCCTCCTCATTACTCCATCAGATTGGCATATTACTGCACCTCTCCAGAAGCCCCCTTCCATAACTCCGTCATGGTCCATCTTCATAGACCCTTCAAAACTTATCTGCACAGATTGCAAATTGACAAAAGGGACCTGTAGTTCCGAAACACAGGAGGGGTGGCTCTAGACTAAAAAATGTTTGGGTAAAGAGTGTGGGGGGTATCTAACCCTTTAAATGCTGGAGGAGGGCAGTGCTTCAGAGACTGTGCGGGAGGGGCAAAGGATTGAATTGTGTACTTTTCAAGCCATCTTTTATAAACATAGACATATGTTACATATTTCTGTTTAAAAAAGAAGGCTTGAAAAGTACACAAACAATAGAAAGGTATGCACACAAATATATAAATCATAGATCTAAAACTCACACACTTTTGGCAGGTGTCACCCGCCTGGTAAACAGCTGACTCACCCACCAAGCCTATTGCACGCCCATTTGTTTCAGCTGACTCACCCGCGAACAACAAAATCTGGTATTTTCTTCTGCCTTTGCGACACAAATGGTTGAGAGCTATGATAAATGCTATATATTTGTGTGCATACCTTATTATGGTTAGTGTACTTTTCTTGCTTGAAGTACTACACAAACCATAGTAAAGCACGGAAAATATTATATAAATGTAATCATTTATATATTTATGTGCGAACCTTGCTATGGTTTGTGTACTTTTCTGGCCATCTTTTATAACCTTAGAAATATGTAACATATTTCTGTATTTATAAAAGATGTCTTGCAAAGTACACAAGCCATAGTAAGGTACGCATACAAATGCTTAGATAATTTTATATATTTGTTTGCATACCTTACTATGGTTTGTGGACTTTTCAGGCCACGCCCATCATGCAAGCCACGACCCAAAATGAGGGCAACCTGCACAATTTCTTACCTCACTTAAAGCCCTGGTCCTACCACGGCTTTGTAGGTCGGCCAGGTCAAGTCACTATAAACCCAAAATGGCCAATGGTCGTTGTGCCACGGAAACAGTCATAGCTCAACGAGATCTGTTGAGAGCGGGCGTTGCTTGTTGTAATTTAAGAAATGTGCCTGATACAAGTTCTCCGGTAGATCTAAACTTGTCATTTTCAGGGACACGGCACTGGAGCGCACAGGGTGGTACGTACACGCAGATTTTCGGCTCCACTGCTCCCAACTTCCGTATATCTTTCACAGACGGTGATATTTGACGTACATGTCACCCGTCGTTGCGCTGTTAGGTCCTTTTCTCCAATACGAACTAACTGCGGGAACGGCGAACGTCCAGTCAGTGCTGATGGTGGGTTGTTTTTGTACAGGAAGCACACGGGCTAGTGAAGAAGCCCGGGAAGAACGAACACTTAACAGAGTAACTCAGCGACGTGGGATACTTGCTAGTAACGGAATCGGAGTCTAACCCTGTCACGTGCGCGCCATTCCGAGTTATTTCACAGCTAGCTGGGTAAGCAATAAGATGCTTCTCACACGATCTGGTGCACATCTCTCTTTTATCCCTATTGGTGCTCAGTTGCATTGCATTCTCTTGCGTACAGTGGCAGTGAGGAGTAAAAACAACTTCCAAGGTCTTCATTAGGTGCCAGTGTGTCGGCATGCTATTGTTACATAATTGCAATGTTTGAAATGTATGTGCACATTCTTTCTATAAGTCTCTGTGCGCGAATAGGTAGATTGTCCTGACACGTCAAGGTACAATTGAGTATGCTTAAATTGAGGAGATGCATAGATGCCAACTTTTTAGAGTTGTCAGGAGGGTCATTTGCGCGGTGCCCACACTACTATGGCCCTACTTGCAAAAAATTGCATATTTGCATAACCAGACCCGCCACCTTAAAAAAGATAGAATATGATATGAACCCACCGCGTAGAGGGCGTTTTGCAATAGAATCGGTAACAATCCCAGTTCACTTTGATTTACCTTTTGCGATGGTGTTTCATCGTGTACATAAGGGTATTTTCCCCCAAAAAGAGATGACCTGTTCTTAAGTGACTGTGTTTTGCCATTAGTTTTAACAGGCGAGCATGTCCTCTTATTTGCATTTCCCAGTGTAAGTGTGAGCTGCATTCCGCTTTTTTTACATCTTTTTATTAGTATGTCAACAAATATATTTCATCACAATATGTTACAAGAGTATTTAGCAATTTCATAAACACTGTTTAACTACATTTTGTGCAGTATAGAATTTTAAGTAAACATTACAGTCAAATGTACTCCCCTCAGAAGCAAGCAGTAAATTACAAATATACCCATAATTCCTTTCATGACACACACACAGATACAAGACTTCACACAGATAAGTACCAGACTAATCCACTATAAACAGGGTAAAGAAGAAAGAGTTGAAAAATTAGAGAGAGAAGAGAGAATGGGGAAAGAAAAAAAACAGTGAAGAAATCCCATTCCCCAATTTTATCCACACCTACGATATTCAGTCATATAAGGCATTGAATGGTCCCCATACCGAAATGTATTCCTCCTCTTTCTCTTTTGCCTTGAATGAGATTTTTTCATAATTGGATAAGGTCTGCAATTCCACTAACCAGTCTTCTACTGAAGGCTTCTTCCTGGTTTTCCAAACCCGGAGAATCGTTCTCATTGCTACTAACATAATCTTATCAATCCAAACGTATTTGATTGAATTTTTACATCTATCCTGATGTAGAAGTAAGATTATATTAACCGCCGATCTCTGTAAAATTATGTTTAGAATCATTTCAACTCTATCAATCCCCTCATTCCAAAAGCTATGAACTCTTGGACAACTCCAAAGAAGGTGTAACAAGGTACCTTTTGTCTTTTCCACATTCCAAGTATAAATCATCCATTTGCAGTTTCAATTTATACATCCTAACCGGTGTCCAGTACACTCTACCTATTATTTTGTCTGATCATACGTAAATTTAAGTCTACTCCCAAGTTGGCACTCACTCAAAGTATATCCTTCCATTCTTTATCTGTGAAGTCTACATTCACATCCACTGACCATGTCTCTCTGTTTTCGCCAAGCCTCAACATGTCTGTCTTCCAATTGATTAAAGTTCATGTATGCATTCCACTTTTAACTTCCCCTTTAATCCGTTTTTTGAAGTTAATGTTAATGTTAAAGGATATTTGTACATTATCGCCACCGGAGTGGTTCCCTGGCGCTCTGGCGGCTCTGAAAAAGGGGAGGAGGGGGGTGTTAATGGGAATAAGCTGGAAAAGTGCAAGAGAGCAGTGATGTGCTGTTGGCAGCCTCAGCCCGGTGGGTCCGTTGGCTGGGCTTGGGGCGTTTTACGGTCGGTAGTTGTCGTGTGCTGTTGTGCAAGTCTATGTGTGGTTTGTTTTGTTGTTGCAGTGTTGTGAAGTTTGTGCGGATTGCTGCATTTTAGGCTTGTGGTTGTGTTTGGTTAGAGTTTGAGAGGTGTATGCAGAGGGATGAAATTGTTAGTTGGCATTGCTGTCCTTGCAATTATGGGATTCCATCTAGGTGCGGTACATGCTGACATTCACATTTCTATCTAGATGCGATGCAAGCTAAAGTTCAGAATTCCATACGAGTGCTAACAATCACATTTCTGTCTAGATGCGGCGCAAGCTAAAGTTCAGAATTCTAAGTTTGGTGTATGTTGAGAATCCTATTTCTATTGCGGTGCGATGCAAGCTAAAGTTCAGAATTCCATACGAGTGCTAACAATCGCATTTCTATCTAAATGCGGCGCATGCTAATATTCACAATTCTATCTAAGTGTGGACATGCTAATAATCAGGTTTTTTTACCTAAGTGCGGCGCTTGTTGACCTTGACAAGTATGTTAGTATGTAATGCAAGCCAACTTCTACAATCATGTCATGAATAGTTCAGTCTGGTGGTCACAAATCTTTCTGAGTATACCTGGTGTAAGTCTATGGCGGCCTATGTTATTGGGAGGTAAGATAGAGTGGCAGGGGTTTTCTGGAGTAGAGTAATTGCTCTACTCCCCACCCATGCCACACTCAGTTTTTGCTGGCTTCCACTGCGGACACCTGGGAGCCGCCCTTAGCCGCTGGGGCTGCCGGGCAGAGGGCTGCCCTGGGAGGGTTGGTGATATGTGGGGGAGTAGCCAGTCAGTGTGCAGGGAGAGGTTTGGGGGGCGGAATTGGGCTGGGGGAGGGGGCATGGGGAAGGATACCGAAGCAGCACAGAGCGCGCAAAAAAAAAGCCATTTAAACACTTTTTCAGTGTTGAAATTGTTTGGGAGGCCTCTGGGGCAAGGCTCCGGGGGTAAACTCACCTAGGCCTGCTTTCTTGGTAGAGGGAAGGGGACCAGGGGTACGAGGCAGCACGTGGGGCCTGGGGGCAGAGGAGGGCAAGGCCCAAGATTTTAAGTGGGTAAGGGGGCTCCAGGGGCTCGCCTGTTTGCTTGGGGACGCCGAGTTTTTAAAAGGCGTAATCCCCAGTGCGGTGGGTATAGTTCTTGGTGCCTGATGCAGGCCAGCCAGTCACGGGTGGCGGGTTTAGGGACGGGACCAATCCGGAAGAGGGCTGGGGGTACGAGGCAGCACGCGGGGCCTGGGGGCAGAGGAGGGCATGGCCCAAGATTTTAAGAGGGCGCCAGGGGCTCACCTGTTCGCTTGGGACGCAGAAGTGGTGGGATTGCAATGGTGTGCCTTGTGATCATGGGCAAAACACTCTTATGAGCTCTTTCGTTAACTCTAGGTGACTTTCTTGACATGTTAAAACAATAGTTACGTAGTATTTGTACTAATGGAGCAAAAAACTATTTTCTGGATTTATATTTAACCAGTTTGTAAACCATTGTATATCTATTATGATTATTTTAAGAAATTAGGTTTCTTTTTAACTGGGCCTATCAATACCCTGTGAAAATGACTCTGACACTTAAATCACGTTTTATTTCCCCATTGGCCTAACAATTTTGTTAAATAAGGTAAAATAAGAGAAAAAATGATTTGCTCAAGATCACACACTAAGTGGAGAAGCTTGCCTTTGAACCCAGTCTGCAGTTTAGAGCTTTTACTTTACTTTAATGGACTTATAATGCGCAGCAATGGACCTGTAGGCATGATTGCGCAGACAAGACAAATACATAATCAAGGGACAGCCAGGGAGAAAGAATGAGCAAAAGCAAGAAGATTAGTCAGACAACCAAGTTAAACTTTTCTTAAAAGGCTCTAGTTTTGTTTCCAGCCTGAGATCCAACAGCAAGCTATTCCAGGCCGCAGGTGCCGCTTTGGCTCTGACTGACCACATAGCTTCTCAGATTTAGTAATGCATAAACAAGTAATGTACTACTAATCATTCTCCTTAAGTTAATTGCAGCTTCAATTATACACAGTGTAATGGAAACGTGAAGTTCCACATGAAAGAAAACCCGTTTTCTTCATGGCTTCATGGAAATATATTGGGCAGATTTGAAATGTGGACCAGTGGAGAGTCACGTTAGAAAACCAGCAGCCTCACCGTTTTGGAGACGTGAGTGTGTGGGGGACTGGGTGCAGGGCCTGGTAAGTCTCCAAAGATGTGGTCATGGCAGGAGGTTAAATGCCTGTGACTGTTTACAGTAGCAGACTTGAGCAAAGTCACTGCCAGCAGATGAAAGGCCCGCTTTGAATCTGAAAGGTTCACTGCTTTAGTAACATGATGACCTAGTTTCTCCTGCTTTGCTTGTGGGTTTTCGGACATGTTTGCGTCCCGGAGACTTAAGTCTTAAACTGCCTGGTTTGCCCTGCTGAGACGGCCCTGCCTTATCTAGTGCTTCCTAGTGCTGACCTTATGATCGCACATTCTACACATTGACTGATGCTGTTCCAATGTAAACTCTGTCTACATCTACTGCATATACTACCATCCAAGTTCACTTTCCACCTTACAAACTGCCAACACACAAAACCATTGACCCCTTCCTCTACCAATACTACCAGGAGCCTAACCTCCTATGATGGCCACCCTAAGAGGTGCCACCCTCACCATGGCAACTCTCCTTCCCTTACTCCACAATATCGCACCTCAGAACTGTACCAGCACGACCATTCCACTTTACCCAGAACCACTTTCCCCTATGGAATGGATAAACAGATTTGTGCGCCCACCCACACCCCTCACACCATGCCCCACACTTCTTAGAAACATACGACTAGGCTCTCGCCTCTACCTACCCACTACCACCATCTTGAATGCTGTTCCATCCACCACATATAGAAACGCTAGACTTAGCTTCCGCACTAGCGCTAGCCACAAACTCATTACAACGATGACCAACCTGACTAAGAACCATACGCAGCAGACTTTGCATATCGTCTCCACAGCGAGCCAAAACATCACAACTCCCCATATTCCTCCACCCTCGAAAGTCAACCCTACTTCCATTCCCATAAAGGGTGCTCTCATTAATGCCCGCTCCCTGGTAGCCCACGCCACAGATGTTGCAGACATTATCTCTGCTAACCACCTCGACTTCATATCCATCACTGAGACGTGGCTCCACTTAGCAGCTGGTCCCACTTTAGCTTTAGTCATCCCGGATAACTACAACATCTTCCGTGCTCACAGAAAAAACGGGATAGGAGGAAGTGTGGCTATTATTGCTAAAACTAACCTAAACATCAGAGAAGCAACTAACTCAACCTTACCTTCAGCTGAACTCCTCTCCATCAAACTCCCATTGTCAGACACCCAAACCATCCTCCTACACATTATATATAGACCTCCAGGCGCCCTATCCACCTTTGAAGAGGATATCTCTCTCCTACTCGCCACGAACACTAAACCCAAATCACAAATCATCATTATGGGTGACTTTAACCTAGGACTCAATGACCCTAACGACAATCATGGAACCTCTCTCAATGACACCATTACTCACTTAGGCCTCACTCAACACATTAACAAACCTACACATATAAAAGGCAGATCCCTAGACTGGCTGGCAGATGGCAACTGCAACCTCTCACTGACAGACATCACACCTTATGCTTGCATCGACCATCACCTTATCACCTTCTCTCTACCCAGAACTGTACCCAATACAACACCGCCTTCTAGGACACCACATATAATCTCTAGAAACAATCGCAACATCACCATGGAAAACCTTAGACCACTTCTCATGCCCATTACTAAAGCCAACCTTCCCTTGCAGAATGACAACCCGTCTACCCTGGTAGACCTATACAACAACACGTTGGAACTAGCCCTCAACCAGATAGCTCCACTCAAACAACGTAAAGCCAAACCCATTGCCCACACCAACAAATGGTTCTCAGCAGAACTAAAAGCTCTCAGCAACATCAAAAGAGCGGCAGAAACTAGCTGGAGAAAAGCCCCATCTCTCTCCACTAAAGACAAATTCACTACAGCTGCCTCCATCTACAAATCCGCTATCTTAAACGCCAAAAAAGAGATTTATAACACAAGAATACACAACGCCAAATCTGGTACGAAATAATTATTCTCTATACTAAGAGAACTTGAATCTCCACTGCCACCCACGGAGGACTGCACGAAGGATAAGGCATGGTGCAATAATATCCAACTAGCCCTCTCCAACAAAATTGCCCTTCTACAAGCAAAGATAGAAGCCAAAAAAGCCATCCTTGCCGCCAAAGATACTCTCAACAGCAAAAAAGACCCCACCTTTCTACTTTTCCCCAGTCACCGAAGAGGAAGTAGTCAAGATAATCGCTAGCCTTACACCATCCAACTGTAAAGGTGACCTATGCCCCGCCTCTGTCATCAAAGATGGAGCCAAAGATCTAGCCCCCCCTCATCACGTCACTGATCAATTCTTCCTTCAAGAACTCAGTAGTCCCTAATAACCTCAAAGAAGCGTGGGTTCTCCCCCTTCTCAAAAAACCCAACCTAGACCCTAATATTCCCACAAATTACAGACCCATCACTACGGTCCCTTTCCTCCTCAAAATATTATACAGAGTAGCCTACCTCCAAATACAACATTATTTGGAAGACAATAACCTCTTAGGCTTGCGACAATCCGGCTTTAGACCCAGGCATGGGACCGAAACCACCCTCCTGGATTTAAAAATCCAAATGGATGAAGCCAAAGACAAGGGCAAACTGGCCATATTGCTCCTGTTCGATCTCTCCGTTGCCTTCGACCTGGTTGACCACCAGATCCTTACACAACACCTCTCATCGGCTGCCACATTCTCACAGAATGCCCCCAATTGGATTCAGTAATTTTTGTCTGACAGGTCGATTAGGGTCTTCGCCCCCTCAGCGGCTGCCCACCCTATCCCAATCCAATGTGGAGTCCCCCAAGGTTCCTGCATTTCTCCCACACTTTACAACATCTTCACTAAGCTTCTCTTCGACCGTCTTGACGATCTGGGTGTCAGCTACACTAATTACGCAGACGACACACAGGTCCTCATCACACTCACTGGTTGCTATGAAGAAGATGTTGAAAAGCTTAACGAAATCCTTCTAGAAATCCAAGCCTGGATGGCTACACACAGTCTCTGCCTCAATGATGATCAGACGGAACTGCTTATCATAGGCTCCCAGGCCCGCCTCAATAAATTGGACTCTAGGTACCAATCTTTCTCCATCGATGGCAACATCATAAAAGTCTCCAAAGAGGTCAAAACTCTAGGTGTGTACCGGTGTGTACCTTGACTCCACCATATCACTGAAAAAACAAATAAATGCTACCATCTCATCTACCACATACACCAACAAACTTATCAATGCCTGTATGATCTGATATGATATGGCATTTGTAACGCGCCTATACACAAGTGTTTCAAGGCGCGACGAGGCAGGGAGGGGGGAACAAGGGGAAGACAGACAACGATCCTACTAGGCCAGGTGTCATTCAGACCGCGCAAGTGTAGGGGTGGGGGGAAGGGAAAAAGTGCAAGGGGAAGGGGGAGGGGGGAGTGCAGTACAAATAAGTAGAATAGAAACAGAGAGACAGTCCCGCAGTGCAGGGGTTGCCAGGGAGGCAGTGCAAGTGAAGAGTGACTGGGCCCAGGACCGAGGTCGGTGAGAGTGGCCCAGTTGCAGAATCAGTGCAGTTTAGGTGAAGAATTTAGGTGTAGACCTTTTCTATCTTCAACCAGCTGCCTCACCTTATCCAGAGCACTGATATAGTCTAAATTAGACTATTGTAACACACTCTTCCTAGGCACCACCACTAAAAATCTGAACAGACTCCAGATTCTTCAAAATAATGCCTTAAGATGCGCTCTTAACCTCATGCGCAAGGCTCACATCTCCATTGCCAGCAAATATGTCCACTGGCTCCCAATCCGAGACAGAATCAAGCTAAGAACTCTTGTCATTACACACAAGTGCCTGTCACTGACTGCCCCGCGCTACCTATCTGACAAATTCTCTAGACACAGCACTACCAGACCCACCAGAACTCCATATTTGCACCAACTCAAGGTCCCCCATTTTAATCTAAAAACAGCAGGAGGTTCCAGCTTCCCAGTTCTCGCAGCACAATGCTGGAACACACTCCCGCTTGCAATCAGATCAGAAGCTTCCTTCTGGCCATTCAGAGCCATGGTGAAATCCTGACTCTGCCTAACACTCTGCTACTTAACCAACTCCAGGCCGCTTCACTCTACCAATTTCAACTGTATGCCTTAACTTACCTGTAACGGGCCACCATGTAACCAGGTCCTATATTATCTACTGTATTTATCTCATGCCACATACTGTACCATTGAATGTATGTACTCTTTCTTTTTGCTGCGCGCAACAATATGTAACTATGTTGTCCACATGATTATGCGCCCAGCTACCTGAGGGTTCGGACGCGCTCTATAAATAAACAAACTAAACTGTTTAATTTGCGGGTCAAACCCGCAAGTCACGGGTCATTTGGCAGTTATGGAGCGGTATAGTTTAAGATGGAGAACGTTTAAAAAGAAAAACTATTAAAAGCTTTGCTTTCTGGAAACATTGTAAGTTTTCCCTGTTAACAGCGCTAGTTGGCATGAGTGAGGATTCTGTAGAAAAGTTACTCTCCGGAAAGGACGAATGAGTCGTTCTTAGATGGTTTATCTTAACTAGTAAGTACACACAGTACACATGTATACATAAGCAGTAGCAGAGCACAGGGACCTATTATTGCCACTGTTCACTTCAGTACTTTTCATCAATTGTTCTCTGTAAGAGATGCTGTCCACATGTCTTTTCTCAACCCTAGTTGGTTCTGCATGGTTCAATGGTACGTTTTCATTGCTACTAGATGGAATTGTGCTGCTTTACCTTCCATGGTGGCCGATAACTTCATGTCTTGGATGGTTTTCGGGTTGGTTTTCGGGTTCCTTTCTTCAATATATTGCTACTCAAGACGTATTACATTCAGTGGCAGATTTAAGGCAAAGGGCCCCGTGGGCAAAAATGAAAATGGGCCCAAGGTGGGCGGGGCATGGAGGCGGTTCCGGGAGTGGGCGGATGTCGTAACTTGACTCGTTGTGAAGAATATATGGGCCTCTGTCCCCAATTTCCACACGGAGAGAAGAACAAAAAATCACTCCCCGTGCGAGACTTGAGGCCACAGGTGGTGGTTGTTCTTTCGCAGGACCAGACGCCGCCGAGGACCCAAGAGCTGTGGAACGAATTAGGTATTAGTACAAACAAACACAGTACTGTCAACAATGTAACTGTTATTGGAATAGGGCTTACCCAAGGGTTATATTCTAACTGCCAGTAACTCTGAGGCTGTGGTGCAGGGAAGCGTCGGTAATCTTTTAAAGCCAAGGCACCAGAAACTCAGCGCTGGCTACCACCTGATGATTCTTGGAAGTATTCTGAAACTGTGGTAACGTAGCAGTTTGAGGAATTCTGAAGAGTGTAGAATACTTTACAAAGCAGATAAGGATAATCCAGTCAATCCACGAAATGTGAGCTAAAGTCAAAAAGTCTGTAAATCCAAGCAGAAACCAAACGCCAAATCCAAGGAACAAGAAAACCCAGTCTGTAATCCGTAAGCTTGAGATCTGTAACCAAATGAATCTAACGTGAATCAAACGCCAAACAGTGTTGCGAAACAGCTGTGAAGCGACGAGTGATTCAAAGTGCGTCGCTTTTATACCTGCCGACTCCTGATCACGTGAGTGGAGCTCGGGGCACGTGACCGAGAGTTCGGCCCGGAACCAGGAAGTAGTTGTTGTCGATTACTCTTGCTCCGGCCCTCTCGCAATCTCCATGGCAGTTGCCAGCGGAAACGAGGGAACAAATAGTATCGCCCTCTGACAGAACCTGGAAGTTGGTGACGCTTCCCTCGCACCACAGGAGGCGTGATCATGTGAAGGGCTGACTGTGACTTGGAGATTCTCGCTATGTTATGTGTCAGAGAATCACCGCGGGTATGAGTGTTCTGTAAGGCGGTGTGCCTGACCTTCCCACTGCGCATGACAGCGGAGTTGAACAATGATGAACTTTGGGGGAAAAAAAGTAATTTTTTTAAGTTGTGTGTTTTTGTTTTTTAATTTGTTTTTTTTTTATACAGCTTTCAGTGTTAAGGGGCCTGGCTCAAGCTGGGGGCAGCTGGGCCTCCTCGCCAGGTTTTGCTGTCAATGGTAATATTGAATGATTAAGCCTGAAGCTAAGGTTGGAAATTACAGGGTTCATGGCAATGGGCTGGGAAGGACATTACAGGAGGTGATGTCACAGGATAATCCCTACTGCATGCAGATCCATTTTGTACACATCCCCAGGGTTCTTACTCCACACACTTGAAATGTCATTGAACATCACAGACTTAAAGGAGCTCACCTTTTAATCTCAAAACTTAGCAGGAGTTACCTTTGTTGTGGGTGCTGTTTGTGGCAATTGAAAGACCCCTTGACTCCAACCCACCACCATATCTCCTCCAGCTCCACAGGGCCCTGCTTCAGGGCAGTGAATGGAAATGGGAAAGAATACGGACAAGATAGTGAGGGAGAAAACGAGCAGGTGACATGAAGACTCATCGGACAGGAGAGTGGAGAGTGGAGGAGGGCAGACGCCTGAGAGATTGAGAGAGAGAGAAGGCAGCAGATGAGGTGATTGAAAGGAGCCAGGCAAGGGTAAAAGTTTGAATGGGTCTAGAGAATGAACCGGGGCAGGAGAATGGGTCAATAGTTAATGAGGCAAAACAATGAGGGGAAATGCAAGGTAAAGAGAATGAAAGGGAGGAAAACAGAGCTGGGGGTTCAGGAGTGTAAGGAGAATAGGGAATTACAGAGGTCTAAAGAGTCAGGGAGAAATGTAGAGTGAGGGAGCACAGGAGAAAGGGAGACAATGGCGCAAAGTGAGTAAGGAACAGGCAGTGGAGGGGCAGCAATGTAGGCAAATTGTGTGTAACGTGGGTTAACGAAGGGGGAGGAAATGGAGTGAAGGAAGGCAGGTGAGTATGCGAATAGCAGCAAAATGAGGAAGAGTGCACGATCTTGATAAAAAAAGAAACTTTGGCAGAAATTGAGAAAGGGCAGGAGGATTAAGGGAAGGGGGAAAGAACAGGAGACAAGTTTTAAAAGAGTGGGATAGTAGAGAAGATATTGCTAGATAAGATAAGACGCAGAGAAATAAGACTACTAACTGCCTAGACCTACTCCGCATGTCCCTCCACTGTTTGACTGTACTTTTGCACATCCACCACTCAGCATTTAGCGCCTGTCTGAGTAGGTCTGAGTAGGACTGTATGCCTTCTTTGTATATTTATTGTCGCCACATGTGCCTCTGTGTTTCTGTAACTAAGCTGTAAATTGTCGTATTCAATGCGCCCGGTTACCCTTGGGTCTGGTGCGCAATACAAGTAATAAAACAAACAAACCAGCTAGTAAGGAAAACAGAGGGGGCCAAAATAGGGCTGTATAGAAGAAAAAGGAATCAGGAGTGAAAGGGGAGCATATTTGTGATGCTAGGTGGGCAGGTGCTTGCTCTAGCTACCCACCTATAAGCAATCACAGCTGCAGTAGATAAATGAACAGGGAAACAATTAAAATGCAGCCACTTAGATAAGGTTGAACTGAAATGGGCCAAAAAGATGCACATGGTTGACGAAAATCCCTTTTGTGTGAATTATCTGTGTTCGCCTTGCACCAAGTTGGCAGCTAAACGAGCCCAGATGAAACCCAAGGACAGCGAACAGGTTTGGGTGTCTGTAGCTAAGCCAACCACTATCACAATTTTATGTCTCGCATACAGTCAGCTCGGAAAAGGAATAAGCCCTGATTTTTCTCCTCTGAAGCAGGATTATCTGTCCAAAGTCTTCCCAACTCTTTTTCATGTGATGGTGAAAAGCTGAGGGAAGCACAGCGTCTTTCCCACTGCTCCCCCAGGTTCAGCTTTGTGTCAACCTCATTTCAATAAACCGATTAGAGTTTGATGACCCAGACACAGGGGAGCCTGGGTAAGGACGATTGGGGGTGATAATAAATGGGAGGGTAGTATAATGCAGCATGCTGTGTAAAATAATGGGTCAAGCGGATTACCTTATATTGAATTCTCTTTCACTGTGAATAACCTTTTAAAAACCAACTCATGTTGTTTTCAGGTCCACATTCCTTTGCAGTATGTTACTGCAATCGTGTATTCAGGGTGGTGAATATTAAGTTATACATGCCCTTTTGCTCGACCTATTTCTATAAGAATGTATATCATGTCAGGTTGGTTTCTTCTGTGATTTGTGTACTTTTCAAGGCATTTATAAAAACTCAAATTCTGTAGTTATTGGAAAGCCAACCTTAAAAAATATTTGTTATATGTCACTGGGAAGATATGTAGTCGGGTGCTTAAATCACAGCCTGTGGTCCAGAAACTGATTTCCCTACTTTAACAAAATGTGTGATCCTGAGCAAATCATGTCTGACATTGGGTGTCACTAGAAGTGATTAAGTTTGCAATTGTTCCTATGAAGAAAAGCCCTCCTGTTTACTAAACTATTGAGTTGTAGTATTTTGATAATAGTAAACCTTATTCTCTTGGCTTACACTTGAAAACTTCTTTTAATGTCTTTTACCTATGGTGTCCTAGAGTACTGAAGACTGATGCCACTGCTTTTAATGTTATTTACTGGGATGGCACTTCTGATCATGTCAATCTGTATCATGAAAAGGGATGTGTATATCTTGCTGGACAGGTCTGGAAGGAATTAGAAGGGTACCCAGTGATTTAATCGCTAAAAAAAACATGAGGGGCACTCAGTATTTTTTAACCCACTATCCAACACTTTCCCCAAATATTATTGGACTGGAGTTTGTTTATATAATTGCACCAGTCCTAAAATATGTTAGGAAGGGTGTTTAGTGGGTTAAGAAAATATAGAGTACCCCTCAATGTTTCACCCCCCAACCCCTGCGATGAAATCACATATAGCTAGTTAGTACATATCAGTGCCTTGTGTGCCGAACAGTCCCACAATGTTGTGATTTTATTCTGTGTATGTGTTGAAGAGCCTCAGGCAGGGAAAGTAGGAGGACGCAATCGGCTGCCCCTATGTTGGCTACTACACAGCAACATATGTAACTTTCATGGTATTGAATACGCACTTTGCCTTGTGTGCATGTTAGAGGCTGCCCTTTGCTGGCTGCTGTCACCTTAACTGAAGACTTTAAATGTGCACTTTTCAGCAGTTTACAGACTGGCTTTGATGGCACCCAGCATCCAGCAGCGTTATCACCTCTTTTGCTCTGGTTTCGTCTGCGTTAGCACCTTGCTCACTTTTTAAGTGTCAGTTTAGTGTTTCAGTTCCACTCTGGCTGCCTGCCCCTTGAGACCAAAGAACATTCTTATTTAAGGAACAAGAGGGTGCTACACACTCTGTCCATCCCCTCCCCACACCTGTAAGCAAGTGAGGGCCCATTCATATTGAAATGACCCCCACAAGCTGTAACAAATATTTAGCCAGGCCCTGTGAGCGAGCACTCGAGCTGCTCTTTCATATTCCAATGTGCCTGATTACCACCAAGCAGGGACGAGGGCGTGTCTGTTGTGGCTGGTGTGAAGTGATCTGGAAGGTGTCGCAAGGACATGGCAGGGCTCTTTGTCGTCAAATAAGTGCTAAATCTGCCTCCAATTCCATTTCTTACTCCTTTACTGATTATGGTGTTGCAGTGTACCTCTGTCACAAGTGCAGGGTTGTAATTCCTTGATGAGGAGTTCAATTTTTGAGGCATTATGATTTTCACTAGATCCCTGACATTCTAATTCTTGGATGACAGTTAGTTCTTGTTGAATTCTTACCTTTGTCGTTTCTGTATACGTTCCACTCTTTTCCTGGTACTTGGTTTGTTGAGTTCAGTTGGGTTTGCTTGTGTGCTCGTGCACGAGGGGATCAGCTCCTGGTTTGCTTTGCAACCTCTCGTGAGTTGGAAAGGATGTCCCTTAGGGTGGAATTCAGGGCAACAAGGTGCTGACAGTGTCCTCTTGACTGCTTCATGACATTTGTCCTGGCTAGTTGTTTGGACTCTTATCATTGTCTTAGCTCTCTCAACTTGTCCATGACCCCATGGGTGATATAGAGCCGCGTGTATGTGATGGGTGTTGTTCCTTTTGAGGAAATTAACCATCTCATTCAACACAAACTGAACTCTGTTAACTGATATCGGCTCAGCCTTCTCTTTGGAATATTCCATCAGTGTTTGAATGTATTGGGCGTTGGAATGGTTGGCATGAATGTTGCTTCCACCCATTTTGACGTGTAGTCTACTATTACTAACCAGCATGTTTGGTCGACGGGCATGTGTTAGATTTGGCCGATGAGTTGATTATGCTTTTTTTTGCCATGGAACTCCTGTCGATTTGACTGACTGCATTGGCGGTGTGCCTACTGTGAGTCTCTCTTGTCTCCTTCCTTGCAAGCTGAGCATGCTGCAATGTGTCTCTGCATGTCGATGTCCATTTCTGGCCACGAGTAACATTGTTTCATTTTCCGTTTCGATAGTATGCTACCCAAGTGGCCTTTGTGCTAATGACATTATTGTTGCGATGTGTGGCGGGATGAATGTGCTTGTTGTGTCTAGTCAGTAGACTGTCTTCCTCAGAGATATCTGCAGAGACTTTGTTGTAGTGAGACAAGGTAGGGGTGAGATCCATCAGTCTCTCGTGTTTTTCACTTCTAAATTTAGTATTGAATTTTTTTTGTAAATGAAGTTTCCATCAGCGTGGGTGTTTTTTCATCCTGGTAGGTATTGAACGTCAAATATGAATGATTGTAGTTTGTTTGCGAACAGGGCCACTATGCTGCAAACTGAGGACATTCTCTGGTTCCGAGACGGAGGCAGCTGCTGGGTCACAGACGGCAGAATGAAGGACTAACCCATTGTCACATTTTGACTGCTCTGCACTGATAAGGGCAGACTGATGGTTCACCGATAGTATAACTACTCTGTACTGCATAGGCAATGCATAAAATAAGCAGTGTCACATAGCAATTTGCTATGCAATTTTATAGGTTTGCTAATTAAATTGACCCTTGTGTAGCACAACTTGCTTTTCAAATTACCTTGCTCAATGAAAGCACAGGTCACCCGGTAATCCTCTTGCCACTGGGGCTCCCTCCACCCTCTTTTATCTGTTCACTGCAAGTCCAAAGCAGCTAATGGGACATAGTGCCACAGTAATTATCTCCTCCACTTTTAAAATTGCAGAAGACCTGTGTGTGAGTGCCAGGAAAGTTTGTTTTTTGAAATAATTGCAACGTAGAAGTCATTGAGATGATACGTTTATCAAGCTAACTATATCCTGTCTGGCAAAGACCATTATGTGTTAACTTAATTTTTTTGAAAAGACAGTCCTGCGATTCCCTTCCTAAATATTTAAGTTGTTACATAATTACAGTATTGCTACTGTAAAACACATTGTCGCCATGTTTTTCAGTAAAGCTTAAGTTAGTGTATCTACATCTCATAGTTTAAACTATATTTCATTTTGTTGGGGAAAGTGCATCATATTGACGAGTGAACACTTTTGAAATGTGCATGATCACATGGCCAAATACATTTAATGGCAAACTAGTTTGGTGACCAGCTGGCTGCATACATCTGTGCAACTGGTGCTCAACACATGTCCTTGACATTCGGTCTTGTCACCTGTTGCTTTATACCAGCTACCCTTAAAGTGAGATGGCCCAGGTCTCTGCCTGCTACTATCCAAGCTGCTTAGTCGCTTACTTTCTTTCCTCTTGCATAATGAGTACACACAGCTTACTAGAAGTTTACTCAAAGTAGTGATCAATAGTTCCATCCAGTTTGTACAGCTACAGATCTACCGTAATGCTGTAACACTGTAGTTGGCTCCAGAGATTGATTTGCTCTATGATTATGATTGCATTATATAATGGCACTTTCAGAAGAGAGCTGGCAAATCCGGAGACTGGGAATGCAAGTCGAATGTCAAGTAACTGTCTGCATTTCATGCCAGTCCGCTGCGCATATGCACAGCCTTCACTGTGTACTTGGAGGCAGAGTACCAAGCCATGTCTCCACTGGAGTGCCAAACCTCAACCCCCCTGCTCGCTCACTTGCACATCTCCTTGCTCACATTCAGGTCCTGAAAATACTTCTTTACAATTGCAGACATATGGATAATTTCTTTTTAAGGGAAGCATGAATTGTGCAAAGCCTGGTCCCCTTAAAAACAAACCAAACAAGTATCAGAACCCCAGATGGCAGCTCCAAGTGCTAATAGTGATAAATATCACTTTCATTGATGTGCAGGGCTGTAATGCTGCACTTGTGCTTACCTGATTCGTTCTTGAGGACCGTTAGCGGCCCTGGCCTACCCATCGAAAAAGGTAATTAGCACTATATTGTGAACAGTTGATATCAATGCCGGGCAAGGGCCATCTTATCCACCTGAAGTTGACAATTACTACTCAGCCTATTACCAAACCATACTACGTATTCAGTCTCAGGCTATGATTTTCCCTTAACTTTGTGCACTTTTTGGTTTTCCGAAATCTCTGAACTTTTCCTTACATGGCAAATTATGGGTGAAGTATACACAATACAGGACACTGAACTGTGCAACACTGACAAGCACCCAGCTGCACAGAGCTTTGCACTGAATTGTTTTCAGGGCCTTTTTATCATATCTATTTATTTGTGTCCGTTCATGCACCAAACCTTTTACATTTTACAGACACTCTCACTGTCTTACTTCAGCCGTACACACAATTGCTGTATTGTTGCTAATTTTATGACTTTGGTACAAATAACTTCTAAATGTTAGTACCGAATCGCTAATCAAATCAGTTTGTTTGCTAATTAAAAACTTTTTAATTAGCACATTCTGCTAATCAATTTTAGAAAACGAATTTATGCCTTGATAGGATGGATTAACTTGCTGGCCCAAACTGTGACTGCTCGCCACTGCAGCTGGCATCAACGTTGGTGCTTGACCAGCACTCGTAGTGGTGACTGTTTGGGCTTGTGCCGCGGTGGATTGTATATGTACCTGCAGATTGTGTTCACAGACCCCTATTCCCGACTGCACAGGGGCTGAGGGCTAAAATATGAGGGTGCATACGTGCTGTATTGTCCGAAAGTCGGGCAACTGGTGAGGAGTAGGTAATGACTCATGCTAGTGGGGTTTCTCTGATGCAGCGTCAGGAAAAGGTTATGGGGAGGAGAAGGAAGGGTTGGAACATGTCTTCATGACTCTTGATGGCATCATTAGTTATGAGGAGTGGATGGAAGGTATAACAGGAGATGACAACATATGTAAAATTATGAGGTATATGGAGGGAGAGTGGCCATCAAAGAGGAAATTGGAAGGTGAGGAAAATAAGCTATTATGAAGTCAATGATGAGTTGAGTGTATAAGGAGGAGTGTTGGTCTGGTAATGTGCTATCTGTAGGGCTCAGGGAATCAGTTGATTGATGCAGCCCATTTGGGGCATATACTTGTGGCATGGACCAAAGCTGTCCTGCGGGAGGACTATTGGTGGACAAATTTTGATTAGAAAGTGGAAAGGAATTTGAAAGGATGTGTGGAGTGTGAGTAATTGGGAAATGGGTTATGTACTCATGCAAACACAATGGTTGAAGCGGGGCTGCCAAACAGGGTGTGGGAAGACGGGGCAGTTGATGTGTTAGGACCAGCTTGCCTGAGTAGAGGAGGATCGGAGTTTGTGGTGGTAATGATAGATTTGATGTCCAGATAGATTGAGTTCAGGTTTACAAAGTTTGTGAATACAGTCTTTTGTCTAGCTTATGGTGAGTGTATTTGGAAGAAAGGGGTGTCCTAGTAGTGTGCTTGTAGACAATGGAGTGCATATTGTGAGAAGGGAAATTGACAAGTACCTGTAGAGGCATAGGATTAATGCAAGAAAGCTTCCTTTTATCAACCACAAACAAATGGATGTGTTGAGAGAGTAAACCGGTATTATGAAAGGTGTGAGGATGGCTGAGGTGTGTGGTAAAAGGAAGAAAGTGGAGATAAAGGAGAGGGTGGGAGCACTTAGAAACTCCCTGGAAATGCCATGGGTTGTCTTCCATGGTTGAGGACGTCAAGGAAGGTAGACCTAGCTGTGGAGAATGTCTGAATTAAAGATATGAAGAGGAAGGAGTGAATGAGGTGGGCGAATGATAACAAGAAGCTGATGGAGTGCGAGTTAAAAGTAGGTGAATGGATGTATCTGAAGAAAGCGGTGATGAAAGCGTGGGGGTGAGTGTGGAGTGTGCGTGGGCAAGCAGAGAGCGTATTTAGAGGTGCTATCAGTCTATAGGGAGGACAAGTATGGAATAAAAATGGGGTAGGGAAAGTTGGCGGCAAGGGGAAATGTGAAGGGGGGGTGGGTGTTGTGAATGGACTGTGGAGGGAGAATTCTACTTCTGTATTCCAGTTTGTGTAGTGACCGAGGAAGGTAGAGCGGAATGAGAAGGTGTGAGTCAAACGTAACCAGTGTCTGGTTCGTAATATGGGTCTGATGCATAGGTCTCTCCAAAACCACTGGACACCATCTTGCTAATATTGGGAATGGAGCTAAAAGAAAGAGTTAATCTAAAATATGAGACCTCACATCCTTTCTGCGTCATCATTGATATGATTTTATTTGTATTGCACTCATGCACAAGTGGTTCAGAGCGCGACGATGCAAGGGAGGGGAACAAGGGAGAACAACAACAATGATCTTACTAGGCCCAGTGACATTGAGAACGCGCAAGTGCAGGGGAGAGGGAGGTGGAAAGGAGAACGTGCAGGGGGAAGGGGGAGAAGTGGAAAGTGCTGAGCAAATGAATAAAAAACAGTGGTAGTGCATCCAGCAGGTGGCAGGTGCTAGGTTTAAGGCAACAGACCTCATCTTCCTTTTCTTCCTCTACAGCTTTTGGAGAAGATATGAAGAATAATGATGTAAGGGAAATGATAGTCCATACTTGTGGTATGTGACTTTATTAACAAACTATTTCTCCAACTTTCTTATGAAGATGTTTAATTTGGAGGGTGATGTCTCCTTTTTGGCAACCTCAGTACAAATGGACCCAACCTGCTTGATTTGTTTGTGTGTGTTGGTGCATTATCTGAAGACACCAGTCCAGCTCAAGGGCGTCCTGAAAAACCTCTTTCAGGGTCAAGAATGTTTAGTAGTTCCAGAATGTTGCCTCTTTGCCACAAACCCTGGAAGTAGGCTGCAATAGGCTGATTGAATTAGCACAGTGTACAAGTAACTGGAATGGCTCTGTAGCTTCAGTCATGGGAAGACCCATTTTATGCAAGAGAAAAGAATCTGTTGTATCAAACTACTACCTTTCTGCAGAGAAAAACTTGTTTGGCCTAGTTTACAGCAGTCGGTTGTCTAATGAAGGATATTTTTAACTAAAGTTATAAGCTAAGCAAAAGCTAACAGCGTCCCAAATAAAGTCATCTCCTCAGACTTTAAGACAGCCCTTTTAACCAGAGGTAGACATTTCAAGTTGCAAGCTACTAGCCAGCCATAAAAAGTCACTCACCACCTCAATTTTACACATACACACAGCACACTATTTCTTACTCACAAATATTCAATTACCACTATCAAATGGCTAATAGGGAGTGCAAATATTGCACCCTACATCAAACAAATAAAAATATTAACTAGTACCGATCTTGGCTCCGACCCCTTTCACTTTCGTGACTATTCGTCACCTCAACAGGAAGCCATTCTTGTTTCAAAGAGGTTTGGGAGTCAGAAAGACAACTGAACTATTGTGGTGGTCTGAGAGGGACATGGAAAAGAGTTTACTACACCCCAGATATTCTCAAAAATTCAATTGCTGCCTTTCACACACAGATCTAGAAATACAATTAATTACTGGCAGGAATAGACACTCTTCTGTAGGACTCAACACAAGAAATGCCAACTTCAAAACAAATGGATGGTTTCTATTCCACTCTTCTGTGTTTGGTGTAATAACAAACAAGTGAATGTTGTCCCATCTCGGAATTTGAGATAATGACACATACGTGAAAACTATCCTGTTTAAGATGATGGATATTGGCACCATTGGTGTCGCTGGTTGATGGCAGAGATATATTATGTCACCTATTTTTGGACAACTATATGATTCACTTCCTTTCCGTCACAAAGATGGCCAGAAAAATGAACAGTAGGTTCCGTCCTTCAGCATCTTTTAACGTCGAGCAACATCTTTTAACAGTTTGGGATCCTTCTGAACTGGAAGAAATCATCCATCGTCCTAAATTAGTATTTCAAAATTGCAATCCAACTTATATAAGTAGCAAATATGTACATCCTTACTTTCGAGCAGGCCCTGCACAATACACCTGAGCCCTGTGTGGGAATTCATGGCAACTGAGCATTGCCTCAACACTAGAGCTATGATGAGAGGATGCTTTAGTTGGACATGTTACCGGACACTGGTGCCCTTCAACAGGGCTTCCCACTAAGGCCTTGCAAATAGCACTCCAAGATATCGACAGAGCATTACAATTGGACACTCCTTATTAAGGATAGCCCATTGGACTAACCATTTTTTATGATAAGTGTTCTCTTCACATTTCCTTCACATAATATGTTAATAGGATGAAAAACTATTGTGTCAAACGTTGACTACAAGAAGGTGACCTTATCATACAGTGCTTTTTGTTGTGTTCCAAGTCTTCTATGTTCATTTCCAAAACTGAGCACATTTATTTTCATCCTGGAACTTAGTTTTCCATTCAAAAAATGGGAAAGGAAAGATATGACAACACTTTGTCTTTAACTTTTTCTATATGGATTTATGTATTTGTCGGGTTGGTTAATGACTTTTAGTAATTTTCAGGTCATTGCTACAAAAGAGTGTATCCTTGAAAAACAAACACCAATTTTTATCAACTAGAGCTGTGATGATATGTGGTTATGCTTAGGTTGCAGATTGGTCTCCAATCCAGGCTTCACAATTTAACTAAAGTGTGTGATGTTGGGCAAATTGTATTAGTTCAGTGTGTGCTATTTTAAGTCCACACGAGCGCTTCAGTTGACATTTGTACACTGTACAAAAAAGCTTCGCTCCAGGTACTGCTTCATTTATAATCATGACAGTGAAACTTGATATATTGCATATCAGTTATTTGGCTCTTTGCTTCATTATAGCAACCTCTGGTACTGTAACTTCTCATGATCCCCTTGAATGTCAAATACTACCTGTGATGTAATTTTCTATATCAGTTACAGTAATGTCAATACCTATGCAATTTCGGGGAGCCTGCATGTGTTTCGTCACACAGCGCAATGCAAATCGTAAACCTGATCTCAATGGAAAACCAATTTTACATTTCAACCGAAGGTAAGAAGTCTACATGATAATTACCCAGCGAGTCCCCCCCCCCATTAAGCATTACAATATATTAAAAGAAGACTTTCATATACTCTGCACGTTTGGTCCTGACTAACATCTGGCAATTGCAGGGTTAACCATAATCTTAGGTTTTGGTGTATTCATTGATATGTGCATGTGCAGGTTTGCATTGCTCGGGTTATGTGATTCTGCAATGGCAGTACATGCCAAGTTCCTCAGTCGTGCACACTCCGCTTTTTTCCTGCAACACAAATTACACACATGCCCTTCACATACACACACACACACACACACGGTCTTTCACATAAATGCACACAATACCATTTTTCATACACACGAGTGCCTATCACTTCCAAGGACACTGCAGTCTGAGTGGCACACAGAGCTCATGAAAAGTAGGCAGAGGAGATGTAGGGGGCAAACTAGAAGACAATTGTGAGATAGGAACAGATGAAGGGCCAGAGGGAGGGATAAAGGAGAGAGAAAAGCAAACACAGCAGGTGTAGAAAAGCATGAAAGAGTGACAAACTTGAGCGAAAGTGTAATGAAAGAGAAACATGCAAGGAACAGAGCACAGATGAAAGACAATTAAGAGAAGGGCTAATTCATTTAGTCCCCATCCCTCAATATTTACTTAGGGCTGTCTTTGCTTACAAGGAAGGAGCAGGCACACAGGCTGCCACTTTATCTCCAGTTTCCATCGGTCAGTGGCCTCTTGAGACTCTGCTTTTCCTTTTGTATAGAACCTGCGTGCTGACCAAAAAAGCAAAATCATGTCGCAGTTAGTGGAACATTATTTACAAAATGAAAAGCAATTAATCAGTATTGCATTGTGAATTGCGGTGCGAGCTGCTAATTTTATGCCTTGTTCATCATGGCCAGATCGCACAGACTTTTTATGGTACTGTAGGAGATCATGTAACTACCCGAAGCAACGCAGGGATATGGTTAACGTTAAAGGGACACATGACAGTTTCCATCTTTGCCATTCCCTGGACAAGCCCGGCATCTCCGATTAGTTGTTATTTTTTGACTATTTATTGAGCGTGGGCCTAGCTTCGCGAAGAAACCCGGCACTTTACAATTATAGGGGGAAGAACATGGTGAGGAGAGCAGAGAACAATGGAGTGGGGGAGCTAACGGGAGGGTGAAGATGGGCAATTTGTTAGCAAGTGATCTACAAGCAACCAGGGGAGGAAACCGTGGGGACCAAATCACCCAGTCTCGGGTAGCGTTGTGAGTGGGTAGTGTATGGACCTATGTGTTAGGGAGGAGCCATTTCTTGGAGAGGGAAGATCTTATGCTCCTTCCTGAACTGTAGATGTAAGAGGGCAAGCCTGATGCGGATGGGGATTAGTGCTATTGCACATTCTAAAATGCCAGGACCTACTGCACATTCTTCTGTGAACCTCAGGGAGGCTCTACAATGGTGGATGTCCGGCAATTGCAAGGTTGCGTCCGGAAGGTGGTTGTGCTGATTCCCCTGCATCCATTCTCCTCTGATGGTCACAGCAGATGCCATTGTGAACTTTCTCACTGCTCAGCGCAGATAATGGCTGATGGAGAATTACAGATCCTGTAATTGGAAGGAACTGGTGGCATTTCTTGGGGCTCTCGGGGCCTTTCAGTCCAAGTTACAAGGGGAATCCTTGTAAGTAACACACAGCAGGTTGCCAGTGTCCGACATAAATTGAAGGAGCGGGACCACCAGGCCATACTTTCTGAATGCAATGCCATAGCAATTTTGCAAGTGGCCACAGGATAACCTCTTCTCCTTGGAAGCAGTTCACATTCTTTGGGTCAGTTATCAAGCAGTAGAATCCTTGTGAAAGATTTTCCCTTCCTATCAATCACTGTTCCCTTTTCTCCTAGTATTCCACAATCTTTGGAAGATATTTAACATTTTCTGTTGTTCATTGGTTAAAACATTGTTCAGCCTTAACAATCATAAAATAAAGTTTCAGTGTAGTTAATACATCGCATCAATTTTCACAATGCATCATTCACAAGTGAAGTAATTTAAGCCATAAATCAACATTTGGTAAAAGAAATTCAGACCCAACAAAGTATGTATTATAAAACTATTTCATTTGTATCATGATTATGTTGATAAAAAGGCTACTCATAAGTAAAGGTGGCCTACTAAAAATCCAAAGCTTTAGGCTCATGGTCAAGACTATTAAAGCCCACCACTGCCAGAGCAAGCAAAACAGGGGTACCACTGAAACAGTTCTTCCAAAAGGAAGCATACTCTGTAATCTCCCGTGATTTAAGATGAGTGCTAAAGTAAACAGTACGATTGCTTTTCAATTGATCACAATTTATAAGTAAATGCTCAATTGTTTCCAGTACCCCTGGGACTCTACAAAAATGACAGTTGGCTAATTCGGGACAAATCCATTTGATACAGTACTTTCTTGAACCTATCGGGGTCAACCAGCAAGTCATTCCTAGTTTTACCTATGCCACACAAAACATCGTCACAATTTTTATATGCATTTAATACATTAATTTCTGTGTACATAGAGTGCAGACAAGGGACTAGCAGTTTGTGATAAAATGACATTTTCCACTGACCCTTCGCCTTCAAAGAACAGAAACATAAATCATATCTAAGCCTGTGCGCGCAAAGGGCATTTACAGGATTACCTGCTGGTGTGCTGTGGCTGCGTGGGAGTGCCCACATATCAGCTGTGTTGCTCTGATCAGCTGTTCTACACCAGGAATCAAGTGGAATTGTGTGCGGAAGACGAAGCGCCGTTGCGCTGAGAAGCCCCGAGCACAGCCCTGCAGGAAGTGTGCCAGATAAAAGACCCTCCCTGGCACCCTTGTGGCGCTAAGTTCGTGCGCGCAAAGGGCGTTTACAGGACTACCTTCTGTTGTGCTGTTTGGCTGCTTGCTGCGGCTTTGCAAGCCACCTTACCCCTAGAGAGTGGCCAGCTGTACTCGTATTGGAGGAAAAGCAGAAAGAGGAACTGCACAACGAAATGAAGGGCATCCCTGCTGAAACATCTACAGATGCCTTAAGAACACGCCTTCAGGTAAAACAAAGGTTCAACTCCCTTCCAGAGGTTGAGGTAAACCTTGATCAGTCATTGAAATCAGTGCAAAAGGATATGACTTTGCTAAAGCAGACACGCCTACCCTTCAGCACCAAGAAGCGTAAGAGCCTCTCAGTGGGGGCAGATGTGACAAATGCTAAGAACTTACCGACTTCGGTGGAAGTCGACATCCAGAATGCTAGCCTGATTGTCACTCCTACTGAGCCAATCATTTTGCCATCCTTGGACCCTGGTAAAATTCAACCAGTTGAAGATGGCTCAGATCAGAGGACCCTGGGAGACAAATGGGCAAATAACTCAGGAACAAATAGTCCGACTCCTCATTCCACCCAAAGAGCATGGCATCGGCTTGAATCAAGCAAGCTCAGACCTGAATGTGGCCATTGATAAAGCTAATGAGAGGTCGGCAACTGGGACAGATATTGTGACTCCAGAGCAAAGTGGAAAACCAGAAGTCAGAGAGGAGGATTGCTCCTATTACTCCCCCAGTGGAGAGTCACAATCTGTGGGAAAAAATGAGGAACTGGGGATGCCCGCCTGACCTTTTTGGAGGCTATTCAAGCTTTGTATACTGGTACGATGATCCAGATCCAAACGACAGCAAATGGAGGATTGACCAGAAAGATCAGCACCGCGCGGGGAATCAAACAGGGGTGTACCTTAGCCCCCTTTCTATTTGTCCTATACATGGTAGATATGAAGAGCTCTCAAGCCCAGATTCGAGCTTTGACCCCAATGATAAACGGGAGAGAAGTCCTGTGGATGTTGTACGCGGATGATGTGGTTTTTCTCGATCAAACGCCCGTAGGTCTCCAGCAACGGATAGTGGCCTTCAATAAGTACCTCCTGGAGAATGATATGAATATAGATATCAAGAAGTCTATGGTACTAATAATGAAGAGCTGTCGAGGAATAAAATCGGCGGGAGAAAAATACTCCTGGTCGTTAGAGAAGGAAAATTGGAGGTGGTGGAGACATTATACCTTGGGATAAAGATAAACAAAAACTGTAATGAAGTAGGTCATTACACATTGATCCGGGAAAAACTGGCGACCGTGACCAATCAAGGGCTGATTATCCATCGAAGATACGGAAAGTTCTCCTTAATGCCCATAATAACCTTTTATAGACAAAAGCTGGTGACTGTAATCACCTATGGAGCGGAGGCACTGTTAGCCTTGCGATGGGAAATCTGGAGCCTGTGCGAGGCCTATTTCTGGCGAAAAATGTTGCGCCTTCCAAACTCCCTGCCGATTGAGCTTATAAGAAGGGAACTAAGGCTACAATCGCTGGCATCAACGGTGTTGTGGAAAACGCTCTCTTTCCACAGAAAATGTATCCTGGATAATCCGCCTCAACCATATGAAATTCTAGCACAGACGGGGAAGTTAAGTGGAGATATGACACTCCGATGTTGGAAAATGAAATGTAAATCCGCCCTAGATCATGCAGGATACTCTGAAATACAATCCAGACAAGGCAAAAAGAACCATCCAGGAAAAAGACTGGGAGGAAACACAGGCGCTCAGACAGTCAAGAAAACAATGTTACAACATCATATGGGAGCGAAAAGGTTTAAATTTATTTCCCCCATATCTGGCGAAGTTCCCGTCAATCCATTATAGAGACGTTCTGTTGAGATGCCGACTTAACATCTGGCACTCGAGAGAATTAAAATGGAGAAGAAGGTTAATGGAAAAGTCAAAAGCATTCTGTAGGTTCTGTAAAAACAAAGAACACCTGGAATCCATTAGACATGTGATGCTAGCCTGCCTGGCCCTGGCAACCAACCGCTTGGCAGCGATGGGAAGCTATACCATCAAAATCTCGCAGACGACAGAGGAGTAGTATTGGGAGAGATTAATGACAGCCGAAAAAGTTTGCGGAACATTAGATGCCTTAAAATTTGTGGAATCCCTAAAATTGGATTTGGAGGAAGAAGGATCAGAAGATGACTTTGAGGGCCCTTAGCGATCCCTTGCCTAGTTCAATGTGTTCAAACATTGGGTTAAGAAAACATCACTCCCCATTGAAAAACAATGAACATTTTCACGATATGTTAGGATGATGTCAAGGGGGGGGAAAAATGTTAAAGGTTTCATCTGTTTAACCAATAAAACATTTAAAAAAATCAAAAAATCATATCTAATGGCAACAGTTGGTATAGCGTTAGATGTGCCCTGCAATTACCGACAAAGTAAACTTTCAATTTTCTCCAGGGTGTTCAGTGCCCACCCTGGGTAGATTTCAATGCTGTAAGTTAACTTAGGGAATAACTTTCCCTACATAATATTTAATGATCGTTTTGAAAGAATACTTGTTATGTTATCTGTGAGGCTAAGGTCTCGGTCATTTGTCTAAAGAATCTTGGAATTATCAAGTTATTTGGAGCACTAGAAATATTATTATTATTTGAGAATTTCTAGAGCGCACAATAAGGCCCAAAGGCATCTAAGCGATAATAAAGGGGGCAGTGAGCCAAGAACAACCATTGCTTCATACGCTACCTCACGGAAAAACTAAAATTAAAACAGTTGAGTTTTCAGCGCTCTTCTGAAAGGGAGATAATTGGCAAGTGTTCTCAAAGATAACGGGAGAGCATTCTACAAGCTGGGGGCTCAAACTGAGAAAGAGCAAGCACCCAATCGCTTTCGCTGATATTTGGGGATCTTGAGAAGCAGATGGGATGCAGAGCGCACATTTCTCGCTGGGAAATACCTTCCAATTTCACTTTTAAGTAGTGAGGACCAACATTGTGCACAGCTCGATGGGCGACACAAAGAAACTTAAATTCATTTTGGGCCCTAATGATCTTTCTATTAGAAAATGTTAGTACCTTCAGTTTTATTTGCATTGATTTTTAGGAAGTTGGCAGTTGCAATCCCACAGCTGTACAATCCAGCAAAATGAAATCATCAGCGTATGCCAACCATATACATTTTAGGTGACCAATTTTTGGAGGGACGAAAGCAGCGATCCCTATCACTTCACTTCCCCTACATCTGATACATATAGGTTAAAAAGACAGGAGGCCACCAGGGGGCGCACCGATGTGTGCAGCCTAGGCATGGAGCTCCCCAAACACTGGATCGAAAGGGGGCCAGACCCCCCCCTTTCGAACCTCCCAGGAGCTACCCCACCAGAGCCCGCTGCAGGTGAACGGCGCAGGCACACCCAGACAAAGTCTGGTGCAAATCCGCCGGTTCTGAGGTGAGATATTGCTGGAGGGAAAAGGATCGGTGGGGAGGAGAGCACTTCCCTCATGGCTCAGGATCGACGCAGACCCATGGTGCAGTCGGGGGTCTGCGGCCTAGACAACAGGGGACCCGTGCCCCATCACTGTGTATGAGGGCCCCTCCCGAGGGGGTCCAGGACTGAAGGTGGGACCGGCGGGGGCCCCACCCTCAGAAAACCGATGGCACGAGGGACTGAGGCCCCCCGAGCCTGCTTGGGTTGGTTGCTTTTCCTTCCCCTCTTCCCCCACCCTCCCCCAGAACGGAGACGGTAGATGCCGGGAGAGATTGCGGAATCACCTGCAGAGAGGAGGCCTGGGCCGGCGTGGTGCTGTTGGTGTCTCCCAGGGCCAACGGGGAACAGCTGCCTACACCCGGGGACGGAGGGGGGGAAGCCCGTGGCAGGTGGAGGCGCCCCCAGAGGAATCGGAGGAGACACCCGGAGTGTCGGGGGCGTGTTGGAGGTGTGGGCCCCCTGACTAGGGGCATGTGCCTGCTTCCCGCACACGGTTCATCACAGGCCCCACACAAAGGAGGCTGGGACCCTTGAGAGATGGGGGGTCAGAGGGCTGAGCGACCCCGCCCCGGAGGATTCAGGGAGGTGCACCTAAGGAAAGAACCTCTGTGTCCCCCAATTTTAACTCAAGAACCAGGACCTGGAATTGAGGACTTTCCCTGACCCAGGGCGTCCTCAGCAACCCAGGGACTACCATCTGGTGTGCATGAGGTTCTAGTAGACTGACCGCTAGGTACTTTGCAAGGTGCACATCTGAGGCCCGACCGACCCACTCCAGAAGCGTCCAATTTAACCAACGGTACGCCTGCCTCTAAGGGGAGGCACATGGACGTAAGGGCTAAGCTAGCCAGTTTTGAATACGCCCGATGGGAGAGCCGGGGAGATCCTGGGCGTGGGGACACCATGTCGGCTGGAGGGAGGGAGTGCATGGCAGCGAAAAACAATGTCGCAGCACTGATGGAGTAGATCAGGAATATGAGAGCTGACATTGGGAGTAAGGTGGACAAAATCACCCACAGGCTGGAGAAGATGGAAGACTGACTCGTAGAAGCAGAACATAACCAGCCCTCCCGGGATGCCCTCCAGATCCAAAGGGATGTGAGAATTGCAGAAATGGAAAGAAGAGAGGGTGAGATCACGCTGAAGATGGACAAAATAGAAAATCTAGAAAGGCGGAACAACATAAGACATTTTGCTATCCCGGATTACGAGGGGGGATACGGAGAAGGACCTGAGAAGAACTCTCCATGAAGTTTCAAAGCTCATCTTTGAGGACGATGCCATATAAGGTGGCTCAGCAGGGTGCCCAGGTCAGTCCTATCCCTATTCTACAATTACCCAGATAAGCATAAGATTCTGGAGAAAGTGAGGAAGAGGGATCCAGTGATGTATGGCAACTCCAGAGTGACGATTTTCCAGGACCTGTCCTCCCTTACACTAGCCAGGAGGCGTCTGTGCTCACCCCTCACAAAGTGGTTGAATGAGAAGGGGGTCAGGTACAAGTCGGGATTCCCGTTTTCTATCGCTTTCGAAGTGGACAGGGACAAATATAAACTGTCCACCGAGGAGGAGATAAACAGAGCCATGAGGGAGTTACTTGGAGATTCTGGAGCCTCGCAGGACCCTAACGGGCCGGCAAGGGTCCGTGGCAGGTCAAGGGATCTAGGAGAGGATGAATCCCGGGATCCCGGAAGTTCAGGAAGTTGAACGCATCCCCGGCCGCTGAGACTTGAATGAAGCTGGAACTGTATCTTTTTCTTGTGTAATTGACGCTGTTAGAAGGGAAGGTTCTGTAAGAGGGGACCAACTTGGTGAAACTTGAGGGGCAACGTTGATAAGACAATGGACGCTGGGTACCAAGAGAGAGTGGACCCAGCGAGAAGGTGAAGGGAAGTAGATGTTATCTGTTGTTGTTAATAAGGTTGTGGGGGGAGTTTGGCTCTGGAGGAAAGTGGTGTGTGAGGTGGGGGATCCAAGTGTCTGGGTACTCTTGGTGGCCTGGTATCAACCTAGTGATGGTAACTGGGGAGAACCAGGCGCCGCTTGGGGTTGGGGGAAGGACAGTGTTCGGGGGAGGAATGGGGGGGGGGCTGCTACAAGATTCTTTGAGTTTTCTTCCTATGACACAGTTAGAATTGGTATGCAAAGGCTTGCCAGGCGGCAGTAAGGAAGAGTTCAAACTGGGGTAACATGATGGCAACCACAGGGAAAAGGGTCCAAGGGGTCTGAGTCAGGATTGGCACGCTTAACGTCAAGGGGCTGAACTCCCCAACAAAGAGATCTCTGGTTGCAAGGGAATTTCTGAGGGTTGAGTTGGATGTCTTGTTTCTTCAGGAGACAGAATTTTGTAAGGGTCAGGAATACTGGGGCTCTGGCCCGGTGAGGAAAGCGGGGATGGGTATCCTATTCGCCAAAATGCTTACGTTTGAGGTGACCAAAGTCTGGTTGGATGTGGAGGGGAGAGCCCTGATAGTCTCTGGCACCATTTGAAAGGTGCATTTCACCTTCGCCAAAATCTATGCACTCAACCACGGGCAACTGAGAGTCCTGAAAAATATTCTTCCAAAAATTCTTGTGGACAGTGCAAGACACCTCATTCTGGGAGGGGACTTTAATCTATGGTTGATGTGAACTTGGACAGACAGGGGTTGCAAGACAGGGATCAGGACTGGCTGAGACCAGGCTATAGGGAGAACCAGGAGACTCTGGGTTTGTATGGGCTGCGGGACATGTGGCGTCGCCTTCATCCACAGGAGAGAGGATCTACATTTTACTCTCTCCCCCCCCAGAACCTACTAGGATAGATTATTATGTATATGTTTCACGGGATCTGTGGGAAGAGGTGTGGAACTCTGAGATCTTCCCGATCACCTGGTCAGACCTTGATATGGTCACGCTGGATCTGGACTGGTTGGGGTGCTAGATGGAGATGCAACAAGTCCCTATGGAAGGACCCAGTATTCCGCCAGGAGATGACTAAGGCAATTGAAGAGTTTTTAACCACACAGGTGAGGTGGACACGAGAGTGGTATGGGAGGCTAGGAAAGCGACTTGGTGAGCGGTTCTGATTTGGGAACGCGCAGGAGGGAAATGGAACGGGCACTTATTGAGAATAGGCTGAAGGAAGAGATAAAATACCTGGACATGCAAGCACATAGGACAGGGGTGGGGAGAGAGGAGAATATCAAAGAAGCTAGGGGAAAGAGGGAAGAGTTACGGCTCCTCAAGGAAGGGAAGCTAATACGCAATCTGCAATTTCTTAAACAGAAATTTTATGATAAGGGGGATAAGGCTGATGCACTCCTGGCAGCTAGGTTGAGAGGGCAACGAGCAGAAAGGTGGTTCTCCGAAATTGAAGGGACAGGGGAAAGATGCGAGACCTCAATAGAGGGGATTCAGGAGACATTTGCCTCTTTCTATGAGACTCTATACATATCGAAGTACATGCGGGGAGATGGTGGGATTGAGGAATACTTGCGGGACAATCCCTTACCCAGTCTGACAGAGGTGGAGTCCACCATATTGGATGCCCCTATAAACGCGGACGAAATCAGGATTGCGATGAGGAGACTGCCAATGGGGAAGGCATCGGGGGAGGACAGGTACACCGCAGGGTTTTTACAAATCCTTCCTCAGCGTACTGTTACTGTTTATGACAGAGCTCTTCCCAAAGGCACCCCTCATGGTGATACCCAGAGAGGGAAGTGATCCCACGAAATGCAGCGCATACCGTCCTATCTCTCTTCTTAATATTGATGCCAAAAAATACACCCTGGTGCTGGGGACTAGGCTGGAAGGTTACATGCCACGTCTAATCTACCCAGACCAAGTGGATTTCATCAGGGGTCGCCAGGGGGCGGACACCATGAGGAAGACACTACACCTGATGCATGAGGTCCGGGGGGGGAATGAGGGCCCCACATTTCTCTCCGTCGACACAGAGAAGGCCTTTGATGGGGTAGAGTGGTACTTCCTCAAAGCAGTGCTCATCAAATACAGGATAGGGGAGGTACTTCTCCAGGGGATTATGGCGGTTTACTCCTCCCCCAAGGCATGCGTAGCGATGAATGGGGGATACTCCCGTTAGTTTGACTTGGGTAGGGGACAAGGCAGGGCTGCCCACTCTCACCCTCCCTGTTCGCACTCTCACTAGAACCCCTTGCGCAGAGGATTAGAGGACACGATAAGGTAGAAGGATTCCTAGTAGGAGGGGTGGAATACAAAGTCGCATTATATGCGGATGATATGCTATTGCACGTAATGAACCCCATGACGTCTATATCAGCAGTGGTTCGACAGGTCGAGCAGTTTGGCTCCCTGGTGGGCTTCAAGATCAACCTGTCTAAATCAGTCCTCTTCCCCTTGGACAGAGTCAGAGACAAGGAAACAGGGAGGTTCGCACCCCTGGCGATTCAGGTTAGTCTGGGGATGTTAAGATACATGGGCATCAATCTCAATCGGAAATGGGAGAACTGTATGGGGCACATTTTTCCCTCCCTGGATGGCTAGTCTTAAAGAGAATTTGAGGAAATGGGGTAAGCTTACAGTATCTTGGCCGGGTCGACTGAATGCATTAAAGATGACCATCCTCCCTAGAGTCCTGTGCCTGTTCCAGATGCTCCCCATCCGTATCCCAGAATCTTTCTTTCAGGAGGCGAAGAGCGCCCTGTTAAAATTTATTTGGCAGGGGAAGAAGGCCAGGATAGCGTGGGAGGTTTTGCTTCCCAAAGAGAAGGGAGGGGTGGGCTTTCCAGATGTGAAATACTACTACAGTGCTGCCCAACTTAGAGTTTTAATACCCCACCTTAGAGCTCAGGAGGACCTTCAATGGGTTGCACCAGACAACCTGCACCTGCAACCAGCCACAGGCAGGTAATTGCTCTGGGTACCAAGAGAGAGGCTCCCCCTTCGGATTCGGGAACATCCTCTGGTGGTGACTATCTGGGACATTTGGAGAAAGGGGGCGGAAATTAAGGGATTCATGACGTGGCCCTCCCCGCTGGGTCATCTGTGTGTCCCAGTGGTCAGGGACTCAATCCCGAACCCAGAAAGATTCCAGAAATGGTTTGATACAGGCTGGATAGGGTTGGCCAATTGTGGAAGGGGGATAGGTTTATAGACATAACCGAGTTGGAAGAAGCCTTGGGCATAGGCACACCCCACCTTCCTGTACCTACAACTGAAGGGGGCACTGACCGACAGGGGCTCGAGTGACCTCACTTCCTTAAAAAAAATTCTAGACGCCAGGACAGAAATTAAGGGCCTGATTTCGGCAATGTATGGAGCCCTCATGGACTCTGCGGGTGGGTCCATCCATTTTTTTTAAAGAAAGGTGGGAATGGGACTTAGGAGAGGAAATAGAACCCGCCCTGTGGGGGTGACTCTGTTAGGGGGTCTTGCAGACTTCAATCGCTTGTCAATACAAACTGTGTGCCATTTAGCTTTTACATAGGTGGCAATACGACCCGGCCAGACTGTCTAAAATGTTCCACGGTGTCAGCCCGAGTTGTTGGCGGGAATGTGGGGTGAGGTCAGACTACTGGCATATATGGTGGGGGTGCCCGAGGGTGCAGGTCTTCTGGGAAGAAGTCTTGGGGTGGATTAAAGAAGTGGATGGAATTCACCTGGTCAAATCTCCCTTGATGGTTCTATTTGGGTTGGAGAGGCAAGAGGAGGACCGACTACCTAGGATATCCGCGGGTCTACTGCTGGCAGCATGAACGTCCCTTGCCACAAAATGTTAAAGTACCCACACCCCAGACAAAAAAGAATGGGTTAATGTTGCCAAGGACCTATATGTGATGGAACAAAGCACTGCAGGACTGTATGGTCGAGTAGGTTCTCTGGAAGCGGAATGGGGTGGATTTGCATAAACCTATTTGAGACCAGCAATAAAGGGGGTATAGGATGGCGCGGTAGAATGAGAAAGGATGAGTGATGAGTCCCCTGGAGATGTAAGCTTCATTTGGGCCTGAAATGCCAGGAGAATTGGATACGAAGGGCACCGAAGGGGCTGCTTTGTGCCAACGGTTTCGCCTTTAAAGTGTCTTAGGAAGACGAAGAATTAAAGAAGTTGTTTTAGGGGGAGAACAGTGCCAAGGGTTGAGGGGGGTGAGGGAGGAGGGGGGGGGGGAGAGAGTTGGTAAATGTTGACTTGCTGGGAAGGTATAAGAAATATGGAATGTTATTTCATTAACTTTGTTGATGTGAAGTGGACACCTACCTTGCATAGTTGTTCAATGTGTTGTGAACAAAAACTTTAACAAAGACTAATTTGAAGACAAAAAGACAGGGGCTACGAATGCACCCCTGTCGTAAACCATGTTTAGTGCTGATCTTACATGACAATGTACCTGACTTATTTAGCCTCACTTGCACTAAGGTGAACTCGTGCAACATAGTAATTAGTTTTTGGAAACCAATGGGGATACCCCATTTTATGGCTTCCTCCATGAAAGGTTCCTGCTCACAAGGTTGAAAGTGGAAGAACAATCTATTGTTGCTACATGTATAGAATCATATCGACCTCCCAGGACTAACTTGTGGCAAGATTTCAAGACAAATCCATTAAGGCTTGTCCCATATTGTTTTTCGAAACCCAGTTTCACATCATCTCAGTCGTCCCGCTTCCGATGCCCATGCTTCTAGGTTTTTCAATAGTATTGATTGCCTCGGGAGGATAGCTCAGGGGCAACGTGCTCGCCTTGGAAGCAAGATGACACGGGGCAACACATGTTCGATCCCTGGGTCCGCGCTTAGAAAGCTCTGGGTATTAAGCGCGTTATAAATAACAAATCATATATCATATCATAGATCTTACTATCTGAACCGAGAATGGTTATTGGGCGGTAGTTCTAGGGATTGGAGCGGGAACCTCTCTTGTAGATGGGTATAATATAAAAAATGTTCCAGGAGGAGGCTAAGTTCCCCTGGTTTTTTGACTATTTATATCCGCAAAAAGAAATTCCAAAATAAAGGCCCAAAAGCTAGGATCTCCTTTTAAATAATTGATTTGAAAAATGATTCACTGACTCCGTGGATAGTATCAAAAATCTATTAATTGTTGATCAAAATGTATTGACTCTGCAGTGTTAATAAAATGCAGTGCAAAAGAGTATCAACTTTGTCTTCTGCATATAAGGTTTCAAAGTGAGTAACCCAGGTTAACTCTGAAACCGCATTAACTTGTGATGCCATATTACCATTTTTTGAAGAGTAAACTACTCCTCAAAAATTAGCAACATTTTGAGTTTTTAAGCATTAAACATGTATTCTGCGTCCATTTGTAAAAAATGTGCCTTTCTCCTCTTGACCCAGTTTTTACACAGGCGGTGCAAATCCTTAAAAATTCCACTAGACCTGCATGGCGAGTGCCTTAGTTTACATACTCCACTTGCTCCAAGGTGACTGCTGACTAAATATTTTCCTTTGCTTTTTGTAAAATGGTCCATGTTGCCATAAGCACACTATTTTCTGTAATGCTGTCAAGCATGTACAGTGAAACCTGTATTTGCCATTTACTGCAAACAAAGTGTGTTTGCAGTAAATGAAAAATAGGTTTCTAACATCCCCATACTCACCAGCAAGGTCGAGTATCATGCAAAGGCTACTCACCCTGCATAAAAACGACTTGCCAATCCTTGTGGGCTAGTAGGTTTTGCAAGACCTGTTATACCATTGGATAATTCTGCAATAGTGGTTATCTCCATTTCATGATCCAGTTTAAACTTTTTAGCAGTCCTAAAGGACCTCCTAATTTCACTTTTTTCTTATTAGCTTAAATGGGGTCAAACGCACATACTGGATTCTTCTGCACATAAGTCGTTTGTTAGGAACACCCCTGCGTAAAAACGAAATTGAGATTTTGTTGTTTTATTTAATGTATTAAATGAACATTTGTATGGCGCCTATGCAGCATAAAGTATTTCCAGGCGCCACAGGACAAAAAGGGGGGAGGGCATTGGAGAAAAATAACAAGAGCGGTCCTACTAGGCCTTGTGGCATTCGGATAATTCAAGTGCAGAATCTGGGAGGGGGCAGGTCAGGGAAAGGGATGGGATGGGAGAGAAGTGCTGAAGGTAGGGATGAAAAGGGGAGACTGGATGAAGGATGGCCCAGCGAGACTCTTAAGGGACACACGCATCGAGGAGGAGGAGGAGGAGGAGGAGGAGGAGCTCACCCCCCCCCCCCCCCAACTCTTTGCTTGGCGAAATGTCTGGTCTACAGAGAGTTGGAGCTAGAGGATTGAATGACTCTAGCAGGGAGGTATTGTGGGAGAGTGAGTTGAATGTAGCGAGGTCCCAGACCCCAGAAAATCTTGTGGTTTATGCAGAGGGTCTTGAATTTAATCCTTGCAACCACTGGGAGCCAGTGGAGAGGTTTTAGGGGTGGCGAGATGCAGTCCCTGTGCTTGAGTCCAAGGATGAGTGTCTCAGTCCTATTCTGGATTAGTTGAAGAGTGCAGAATGGGGAACGAAACAGATTAAGTAAGATGCTGTTGCAATAATCCAGCCTTGAGAGAACCAGAGCTCTTGAGACATTGAGTTTCTGGTGGAAAGGGGGAATGCCTCTGAGGAGGTGAAGTCAATAGTGGGCCTTCTTGGCAAGGTCAGTGATATGAGGTGAGAAGGAGAGAGAGGAGTCGAAGAGGACACCCAAGTATTTAGCCTCACACAAGGGTGAGGGGAGGGGACCCAAGGAGGGTGGCCAGAGTGTAGATGGGAAGGAGGGAGTAGGGGTCCCAATGAGAAGGATCTCGGTCTTACTGGCGTTAAGGCAGAGAACATTAGCAGCACACCATGCCTGAATAGCAGTCAGTCGGGAATGAGAGAGGAGAAAGAGAGTTAAGCTTAAAGGAAAGCTGAGTGTCATCTGCATGACACTGGAAATGAGGAGTGAAGGTGGAGATCAAGTGGGCAAGGGGGGCAAGGTATATGTTGAAAAGCTATGGCGAGAGGATAGAGACTTGCGAGACGCCGCAGGTCGAGAGTGAGGCAGAGGGGAGAAAGGGGCTAATTCAACTTGAGGGCTGATTCGAGAGGAAAGAGGTTAACCAATCCAGTGCCTGGTCCGTGATGCCCAGGGTGTATCAGAGCCTATTTTTGAGAATGGAATGATTGACCATGTCAAAGGCAGAGGACAGATCGAGGAGAATAAGGGCGGAAGGAGAGTTGGAGTCTAGATTTGAGAGCAGGTAATTACGGGTGTTTGTGCCTCTAGCTGCTCTGAAGCCAGACTGGTGGTCATGAAGGCAGCCAACAGGCGCAGTGCGATGAATTAGTTGGGAGATGACCAACTTCTCCAGGAGTTTCCCCCAAGAGCGGGGTAGTTGTAAAGACTGGAGGGGGATATCTGTACTCCTGCTCTCTATATGGCAGAGTAGAAGCACAGAGCACCCCAACCCAGATTCTCTATTTGGTAACGTTGGACGAGCAATCAAGGCTTAAGCTCTCAGGAGGCTATGCAGGCTGGTTCTTAAGTACAGTGTAGTCCCCAAGCCCCACCAAAAGAAATGTCCACACACTATGTTAGTGATAACACAGTTCTTTATATAAATAAGGGTCAACTTATATACATACACAATAACACACTTTGTGCTCAGGCAATACTATAATGCTAAATGTACAATTTCTATGTGGTACCACAATTACTCTTTGACTCCATTAAAATGCCCCAAGTGCTGACAGTTTCAAGTGGCATACAAATTAATGAAAAAGGTATCAACCATGGACTTGGGATGATAACAAGTGAGTTAAACAATTGGCAGAATACTGGGCCCCCTACCACTAGGCACAGTTCTGTGTGAGGATCGTGCCACCTATGCAACCTGTAAATAAAGTATATTGACAAGCCCAGTCCATATATTGTTTAGCAGAGTCTTATTTCCTTCTAAAAATGTTCTACTACCCCAATGTACCTGGTTTAGCAGAGTTCGACGATGGGTCATCGACAGATCCTTCTTGAGTGAGCTCCCTTTAAGGCAGGAGCCACGGATTGTCGAGATTCCTCGAAGAAAGGGGTGAACAATGTTTTTGAGGCAGCAGCTTCGCTCCTTGCGCTGCTCATCGACGCTCAGTCATAGACATCCAGCGGAGATGAGGCCTGCCGGGCACCTCGACGACGATAGTTTGTTGCCGCAAAGAGTCGATGAAGAACATAGGTCCAGCAATGGTGGCAGGTCGTCGGCGGTTAGGATTGGCGATCGAGAACTTGGGTGGCTGGAAACCCACCAGCGGATTCTCCTCGGTACTGCAGCGACCTTGACTTTTCTCCATCAGAACAAAGCGGTCGACGGTGATCAGCAAGGGATTCCTTGATTCAAATATCTTAGGCAATGGAGCGATGTGGCTCTTGTCGACGAGGTTACAGCAGTCCTTTGAACCTCAGTCGACAGTGGCGGTCGTTGATGGCTTCGACATCCTGGTGCTTTACTTCAGGATTCCTCGGCGGTCCCTGTTTCCAGTCGGCAGCCTTTCGAGGACTGACTTCCAGGGAGCCTTGGTGAAGGTAGCTGGTGCACGATGTACCCTCGTAGCTCGGGGAAGAGGTCTCCTAGCCAGGTCCTCTCTTATATCAGTTCTTGGAGACCCAACAGCTTTTGGATTGCGTCGAAGGGAAGCAGCAGCAAAACCTTCTTCTTCTAGCTGGGCTTCAAGGTAAGCATCAAGTTTCGAATTCAGCTTCTGAACAATTCAAGTAAGTGAGAGGTTCCCAGATATACGGTTTTTTCTGTCATTCATACTGCTGGGCCAAGCTCAGCAGCCAATCATTCAGAAAGGCATTCAGCAGGCAGGCAGCCAATCAGTCTCACAGTGCATTCAGGCCATTCTTCTCCATCCAGACACTCGCAACAAGGAATATGGATTGGGACAAGCACCCAGACATTCAGCACTCCACACTGCATTTCTACGAGTTTTGGTCAGGGCTGTCTCAGTCATTGTCCAGAAACCGTACACCCATAACATGAAATGTATATTGGTCACACGCTCCATTCACCCAGGTCACACCCCAAGGGTGTACCCACAAGATACAGTCACTGGGAAGGCTCCAGCCAGTCTGGCCTGGACCTTCCCACTATACCATATATGGAACTTCCACCCAACAGCCAGCCAGGGGAAGGGACAGAGTCGGGGCTTCCCTGGACTTTGGGAAAACAAGGTAACAGGCAAAATAAAGCAAGGAGCCAGAGAATCAACTGATTCCAATGGCAGGGCATGTTGGACCATCGAAAGGGGAAGCTTTCCTGAAGTGTGGCCAGGGCTGCTGGGGTTTCCATCAAATCCATGCCTATGGACTTCCCTCGTTTAATTGTAAACCCAGAGACTGCCGTGAATTGAGTTAACTCAAAGGGCCAGAAGAGAGGTTAGTGCATTGCTTAGGAAACGTAGCACGTTATCAGCGTGTAACGCCACTTTATGGCAGTTTCCCCCATAACTGAAGCCATGGTTATCTGGATGAAGGCGGACCCTCTGCGCTAAGGGTTCCATTGCCAGAGCAAAGACCAAGGGGGGACAAGGGGCATCCCCGTCTTGTCCCTTTGCGCCAAGCTTTGGGGGGGGGTGGGAGGGGTGTGGGACCAAGGGGAGTTGACCTTGACATGGGTAGTCAGGTTCTGAAAGATTGAGAGTATTAGCTTGATTGATTGATTTGTTTATTTATAGAGCGCTTTACACCAAGGCGCTTTACATTGGAACAACAAATACAAAGTAATAACAAACAACATTGTGAGCAAAATTACAACTTGAATCATTCAGCAAAACAGTGCAATGAGCAATTGACTGAGAGGGGGGGAGTGGAGTGGTAACGGGAGTGTTGAGGGAGGGGCAGGGGAAGGATTGAATAAGTGAAACAGGAAGGGAGGAAGAATGTAAAGGGAGAGGGAGAGAGGAATTAAGAGAGGAAAAACAGGGGGGAGTAGAGGGCAGGGGGGTGCTTCAAGGTGGGGAATGGAGGAGGAGGGATTTAAGGGAAGTGCGAAATGAGGTGAGGGTAGTGGAAGAGCGGATTGAGAGGGGGAGAGAGTTCCAATGCAGAGGAGCAAGAAGTTGGAAGGTGCGGTACCGGGAGGAAGCACAGGGGGAAGGAGGTACAGTGAGAAGGAAGTGGTCCGCAAACGGAGGGAGCGAGAGGGGGGTAGAAAGAGAGAAGGGAGGAGAGATAGGGAGGAGCAAGACCATGGAGGGTTTTGAAAACAAGGCAGAGAAAGTGGAATTTAAGTTGTAGGTGGAAAAGTAGCCATGCAAGGTGAGAGCAAAGCTGAGATGGAGTCACGGGAGGTAAGGAGATAGAGGGTATGAATAGCAGAGTGGTAAATAGATTTAAGAGGGGTAAGCTGAGATGAGGGAAGACTGAAGATTAGAGAGGAGCAGTAGAAGAGGCGGGAAAAGATGAGAGAGGAGATTAGGAGTTTGGTAGCATGGAATGTGAGGGAGGGACGGATTTTGCGGATATTGTAGAGGTGGTATCTGCAGGAGCGGGAGGTAAGTGAAATGTGTTGCGAGAAGGTGAGAGAGGAGTCAAAGAGAACATCTAGGTTGCGAGCATGAGTGGAGATGGGGAGATTGGAAGGAGGAAAGTGGATGAAAGGGGGAGGAGAGGGACGAGGAAGAGTATTAGAGGGGAAGAAAAGGACTTTGGTTTTATCGGTGTTAAGAGAGAGAAACCGAGAGGACATCCAGTTCTTAATGGCTGTGAGACAAGAGGAGAGTTTAAGATGGAGGTCAGGTGTGAAGGAGGAGAAAGAGAGAAAGAGTTGAGTATCGTCGGCATAGAAATGATGGGAGATGCCAAAGGAGGAGATAACAGGGGCAATGAGGAAGGTGTAGAGAGAGGAGAGGAGAGGAAAGGACCAAGTACAGAGCCTTGAGGAACACTGTAATTTAGAGGGAAGGAAGGAGAGGTCCATGAGACAGCAAAGGAACGTGAGGAAAGGTAAGCAGATAGCCATTTTAGGACAGGGCCTTTGAACCAGAGAGAGTTTGGAGCAGGAGTGGGTGATCGACAGTGTCAAAAGCAGCAGAGAGATCAAGGAGAATAAGGATAGAGCATTGCTTCGCATGACGAGCAGAGAGGAGAGAGTTGAGAATAGAGGTGAGGGCAGTTTCGGTGGAATGTTTGGGTCGGAAGCCAGATTGGAAAGGAGGAAGGAGGGAGGAAGAAGAGACAAAGGAAGAGAGTTGAGAGTAAGCAAGGCGTTCAAGGAGTTTAGAAAGAAAAGGCAGAAGAGAGATAGGTCTGTAGTTAGTGAGCAGTGGATCAGCGGAGGGTTTCTTGAGAATAGGAATAATCGTTGCATGCTTGAAAGCAGAAGGAAAGGTAGATGAGGAGAGGCAAGAGTTGAAGAAAGTGGTAAGGTGTAAGGGATAAGAAAGAAGGGGGTAGATCTTAGGGATGAGGGGAGAGGGTCAGAGGGGGACTTTGGATAGAAGGGAGGAGACATCAGAAGGGGAAACAGATGAGAAGACAGACATGATGGAAGAGGGAGGGAGGAGGAGAGAGGGAGTCAGAGAGGGAGTTAATTTTTTGCCTGAGTGTGATGATTTTAGAGGAAAAGTAGTTGGCAAAGTCAGAGGGAGAAAGTGTGGAATTGGATGAGGGATCAAGAGTGGGAGGAGAGAGAAGGCGGCAAAGAGTTTGAAAAATCCGATGAGGATGGGATGCTTGAGACTGAAGAAGGTTAGAGTAGTAGAAGGATTTGGCCGTTGCAATACAAGAGTTGCAAAATGAAGTGCGGGCTAAAGCTGAACCCCCTGAAGGACCATTTTCAGATAATCCCAAGACATGCTTTCGAAAGCTCTGAGTGTCTAGGGACAGTAGTGATAGTTTTCTAGGGATTTGAGCTGCCAGCGCTATAAGGTTAACCACGCAGTGGATATTACTGTGGGCAGAGCAGTTTTGTATAAAGCCCGCCGGGTCATTATTAATTACTGTCAGGAGGACGTCCACCAGGCGACGTGCAATTATTTATTTGCGTCTGTTTTGAGCAATGCAATTGGACGATTAGATATGCATTCCATGGGATCTCTACCCAGCTTCAGGATCAACATTGTAGCAGACTCTGCCATGGTCTGCATCACTGATCGTGTGGAGAGAAAGGACTTAGAGTTTAGTCAGGTGGGGGATCGGACCAGAGCTAAATATTTTATAGAATTTGTTTGTGAAATCGTCGGGACCCAGGGCTTTGCCCGGGGGGGGACTGAATTGCACACAAGACTTCCCGATGAGGGTCCAGCTGTGTCTTGGTGAGGTGAAGGAGTAAGGATTTGCAAAGGAAGTCTTGAATAGCTTGCGGATCGCCGTGATGAGGAGCCGAGTGCAGCCGGTAGAAGTCTTCCATAATTCTGAGTTTACTCCCCTCCAAGAATTTGCGCTTCCCATTACCATCCCATAGGGCTTCTATGTGATTGCGCCTAGCCCGTTTTATTTCAATTTTGCTTCCAGCAGCTTGTTGGCCTTGTTCCCTTTCATGTAAAAGTATTGCTTTGTAAACCGTAGGGAATGTGCTGCGCGCCCCGTATGGTGTGCCTCTAGAGCTTTCTGTGCTATTCGCAAGTCCCAAAGTGATCGCTGTGATCCCTTCTCTCTATGTGATGCCTCTTTTCTTCGCAGTTCCTTCTCCAGCTGGGCTGAAACTACTTGCAGATTTTCGCTCGTGCCGCACCTTGGTCTTTAATCTGGCCTCAGAGAACCACCTTCCCAGCGTCCCACACCGTGCCGCACCCCAAGTCTCCGGTGTCATTCTCTCTGAAGTAGAAATGTATTGCGTCGGAAATACGGGAGCAAACTAGACGTCTTCCAGCAGAAACTTGTTCAGTCGCCAAGGGGGGCTTGTGCGGAGGGCTTGGGTGGGGGGGGACCCATCATGACTCGCACTGGGGCGTGGTCCGATATGGCTATTGGGAGAATTTCAATACTAGTGACTTGTGGGATAAGGGTATCAGAGAGGAGGAACATGTCCAGTCTAGAAAACCGCCTATGAACAACAGAGAAAAAATAATATTCACGTTCCTCCTGATGGAAGAAACGCCAGACCTCGATTAGCGAGTGCTCTCGCAATATTGTGGTATGGGCTATGAAGTTTTTCTTGTCGTTGGTTGTCGGAGGTAGGGATTTTATCGGCCAGGCGGTTGACCACTGTGTTAAAATCCCCTCCCAGGAGGAGCTCTCCGTCTGCAAACTCTCTCAGCATTTCTGATAAGGAGGCAAAGAATCTTTCCTGATGGGCATTGGGAGCATACATCGAAACCAAAGCATTGCCATTACCATAACATATCTCCCCTCCCCGCAAGACATTCAGCATTTTGAAAGGGGTGCCCTTGCGTATCAGGATGGCGACTCTTTGTTTTTTCATGCTGCTGGAGGCACAGAACTTCGTGGGGTACAGTTTATTATTAAGGCAAAATTCTTCTGAGGGTAGAAGATGAGTCTCCTGGAGAAACAGGAGGGAGGCATTAAGGGTAGCTACTCTATGCAAAAAAAGCCTTGCATTTCAATGTGGAGTTTAAACCCTGAACATTCAGGGTGAGACAATGTACGTTAGGAGGCGCCATCCAAAGGCCGCTTGGACGAGTTTGTGAAGCCATGGGTATTCTGTTCCCCAAGCCGGGGTGGGGCAGTGACCCAGCTTGCAGAGGAGCTCGCTTTTCCAGGCATTGTGTTACAGTACCAATAGAGATTTATAAGGTTGAAACATATAAGACAAAACATAAAACCTATTTGAACTTTCTAAAACTTTAGCAAAAATGACATTATGTCGACAGTATTGGGTGTAACCCGTTCAGGGCACCTGATCAAAGCCTGGTCCCGTTCCTTCGTCCTATAGTAGGGGGAGGCCCACAAAACTAAGTGAAATGTAGGGGGGGTAGCAATTGAGTTGGAGGGCTTCCCCATACTATTTAAGACCAGTGGTGTATGGCCATCAGTTCAGTTCAGCTTCTTTCTGGCGGTCAGGATCTCTGTTTCTAATGTTGTACAAATCTGTGTGGGGGCTCTGGGAAATGGTGGGACTTCAGGGTGATCTCGAGGACTCTGGATCTGGCCTCGGCGTCGCTGGTGAGGTCGGCCAGCTCCTGGGTTTCCTTCTCTTATCTCTCGGGGCGCGGGGAGGGTTCAAATTGGGGGGGCTTCCGGCTCTATTCGGCTTCGGGAGTGATGTCGTTGTTTCCCTCATGAGTCAGTTCCTCCACTTCTTCCTCTGAGTTGATGGTGTAGTGCCAGTTATGATAGTCAAAAATTAACTTGCCAGACTTTCCTTGCCTGTAGCCATGAGGTCAAGTTTTACGTGAGCTGCACTAATCCTCTTTTTAGGGGCTGAGTGGGTGAGGATAATGAAACACAAATTAAAGAAAATCCCACAAATCAGCTTCCTTCCCTTGCCGCTCAGAGTGAGCCGACCTAGATGTATGTGTACTTAATTCTTTGCATTCTTTAACCCAAACAAAGGGCACTTCACCATGTGATTATCGAAAAATACACATTTTAATATTTATCACAACATGTTATCAATTCAAATGTACAATGTTAAAACTGTTCCAAACACATACTCAACAACATATCTTTGTGTGTACATATTTCTTCATTACAACTGAAAGCCTACAAATATATGCTTAGAAAACCTTTTCTATGCCTTTCTATGGTGTATTCTCTTTTTAGAACCACCACTCTTATTTATGCCCTTCCCAATTTCTCTGGGCAAAACGGACTGTGCCATATATTCTAAGCATATATTTCTAGGCTGTCAGTTGTAATGAAGAAATATGTACACACAAAGATATGTTGTTGATTTTGAAAAGTTCAGCCGTGTTTGTGGCTCCAGAGATGCAGGATTGAGTATGGGCCTGTTTCTTGGAGTGGGTATAGTGTCTGTATTGCCTTTAGAACAGGTGATGGGCCAGTTTGTCAGATGATGTGGTAGAAGTCAGCCACTTCCATTCCGCAGCGGTGCTCTTATTTTTTTAATTTATTTTTTTATTTATATAGCTCCGCAGGCATCGGGGCGCATCACATAGACACTAAGACAACAGAGTGAGGACAGGACAGTCTGGAAGTACAAGGGTCAGAATAAGTCTAACCATTCCAAACTTATTTGAACAGCAGTTTTCATGTTCTTTCTAAACTTAAGGTAGTTTGGTTCTAGTCTGAGGTGGACTGGAAGTAAGTTCCATTTGGTAGTGGCTCTGGTGGGAAAAGCCCGACGAGTCCATTGGCTTTTTTTGTGTACAAGGCTTTGACTAGCCCTTGGTTTTTGGACCTTAAGGCCCAGCCAGGTACATATGGGCTGATATGCTTTTTTAGATACTCGGGAGCAATCCTGTATAAACCGTGGTGGACAAGGGACATTGACTTGAAGGTAATTCGGTCTTCTATCGACAGCCATTGAAGGGCTTTTCTTTCCTTTGTGATGTGTTCCTTTTTAGATTTGCCATTGTTTGTCCTTACAGCATTATTTTGTATGATTTGGCACTGTTTAATGCATTTACTGTTGGCCCCCAACACCAGCGAGTTCCCATAATCCAACCTAGATAGGATTATGGCTCTAGCAATGATGGAACTATTTTGCTGACATAGGTGGGGCCTGATTTGTCTAAGCAGTTTTTGGTGGTATTGGCAGGTTTGCTTTCGGTGTGTAAAATTGGCGTTTGCTCCCAGGTAAGCCTGTAAGTAGACGCCAAGGGTCTTCATCTTGTCTTATGTCTTGACCATGGAGCTTTTAATGTTAAATAAGCCGTATCGAGTTTGTCTCTGATCTGTGGAGATCCAAACACCACAAGCTCTGTCTTGCTTCCATTGAGGCACATCCAGTCGGTCTTCATCCATGCCTCAATGGAGCTGTAAATGTGGGCTAGCTTATCGTTGCCTGTGGTGTGATAGCCAGTTAATTCCATAGCTAGCTGTGTGTCATCTGCAAAATGTGTAAAAAATATTCCCAGGTTGGTCGGGAGGGTGCAGAGACGACGCATGTTAATATTAAATAGGAGGGGTGAAAAACTGACTCCTTGGGGCACACCACAATCAACAGGCTGGGGGGCTGATGAATAGTCGCCCAATTGGATCTTGAAACTCCTATTTCTTAGAAACGAGGAGATCCATTCGATGGCTTCCTGGGAGCAATTACCTGACTTATCTAGGGCCTCTCAGAGCTTCTGGTGGTCCAGCAAGTCGAATGCTGCAGAGATCCAGCGAGATCTAATGAGATCTGTAATCCGGCTTTACCCTTGTCCATTATCATTATGTCTAGCATTTTGGTCTGGAGGTCCAGTGGGGCCGACTCCGTTCCATGTGCGCCACTGGGTGGAACGCTTACCAAAGAATGCAGGGGCTGGATTGCTGATGTCAAGTGAGGCAGGGCTGTTTCAAAACCGACAGATGTAGCCAAAGAAGGTTCGGGACAGATGGAACAAAGAAAAACAGAATGCAGCTTGGACAGGCCAGACAGGCCTTGTGCTTGCCCGGAGGTGGTGGCCGGCTTCGCCTTCTGCCTCCCCAATAGGCTTGAAGTTGAAGACCGCAACCAATTGGGGTTGCAAGGCAGGCACTGACTTAAAAGTGCGGCGGTGGCGAGATGCCTACAAATGTGGCAAACATCTTAGTGTGCAAACCAAGATTAAATTCAACATAAGCCCAAGTGGGCCTACCTTAATTTTTCTGCAGGCTCTGGTGTTCACCCTCTGGTGTTATCGAGAAGAAGGCCAAGGAGGAATTAAACTAGCTCCCGTTTTGGGTGATGATAATGCAGACAGAACAAGATTATGACAATGGTCATTACATATTCAATGTTGTCCATGTTAAAAATTCTCATATTACACTCGAAGTTGGTGGAATTCAGAATTGATTTTATCCCATCATTAACTTTGTTGATAGTGTTCTTATTCCATGAGATACTGTTTCCACCGGAGTTCACATTGATGTTGTGCAGATATAATTATTGCAGCTCATTTGGGAAAATGTCCAGGGAGCAACTCAATATGCATCATCACTCCATGTAGTAGTTACCATATTCAACTTTAACATTTAGAGAATAAAAACTCATCCATAAAGGTATAGTCCAAACTTTACCCAGTCACCTCTGAACTATGTGGGAATATCCGCACATAACGCTCCATTTAACTATAGCAAACCCAATGAACGTAAGCAATCCAACCATTTATCCCCCTTAAAGGCTTTACTGTGTGCATGGCCATCAAATAAAACATGGGCCTGAGTGGCAATAGTACTGTCTTGGGCAGGACAGGAGGAATTCAAATCCCCCACGATTATGACATGGCCAAGACTACTTTTACGCATCCAACTAGCAATGCTAGATCTTGATGACACCAGGACGTTGTCCATCACTGACCCCCTCGTGCCAATATATGTTAACAAACAATATGCAAATTGGACCTATTTGTGTCGTAACTGCAAACTCCACAGCTAGTGCTCCAGTCTGTATATCGTATTCTCTGTTTCTCTCCACTGTGTTACCACAACCAGATTTAAACCATATCAACAATCCCCCTGTAAGCAGACCCAACTTTCCCTTTCTTGCGGCCTGAAAACAGGCCGTTAACCCATCCAGGCTAGGTCGCTTTTTTAGCCAATGCTCCTGTAGGCAGACAATTTCACTCTTTCCCCACATATCACCAAGCTACGGATTAGTGAGTACTCTAGTAATGTAGTACGTTCCATGATAAGAGGGTCATGGAACTGGCCATGAAGGGTTTGCCAAAATTAAACTGGTGCTGGTGGGGTTGCTCTTATCCACTGTTGGGGCCCCTGTCAACCATGACCAGTCTTGCTCCCCATGGTAAACTGAGAATGGAGGGTCCGCAAAGTGTATGGATCTACTTTGACTTTTACGAGTGGGAACTGTAATTAATACCTCCCTACCCTTGTCCGAAACATTTGAGTTTATAAAATCACAACGCCTTTTCATAGGTAGAGCAAAACGTTCAGAGAGAACAAACCCTAACAGCTTTATTGTATGGATTTCCCTTTTAATAACATCTGCCTTAATATTAGAATCTATGTACAATATGACTGAATTGATGTGAGTAGAATCATTAAATTCTACTCTCTTGATGTCTTTGGTTGAAATTGCATGCAATTGTGGAATCTCTGAAAACAGAGTAAGAATAATCGATCTATTAAGCATTAAACATTTATCCTCCCTGAAGATGCTTTCATCCTAAAACCTATGGGTATGTCCATGAATTGAGGCGACGCCCGAAAATACCACCCGATCACCATTAAATGGGGCAAATTCCTGACGCCAATCGCATTTACTCCTTTTCCAATAGCATCCTTTAAAAATACTGTACACATTGGGCCTATCAGGCTGATTAACTTCACAAGATCTATTACTTTGTATTGCTGAAAAAGAGCACAATCGATCATGCAAAGGGCTCGCGTTAAGGGATTCTGTTTAGGACATGTCCACCCTCTGGGAGTCGGCGCTATAGACATTGTTGGGGCCAAACGAACCAGCTTCATTAGCTCTCCCAAGTGAAGTAGCTGAGTGCCCCTGCAATCTGGCATGCATTAGATCTGCTTTATTCGAGTCTGAAGAGCAATAAACAGCTTTTTCTGGTGTGCATGCAGGTATCATGCCCTCTTTTAGCGACTCATTGGGCCACTCATATTACAGGCGTTTGCAGTAGAAGTGGCGCTAAAGTCAGTTTGCACTGATGCACATACGTTTTGTTTTTAGAGTAAAACGGCCTCATATCGCGGTAACCCTACCAGTGCTTCCGTTGGTTTGCTGCCATACTCGTAACACTTTTCCGGCACCTGAATTCCTGGTGCGACTAGGACATTACAAGTCCCGGCGGATCGGGAAGTAAAGCGCTGGTAAATGTTAGTCCCCATTCCCCTGGAGCTCCATATGACGTCATGGGAATGGGGACACGCAAGCACTGGCACTATTGCTAACTGTGCCTGTGCTTCTGTGAAAACTCTGCGGGTGGGTACCATTACGCCTGGAAGGTCACACCTGCCAGGCGCAAGGGCCCCGGCCCGCAGAGTTGTATTGTGGCGGTCTGGAAATGGTTGCCTCTATGGTGTGACCAGCACCCATAATTTCGGACCGTCACACTTGTAATGAGGCCCATAGTCTTCGAAATATATTTGGGTACTGGAGTCTTAGTGTGATCACATTGAATGGCAATAGTTTCTGCTGCTATCAAAGGACATAGACTCAAACTCCAAGTTGCCATTCGCCTGGAAAGACAATAGTGGGTTGCACTTCTTCCTCTGAAAAACTGTCTGCGATAACCTTTGAATTTAGCCTATCATTGCCATTGATAACAGTCGAGGAATTCTTATTTGACTTTGCCAACGATTCCTGTATGGTAAGACTTTGTAGAAATTTCATGTAGGATTTTGTATTATTGTTCTGAGCTTTTACCATTTTTGGATTTTTTTCCCCTAAACGCCTGTCTGGATTTTTCAAAATTTAGTATCGGCTACGGTATTCTGTTGCCAAGGTGACAAAATAATGCAAATCTCAGCAAGAGAAAGCATTCTCTGTTGCCCAATTTGGAAGCCATCCCGGTGGATGTTGGTCTACCCTGAGGGATCAACTTGGATATGGCCTGTAGCTGAGTTAAACCAGTGGTATTCTGTAGAATCGTTATAGCCTGCGACAAATCGGATAATTCAGAGTGTGGCTCTGTCTGATTGGTCTGAAAATATGATTTGTAGCTGACACTCATTGGGGACGTTCTCCAATTTCCTTTGGATTAGCCGAGAATTATCGTGTGCATTTTGAACCTCTGACTTGATTCCTTCATAAAGAGTAACAACAAGTAATTCAAGGCAATCAGTGCTTTTTGAGCGCTGGGACTTTGTTCTCCTTCCATTTACCTGGATAATTTCGGAAGGCCTATTAGGCTGCTGTGAACGGGGAGAGGAGGCATATGATGTAATGGTTACATCACTGCCATCACCTTTCGGATTCAGTATAGAAGGATGGAGCATGACAGTCCTTATCGTCACTTGATTTGAAACATGTTTCCTTATCTTCCAAAGCATGCACCATTTCCTCCTCGAACACCCAATGGTTCTAATGCTCTTCGTCAGAGCCCACTGCATGCCCTGTAGCTCCTAGGTGCCTTATGCAGTTGTTTTCAAGGAGCAGAGGATGTTCACTATTCCCATCGTTTCTCTTGGTTGCGGCTTATGTTTATCAAAGATAAGTCAGTAATAAAGCCTCTCCCTCCTTCACCGGGGTAAACCGGCAAAGGCAGCTCTCTAGCAATCTCGAACATTTGTTCTTAGTGGTTTGGTCCGAAGACTTTGAGAGGCTTTGCAGGAAATACATAATCGCTAGATGTCAGGGTAAGTAAGTTAACAACACTTACAAATATATCCTTGCACACTCACCAAATACCCATAGTCGGGATCTCAGATGAGCTGTTCCAATGTTGGTTCACAGGAGCACTCGGTCCACCGAGCTTCCGAACTGTCAAACTTTAGCAGCACTTTCTAGTTCACTTCTTAGCCTCACGCGTGCAAGTGCGACGCCTCAGACGTTTGTAGCGATCCAGGTGCAGGGGGCATGGTGGTAGAACACCAACAACAATAGTTTGAATGTAGAGAAATCAGGAGCCCTTTGCCGAACTGTAGCAGCCCCTCTCAGTGCACTTCTCAGGAGCATTCATGCAGGAGTGCAACACCTCAGACTTTTGTAGTGATCCAGGTGCAGGTGGCGTGGTGGTAGAATACCAACAGCAATAGTTTGAATGTAGAGAAATCAGGACCCTCTGCCGAACTGTAACTGCACCTCTCAGTGCACTTCTCGGGAGTGTGCTGCATGGACATTTGCATCTTCCAATAATGCAAATGTCTCATTGCTTTGCATAATGCTCTCAGACTCCACAGAACCAGGCAGTAGATGGCATGGTGATCCCTTGGCCTATATTCTGTGATGAATCCTGGGAGTTAAACCCCCCCTCTCTCCCTTCCGCCCTCCCAAAGGGGGTGCCACCCCTCTTGGGACTAAGGAGCTGAGCATGCTCAGCTTTTAACACCCCGTAGGGGACCGGACAAGCGGGATCCCACTGGCGGTGGCCTCCTCACTCCCTTTGAAAACATGATATCCTCTAAAAGGTTTATCCGTAAAACTTCCTATTCTCCTGACTCCCCATTATCTTTGTTATATGGAACTTAACTTGTGTAATGACTTAAAGCTATCTGTAAGGATGGTTGGTGTGGTTTCTGACCCTCTGTCCACAACATTCACCTGGCCTGACCCACCCCCTTTCAGGGAGCAAGCTAAAGCATTGGAGAAAGGGAGCAGAGGAGCCTGCGGAACAAGAGAGGAGAGAGGACCTACTGCTGGGAGGTGTGGCAGGAAGCGCAAGAGTGTCCACCAGTGTAACATGCAGCGCTCACAGCCCTTCAGGGCCTGGAAGCACCTGGCCTTGATGAACCAAGCAGAGCAGCCGCTGCATGAGAGGAGGAACACCGGCGTACAAAGACAGTGTCTGCAGACCCCGACGGACGGGACCCTGAGGGACGACAAGGGAGCTCTGCCTGATGCGCAACTCCAGAATGGAACTGATGAAGTGGTGTTGCAGTCCAGCATTCCCCGAGGAGCACCGCCCGAGGAAAAGAGGTACTCTGTGGCTCCATGAAATGGGTAGAGACTTGTACACCCAACGTGACTGAGTGAAACCAAACCCCAGGACTGGGTAAGAAAGCTGAAAGCCCAAGGCGGCTGAGAAACCTGAAATCCCAAGGGTGACAGAAGGCCCTGCGACTAGGCGGGGTAAGTGAAACTAGTGCCTGGAGCTGGGTGAAAGGACCCGAAACCCAAGTTGGAGCCGAGACCAAGAACGGCCTAGAAGGGGAAACCCCCTGGAACTTCCCTGGGAAATAATATAAGGTGAGTAACTGGGGGGCACACAGTAGACATCCCCACGTAAGAGACATTGATTGGACTAAGTTAAACTCTAGAGGCCAAGAGGAGCTTGGAGAGACATTCAGCCTATGGGCATAGACTGTGCACCAGGACGGGGATCCCTATTGAGGAAGCCGCACCAGGGTGGGGGTCAGACACCAACCACCATTCAATTAGTTTGGGTCAAGTCCCAAGTGTAATTTTTCCTGAGTTTGTTTCTTTTATAGTGGAAGGCAGGCCTTCAGATAAGCGATATACCAGGCCTTTTCACACATTGAATTCTTGTAAATACGCTAGCTTGGTGACTTGCCAGAATCCAGAACACTTCTTTTGATTTTTATCTGCAAGGATCAAACAGAAGGCCATGGCAAAGCCTCTGAAATAGATATTCCTTTTCTCTGAGTTGCACAAGGAGCCTTTCAGAAATAAACCGCACAGAGTGAGATAATGAATAGTTTCTTTCTGTTCACCTTCTGCTGTATTTTGTGTCTATCTGCCTGGAGCAAACAGAAACATTATGCAAATTTACTTTGCTAGCAGTTTAGGAACTTATCATTATTAAATGGAAAACTGAGATACAAATGGGAAGTAACTTTTGTAACAAAGTAAGCTTTTTTTCAGTGAAAGCAGGAATGTATTGCACAAACATGTCATCGATGTATATGTATGGTGTGTTGATACACATTGTGTAGGAGAAAGTTTTCCACAAATGTAAAATTGTTTGAAGCCAGACATCTTTGCTACACAACTCTTGTTTCTAACGGGTCCTATTCATTTTCCTGGTTAATCATGTTGTGGTTGCCTGTCGCATACTTTTTACACACTTGCATATGCAAATCATTTTTACTCTTACAATGCAATTTACACTCTAATTATGAAAACAGTGTGTAAAATACTCCCACCTCAAACCCTTATCTGGGGCACATATGAGTATGCAGTGTCTAGTTTAAACGTTCATGCAGTGCTCCGGATAGAATTTTGGAGTGAGAGTGTTTTACTCCCAATTTTTAGAACTAGAGAGTAAAATCAATTTCAAGAGACTCAAAATTATTTTCCTCCTTCGCGAGAGAGTAAAATGTTTCGGATAACTATCCAATTTGTGCATAAAATTTAAACTTTGTACGAAAACATAAGTGGCAAAGTGGTTCTAAATAATTTATTGCATCTGTGGTGTCCCAGCTTCATCTTCATGATATTTGGGCACAAGCTCGGGTAAGAGTTACTACAGATGCTAGCTAATTACATCGTGTGATTCATAAATCCAGTCCCTCACTCTACCAGCATCACTTCTCTGCCTCTTGGGCCTACTGTTGCTGTCTTGCACTACCTGTTTGACAGCCACTCCATGTTTTTGCTCCATCTCTCCTTCCCTTTGCTGCTCCGTTTCCTCTGTCTCTCGCTTTCTGAAGCTCTGCCTCTCACCCTTAAGTGTTGCAATGCCACATTTTGCAGTCTGTTTCTCTGGCACTCTGCCTCTCCCATCTCTGCATTCTATCGTTGCCTTTTCCCTCCTATGTCTCGCTGTATCTGTTCATATAACTCCTCTTCCTTTCTCATCTCATTACTCTGGCTATATCTGTTTTTTAATTTTCTCGGTTGGGATTTCTACTCTTTTTGATTATGTTTCTTGCACTGTCTCTTATGCTATTGGCCTGCCCTTCTCTAGTCTTGCTTTTCTATTTCCATTTCTCCCCACCTGCTATTGATCTGTGTTTTTATTGTACTGTCTCCAAATGTCTGTTTTGCTCTTCCCTCACTTTTTGTGTTTGTTCTATTATTAACTCTGCTTCCCTTCTCACTTTCTTTGTTGCCCTATCATGTATCTCATTGCTCTCTCTTCCTGTTGCTTAAATTCCTGTTTTGGATTGTCTAGTATGTTTTCTGTCCCTTCGCCCCCCTCCCCTACCTCCCCTCTCCCTGCCACACCTTTTGTTCTTCTGTATTGCTTAGGTTCAGAGTTGCTCTTCCTCTCCTGTTTGTCTTTTAACATGGCTCCAATAAATATCCAAAAAGCTCAAAATGCCTTTTCTATTTAAAAATCTAGTGCAGCTTCACCATTGGGTGCTCCTTTTTAGATGTGTGCAAACCTTATTTTGGCCATTAGGCTGGACATCACAGGTGTAGCAGCCCTGATGAGATGTGTGTTCTGAGCCATTACACATATAGCAGTCCTTATGGGATGTGCTTCTTCTGAGCCATTACAAGTATAGCAGCCCAAATGAGATGTGTCTGTTCTGAGCAATCGCAGGTATACCAGCCCAGATGATTTGTGTGTTCTGAGCCATTACAAGTATAGCAGCCCTGAAGAGCTGTGTGTTCTGAGCCATTACAAGCATAGCAGCCCTGACAAGTTGCGTTCTGAGCAATCGCAGGTATAGCAGCCTTGATGTGTTGTGTGTTATGAGCCATTACAAGTAGAGCGTCCCGGATGAAATGTGTGTTTTGAATCACTGAACATTTAGTAGTCCTTTTGATAAGTCGAAAGTCTGAGTTGCAATTGAATGTTACCTACATCTTAAATGCATATCTCTGGTGCAGACTCATTAACACAACTATTAACCATATTTAAACTAACAGGTTACATAATAATCTCTGCAGCAGGGTTATTGACCCACTGAGCTGCTTTTCCCGACAGGCTGTTGACACTGAAAGGCATATAGGGTTAGGGCACTGGCAGTTCCATGTGAGGCATGCCTGATCTAAATGGCTTGTCAAAAGCTCTAAGCCTGTTTGGACTATCCTTCATTAGTCAGGAAATTCATAATGAGCCTTTGAAATGTGCTAGATTTTTGGCAGTGTGACTCATTAATCGGACATGGGAGAAGCAGAACATTTGAAAAGAGCAAGACCGAGTCGAAGGGATTAAAGTATATGACAGCAATACAATCTTCTCACACAGTCGCAGGTTGGTGGGAAGAGCTCAGACACTGTTCTCGCTCTGTACTTTAGCTCGCTGCAGAAAATGCCAACATATGTTTGTGCTTTCTTAACAGCAGCTCTGTCCAGAAATTCAGGTACTGTCCCAAAGCATAGCAGTCCTGCTAAAAATGTGGGAATGATGCAATCAACCGTGCTGTGAATATTTGCCATTGTGCCATGACATGCGTACGGTATAGTAGCTTTGTTCATAAATTAGGCTACTTTTCCTAAATATATAGCAATCATGTTGAGAGGTACATGTACAGTCTGTGTCACTGAAAATACATACAGCACTGCTTCTACCTGTACCCATTATACCTGCTTGGGGTTGTTGGTCAGAAAGAGAGTTACATTCAAACCACTTGCCTAGATATGCAATTGGTGTGCTTCTGTGATGAAAAGAAAACAAAGTAGGACATGCCCATGCTGCTACAATTGTGCTGCCTCTATTAAAGCCAGTTAAGCAGAAATGCAGCCCTTGTTTAAGACATTTTCATTTTACACAGTACTACTTGTGTTCTAAAGCATAGTGAAAAGCATGTCCAAGATGCTTTAATAACACTGATACCTACAAAATGCAGGCAGTTGAACAATGTGAACAAAACACAAATTCCATTTTACATTTCTCAGAAAGTATTATCTTGATATAATCATTAACAGAGGAGAGTGTTAAACAAATTAAACAGACCAGGATTCATCCCAGTTGTTTCTTTCAAAGAACTGTATCGATTACTAAAGTAAACAGTGGTTTTGCAAGTTGCTGCTGGCCAGGCTGTCACCAGTGAGATCCATGATTTAAAGGGGTGCTGCCACAAATAGCCTGTGTAAGTCGTACACAATGAAGAATGTAAAGGGCTGTATTGCCAGGATTTCTGTGCGTAAAAAGGCCTCATGCACACCTTATCTGGCGGGCTGTGTCTATGCAACTGTATTGCAGGTCCTCTAGGGCTGGCAATAAATAAGTTACTACTGGTAGTCCAAAAAGGAGCGCCCACTGGGCAAGAAGTCACACTGTTTTATACTTCTAATACACTTGTACAATTAGAAACACTGGCTACACTACATCATACCCCTATAGCTAGACATAGATTAGTTAGACATGATTGGAGCAAACCGACCTACCCCCTCGCGGCTCATTTGTTCCCCGTGTGGCACCACATTGCTTCCTGCTCCTCTCTGCAAACACTTTGCGATTAATAATAACATAATTGTGCTGACCTCTGGGTCTTTATTCATCTTCCATTGGTCAGCACCAGAAAGGAAGGAACACGAGACACCCTGAACTAGTGGGAAGGGAGACATTCACACAGCACCTGCAAGATAGTAAACTTTGCAGACACTGTTGTGACACTGTGAGGGCTTGTTGCTTTCCAGGGACACCAAAACTTACCATCTGATTGGCACTTCCTGATTCACCCCACCATTCCACATCCTCGTTCCCATACCCACTGGCCAGGGGGCGATTAAAAACCGCCTTGGTACCATACAAGTGCCTCTCTGGGTAAAGGCGATTTCCCCAACTCCCACGAGTAGCTGTGGGATTGGCTCGCCGGCCTTGATTACATCACCTGGTGCTGCTCCCAGCAACTACGGTCTGCTGCAGATGAGCAGCCTGAATTCAGCCCCCCCTCCCTCAGCCATGGTGCACAGGCTATGTGTTCAAAGTGGGCCTACAAGGTGTATCCCACCTCTGGTGCCCCTATGGAGAGCGCTTGCCTGTGGTTTCGCCTTTCTCACATTGTCCCTGGGGCTTGCTACAGCACCCAGAGGCCCTTGTTTCCCCCCTAAGAGGTGTCTCGGCCCATCCCCCTTATTCCCGTAATTGGTAGGTGCGCCACCCCTTGTCTGGCGCTGAATCACCAGCTTCATACATTCCCCCCTTCGATCGTTCGACACCTTCTCCCCCATCAGCGCCCTATTTTGTTCTTTGGTCATCCATAGCCGTGTTACCCTGTCCATTCCCCTCCTTCTTCCTCATACCCTTCTAGTGTGTCCCCAATTATTAGACAATCCTGTCCATCTAGTGAACATGCTACCCAAAAAGCATTGTAGTCTTCTGTAATTGGTGGGGGTGCTCCTAAAACCACATGCACTCTGTCCTTCCCCTCATTCACCCCGGGGGGGCTGCCTCTCTTGTCTGCTATAGTCCTCATCCATTTTATTAGGAGATATTATGTACTGTACTTTTTTCCCTTATGACATTGCACTGTTTGATCATCCACTGTCTGACACAGAAGGCAGCGAGCATCACAACGAGCACAGGGACAGTTATTTTGAACATAGCCGCTAGTCATTCTGGCACCGAGGCAAATATTGAGTCCAGCCAATTGTCAGAGGCGGTATCATGTGTTTCTTTTATCATCTTTTCATGTAGCATATGTATCTCCTCAAAACTTCTGCGAGTTCCATTGGCACCATCCTTGGCAGGTATTGCTGTCTAACAGCTGCTTCCAAATTTGTGGCAGACCCATTATCCATTGCGGTCATTAGATCAAGAACACATCTATTGTGTAGGGACACAAGGCGCAGGGTACAGAGCTCTTCTCGCACTGTGTTCAGTCCTTTCTCGGTCGCATTTGCCAACTTGGCTGCTTGTACCCTGGGAAGCAGGAGGGATGTGAAGAAAACTGATGGTTTGTTAAAAAGTTTTAAGTGCTGTGGGATTGCGTCCAAACTCTGTGCTGATTAGGCAGATATTTAGTTACTGCTCCTTTTCTTTCTTGCCACTTGTTTTTGCTGGTCTCTCACCTCCTTCTGCTCTTTTTTTCTTATTCTCCTGCTGTGATGTAGAAAGTTCATTGAAAGGTAACCCGTCCGTCTGGGACATGACCAATACAGGGTTGTGGAGGGTAACAAGAGCACATACACCTCCACAGTCTGGAGCCAGCTGGGCATAAGCTTTGCATCCACATACCCACCAGAAGTCCATCACTACCGCCGTCCCTCTCTGCAACGCTGCAATACTCATCGTCCTCTCGCTGCCACTGTTCACCCCATTACGATCCTCCCAGTTGCTTTGAAACAAAAGTAATGCTGTGTGAGTGGGTTTACTATGCCCCTCGCATAAGCAGAGTATGACAAGACCAGCGTCGTTCCCCTCCACTTTTTAGCAAGAGCAATTTGTTTCTCTCTTGTGAGGTGCGTTTCTTGCAGGAGCGCAATGTCTATTTTCTGATGCCTTAAATGGGTCATAATTCTATTCCTTTTAATGTAACTGCTGAGGCGTCTAACATTCCAGGATACTATTCTAAGTTCCCCCATCACACTTAAATATTCTGACATGTACCATCGGTCCAACTTCCAAGTACACCATAGACGGTGTGGATTCATAGGCTAACACCTCTGTATGTGCCCCAACTCCCCAATCCCCCCGCACGCCCCAAAAATAGCACAGCTCAATCCATTGTGCTCAGGCTTTCCCACTTCTTGCCTCCACTCAAGGGTCATGTCCTGATGCGTGTGGCGCAGTAGGCGGATACGTAACCGCTAGTATCTGAGCAAACCGTATCGTAGGACGCTCCTCCTTAGTGCAATCTTAAATTAGCACTACGTTATTGGCTCCTGCATTTAGCAACTCTTGTTATCTAGGGCATATAATTGCAGTCTGCCTGTGCCTTGTACTTGTCGTGGTTGTCTGCATGTGGCTACTTATCGCTCCTCGGGCCCGCCTCTGCTTTGGTCTACAAATTCTGTGTGTCCATCCATTTGTATGCGTGTTTGGGATTATCAAAAAAAATGGCGCTCTTTGTGAATCACTTTCAGTTTTGCTGGATACAGCAACATGTACTTCAAGTTATCCGCTCGTAGACTTTTTTCTTTTTACCGAAATGTTGCTCATCCGCTGCTTCTGCACTTGTTGGTTATAATCCGGGTATGCAGTTATTGTGACGGACGCTCGTTGGATCGTAGCTCCCTTACAGAAGTATTCAAGTATCTTTTCCCTGTCCCGGTAGTTCAAAATGTGGGCTATGATTGGCCTCAGTGGGGCTCCAGGCAGTGGTTTCCTCATCAGCGACCTATGTGCCCTTTCAACCGTGAAGCCTTGGGTGAGGGCACCCAGACCTATTCTTTGCTGCAGCAGGGTCTCTGTGTATTCCGTCGGGTTTGCCCCTTCTCCTTCCGGGAGCCCAAGAAGTCTTACATTATTGTGTCTTGCCCTGCCCTCCGCGTCTTCGGCTCTGTCTACCAATTACGCACCTGTTGTTGCAGTACACTGGCTTCTTAAGAGGTGTCTTTAAGGCCACTGGTATTTTCTGCTACTGACTTTTCCAGTGTTCCTGTTATTTTAGCGAGTGATCTCGCTTCCTCTCTAAGCAAGTTCACATATATGCTGATGGCATCCATTTTTTCTTCGAGAGATTCCTTCAGAGATGCTATGGCAGCTAGGATCTGCTGATCTCCTCCCACCTGTGACTGCTCCCCTTGAGATGTTGAGGTTGCTTGGGCAGGGCTCCCCGCTGGGTGCGCAGTTTTGGTGCATGCCTCCAAGGTGAGCTGCTTCCCTTTTGCTTTTTTGAGGTTTAGACGCCATGGTTTGTCGAATCGATTCGCAGCACCTGTAATGGTGATTGTGCTTCCCAGGCGTGTTGATTCCACTGCTTTCTGGTCCATGATTACAGGCGAATTTGCTGCTAACCTACCGCTTGTTCCCTGGGGTACTGTGGCATATCTATCATGTACTTCTTGCGGCGTTGCAAACCATGTCAACCTCGCCCGGATATTTAGGCTTTATCTGCTTTGAGCCGAGTGCACCACCCAATCTTGATCTTCAGTGCTTGCACCTTACTCTGGCCAGAGTGACCTAGTATCATTTGTATCTGGGTGCCTGTGCGTGTAGCGGCCCACTCTTGCTCAGCACGACCTTCAATATGCCAGGGGTTTGCATTAATCGGCTGCCATATTCTTCTTGCTTGTCACCCGGATGGGTCCACGGATTTGCTGCACCCACACTATTATGTCCTCCCAGGTAGGGGGGAGCCTCTATGACGACTGTTATTGCCTACTTGGGTAGCATACGTTGCTATCCAGCCGCGGTGCCAGCTTCCTTCCTATTGTCCCCTAGTTCTAACCTAGGTTTGTGCTGCCTATGCATCTAATTTGGTTGATGCCATGAAGATGTGGGCTTCCACTCTGTTCTCCACCCAAACCTTGGCCTTGCGTAGGCGCTCGGCCGTGTGTCTACGAAAAGCTGTTCATCTTTTGCGACCGTGCGTCCCCCTTGCTTGCTCTTTACTTTCTCGGGTTCCCCAAGCCCCACTTAGGCAGTTGCAACTATGGATGCTGTTATTGGGTGCACTGATGCTCCCCCATCCGGGTCGGCGTTGAATCCGGCTTGTCTAGTTTCTGCGGAGTCTGTGGACCATGCTTGAATAATAACTCCTTTTCCGGCGCTCCACCACAGGCCTGTTTGCTCTGCTGGCTGCCCTTATGCGTCGTTCACTCGGCAGGTCATCTTCCACAAAGGACTGCCGTTTCATCGTACCAGAGCCTTTTTTCTGGTCCGCTCTGTTTATTGCTGTGCTTTACGGGCCTGCTTCCTCTGTGGACCACCATGCGTACGGTTTTCATGGGATCCAAGGAAGTATATGATGTTCTTGACTCAATGTCGGTTACATTTCAAGTGCAAACACGCAGTGTCTGAAACCATCTAGACGAGAACAGCCTTTGCGATATTCTATTTGACGAGGGATGCAGCTGCCTGGGCTATGCCGTTGGTCCAAAAGGATGACCCTTTATTGTATAATTGGGATAGATTTTTGACTGAGTTTGGGGGAGGTTGTTCGATAGGCGAGAGGTATCACTGGCTCAGGACAAGGAGTCTTTGGCACTCCGCCAGGGGACACTTGACTTGGTGACATATGTGACACAGTGTAATTGATTGGTGATAGAAACAAATTGACCAGAGTCCAAGCAGACAGTTTTATTTTACCAAGGTTTATGGGAGGAATTGAAGGACGCTATCGCTCAGGTTGAGCCACAGCCAGCTAGTTGCACCGCCTTGATTGACCTGGCTTTATGACTGGATCACTGCATGAATCAGACTAAGGTGGATAAGAAGAGACCCGAGGTGGTACAGTTTGTCAGGTTCGATAAGAGCAGGGGAGCGAGAACTAGTAAAGGAGAACCCATGCAGATTCTAAGTGAGTGGGCCATTGTCCTCTACAGTGTGAGGTACATAAGTTGTGTCTTTATTGTGGGCAAGCAGGACACTTTATTGGTACCTGTCTCAACACGCCTAAGAAGGGTGCAGAGCAAGGGGGGAGGAAGGAAAAGAACAGGGCCACCCTTAGGGGGAACTCGGGTGACGGGGCCGATGGAATCAAGGTTCCCCAGTTGGGTGGCAAACACAGTAGGTAGTAAGACCTCATTTATATATCCTGGTGACCTTTCTCTTTGCCCTAACCAAGCAAGTAGTGTTGGCAATGGTGGATTCAGGGGCCACGGGTAACTTTATTGACCTAGACCTGGCAGAACAACTGGGATTACCGCTTCAGAACAAATAGCAGGTGGAGGGAGTGCAGTCGGTGGATTGATCTCCTCTAACTTCAGGACCCATAAGCCAACCTTTGCAAATGGTATGTGCTTCAGGAAATGAAGAAGAGAATACTTTTGATTTAATAGTGGTTCCTCAGTTAGTCTCATTTTGGGAATGCCTTGGTTGATCCAGCATAATCCAAGAATTTATTGGGTGAAGCAAGAGGTATGTTTTGAGACTCACAAGTGTCAGGCACCTATGCACGAGGACATGGGGCCTGCTACATTTTTGACACAAAAGGATCAGGTACCACAGGTCGTGGGGCAGTGGAGACAGGAATCCCACAGCAATGTATGGAGTTTGCGAGTGTGTTTGACAAGGGTGGGGCAGAGAGGTTGCCACCACATCGATCTTATGACTGTGTAATCGACTTAGAACCAGGAGCCAAGTTACCCTGTAGGAGGATTTATGCCCTCACGGAAAACAGAAAATAAATATCTGAGGGAGTATTTGGATGAGATGCTGGAAAAGGGGTTTGACAAGCACTCTACATCGCCTGTTTCATCGCCATTCTTTTTTGTGCCTAAGAAGGAAGGGACATTGAGTATCTGCACGGACTAGCGCGCATTAAACAAGGTCACCATCAAGAATAGGTTTAGTTTGCCGTTGATTTTGTTTCTATTACAGGTAAAGTCAGCAGTTGTCTACACGGAATTGTACTTGAAGGGAGATTATCATTTGATAAGAGTAAAAGATGGGGATGAGTGAAGGACCACTTTTAGGACAAAGTTTGGCCTTTTTGAATATCTGGTTGTGCAACGCCCCACCTGCATTTCAGTTTTTCATGCAAGAAGTCCTTCGAGAATTCATTGATGTTTTTGTCACTATGCATATCGATGGCATTTTGATATATTATGCTTCCAAGGAACAACACGCAGCGCACGTAAAGGGGGTGCTACAACACTTGCAAGAATACCAACTCTTAAGTTAAATTAGAAAAATGTGCATTTCACGCTACACAGGTGGAACTTTTGCATTTCATTCTAACACCAACTGGCATTGTGATGGACAGGAAAAAGGTGCAGGCGGTTACCGATTGGCCCTCCCCTCATATATTCAGTCTTTTTTAACGTTTGCCAACTTCTATCTGAGGTTTATTGGTAATTTTTCAAAGTTTGTGACCCCCGATCATCCAGTTACTGAGGAAGGCATTTTGTTTTAGTTGGCGTGAGGAGGCGAAGAAGGCATTTCAAGAACTGAAGGGAGCCTTTACTAAGGCACTGTGTTGAGACATCCAAATTTTGAGTAAGCCTTTTCAGGTGGAGACGGATGCATCCATTGTCGCTTTAGGGGCAGTATTATCTCAGAAAGAAGAAGGCGGCATCTGGCATCCAAAGGCATTTTACTCCTGCAAGCTTACAAGTTGTGAGCAGAACTATTCTATCACTGATAAGGAGCTGTTGGCCATTCGTGCTGGCTTTTTGGAATGGAGGCATTATTTGTTAGGGTCAGGCATCAAGTGATGGTGGTAACGGACCACACAAATCTACAGTATTTTAAGACAGCCCAGACACTTAGTCCTAGGCAATTATGATGGTCCCAATACTGAATTTGACTTCATGGTAACTTTTCGGCCAGGAAAAAGGAATGGAAAGGCAGATGCCTTGACAAAGCAGCAGAATTTGGAAAATGTGGTGACTGAAGTAAGAGCGATCATTACCCCAGAGAAAGTAATTTGGGCAGTCACAGAGGATCTGCTGGGCCAAATGCGTAAAGGGCTGAGTCAGAAGGACTTACAAAAGTGGGGGACTAGTCACCCACTAAGAAGGGTACGGGAGGGTCTTTCTTATTATGCAGGGCGGTTATTCTTGCCCACTCAGGAATTACAAGCCAAAGCCTTGTTTTGGTGCCACAAATCACCTTTAGCTGGTCATTCCGGGAAAAGAAAGACCCAAAGCATGTTAGAGAAGTACTTTTGGTGGCCTGATTTAAAGAAAGATCTTGTTGCCTACATTCAGAAGTGTGAAAACTGTTTGAATAAGGCAGACTGTACCGAAAAGATGGGATTGTTACAGCCTTTGCCTATCCCTGAGAGGTCATGCACACACATTTCCATGGACTACATTACGGATCGCCCACTAGAAAACCAGCACAACTCTATTCGGGTGGTAGATTACTGGTCTAAACATGCTCACTTTATTCCGTGTGTAGGAATTCCTGGGGCAGGTCAATTGGCAGAGTTGTTTTTACAGCATATTGTCAGGCTGCATCGTCTCCCTAGGAGTATAGTCTCTGACAGAGGGTCACAATTCACCCCTAAATTTTGGTGTGCCTTCTGCCGGATGTTGGGGAATCAACTGCGCTCTGTCGACGGGCAATCACCTTCAGATCGATACAAACATTAGAACAATATCTGCAATGTTATTTGGGGGACAGGATGGAATCTTTGGTGAGATCATTGTGGTTGGCAGAATTTACATACAACACAGAGCACGCGTCACTGGGCATGGCACCCAATGAATGTTTGTATGGGCATGAGCAAAACAGGATACCCGAAAAATTGCCACAGGTGGAACAGATTCCTATTCTTCAGGTATTGCAACAGTTGCTTCTAGATATCAGACAGAAGGCACGACGGAATTTTGAACAGGCTAAGATTGCGTATAAAGCACAGGCTGACAAACGTCAGGAAGCTCCCCTTGCCTACTCGGAATCTTTCCCTGGTGGGTCCTCGCAAGTTTGGCCCCGATTCATTAGGCCTTATGAGATCATGATTGCGTGTCATCTATGGCTATGAAGTTGAGGTTGCCAAAGACTTTAAAGATACATGCAGTGTTCCGTGTGTTTTTGCTTAAACCCGCAGCTCCTGGGATGATTACCCAACAACTACCAGCAATTCTGAAGGAAGCCCAAGTGGAATACGAGGTGAACCGGATCATGGATTCCAAAAGAAGCAACATTCAATGGTCCGGTTATGGTCCTGAAGACTGTTCATAGGAACTGGCAGGGGCTGTGCATGCTCCCAATTTGGTGCGACAATTTCATTTGCGACGCCCCGAGAAGCCAGGTCCTGGGAAGGGCCCTGAGAGAGGAGGTACTGTCAGGATTAAGGGCTGGGGTAGACAAGGACGCTTGCAGCTAGGAAACTGTTAAGGGACTGGAGTGGTGGGTCTGGCTAGGCAGCCATGAAGTTGATCCATTACAATCCGGACCGAATAAAGCAAGCTGATGCATAATGTAGTGTCCGCAATGAGACCAAAAGGCACATGAATGGGTCGTGCACAGTTACGTGCAGCAAAATAAGGAAACCGCTTTAAGATAGCGTGGCAAGAACCCGTTGAAGTCAGAGACCTGACACGTGAGGACGGAACCAAGGTGGGGGAGACTGCAAGGCCGCGCTCTGCCTACAGAGGTAAACAAAGGAGCGATACGCCCAATAAGATCGCCGCAGTAAAAAAGAACGGTGCCTGGGAGAGACTGGCCCCAACATTGGTGAGAAGGGAAGTAAAGTGGTTGCTGCAGCACGGACTGCGGCTGAGATAGTGGCTAGTGTATGAAGGAGATAGAGTGGCCATCCGGGAGGTGAAACGCTCCTAATGAGAAGGCCTCGGTTTGCCGTCTCAGGAGGATACCTCAGGGGCAACGTGCTTGCTTTGGAAGCAAGACGACACGGAGAAGCACAGGTTCGATCCCCGGGTCCGCGCTTAGAAACCTCTGGGTATTAAGCATGTTATAAATAACCTATCATATCATATCATATATACAACAAAACAGCGGCTGCTCCTGGTCAGATGCTGGGACACTGGGCACAGAACCGAATAACTGCGACTGCAGTAAGCAGGCAAGGAATGAGCGCTGGACTGTAGAATTAAGAGTGTGACTGAATGCGCAACTCCAAAGGGGCACCCAACCCCCCCAAGAGGGGTGGTAAACTGTGCTGAAGGTGAGTGCATACTTGTACCTTCTAATACATGAGGAGCAGACTGCAGCAACAGCTTTCCCGGTCGCCAAGTGTAAGCGGACCATAGGGGGAGCCTGATCCTTTTGTGCCAAAAATGTACCAGGCCCCATGTCCTTGTGCATAGGCGCCTGACACTTGTGAGTCTCAAAACATACCTCTTGCTTCACCCAATCAATTCTTGGATTATGCTGGATCAACCAAGGCATTCCCAAAATGAGACTAACTGAGGAGCCACTATTCAATCAAAAGTATTCTCTTCTTCATTTCCTGAAGCACATACCATTTGCAAAGGTTGGTTAATGGGTCCTGAAGTTAAAGTGAGAGGAGATCAATCCACCGACTGCACTCCCTCCACCTGCTATTTGTTCTGAAGCGGTAATCCCAGTTGTTCTGCCAAGTCTATGTCAATAAAGTTACCCGTGGCCCCTGAATCCACCATTGCCAACACTACTTGCTTGGTTAGGGCAAAGAGCAAAGTCACCAGGATATATAAATGAGGTCTTACTACCTACTGTGTTTGCCACCCAAATGGGGAACCTTGATTCCATCGGCCCCGTCACCTGAGTTCCCCCTAAGGGTGGCCCTGTTCTTTTCCTTCCTCCCCTTTGCTCTGCATCCTTCTTGGGCGTATTGGGACAGGTACCAATAAAGTGTCCTGCTTGCCCACAATAAAGACTCAACATATGTACCTTACACTGTAGAGGACAATGGCCCCCTCACTTAGAATCTGCATGGGTTCTCCTTCACTAGTTCTCGCTCCCCTGCTCTTATCCAACCTGACAAACTGTACCACCTCGGGTCTCTTCTTATCCCCCTTAGTCTGATTCATGCAGTGATCCAGTCATAAAGCCAGGTCAATCAAGGCGGTGCAACTAGCTGGCTGTGGCTCAACCTGAGCGATGGCATCCTTCAATTCCTCCCATAAGCCTTGGTAAAATAAAACTGTCTGCTTGGACTCTGGCCAATCTGTTTCTATCACCAATCAATTACACTGTGTCACATATGTCACCAAGTCAAGTGTCCCCTGGCGGAGTGCCAAAAGCTCCTTGTCCTGAGCCAGTGATACCTCTCGCCTATCGAACAACCTCCCAAACTCGGTCAAAAAACAATCCCAATTATACAATAAAGGGTCATCCTTTTGGACCAACGGCATAGCCCAGGCAGCTGCATCCCTCGTCAAATAGGATATCGCAAAGGCTGTTCTCGTCTAGATGGTTTCAGACACTGCGTGTTTGCACTTGAAATGTAACCGACATTGAGTCAAGAACATCATATACTTCCTTGGATCCCATGAAAACCTTTCAGGGGCGGCCAGCGGAACACTACTTGGTGGCTAAACTATGACAGTGGAACCTTGACTAGTCGCTGCCCCCAAAGGAGGACCAGCACTAATCCCTTCCAATGGTGTCCCTTGTGCCAACAATCCCTGCACCTGGGCCTTCAACTCGTAGATTCTGGTCTTGCATGTGCTGACTCAATTTGAATGTCCTGTAGTGCCTTTAGCACGTCAGCTAGAGGCTGAGTAATTGTATCCATTTGGCTTGGGTGGTGAAAAATATCCCGTATGGGGGCAGATTTTTATGTCGAACTCGCACAAGGAAAAGAGTATCAACACTCTCCCCCGAACCACAGAAGCCGAATGGATTCGACCCTCCCACCGTGGTTGGCACATGCGCCTGATGTCAAGACCACAGGTAACCACGTGGCAGCCAATGGGTGGCGGGGGGAAAGGTTTAGGGGGAGGTTGTGGATAGGATGGGGGAAGTTCAGAAAACTAGGAAGAGGGTAAGGGAAAACACAGTTGGATAGGTATGGCGAGTGTAGGGAAAAATACATATGCATAACAAATCAGTCCCCAGTCTCGTAACCCTGCTCCTACCTGCCACCTTATGAAGCTCCTAAACTCCTGTACGTAAGACACTATGCAGTAATCATAGACTCCTAACCACCTGTACATAATACCAACTGCAGTATCCTATCCCTTCCCACTCAGGGCACATATTGTGAATGAACAGGCATAAAACAATTGAGCATGGAACATGAACAACACTTAGCAAGCCGTATGAAACACACAGGGATTCTTTGCCATATGAATGTACGAATGCTGACCACAATGGCAAGCAAAGCACACATGACATGAACATAAATCTGCTGGCTAGCCCGTAACATACATTGCATTGTAATGTCCTTAGCGAACTGACATGTGTTATCTAAGCACATGAGTCTTCATAAACCCAAAATAATACACTGCTTCCTACAGCAGACCCTTAGCCCTTTCGCCATCGGGGTGTATTGGGTTTAAACAAAGACACATTTTCCCCTTTGAACACTGTTGTAGCAGTTCAAAAGACAACGTCTGAATTCCGACCATATCATCTTAATGCTGTATAAGTGAACTAGCGTGCCACTTAGAACTACCCGGACTGGAAGAAGTCGAGCGTTAGTAGAGGAAAGCCTCCAGTCACTGCTGCCCTGCCCGGTTCATTCCTTGGCCCACGGATGCTTTTCCCCCATCTGTGGATCTCCTCCCACGCCGTAACTTCTGAATCAGAATAATCCACACCTGGCGCGGCCGGCCGGTGTGCTAATAAACATGCTGCAATTACACATAGCTGCTGCTGCTGCCGCCGCCGCGTGTGCAGCAAACTACAACATTCCCAAGTCCTGCTGGGAAATGAAGTCTCTTTTCCCCCCACTCAGTCCCTTAACAGTTCCCTTGCTGCAAGTGTCCTAGTCTACCCCAACACCTAATCCTGACACACCACAGTTAAGGACAAGGGAGTCAACAGACCCGGTGAGGGTGTGTTGTGTATGCAGACGGACTGGGCCCCCCTCTGGTAATAACAGGCAGGCTACAATGAAAAGTGGGAACACAATGAAGGCACCAACATCTTTGTAGAAGCCAGGAACAGATTTATTACAGGAAGAGGAATATACACATTTCCAACAGGATACATATGACACACTGGAAAAGCTAGGCACGCCCACTTACATGGAACCCGGGTCCTGGGGGAATACCCTTGTATCCAAAGGGGGGAAAGGGACACCAATGGAGAAAGGTAAGGGTTGGGGAAGGGGGGGGGATCTGGTAGCGATGTTGCGGGGTAAAATGAGAGACCAGCGCAGCGAGTTACAGGGAGAGCGAGACGCACAGGGAGAGAGAGAGACACTGAGGGGGCACTGAGTGAACAGGGGCATAGAGGCATAGAGGCACAGGGGTCAGAGGCACAGGCATAGATGCACAGGGGGACAGAGGCTGAGAGGCCAGGAGAGAGAAGCAGGGAAAGAAGAGACAGAGAGGCCAGGAGACCCACTGGTCAGCAAACTGGAGCAGGGTTGGGGAGGAAAGGAACCCGGGGAGGAAAGGAACCCGGGGAGAAGGATTAGGCCAGACGGGGGAAGGGTACCTGCCAGAAGAGCCTCTGCAGCCTCTACTCCCAACCCACGTCAGTACACCACACTGCCAGCAGCCAAGGAAAAAAGAGTGCCCAGTCCTCTCTCTGCAGGCCTATGTAAGGCTGTATTTTCTTAAATGTTTTTATTTGTTCTTGATTCCATTATAACATAACAGAACCTTTACAAAAACATAATATCACATAATCATTACAGTATATATCGTATCAAAAAAGGGATAAGAACAACATTACATAAAACTCATTCAAAACTTCTTAAACACTTATTTGTCAAAAATAGAACATTGCAATTCATACCAATTGTTTATGGATGAAAAGAATATGCATGGAAAAGAATATCATAAAGAATAGTGTGAATTTGGGAGCGTAGTACATAGTTTCTTACATTGATAAGTTTGTTGAAACACGGGTTCATAACGTATCCAAGGAAACATACTCAAATTAAAATGAGAAGCAGTCATGATATATCAGTTAAACAGTATTGGAAATTGACATAATACTTTAAACAGAATTGCAGGCACTAACATTAACATATGTGCTTAGTTCCTTTTCTATCAATTTACAGAACCTCATTAAAGCATAAATAAGAGGTTTATAAGTACCTTGCATCATTCTAACCCATAGGAATGTTAAGTAGTCGTTGTGGTGGACATTCACAAATTCCATGAGTAGAACAGTTCTTGTGTGTTTAAAGTGTGGACAATGTAGAATTAGATGCTTGAGTGTTTCAATGGGTTCAGTAAGGGAAATCTACAGTACTTACTTTCAGATTTTGTGTCGGACTTGGCCCAATTCGAAATCCTTTCTTTGGTGTAGTACAGATTAAATTTGAACCATAGTTAAGCTTTTCGCGTGTGATTACAGGGAAATACAATTATATGATATCTAGGTATACGCTTTTTTGTAAATAGATAATATTCCTTGTACAGTTTGTATTTGTCTATTTGTTCAATCGCTGTACACCAATCGAGTTCGAATCATTTTTTTTTTTGCATAAGCAGGTCTAATATAGACATCCACCGTGATATGAGCCTCAATCAAAATGGCCTGTACTTTGGCCTGGTATTGAGCCAAGGGAATCGTGGGCATTGATTCAATAGATTCCCTCAAGTCGCCAAATAAGGAATTCGTCCAAGGATAAATTATTTTTGCAAAATTTGTGAGGAGTCGCCATTTCCAACGGGTGGATAGTGCTATTAGACCTAGCTCATGTCTTAGGACAGCATTGGGCAGAGACATTGGATGACACATGGCACTTTTCAGAGATGTACCCTGCAATTGATCTAGGATCGGGCCCATTTCACCTAAACAAATATCCAGCGAATATAAAATAACACTTTCAATTTTTAGTGTTAGGAACTCGATGACGGGAGTTAGAGAAAACGTACAGTATTTCACATGAATTAGTTTTAGCTGTGATGTGAGCAGTCTGATCTTATTTTTTAGTAGGTCCGTCCACATTCTGATGGAATTTTGCTCCGATAGGTGATATCCTAGATAGATCGTATCTGAGATGCAGGGGATGGTAGTTCCCATGATGTGCCATTGCGGTTTGCAGTTTGCCAGTTTTTTTCAGAACTCCAAATTTCATAACTGCTGTTTTAGCAGGGTTGGGGGTTAAGTTATGTGCTGTCGCAAACTCTTCAAATAATCCTAGTTTGAGTTGAAGGCCTGCAGGAGTGCGTCGAATAAGATAATGTCATCCGCAAAGGCGATCCATTTTAATTGAATGAACCAATTTTTACAGAGAAAGTTTTTTTTTTTGTCCCAGCCTTTATCAAGATCCGCAAGGACAGATTTAAAAAAGTAGCGGCTAGATTGCAGCCTTGTTTCAACCCAACTCCGGTACTAATCGGTTTTGTTGTTCGACCTTCAGATGTGATTTTAATTTTGTAGGAGGTGTTGGTATGTAATGCCATAAACCAGTAAATTAGCGCTAGCGTAATTCCCATTTCAATAAATTTGATCCATAGCAGATTCCGTACTACATTGTTGAAGGCTGAGGACATATCGATAAGAACAATGTAGACTGGATTTGCAGATGTTTTTTTTTTTTTTGCTCCTGCAATGCTAAGTGCCATTATCATAGCATTGAGCGAGGTGCTCATCCCTTTCCTGAACCCTGTTTGATATTTAGAATATAGTGCATTATTTTCAATATATTTTTCCAGGTCGTAGAGCAGGAGAGTTGCAAAAAGTTTTGCCTGAGTATCGATTAAGGCGATAGGCCGGTAGTTCTGTGGCAAGGAGGGGTCGCCTTTTTTATAAATCGGTAGAATTTTAGCCGATAGCCAGGAAGCAGGGATAGCACCCAGATTGAAAATGGCCTGAAATTTTGTTTTTACGATCATGGCCCATAGGTCCGGTTCTGCTTTGTACAGGCAGGGCGGAAAGCCGTCTGGACTAGCTGATTTAGAGTAGTTGAGTTTAGAAATGGCCCACTTGATATCTATAGTTGTCCAATTTAGACGCGGAAGGTCCTGATATGATAGGGAACTGGGAGGAATATTCAGGAATTTGTGAGGAATCCGAAATTTGTGTGTGATATAGGTGGTCCAAGTGGATTCTGATATAGAGTTAGGCGTTGAGGACAATACTTGATTCTGGTTACTCTTAATTGTTCGCCAAATAGTTTGTGTCATGTTCTGTTACAGCTCTGATGAGCTTGCAGTTAGCTTCATTGTGTCTTAGTATTCTTGTATGTTTTAAGTTTTGTTTGTATGTAGCCAAAATTTGATTACGATGTATTATAGATGCATCTTGCGAGATAATTGAGTTTTTTTCAGATGTCTAAGGGCTTTGTTTTTTTCTCGTTTTCGTGTTTTGCACAGAGGGTCAAATGAGATGCGATGGGGCAAAAGGGGAGGTTGCTTGTTGGACTAGGGAATGGAGGAGGTTCCCAGAACAGGTGCTAGCTTGGTGACTCAGGATAATTACATTGTGTGAACAAGTTGCTTTCCAGAGCGCCCCACCCATGATGGACACAACAAGTGGAACTGGGTTTGCAGGGTTCAGAGAGGCTGACAAAGAGGCCAAGACAAAGGGGAGATTAATTATAGGGTGGGGCGACTGGGAGGAAGAGTTGAAAGGGGTTCCAAGCTGCAGCTGATCAAAAGATAGAACTGGTTCTTTGGAGGGATCATGGCTTGTGTCCTGTCTACCTTGGGGTTCATCACACAATTGAAATCTCCTCCCCTAATTGCCGCACTCCCCACACACTCACTAAGGTTGGTGCACAGAGTTCTGAAGTACTCCGCTGTGTTTTGATTCGGGGCATACATATTTACAATGCATACTTCTTTATTCTCTAACAGCCCTTTCAATATAACCATTCTCCCGTCTGTCTCCACCACTTCCCGTATTTGTTGAAACGGGACGTGCAGCGCCACCCAGACAAGCACACCCCTAGCGTAGGCAGAGTATGACGAACCCACCACCAGCCCTTTCCATTTTTTCCCAACCAGCTCCAATTTCTCCCGCGTCAGATGCGTCTCCTGCAGCAGTGCAATATCTATCTTTTGCCTTCTTAAATACAGCATGACCTTATTCCTCTTCAAATAACTGTTAAGTCCTCTGACATTCCACGTTATTATCTTAAGGTCTCCCATGGCTCGTTAGTACTCTCCTCTCTTCCTTCCAACCAGTTCCTCCCACCCACAAAACACAGACACCACACTCTAGCTCTTCCGCATAGGCTCCTGTCGAACTTAAACTCCCCATAACTATGTACACCCCAAACTCCCCACCTCCCTCCCCTCCCCCCGCCCATCCCTTCCCCAACAACACCCTCCCCAACAGTTGCCCCGCTCCATTCATGGATCTCGGGCATCCCCACATCTAGTCCTATCTAGCACAAACCTGTGCTCAGGGCTCAGTAGGATGAAGCTGCCCTAATGGCCGCTTAACTACTAATGACTCGGGGTGGGTTGCATCCCTCCTATCGCTCCTATTTTTCAAAGAATCTTACGCTTACTTGTAATGCTATGCAGCTACCACTTGCACTACATCCGCTTATTGTTAATGCTATGCAGCTACCACTTGCATTATATCCGCTTATTGTTAATGCTATGCAGCTAGCACTTGCATTACACCCGCTATATTCCAGTCCATTCCGAGCACCAGGCCCGAGTATCAATCATTGTTCAACCGAACTCACTTCCCGAGTGTACCGGATCACCTTCCCACTTACCCCCTCAAGGTCTGTGGCACAAGATCTTAGTTGTCATGTCCATGCCGGTCGCGGTCCGCCTCTTGTTCCGGGCAACCTTGCAGGTCCAGCCATATCACCATCTCCTCCGGGGTATAAAAAAAAAGCGCTTTGCTCTTATGTAGCACCTTCATCTTTGCCGGGTACAGAAGCATGTACTTGATGCCCGCTGCACGCAACCTCCTCTTGACGGTCACGTAGCTGTATCTTTGCCTCTGCACCAGCATCGTGTAATCTGGGTATGCTGTGACATTGGTGGATGCTCTCTCTATTGTTCCGCCTTTGCGAAAGTATTCCAGGATCTTCTCCCTATCTCTATAGTTCAAGATCCTTGCAATGATCGGTCTCGGTGGAGCCCCAGGTCGTGGTTTCCTCATTAAGGCGTGATGCGCCCGCTCCACCGTGAACCCTTGCGAAAGCTTGTTTTCTCCCATCTCCTGGAGGATCATGTTCTCCGTGTAGTTTGTGGGGTCCTGGCCCTCTTCTCCCTCCGGTAGGCCGACCACCCATATGTTATTTCTTCTCTCCCTTCCTTCCGCTTCTTCTACCCGGTTTTCAAGATTGGCCACCTGCTGTTTTAGCACATGAACTTCTTTTGCATTATTCGCGCTGACGTCCGTATTGGTCTTGACTGTGCCTTCCAGCCCACTCGTTCTATCTGCCAGCGCCGTGACATCTTGTCGTAACAAGGTAAGTTTAGTGCCTACCGTATCAATTTTGTTCTCTAGGGCTGTTCGTAGGTCTGCCATTGCCAAGCCCCATTTAGTACTCAACTCTGCTATGGCTTCCAGGATCTGATGTTTGTCTCCTTCTGGGTTTCTTCCGCTGGAGTCGCGACCATGCCCTGCGCCGATGTTGTAGAGGTCCTCTGCGTTTTCGCAAAGACCTCCATTGTGGATTGTTTGGTCTTGGCTCTTAATGCTTTCACCGACATAATACCACCTTTCTCGCGTATCTGCTCCAGCTCCGTATTGTCGTTGTGGTTCCTCCGGACGTTGGGGTGTCTATCTACTTACTTGTATTTATTATGGCACCTGAGATTGTTGTTTAGGTGGATTGTTGCCTACCACGTATTACTATTTTGCACATAGTGCTTGTTTGCACAACTTCGTAACAGGAAGGGTTCCGTGCGTGGCTTTTATTATCATGCAGGTATCATAATCCGCCCCTTCCACGTGTACTTTCCGTGCCAAGTGTCCCTGTATATACGAGTGATGATGATTCCCTCTGATGTTTGTCGTGCCCCATGGCATGCACGGTTTTGTCCAATAGTCGGTGTCCCCCCTGCCGCTCACTCTGGTTGTCTACTTGATGTCGTGGCCTTGGATGGAGTTAACGCTTGGGCCGGCCCTGCTTCCACTGTACATTGGCTTGCTGCTATTGCCCAGCCAGGCGGCCCTGATCACAGCCTAATGTCGATATAGGCCGTGCGCACTCAAGCGCCCTCGGTGCACGGTCCCCAGGTGAAGTTGTTAGTTCGTTCCACTTTTGTTTTTTAAATTTTCCCCCTTCTTTTTTTTTTTTTTGGGAAGATCAGTGCGGCCTCAGCATGCCGGTCCATGTGTCCCGTGCGTAGGTGTCCCAATGCTGCCTATGACACACGGGACCACATGCAGCACACAGTGCTTCTGCTGCTCGTTTCCACCGCCGCAGCTTGCTTGTCTTAGCCAGGCTCTCGGCAATCTTCACAGCCACTTCGCTTCCATAAGTGGGCGGGGGCCGCACTGCAATGCAACCTTCCACGGGCGCCGCTTCGTCGTCCAGCCGGTACACTGCATCCTCATATAACAGCGCGAAACGATGCTCGGCTCCCTTGCTTATTGCCGACGTTTCCGCACTCGGTGCAGGTTCGGTGGAGCCCCGTAGTCTCTCCAGGCAGCGGAGAGCCGCCTCAACCCACGGCACTTCTTGCAAGCGATGCAGCACTCGCAAGCTGCTACATTTATCCAGGCCCGGGGCGTCTTCGCGTTAACACAGCACAAGGCGAAGCTTGTTTTACAATGTTGCAGGCAGCCGCCTCGTTCGTTGTCCGTTCGTTTCAGCAACGATCCAGCATCCGCAGGGCTGCGATGCCGCTCCCTTTGTTGTCGGCCATTTTGGCAACAACGTTTCCACACGGCCGCCGCAGTAAAAAGTCAATCATCTGCCGATCTGCAGACTCGGTTGTTTTGCCTTTCAGGATTCCTGTTCTGTATGTTTTCCAACAGAGTTTCCTTCCGTTTCAAGCCTCAAATGGAATATTAATAGCATAGATTTTCAGATGAGTCGGATCATCAGGAGCTCTGCACGGAGATGCGACCTAGTCCATGGCTGGTTAGCCACACCCATCTACCAGCTGTAGAGTTGTTGGGAATTGATACATAAATCATTTGTTGTACCACAATTGAATTTCTTCTAAGTATGTATTATTGAATTCCTACTATGCAGGGCTTTACTGATTCAAGTTCTCCTATGTATTTTGTCTAGCCACTCTCAATGTTATATTAGTTCCATCTGTGAGGTGCTTGCACTGCTGAGTATGTTCTATGTGGTTATGCGCTGCTGTGGTTATGCTGTACCTATTTTGTGTGATGCGACGGATCAAATTAATTTGTCCCTTCTCCCCAACGGGGAGGCCCCCCACAAACACCCCTATGAGGCTAGGGAGGTGAACCCGCTCCGTAATACCTTTTTTAGGGGTAGAGCAAGGCATAAAATAAGCTGTCGCATAGCAATTTGCTTTGCAATTCTGTCAGTTTGCGAATCAAATGGACACTTGTGTAGCAAAGGTGGCTATTTAAGTTGCCCACTTCAATGAAAGCACAGCGCGCCTTGCATTCCTCTTTTGCTCTCTTCCCCCTCTTTTCTCTGTTCACTTCAAGTCCTAATGAAGAGAAAGTGCAGCAGTAATCAAGGCTAAAGGCATGTGTGGGAGTGCTAGGCAAGAATTAATTTTTCTTTTTCAGATAATTGTAAACCCAAAATAATCGGGATGCTACTTTTATTAACCTTTATATGTCCTGTCTGGCAAACACCAGTATGTGTCAACTTTATATTTTTTTTAAAAGACGGCCATGAAATTGCATTCCTAAAATGTAGGTTGTTACATAATGCATAATTAGAGTATTGATACTGTATCATCCCCATGCTTTAAAGTAAAGTTTAGGTTAGTGTATCTAAATTTCATTGTCAACTATATTTCATTTTGTTGGGGAAGATGCGTCATATTGACGAGGCAACACTTGAAAATGTACATGATCAAATGCTTTTGATGGCAAACTGTTACTCACCGCCCGTAGGACTGGCCAGGGCGTTGAGAGGAAGGAACACCAAATTGACCGGAACCTTCTGTCACTGCTGAGCATAGTCCAGAAAAGGACCCCTCAGACCGGACTGCCTCTCTTGAGGTTGCTCTTTAAGATAATGGACCCCCTTGACTGTGTAATAATAGAACAGGCAGGTTGGTGTATTACCCAAAAGAGCGGGGAGAAACCACACCGCCACACCATGCTGCAAAAAACACAAGGTACAGATTAGAGGCAATAAATCAAAACACAAAGGGATTGATGGAAATCTAGGATGTGAGCGAGTACCTGAAAGAGGTTTGACAGCTATTAGTTTAGGAGGAATTCTAAAGAAAAGAAAGAAAAGGCTCAAGTTGGAAGTTATAGTTAGGTGGGTAATATTGATAGAAAAGTAAGGAGAAGGTCTTACCCCCTTATGGATGAAAGGGGGTCCAGAGAGAACCCAACAGAGGTATAAAATAATAAACAGGGAAGGTTAGTAGAGGGTAGCTTCCCGAACGGCACGAGGGTCGCAACTAGATTCGGGATGGTGCAAGGAATCAGCAGAGCGTCCAGCTTGCACAATGAGGTATCCACAAAGTCTATTCACAGAAGACTGCAGTATGTTAAGAAGACAAGTCACAATGGCTGAAAATATCTTGCCGTAATTAGTAAGAACCGTAATCGGGAAACAGAGGAAGCGGTAATCCGCCCAATGCTTGAATTGTAAACACAAGAACTGGATCAACAAGTGTAACGTAATGCACAACCAGCGGGAAGGAGAGACATAGTCAAATAAGGGCCAGACAACAGGCAGGTCAGAAAGCGTTCCGAGGTCGGGCTTCAGGTAAACTTGCAAGAAGGAGAAAAACTGTCCGTAAAGGATAACACAAAGGCAGGTCCGGAGGCGTTCCGAGGTCGAGTCAACAGTCGGCAATTCCAAAGGCAGACAAGGGGCGCGCGAGGTGCAAGTCCGATAACAAGTCCGGGGTCAGGTACAGGAATCATCCAAGAGAGTACACACGAACGATGGCGAGAATAGCAACGCTAATTAGAAGCGCTGTGTCTTGCGCGACGTGTGTTTTTATTTGGCCGAAGGAGTGTCAGAGTCAGCTGATTAGGAGACGCCGCTTGCTCCTGCGGCGTGGTTTCCCTGACAACCGCCAGCGTCTCCAGAACGGGGAAGCAAGAAAGGACACCCGACCTCTTTGAAGTCGGGAGCGCCGTGAAGCGAGCAAAGTCGCTCGGTGCCCATGTGTAACACAAACCTAGTTGTGTAACCTGCAGGTTGCATACATCTTGCAACTGGTGCTCAACCCATGAGCAAGCCCATCCTCCTTGACATTCTAAATGATCACCCAGTTGCTTTATACCAGGTACCCTGAAATTTAGATGACCACAACTACAATATTCCATCTAGTTTGCTCCGTTCTCTGCCTGCTACGCAATCCACTCTGCTAAGTCTTTCTTTCCGCTTACATAATGATTACAGAAAGCGAACTAGATGCTTACACAAAGTAGTGATCAATAGTTCCACCCAATCTGTACATCTACAGATCTATTGCAATACCAAACACTGTAGTAAGCATCCAGAGCTCGCTTTGCTTTATGATTGCATTATATATTACCACCAGTAGGAGACAGCTGGCCAAACTGTTTTCAAAGCCTTTTTTTATCATATCGATTTATTTGTGTCCATGCATGCAGCTAACTTTTTACATTTTACAGACACTCGGCTGTGGCTCGCAAATTCTTTTTGCCCACTCGCATAAGTACATTTTATGAAGGCCGTGTAGTATTTGCAAGAGATGTTTGAAACTTTTGTGTAACATTTACTTTGTAGTAAATATCAAACAAAAGTTTCACTGTGCATGGCTGGCCTCTGGGTGGCAGCAGTGTGCCAAACAAAGCATGTTTGTAGTGACATGCACCATTGTACACAAATCACATTTTAAATTTGTCCATTGCTATAGGTTGAGTGCATTCCTCTTAGGTTGAATAGGGAAACTGAGTGTAATGCTCACCTGATTCCCGTAGAGGCGCCGGTCTTGACTGGGCGTATACCGTATCTGCAAAGGTGATGTGTAACACACGGCTGGCTCTTTGGGCTGGACCTCTGTGCACTGTATGTCTGACTTGAAGGGTAAGATGTCTGCAGATAGAAAATATGGGATTAAGGAACTGGGTTATTGAATGTCTCTCTCTTCCTCCCTTTCTCTTCTCCTGTAGAACCCCAAAGGTTAACGCTCTCACCTTAGGTAAGTGAACGCCGTGCTCTCCATCTGCCTCGGGGCAGGGTGCTGTAACCAGTTTCTTCACTGGATAAGGGGAGCAGGCCTCTTGACTTCAAAGGACTGCTGTCCGTTGTTTACTGCACAAACGGTAAGTTTCGAGTAATTCTAATGTCTTTAAAGTCTTTAGTAATGATGTTTCTTGTTTTACAGGGTTCCGGCGATGGCGGATGACGGGCTGAAGTGAGTTGAAGATGGAGCCCGTGTGATGAATAGAAGCGCCTGGAAGCACGTAAGTAAGCGCTTGTTGCCTGCTTCACGATGCGCTCTAACTGTCTTTCTATTTTGCAGGTACAAGTTCGGAGCGGCTGCAGGGTGCCGGAATACCCACTGGGTTAGATGTGGAAAGGAGTAATGGCACGTGAGTATTAAAGTTCCCCAATGTCTTTAAACGCACCTTGTTTTGTCTTTCAGATGCGGGATGCAGCGCCGAAGGCCTCCGGAGAGTGCGAAGAGTTGGTAAGCTTTTGTCTTTCAGATGCCGGAATGCAGTGTGAAGACCTCCGGAGCGCACGAAGAGTAGGTAAGCCTTTGTCTTTCAGATGCCGGAATGCAGCGCGAGGCGTTGGTGACAGCCGATGGACCAGGTGAGTGAAGAGCTGTCACTGAAGACCGTAATGCTAACCTGTTCTTTCTTGTCTTTATAGGTGTTGCTGAAGACTGGATTCAGGATGGTAAGCCTTTTTCCTTAGGCCCAGGATCAGATGCAGAAGACACGATGAGCGTTCTGCTGCAGAGGATGCAGAATAACGCAAAGCAAGATTCATCCATCGGGTGTGGTTTAAATAGCCTCCTGTAGTGCTTAGGTGTCTCCTTCCACAGCCACGCCTAGGTAAGAAAAGAGTTCCTGCTTTCCAGAAGAGTTCCAGTGTTCTGAATCTAGGGAGTGGCTCCTGCCCCACCCAACAGGAAAAGTAGTTCCAAACAGAAGAGGATCAGAGGCTCAACTGGCAGGCAAGTAAGCAGCATGGTCTGCTGCAGGTAAGTCCACCCAAGCATTATGAGCCCGGCGCTTCCAGCGCTGGGACTGGGCATATTTATGAGCCTGGTGCCACTGGCGCCAGGACTGGGTCCAAAAGGTCCCAATTGGGACTGGTTGGCACTCGGAACCTGGGTTATGGATCTGCTTCCAAGGGAGTTGGGAAAACCCTGACCTTTTGGAAGCGGAGATCATGACAGTACCCCCCCTCAAGGCCCCTCCCAAACCGGGCTTCTCCGGGGGTTTTGGCTTGTCAGGAAATGTTCGGTGAAATCTTTTGATTAGGCGAGGAGCGTGGACATATTCAGCAGGTTCCCAGGATCTCTCTTGGGGGCCGTAGCCTTTCCAGTCAATTAGGTAAAATAGTTTAGATTTGGAGATCTTGGAGTCCAGAATGCTTTTGACTTCAAACTCGAGTTCTCCATCAACTAGGATAGGTTTTGGAGATTTAGTTAGTCGGGTTTGAGGTTGCACGGGTTTTAATAGAGAGACGTGGAAGACCGGATGTATCTTCATGTGCGGGGGCAAGTCCAACTTGACCGCTACTGGGTTTACTATGGTAGTGATGGAATAGGGACCAAGGTATCTTGGGTTGAATGTGCGTGGCCCTTTTAGAGGTAGATATTTGGTGGATAACCAGACTTGATCCCCTACTTGATATTGAGGGGCTTCCTTCCGATGTTGATCTGCTCCTTTCTTGTATTGTTCTTTAGCCCTTTGAAGGTGAGAAACAGCTTCCTTAAAGGCTTGGGTGATTGTAGAATGCAGGTAGTCTACTGCTGGTGTTTCAAGATCTTGGAGGGGATCCAACTCCAAGGTTCGAGGGTGACTGCCGTACAAAAGAAAAAACGGGGTTTTCCCAGTTCCCGAATGGACAGTTATTGTAGGCATATTCGGCTATCCAAAGGATGTCTTTCCAAGTTTTTTCAGTTTGTTGCAGCATGCAGCGTAAATACTGTTCCAGAGTTTGATTGGTCCTCTCGGTTTGTCCGTCGGTCTGAGGGTGGTGACTGGTTGATAGTCTCACATCAATTTGAGCCGACCGACAGCAACTTCGCCAAAAATGAGAAATAAATTGACTACCTCGATCCGAAATTAGAACCGAAGGAAAACCGTGCAGTCGGACGATGTTTTCGAGAAATTCTCGGGCCAGAGTTGCTGCTGTTGGCAAGCCTTTGAGCGGAATGAAATGCGCCATCTTGGAGAATAAGTCCACGATTACTAGAATCGTATTGTATCCGGAGCATGGAGGTAGATCGGTGATGAAGTCCATAGAAAGCGTATGCCAAGGGCGAGGTGGGATGTCAATAGGGCGTAAGAGGCCTGCTGGTCTTTCCTTTTGACTCTTGTTTTGGGCGCATACTCCACAGGACATTATAAAGTCTCTAATATCTTTTTTCCAAGACGGCCACCAGAAGTAGCGCTTGATCTTTTCTGAGGTCTTGGCCATACCGGGATGTCCTTCCATTAAAGAATCGTGATAACAAGAGATTACTTTTTTCTGTAAATCTGTGCTGGGTAGGTATAATCGTTCTTGGAAATACAATAAGTTGTCCTTTACTGCAAAGTCCTTTCCCTGCAGATGCCAATTCTGTATGTCTGCTGGAGTTACAAGTTGCCTGGCCTTATCCTTAACTTCCTCTATGGATTCTGTGGCGATTACACCCAGAATTCTTTGTTCGGGAATGATTGGTACGGGTTTAGGGTTGATCAAGTGTTCTTCCACTCCTATCCGAGAAAGGGCATCAGCTTTACCGTTCTTTGTACCAGGTCGATAGGTAATTATGAAGTCAAACTCGGCAAAGAATAATGCCCAACGGAGTTGTCTAGAGGATTAGGCTTTTGCGTTTTTCAAATATTGCAGGTTTCGGTGATCCGTAATCACAGTAACGGTGTGTCGGGCCCCCAGCAGATAATGCCGCCAAGCCTTAAAGGCAGACTTGATAGCCAGAAGTTCCTTGTCAGTAATCGTGTAATTTTTTTTTTTGATAAAATATTTTATTTTCATTTAATCATAACATAGACATGGTAAACCATAACCGAAAGAGAGGCACAAGAAAGAAAGGAGAAAAGAAAAAAGGAGAAAGGAGAAAAGAGGCAGCTACATCAGGTGGGGCCAGCATGTCCCATACAACAGTAGTGTTATATCATCCCCGTTCACATAGAGCACATCTGCAATTCACAATTCACAACATAATGAACAAAAGGACGTTTCTCAGGATCACGTGTCTCAAGGCCCTCTCTCCTCCCATGCCTCCCATATTTTAGAGGCTTTGTTGGGACAGCCTCTTGCCCTATAGACTCGTCTCTCAAACATAGCGCACGTGTCCATGTCTAGTGCCCACTGCTCCATCGTTGGGGGTTCGGGGACCCCCCATTTTTGTGCAATGTTCCGCTTCATCAGGGCTGCAGCTGTGTGCAATAAGAGTTCTCCCCATTTATTCAGTTCATTCTCCCCCGGTGCTCCCAGGATTAGGACCTTCGGGTCAAGCTCTACTGAGGTGGACAGTGTCCGGGACAGTTCACTACAACAGGCCCCCCAGAAAGATCGGATGCGAGGACAGGACCACAGAATGTGGAAAAAGGTCCCCTCCTCGCTCCCACATCTAAGACAATTTGGATTTGTTGCCCGTCTCCACCCAAACAGTGCAGTTCTGGGATAATACACTCTATGTAATATTTTAAGTTGCACTAGCCTGAGTCTCGTGGAGATAGCAATTTCCCTGGGGTGCATCAGTACCCGTATCCAGTCCTCCGGGTCAATGTCCCCTACATCCGCTTCCCACTTGGTCTTTAAGCCAATCAATTCAGGGGTCGCAAAGGATGTGATGGCGTTATAAAGAATGGATGTGCATTTGGAGGGAATATATTCAGGTAAAATGTTACGTTCTACAGGTGAATACTCCAGTATGCTGACGTCTGACGCTATGTGGACTCTTAGGGCATGGGACATTTGCATATGGTGGTATCTTTCAGTGTCGGGGAGTCGAAACCGGTGTTGCAGGTCGGCAAACGGGGCAAGGTTGTCACCACTAAGAACATCTCCCACCTTTTGTATCCCTGCGCTCTCCCAGCACGGCCAAGGTCCGAGCCTCGCCATTTCTTTCAGGTTGGTATTCCTCCATAGGGGTTGCGCCGCTGATATCTTTGTCCCCCATCCCACAAAGTTATGCACTTGCCTCCAAATAGTAGTGATCTGCGCCCTCATCGTTAGTGGGGAGGGTCTAGGGGGGGTGTCATACAATAGCTGTAGTGGATCGGTGTCATGCATGGTTGCCACCTCGGCCTTAATGTGGGGTAGTTCCCGATCCCCGTGCAGTAGGTCGTTGACCACCACCAATTGTGAGGCCCAATAGTAGGTCTGAAGGCGGGGCACTCCAATCCCACCCTCCCAGACCGACCTCTGAAGTGTGGCCAGAGCTATGCGCGCTTGACCACCACCCCACAAGAGCTCCCTGAGGAGAGTATCCACCCGGTCAAATTCAGCCCTCGAGATCTGCAGAGGGGCGTTCTGAAGGACGTAGAGAAATCGCGGAAGAGCCAGCATTTTGAAGAGCGCAGCTCTACCCATGAGGGTCAGGGGGAGAAGCTTCCAATGCTGTACATCGGCAGAGAAGCGATCTAGGATTGGCTTGAGGTTATGTCTGCAGTAGTCAGTTAGGTCCGATGTGATCCAGATCCCAAGGTATCGGAAACCAAGGTGTTCTATTTGATAAGGGCATTCCTGTGGGTCGGGCTGTCCCCCACCTTTCACTGGGAAGAAAACAGATTTCTTCCAGTTGATCCTTAAACCGCTAAATCTCCCATATTGGACAAGAATCTGGGTTACTATAGGGCAAGCTCGGGCGGGGTCTCCCAGGTATAGCAGGAGGTCGTCCGCATATAAGGAAATCCGGTCCTCATGTCCCTCCGGCCATCCGAATCCCATCCAGGATGTACTCTGGCGAAGCCATATAGCTAATGGTTCTATCGCCAGGGCGAAGAGAAGGGGAGAGAGGGGACACCCCTGCCGTGTGCCCCGCCCCAGCCGAAAGGAGCGAGAGGTCCACCCGTTTACCTTGACTTCCGCCAATATATTTGTATACAGTAATTTCACCCATCTCATGAACTCCACCCCAAAGCCCATACGTGTCATGATCTCCCAGAGGCCATCCCATCGGACCGAATCGAAAGCCTTCTCAAAGTCGATTGCCAAAAGGGCAAGCGAAGTGTCAATGGCGGGAGCTCTCTCTAGTGCTAAATGGAGTCGGTGCAGGTTCATTCGGGTCGATTTGTGTGGCATAAAGCCACATTGGTCCGGATGTATCAGGGTATCAGTCACAGATTGTAGCCTATTGGCCAGGATCTTGGCAAGGATCTTAGCCTCACCATTAATTAACGAGATCGGCCTATAAGAGGCACAGTGCTCCTGGGGCTTGTTCGGTTTGGGTATGACCACGATGGTGGCCTTACGTAGGTCCTGCGGGAGAGCACCTTGCTCCCGGGCTGACAATAACATTTTATGGAGAGATGACGTTATGTCGACCCTTCCCAGTTTCTGCCATGTCTCCACCGGGAACCCGTTCGGGCCCGGCGTTTTCCCGGTCTGCAGCTGAGCCAGTGCATCTGCCACCTCGGTCTCCGAGAGATCGGAGTCTAGTCTCGCCCTTTGTTGAACTGAGAGGACCGGGAGTGGTATTTCGTTTAGGAGGGATGGGTCCAGCCGCGAGGTTGGGGCCCGATAGAGTGTTTCATAAAATTGGGCAAAAGCCTCGGCTATCTCTGCGTCCGACTGAAACCTTTCACCCCGAGAATTGGCAATCTCTCGCACACATCGTTGTCCCTCATCTCTCCTTTCCAACCAGGCTAGCATTCGGCCAGCCCTATCTCCTTGCTCATAGATTCTGGCTCTGGAGTCCCAATGGGCGTGTTTAGCATTATCTAATAGGAGGTTTCGGAGCCGTTCGGTGGCTCGTTTAAGGGAGAGCTGGGTCTGCGGGGATGGGTCCAGAGTGTGTTTATTCTCACACCGAGCCAGGTCACCCTCTGCCTCTGTCACCTCCCGGAGTCTCTCACGTCTTTTATTTGCCACCCAAGAGATCAAGGCACCTCGCAGAACGGTCTTATAGGCCTCCCAGATCACCACCGGGTCCTGTTCACCGTTGTCGTTAATTTCGAAGTACTCAGTGGAGACTTCAGTAAGGTGATAAACAAGTTCGGGGGAACCCAAATAGTAAGTATTCAATCTCCACGTCCTAGGGGGGAAAACACCCCTCGTACGGATCTCCACCAGCAGAGGCGAGTGGTCTGAGATGCCCCGGGGGAGGAACTCCGCCGCCACTACCTTATAGAGATCCGCATTCGGGATAAAGAGATAATCAATTCTGGAGAGTGAGCCGTGGGCACCAGAATGGAAGGAGTACCCCCTGGTATCCGGATGCAACTCCCGCCACACATCACCCAGGCCCAAGGCAGAGGCAAAATTGAAGAGTCTTGTGGGGGCGTCCGGGTTACGATGTCTGAGGTGTGTGCGATCAGCGGAGTTGTACATGACATCATTAAAGTCCCCACCCAGAAATAGCTCATCAGGCTGATGTTTGCCTAAGAGGGCAGTCAATTCGTCCATTAGCTCCCGTCCTAGACCGGGCGGGGAGTACACCGAGACGAAGGCAACCCTTATGTTCAAAAGCGTACCTAGGATCATCACATAGCGGCCCCGCGGGTCTTGTTCTAGGTTTTGGATGGTGAAAGGGACACGTTTATGTATGAGGATGAGGGTGCCCCTGGATCCCATTGTATATCCCGCATGGAAGGCCGTTCTATAGTTTGTACGTTGGAAATATAGGCAATTTGAACCCGCCAAGTGGGTTTCGGATAGCAGAGCCACGTCGGGGGAGTGCCTACTGAGAAGTTGTTTGATCAGGCGCCTCTTGATCGCCGAACCCATCCCATTTACATTCCAGGTGAGCACCTTGAAGGACTTGGGACGTTCAGTCGGGGTCAACCGGGGTTGCAAGGTTGCCATTCAAGGACCCACACATGAGGTTTATCAGGTGTATTTCGAGGAGGGCGTCCTCGACTACAGTGGTGTGTTGCAATATGTACCGTGAATATTGGGTGATGTGCTGCCTGAGTTATTCGTAGCCTCTCATTACCATGATCTTCAACTTCAACAAAACTCCGGAGCTGGCAGTGACGCGTTGCTCCCGGGGTAACAATAAACCCAGTGAAACTTTCCTTTCCCACCCCCACCCCATACTCCACCCCAACACGAAGTACCTGTCGCCTCAACATTGCTGATCCTTACCCACTGTAAGGTGACAGCCTTACAAACCCTTATACAATTAACACATGAACAAATTAACAGGTAGAGGGGCGGAAGAGATGCCCCCGCGGGCCGCATTATTGATAACATAGACAACTTATAGCAGTGCTGTGGTACTTCCCACATCTTCTCCTACACCAATTCGGGCGGGCTCCCACTTGTGGGGGGGGGGAAGTCCTGCTGTGACAGCAATCTTGTTCAGTCTCCGGCCACCGCCGGTTGGTTTGGTGAGGGTGGTTGGCCCGGGTCCGGAGGGTGTGCTGGTGGTGGTCTAGGATTTCTGTCCCTGTTAGGCCGGGGCGTCGACCAGTTCCCTTCTATATGTTGTTCTGCCCAGCGCCATGCCTCCCTTGGGTCGTTAAAGTGAACTGTTGTGCCCTTGTGATATATTTTCAGCTGGGCCGGGAAGAGCAGGCCGTATTTGACTCCCATCGCTTGCAGCTGTCGTTTCAGCTTCTCAAAGGACTGCCTCGCTTTCTGGACCTCTCGAGTATAGTCCGGGAAGAAGGCGATCTTGGACCCATTGAATGTGGTTGTGCCCTTGGTCCGTGCGAGGTGTAGCAGCGCGTCTCGGTCCCGGTAGTTCAGTAGTTTTGCTATCACCGTTCGCGGTGGAGCACCAGGCACCGGTCTGCCCGTGGGTATTCGATGTGCCCTCTCCACGGAGAAGAATTTAGAGAAGGATCGTTGATCAAACAGGTCTGTCAGCCATTGCTCCAAGAAAAGCTCCATACAGGGGCCTTCTGCTTTCTCGGGGATGCCGAGAATGCGGATATTGTTACGCCTGGATCTGCCCTCTCCCTCCTCGACTTTGGCTTCCAGAGTCTTGAGTTTGGCAGTGATCCCTTGGAGCTGTTGTTGTACTGCTTGCAGCCCGTCCTCCGTGTTGGAGATGCGCTGCTCCGCCTCCCCAGTGCGTGCCGATAATTTCTGCAGGTCATGCCGGAGGAGGGACACATCGAGACTAATTCCGTCCATCTTCTGCTCCATCGATGAACGGGAGTCCGCTATGGCTGCCATAACATCCCTTAGGGAAAGCCCCGATGTAGAGTCCCCTTCGACCGACGGCAGCAGTGGAGTGTCAGAAGATTGCGATGGGGGAACCGTATATTGGTCGATTCTGTTTTGCGTGGCTGGCCTTCTAATTTTGTCTTTTCCCATGGTTCCTGCTTTTCGGGGCGCCTTCTCTCACACTGGTTCAGGCCAACCCCGACGGTTGCACTGGTTTATGCGCGTTGCCCACACCTGGGGGCGCAGGCCGGACGGAGGGGGGGAGGGGAAGGGCGTAGAGAGTCGGGTGTCGGCCCTCGGTCTATCCTTCCCTCCAGTGCTAAATCTTTAATACTTGTAGTTCCAGGGGGGGGGGGGGGCCAGGAGAGATCCGAGTGGCCCCTTCGCTTGCAGCCGAAACCCCCAACCGTCACTGAAGCGTCGCCTGGCCGCGCACCCCACTGCGATGTCAGCCAGTATCTCTCGGGGGAGGGGAGGCCAGCAGACCCTCCCGGAGGCGCGGGACTCACCGGGTAGTTCCGCCCGCGCGGCGGACCAGCAGGTTCCAAGATGTCTGCTCGGGGAGGAGTTGTGGCCGAAGGCCGTATTGGCTTCACAGGATGAGATCGGGTCCAGCGGGTTCGGAGTCTCCCGAGCAGTTCGGGGCAAGTCCCGCGCAGGGGCCCCTCAGTAGCAGCAGCGGGCACTCACCGGCGGGCCGCCTCAGGGGTGCACGAGCCTCCCTCGCGGCATCGAGCTCTCCGTCCCCCCCGTCCCCGGGAGTGTAGAAACGACTCGCCTCTCACCCAGAGCGCGCTCCGGCGGCCATCTTGTTTCTCTCACAGGGCCGCTTCGGCGTTCCTCTTCTTCGCCGCGTTCTCCGTGGTTCTTGACCGTTTCGGGCTGGAATTCGCCCCAGGTACTGTCCAGGGTGTCGGACACTGGGGGGGGTATCTTGGGGGTCCCCCAAGCACTGCAAACAGTCGAAAGTAGCAGGATGTTGGGCCGCGGTCGCGGGAGCTCCGGGAGGACACGTCTACTGCATCGCGCAGCTGGCCACGCCCCCCCAGTAATCGTGTAATTGATTTCAGGAGGCGAGAATTTGCAGGACCAAAATGCCACGGGATGCAACTGATTGGTTACCGGGTCCTTTTGTGATAGAACTGCCCCCATGGCAAGGCTTGAAGCATCAGTTTCCACAATGTAAGGGAGTTCGGGGCGAGGGTGTTTTAAGATTGGTGCAGAGATAAATTTAGTCTTCAAATCCTGGAAAGCTTGTTCCGCCTCGGTAGACCATTCAAAACGTTTGTTTTTCTTTAACAAGGCAGTGATGGGCTGGACTATTCGAGAGAATTCGGGGATAAACCTGCGGTAAAAGTTAGCGAAGCCTAACATGCTTTGCACACCTTTTACGGAGGATGGTGATGGCCATTTGAGAACTGCATCGACCTTCTTTGAATCCATACGCACTCCGCCAGGTGATAATATGAATCCCAAGAATTCAACTTCAGTCACGTTGAAAACACATTTTTCCAACTTAGTGAAAAGTTTGTGTTGACGCAATCTTTCGAGGACCATTTTCACGTGTTTCTGATGTTCAGATTCCGATGAAGAATAAATGAGGATGTCGTCAATGTAAACAACAACACACACATCTATGAGCTCTCTGAGGACATCGTTCATAAAATATTGAAAGGCGGCCGGGGCATTGCAAAGTCCGAAGGGCATGACCTGATATTCAAATAGTCCATACTTGGTGCGGAAGGCCGTCTTCCATTCATCGCCCTCTTTTACTCGTACCAAGTGGTAAGCTCCTCTAAGATCCAGCTTTGTATATATGCATGCTTTTCTGACTTGGTCCAGGAGTTCAGGGATCAAAGGTAACGGATATCTATTCTTAACGGTGATCTGGTTCAGGGAGCGATAATCTATACAAGTTCTAAGGTCTCCTTCCTTTTTTGGAACGAAGAACAAAGCTGAAGAAACAGGGGACTTGGAAGGACGAATAAACCCATTTGCCAGGTATTGATCCAGGTATTGTCGAAGGTGAAGGTTCTCAGGCTCGGTGAGGGCATAAATTCTACTACAAGGAGGAGTAGATCCAGGTATCAGGTCTATCTGGCAGTCATAAGACCTATGAGGAGGTAGAGAGTTAGCCTGATCCTTCCGGAAAACATCTTGGTATTCTAGGTATTCGGGAGGTAACTGGGGAGTCTCTGAAGAAATTGCTGCCAGTGCAACACCAGGTGGAGGGTGACAAGTAGAGACACATTCTGGAAACTGGACCGTTCTTGCTCGCCAATCGATCAGAGGATTGTGTTTCTCTAACCAAGGTATTCCTAGAATAATCTGAAACTGAGGGGCCTTGATCACATCGAACACGATCTTCTCATGGTGTCCATCTCGACTTACTAGCGTCACCTCTTGAGTGGTATGCGTTACTTGCCCGGAGGCTATCTCCGTACCATCCACCGTAGTAATGACGTCCTTTACAGCCTTGGGACAAAGAGTTAGATTCATCCTCAAAACCATTTCATGATCCACATAATTGTCGATGGCACCGCTGTCGACGTAAGCTTCAATTGCATGTAATCGATCCGGATATCGGGGCTAATGAGGACCATAGGTATCACGAAATGCGAGGTCACAAACTGGTTTTCACGCTCGGCAAGAGGACCTCTATTCTTGTCGGGCGAGGTCGTTTCCCTGCTCAGAGTTTGTAACTTTGGTAACTGCAGCTCCTACTGCCTTCTTGGCAGGTTTCACCGGACAGTCTCGAAGAAAGTGCCCTGAGTTTCCGCAATAGAGGCATAATTGCAACTGTTTTCTCCTTTCCCGCTCCTTTTGTGTTAGAGGACCTTTCAGACCCCCTATTTGCATGGGTTCCCCGGGGTCTACTCCTTTGGAAGGAGTTGGCGGTTTGGAAAATACTCGAGCATCAAACTTGGAACGATCGGCCTTCCTGTTCTGCAGTCTGTGATCTATTTGAACGACTAAGTCTATATAGTCCGAACAATCTTGTGGGGGATTCACTACTTGGGCTAACACATCTTTGAGCTCTCCACGTAGACCTCTATAAAACAGCATAATCCTTTTGTCCTCAGGCCATTGAGTTTCCACTATCAGTCTGTTGAAAGACGCAATATAAGCCAAAAGGTCTTGATTACCTTGTTGCAACGAAAGAAGCTCATTGTCCAAGGCCTGCCCCTGTGAATTTCTTGCGAACAGTTTTTTCATACTGAGCTGAAAAGCTTGAAAATCATGGAGGACCGGATCATCTTGATTTACTAGAGGGATCGACCAGTCTGCCGCATTGCCACTAAGGTACGAACGCACGAAAGCTACTTTAGCTTGATCAGTTGGAAAGGCTGCTGGCCGGCATAAGAAATGCAACCGGCACTGATTGATAAATACTGCAAACCTCTTTGGGTCACCAGAAAATCGTTCGGGCGGAGCCAGAGGTACATTCCCAGGTAGGTTGATCTGCACTGGATTCATAGAGGATGTAGAAGGAAGATTTCCCCCAGATGCGGGTAACGGGGTCTGTCCGGCTTGTGACTATAGCAATTGTCTAGCGAGATCATCTGTTCGCTCCTTGGAAATAATCAGTTCCCTTCTTAGAGCGTTCGTTTCCTGACGGGCTGCATGCACTTCTGCCCTTAGTTCCCCAAGTAACTGGGCTAGCTGGTCGGTATCCGAGGTTTCCATAGTGCCTGGACGGGAGTTTTGTGGTAGGCTTTGCGTTCTGTAACGCTCACCTGATTCCCGTAGAGGCGCCGGTCTTGAATGGGCGTATACCGTATCTGCAAAGGTGATGTGTAACACACGGCTGGCTCTTTGGGCTGGACCTCTGTGCACTGTATGTCTGACTTGAAGGGTAAGATGTCTGCAGATAGAAAATATGGGATTAAGGAACTGGGTTATTGAATGTCTCTCTCTTCTTCCCTTTCTCTTCTCCTGTATAACCCCAAAGGTTAACGCTCTCACCTTAGGTAAGTGAACGCCGTGCTCTCCATCTGCCTCGGGGCAGGGTGCTGTAACCAGTTTCTTCACTGGATAAGGGGAGCAGGCCTCTTGACTTCAGAGGACTGCTGTCCGTTGTTTACTGCACGAAGGGTAAGTTTCGAGTAATTCTAATGTCTTTAAAGTCTTTAGTAATGATGTTTCTTGTTTTACAGGGTTCCGGCGATGGCGGATGACGGGCTGAAGTGAGTTGAAGATGGAGCCCGTGTGATGAATAGAAGCGCCTGGAAGCACGTAAGTAAGCGCTTGTTGCCTGCTTCACGATGCGCTCTAACTGTCTTTCTATTTTGCAGGTACAAGTTCGGAGCGGCTGCAGGGTGCCGGAATACCCACTGGGTTAGATGTGGAAAGGAGTAATGGCACGTGAGTATTAAAGTTCCCCAATGTCTTTAAACGCACCTTGTTTTGTCTTTCAGATGCGGGATGCAGCGCCGAAGGCCTCGGAGCGTGCGAAGAGTTGGTAAGCTTTTGTCTTTCAGATGCCAGAATGCAGTGTGAAGACCTCCGGAGCGCACGAAGAGTAGGTAAGCCTTTGTCTTTCAGATGCCGGAATGCACCGCGAGGCGTTGGTGACAGCCGATGGACCAGGTGAGTGAAGAGCTGTCACTGAAGACCGTAATGCTAACCTGTTCTTTCTTGTCTTTATAGGTGTTGCTGAAGACTGGATTCAGGATGGTAAGCCTTTTTCTTTAGGCCCAGGATCAGATGCAGAAGACACGATGAGCGTTCTGCTGCAGAGGATGCAGAATAACGCAAAGCAAGATTCATCCATCGGGTGTGGTTTAAATAGCCTCCTGTGGTGCTTAGGTGTCTCCTTCCACAGCCACGCCTAGGTAAGAAAAGAGTTCCTGCTTTCCAGAAGAGTTCCAGTGTTCTGAATCTAGGGAGTGGCTCCTGCCCCACCCAACAGGAAAAGTAGTTCCAAACAGAAGAGGATCAGAGGCTCAAATGGCAGGCAAGTAAGCAGCATGGTCTGCTGCAGGTAGGTCCACCCAAGCATTATGAGCCCGGCGCTTCCAGCGCTGGGACTGGGCATATTTATGAGCCTGGTGCCACTGGCGCCAGGACTGGGTCCAAAAGGTCCCAATTGGGACTGGTTGGCACTCGGAACCTGGGTTATGGCTCTGCTTCCAAGGGAGTTGGGAAAACCCTGACCTTTTGGAAGCAGAGATCATGACACTGAGGCCCTTTATTTACCTATTCAATGTGGGGGTTCTTGCACTGCTCCATCCCTTTGCAGCTTCTTCTCTATGCTAGTGGAACTTCTATTGCTGTGACTGACGACTTATCTCTGGTAATCTTGTACTGTTGAGATTGGCAATGTTCTTGTTCCATGTGAGGAAAAATGATCTTCAAAGGTCCATAGCATACCATTTCTATATTGGGCGAAGAGTGAACACTCCTGAAACCTATGCTGCACATGTTTTATGTGAGGAGAGCTTCTGCTGCGGAGACTCATGCCTTCTATTCTCTGTATGGCAATCTTCTATTGCACTGATCCCCTCCACCTGTTCTACATGATGAACACTTGCATTAGGGTTGCTTTGCTTTGCCGTTGGTTTGTGTGGGTGAGGACTGGACAGCTCCTACCCAACTGACCTTGTTAGGTTTAGTATTTCACTGACCTTCGGTAGCAGGCGAAGTCTTTGAGAGGAGAGTAGGTCGATCCCTGTTTCTGTCAGACCTCTGGTTAAAAACAGAGCGTCTTGCAGAAATGGTGAAAAAACCCAATTGAAGGGGGGAAAAACCCCAGAGATGGTGAAGTTCCTGTCCGGTCAGAAGATTAGTCAAGATTTTCTTCTGTTGGATGAGGTGTTTGGGTTTGAAGATCCGTTGTCCAGATAAGGAGGTTGATTCGGCATCAACCAGTGATGCAGGGCAATAGTGATAAGGATGATGAACAGGGGATTACTCCAAGGATGGAAGAGGTCAACTACGTCTGCGACCCGTTGCAGAGCAACGTGGGCATGGAATTGCACCTAGGAGAAAGGAAAGGCGAGGAGCGCTAACCAGCGAGTGTCAAGAACACAATTTGTGGTAGAGCCGAAAGGCAGAGTATGAGTTTGTTCTGACAAGGCACAGTCGCAAGCAGCACAGAATGAAAACGGTGTTCGGCGAAGCTGATGGGGAGAATACAAGTTTGCGCTGACAAGGCGCAGTCGCGAAGGCAGCACTGAATGAAAGTAACGATCGGCTCCGTCGATGGGTAGAAGATCCGTTTTGCGCTGACAAGGCGCCTTCAGAAAGGTAGTAATGGATGAAAGCAATGTTCGGTGAAGCAGAGGGGCTGGATATACGTTTGCGCTGACAGGGTGCATTCAGAAAGGCAGTAAAGAATGAAAGCGATGTTCGGCAGAGCTTAAGGGCAGCGGGAAAAGGGATGGAAGGGCAGAGCGGGAAGGCACTAGGAGTGCAAGAGATAGAAGCCGGGAGGAAAACGGGCAAGTAGAGCAGATAGCGGGAAAGAAATCACCGGGTTTGGGATGGCTGGGTTTCACAGTCGCTTTTAAGACAGTTTGCAGGAGTCCCAGGATGGACGCTTGAGAAGTAGCAGCGCAGCGAGCAATGTCCAAGCTGTGTTTTATGATGCTGCTCCACCTGCTGGAGGAAAGGGGAAATGAACTAGCCTGATACGTGTGATGGATTAGACGGCTCCGGGCAGAGGCCATCTTGGAAGAGGTGGATAAGCTATCAATGTAGCTACCAAGTGTGCCAGAGTTTCCAGGTTCAGTCATTCCTGACAGTATGCCCCCTCCGGGTCCGGTTAAGTCCTAGTTTTCATGGATGTGTTCGATGATACTTCCTGAGCAACAATGGGGCATGTATGGAGGATGCTGGTTCCCAACTCTGGTCAGCTGGTCCGTATCCCTTCCAGTCGAGAAGATATTGTAGTTGTCCTCTATAATAGCGGGAGTCGCATATGCCTGCTACTTCATATTCTGATCCTCTTTGGTGTCAATGGGGAGTGGTCGGCCTTGTGCTTGACGATTAAATCGATCGAAGAGATGAGGCATCAATTGGGAAACGTGGAACACGGGATGTATCCTGTGCCATGTAGATGGCAAAGACAGACGATGAGCAACTGGACCCGCCGTGGCCAGGATGGAAAAAGGTCCGAAATATCTTGGAGAGTTTAGATGGTAACAGTCTTTTGGGAAGTAATCTGGATGCCAACCATACTTCATTGCCTATCTTGTAAAGCGGTTCTTTTCTTCTTTTGAGGTCTGCTCGTGTTTTGTCTCTTGCTCGTGAGGCTTCTAGGATAGTTAGTGTTTGTGTATGTCCAGTTTCTATGTCCTGACATAGGGCCATAACAGAAGCAAAGGTCCCTAAAAGTAGATGGGGGGGGGGGGGAAAGGTATACTGGAAGGATGAAACCCATACATGCAGCGGAACAGACCTGTGCCCATTGCCATGTGCAGAGATTTGTTATAGGCATATTCTGCCAAGGGAAGTAGTTCAGTTCAGTTGTCTTGGGTGAAAGAGACAAAATACCTAAGGTAATGTTCTAATGTTTGGTTAAGGCACTCTGTTTGATCATTGGTCTGCGGATGGTATCCTGATGTGAGTGCCCTTTGTTTGCCCAGTATTTGGCAGATTTCCTGCTAGACCCGTGATGCGTATTGGGGGCCTCTATCTGAGATGGAGTATGGTAGTCCATGTAAACGGAAAATATGTTCCAGAAAATGGTTAGCCATCTTTATGGCTGAGGGGACTTGTGGCAGGGAAAAGAAATGGGCCATTTTGGTCATGGTGTCTATTGTGACCATGATGACTGTTTGGCCTGTGGATCGAACTATAGTTCCACGATACAATCCGTAGAGATGTTTTGCCAGGGTCTCGTGGGTAGTGCTGGTTGAACTGGCTTGATTTGAGGTGTCTTGGTCTGTACAGGCTGCTATATATTCTAGTATGTCTCGGATCATGGACGGCCACCAAAAATGTCTGTGCACTTGGTCTAAGGTAACGCAGACTCCTTGATGACCTGCCCCCAGGGAGTCGTGACACATCTTTAGGACTTCCTTGCGGAGGAAGGAAGAAAGTACAAAAAACGGTTTCCCAAAAAAGAGAAGGTTTTCTTCTTTTAATCTGAAGGTGTGAATGAGTTCCTGGGGCCAACTGTTACGCTCACCTGGCTCCCACAGGGGCGTCGATCGAACCCAGACAGCTGTGACCTCCTCCAACGTGAAGCGTAGTGCAGAGATGACAGACTGCACTGGACCACCTAATCTCGTCTGCTTGACCCGTAGAAGTATTCTCCTGCAAGTGGAGAAAGGGATTTAGCCACCCGTGGATTTTAGTAATGGCACCCCACTGTTCTCCCCACTAATCACCACCGATATTCACTTTCAGTAAGCTCACCTTATGTTTGTAAATGATGAGCTCTGCATCCTGCGTGGAATGCAGGGGCGCGTAGATACCAGTTACTTCACTGGTTCGAAGGCGTTGGAAGAGTTCCGGATGAATATTGACTCCGAGGTTCCAGACGAGAACCCGTAAGTATAAAGTTCAAAGAGTTCCATATGTCCGATGTTCACTCTTGTACATTCCTTTCTTGTGTTGTAGCTGGGTCCAAGGGAAGATTGTCTTGTGGAAGCTGATGTGTTCAGGTAAGAGTCTGTATTACCCAACACTGTCCGGCAAAAGATGCCTGTGTTTAAATTGCTGGCTTCTCTCTCGTTACAGGTGCGGCGTAAGAAGTTGCGGTTTGTTACAGAATAATGCCTCCGGTTGTTAATCGGGTAAGTCTATGGTGGAGAGGATGTATTTGTTGGCTTTCTCAGCTCACCTCATCTTTCTTTTGTCCCCTAGATGGTGGAATTCGGCAGAGAAAATGATGGAGGCTGCGCTGGATCGAATATTGCTGTGAGAACTGGTGAGTATGGCGCAGCGCTGCAGCTGGCGATGCGACGCGTGTAGATTAATGTCCTTTTCAAGTTCGAAGACGTGATGGATCTGGAATTCAGGTAAAGATTGAAATAATATCTGTTTTCTAACCTTTCATTCTTCTTTCTTCTATTGCTAGGAGCTCTTGATTCGAGACGGGCGTGGCTGAAGACCGGATGCTGACTGCAGGCACGGTGAGCGTTACGCTGCTTGATGCAGAATAACGCGAAGCATGTGCTGCTGTTCGGGCGTGGTTTAAATAGCCTCCAAAGTAGTTCCAGGTAAGAAGTCCCTAGAACCACACCCGAATAAAAAATAGTCCCTGTAGTAAAATAGTCCCATCCAGGCCTCGCGTTGGCTTGGATTCATTTGCAGCATGGTCTGCATGAGGTAAGTAAAGTCTATGAGCCTGGCGCCTATGGCATCAGGACTGATTTCTATTATGAGCCTGGCGCCTAAGGCGCCAGGACTGAACCCAGACAGCCCCCAGCCGGGGCTGCTGGGGTTTTATTAAATACCTGGATGCCTGCTCCCGGGGCTGATGGGCTTGATCCGGATGCCTGGGGGTAGGCATCATGACACCAACCTTTTTGTCTCCTGAATGCGAGCTTGCACAAAATTGTTAAGATGAAAAACAGACTGCTTTGGGAATTAAGGGTTCTAACATAAAGGAGTCTGTTTTATGTTCCTGGGTACGGGAAAGGGCATCTGCCAGTAGGTTGTCCTTTCCTGGCAAAAAAAAATCAACATTAGACTGTAGCAAGAAAAGAAATGGGCCCATCGAGCATGTCTGCTATTTTGCGTTTCCGCTAGTTGCAGAACTGGGGTAATGGGTCCCTAACAATAATAAAAGGTGACATCATTCTTTACAGGCTCTTTTAATAACGAGCAATTCTTTTTCTAGTACTGTATAGTTTACCTCTGAGGAGGACAATATTTTAGAGCGGCAGGATATGGGATGTTCTGTTCTGTCCATGTCCGTTTTTTTCAACACTGCGCCTATGGCTGCATAAGAGGCATCTGTTTCCAATATGAAAGCCCTATTCTGGTACGGAAGTTTCAAGATGGGTACTGTGGTGAAGACCTCTTTTAGATCTGTAAAAACTGTTTGTGCCTTGTTATGCCATTGGAACCTCATTCCTTTCTTTAAGAGTGCAGTGATGGGTAGGATTCGGTTGGAGAAATTGGAAATGAACTTTCGGTAAAAGTTTGCAAACCCTAAAAAACTTTGTATGCCTCTAACTGTTCTTGGGGGTGGCCAGTCCAAAATGGCTTGTATCTTTGTTGGGTCCATCATGGTTCCTTGTGAAGAAAGAATATATCCCAGATACGGGATTTGGGTCTGGTGGAATGCACATTTATTTAGTTTAGAATACAAGTGGTTTTCTCTTAGTCTTAGAAGCACAGCCTGGATGTGTTGGACATGTTTGTGCGTTGTTTTGGATAAGACTAAGATATCGTCTATATATACAATGACTGTGTGCAACATAAGGTCTGAAAATACATGGTCCATAAAAAGTTGGAAGAACGCCGGGCATTCGAGAGTCCGAAGGGCATCAAGCGATATTCGTAATGCCCAAATGGGGTACGGAAGGCAGTCTTCCATTCATCGCCCTTCCGTATTCGAATGAGGTGATAAGCCCCCTTCAGGTCAAGTTTCGTGAAGTAGACTGCTCATTTTACGGCTTCTAATATGTCCGCGATGACATATTTTTCCAGAACTGCGATTTGATTAAGACCTCTGTAGTTTATGCAGGGGTGTAGTTCTTTGGTATCTTTCTTTGGTATAAAAAACAAAGAGGCCCCTGCAGGCGACTTGAACTCCACAATGAGTCCATGCTGAAGATTGGTTTAGTAGGTATTCTTTTAGGGCTTCCTTCTCAGGAATAGATAATGTATACATTCTTCCGAATGGTAGTGGTTTGTCAGTTTGGATCTCGATACAACAATCGCCTCTTCTGTGAGGCGGGAGGTATTTTATATTTGGTTTCCTCAAACACATAATGAAACTGGGTGTATTGTTCTGGTAGAAGCTTTACTGCTAATATCTTGTGGAACAAGGTCTCCGGGTTGTGGGATGACTTCATCCCTATCGATCCATCTGTAAGGCAATGTGAAATACAATGCCCGGATCCCAAAAACAGAGAACCTGCTCACCAGTTAATGAAGGGGTTATGTCTCAGGAGGATAGCTTAGGGGCAACATGCTCGCCTTGGAAGCAAGACGACTTGGAGCAACACAGGTTCGATCCCCCGGGTCCACGCTTAGAAACCTCTAGGTATTGGGCACGCACATTATAAATAACCTATCATGTCATATCATATAACCGCAGCCATGCTAATCCCAGTATAATGGCGTGGTGAGCTGCGCGGATCAAATAAAGAGTGTTTCTTGATGGGTCATTATAGACATGTTTAGGGTGGTGGTCTGTTCTTTAATGGGTCCGGACGTCAATGGTGACCCGTCCACTCCTTCTACGGGTATGCTGAAGGATTTGGACAACCGAAGGATAAGGTGCGTTTTGGCCCATTGATCGTCCATAAGATTGCCTGCTGCCCCACAGTCAATTAAGGCGGGAACCCGTAGAGCGACCAGAATGACCACCATCGAAGTATCTCTGGTCTGACTAGCTTTGATTTGGGAACCTGCTTGTTTCTCCTGAGTCATTGCTCCCTCTATGAGTGGGATAGGGTGTTTCCTGAATGTCTAGAGGGTGCCTGAGTGCATTCCTGTACTGTATGATCCTTCGATCCACAGTATATACAGAGTGGCAGCGATTCCATTCTGTGGCTGTACGTGGACCCCGAGCCGCTCCTATCTGCATAGGTTCATCCAAGTTTGTTGGCTTAGGAGCTGGTTTAACTGGATCCAAGTAACTCCTTGGGTTTCTAACCCTCTTTCTTTCCACCATCCTCTCCTGTAAGCGGTAATCTACCTGAATGGTTAAGGTGATCATATCAGCCAGATTGGGGGGCCTCGCCACTCTGGCAACCTCGTCTTTCAGGTCTTCTTAAGACCTCTCTGAAAAAGGGTAAGCAGGGCATCGTCTGGCCATGCCGTACCGGAAGCCATCTGCTTGAAATGGGTGATATATGTAAGTAAATCCTGGGTTCCTTGACGGTAATCAAATAATTGTTCCTGGCCTGGTACCAGTATCTCCTGTCTCCCGAACATACCTCTGATACTGTTCAGAAATCCAGGATAGGAATCCATCTGTGGGTTGTTCGATGTTACCAAAGGGGTAGCCCACGCTAGGGCACTACCCGCCAAATTGGAGATCAGAAGCCTACCTTGGCTCTATCATTGGGGAAATAGTTCTCTTTGAACATGAACTGGGCCGTGCATGCGTCGAGGTACTCCTTAAGCTTTTTTGGATTACTGTCATACTTGCCTCCTTGCAGAGATCCAGGCGGCGTTTGCAATGATGTTTATTATTTGTCTTAGGACAATGTTCTCTCCCTTTAACATCTGAACCTCTGTGGTCAGTGATTTTACAGCATTTGCTAGGTGCTGTAACTGGTCCATGTTTGGGGGCGTTGCTATCTTGTTAGGTTTAGTATTTCACTGACCTTAGGTAGCAGGCGAAGTCTTTGAGAGGAGAGTAGGTCAATCCCTGTTTCTGTCGAACCTTTGGTTGAAAACAGAGGGTCTTGCAGAAATGGGGAAAACCCAATTGAAGGGGAAAAACCCTGGAGATAGTGTAGTACCTGTCCAGTCAGAGGAGTAGTCCCTGTCCAGTCAGAGGAGTAGTCAAGATTTTCTTCTGTTGGATGAGGTGTTTGGGTTTGAAGATCCGCTGTCCAGATAAGGAGGTCGATTCGGCTTCAACCAATGATGCAGGGCAATAGTGATAATGATGATGAACAGGGGATTACTCCAAGGATGGAAGAGGTCAACTACATCTGCGACTCTTTGCAGAGCAACGTGGGCCTGGAATTACGCCTAGGAGAAAGGAAAGGCGCAGAGCGCTAGCCAGCGAGTGCCAAGAAAGCGGCAAGGAAGAAACACAACATGCGGCGGAGCCAAAAGGCAGAGTTTGAGTTTGCGCTGACAAGGCGCAGTCACAAGCAGCACAGAATGAAAACCATGTTCGGCGGAGCCAATGGGTAGAATACATGTTTGCACTGAAAAGGCGCATTCACGAAGGCAGCACTGAATGAAAGTAACGATCGGCAGAGCCGCTGAGTAGAAGATACATTTGCGCTGACAAGGCGCCTTCAGAAAGGTAGTAATGGATGAAAACAATGTTCGGTGAAGCCGAGGGGCTGGATATACTCTTGCGCTGACAGGGAGCATTCAGAAAGGCAGTAAAGAATGAAAGCAATGTTAGGCGGCGCCGAAGGGCAGCGGAAAAGGGACGGAAGGGCAGAGCGGTAAGGCACTAGGAGTGAAAGAGATAGAAGCCGGGAGGAAAACCGGCAAGTAGAGCAGAAAGCGGGAAAGAAATTAGCGGGTTCGGGATAGCTGGGATCCATAATCGATTGGAAGTCCGCTTGCAGGAGTTCCAGGACGGATGCTTGAGAAGTAGCAATACAGCAAGCAATGTCCATGCTGCGTTTTATGTTGCTGCTCCTCTTGCTAGAGGAAAGGGGAAATTAACTAGCCTGATAATGGTCTGATGGATTAGACGGCTCTGGGCGGAGGCCATCTTGGAAGAGGTGGATAAGCTATCAATGTAGCTTTCGAGTCTGCCAGAGTTTCCAGGTTCTGTATTTCGTGACGGACGTGTTCTGTGTGAGTGAAGCATTAACATGCTTGTGCTGCTGTTGTAATTATTCTTTGCATGCAGGGGAAGCTCATGATGTTGGTGCTTCTATGTTCTGTTTGTGAGATGGTGTCTGTGCTGCCACACCCTGTGCGTTATCTGTTAAGTGTTAGAGAAACCTGTATTTCTGTCACAATGTGGCACCTGCCACATGATAATGACTTCCATACAATTTTAACTTTTTGCCCATGTTGGCTGGATGTCACATACTTTTTACTCTCCTGCGAAAGCTCATTTTTACTCCCTTGAAATCGCATTTATTCTCAGGTTAAAAATGGGGAGTAAAATACTTCCACATCAAAATCATGTCTGGTCGACTGGTATCTGGGTCAGAACTTGGGTGAGCGTAGAGATTTGGGAATGGGACTTTTTTGTGTTTGTAGTAGACATCCTGGCACGCACCGTTTTATACTTTTTTCGTTGTGGAATAGAAACAAGCTCTCTAGATGTGGGGACAGCATAGATTTCTTTCTTTTATCTCCAATAATATAAAATTCGAACACAATGCCACCTTGTCAGTCTCCTGATTCTGATCTACCACAGTTCCTACTCTATGCCTTTCCCCCGTTCCATCCCGCGCCTCCATACAGGGTTCGAAATTGCTGCAATCTATTTACCTCCTGCTTCTACCCTAGATGAGTATGGTTATTTTAAAACCAACAGTGATCGGCGGACTACCTTTTGGCAAAACCAGGCCCATTGGTGCCTTACAAACATGCATATGTGACATTACATTGAGTGTTTTAGAATATAAAAAAAGAAGTTGGACTCAAGTATGATCTGTTCTATTTAAATGTGTCCTAGATAATAGGAAAAAAATGTAATGCATCGCATATGAAAGTTAGATTTGAAGTGCGCCGAGTACTCGCTCCTGGTTCTCCAGTGGTAACTTCTGCTTATTGGGTAATGCCTGACATTCAGGAGCTGGTTTTAGCCCCTGCTCATTGAATCTGAATTTTTAATACTTCCCCATACCGGTTTGTTGGCTAAGACCTGATGAAAAAAAACACAAGGGTGGGGGCTTGGCTGATCGGGGAACTGGATGACATGGTTTCTGTTACTGATGGAAATGGCGCCTTGCCCCGAAATGGATCTTCGCTCCTTTACCAAGCTCCCCTCTACTAGCAAGGGAAGGACTGCTGCACCTATATGGCTTGGCCTAAAAGTTGAAAAGAAGTTGTTGCAACAAAGCAGTTTTTCAAGGGATTCATCAGACGCCATTCAGAAGTCACATCGCCCATCCACACTGCAGTCTTACTTGGTACTCCGGAAATCCTTTCTGTCCAGGTATGAAAATAACTTCCTTTGCTCCATACAGTTTGACCCAGTTTATGGATTTCATTACAAGTTCTTACTTGGGATGTCTGTTTCATTTTTAAGGGCCCAACACAATGCGATTCAGGCTTTTCGGGAACCATTCAGGCTTTTCTCTCTCAAATGTTTTTCTGTTTCCTACATAGCTTGGTGGAGTCTGCACAGAGTCTTTGGCGGCACTGAGGATGGATAAGGTATGAACAGTTCTGCTACTCCTTTTCCTTCTCCTCCCTTGAGTCTTCCAGGTCTTTCCAGCTCCCATCAGGGCTTGCTGACACCCGCTTATTGCCCTAAGGGCTGCATCAATCCTGATTTTATCTGCCTTGATATTGGCTAAAACTCATTTAGTGTTTGGGAAAAGGCTGTGCACAAGGAAGCCACGTTCTTCTTCTCTCCCCACCTAATTTTTCCACTGGTAACTGCGGGGCCTAAACCCGTCTCTCTGAGCCAGTCATTGTGTGGGCCTGGGGAACCAATGCAACACTGACAATATCCGTCAGCCCACCCCTCAAAAAGCCGGCCCTTCCTCGTTGATTTCTACTGTAATCTGTGGGTCAGTTGAGCATATAAGGTTACAAAGAGGGACCTGCAGGTCAGCTCTGACCTTCTCACCACAGTGGGGAGCCAAGTCTCCCCCATGAAGGTGCTCTCATCTGAAGGTTTAATGGAATGCCACACTCCCATGGCCCATGAAGTTCAATCCAGCTCCATGAAGATGCAAGGTAAAAAGAACTCTAAAAATGGGCCAAGTAGCTCTCTGCGCCATATACTGTCGCACAAAACAGGGCAAATAATTTCACTTTTTCCCCAAAGCCACTGGGTACCAGCACCGACATACGAGTGGTGAATTCTATTCGATGCATGGCTATTTTAGACTGCACTCGGATGAATGTGCTAACGGACATGAGAATCATTGAACACCCGGATGAGGCCATTGCAGTAGACACTACTCAAGCTCAGAGTAGTGTGATCCAACAGTCATATGATGCTTCGCGTCTAAGAACACCAACTGACCTGAATGACTTTATGGCTTAGGAGGCAGCGGGCGTAACCTGATGATGTCCTATCCACCATACACTTAGAGAAGCAGATATGGTTAAACTAATTTCACCTAGCCTGTCTGCACTTAATATGGTGTTGAGTTCCTTTGAGTCCCTACGATAACATCTGAGAGGAAGTAAAAAGCCACACCACAATGTTGAACTCCATCAGTATAGAGGTTGAAGATCTGGAATCCCGCTTGTGGCACATTGTGTCCTTTGGGCCTGCAACGATTTTGGAGAAGCCTCAAAACACTCCCATACCATGTGATAATGAAGGCGGAGTGATTGTCATCGAGTAGTCCACTTTAGAAGATCCTATATTGGCCTCCCAGTCTACTAACAACAGAAATGGCCAGAGTGGTAAATCCGGAATCCTGGTCAGGCCAATGGTGGTAGAACGGGAATCCTTAGAGGCGCCGGTTTCGGCCAAGAAAGGAAGGTTGAAGAGGGCTAAAAAGCAGAAATCTACATCTAAGAAAAACTCTTCTTTGAGGAAATTAATGCAAAATCTTTCCTTACCAGACTCTGCAAAAAAAAAGTAGTAGTATCCAAAAGGAACCTACTACAGGTCTTGATCCCCTTACTGGAAGAAGGCGCATTTGACCTTCCACCATTGGCAAAGGTAACCTTTTAAAGAGATTCCCCAGTTCACCCACTTTCAATGGTCCAGGCAGCTTTGGGTTACTTCTTAATAAGTTTACTTCTGTTTCTTCAGTTACATATTCTGGAATTGGACATCGGGAATAAGACATAAGAATAAAGAGACACCGGCACCCATCACCCAGGGAAGGAGGGCTCAATTGATTCAACATAGAACACTCACCACAGCATTCTCCCACTCATTCATCAACATTCCACAGGCAACATCATAAATCACATGACAAACCACATCAGACTAACCAAGCACTTCACAACACATCTCCCTCCTTACAGAACATATTCACAAAACAACACACATCACATCCAGACCAGAGTACAGTGGATATTTTACATGAAAACCCCACAACTGTGCAATTCCAGAACTCCGCCTATCATTCTTCAAGCACCATCATTAACAACACTAATCACCTCCCGTCTACCCCTGCCACAGGCAAACTCTAGACTCCCACTCTAGGCACAAACCAGCCCAGATCCAAGGCTATACCTAACCAACAATACCATAACCAACACAAAATAAACTTTGGTCCTCCTGCCCGCTCCCGCCACAGGCGATCCATCAGGCTGCCACCCTGATGCACCACTTGTCATCCTGACGCAATACTAGTCATCCAGGACGACAACGAAATCACCATAGTCAGATAAGAGATTCAGTAAAACTCTACAGCTCACTAACGCAAAACCAGCAACATGCATGCCTCAGAAACAGAGATATACAGATGGACCAAGCCAATCGAACAAACCTAACCATACCATGGTGTACAGCTCCTAAAACAACTTGGAGATGCTGGCCAGTCAACTCCAAGACCACCTACATAAACATATGGTTGACTATATCACTCTTCTCAATGGCAGTACTATCCAGTTCCATAATCAAACCCTGACCAGATAACAATAGCCAGGGTTGACGCATAACACATAAAGATAAACACATCACCCTGTGGCTCCTCATCTTGAACGGCATCTTTAACTTTAACATAGTATTAACTAGGGGGCATCCCTACCAGCAACACACTTCATCTAATTAACCAGCTGTCCATTAAGATAAGTCGTCTCTCTCACTTGTGGTCCACACTACGCACACATTATGCTACTGTCACAAGCGCTACTTACCAGCAGACATAACTCAATTAACGAGAAAACTATTTCTCAGACCTCTGTGGAGCTCATTCTTCACACCATGAGGAGCTATATTTGAATCTACTCATTGGCACTCATCAAGCCATTGCCACACGACAGCATTTAACCACACGTTACATAGCTTCCATCTTGTCACACTTTATGAAATTATAAATGGTCATTCTCCTCACTTCTTAAACTTAATGAAATTTTGAAATGACATCTCCTTCTTAAGTTCAAAGCCATTTCTGCAACTTCAACATTGTCACTCAACATGTCCATGGCCAATTTTATGACCTTAAGTCCTAGCAGTCCATGTTGTTGTTTAACAACCTACTCCTAAAAATCCTCAAAACGTTAAAACTAGTTAATTGACACACAAATAAGCTCCCATCATATTCCTCTGCATGCAGTTATTCACTTTTCGCTATAATGTATTCACTTTTCGTTATAGTATGCAATATGTCCATGAACCTGCAAATCCTCAAGATGGTTAATGTAATACTGTACTCCAAACAACTGCTGCACATCTCCGTCACACAACATTCACACCATCAGAGGCAGAATAACATTCATAAATATCAACATCACCATTGCTACAGCACTAACCTTATTCTTTTCTCCTTTTTGTCCTTTTGAAAATTGTTTCGTATTACATTAATAACACTTTAAACAAAAACCAACAAAAAAAAGGCATCTTGTACTTTTACTATTCCGTCTAGTCTTTACTGCAAGAGGAAACTGTTCCCGAGCAATCACCTTTGGCTCTGATCTGTGCAAACTAGACATCACACCATGAGTCCTCATCATGCCTTGATCACAGAATTGTTGGCTGCTACCTTACGCCTGGAGAGGCGGAGCGGCTTTTGCCCAACACATAACATTGCTACATATACCATCGCCGAAATTGCTTCGCACTGGAGATTGTTGGCAATATTGTTGTTGCGATGTACTTAATGTTCCCCTCTGCCATCACGTGAGGCGATTTACATACGTTACCTAAACCAGGTCCTTTACTCAGACCCTGTCAACACTGTCTCACAAGCATACGCTCCACGCACAAGAACGCAAGTGGGTGCGCTTCTCTAACACTGGCAACAGTCCTTTAGAAACAAGACATTCCATTGCACAGAGCGTTGGCGCTCTGTGTTCCAACGCTTCACCAGCCCCCTTTTGCTTCTGGGCCGACGTCATCAATTGCAGTTTGATACGATGGGGAACATAACTCCTGCGATGACCAAACGAGCCAACGGTCACACTGCAGCCCCTCCACCAGTCAAAAGGGTAGGAAATAATGACGAGGCTCATTACGTTCCTAACGAGAACACTTGAAATGGCACATAACGTTCAACCAGAGTTACACAAGGACATAGACTCTGCTCTTTAAATGCCCAAACCTCTTCTTCCATAGCCCGTACACCACTGTACTTCCAGTCATGGGATGCCTCTTCTGCTGTTGATGGTACTCATCCATCTAACGGGGCATACTCCACTACTGAGCTACCTTTCATCTGATTCCCGTTCTGGTCCCGGGCACAACACTCTCAAACTCCTCAGAGCTGCCGCTACAGTCTGCAATGGGCTACAGCATCGAGCACACTGGGCCATGGGACCCAACACTCCCAAAATATATGTATGGGCTGCAGCTACTGGCTCATTCTATGGCAGGGCTTACTGCTGTGGGGCTCCAACATCCTCCCTGGTCCGCCCTGGGTGATGGGTTTTCTTACTTGGGGGCGGTGTTGTTTTTTTCTTCTCTACTGGTGCCGATATCTACTGCACCCCCCGCAGCAGTCCTTTTCGGTCTCAGTCTTTTACTGCAGCTGGGTTCTTCCTTCCTTTCAGAGATCCTCATCGCCAATGTTATAAAGCACGGTCCAGGTAGCTTTGGGTTACTTCTTAATAAGTTTACTTCAGTTTCTTCAGTTACATATTCAGGAATTGGACATCGGGAATAAGACATAAGAATAAAGAGACACCGGCACCCAGGGAGGGAGGGCTCAACTGATTCAACATAGAACACTCACCACAGCATTCTCCCACTCATACATCAACATTCCACATTCACTGAGGTGACATCATAAATCACATGACAAACCGCATCAGACTAACCAAGCACTTCACAACAATTGCAAGATGTACACTACTATGGAAACAGATGTAAGAATGGTGCACCCGTATTTTTTGCCCCCAAAAGACCTTGTAGAGGGCTCTACCTCCATGAAGGTGACGGGAAAGTCTATTGTAACGAGACTGCAGGGTCGATCAGTGGCAGGTCTACAAACTGGGGCTAGTGCTCTAACTACCACAATGGAGTGTGAACTGCAAGGGGTATCCCATGAAAGGCCTGTCCTCTGTCGACTCTCCAGCAATGGGAAATGCACTGTCCCAGCCTATTTGGGGAGCAATGACTGTGTGGGGGGGCAGACGGATTGGATTGGATTGGATTTCTGATGAGCAGTAACACATCAATTGCACCCACTGAAATTTCTTCACTGCTGCAGGAAAACTTGAATCCACTAGGGAGGTTGAAGACAGGATTATTTTCAATGCATTGTACGGTCCCAGAGGCGACCGCTGGAGCGGTCCCTCAGGGATACCTACCATGTCTATACCTAACTTTTTATTGAAGGTTGATCACCCAAACCCAGTGCGTTGCCCCTCGGCGGTCCATCTAGATGGATCTTTTTCAGAAGGCGCCAACTCCAACTTGGGGAAACTTTTTGGCAAACTCTGCAACCATGCGGACCGGAGGAGTGCCACCCAGTCTGGCAAAACTCAGCCACAAGGGGCAGGACAACAGCTCCCTACGTGGAAGGAAGAGTCTTATAAAATGATATCTAAACTATGTGAACGATGCTCCGAGAAACCCTAGAGTGTTCCGCCATTCGTAAGCGGTTGCACACCTGTGGATCACCCCTCTTCTTTTCCTAAGTCCCCCCAACCTCTAAGAGAGACAAACTCCCGACCTATATTTGGCCCAGGCCTGATGAGGGTGGCCTACTTGGGTCGAAATGTGCTTGATCTGTCTAGCCTTTTGGGTAGTGCAATTCCTCTGTTTAAGTGTGCTTTTGATTTTTGCTGAACTTTGGCTTTTACGGTCTTTGTCTTCAGCAGACATTGATAGAGTATTCTTTCTAATCGGAGGGGACACAAAGCATGCTCGGCACAGTGGGAATGAATTTGCTACTGTCTGGGATTCTTTTTTTTTAATTAACTTTTTATTGGCATTTCTGTTAAAATTAACACATTATGTGTAGAAAACAGTAAACCGAAGCCTCCTCCCTGCTCCCATCCTCGTGGTTCAAGAGTAGTCCGAAAGTGTAGCAGTTCTCTGGCCGATCAGATTCAGCGATGAGCGGAATGTTGTGGTCCAGTTAGGCGTAACGTTGGCCCTGTGTGCCGCCTCATAGGTCGCCTTCTCCAGGGGGCTCTATGATGCCAGAGGTTGGGTTTTAATGTTGTTCAGGGAAGTGAACTTTGCTCAAAATCCCCCCCCCCCTTTGGCTAAAAAGGGAGTGGAGGGCAATGTTAACCATGGCAATAAGCGGGTGGCTCAAGGTTGGTGTACCGAAGGGTTAAGCTTGTCAGGCATGTTTTGTCTTCAGCCTGGGGTCAAAGGATGGAACGATGATTATAAGAGGCCTTTGGGAGTTACAGAATTAAATCTCCTGTCCTGGAATTCTCAGGGTAAGTCATCTTTTAGATAATGTAGAAACCATTGAAACCATTGAGACCTTCAGGAAACTTGGCTCACTAGTCTCCACCACTGTTAGATGGTTTCTGTATTTTCTCACAGTCAGCAAAACCTAGTTCAGGGTGCCACCCTGCAGGTGGCCTCGTGACAGCCATCCATATTGGATTGGGCCTAACAGCCCGTGAGGCATCGAATTCTATTTACGGGCTATTGGCAGCGGAAGTGGTAAGTCCTGAAGTGAGAATTAGCATTTTACTGGTTAACCTCTATTGGCACAGTGGAATGGGCAATTCGGAGGAGTTTATTTGTGTCTTGTCTTACCTAATTTCGTCTTGGCAGCTGAAGAGTGGGTTTAGGCAGGTAGTTTTGGAGGTGGGGTGGGGGTGACTTAAACGCTGATTGTCTTCCTGAAATCACAGCTACTACATGGGATATGATGCCGATCTTGGGGGCTGAAACTCCTGAATGGTCAGATTGGTGAAAAGGTGCGAGGGAACTAGACATGATTTCGGGGTACCAGTGAGTCAACATTAGACTACATCTTTGTGGGCCAATATCTTTTTGAACTATGCTCAGATTTCCGCATAGAAAAAAACTCATGGAGTGATCATTGTATTGTTAGTGCCACATTAGTCATTTTGAACCATAACCCTTTTCAGCATTTGGAAGGACGACCGATAGACCTTACTGTCTGAACGGGTCATAATGAAATCGGGTAGAATATATATTCTCTAAATGATTCAATCAAGTGGGTAATGTCTACTTCATCACCTGAATGGAAGTTGAGGGTGTTCAACGTGTTTAGCTTTGACTCCACTATAGAGGAAGCTAAGATTAATCTAGTAAGGAGGGGGGGGGGAGTACTGGGGCGAGGCACTGGCCTAGGAGACATTTGCATGTTCATGATGAAACACTTGCCACTAGGAAAACACTGATGAGGCGCGAAATCAAAGCTTTTGGATTGGTGGGCTCCTAACTTCCATGCAAGCTGGTTCCAGAAAGCGACTCTAGATCCTAACATCACCCCTAATTTTAGGCCCATCACCACAGTACCTTATATCCTGAAGATCCTAGACAGAGTGGCTTATCTGCAAATCCAGAAGCACTTAGAAGAAAACAACTTCCTTGGCCTGAGACAATCTGGTTTTGGGCCAAGGCATGGAACAGAGACAGCCCTTCTGGACCTGAAAAAACAGGGAAATCTAGAAAATCTCCTTCTGTTCGACCTCTCGGCAGCCTTTGACCTCGTAGACCATCAGACCCTCACAGAACATCTGGCGGCCTCAGCTGCTTTTTCCAGTCAGGCGACAGGATGGGTCCAATCATTCCTAGCGGACCAAACCACACAAGTCTTCTTGTCTGGGGCCTCAGCGCTCCCCATCCTCTGCGGCGTCCAACAAGGTTTGTGTGTCTCGCTGACCTTTTACAATATCTTCACAAAGCTATTGTTCGACCGCCCGGACAACTTGGGTGTCACATATATTAATTATGCTGACGACACCCAGGTTCTCATCCCCCTCTCAGGATGCTATATAGAGGATTCCGCACGGATAAACAACCTCTATTTGGAAATCCAAGCTTGGATGGCAGAACATGGCCTATGCCTTAACGACGAGAAAACTGAGCTCCTTCTCGTCGGTTCCCAACCCCGGCTAAACAAACTGGACCCCCGTTACACCTCCTTCAACATAGACGGCAATCTAATCTCAGTGGCCACAGAAATCAAAACTTTAGGGGTTTACTTGGATTCCACCCTCTAGCTCAAAAAAAAAGTTTACGCAACAGCCTCCTCCACGGCCTACACCAACAAGCTCATTAATGCATGCAAAGCCGTCCTCTCACCGGCCAGCTGTATCATTCTAGCCAGAGCACGTTTGCTCTCTAAAATCGACTACTGTAATACTCTCTTCCTTGGTACCTCAGACCGTAACCTTAACAAATTACAAGTGCTTCAGAACAATGCCTTGAGAGCGGCCCTGAGCATCCTGTGGCATTCTCACATATCTAGCCACAGGAAAGATGCCCATTGGCTCCCGATTAGAGACCGAACCACCTTAAGATCTCAAATGATAGTCCACAAATGCTTCTCCATTGATTCCCCCAAGTACCTGGCAGTCCAGTTCAACAAACGCACATCAGCTAGACCTACCAGAAAGCCATACTCTCACTGCCTCTCCATCCCTTCATTCTCCCTAAAAAAAAATTAAAAAATAAAAATGAATAATAATAAAAAAAAAAGCGGGTGGCTCCAGCTTCCCAGTCCTTGCGGCCAAACTGTGGACGCCTTACCCATGAACCTTCGAGCTGAGCCATCCTTCTGGACTTTCAGAGCAAAAATGAAGTCCTGGCTCGCCAGCAAGAGTGCCCTCACTAACTAATGCTTTTACGCCGCTTGTGTGTGCTTAGACCACTCTGTAACCCGGTCTTATGCTCCTTATGTTATACTTGTATGTGTATATTCTTGCTGTAACATACTCTTAAGTCTCCGGCACCCAGTTACCTCAGGGTTCGGCACGCAGTATAAATAAACTAAACTAAACTGGTAAAATCAGGTTAATAAGACAAAGGTTTAAGAATTTTTGTAAACAAAAGAAAGCCGAACTTACCAAAAGGAATGCGGAAAACATGCTTCAGGTACTGATTAGCAAAGATGTGGGCATGTTGTGATCACTGATCAATGGTTTTGATGTTCCATTACTCCTCTCCCAGTCTAATACAGTTTTGGAGAAGGATTGGGTTACCCATTTTTCTGAACGCTATTATCTGGGTAATGCAAAACAGGAATCTCTGGCTTTAAGACCAATGACGGATGCAACGGCGAATTTGAGCTGAGGGTGGACATTGAGAGGGTAGGCAAATTAATTAAATCTTGTAAGCCCTCCAGGGCGGCCGGCCCGAATGGCTTAACTAATCATACCTTAATGGCTGATCCCTTTAATTGGACGAATGCTCTGGTAATTCTCTTTAACAGTATAATTAAGCGAAACACTCTCCCTCTATCTTGGCATACAGCCATTGTGGTCCCTATATTCAAGAGGGAGGCAAGATCGGATCCAAAGAACTACAGACCGATATTTCCTTTGGATTCAGACAGTAAGATCTTTGCATCCCTCCTGATGCCCCTCTAGAGGCCTGGGCAAATCACTCTACTAATATTAACGGATTGGTGGTAAGGGCCTTTCAGGAAAGTGCCTGGTCAGATAAAACAGCTACTATTTACATGGCCTCGATAGATCGAGTGGACCGTAGGCACCTGTGGTGGAAACTGGACTCTTGGGGTATGCCGAGGGGCATGTTAAAACTTATTATGGCTCTACATTAGAAATCGGGGGTGAGGGTTTGTCTTAATAGAGATGGCCTTATGTAAGATTTATTTCCACTCCATCTGGCCTTAGGCAAGGCTGCAAACTCGCCCCCTTTGTCTTTAATGTGTATGCATCTGATGTATCTAAGGAAGGCTTCTTTGGCTTCACTCAAGTTGGGTGGGGAATTAATTACATGGTTAGCAAACGCGGATGAATTTGTGTTGTTTCACCACACCTGCGTAGGCATAAGGAGGTTTCTAACTGCTTTTTCTGAATGTGCGACAGAGAACGGCCTCTTAATTAATTCCTCAAAGACAAACATTTTCAACTTCAGCAGAGGGAGGAAAATGGCCTTGCTAGCATGGCCTGCGGAAGGGGCTAATCTCTCGCTCTCTCCCAGTATGATCTACGTGTGTTCTTTATCTCGACTGGTCCTTCTGTAATTATTCTTCAACAAATTCTGACTCAAGGGCTCTTTACTGTCAAATTAACTTGCGATTGAGAACCAAAAATCTGGTCGCTACTAAATTATCTACAGCTCTGAATTATATTTCAGGGTGGCGACTAAAAGCTTGGAACAAATGGAGGATAAAGTTTGGAGGAGAACATTGGGGATTCCAAACTGTGTTCTTATTGCGGCCATTAGATCTGAGTTGGGGCCAACTTCTCTAAGAGCCCGAGTACAGTGGAATTGCTTGCAATTATATTTGAAACTTTTGTCCCCTATAGATGCTTCACTATACGATTCATTAGGTAAAGCTAGGTTCTCTGTCCCAAGGGGGTCCAGAGTAAATTTCCTGTCTGATCTTTGTATAAATGGTAACTCAATCTTGGAAGAGCTGAATGTGGACACATAGTACTTTGTTGGTAACCCTGGCAAAGTAAAAAATGTACTGAATGATTTAGACTGGGTTGAGACTGTTGATAAATTTTCATAGCGATTCATCTATGAGCCATCTGAGACACTAATATAAAAAAAGAGGAACAGTCACTCCGTATCTTATTCTGTTCCCTTGCATTATCCGCAGAGCAGTGTTCTTACATTTTCGCTGGAACCTGCTCCCAACTCGGGAGATCTTAGATGGGGGAGGGCAGAATGAAACGGATGAACAGTTCTGCAGATACTGTAAAAACCATGAGTGTATAGAAACATCTAAACATCTAATCCTAGTCTGCCCAGCTCTGAACACTCTGCGCACAAGTTATTTTGGACAGCTGTTCCTCTGAGTAAATTGGCTTGATACTGATTCTCTGTAGCAAAGATGCGTAAACTCGCCAAACGTGTCTGATGCGTTAGCAGTTGCATGTTTTTTTAAATTGATTTCCTATAATTGATATGACTAATATGATTAATTGGAAAGAAGATTTTGATCAAATTTTCTTCCTTTTTATATTATCTGTATCACTGCTTTGATGTATTTTTGTTTGGTTTTATAATGTATGAATTTATTTTTAGGAAGTTGTGAAGGTTTATTTTTTTTTTTTCAAACCATGTGCTGTAAAAAAATAAAAAAACATAGCTTGGAGCTGATCAGACCTCCTAGTATGGGCAATCCTCACCCTCCAAACAGGGATCTTCCTCTTGTCTTCACTTCCTTACAGAGCAGGCCCTTTGAGTCAGCGGCAAAGCTAACTTTATACTGGGGTTTGTTGCAGCAGTCCAGGAGCCGATGACACAGGTTCATTGTCAAGGCTGTGCAGACAGTGGCCCATTAATTTGAGTGTGGTAAGCCTGGGTTTTCCTCAATGTCCCATGGGTTTTGGATTATAATGTTCCTGTGGTTCAAGTGTTTCTTTGTAACAAGAGGTCTCTAGCTCTACCGTTACCAGCACGCTGTTGTCTGGTGCTCCTGCCTTGTCATGTGTGGACGTGCTGGTAAAGCAGCAAGCTGTGATTTATGAGCTGAGGGGTGTTGGATAGTGTGAACTTGGGCAGAATGCTGAAGTGCTTCCACATTGTCATCTTTGTTTCAAGCTGCTTCTTTGTTCTTCGGGAGTCATTCTAGTGATCGACAAAGTTTTACATGCGTAGTCCCGGTCTTGTAGGAATGTTGGAAGAGTAGCACATTTGTGCATCGTTTCAAACATTTGACAGCCACCCAATCATTGGCCAATAGTTTGTGGTTTCCATTTCAAACTTTTCCCAGGTTACTACTAAACACTCAAAATGTGAATTCAGCCCTTAATACAGATCCACTTACTTGCCAGATCTGGCCTTGGCAGCATTTGCCCCACTCTTCCTGGACACATAGTAGCCGAGACCATATATGGACACATCAGGGTGCTTTTGCACAAAGTAGGTCAAGTTTAGCCCCAGAAGATCTTCAGAGTTCAGGGATCGAAATTAAGATTTGATAAGCAGGAGCTAAAAGCAGCTCCTGGGTATCCAGCATTAACAAGTGACCAGGAGCTAACCTGGAGGGATGAGTAGCTAGTACATAGCATTCCACATAAGATGCAAAAATGCATTTTTGCCCGTTATTTATGACCCCTTCTGCTTTAATTTTTTTAAAAGATAAATGTTTATTTAAGTGCATTTGGTTTTACTAAGACAATCTACACACTATAAAATCACATACATCAACATTACATATATGACATAAACATAATAAATATAGCCTTACATTTAATATTAAGAAAAAACTAACAGAGAATCATAAATACCCAACAATAATCATTTTCAGTATAGCACAGCCCTGTAATAAAATCCAGCTAGTCAATCAGAAGCTTGATAATTAAAAACCTTCAAAGTGCATTAAAGTACAAGTGCTTTCTTCCATATATAGTATGCCGCTACAGTTATCACCAGGGATTTCGCTGAGTATATATTCCCCCAAAATGATCAGATGCCAAGGTAGCGGGATGGCTAATAAAACTACTATAGCCTTTACAATATTTCTCCTGCAGTTTATGATGGGCTGTAAGAATGTGGAGAGAAGTTTCAATTCCTTGACAGCACAGGCGACAACATCTGTTCTTATAATCAATATTCTGCCAAGCACCAATGTATTCAAAAGTCAGTAAGATATCAAGATGCAAATACAGGATAAAGCGCCCAAGTTCAGAGGAAGACAATTTTAATAAATATGAACAGGCAGTGGCGTGTCTAAATCCTGCGGTAACATATTCTACATATCTTTTTTTTTTTTTTACTTTATGTTCCAATGTTTCGAGCTTTGTCCCACACCAGAGTTTTAGATTTCAATGTTTGGAAAAAGGAATACAAATATTCCTCGCTGGGAAATACCAGGCCAATGGAATCAAACATGTTCATTGCAATTTGCTTTAAATCACAGTAAGCTTGGTTTTGAGAATCATTGTAGTCATTATTTGTAAGAAGCTCTAATAAGGTGTTTATTTCGAATGGATTGTGTCCTCCCACGTATTTCTCAGGTTATGATAATTATCCTTCCAGCTTCAGCTGCTTCAGTAATTTCTTTCGACAGCGGGGTGCTGTGAGCCATCTCGTCGAGTCGATGTCCCTCGAGGGCTTCTGTTCGACTGTCGACATCATCATCCGTATAAGTAGCGCCCGCAGCACCCATTGGCTTTATTCAATTTTTCAGAGCTAGCGCTTCGAAGAATTATGGCGCACTTCGGTTCTTCTGTGAACTTCAGTAGTTATTTTTGTTTTGCAAATGTCTTCCCTGTCGGCTCCATCAACACCGGACATATTTAAAGAAGTATCAAGACTGTTGATCGAAGATGTCGATCACCAGTGGGTGGGAAGGTTGCCTTCGAAGTCCCCTTCGAAGAGTTCAAAAAGAAAGACCGATGAGTCAAGGGATTCCCCTCGATGTAAAAAATCTAAAAGGGCTTGATTGAGAAGTCGATCACAACATTCGTCGTCTTCGAAGAAAGCCAAGAAATGGTGTCATAGGTCACCCTCGACCTCCAGTGATTCCTCGGCTGAGGTAATCAAGTGTCCAACTAAATCGGACTCCCCAGCAAAATGGGATGCGTTGTGTAAGGAAATGCTCAAAATATTTGCGAATGTGGCCCAACCCCCTCGAAGGACAAGCGGAAAGCCCATGCCCTTGTCGATCTGCAAAAAGACGACCAAGGGAAGTCGAAGACGAAATCTTCTAAACCGAGCCATAAGCATGTTCTGCATCGAGCAAGATCTCGATCCGATGAGAAATCGTTGAGGGCTTTGACAAGTCAGGAATCCAGTCCATCAAGAAGCATAATAAGTCGATGACGTCGACGCCTTCGCTGACACCGCCGAAGCCGTCAACACCAATATCGAAGTAGACGCCGACAAAGGTGACCCCGACTTCGAAGTCATTGTCGATGATTACAACGAGATTGTCGAAGCCAGTGGTAATCCAGGAAAAGGTTTTCAAACCTTTGCCCAAAAAAGATGTCTTTAACAGCAATCTACGAAGATATTGAACCTTCAGGTGAAAACACATCACCATTTAGGTTAGAATATGGCACTCCTAATGTGCCGGATGAATTGATCTCTGATGAGTCTAGATTAAAAGACTTGTATGACAGCGCTTAGTCGGCCAGTGGGTTAGATACCTCTCATGAGTTAAAATTTGGCAAACCTCCTCTTCCCGTTACATGAACCCACCACCAGCCAAAGAGCAGAACTCGAGCAACTCAGCCTCATCATAGGGGGCACCACTCTCCGATACCTGGGCGTCAATTTGATGAGAGACCTTGCCGATATATACGAGGCCAACTTCCCCCAACTCTTCACCGCCTTCAAAGCAGACCTTGCAAAATGGCAACCCCTCACGATCTCATGGATGGGACATCTGAACGCCATCAAGATGGTTAGTCTACCACGCTTCCTATACCCTTTTCAGGTACTTCCCGTCACAGTCCCAGACAAATTTTTCAAACGGGTGAAAAGGGCAATAACGGGATTCTTGTGGGAAGGAAAGAAGCCTAGAATACCCTACGAAACTCTCATATTACCAAAGGACCAAGGTGGCGTAGGCCTCTCCGACATTGAACGATACTATCAGGCAGCACAGTTGAGAGTCCTTATCCCCCCACCTCAGAGATAGAAAAGATCTACAGTGACAATGACAACCTGACCCCTGCGACGCTATCCGAATGGCTATGGGTCTCCAGACCGCAACTCGCACGAAAATTGCGAAACCAGCCTATACTGGGAACCATATGGAATATATGGAAAGAAGGGAAAGGGATGGTGGGAGTGACCACATGGATGGCCATCCCCCTTGAGCCACCTATGGGCCCCTGGGGTCAGAGAGGAAATCCCGGAACATCCAAGATATCAAACCTGGTTCGACGCAGGACTCGAACGGGTTGGACAACTATGGAGATATAACAAATGTATATGTTATGTTATGTTATTTTCCACTTATATAGCGTCTTATATACCATTGATATGGTCTGAAGGCGCTGGTAGGTTGAACGCCCTTGGGAACCGAAGTTCAGGTCAGTAGAGAGAGTAGGGAGAGTCAACGGCGCGTGTGCGCACCGGGTATGTGTGCAGCTGCGCCTGGCTGGGGGGTGGGGGGGGGTGTAACCAGCAATGTTTACTTAGGGTGATGGGGAGTGATCGGGAGGTGTTGGTATGAGAACAGTTATACCGAATGGTGTCATAGTATCTCAGTGTTCTAGTTGAGTGGTGGTGTAAAGAAGAGCGTAAGCGTGGGGTACGATATGATGGGTTTCATGCTCTTTCAAACGTTCCTGCATTCCAGACCATACCATGTACGTCGCGCAGTTCTATGCGCTCCGGTCCGTTCTACGACTTTTATTCATTCCATGTGTCCCTGACAGCGCTAGACACTCGGGTCTGCTCGACGCACTCATGCATTCTAGTCCGCTACTCGCGCTCCTGTCTGCCCCACGCATGCACTCCTGTCTGCCCCACGCATGCACCCTGTCTGTGCCTGTATTTCACATTCACCGACCGTGCGCATTCATCCGCTCCCCTGCGTTCACCAGCTCCCCTGCGTTCACCAGCTCCCCTGCGTTCACCAGCTCCCCTGCGTTCACCAGCTCCCCTGCGCTCACCTGCTACCTGCGCTCACCCGCTCTGTGCTCGTGTTTTCTACGCATTCAACTCGTCCGCTCCCGCACTCATTCACTCCCTGCGCTCAACAGTTCCCCGTACTCGTCCGCTCCCTGTACTCGTCCGCTCCCTGTACTCGTCCGCTCCCCGTACTCGTCCGCTCCCCGTACTCGTCCGCTCCCCGTACTCGTCCGCTCCCCGTACTCGTCCGCTCCCCGTACTCGTCCGCTCCCCGTATTCATCCGCTCCCCGTACTCGTCCGCTCGGTGCACTCATGCTTTCCCCGCATTCAACATTAATATGCGCTCATCAGCCCCAGAGTCATTCGCTAATACGCAGTAATCCTGTTCTATAAATTCATCTGCTCTCTACTCATCCGCTCTGTAACCTCATCCGCTCTACACGCTCCTCCGCTCTGTACAATCATCAGTTCTAAATTTGCTTCTCTGTATTTATGCCCTCATCCGCCATACGCGCTCGTCTGATCTACATACCCAAACACTCTACACGCTCATCCGCTTAACATGTTCATTCATTCTATACCTTCATCTGATCTACATACTCATTCAAATTACACACTCATTTGATCTATGTAGTCATCTGTTCCTCCACTCGTGCATTCAACTGTTTACACTCAACCACTCTACACACTCAGCCGTTTAACATGTTCATGCATTCTATACACTTATCCGATGTACGTACTCATTTGATTTACACACTTATTCAGTCTATATAGTCATCTGTTCTTCCACTCATGCATTATTTCATTAAGTGCATTCATCTTTCTAGTTTATATTCGGGGTTATTAGCTGTCCATTTCTTGCCTCTAGTAGTTTGTTGGGTGTGGGTGTCGTTGAGATGCTGTTTGTCCGTTTGTGTTATTTTGGTTACCGGTTGGTTTTCGGGGAAAAGCCAGGTTTTTAGCAGTTTGCGGAAAGATGTTAAATCCTCAGTTTGGCGGATGTGGGGTGGGAGTGAGTTCCCAGGCTGGGGGCCAAGGCTGAGAATGATGATCCGCCTAATCTGACTGAGTTTGTTTTAGGTATGACTAGGAGGCCGGCTGAGCTTGATCTTAGGGTGCGAGGGGGGTGATAGGGTTTTAGTTTGTTTTGAGGATATTGAGGTCCGGTTTTATGCAGTGCTCAATGGGAGATGCGTAAGGTTTTGAAAGTCGCCCTTCGGGCTACTAGAAGCCAGTGCAGCGTCTTAAGGACTGGGGAGATGTGGTCTCTTGGGCCAAGCGCAAGTAGTAATTTGGCTGCTGCGTTTTGTGCCCTTTGGAGTTTATTCAGTTGGTACGCGTGGATTCCGAGGTATAGGGGGTTTGCATAGTCCAGTCTTGACATAACGATTGATTGGACCGCGGAGAGTCTGTTAGGAAAGGAGAGATATGGATAGATGCGCCTAAGGGTTTTAAGGTGGTAGTGGCAGGATTTTGAGACGTTGTTGACTTGGCGCGAGAGAGTTAGGTCAGAGTCAAGGATGCATCCAAGATTTTTCACTGATTTACAGGGGGTCGGTGAGCTGCCCATGGCAGGTGGCCAGGGTAGTGGTTGCGGAAGAAGCTCGGAGTTGCCACATAACATGATTTCCGTTTTGGAGGGGTTTAACAAGAGGTGGCTTTGCGTCATCCAGAGTTGTATGTCGAGGAGGCAGGAGGCCAGGTCAGGTCGGGAGTTGGGATTTGAGTTCATTAGTTTTAGAATTAGTTGAGTGTCGTCGGTGTAGTTGTAACACAGGATGTTGTGTGAACGAGCTATTGGAGGGAGGGTGATCAAGTAGAGATTGAACAGGAGGGCAGATAGGCATGCTCCTTGTGGGACTCCCGTGTCGACTGGTCGGGCTTGGGAGGTATAGGTGGAGAGTATAGTTATTTGGTACCTATCTTTGAGGAATGAAGCTATCCATTTAAGAGCGATTCCACGAATTCCTAGGGAGTGGAGGCGGACTAGGAGGATTGAGTGATTGATTGTGTCAAAGGCAGCGGATAGGTCAAGAAGGATTAGTGCCGCGCATCCCGCGGAGTCTGCCGTCTTTTTAAGGTCATCCCAGATTGAGGTTAGGGTGGTTTCGGTTCTGTGACGGGCTCTGAAACCTGATTGTGCAGGGTCTAGGAGATTGTTGGGTTCGACAAAGGCATTTAGTTGGCAGTAGGCGGTTCGGTCAATGAGTTTTGCAAGGAATCTGGTGTTTGAGATGGGGCTGTAGTTTTTGGTCTGGAGAGGGTTGAGGGAAGGTTTTTTAATTAGTGGTTTGACATGAACCGTTTTGAATGCGTTGGGAAAGGTACCAGTGGTAAGGGAGGCATTTATGATGGATCTTGCGTGTTCTCCTGCGCAGGTGGAAGCAAACATTTCTTTGAGGGTTGTGTCCGGGCAGGGGTCCAAGGGAGCCAGATGGTTTGCGGGCAGATAGAAGTTTGAGAAATTGTTCTGGTGATATTGAACTAAAGGATTCGAACGTTGGTTGCGTGGTGGTCGCAGCTGGTGTGCTGGCCGCTAAGGGGGGAGTATTATCAATCACAGACCTGGAAGACGCCCTCCAACTGCACCTTATTCTGATTTTCCTCTACCTCTGATTGAAGGGAGTCCTAACCAGGCGCGAGTGGAAGACCAAGATACAGAGAGAACGCTCTCCCTTTGAGAAAATCCTAGATACAGCCTCTACGAACAAAGGCCTGATCGCACAGATGCATAGTACCCTGATCACCAAAGATCCAAATCCAAACCATCACCTCAAGGAGAAATGGGAAAAGGACTTCAACAGAGAATTTGACCAACAGGCATGGGACATGATCTGCAAAACTCCGACCCGAATATCCATTGCTGCACAATACAAACTACATGCCATAAAACTACTTCAAAGATGGCAGAACGTTCCCTACAGACTATCGAAAATGTACCAGCCAAACCGCCCCAAATGCTGGAGACAATGTGGAGCGGAGGCCGACTGTTGACATATGTGGTGGGACTGTGCCCAAGTCCGTATATACTGGAGCGAAGTGCTCGGATGGATTAAAGAGATAGACAGCATACTGCGGGAAACATCCCCCCTCCTGACTCTATTCGGCCTGGAAGAAGAAGAAGATGAGCTAAGTAGAATAAAGGGACTTGCCTCAGCACTCCTACTGGCCGCAAGGGCCGGTCTGGTTGGTTATCAAATGGAAATCTCCATGCCTTCCAACCAAAAAAGAATGGACTGCCATTGCAACAAATATATACACAATGGAAAAAAATCACTGCAGCCCTCCATGAAAAGGCCACGCGCCAAGAGGAATCCTGGTGTGAATTCGCCAATTTACACATCCGAAGCCAAAGACAAACAACCCCGGAAGACCCAGAACCATCATAATCATTAATGAATATGAGACCCGGCCGCCATCCCACAGCATAGAGACAATCAGGCCTGTCGCACCTAACAAAAGCATGCAAGCCAGCCGAGATCGACATCCCATCTCGCACCAATCACCGACAAAATGGACAAACTTGTCAGACCGCCTTGGGGATGGAGGGAGTCGAGGGAGCGAGCAAGAACACTTTACCCATAAGGGCGGGGGGGGGGTGTTCACTATTGTTAGTAACTTTGAATAGCCTAGTGATGTAACTATGTGACTGCAAAATGTGTATCTATGCATATAACCCTTGTTTAAAATCAATAAAATTAAAAAAAAAAAAAGAAATTGGCAAACCAGATCCTACTGAACATGCTGACTCCTAATATAGGAAACTAATGAGTAAGGTTATAGAGTGTTTTAGGTTGGAGCAGGCCGACTCCTTCTTTTGAGCAGGATGACATGACCGATATCTTGGATCAGGGTCCCCAAAAAGATCCAATTTTGACATTTCACACTTCACTACAAAAAGGGTTTCCGCAAATTGGGAGACACCAGTGACTGTGACTAAACATCCAACACCAGAAAATGTGGTGGTTCAGGCTGCTACATCTACCTTCCAGCCATCACCTCTTTGTTTTTGCTATGTCACCCCGAGTGGGACGGGTATGCCCAGACGTGGGTCCCGTGCCTGCTGGGCCTAGAGACCCAAGCTACTCCTCACTGATGAGCCCCAACAAGGGCGAAACATGTTTGGGGATGCTTGTGGTCTCGTGCAGAAGGGATGTGGCCTAGCAGTTCGGGCTGGACTGCCCCTTTTGGGGTGGGGCCAAGCCTGATTTGCATATGGTATTTCCCTTCTGTAATGGCTTGGCAGGCGAAGAACGGTGGTCTGGAGGGTTGCCCAGAGCATTGCCAGTGGTTAAGATTAATTCTAAACCTTCCAGCCATCACCTCTTTGTTTTTGCTATGTCACCCCGAGTGGGACGGGTATGCCCAGACGTGGGTCCCGTGCCTGCTGGGCCTAGAGACCCAAGCTACTCCTCACTGATGAGCCCCAACAAGGGCGAAACATGTTTGGGGATGCTTGTGGTCTCGTGCAGAAGGGATGTGGCCTAGCAGTTCGGGCTGGACTGCCCCTTTTGGGGTGGGGCCAAGCCTGATTTGCATATGGTATTTCCCTTCTGTAATGGCTTGGCAGGCGAAGAACGGTGGTCTGGAGGGTTGCCCAGAGCATTGCCAGTGGTTAAGATTAATTCTAAACCTTCCAGCCATCACCTCTTTGTTTTTGCTATGTCACCCCGAGTGGGACGGGTATGCCCAGACGTGGGTCCCGTGCCTGCTGGGCCTAGAGACCCAAGCTACTCCTCACTGATGAGCCCCAACAAGGGCGAAACATGTTTGGGGATGCTTGTGGTCTCGTGCAGAAGGGATGTGGCCTAGCAGTTCGGGCTGGACTGCCCCTTTTGGGGTGGGGCCAAGCCTGATTTGCATATGGTATTTCCCTTCTGTAATGGCTTGGCAGGCGAAGAACGGTGGTCTGGAGGGTTGCCCAGAGCATTGCCAGTGGTTAAGATTATTTCTAAACCTTCCAGCCATCACCTCTTTGTTTTTGCTACATCTACCAAGCAGCCAGCATACCCATCCATCCCTCCTGATAGGGATGCTAAGTGAGTGGATGGCTGGGTGTAAAGATATTTACTGCTGGCAGTATGGCATTAAAGTCAACTTTTACATTTACATTTACATTTACCCTGTGGGACTGCATGGCTATGGCGGCTGGCCCGATCCCAGAAGAAGAGGAAAGAGACAGCTTCCTGGCAATCATCAAGGATGGTAAGGAGGCAATGGGTGAATGTCACCAGTCAGGTCTGGATAGTGCAGACGGCATCAGCGCATCCATGGCAACTAGCACAGTGTTACACAGGTTTGTGGTTCAGGAAAAAATGGGTTTGCACCAGATGTGCAAGCTAGTCTACTCAATATCCCCTTTGATGGCTCGAGGTGGTTTGGCAGAAAATCGGAGGAGAGTTTGGAAAAGCTGCAGACCTCAAAGGCAGTGGTTAAATCCCTTAGCGCCACCATTAGACGGCCTCAACACCCCTACTCTGGTTCATCTTCCTGGAGGGGTAAGTTTGTTAGATTTTACTCCTCAATTGGAAGAGGAAGAGGACAAGCCGGTCAAAGAGGTCAGAGAAGATTCCCTCATGGTGGACGAGGGAGAGGTGCTAAGCCAACCCAAGCAGCAGCAGTTTTACCATCAGCCGCCGCTTCAGCTGTCTCAAAACCACTCTAAGGCCTTGACTCACAAGAGACTGGTGGGAGGGTAGACTTACTCAGCATCTGAAAGAATGGCGGGGGTTACTTTAGATGCTCGGGCACTGGAAACTGTAGCTCAAGGTTACTGCCTGCCTTTCCAAAAGGCCTCGGAATCATCCACCGGGGAACAACTTCCAAAATTCCATATCCGCTCCTTGTGCAGGAAATTCTGACCTTGCTAGAGAAGGGTGCAATAGAACAGTTACCTGTAGCGGAAAGGAATAAGGGTTGGTATTCCCCATACTTCCCGATTTCCAAAGGATGGAGGATTGAGACCCATCTTGGACTTAAGAAACTTGAGCAAGTTCCTCAGGAAGGACAAGTTCAAGATGGTTATCCTTTCCCAAATCATTCAGGCTCCAACTTAAAACTGGATGGTATCATTGGACCTTCAGAATGCTTACTTTCCTGTGCCTATCCATCTCAAGCACAGAAGGTACCTGAGGTTCGTGGTTGGCGGTTCTCATGTTCGCTTTCGAGTTCTGCCATTCGGGCTGACCTCCACCCCAAGGGTTTTCAACAAATTGATGGCGGTGAATCTCAGAAGGGGGGGGGGGCTCACGCCTATCCCTACCTAGACGATTGGCTGATCAGGGCTCGTTCACTCAAACCCGGGAACATCTGCAACTCTTCACAAACTGGGCTTCTTTCTCATTTACAAGAAGTCCCACCTGGTACCATCTCTAAGACCCCAATTTATTGGAGCAGTCCTGGGTGCATTTTCAGGGAAAGGCTCACCACCCGAGGTGAGAGCTCAACCTATTTTGCAGATGGTCACCGAATTTCAGAATGGCCAACATCTTCAGCCCTTCGATTTCTTTATTTATTTTTATGTTGTTCGGTCGCATGGCATCCTGCATTTTTCTGGTGTCTGAGGCTCACCTGAGAATGAGATCCCTTCAATGCGCTCTTAGGACTCAATGGTCCCAGTTTTCAGGCAGAATGTCAGACCACCAGAAAGTTCCAAGCAGAGTCTCTCACAACCTTCTGTGGTGGGCTTCCAAGGACAACATTCTGGAGGGAGAATCTTTTTGGCAGCCATGGCCGGAGATAACAGTAGTGACGGATGCCTCACTCACGGGGTGGGGAGCCCACACCTACGAACTGACAATCGGCGGTCGTTGGTCTCCATCAGAGTCCAAACTACACGTCAACTTTTTGGAGCTGAGGGCAATCAGACTAGCACCGAATGCCTTTCTGCCTTCTATACGGGGAAAGAATGACCTGATAATGATGGAAAAGACAGGGGCCATGTACATTAACTCAACAAGAGAGGGTGTAGGGTCACTACCACTGTGCAGAGAAGCAATGCAGCTCTGGCTCTGGGCAATTCAAGAAGGAATCTCTCTATCAGCAGTTAACCTAGCCAGAGAGGAGAACACAGCGGCGGACGCTCTGAGCAGGCAGAGCAGTCTCCCACAAGTGGGGAACTAGCTCAGGAAGTCCTTCAAGAGATCTTCACCCTTTGGGGAGCCCCTCAAGTGGATCTGTTCGCGACCAGTGTCAACCGGAAGTGCAAGCTGTTCTGCTCCAGGGAATTTCCCCTAAAATGAGCTCTAGGGGACGCCTTCGTAGTGGACTTGGAGTTTCAAATCCTGTATGTGTTTCCTCCAGTCCACGTCATTCCTCACATGATCAGGAGGTTGAGAAAGTCTGGGAAACTCATGATCCTAATTGCCCCAGTTTGGGCCAGGAGGATATGGTCCCAGGACCTTCTGGACATGTCCATCTGCCCTCCAATATGTCTTCCACAAATAGAGGATCGTCTCTCGTGAGAGAAGGGTTGTGTTCTCCATCCAGAGGTCAAGACACTAAGCTTTCACGCAGGGTTTCTGAGAGGCTGAGGTACAAGGATTGGGACCTCCCGCATAACGTAGTGGAGATCTTTCTTTCGGCCAGAAGGCCAGCATCAAAGTCTTTTTACCGCTGCCGTTGGAACAAGTTCAGCAGCTGGTGCAGGGATAAGAATGTGGGTCTCTTTCTTTGTGATACACATATGGTGCTTTCCTTTTTGTTACATTTGGCAAATCTGGGGCTCCAGATTGGAACAATGTACCTTACAGTACAGTGCGCTTGGGTCTTCCTTTTGTTTTCAAAGGCCCTAGACTCCCTCAAAGGATTTTTCAGGAGAAGTGCAGCTATGCCTTGGACAGGGCTGGTGGCAGCTTATCTTTTCGCTTTATTTTAACCCTTTCTTGCCATGCAAACCGCGTTTACCATGGTTGGCACAGAAAGGTGGCCTGGCTCCAAAATGGCCATGCCACAAGGATCTTTGTCCTGTCCTTTTGGCCATCTTGCCCCTTTGCCTTCACCAGGTCGAGCCGACCCGGGGCAGTCCTTATTTGGGCATGCATTCTTCTGCGAGACGCCAAGCTTTCGCGTGCTTCTGCATCCCTTGTGTGTGTGTGCTTCCAGGATGAGGGCTGGACTGTCGAGTTCCAATACACATCTTGGGTGCCAGAGAGTCCGGTGTGCTGTGAATGACTGGAACCACTGTGGTCCGTGATTGGTCTACATGTGGTGTGCCTGTATGTGAGCAGATCTCCCATTGGGTCCTCTTCATTTTGGCGAGAAGGAGATTCTGGATAAGAGAAGGCCCTAAACACCCACACCAGGTGGACCTCTTGAGTTCTCACTGAACCTATGATAGGATCCAAGTATCCTGAAACTAAGAAGCAGAGTCGAGGAACCGTTGGTGACATGTTGGAAGGTTTGGCACCCTGATCCTGCTGTTGTCCCGCTGGACCCCACTGCATCTGATCGAAATAGGTCTGCAACAACGCTTCAACCCATTAGAATAGTGGGACCAACTATTCTCGGCACCATCATGAAACCCTGCAAGTAAGCCTTCACGGAAGTGTCCCTGGTCCAACCAGTGGGCTGACCAGCTTGCGCAGGACCTTTTGCTCTGACACCGCTGCTGTTTCGAGGAGACCCTTTAAACTTGGTACATCGCAAGCTCTGTATTGACGGCACTCTTGCACCGAATTTCGTACACTTGACATTCCCAGGTCTGGAATAAAGAGAGCGCCCAAACTGGAGTACACACGGTTACCGTATCTCCCATCCATGGTGACTAACTTCGTAGGTGCCTTCCTGCTGTTCCCCTCTAAGCCCTGAAGCCTGCTACAGTGTAATTGGCCTGATCCATCCACCAGGAGCAGAGAAATTGCCACTGTCCTGTTTGGGAATCAACGCTGTAACTTTGCAGCTGCAAGTCGCAGAGCAGCATAACACAACAGCTGCATTTGAACCTGCAACCGAAGTGGACTCGCCTGCCGAAGTTTGGTCTGGAGTGCGGCAGGGGTTGGTGAGTAGCTGCAACCCTTACTGGTGGCAGCTAGCGCATCCACTCACTTTTACGCACAAGTGTCCCCTGAGGGCCACTCTCCTTTGCACAGATAGCCTGTGCTATGGAACCATTCCCACCTCCTGGAACCTGTTCTGCTATTTTGGGGAGACCCTCCACGAATAGTGAGAACTTATTCTGCATCACCTCACCTACCTTCCTGAGCTGCTACAGACCCTACAAGAGACCCAGTTTTTGCCCTTCTGCACTATTGCGTGCACCAGCATTTGAAAGTACATTTGAGCACTGTTCATAGGGACTGGACTGCCTCTCCGTTAGGAATTGAACGTTGCAGAACTGCCTAAAGATGATTTGCACTGCTTGCTTCCTTTCCTTTAAGGTTGTGGACCCATTCCTTGCTTTTATCCCTTTAGGCCACCTGGTCTTGTATATATGTATTGTAGTAGGATTGTATTGGTTTAAAGGTATTACTGTTGATAATTACTGTATGTTGAAACTCAAAGGTCATTAATACTTTTATTTGTATTTTGAATATACTGCTACGTGATCAAGCGATTAGTGGAGCGCGAAAAGCGTTGTACAGGTCGTGTACCATGGCGTCCTGCCTCTGTGTGTCTTTGTGTGGTTGCTGATTGTACCATTATTTTTTTTTTGTACAATCCTTTTATTTCTATGGAAAAATTAAAATATATCTGTTTTTCAACAGTGTTTCCTTGCTTTTTGTCCGTGTTTTGGAGTCTGCTGCAATTGCTGCTGTGCCTGCGGCTCGCCTTTCCTCCTTATTTTGTATATATAATATACACACCTGACTGTGAGTGATTTGTAAGTGTCCTTTACTCTGTGTACTAATTGAGGTCTTTCACTCACCCTCACCCCTCCTGAGACCTAGTCATGACCGCCGCCATTTCTAACTTGATTGGTCTGGCTTGTCCAGAATGTTACCCTGTTCCAAGAAACTAGGCTGGCCTTCTGAACCTCTGCCCACCAGGTCAGAGTTCAGAAATCCATCTTAACAATGCCCATGGTGCCAAATCATACAGTTTATTTACTCTATCCCAGATTTTTTGTGTGTATCTAGTTAAGGGGTTTTCCTTCCATCCTATCTGCCTGTCCTTCCATCTCATCCAGTGGATTTTCCACATGTGCTACCACGCTACTGCCTGCTCAATTTGCACCCAATGCTCCATACCACCTTCCTCTCCCCATTCTGCCAATACCCTCACCTGTGCCGCCCTAAAATATGTTCCTATATTTGGCCATCCAACTCCACCATGTCACTTGGGCTCTTCCACACAAATCCCATAATTTCATCCTTTATCCCCTCCAGCACCTTTGCAGTGAGAGTGATGGGGCGGACATGAAACAAGTGAATGAGTCTAGGGAGCATGTTCATTTTGGTAATGGCTAGCCTGCCAAGCCAGGAAACTTGCGCATCCCTCCATCATTGCAAACATTTCTTGGTCTGACTCAACAATTGGGGATATTTTGCCTTATAGAGCGCCTTAAGGTTCGAGGTCAGATTTACTCCCAGGTACTTTACCGACCCCATGGCGGAAAGGCACGGCGTCTGTTTTTTTTTTTGTTGTTTTTTTAACATTTCTTTTAGTTTTCCAGTAGCATAACAAATAACACATTTGACAATGGCAATACAACCTTTCAAACAGAAAGGAAAAAAAAAGACAATCAACAACTGCCCGCTCGGGACCAAACCCCCTCCCCCCCCACCCCACCCACCCCTTAAATCCCCACCAGGTTATCAGTACATGCAGCAGAACGCATCCAAATTACAAGAACTCCACCTAGGATACATTGACCTAGACTATCTTAATAAAACATTGAGCCACATACTAATAGGCCCGCAGCCTAACGAAGACCCTGAACAAATTGTAAAGTCAATAATCTTCAACCCCGTCCTGGGGTACCTTCCACATTGTCCTGCGGCGATGGGGCACTGTCCGACTCACGAGCCATGTAGCTTCTGAAAGAGTGCCAATAGTCCTTGGGTCTACTGTTAAGGGGGAGCGTTTGGTTGTATTGCGTCTCTCTACGCTCATACATCGACATGCAGTTCACCCATTGATGTATTGAGGGTATCATAGATGCCCCACATGCACGTGCCACGAGAGACTCGCGACCACTGAAGCCATACCAAACGGCTTTATATCGCTGCTTACATGTAGATCAACCCACGATAGCACCCACGTTTCCGGAGTGAAAGGGATCGAGGCCTCAAACACCTGCCCCATCACCTCAGCAACAGCTCCCCAGAAAATCTGGACATGGGAACAGGACCATGCTACATGGTAAAAATCAGCAGGGGACTGATGACATCTCTTACACTCCGGTGACTGAAGGGGAAACAGTTTATGTAAAGACAGAGGAGAATAATACAGTTGATGCAAAAATTTAAAATGAATCGGGCGAAATCTGTTATTGCTGGAAATCGATTTAGTTTGTTTGTTTAGTATTTATTATGCGCACCGGGCCCTGGGGTATAAGGGCGCAGAAGGTAAGAAGATGTACAGCTTAGAGCACGGTTACAGGTTACAAGTTACAATAGTTATAGGTTTACAGGCGAGTAAAACATGGTAACGGACAGGTAGGAACACATTCATGCATTCATTTATCATTTGTTGTTGTCAACCAGTTGATCACATATTGTCTGAATTTGGTGAAAGATTGTTCTAGCCTCGCAGTGATAGGTAGTTCATTCCACAATTGAGCAGCTTTGACTGGGAAGCTAGCTCCGCCTATGGTGGCGAGTTTGAATCGGGGTACATGGAGGCGATTGGTGTTGGCTAGTCTAGTTTGTCTGGTGAATCTGTCCTTTAAGTATTGTGGGGCTTTATTATAAAGTGATTTGTATGTGAGGGATGCAGTTTTGAGTCTGATTATCTCGTAGGTGGAGAGCCATTTGTGTTTCCTTCTTGTTTCTGAGATGTGTTCTCTCTTGGGAATGTTCAATGCTGCTCGGAGGGCATTGTTTTGCTGTATCTGAATTTTGTTGATGGTGGATTTAGTAGCTTCTATGTACAATGCGTTGCAGTAGTCTAGTTTGGAGATGATTAGGGCTCTGGCTAGTGTTAGACAACTGTGCTGAGATAAGAATTGTTTTCCTGCTCTAATTAGTTTACATGTGTAAGCTGTTGATGAGGCTAGGGAATTTACTTGTTTGGAGAATGATAAGGTGGAGTCAAGGTATATACCAACGTTTTTACTTCTTTGGCTACTTGTATGCAGTTCTCATCGATGATGAAGGAGGAGTAGTTTGTATTTAGTTTTTTAATGAGGGAGGCAGTGCCTAGGATAAGTAGCTCGGTTTTATCATCGTTCAGGCATAGGCCATGGGTTGCCATCCATGCCTGAACGATGCTGTAGATTTTGTTCACTAGTGCTGAGTCCTTTTCGTAGTCCCCTGTGAGTGGTAGGAGGATCTGGGTATCGTCAGCGTAGTTAGTATACACGATACCAAGGTGGTCCAAGTCATCAAATAGGGGCTTAGTGAAAATGTTATAAAGCGTTGGTGAAAAGCAAGATCCCTGTGGCACGCCGCAGGTGATGGGGATGGGGTCTGCAGCTGCAGTAGGTGAGAAGACCCTCATGGTGCGGTCGCTAAGGAAAGATTGGATCCACACTATAGCCTCAGTAGAGAAGTGTGCTGCTGTATCTAGGTGGTTACACAAGACTTTATGATCTACTAAGTCAAATGCGGCAGATAAATCTAATAGGAGAAGTGCTGGTTTACCAGAATCTCGTACTTTACCTATTTGGGCTTTTAGATCAATCAATGCAGTTTCTGCGCCGTGTAGTGGACGGAAACCGGATTGACGGGAGCCTAGTAGTTGGTTTTGTTCCAGGAAGTTCTGGATTTGGATACATGCCACCTTGTCCAGAATCTTCAGTAGGAACAGCACGGTAGTCGGTCTATAATTAGTGGGAATAGCTGGGTCTAAGGTTGCCTTTTTAGGTTGCTCGGGATGGTACCTGTGGTAAAGGAGGCATTAATCAACTTTGTGATGAACGGTGCTAGGTCTCGTGCAGCATCTTTGATAAGTTGTGCTGGGCAAAGGTCTCCTTTGCAATTGGATGGTTTTAGACCAAGTATTACTTTCTCCACCTCTAGTATAGAGACTTTGGAGAAGTGGAATTGGGTGGTTGGATTAAGGTTGAAGAGCGTTTTAGTAGAGAGTGATGTGGCCGATGCTAAGGTCTCTCGTTTTAGTTCTATTTTCTTTTGGAGGTTTAGGACTTTATTGGATAATGCATACTGGATTTCAGAGCACCATTTTTTATCTTTAATGCAGTAATCTTGAGGCTTTATGAGATTTTCCAGTTCTCGGAGTATGGAGAACAGTTCTTTTGTGCTTGAATTAGATTGTGTAATTCTGTTGTTGTAGGTCTCTTGTTTAGCTGAGATGATTTCTTTTTTATATTGAGATGAAATGTTAGTTGATTTCAGTTTATTTTCCGGAGTGGGGTGGGCTTTCCACGTATTTTCCCATTTCCTTTTTTCTAATCTAAGATTTTTAGGAGAGGGGTGAACCAGTTGTTCAGGTGGCTCTGTGGTTTACTGTTTCTAAGCTTAAGTGGAGCGGTATCATTGAGGGTTTTGTTCATAATATTATTAAATTCTTCCACTAATTCGTTGGGGTTTAGGTTGTTAGGTAAAGCGTTTAAAGTGGCCATGATACCGGGGAGTGTTTGTTTAGTGTCATATTTTTTTTGTTTCTGGTAAGTGCAGGTGGTGCACACGGTTGTTTCGGTTTAGGAGTAGTAGAGTCCAATGAGAATGAAATTAGATGGTGAAATGTCCATATTTGGGGTGAGATGGTGAGGGTGGAGATTTTGCAGTTATGGTCAGCAATCCAATCTAGGGTTCTCCCTTTGATATGTATAGGCTCAAACACTCTTTGGGTTTAGCCCAGTTCAGTCAGAATGTTGGAGGCAGCTATGGCTTGTGGGTCATTAATATCATTGAAGCCAATGTTAAGGTCGCCAAGTAATATTGATTGGGTGGTGTCCTTGAGATTTTCTGATAGGGTGGTAGATAAGTCTTCTATGAAAGTCTTGATAGGACCAGGAGGTCTGTATATCAGGTGGAGGTTAAGAGTTTGAGAGTTAGCTGTGGGAGTCTTAGTGGACATTATCTCGCAGGATTCAATGATTGGTGAAGGAGTGAGTCTCATACCAAGCTTAGTTTTGACGATGATGGCTAGTCCGCCGCCTCGAGATCCACATCTATCCGTTCTAAGGATAGTGTAGTTGTCAGGAACAGCTAGGGATAGTGCTGGGCCTGATGCCTCATGCAGCCATGTTTCTGTAATGGCTAGGAAGTCGTAGTCTTCACTAGCGATGACTTCGGATATTTCTATGGCATGGGCGACTAGAGATCTAGCGTATATTAAGGCTCCCTTAAGTTTAGGTGTAGAGTTTGTAGGTGGGAGTTAGACAAGGTTTATTGACGTTGTGGAGGTGCAGCTTTTTTCTCTATTTATTTGAAGGTTGTTCTGCCTTTTGTAGTTGTGAAAGCTAGGTTCGGGATTAGGTTCAGTGGCCATTTTGGTTCGAAGGTTGTTAGTTTCATATTTGATAAGAGGATCAAAGATTCTCGGTAGTCGTGCTCGTAATCTTACATTTCTCTCGGCTAGGTTACATTGTATCATGGGTTGTTGTATTATAGTTCCTGTAAAGGGCGACATACTGTGATGTCCCAGTAGTATGAGTAAGGTGCCCAAGTGTACTAGGTTGGCCAATAAAAGGTGCATTATATAATGTGTAGGGTATCCTGTAATTAGGTGAAAGGCTAATTAGTCTAGTTTTCTAGGTGGGCAGGCGAAGTAGCAGGTCATAGAAACTAAGTCTGTCGGTACATCTAGATTTGAGAATCAAAATACAGCCAAGAATGAGAGTGGTCTAGGCAGGCACAGCTATCTAATGCTAGTGAGGCACAAAGTGAGCTAAAAGCAATAATCAAAAAGTAGGGCACATGTGAACTGAAAAGCGAGATCAGATAATCTGGATGCAGCTATCACAAGGCCAGGCTCTCGTAGTCTAATGTAGCTAGCAAAGGCAGGGCACATGGGCTAATGCTGCTATCAAGGCATGGCGCACAATTTCAGGCTGAGGCTACACAGTCTAGATGCAACTATTGTAGGCTATTACACTACTGCTAGCAGCTAGATGCTAACAACAGTCTAGATGCAACTATTGCAGGCTATTACAATACTGCTAACAGCGGCAAGGCACACAATGACAAGTTGCAGGATACACATTGCAGGCAGGGTTCACATAGGCTAATGTCGCTAGCAGAGACAGGGCAGGCTAATACTGCTATCAGAGGCAGGGCACGTAGCGACAGTCAAACAGTAAAGGCGGCACTAGCCAGACTTGTTAGAAGCAGCGCAGGCAATCAAACATTGGGCAGTCAGCACACATTAGATGGAGCATTAGTCAGGCTTATTCAGAGAAGATTTGCAATGATGGCAGGACAGTTAAAAAACGCGGGGTAGGTTAATATACTGATAGTGCAAGTATGGGTAACCAGTGAGGGCGCAGCTTAGCACGATAGCATAGTGAACGTACATTAGGATGCAGAGATCGTGTGATCATCCGCATAACACTCGAAGGAAGGACGGTTCAATAGTTCGTACGACGATTAGAGATGCTCGGGCATTAAGTACTGTTCTTTGATGCAGTAGTAGTTGGTGGTGTGGCGGCGAGTGTATGGGCCTGATGGCGTGTTGAAATCACAGGTGTTCGTCATTTAATGTTGGTGATGCGAGGGTGGTGCAGCTGGGAGCCTCGACTCTAAGTAAAAACGCTGCAGTGAAGTGGTGGAAGTGGCCGGACAGGACTGATGAAGGGGGCTCACCTTGGTAGAGGGATGGTTGGCGCACTCACAGTCAGGGTCAGTCAGGATATGCAGCCTTTGTCGGTCGCCTTCGTCGGGCCGGTTTCGCCTGCCGGTGCACGCCGATAGGCTAAGGGGAAGCGGCCAGCCAATCACAAGGCAAGGCGGGCTTCTGGCCTTGGGACCAAGTGGAGATCAAGCAGCCAAAGCGGCGGCCGCCATCTTAAAGTGGAAAAAACCTTGTGTTTTTGCAAATATGAATTTAGATTGCATTCGTTTTGTTTTTCTGTTCAGCAGTGCAGAGGGCCAGAATGCTTGCAGAGGCAACGCTTGGATAACGCCTCATTTAAATGGAAAAATGGCATTTTGGACAGTGGTGATGAGCAGTGCCTAATAATAAAAGGTGTAGCCTCCCGGCTTACCTTGCACCAGGCAGTGCTTGTGGATGCATTGGGCTGCTCCTGCAGCTCGGGAGAGAGGGAGCTCCTGCTCGAACCTCAGCCAGCCTGGAAGCAGCTCAGGCTCAGTCTGAGCAAGTATGCCTTTCCATTGATCCTCAGGTAATGAGCAAGCCATACTAACTTCCCATTTGACCTTATAGGAAGAAGGAGAAACCCCAAGCCCTCGAGCCAGGCAGGGCTACAATATACTCTAAAATCGGGGAGGCCTCTGGGGCATCTGGAAAGTCAGGCCATCTCGATTTCAGTACCTTGCGGAGGCGGAAATATAACAACTGGGTGAGCGGAGTCTAGTCGCCTCTCGCCTTAAGATTTTCCCAAGTTATGAATTTCCCTTGTGGTGCCACATCGCCCAGGGTGTGGATGTGCAGACTCTGGAAATGCTGAATGAAGATGTGCTCAAATCTAAGAGGGATCCCAGGGACCCTATATATGGCCATCCTGGGTGAATACCACAAGCCCATCCCCACCCACTTCATCAAGCTGTCCCAGGCCCTGAGTGTGATCTCTAATGGCTGATTCTCCGTCTTTAAATGGCGCTGCCGTACGGCCCAAAGGAAGCTTCTAAGCTCCTCCGTTTGAGCAATTGCCCTCTCCAGCTGCGAGTGTGGCAGATCGTTTGTTGGTGACCACCACCAAATCGAGTACTGAATCTGTGCCACTAGAAAGTAAAGAAACAGGTTGGGAGCCTCAAAACCCCCCTGGGCATATGAGCTGCACATTCAGCGCAAGGAGATGCGGGATTGTTTCCCCGCCCAGATCAGTCTAGTCAACATAGACTCTATACGGTTCCAGAATGATACCGGGGGCCACACCGGGACGTTGTTGAAAACGTACAATAGTTTCGGTAAGACAATCATTTTATCTAGGGAGATGCGGGCCGCCTGGGAGATAGGAAGCCGGACCCAAGAATCCACCCGATGTTCCAAATGTTGCAGAGTGGTGACATAGTTTTCCTGATACAAAAGTGCGGGGGAAGTGGACACCCTAATACCCAGATACCGGATTCCCTGTGGACACCAAGCGAAGGCCTCTCCCACATCCTCTGGGGTAACTCCCGGTGTAAGCAGAAGTACCTCTGACTTAGACCAGTTTATCTGTAGCCCAAACAAAGCACCAAATGCTTCTATCCCCCCCATCACGGGTTGCAAGTTTATTCGAGGATGTTTTATGTATAAGAGCATGTCATCCGCATAGAGTGAAATGATAGATACATGTGACCGGATTATCACTCCTCGATGAGAGTGGAATTCTCTCAATATACAGACCACCGGCTCAATAGCCAGGGCGAATAGGAGAGGGGAAAAGGGACAGCCCTGCCTAGTGCCCCGAGTTGGATAGATGGGAGTAGATTGGACTCTATTCGTATAAACCCTCGCCCGTGGAGCCATATATAGAAGGCGTATCCAGCAGAGATACGTAGAGCCGATGCCCGAGCGGCACAGGACCTCGAACAGTAAAGGCCATTCCCTAGAATCAAACGCCTTCTCCGCGTCCAAGGCTACCACTGCAATCGGGACCTCCCGATTCATATTATGCATCATAGTAAATAATCTGTGCAGATTATTCGGAGTGGATCACCCTGGAATAAAACCCGCCTGATCGGGAAGGATTAGTGCTGGCATGTGTGGGAGAAGCCGATCCGCAAGTAATTTGGCGATGATTTTATTATCAGTGTTTATCAATGAAAGGGGGCGATAGGAGGAGCAACGTTTAGGATCTTTATCAGGCTTGAGTAATACTGTAACCAGGGCAGTTCGCGTGGACTCCGGGAGTACCCCGGAGGACGCCGCCGCCTCAAACATGTTACATAAGTGGGGGATAAGCAAATCAGGGTATGCTTTGTATAATTCAGCTGATATCCCGTCCGTTCCCGGGGCTTTCCAATTCGGAAGTGACATAATCACCCTATGGAGTTCCTCCATCGTGGGGGGTTCATTAAGAAGCCCACCCACCTCAGAATCAAGCCAACCCAAGGCGATCCTATCAAGAAAGTTGGTAATATCGTCATGCCCAGCCGAACCGTTAGCAGTGTACAACTGTTCATAATATTGGCGAAATACCTCATTTATCTCTAGCACATCCCTGACAAGCGCACCACCCTGAGATTCCACCTCTAATATAGGCTCCAAATGGTTCACCTGTCGGACAGCCCAGGCAAGGGTCCTACTCGGACGATCCCCCTCCCCATATCTCGCTGCAGCCACTGAAGCCAGGAACCATTCCTCGTCGTCCATCAGAGCCCGGACCTCCCGCCTCCTCGCTGCAAGAGTAGTTTGCAGATTCGGAGAATCTGCACTTCCCTGAAGGTGTTCCACATCTCTAATTTCCCTCTCCTTACGTGCAATCGCTCTGCGAATACTCTTAAGCAAAAAAACTCTGTGATGGCCTGACGTAGCCCCTCCCGAAACACCAAGTCTTCCAACGCTCGGGCGCAAAACCTCCAACGAAGCTGCCTAGGATAAGATGGGGGTCCCTTGAATTTTACCAGAACTAAGGAATGTCCGAAAGGGTATGCGAGAGACTATCCGCCCTGACCACCCCGCGGGCCAAGCCCGGGGACATAAACACATAGTCAATCCTGGATGAACTCCCGTGTACACTAGAGTGAAACGTAAATTCCCGGGCGTCAGGAGGACACTGTCGCCAAACATCAAACAAGGGGTAATCGACTATAATGGATTGCCATTTTTGCACTGCGTTTGGAATTGATCGTTGAGTCAATGCCGACCTGTCACACTTGGAAGAAAGGGCTACATTAAAATCCCCCGCCCACACTATCTCGTAACCCGGGAACAGTCGTAGATGCTCCAAGCATGTTTGAAAGAAATCTGGAGAGTCATAATTAGGGCCATAGATGTTAACAATTGGAACAGATTGGGTCACAATCTCCCCAGCCACCAACAGAAATCATCCCTCCTCGTCTGCCACCTGTTTGTGAAGTTTAAATCCTAAGGAGCGACGTATGTATGTTGCAATACCCCGGTAATGTGTAGAGTAAGAAGATCCATACCTATGTATTCCCCAGCCGGAAAGGGCAGGGAGCTTGTAACCTCTTCCCAGGTGCGTCTCTTGCAAACGTAACACATTAATCTGATGATTCCTTGTATAATTAGATATGAGTCACACCTTTTTTATGTTAGTGAGGCCCCGAATATTCCATGTAAGCAAAGTTATGTCCAAGGGGACAGGGGAACCTGGCCCCAAGGGAGAACTCATGTCACCGTTCTATGGGTATATGTTGAAGGAGCTGCAGTCACCAAAATATCGACCGGTGCGCAGCCATGGGAGAACCCAATCTGACCGGGTGCACCCAGAGCGTGGCCTTCACCAACAAGAAAGCTCAACCCTCCCATCCCTTGGGTACGAGTATATCAGGATGACCACACCCGAGACTAGGAGAGAACCCGAACGACTGCGAAGTTAGGTCAAAGTAATTGACAAGACAAGTAATTCCACTAGATATAATGCTGCTTAATTATCCGTCTATGCATACAGTAACCTGGGAAACCCCTCCCTCCCCAACAACACCCAATCAATTCTAACAAAGTAACAAACCAGACCCCTCCCTCCACCTACGACAGAAACCCCAATCTACTGGCCCTATCATCCCACCCCCCACCCTAAACCCCACAAACATTATACAAGTCCAAGCTAAGTGGCCGCTGGGCTCTGGGGGAAGCTGGCGGCATCTGCGGCTCATAAAGCTTGGAGGCTCAATACCATGGTTACATATCACATTTCGATCACCCACCAGGGGACAGAGTTACTTAGTACGGTCACATCGCTAAGTGATATCTTACATGGCCATCAGACGGGACCTGCCGTGCATCATTGAGCAGCCCCATGACCACGCCAGTCCACTCCCAATCAAGGGGACATCGGAGCAGGAGGCACAAACCTTTCAGCCAATTCAGGGTTAATGAAGGACATCCTACCATCATGTACCACCCTAAGTTTAGCAGGATACATCATTGCATAGCAGATCCCCTTCTTCGGCAGCATGGCCTTGACGCCTAGAAACGTTTTCCCTGGCCACGCGCAACAGGGTATCACGATCCCTGTAGCTGAAAATTCGGGCTATAATAGCTCTTTCGAGGGGATTGGGTCCTCCGACGTATTCCATATCTATGACATGTAATCACCACAGCTGTGCTGCTTCGGAAACTTTTTTCTGCGTCCTGCGTCGATGACGTCGATGCGCCGTCGTCGAGGGCCTCCTCCGACGTCATCCGATGTGATAAGTAGGACGCACGAAGCCCGTAGCCTCAGTTCCGTTTTTTCCGCGAACATGTTGCTTCGTGATTCTCGGTTCACGCCTCGACTCTTTGGAGTTCTGTTCTTCTCGGTTCTTCGAACCTGTTCGTTTTGTGCAAATCCTTCGTGTGAAGATGTCTTCTACTTCGTCTTCGACCCCGCGTCCGGGTTTCAAGAAGTGCGGGGAGTGTGGGTCCAAGATGTCGGTGACGGACTCGCACGACGCCTGCCTCTGGTGCCTCGGGGAGGCCCACGACACGGATGACTGTATCGACTGCCAGTCGCTCACGTCCAAAGCCTTACGCGAACGTAAGAAGAAGTTGTCGGTAGGTCGGGTGTCCAAGCCCAGGAAGTCGAAGTCTGCGGGGCTTTCGACGGATGATTCGAGGGGTGACTCTCCGCGTCATCATCGGAAGTCTCGTGGGTCTCCTTCTAGGAGTGGGTCTCGCCATTCCTCCGCCTCTTCGAGGCGTTCTCGGAAGCCCCGACACCGGTCGTCTTCCAGGTCCTCCTCGGAGGACTCTGCCCGGCACGTCGCTTACCCCACCAGCCGTGCGACGCCGGAGGAATGGGCTTCCTTCGGGAAGAAAATGCTAGCGATTCTTGAGTCGCAGGGTACTGCGCCGTCCGCGCCCCCGAGTGGGGTCGGTCGTGTGAGGTCGAGAGACACCGCTCGCATGAGTGGTCGGCACGAGTCATGGGAGAGGTCCCGTTCGAACAAGGAGACTCGTTCTCGCCGTACCCGTTCCAGGTCCCGGTCCTCGACGCGTTTGAGACCGTGTGCACCTGTGAAGTCTTCGAGGAAGACATCGACGTCTGAGGCGTCGAGGGCGTCGACAGGCTTTCTCGAGGCTCCGGCTTCGAGGACGTCGTCGAGGCCGTCGATGCTCGGGTCGTCGAGGGACACGCTCGGGGCTCCGGACTCGAGGGCTGTGTCGACGCCGCCGATGCTGGAGGCGCTGCGTCTGACGTCGACGCCGATTTCCTCGGCGCCGATCCTCTCGGCGCCGATGCCGGTTCTCTCGACGCCGGCGCCGATTCGCTCGACGCCATCGACGCCTTTCGTGTCGGAGGTACCCCGTGGCACGGGAGAACCCACTAGGAAGGCTCTGGTTAAGAGCAAGCACTCTCGGGTGCCTTCTTTTCGCCACCTGGACTATATTTCAGAGGCGGATGAGGATTCTGATGGCCTGGTTCCTAGTCAGGTTCCAGATGAAATTGTCTCAGGCCATAGTCAGTTTGACAAATTGAGACAGTCACTGCATGATGCCAGTGGACTGCTGGACACCTCTCCGGAGGTGGAGTTTGGTAGGCCTGAGCCTGGCTCTCATGCCGATTCCTCGTACCGGCGCCTTATGGCTAGGGTTTCTGAGTACTTGGGATGGTCTGCTCCCCCAGGGGAGTTTGTGCAGGATGATCGGACGGACATCCTTGATGTTGGTCCCCCAACTGACCCGGTACTGCCGTTCCATATGGCTTTACAGAGAAGGGTGGCGGCGGCTTGGACTGCTCCTGAGAGTCTCCCGGCGGTGGGCAGATCCTTGTCGCGAAAATACCGTCCAGCCAGTAGCGACCCCTGCTACTTGACCAGGCACCCCACTCCGGAGAGTTTGGTGGTGCAGGCGGCCACGGCCCCGGCAAAGCAGGCGTCGTACCCTACCATCCCTCCTGATAGGGACGACAAACGTTTTGATGGCTGGGCGAAGAAAGTGTTTTCTTCTGGTGGTATGGCGCTTCAGGCGGCCAACTCCATTTGTGCCTTGTCTCGTTTCACTCACACTCTGTGGAACTGTGTTGCGTTGGCGGCTGAACATATTCCCGAAGGGGACCAACCGGATGGTTTCCTTGCTATGGTCCAGGATGGTAAGGATGCCATGTGTGAATCCGTTCAGTCGGGTTTGGATTTAGCTGAATGCGTCAGTAGGTCCATGGCGGCGAGCACCGTGATACGCAGGTTTGCGTGGTTGCGGAAGTCGGGATTTGCTCCTGATGTGCAGTCCCGGCTCCTCAACATGCCCTTTGACGGTGAACACCTTTTTGGCAGCAAGGCTGACGAGAGCCTTGAGAGGTTGCAGACCTCAAAAGCTGCAGCGAAGTCGTTGGGCGCTGCAGTTCGCCAACCTCCGCCTTTTCGTCCTAGGGGACAGCAGTGGAGGGGTGGTTCCTTTCGCTATTACTCATCCTTCAGTAAAGCGAGAGGAGCTGGCAGTCAAAGAGGCCACCGCAGGGGTACCAGAGGTGGACAACAGGGTACCCGTGGTGCCAAGGCCGCTCGGGCAGTTGCCTCTTTGCCCTCAGGTAACGCCGCAGCCGCTCCCACTCAGTCGTGAGGCCATGTCCCATGGTTCGCCGGTTGGGGGAAGGCTGGCGCAGCATCTTGTAGAGTGGCAAGCCATTACTTCAGATGTGTGGGTTCTGGAGATCATAACCCACGGCTACTGTCTTCCCTTTCGGCACAGGCCTCGCGACAATCCACCGGGGAACCTCTCTTTGCAGAGTCCGGATCCGCTCCTTGCGCAGGAAATTCAAGCCCTGCTGGAGAAAGGCGCCATAGAACTGGTGCCTGTAGCGGAGAGGAACAAGGGATGGTATTCCCCTTATTTTTTGATTTCGAAGAAAGACGGGGGATTGAGACCCATTATGGACTTGCGCGGTTTGAACAAACTCCTCAGGAAGGACAAGTTCAAGATGGTTACTCTCTCTCAAGTCCTCCAGGCCCTTCAGCTTCAGGACTGGTTGGTGTCACTCGACCTCCAGGATGCTTACTTCCATGTGCCGATCCATCCCAAGCACAAGAAGTACCTGAGGTTCGCGGTTGGCAACTCGCACTTTCAGTTTCGGGTCCTGCCGTTCGGATTGACCTCCGCCCGAGGGTTTTCACCAAGCTCATGGTGGTGGTGGCAGCGCTTCTCAGGCAAGGGGGGATTCACGTCTACCCCTACCTGGACGATTGGTTGATCAGGGGGAGCTCTCCCGAGCAAGTCCTGGATCATCTGTCCGTCACCTGCCGCTCCCTTCACAGGCTGGGCTTCTCCCTCAATTTAAAGAAGTCCCATTTGACGCCAACACAGAGGCTCCAGTACATCGGAGCAGTGCTCGACACTTCCCTGGGGCAGTGTTTTCCTCCCCAGGTGAGGGCTCTTCACATTCAGCAGATGGTGCACAAGTTTCAGCATGCCCAGACGCTCCCTGCGTTCGAGTTCTTGAGGTTGCTCGGCCTCATGGCATCCTGCATTCTTCTGGTGCCAGAGGCTCGCCTGCGGATGAGATCTTTGCAGTGGGCACTCAAGACGCAATGGTCGCAGTCCTCCGGCAGGATGTCGGACCCGGTTCAGGTGCCGCCCTCCGTCGCCCGGGATCTTCTGTGGTGGGCCGTCGAAGGCAACTTGATGAGGGGGGCTCCATTTTGGCTTCCCTGGCCGAAGGTGACAATCGTGATGGATGCATCCCTCACGGGATGGGGAGCTCATGCCAACGGGCTGACAGTCAGCGGTCGTTGGTCTCCGTCGGAGTCCAGACTCCATATCAATCTTTTGGAGCTGAGGGCCATCAGGCTAGCCCTGAAGGCTTTTCTGCCGACTGTGCGAGGAAAGAGTGTCCTGATCCTGACGGACAATACAGTGGCCATGCACTACCTCAACAAAAAAGGGGGGGCACGGTCACTTCCTCTGTGCAAGGAGGCGATGCAGCTCGAGTTCTGGGCCATCCAGCAGGAAGTTTCGATCTCGGCAGTTCATCTGGCCGGAGACGAGAACGTGACGGCGGACGCTCTGAGCAGGCAGAGCGCAATCTCTCACGAGTGGGAGGTGGCTCAGGAGATTCTCCTGGAGATCTTCGCCCTTTGGGGGACCCCTCAAGTGGATCTCTTCGCCTCCACTGTCAACCGGAAGTGCGAAAGGTTTTGCTCGCGGGAATTTCCTCCAAAAGGAGCCCTAGGAGACGCGTTCGTGGTGGAGTGGTCATTCCCGCTGCTGTACGCGTTTCCTCCAGTCCCCGTCATCCCGCAAGTGCTGCGGAGGTTACGGAAGTTCGGTTCCCGGATGATCCTCATTGCCCCGGCGTGGGCTCGGAGGACGTGGTACCCGGACCTTCTCGACTTATCCATCTGCCCTCCACGTCGTCTTCCCTACCGAGACGATCTGCTCTCACGGGAAGGGGGTCTGGTTCTCCATCCAGAGGTCAGATCCCTCAACCTTCACGCTTGGCTTCTGAAAGGTTGAGGTATAAGGATTGGGACCTCCCTGAGGACGTGATGGAGGTGTTGCTTTCGGCCCGAAGGCCAGCAACAAAGTCTCTGTACCGTTGGCGTAAGTTCTGCGACTGGTGCAGAATTCAGAATGTGGATCCTTTTGCATGTGACATCCCCATGGTTCTGTCCTTTTTACTTTCTTTGGCCCACAGGGGCTTGCAAGTGGGTACCGTTAAGGGTTATCTGGTGGCGCTGTCCATCTTTAAGCGCTCGTCTGAAGTGTGTTCTTACTTTAAAATCCCTTTGATTTCACAGTTTCTGAAAGGGCTCACTAATGTGTTCCCTCCGTCACCTTTCCTGGTGCCCGGTTGGGATTTAAATCTTGTTCTTAAGTTTCTTATGGGTGCTCCGTTTGAGCCTTTACATTCTTGCCCTTTGAAGCTGTTAACTCTGAAAACTGTGTTTTTAGTTGCGGTTACTCCCTTCACTGTATTTCACAAGGACAGGGTTGTCCTTAGAGTTCGTCCTTCTTTTCTTCCGAAGGTAGTGACGGAATTTCATTTGGCCCAGAAGGTTGTTCTTCCGGCATTCTATCCTCCTCCGCATCCTAGTAAGGAAGAGGAGAGGCTCCATAGGCTTGATCCTAGGAGAGCTTTAAGCTTTTATGTTTCACGCATGTCCCGGGTCAGGGTGAACGATCAACTCTTTATTGGTTACGCTGGAAAGCGTTTGGGGCAAGCTGTGACGAAACAGACTTTGTCTCGCTGGATTATTTTGGCCATCGCGGAGTGTTACCGCTTGGCGGGTAAGGACCCACCGGCTGGCTTGCGGGCCCATTCTACCAGGGGTATGGCTGCGTCTACTGCCCTGCAGAGGGGTGTTCCTATTCGCAACATCTGTGATGCAGCCACCTGGGCTTCAGTACATACATTTGTACGTCACTATTCCCTCGATTCCATCCGAGCACAGGATCTGGCCTTTGGCAAGGCAGTCCTTTGCTCTGCTATTTGATATTCTAAATCTTGATTCTAAATTCTTTCCCTCCTCCTTGCTCTGGTACTGCTTTGGGAGTCTGTCATAGATATGGAATACGTCGGAGGACCCAATCCCCTCGAAGAACAAGTTACTTTCTTACCTGGTAACGTTCTTTCGATGGGATGGTCCGACGACGTATTCCATATCGCTCCCGCCCTGCCTTCCCCGCTGCAGAATTTCTTTTGCGATTGCAGCTTACGTTCCGCAAGGCTTTGTGTCTGACTGGCAGTTGACTAGTGTCACACGTTCTGGGGGAAAAAACTAGAGGCTATGGGCGTCGTGCGTCCTACTTATCACATCGGATGACGTCGGAGGAGGCCCTCGACGACGGCGCATCGACGTCATCGACGCAGGATGCAGACGCCGAAAAAAGTTTCCGAAGCAGCACAGCTGTGGTGATTACATGTCCTAGATATGGAATACGTCGTCGGACCATCCCATCGAAAGAACGTTACCAGGTAACAAAGTAACTTGTTCTTCCGGTGTTCCCGGGAGTGGTCTGACTGCCAACGAACGATGGGCCCTTTCGACCATAAACATATTCGAAACTGGCGGATTGTCCAAAACCTCCTTCAGTAACTGTTCAACAAAGGGTTCCATGTTATCAATATGAGTGGATTCGGCCACCCCGGTAATCCTTATATTGTTCCTCCTTGATCTCCCTTCAAAGTCGTCATTCTTTGCCATTATTTTCTTAACTGTCTGTTGCAAAGATTGTGTGGACGGATGGCAGAGGCGAAGCAGAGGATTGGGGATGGGGAGGACAAGATCTCTGTTCTCCAGTTTCTCAATTTGTATCGCCGATACATCTACCTTACAGGTGAGAGCATTGATCTTCGCTCCCAAGCTGTCAGTACTTCCCTTGAGGGCCAGTAGGGTTTGATTTAAGGCAGACATGTCAATATGAGCATCCCCGGACTCCTCTCCCTGGCCGGCAATTGCTCTATCCGCCTTCGCGAATTGCTCCATCTTGGATTGTTTCTTTGGGTTACCCATTCTAGGGGGATACAGGGAACCACAAACGGTGGCCGCGCTCAAGTCGTTCTGGCTCCAGACACAGGAAGGTGAAATTCTTTAAAACCAAATTTTGCCAGGCTTGAGGGGCGTATAGGCACAAGATGAGGGCAAAGATCCAGGCTCCCCCCGCAGCCACAAGGACAATCACGAGCTGCGCCCCACACCACCGTTATTTAGCCCTGACAGGTGGGGGTAGGGTACCAACGACCAGCCCACGGACCATCCCATCAGGAGTCCAATTCAGAGGTGCCCCAAGGAGTACAGAGGCCAAAATGCAGGGAAAAAGAAAAAGAAGAAAAAAGAAAAAAAAAGGGGGGGGCTAAGAGGGGGGCCGCGGGGTTACCCCACAATGTCTTCCACAGTGTCACTGTTTCGCAAGTAAATGCCACTTGCCCCAGGTCTCAAATGCCCCCGCCCTCCACCACATTTCTCAGGAAGCCACAACCAAATGGACAGAGGTGCCCAAAGTCATTCGCCGCTGAGAGGAATTCCCCGAGGCACTGAAGTAAGCATTCATGAAGGGGCCGCTCCACTCACCTCCATGGGGGGCCATGACCCCCCCCGCGCCCCCACCACCCCCAAAGCTCTGAGCAGTCGTGCAGGAGCCCAGCGACGATCTGCCGAAAGGGGGCCCCCGGCGCCAAGCTGGGGCACCAGCGCCGCGGATCAAATAGCAAAGCCGCCCCCCGGCCTCGGGACGGTACGTACAGGCACCGCGGGGCCTGCACACTAGCACCAAGCGCCGTCCGCTTCAATGCCGCGGTCACAGCAACCGCCGAGGATGCCCGGTGCACAGGGCTCCACGAGGCGGGGGGAGGGGCACACTAGCTCCACGCTGCCCAAGCCGCTCAAGGCCAGACACCGCAATCCGCCGTTCGCAGCCCTTGAGCTGCCGTCCAGGTGTTAAGTATTTCGCCACAGGTAGGGACAAAATCCAAGCTTCAGCAGCGTGTTAGACAGCTCCGGTGGGAGAAGGATCTATAGCCTCCAGCAGAGCGCTCTCAGGCTGCGGCCATTTTTCGATGTCGCGCAACAGCGCCCCCCATGGCGTCTGGTTTTTAAGATGCTCCTCCTCCCTACCGACAGGTTCTGAATTTTGGATTTAGAGAAGTTTACCTTAAAGTCAGAAACCTTCGAAAAACCTGCTGATTTTCCCCCCCATCATCTCTGGAAGGGACTGTTGGGTTGGTCAACATAAGTATGACCCCATCGACTAACAGTCCTATCTATGCTGAGTCTTGGCCCACCTTATCCCATTGTTTCAGATGCTCTGCGCAAAGGGCTGCATCATCATGGCAAACAGGGGAGATAATGGGCACCCCTGTTTGGTTCTCCTGGTTTTAGGGAAAGGCTTGGTAAGCTCACGGTTTACTTTTACCCTGGGCATTGGGCTCTGGTAATTAGCCTGTACCATTCTGGAGACCTATGAGCCCACACCCATCGTTTGTAGCAATTTAAACATATACTTCCATTTAACTCGGTTGAACATCAAAAGAAGCGTTGAGACCCAGGATCCCGCCCAAGCAGATTTGTCCACAATGTGCAGTATTCTCCTTTATATTATCAAATGTGTTCCTCCCATGGATGAATCCTGACTGATCTTGTTCGTTTAGGGCCGGTAGCACCCCCTCTAGCCTTGTTGCAAAGATGCATGTGTATAGCTTGGCATCTAAATTGATAAGTGCAATTGGCCTGTAGAAGCAGCATTGTGCTTGTACTTACCTGTTTTAGGAATTAGCGTGATATGAGCCATGTCCATAGACTGGGATATCTTGCCCTTTTAAATTCATTAAATAACTCTGCCAAAGTATCCCCCAATTGTTTGCTAAAAGGTTTATAAAATATTGCAGTAAGGCCATCTGCCCCAGGGCTATTATGCAATTTCAACCATCTTATGGCTTTCCACACTCCAGGACTTCTCTCTGTTCATCCATTAGCCTTGTTCCCACCCATGTTCTCAAGTAGGTGTCCTGCTCCTCACATGGTTCCTCACTGTATAACCTTGCAAAGAAATCCTCCATCAGCCGCCTTTTCCCCCCTTTGCTGTTACCACCTGATCCCTTTGGTCCTGGAAGCCTGTTACATGATTTCTCTCCTCCCTTGCTTTCAGCTGACTTGCTAGGATAGTGCCCATTTTATTTTCATGCTTGTTGAAAGATTGTTTGCACCGTAGTATGGTGCTTTCCACCGATCTATTAGCCAACTGCTTCAGTTGCCTTTTCATGTGTGCCAGCTGTCTGGATACTCGCGTCGATTGCAATTCCTTATGTGACACCATCCTCTTTTTCCAGTTCCCTCCCGTCCCTTCACCTTGCCTCCCGCAGATGCTTTGATATATGAATTATTAAATTCTTGATGTGAGCTTTGAACTCGTCCCACCATTCACCTCCTGTCATCCCCAGCCCCCTGATTGCTGCCATGTACTTAATGATTTCCCCCGCAATCAGGTCCTGGGGTCCCCTTATCTCTCAGGACATAGTTCTCCGACCTCCAGGCCCTACTCCGTCTCCCAACAGTCCCTCCCCCCATTCTAGCACCACTGGGGCATGGTCTGATAGCACAATTGACCCTGTAGTAGTTTTGTGGCTTGCCGCCCCAATCACTTGTGTCATTAAAATATAGTCTATCCTCAAGTAAGTCTTATGCACTGAGGAGTAAAAGGAGTAGTCCCTTTCCTGCGGATGATCTGTCCTCCACACATTCATCCGTCCTATCCCATCTAGTTGCTCCTGTAGCCGATTGAACAGTGTTCCCATCGTGTGTCCCCACACCCCTCCTGACCTGTCGCATTGTGAATCAAAGGCCAGATTAAAGTCTCCCACGATGATCAATTCTCCCTCCTCAAATGCGTCCAGCCCATTTAACCACATATCTAGAAACTGCTCCTGCCGTTGGTTGGGCGCATATATTGATCCTAAAGTGTAGAGCTGACTATTCAGCTTTCCCTTCACCATACTGAACATCCCTATGGAGTCTCTCTTGACCTGTATCCCTTCCAATTTGATCGCCCTATGCAGTAGTATTGCTAGCCCTGAAAAAGAGAATTGGACAAGTAGAACAAGAATGACAGGATTCTGTATAATTGTGATCAAATCTTAACAATACATAATATTTATTTCAATTTCTGAACATTATTCATTTTGCCTCTTACAGTACAATTAAAAAAAAAAGGCTCAACAAAACCCTTTTCCATCATTCATAATTCATTCAAATCTCATCTGTATCATCTTCATACCAAATAAATGTTCATCACTGGGTATTTATTATTCCCATGACATAATAGAAAACCATACTTTCAAACTCAGAACTCTTATACTTTCTAGATGCATTTCCCTGTTTCTGTTACAGGGATTGTGTATCAGTCGACACGTGTTTCAGTTGTGGTTAAATATGGGTGGGAAACACCTTTCCCTGGTATTCTAGTCAACCTTCATCGGGACAGAGTGCAACTGTCCCAATATGCATTGCCTCGAGGGTGGAAGGGATGAGCCCCGTAATCTACAATGTAATAGGGATAAACAAATTACAATCCATTCCTATATCTCCTGTGATCTTGTATAATTTCCATAGTACATTTAATGTAGGTGAACAGCAGTATCATAATCTGTTGCTCATATGTAACTCACCTCCACTGGATTTCAGGGAACAGTGGCTTGATGGTGGGATGTATCCCTATTTGTATGTTCTGTACCGTAATGTAATCAAGGCTTAATGTCCTCCTACAGGATACAAGAAACACCCAGAATGGCCTGTTTTTACAATTACAAATGATCATTCATTGTAACCCAGTCAGGTTACATAATTTGGCAGAGAACAGGTAATCACTTCAAGGTTCTCTTAGCTAATGATTTGTCTAGCCATGTGGGTGTTTATCCGTGGGGTTCATGTGAGTTTTAACTCAATAACTAGAAAGTATATGAGCTCTGAGTTTGAATTTATGGTTTTATATTATGTCATGGGAATAGTAAATACCCAGTTATGAACATGTATTTGGTATGAAGATGGTACAGATGAGATATGAATGAATTATGAATGATGGGAAAAGCTTTCGTTGAGCCTTTTTATCGTATTGTACTGCTTCACTCATTTGTTTCAGGCAGGATCCAACCGAATCGAAACTCATGACATTTTTTGCTTTCAAGAGACATGGATGCGTAATACACCCATTGTTGAAGGCTATTCACGCCATCTTAACCCTTCAATTAAAGGGGACACTGGTAGACCAACGTCAGGCCTACTTATCCTCATTAACAACCACCTTGACTTCGTAGTAACCACAGAAATCACAGCAACCTCTCTAATTCAAATCATAGTAGGATCCATCAAAACTGCCAAGCAACAAACAAGGCAAACACTCATTGTCATAAACCTTTATTGGAATCCAGCTTCTGTTGCAAGCTTGAATTTTCCAGATCAAATTGAAAAATGGCTAGTGCACTGCAAACAAAAATGGGTGAATCCATGGTTCATCATTTGTGGTGATTTAAAGTTCAAATGTTGGGAGGAATCCAGAGGCCTCATAACATTCAACAGCTTTTCAGCAACATCAGCAGAAAAGAGAGGCTATCAGTGGAACATTTGTTATGAATGCGAATAAACTGAACTTAATGGCAACACCACTGGAAATATTCCAGCTAACATCACCAGAAAACATATAAACGGAGGTCACATGATAGACTACATATACATCTCATCGGAATTGATCTCTGCAGAAAACAAAATGATGGTCGTACACATGGATAACAGTGATCATAACTTGCTATCAGCTAGATTATTACCAATCTTCAGTAATGCAACATTCTCAAATATGAAGCTGGTAGAAGTCGACATGGGAAAAAATCGAATCAAAATTCCGTCCACCAATCTTCCCTCATTGACTAGAAACTCAACCAGCCTTGTGAATCATCTATATTCTATAGGAGGGTCAGAACCTCTGAACTACCTTAGTTCGTTCAGAACATTTGAGATAAAACCAAAACCGTCCTTCTTGAAACAAACTGTACACCGTCATACCTTTGACCATCAAGTTATCCTCCAAAAGAAATCTTTGAGGCAAAGTTTAAACAGTTTAAAACGAGATAACTCCGCACTGGCCATAAGTAAAAGGAAACAAATTCGGCAGCATTACCGGAATTGGTTACGTCGTCACAAAAAGACATTAGACCGTAATAACGCGGAGAAAATGCTATATATCATCAGATCTAATAACGCAGATATGTGGAGACAGATAAACCAGCTGCAGATGGATCAAAATTCTTCAACAACAACACCAATCTTTCCCGCAGCTTGGGTCTCTCATTTTAAGACAACTTTCAACCAAGAACACAACACGTCTTTTTTACAAAAGAACGAGAAATGGCACCTAATAGACACTTCAGTGGATACCATAGAAAACGTTGTCCTTAAGCTGTCCAAATCAAATGCACATGGACCTGTTGGGATAAGCAACGCCACCCTCGAAGAAAACCCACATCAATGGGTGAAGCTTTTCTCAATTCTATTTAATTACATCACGTCAACCCAAAAGATACCAACTTCATGGAAAGAATCGATAATTATACCCATTCATAAAAAGGGCAATCGACAAATTCCAGCTAATTATCACCCTATAGCATTGCTAAACTCCATGGGCAAAGTTTTTGATACACTTCGAGCGTTGCGAGAATGGGCAACATCCTCTGGCCACTTTGATCCATGGCAATCAGGCTTTGTTCGAGGCATCGGGACAGCCCTCAACATCTTTATCCTAAACCTGTTCAAAAGCCGCAGAGAGAAGAAAAGATTTAAAAATGTACATAGCCTTTATTGATATAACACAAGCGTTTGACAGCATCTCACGCCCAAAGCTATGGACTAAACTGAAAAAATGGGGTTGTCCTGCATCCGTCATAGACCCCATTAAAGAATTACATCATCATACTACTCTGAGTTCGGCTGAACAAAACAGGCCTTTTAACTGAGCCTATTCCAACTAATAAAGGCGTCAAGCAAGGTTGCCCTATGGCCTCCGAAATATTTAACATTTTCATCTCTGATATAGACTCTGCAGCAAATAATACAAGTTGCTTTCCTCCATAAATAGCAAATATCCAAGTCAGTCGCCTAGTCTATGCTGATGACGTGGTCCTCATAGATCAGACTCCAATAGATCTCCAAAGACAGTTAAAAGCTTTACAACAGTACGTGGAAACTAATGGACTCACAATCTGCAAAAATCTGCCATATTACCACTTGGTGTTCAAAAGAGCCAACTCTGAACAAAAACGATGCGCTGGTCACCACTGGGAACAGAACTCCCCATAGTGCAATCCTTTCTAGACCTAGGAGTATGTGTCAACTCAAGCAAGAGCGACGCTGCCCGGCTCCAAATACTAAAAAAGAAAGCAATGAACCTGACCGGTTTAGGCAAGATCATTTTGAGATGTTATTGTGGTTTGAGCTTAATTCCATTAATCAAATTTTATAAAGCCAAGGTGATTCTGATTCTTACCTATGGTGCTGAAACCTCTTCACTTCAAAGCCAAAATTTGGGCAGTCCTAGAAGGCCACTTTTGGAAAAACATACTTCGTCTTCCCAAAGGCACGCCGATACAAGCTATTCAAAGAGAGTTGGGTCTAACCTCCACGCTGGCTATTGTAGAGTGGAAAACACTCTCATTCTACAGAAAATGCATAGAGGAAAACCCCAAAGGCGGTTTTAAATGTCTCAAAAAAGTGCTCATGGAAGAACAAGATCCAATATTGACCTTATGGCAAACAATGTCAAGTCTATTTCACATTACAGGAGACCAAGCCGACACTATGATCAACAGCCCGGACAAAGTAAAAAAAAAGCTCTACTCCTCCGATTGGTTTAAAACTGAAAAAGAATGGTCAACATGCAAAATATATGGGAAACCATGGGAGGACAACAAAAAACCAAATTCCCTACCCAGCTATCTAAAATTGTTTCCTCATTGGTACTTTAGAGAACAATTTCTTAGATTTCGGCTCAACTTAATCAAAACAAGAGAAACTACCTGGCCTCGAAACCAAGCTGCCCCTTTTTGAATTGCAGACTATGTCACAATCCTGAGTCGACAGAAAACCTGCATCACTTGATAATGGTCTGCCCAGCTCTATCGTCACAAAGGACCACTTTCATGATCCCCATCATTACAAAGTATGGACCCAAATCAAAAGATCTATGGTGGAAAATGCTACAATCGGGGGGGAAAAAACATCAGTAACCTTAGCTGTGGCCAAATTCTCCATTGCCATACAGAAGCAGCTATCAATGCCTGAAGAATCGTGAACTTGATCCTAAGAGCCAAACTAAAATCAGGGCAAGTCATCTTAATCTGATTAACATGATAAAAGGTTGTCAACTGTATAACCATATATCATAATAAAAAAATAAAAAAAATAAAAGAAATTGAAAAAAGAATCATGTTCAGAAATTTAAATAAATATGATGTATTTTTAAGATTTTATCACAATTATGCAACATCCTGTCATTCTTGTTCTACTGGTCCAATTCTCTTTTGCGGTGTACATTTTACCTGGAGGACCGTAAATATAAACCAGGTATCCCTTGTTTATTATGTATTGCGAGCCCTGCCTGCCTAGTACTAGCGTGCACGTGAAACTGAGTGGGATAATCCTTGCTATATAACCACTTTGGTCCTCCCTTCTAAGATGAGTTTCCTGCAAACATACAATGTGATCTCCTCTCTTGGGAAGTTCTCTTAATATGCTAAGCCTCTTGTACAGGCTGATTAGCCCTCCTAACATTCCATGACTTAAGTCTCAGCTTTGACATGTCCGGGCTATTAGTTACCACTCTATCTCCGACAATCCCTGCTTGACCTTTCCCTTCCCACCCATCTCCAAACCGTTTGTCCTGAAGCTGATCCCCCTACGACATTAGACCTGAAACCCCACCCCCCCACCCCCAGTAAGAATGTAAGTGTTTCTGGAGCCCTAGTCCAGGTTCTCGATATGACCACTACCATTGAAGCGACCCCAGCTGGGTCCTCCGTCCCTCCGCAATTGACCCGCCCTACCTTATCTCCCCCCCCAAACTCCCCATATAACCTATGTGCTAACTTGGGTAACAGTAACTACGAACAATAAATAACTGCAAATTGTAATTAATACTGGTGCCCCTTGGGCTAACCACCTTCACAACCAATCCCAGCATTCATGTAGCCAAGTGAAACTAAGTCCCCATCTAACGGGAGGCAATGCCATTACGATTATCTCTTAGCCTTCGTGGTCCACCCTTCTTCGCTCTCTGTGTGACGCTTTTGTTCTCCTTCACCGGTGGCCTCCTGCTTCCTTTAGCCCAGCACCCTCAGGCCCTCCTACACACTACTTATGATCTGGTTCTCGCCTCCCGTCTTGACCTGCAGTTTCGTCGGGAAGAGCCATCAGTATTTCAAGATCTTTTTTACAAATTCCTCTGTCAACGGCCTAAACGCTCTCCGCTTGGCCAAAGTCACTTGCGCCAGGTCGTCGCAGAGCTGGACCTCACTGCGCCTGAGGTGCATCTTACTCTCTTCTTAGTGACCGCCATTATCCTCCATTTGTCTTGGCTGTGCAGCTTCACCTGAATGCCCCTCGGGCGTGCCCCTCATCGTCCCTCCTTCTGCCCACTCGGTGAGCCCTGTCTATATCCATCTTTAGCACTTGGCCATTGTCCAGACACCCTTTAAACAGCTCAGGACACATTCCTCCAAATCTGTCCCCTCTAACCCTTCCTGCAGGTCTTTGATCCTAATGTTCTCTCTCCTTGACCTGTTTTCAAGGGCTTCACACTTCTCTTCCAGCGCCGATATTCTCTCCTCTGCTGTCTGCACCTGCTGTGAGTTCCGGATATTTCTTCACCGCAACCGTTAGTTGTCTCTCAATGTCCAGCACCCGTTCTCCCAAGTCTTCAATGTTTTTCCTGTCCACTGCAATTGCGTGTGATCTCCTTTGATGTGCGCTGCCTCCGCCTTGACTGTTTTTGTAATAAAATATATATACAACACATTTCAAGCTGTTCATTATTTTTTGTAAATCTGAACAGATTGTACATTGATTGTATTTATCAACCACTGAAGGATCTCTTGCATTAGAAAAGGCACAGGACTAAGATCAAGTATTAAAGGGGATGACCGCATGTGACTATGTGTTAAAAGGAACAAAGTAGTCCCCATGTTTGGCAAAAGGTTATTGCAAATCACCTCAGAGTTAGATGACCTTCTAAAGGAACTCTTTAGCCGCATTCCTCTATCTGGTCACAAAATATATACAAGATCTATCTACAGACCAAGTATTATACATGATGTTTCACTAGGTCTGTGGATTGGCATTCTTTGCATGGATCTCTGGTTAGCTATGTGTATATAACCTATTCAAGCCGATTAAATGGTGCAGCGGGTTGAGAGCTCGCTGCTGTGATTAGTGTGTGACCTGCAGCCCGCAAGTTCGGATCTCGGCAAGGCCAACTCAGCCTTTCATCCTTAGACGTTGATAAATGAGTAAAAACTTGGGTTGGGTGATAATTGTACATCGCTTTGGCGAAAGTTCTACAGAAATATATCCTTATTTAAGAGCAAAATCCAAGTTGGAGACTAAATAGAGTGATCACTGTGTCATTGAGTAGGGCTCCTGAAGATGATCTGGTCAGACGGGAAAACCAATAAAGGGAAACCGTATCGTCCTCTAGGATCTGAACACACCAGAGCAGCGTCTAAGCCCTGTGAGTGTGTCATAGGTCCCGAGGTTTTACCAGGCCAGGGAAGGTGGCATCTTCAAGGATAACCCAGCCCAGCACACCAGCACAGTGGGTAAACCTGCTCAAAAAGAAAACTTGACAAGTGCGTATCCCAGATCAGGATGTGCACAGCATCAAGTAGAGAGCAGAAGAGAGATCAGAATGCAGTGTTGCTATAGCCTGGGAGAACGTAGGTGCTCGGGGACCACTCACAGAACTATTGATTGAAGTGCTTGGTGCAGTGATATGGACGACATTCTGACAGAAACAAATATTGTTTTGGGGAATGGATGATCCTACTATTGATCCGAAAGTGGAATGATGGCTTACTTGGAAGAAGTGCATGGGTGATATATTTGGCAAACTGGATTAATTGCCTCATACTCTCGTCTGAGTTTATAGTACCATTTGAATTGGGAGCACTGACTAGCCGCAGCACTAGAACAGCAGGGTCTGAAATTGAGGGGTGCTGGGAGCGATTTAGCTCCCGCCTATAGCCTAGAAGAGCCTAGTTAGCATGATGCCAACTGCTACCAGGAGCTACATTTGGCTCCCCAGAATAACTGATGCAGAACAAGCACAACTATGTGAATGTTACTGTGTGTTTGGGACAATCTATAAATAAGCATTAGGACATATCTATACAACGTTCAAAGCACAAGGGGTCATAAATAATGGACAAAATATATTTTTTGGCACGTAATGTGGAAGTTAGATTTGCAGAGCGCTATGTACTAGCTTATTGTCCCGACGTGGTAGTTCTTGGTCACTGGTTAATGATGGATACTGTGGCAGGTTGGAAGGAGGAGTCTGACACATTAAGGACATGTTAATTCTCTTAAATCCAAGATGTCGGGCGCGATGCAGCCTGAGAACAAGGCTAAGCTGCCTCTACGTTGCTAGGCAACGTGTTTATTTTCCTCTTAAACACAAACATCCGCCGGCAGGCGGAAGAGCCGGTGGCCATGTCCAAGGCCATTACAAGGCCTCTAGCCCTGTTTGCACCTGGAGCATGCAGCTTCGTGACCCCCTTAGACTTGTTTTGTTTCATCTATGGTGATCTACTCTATACCAGCAGACCATTACTCATACGCCGCAAGTCAGGCCGTGCAGCTAAATATGCAAGTACAATTGTTAGATGCCCCATTGCCACTACTGTCTGCGTGTTCTATGAGAGAATGCATACTACTCTCCAATAGCCGACTATACCCCCCAAGTGAATGTGTCTATCGTGCAGCAACGCGTTGACTCGTTCTAGCCCACTGCTCTCCACTAAATGTCTTATGCTCCCAAGTATGCTGTACCTGCCTATCATGCCTTTATTGGGACTAGCCCACTGCTCATTATTTGAATGTGCCACTTGCCCACTGCTCATTATTGAATGTGTCTCTTGTCCACTGCTCATTATTGAATGTGCCTCTTGCCCACTGCTCATTATTGAATGTGCCTTACGCTCCTAGTACATTGTATTTGCTGATCACATCTTGATTTGGACTAGCCTACTGCTCATTTCTAAAAGAGCCTCCTGTTCCTAAGTGCATTGTACCTGCACAGCCGCTTGCACCCCATTGATTACGCTCCCTTCTAAACGTATTCCATATCTTTTAAATGATTTGACTCACTGCAGCTTATTGCACCATCTAGCTATTGTGCCTGCTGCTCCTCTCCTACCATACCCATGTCCTCTATATTTAAGTCAATTACCTCTAACAAACCCCCGTACATGGCTGCCATCTGAAGGCCCACACTAACTCTAGCCACGTTACTACTTCTACTCAACACCAGCCCATCATCCGACCTCCTATCCATAAGCCTCCCACCCCCGCTATCTCACCCATCCCTCACCCCTACCATGACCTTGGCTCATGAAAACCTGAATCATGCATCCTTGCTCAACCAGCCAGTCAGCCCACTAGAATGGGTACGTCGATTTGCGGCACCACCCACACCATGGAACCCATGCCCAGTGAAGGACAGAAACCAGAGACTTGGCTCCCGGTTCCCTCCCCTTAGGACTTCCAACAAAAAACACCCCTACCACTCTTATCCTAATCATACCTTGGACAATTCATCTAAAACACCTAGCAGCATCTTTGAACACCCACTGATCAGAGGTGCTCTCATCAATGCTTGGTTTCTAGTCGCCACGTGCTTGACATTGCAGACCTTATCTCCGCTAACAACCTTCACTTCCTGGCTATCGCAGAAACTTGGCTGCATCAGGCAGCAGGCCCAGCTCTGTCCCTTGCCATCCCAGAGGGCTATTCAATATTAACGAACGACAGGGATTCAGGTAAAAGAGGTGGAGTTGCCTTTATCGCCAAAACATCCCTAGGCCTTAGAGCATCCCCACCATCCAGCTTCCGGTCTGCTGAACTCCTGTCAGTTAAATTCCAACTCACTGCAACACAAACTTTCCTTATGCACCTCATTTATAGACCTCTAGGCCCCTTCTCCTCATTTGAGGAAGAAATATCCGACCTCCTCACTAACAACACTAAAACAGGATCACAAATCATCCTACTTGGGGACTTAAACATAGGCCTCGGCGGTCCTAACGACGCTAATGCGCTTTTGCTGGAAAATACGATCTCCCAACTAGGGTTCAAGCACAGGGTGACAGCCCCAACACATAACAAATGCAGACCCTTGGATTGATTGTAAGACCACACCTGCACCACCTCCATCCTTAGGAATGAACCAATTGCCTGGTCAGACCACCACGTAATTTCCTTCTCCATCCAAGGGAAGGTGCAGCCGAACACCATACCGGCGAGCCTCCCGCAAACCCGCTCCAGGAATAACCACAACATCATGATGCACAGCCTTCGCCCTCTAATCCACAATATCTTGGCCCCCGCAAACTACACCAATTTAGATGTGGATCAACTTGCTGACCTCTGTAACAAAACTCTTTAATCAGCAGTTGATATTATCGCCCCTATCAAACTTGCCAAAGCCAAACCGGCAGCCCACTTGAACAAATGGTTCACTCCAGAGCTTAAAATCCTCCGAAACACCAAACGGGCGGCAGAATCCGTCTGGAGAAAAACGCCTAACCTGGCCAATAAAGCCCTATTCACGGCTGTGGCCACCACTTACAAAACAGCCATCCTCTTGGCCAAAAAAGAGACTTATGACAATAGAATCGACAATGCCAAATCAAAAACAAAGGAGCTGTTCATTATCCTCAGGGAACTTGAGTCACTAGAATCGAAAAAAAAGACCAGTCTAGCCAAAAAAAGCGAACTCTACATCACTTTCTACCCCTGAAACTCCATCCTGCCCCCCCTTCTCCTTTGCCCCTCTCTCAGCGAAAGAAGTGGAATGCATCATCAAAGGCCTCAAGCCCTCCAGATGTCAAGGGGACTCCTGCCCAGCCTCCATCATCCAGGAAGGCGCAAATGATCTTGCCCCATTCATAACAGCCCTTATCAACTCCTCCTTCAAAACAAGCTCAGTCCCTAGCAGCCTCAAGGAAGCCTGGGTTATGCCCCTCCTAAAAAAATTTAAAAATTAAAAAAAAATAAAAAAATAATAATTAGAATAAAAAAAAAAACCTTGACCCAAACAACCCCACTAATTAAAGGCCTACGGTCCCTTACATCCTTAAGATCCTAGACAGAGTGGCCTACCTGCAAATCCAGAAACATTTGGAAGAGAACAACCTCCTGGGCCTCAGACAATCTGGCTTCAGGCCAAGGCATGGAACCGAGACAGCCCTTCTGGACTTAAAAATTCAGATGGACGAGGCGAAGGATAAGGGTAACCTAGCCATTCTCTTGCTGCTCGACCTCTCGGCAGCCTTTGACCTCGTTGACCACCAGATCCTAACGGAACATCTGGCGGCATCAGCTGCTTTCTCCAGTCAGGTGACCGCCTGGGTCCAATCCTTCTCACCGGGGGCTTCAGCCCACCCGATCCCCATCCTTTGTGGCGTCCCCCAAGGTTTGTGCGTCTCGCCACCTTTATACAATATCTTCACAAAGCTATTGTTCGACCAACAAGATAACCTGGGTGTCACCTACACAAATTATGCTGACGACACTCAGGTTCTCATACCCTCTCAGGTTGCTATGAAGAGGACTCCACACGGATTAACAACCTCTACCTGGAGATCCAAGCCTGGATGGCAGAACACAGCTTATGCCTGAACGACGAGAAAACTGAGCAGCTTCTCGTCGTATCCCAACGACGGCTAAACAAACTGGACGCCCGTTGCGCTTCTATCAACGTAGATGGTAACCTAATCACAGTGGCCAAAGAAATCGAAACCCTAGGGGTTTATTTGGACTCCACTCTCTCGCTCAAAAAACAAGTAAACGCCACAGCCTCCTCCACGGCCTACACAAACAAGCTCATTAACGCCTGTAAGGCCTTCCTCTCGCCGTCTAGCTGCATTACCCTAGCCAGAGCGCTAGTACTCTCCAAAATCGATTACTGCAATACTCCTCTTCCTTGGCACCTCAAAACACAACTTGAACAAATTGCAGGTGCTACAGAATAACGCCCTCAGAGCAGCTCTGAGCATCCCGCGGCACACTCACATCTCCAGCTTTAGACAAGTTGCCCACTGGCTGTCATGATGCCTACCCCCGGGGATCCAGACCAGGTCCAGCAACCCCGGAAGCAGGCATCAGGTTATTTTGGGCAAGCCCAAAAACCCCATGCTACGGGCTGTTTGGGTGCGGTCCTGGCGCCAATGGCACCAGGCTCATATGGAGAGTCAGTCCTGGCGCCATAGGCGCCAGGCTCATAGAGTAGAACTTACCTGATGCAGACCATGCTGCAAGCTTACCTGATGCAGACCATGCTGCAAGAGCTCCAAGCCAAATGAGGCTTGGAAGGGACTATTTTACCTAGGGACTATTTTTTACTCGGGCGGGGCTGGGGAGGAATACTTACCTAGGACTACTTTAGAGGCTATTTTAAACCACGCCCAAAGAGCAGCACATGCTTCGTGTTATTCTGCATCCAGCAGCGTAACGCTCACCGTGCCTGCAAGTCTGCATCCAGCCTTCTGCCACGCCCGCCTCGAGTTTGGAGCTCCTAGAAAAAGGGAGAAAAGGTTAGAACAAGAGCAATACCTTTGATCCTTACCTGAATTCCCGATCCATTGCGCCTCCGAGCTGGAAGAAAGAAGTTATTTTATGCGCGTCGCCTCGCCTGCTGCAGCGCCGCGCTGAACTCACCGGCCTTCGCAGCATCTTCATATTCCACCGCATCCTCCTGCATGTTCCCGCTGCATTCCGGCATCTAACGAGTAGACAAGAACAGCAAGGTGAGCCAAGGGAATACACAGAGGAAGATTGGTTACCCCCGCCCCCATAGACTTGCCTAATTTTACCACCGGGGGTACTATTCCTCTTCATGGGTCGACGCAGCTACCACTGCATCTTCGCCAAACCCCGGCCCCTAAGGGGAAACAAAAGGACAGCAAGGTGAAACAAAGGGACTATCAAGGGGAACCCTCCTCATCACATTAGACTTACCTGATTTTACCGCCGGAGGTATTATTCCCCGAGACTTCATACTTTCTCTCAGTGCCTGAATCAGGGAGAAAGCAACAGGTTACATATTGACATTATTTATCGAACTGTGTTGGAAATACAAATCCTTACCAGAATATTACCGGTTGCCACGAGGAACTCTTCACTAGGGTCAAGCTGCAATCTGCAAGGAATCGGACAAGAGTGAAAGTCAGGCATTTGAACTCTTACGAACACTGGCTCCCAGTACGAGACAGAATCGCACTCGGATCACTCGTCATCATCCACAAGTGCCTCTCTAATGACGCCCCCAAGTACTTGGCAGATCAGTTTAGCAAGCACATCTCAGCAAGACCAACGAGAACGCTGTACTCTCATTGCCTTTCTATCCCCAAATACTACCTCAAAAAAGCAAGCGGCTCCAGCTTCCCGGTCCTAGCAGCCAAACCCTGAAATGCTATACCTGTGAAACTTGGAGCAGAACCATCCTTTTGGACCTTCAGAACCACAACCAAGTCCTGGCTCGCTAACCAGAAATCCCTCAATGCCTGACTCCTCATCCTTTGTCGCATCACTGCATCCTCCTATGTTTGCCTTCTGATCACTATGTAACCCGGTCACCTGCACTTATTGTCATTTTCATGTATTTATGTCTATAACGTGTTGTAACCTACTGTAAGTCTTTGGTACCCAGTTACCTCAGGGTGTGGCGCGCGGTCCAAATAAAGAAACTAAACTAAACTAAATTAAATGATATTAAGGCCTAGCTTTCCCTATTACTAAAGGGATCAGCCTATGTATCTAAATCAACTAAGGTGCTTGTCTGTCACCAGGCAGTTCAAAATTAACTGTCATCCGTGCCAAAACCTAACTCTAGCTGACCCTACCACGAACGTGATTAACTCAAAAGGTGCCAAAAGAATGTCTCTTCTTAGTCGATTTTTTCTTGCCTTCCTTCCAGCGGCTTTCTCTTCCAATCAGTATCTTATATCCTGGGGTTATTGATCGTCAAATGTCTGTTTAGAATACAGGCTTCCTTCAGTTCTCTTCCCCAACAGTCTCCTGAGACTTCCCTCATGAGCTCCTGTAGCTCATCACATATACTTGTGGGTTTTGTAGTTTCTTTAATGCCAGGCGTATGACCCTTTTCCTTGGAATACTTTCTCCTGCTCATGTCTTTCACCTTATAGTGTTTATGTTCTTGAGGGTTAATGTTCCCTGGGTTTTGTATAACGTTATGCCAACTATGGTTTTCCCTCTCCTGGGTTCTTGGTACTGGATTGTCTCTTTTCTGATTCTGTTTGCTTAGCAGTCTCTTTTCATAAAACTTGTCAAACTGGTTTGTGTTGGGCTCTCTCCCCTCAATAAGGATCTGTACCTGGGGGATTCTCCTTTCCTCCCAAGGTATTTGCTTCCACTTTTTAGAAGTTTCCCATAAAGCGTTATTCCTCACGCATTGTATTGACTTCATATAGCACCAGTTCTGCTTATTTAATGTTTGACTTTCGTATGTGTGATTATGTTAAGTTTCTTTTTTTTCTCTTATGTTGCCCATACAGCCTCGCGTCTTTCCCGTTCCCCTTGGTACCCCTTCCAATGCAGGGGAACCTTTTGGGGCTTGGTGTGCAGCCAGGTCTTCTATTTCCCTGATTCCTCTTCTCTCTATCTGGTCTTGTTGGCATCTCGTTCTTGGTTGCGCGGCAGCAGAGAGCTTGTAGCACTCACTCCTCGGGTTGTCTCTGTGTCGTTAGCTGGACCCGTCCTCCACGATGCAGCTTTGGTCACGCCACAACCTGTTTATTTTTTTAACTTTTTTTAAATTTATAAGGTGCCAAAAACCTGCAGGCATCGGGGCGCCAAACACATACACAAAGACATAAGGTGAACAGGACAAACCGAAGCAAGGTGGGTGGGGGCATGGTGCGGGAGAGGATGAGGATGAGGGGGAGAAATTAAGAGAACAAACGTTTTTTCATTTTTGCGCGAAATATTTTAGGGTCTTTCTGTTGTCGGAGTTCAAGTGGAAAGATGTTCCAAAGTTTAGCTGCGTTTGCAGGAAATGATCTACAGAGGCCATGGGTTTGTGAATGGTCAACCGGGCAGATCAAGGATAAGGTAGAGCACTGCAGGGTTTTTGATGGCTGGTAGGGACGTATCAGGGTTTTAAGGTATGTGGGACTAGAGCCTACAGGCATCTATGTACCAGTGTAACTGTCTTAAATTGTAATTGTAGTTTAGTAGCAAGGGATCTACAAGCAATCATGGGAGGAAACAGTGGGGAACAGATCACCCAGTCTCAGACAGGGTGGGGAGTGGAGGGTGTGTGGACCTAGATGTTAAGGATGAGCCATTCATTTAAGAGTATGGTCTTGAGCTCCTTCCGGAACTGTAGAAACGAGGGGTTGAGTCCGATGTTGATGGGGAGGTGGTTCCAGAGTCTTAGGGTATAGACGGAGAAGGCCTGGCTTCTGGTTCTTTCCTTCCTACACCAGTGCAGTTAAAGTCTGCACATGTCCTTACTTCTGGTGGATCGCAGACCTCCGTAGAAGCTGAGTTTCTTAGTTTCTTAGTGAGGTAGCTTGGGGACCTCTGGTTTATAGCCCTGTAGATCAATGCAGCAGGATTTGTGAATGATTCAGGCTTGCATCGGTAGCCAGGGCAGTTTGATGAGGTCAGGGTGATGTGACCGAATTTGCAGGGTCATTTGATGAGATGTGCTGCAGCATGCAAGATCGTCTCAGGGCAGCCAGGGTAGTTGCCTGGAGGATTTACAAAAGGGCATTGCCACCATTCAGGTGTGAGAGGACCAAGGCAGGGACAGCAGATTTGAAGTTGTTTTCTGGGATGGAGGGAGGTCTTGATTTTCCACAGGAGAGAGTTGATGCCAAGACATTTTCGTCTTTCTTGCTATGTGCTGTTTGAAGGAGAGCTGTCTGTTGATGTCGAGTCCATGGGACTTTGCGCATGTGGCCAGCTAGAGTGTGAAACCCTTGACGTTACTCCACAATGTGGTGGAGTAAGATTTGGAGATTCGGGCAATTGAAAGAGTGGCCAACTCTACTGCAGACACTCTACGTAAATTCACTGAAATATGGAGTCCATTCACAGAATTTGCTGCTTCTAGGGTTCATGGTGGCTATAGGATATTTATAATCTGAGGATTAACTCTGAATTAGAGGTAAAAGCAAAGGTCCAAGGTAAGAAAGGAGGATATCTGGTGGTAGGTGGGATGATGATTGGAGAATGTTACTGTGTACTGTGTGTGGTGGGGGAAAAAAGGAGAATTTGAAGTGAATTTATATTTGCAACATGACATGTTGACTTATATTATGCACAATTGATGTACAGGGCATGTGACATTTTGCTATATTTATTGATGGACCAACATAACATCTGTGTGTGTAATTATTGTTATATGGATGGTTTGATACTTCAAAAAAGAAGCAAGTGATTTAATGTACATGTAGAAAAGTATAAAGCCTCACCAGATAATAGGCATATGCCTTGGTCTACTAATAACAATGGAGTACAATTTAGAATTCCCTTTTGTACTAAGAATTGCTAACTTCTCATTAGAACGGTTTGTTATAACTGGATTAGAAATATTATGGCTATGAGTTGGATCTTGAACTAATTAGGGATTTAATTACATGAGGGCATCAGTATATGTGACTGAGTTGGCTCATGAAAAGTAAAAATACTTGGTTGTCCAACAATAACATAGTATTTAGTTATGTTGTCATTGATAAACCTATTCCCTTCATACAGTAATGATATTCAGGTCGTAAAAAGTAATTCAGAATTCTGAATGGAATCACTAGGTTTAGTGAGGCAAAAACACAGTTTTGCGTGTTTCAGTTTGAAAATATTAGTCCTTTTGTGACCAATTTACACAGAGACCACAACTAGTTGACTAATGTTATAACTAATAGAGTACAAAAAAATAAATGTTATTTTACATCTTAAAGTGTGGTTTTGGTGCACAGGCCCAATACAAGTTTTATGGCAGTTTTGGAGTTTCCTAGGACAATGTTTAAAAATTACATTCGCACTGGCAACTGACACAATTTGATTGTCGGCTGCCTTTTTCTTTTTTTTCAAATAGTCTTTATTGGTTTTTCATTGTTACACAAAAGCTGAAAACAGAATCAGATCTAACTGAATGCATATTGAGGAAAATTAGTTGATAGCTCTATTATCTCCTCTACTCCTCAAACTAACCCACATCTTTATAAAGCGTCTGTTCATGATATATATTTACCTATATTGATACTTAACAACGCCGGTGGTCACCGTGAAAAATCTATGAAGGAACAAGTAAGTGTGGTTTGCCAAAAGGGCTACTTAAAACTTACATTTTTGCAGAAAAATTCTTCCCTCTATAACGGAGCACTTTCATACACCAGTGGTCTCTTCTTCTGTCTGGTATTTTGTACTATTGTAATTGTTTATACCTCTCTCAACCGGCTTATCTGCTACTCCAACTGCAGATAATCCAACACTCAGCTACAAGAGTTGCTACTTCAATCCCTTTGCCTGCCCATATCTCACCTATCTTTCGCCATCTACATTGGCTTCCAGTTGCCAAACAAGTTGAACTTAAGGCCCTGTCTACTGTATACTGCGCTTACTACCAGGTTGGACCTGAGTATCTGCAAGAATAAATCTGTTGCTATTTTCCATCTCACTCGCTTTGTTCATCGGAAGTTCTCTTGATCCAAGTTCCTAGGTTTAATCGGACTAGACTTTGTGGCTGGTCTTTTTCTGTTGCTGCTGCCAGGCTATGGAATAAATTACATATGTTCCTGCGGGCTGTCGAGCACCATCTGTCCTTTCGGCAGATGCTGAAAACTTTGTTGTTTTAGTCTGGTTCGTTTTTGGGTTGCCTGACCTTCTTTCCTTTTTCAGTTTAACGCCAAGATGCCCTTGCTGGTGGTAGTTGCGCTCTATAGATGGGCCTAGCATAGCATAATCTATTTCCCATACACTAAGGTGTAGGATCCTCGCATTGATGTGCGTAACCAGCTCAAAATAAAGAATTGTCAACAATAATTTTTCCCATTCCATACAACTAATGCATCCGATCCTCTTGTGGCGCAGTAAGGAACCTGGGACAATTATTCCTTTTTCATCATGAACTAATTGTATCTTTTAAAGAAATACAATAAGTGATATTAAGGGATACTGACAAACATAAATAAGTATGCATTAGCCTTTCAGCACAAAATAATCAATGAATCCCCCCCCCCCAACCCCGTTTGAACACTGCCATTTATTTTCTATCCTCCTCACATAAGCCCTCAACAGCTATTTAGCTCTTTCTGTTTGGCTTTGGTGCCCCATTGCAGCAATTCAGTCTGTATCAGAATCTATGTGCCTTCACCCACCCCACCCATAACCTCTGTTAATCTCCATCCCATCAATGTTTAGAAAAAAGATTCCAAGATCTTGGGTTTCTACATCGAAACAGCGTCTGAGGTTTACCTAAACCAGAACAGCCCCACTCTTCAAAAAGGCAGTTCCTTCACCATTCATTAGGAAGGCAAACTTTGCCAACATGGTGTCAAAACCTTGTGTAACAACTCTTCTCTAGTCAGTAAAATTGTAGATTTCCAACATTGTGCCAGTGCCATCATACCCATGTTTAATAGCGCCCTTATCTGGCTGTACATTTTCTTCCCCTGCCACTCTCCAGTGAACACCCCCCCCCCCCAAAAAGAGAGAAACATTCTTTGGGTAGTCTCTCTCACAACATTTTTAATCCAGCTGAGGGACTCTCCCCAATAAAACTAAGCCATCGACCACCGCCCACATATGAAAGTAAGCCATAATCTGGCCACACCCTCTCAGACAATTAGTGCTGGCAGAGCCATACATTTTGGCTAGTCGGTTCGGGTCACAGTACCACCTGTGTAGTAGCCTAAAGAAGAGTGTATTGCATGCGTCAGTGGCTGAAATCTAGAAGTTGCTCTGCGTATTCTGCTTCATGTTTCCTCCAGCACCTGCTTCCAAAATCTCTTTCCCAGGCTTGGTTACATCCTCCATTTTCCTCTTCCGTTGAGGCCAATAAACACTTGTAAAACCTTCTATATCCCCTGTCCCAGGTCCCCCATAAACTGTCAGTGTTTTACATTCAATTAGATCTCAATTCAGTTTATTTCTTCAGTCTATCCTTGAGAGCATTCCTTTTTTCATAAAAATGGGAAAATATTTACTGCCCATTTGCCAAGCTCTTCTTGTATCTGTTGAAACTGCTTAAAAGACCCACATTGAAAGAAATGGCCTTCTTTCTCTTACCCTAGTCCAGCCAATTCTTACCACCAGGGCGTGGTCAATCTCCCCGACACTAAAAGGTGGTCCCCAGATCAAGCTAAGTAGATGAATACCGCAAAGACGAACCCTCATTCTCTTGCAATTCTTTCCATATTTCCCATGCAGGGTTCGAAATTGCCTGGACCTGGGAGCTATTTAGCTTGTGGTTCTAGCAAAGGGGAACCTGGTTAGCTTGAAGCCAACAGCTACCATGAGCTATATCTGTCTCCCCATGCAAACCGTGCCTTTCAAACATAGCTGTGTGATATTAACTGTGTAGGTTTAGGAATGTGTATAAAAGAGAATGAGGAACACTCAAAAGGGACATTTTAAGGATATTGGATAATGGATAAAATGTTTAGAGTTTGCATCTTGGACACACGTTAGATTTGCTGAGTGCTGTGTACCAGCTCCAGGTTCCCCACTGGTAGCTCCTGCCCAACAGGTGATGCCCTATGCCGAGGAGCTGCCTTTTGCTCCCGGCGAACCAATTCTAATTTCGAGCCCTGCCATGGCATTCGCACCTTGAAACACTTGTGTATAGATGCGTTAGAAATGCCATATCATATAATTCCCAGAAATAGGTGATCAAGCACTTGCCTGGGCAGCAGCTTCCTAGGTATTAACAACAAATCTTTCATCTGAGTAGAGCTGTCTATCAATGATCTTTCTCCACCCTTAATCTCCTACCTACACTTCCCATGTAATCCACCAGGATTTGCAGTTAGGCAGCTTTGTAATAACGCCGAAAGTCGGGGTATGCAAATCTACCCTCTTCCTTTGGGAGCAATAGTATTTAGAAGGTTATCCTTGATTTATTACAGCTCTAAATTAACTTTGAGACCTCTCCACTATGCTAGAACGGTAGCATTGAAAAGAGAAAGCAACATCTTGGTAATCAATTAATCTTAACTGATCAACATTATCCCCCACCAAGCGATAGTAGATGTGTCCTACTTTTGCAAATCCTTTTTTGGTGTGTTTCATAGAAGTGGGTAACTTGCCCCAAAAATCGAGGAAAAGTCCCTGGTAATCCCAACACCCAAATATCCTTAATCACCTGCATGTCTCCATAGTCACTTACCCCTCCCCATTCAGAGTGGTAAAATATAAGCATTATCTACTTCAACTTGCAGCCTGCCACTAAACCATACTCTGAAATTACCTTCCTGTGTTTTTTAAAAGATACGCAAAATGTTTACATATACAATGGTAGACCATTCCACAAAGACCGAGATATCTTGTAGTCTGCTTGCACACATCTGATTCCCGAGATCTTTTTGTAAGCCCTGATTTTGCACTTGAGAGCGGTCCTCACAAGAGAAACAATCGGGGAAGACAACAGACATGCCTGCTGTATGCTTCTAAATAACCAAACTCCTCCGTTACCTTCTCATTAACTAATAGCCTTGCCCGGGGGTTTCTCATATTGAAGGCTTCAATCCACCTTCTAAAATGCAATTTTATACCCTTCTTCTAAAATGCAATTGTATGCCCACCTTCTCGCCTACAGCCCTCATGAAAGCCCAATCTGCTCTGTTAAAGGCCTTTTCTGAATCGAACAAAATAAAGGCTGTATCCCATTTCCCTATATCGTTCAGGCGCACAAAGTCCAAGCTCTTTCTAATATTGGCCATTCTCTGCTGACTTTGTACAAATCCCATTTGGTCCTTGTGTATTACTTCCGGAAACCATTTATCTAGCTTACTCTTAAATTCGATTGCCAATATCTTTGTGTCTGTCTTAAGGATTGTTATTGGCCTATAGGAGGCACACTCCAAGCAAACCCTACCGAAGAACGGTCATTAATGACTTCAGCATGCTACGAGGCAGTCTTTCTCCCTTTAACAGATCATTTAATAGTGCTGCTTACAAGGGTGCAAGGAGGCTCTAAAAGATTGTAAAGAAATAACTGTAAAGTCATCCTCCCACAGGGTCTTTCCACTCTTAATGACTCCCTTCTGACACTTCAACAGGAGGACTTGACCATTTATTGCCCCTGCATCTACCCTTCCTCAGCAAAGTGATTGAGAAGGCGGTCACCATTAGGTGTGAAAAAGGATCACTCTGCACATTCTCCTACAGGACTACCATTCCGGTTTCCGACCACAATGCAGCATAGAGACCACCACAATTCAAATGATCGATTATACTCTACAAATCCTGGGCAAAGGAGGCCCCTGCTTACTTGTCCTACTCAACCTCAACATTGTTGACATAGAAGCCCTCTCCAACATCCTCTCCATGTGTATTGGCTTTGATGGACCAGTACTGCAGTGGTTTGCTTCCAACCTCCCCAGCACAGACAAACTTGTCCAGATGGGCCCCAATAGATCCCAGCGTCCCCTGCACAAGGCTCCAGCCTGTCGCCTGTCACTGTTACGCTCACCTGGCTCCTACAGGGGCGTCGGTCGGACCTGGACGGCTGCGGTCTCCACCAACGGGATGCGTAGTGCAGAGATGACTGACTGGACTGGCCCTCCTAATCTTGTCTGCTTGACCCGTAGAAGTATTCTCCTTGCAAGTGGAGAGATGGATTTAGCCACCTGTGGATTCAAGTGATGGCACCCCCAACAGTCCTCCCCACTAATCGCCTCCAAAGTGCCCTCTCAGCAATCTCGCCTTATACTCTTGAAAGATTGCAGGGACGCGTTGATGCCAGTTACTCCACTGGTTTGAAGGCGTGGGAGAGTTCCGGAGAGTATTGACTCTGAGGTTCCTGACGAGGACCATTAAGTATCAAGTTCATAGAGTTCAATATGTCCGATGTTCACTCTTGTTCCCCCCTTCCTTCCTTGTCTTGCAGCTGCGTTTGTGAGAAGATGCTCTCGTGGTAGCTGGTGGCGCTCAGGTAAGAGTCTGTATTACCCTACGCTGTCCGGTAAATGTTGCACGTGTTTAACGTGTTGTTTTCTCTCTCTTTGCAAGTGCGGCACATGAAGATGTGGAGAGTTATAGAATAATACCTCTGGTGGTAAATCGGGTAAGTCTATGGTGATCAGAGTTATATTTGTTGGTTCTCTCGGCTCACCTTGTTGTTTTCTTTTGTCCCCCAGGTGCCGGAGTTCGGCAAAGAAATGATGGAGGCAGCGCCGAATCGAAAGATGCTGCGAGGACTGGCGAATATGGCGCGGCGCTGCAGCTAGAGATGCGACGTGTACTGAAATGTTCTTTCCAGATCCGGAGGCGAGATGAATCCGAAATCAGGTGAGGAATTCGAAAATAGTTCATTTTCTAACCTTGTCCTTTTCTTTCCTCTTTGTTTTAGGAGCTCTAGATTGGAGGTGGGCGTGGCAGAAGACTGGACGCTGACTGCAGGCACGGTGAGCGTTACGCTGCTGGATGCAGAATAACGCGAAGCGTGTGCTGCTGTTCGGGCGTGTTTTAGATAGCCTCCAAAGTAGTGCCAGGTAAGAAGTTTCCCAGAACCACGCCCGAGTAAAAAATAGTCCCTGTAATAAAATAGTCCCATCCAGGCCTCACGTTGGCTTGGACTCTCTTGCAGCATGGTCTGCATCAGGTAAGTAAAGTCTACGAGGCTGGCGCCTATGGCGCCAGGACTGAACCCAAACAGCCCCCAGCCGGGGCTGTTGGGGTTTTAATAAGAATCTGGATGCCTGCTCCCAGAGCTGATGGGCTTGGTCCTGATGCCCGGGGGTAGGCATCATGACAGTCACCTTCAAACTCTACATGGAACCTCTGGAGAATTCTTCATCAACATCATGGTACACTATTATGCAAATTGCATGCAGCTTTATTTACAGATCAATTACATCAGTGACCTGCATCAACTGAAGAACTGTCTATCCCTCATCCAATCCTGGATGCCAACCGCCTAACTGAAACGCAGCTCAACAGACTGGCATATTTGGGGGGTTTCCCAGGAGAAATAATTCAGAGTCCAGAATTAACATACTGACCTGAAGCTCACTGGATTGACGTCTAACCTTTCTCCCAGTGCAAAAGCAAAAGGGAAGTCTCATTAAAACGGACTTCATCAAAAAGACCCAAGCAGCATGGTACCCTGAGTTTCAGAACATTTCCCCAAGCTATGGTCACCTACCTGGATTGTGGCCCTCCTAGGCGTCCCAGATGCCTCGTTGACCTACCCTGAAAGAAGCTTGCATACTGCAGCACGTCTCATTACAGGATTAAGAACATTTGGCCACTTCACCCTGATCCTTGTAGAGCTGCACTGGCTACACCTTCAAGCATGCATATTGTTCAAGACATCATGCATCACCCATAAAGTAGTCCTAACCAAAATGTCACTCTTCCTGGCCTGGAAACATGCCATATCTAGAGGCTGACGTACCACCAGAATCCACAAAATCGCTAGGCTACAAACAAGGCACTGCAAGTGGGGGATGGGGGTTCAGGCCTTTCTGTGTCTCTGGAGCAGGTTACGAATGCAGATAAGACTACCCCCCGCTACACTTCAGGAAGGACCTGAATACCATAGTCTTTATTGCTCCACTCAATCCTAATTGTTCCCTGTGGAGCTCCTTCCACTTGAATCCCCAACTCAGATTCCCCTATCCCTACCAGCTGATCTCCTGCCAATGCCTTCAACTTTGCTCAAAAGGCCTGTGACCTCCCAGCGTGACTGCTGTAATTGATTTCAATCTGGCACACACCCAAGTCCCGCCCAGCATGTAGTGCGCAAATGAAACCCTTATTTATTTGTATCTATAAGTTCAATATTCTGAATGATATACCACTCATATCACACCCTTCTCCTGAGACCCCCCAGTCACACTGAACCAGGAATCGGGCTAGTTTGCAAAGGTAAATATTTATTTATGTATTAGAATTTAAATCGCAATATATTTTAATAGGTAACAACAATCACCAATGGGATGACAGAACACTGAATAATATCTTTAATGCACTAGGAATTAAGTAATGAGCACAAAAACAAATGCAGCACAACAGGATACTTTTGGGTTGGTTTAGAACATTTTGGTTAGTGCTTCCCCCTGCAGCACCCCTCAACCCACCAATAGGCAATTTAAATAAATGTGAGGAGAGAGCAGGTACTCGGGAATAACACAGATCAAGCAGAATACCACTCCCACTTCCCCCTTTAAACACGAGAGAAAAACGGAATTGACTTCAACTGTCAACGTGGCTTTTGAAACTGGCTGAGCAAAAACACCAAATGTGGTCAAAAATGCTTAAATTATTACAAATTTCTATGGGAGCCGCTTTGAACAGATGCAGGCAAACAAAAGCAATGATTTAATCAAAAGAAAACATTTGAAATCTCAAAGTCAAAGTGGGAAATAATTTAAAGCTAATTCACACGTGTAAACATTTTCAAAATGTCAATTTGCAGCAAACTTTTCCTTATACGATTTTTGATATAACTGGTTTCGCGTTTTGGGTTCTAGAGATGGCTAAGGATGTTAGTTACAAGTTGGAGTTGGAATTGCACTTCTATCTTCAAAATTGAGGGAGTTATGGAGGTTCTAGTGAGAGGTGTTTTTCGAAAATAAAGGCACGAGATTTGGACAAGACTTCAGTTTAGAATCGGAAAATATGGCTTACGCTTTTACTCAAGGCTAGAGCGTTTGGCTAGGCAATTAAGTCGGGACACAGTAAGCTCTGAGACTGATTGATGACTTCAGTAACAGATCCCCATCACTTTCCCGGCAGCACCAGTCCAAAGACTCAAAGTGGGATTTATGGATCAGAGTTACACAAATAAAGATGACTATGAGAATGGCGCTTTTAGCAACTAGACAGCAGAAGATAGCACTACATAGGTTTTTACAGTTACAGGTTATAAAAGTAGGGATAGTTCAGAGATTGGAGTGTTACAAGATAAGCAAGGTATACAATAGTTCTCTAGCGTCCTATCAATACTCGCAATCCACTGGGATTTAAGATTTTTGGACAGTCACGGTTCTGGTCAATGGCGTGGGTCTATCAAGGAAGGACAGCACATCAGGCGCGGACTGGGTCAGCTAGGCCGGTCACCAGAATTGCACAGGATCTGCCCTTCTTGTTTCTGGGTAGTTCAAATCAGCGGGATAGCAAGTTCATCAGGGAAGCCTTATGGTAGCAAGCCAGATAGTTTCAGGATGCTAGTTTAGGATGCTTTCCTACATCATGGCGCTCCACCGGGTTGTGAGAATAAGTTTGAAAATTGAGACCTTGCAGAAAATGGTTCAGCTACTGCTTGGCCAGATTCTTGGCATCTGGATCTGGAAGGATGTTAAAGGCTGGATGTTAAATGCTGCAACAAAGTGCTTCGCTGGAATCCGAAGAGTGAGTGAGTGAGTGAGAGTCCCTATGTATTGTCTGCTGTCTCTATTTATCCTTTCAAATGACATCACAAAAATGGGTGTATGGGCCGGCTTTTGTCACTCCCCGAAGTCAAGGAGCAGCCCCCTCTTTTGGGGAATTCCTTCAAGGAGCAGTTTACAACCCCTTCACACGTCCATTTCCTGGCCTGGGGATCTTCCATTGTTCATTCTCTGGCTGTAGACAAAAGTCTGGCCTAACCCACACTTATCATATATCAGTGAGTTTCTGCTGAGAGGTTTTCGCTCCCCTTGGGGGAAACCTGTTTTTCCATTTCTTGCAGGCCGAGCCAGGCTAATTTATTCTTAATTTCTTAAAATCCAGCAGAACCCAAACTTGTTGCGTCAAATGCCATAGATAAATTACTTTCTTAGCTTTAAACCTTTGGGATCAAAAACACAACTGGGAACTGTATTCCTTTTAGCAACAATCCTTTTATGTTTGCTAATCAGGCAGACTTTTAGTTTAGATACTTTGAAGTTTCACCATGAGAGCTCATCTGACCGGGCTTTCATTCACAGGTAGCCCAATGTGCTGCACACAGGTCTTGACAGGGGCTGTCATTCACAGGCAATCCAGTTTTTCTGAGAAAATGTTTTGCTCTTCACGTTTTAGGACCTTGTACATTCACAATGCTTCATTAGATTAACTGAATTTTAGCGCCAAGCAAGATTTTGAATGTTGAGAAGTGTTTTGTACAGGCATTTTGGAATTTTTAGCAACAAAGTAAATGTCAATTACAGGCACATTTTGGGGATTTCACTTGCAAAGTGTTGCTTTTCTCTCTGCACTCTGTTTGCTTGTCATCGAGTCCACTGGCACATTTTCTGCAGTGTGTGCTCTATTCCCCCACACATGCACCATGGGTGGCAGGTTGTGCATCCATCTTTTTGTGTGTTGAGGAACGCTGTTTTAGAGGTGTTTTTCAGCCATTGTTGCTGTTTCTTGCACCATACATAGCAGAGTGTTGCTGTATAGCAGAGTGGGTCAATACATCCCACAAATCCCCCCCTCCTGACTTTGTTTTGACTTCCAGTCAAGGGGGAGTCGCTAGATTGGGATGTTCTTTTCTGTCCATGTGGAGAAATTCAGCTGCTTCTCCCGTCAGTGATTGAGGCGACACACTCTCCTTGCTCGTTCAGGTTAGGATGGGAAATATTCCCCCTACTGTGTCCACACATTTTTGGGGGATGTCAGCAGTGGGAAAGACACTTGCATTCCTTCACAATTTTCAATATTCCCCATCTATTATTCAGGGATCCTTTACTCATTTTCTTAGGTGTAATCAATGAAGATTTAATAATTTTTGTAGGTGTCCGGAATTTTCCCCTCTGGGTTTCCGGTAAGCCCTTCTATCTGCCGCAAAGTATGCCTGGGGTGGCAACTCTTTAGCTGGTTTATTTGGACCCACTTGTCTTCCCCTTCTGTCAAACTGCCCTTGGGGATGCAGATTCTCTAGGCGACTGGTGAGATTCTGTCCACAATTTCAAAAGGACCCCTCCAAGTTGGGAAGAATTTGCGCTCTTTGGCTTGGTTCCTTTGGAAATTGTACACGTAGAGCCGCTCTCCTACTTGATATTCCTTTTTAGTTGGTTTAAGGTCATAGTGGGTCTTCATACTGTCTGCAGATCTTTCTAGATTCCGCTGAGCATAGGCAAAAGCATGTTGAAGGTGTTTTCTCAGATTCTCAACATACTCATGAGTTGTGGAGGCATTTATCAAGGTCTGCTCTTGGGTTCTGTAGAGCAGATGATGGGGTAGCACCATCCTTCGTCCAGTCATCAGCTCAAATGGAGACATTTTTGTTGCAGAAGAAGGGGTAGATCTGATGGCCATCAGGACAAGGGATAATGGAATGTCCCAACTTGGCCCAGAATCTGCCACAAACTTTTTTAATATGCTCATAATGGTGTTATTGTATCTCTCGACTCCACCACTAGAGGACAGCAGGTAGGCAATGTGTATTTTCCTTTTTACCCCAAGTATCTCCCACATCTTTGTCATGACTTTGCTAGTGAAGTGGCTACCTCGGTCTGACTCAATCCTTTGGAGTAGTCCAAAACGCGAGATGATGTGATTGATCATCTGGGCAGCTGCTGTTTCTTCCTTGCTATTTGGGGCCTGCAGACATTCCACCCATTTAGTAAACAAGTATGTTACGGTCAACATGTACTTGTTCCCCATAGACGAGCGAATCACGGGCCCGATAAAATCGGCCTGCAAATCTGTTCAAGGCAGTGTCATCCCCCTCTTTTGGAGGGGAGCACAGTGTGTGAGTGATGTTGGCTGAAATTGTGCACACACAAGACTCCCCTTCAAGTATTGGTCAAGGTCCTGCCCCATATGTGGCCAGTATGCAACCTCTTGCAAGATTTCTAATGTCGTATGAAACCCCCGATGACCGGCTGTGGCTGCATCATGGGCGTGATTTAGCATCAGGCTTTGGAATGAGGTAGGGACCACCCACTGGCCATGGCCAGATATGGATCTCCTCACCAATAAACCGTCTTGGATTCAGAACATTTTTGGACATTTCATCAACACTCTGAGCTCCTCTTTCCCAATGCAATCGGTATCCGTCAGGGGAAAGTTCTCAGGGTCCTCAATGTGTTGATAAAACTTACCAGTTATTGGATCCCCTTTTTGAGCCGTAATCAAATCAGCATCTGGGGTCTCCTTACTCCATTGAGAAGTTGGGAGTTCCTTGTGAGCATTTGTCTGGGACCTAGTGATAGCAGGACCTGGATTTCCCCCAACAGGGACTCTATCTCAAATAGATCCTCTTGGATGGCTCTGGTTTTGGCCAGCTGATCAGCTAGGTCATTTCCAGTTTTGTCTGGTCCCTCTACTTTAGAATGACCCTTAATCTTTTTCCAGTAGATGGTCATCCCATTCGAGGTGACCAGATCATCAATATTCTATATTAATTTTCCATGTTTTAGTGGTTTATTGTTGGCACATAGCATGCCTCTGATTTTCCAATTAACCAGCTGCTCCACAAACTTGTTCCGTACATAATCTGAATCAGTGATTATGACTAGTTCGTGGAGTTGGTGTTGGACAGCAGTGAGGATGGCTTGATGCCCAGCCATCAGCTCTGCCACTTGACTACTCCGGGGACCGATTTTTGTACCCAGCAGAGGGTTCTGGGGCATCATTCACCCATGCATTCCCCACGCCGGCCACAAGTTCCTTTTCCCCGTTGCTGTCAACATGGTAGGAGCAGCCATCCACATAGACAGTGGGCATTCCCTCACACTGGTCTTCTTCATAGACTTTGTGTGGGGAATTAAGGTATGCCTCCATGATGTCCTTGATTTAAAGACTTTGGTCCTTGAGACAGTTTTCTCTGGCACAATCATGCAAGTCACAAAAGAGAAATTGGATTGTCGGTGCACAGTAGTTGTTCAAGATAGAATTATCTTCATTTACTTTTCAGTTTTCTGGAATTTGAAGGTGCGGGGGAGAAAAGATGGTCTTGGCACAAGACCAATATTGCACACAGTAGGGAAAGTAAGAGGATCCTGATTGGGAGCCCTCCTGTCCCCTGCACACTTTGGAATGTTGTCAAAAAGACATTCAATAGTTCATTATGAAACTTTACACATGAAAAATGTTCAATTAAAATCGATGATGGTCTCAGTTTTAGAAACAGAATAGGTATTTAATTGCGGAAAACAAAGCAAACATCTTTTCTTACTAAAATTGATTGTAAGTATATTGGCATAAAGTGCAAAAAAAAGGGAAAAGAGTGGACAAGAATCCGTAAATTCTGGGTGCTTGGCTGACGCGTTTCGAGGTCTTTTCCTCTTCTTCTTGAGCCCAAAAGCACTAGCACACATTCAAGCAAGATCTAGAGAGAGATCAAGTGGAGAAATAAAAAGTGGAGGGAAAAACAAGAGGGTAAATCCCATGAGTATGTTTTATCATAATTATTCCCAACAAACATTATAGGATACATAATGGGGGACATATCATAGCGGTGGTGGTCAACTACCAAAGGTACAGAATACTTGGGTGATTGTTATATGACATACTATTAATTCTCTAGACAATCATTGCAATGTCCAATATCATACTGTTATAAAAAATTTCAGTGTTTTACACATATGCCTCGTTTAAAAGGCAGTTGAAGGGGACCCGGTGAGCACCAATTTAGGCATAGCATTATTTTCCTAGGTTCCTGGATGACCTTGATCATGATGCATTAAGTGTAATAATAAATGGTGAATAAAAAAGTATAGTTCATTGAGTCTGACTGATAATCTAGTCATACATATTCTAGGTTGATGAAAGCTAATCAGGCTGCTAATAGCGGTATCAAAGCTAAATGTGAGTACACATAGTTAGAAAAGGCTAGTCAAAAATGTCTACCTTTTTGCTTGAAGTTGACGAATCCTAGAAATGTAGAAAATGCAAGGAAATTGCGTTCAATTCGACACGATATAACTCACTCAGTCTGTCGGTTTAAAACAAGGGACCGGGTCAATGTCACCTGGTTTATTTTATAGAAAATCGTGAACATGTAATATATGTGGATTATGCCCATACTAAAACAGTAAAGTGAAACTCACTTGTGTGACTGAAAAGAGGGAATGCGAGGCCGGAGGATGTCATCAACCTTGTATCCGAGGACTTATATATTCTCATGAGTGGCTTGATGTAGGCAAACTCTAAAGAAAATAGGTAATTACATGGACCCTATTAAACTATATGTCAAATGAGAAGATTGTGAAAAAATAGCAAAATCAGCATTTAATGTGAAGTACCTGTAAAAGACAGAGCTGCCCTCAGAAAGTGCAACGGCACCGAACGTGTAGTGTGCCGCCGTGCTGTTAACTGGAGGCGTCAGTCATAGTATCAGGAGAAGTTCGCTGTTGTTCGTGTAAGACACACGCTCTGTTTCAGCGGGTTTTCGTTTCGTGTCGTGTATAAGATGACACAAAAGGAAGAGTAAAATACTCTATAATCCGCGTGGAAAGTGCCTCTGGAGAACTATATATTAATTAAAACATGTACCTGTAAGTAGGCAGTATGCGCCGTGTCTGGATAAACTGCACTCAGGAAAGCGTGGCGGTAGCCACAGTGATGCGTGTCAGTGAGTCTCGTGTATGTTAGCCGCCATGATGGATCGGTCAATTGAATGACTAGAAGCGTTATGGAAACTAAAAATGGACTAGATGTTGAACGTGTCTAAAGTGGGTTCCATATTGGACTGGATACTCGGAGACTGAAATCAACTTAAGGTCTACTTAATACAAGCTAATGCTCTCAAAAATGGTGTGAAGCGGGTGCCCTTTTTACATTGAATGATGATGTTGTGACTTATATTAAATTGTTTTATATAGTGTTACGTAAAAATCATCTAACAGTGGGAATGCTAGCTGGTGGTATAGCAAAACAATATCAGTGCAATACAATTTCACATCCTTATAGTAGGATCTGCTAATAGATTCTAAATACTGAACTCTGCAGATTTATCAACAAGCATTGTTATCCCTCTTTACTGATCATTTAACGAAAAAAAACTTCAGGTGTGTCATACCGCACATAGCGGAAGAGTGTCAAATACCTCATGTATCTGACATGCTAGGATATGCCCTTACATCCCTGGGAGTGTTCTAGTGGTCAATAAAGAAATACAGATCCTGAAAGAAAAAAATAAAAAATAAAAAAATAGTATATGAATACTAGGGTGTTTGTGAGAAGGAAATATGTTTTAAGTATTGCAAAGTCTCTCAGATCTGTATGCGTCATTCGTGGAGAAATAATTAAGGAGACCATATATCTTCAGATGAAACACCTTAAAGAGAATTCTTCATTCAGACCCCTTGGGTCTAGGGTGTCCAAGCAATGGATCCAGTATTTCTCACGTCTTGAGAGGATTGACTGGTAATCCCCTCCTCTGTGGGGGAGTTTCACAACTTCCAAGATTTGAAATTTTAATTGGGCTATGGAATGATGATTTTCCAGAAAGTGTCTCGATAGTGGTGATTTAGTGTTCTTACATCGGATGGTTGATTTATGTTCTGTCCATCTCTCCTTGGCAGGTCTGGTTGTTTGACCTACATACAGAAGTCCACAAGGACATTTAATAGAGTAGATTACTCCCGGTGTAAGGCATGTCGCATAATCCTTTAGTTTAATTCTTTTTCCGGATTGGGGATGATTAATGAAGTCCCCTTGCACCACGTTGTTACAGTGAGAACAATTCGGACACGGAAATGTGCCTTTTTTCTTTGTTGATAAGTAGAATTGTTTATCCTTTGGTGGTCTTTCTGTCTTTACCAATTTGTCCCGCAAGTTGCAGCCTCTCCTGAATGCCATCATTGGCGCTTTCGGGAATAGCTTGTGGAGTGTTGGATCATTTTGGAGAATTCCCCAATGTTTTCTAATTGTCTTACTAATTTGAAAGCTCTGTCGAGAAAATTTGGATATATACATCAGTGGTGGTTCCTTCTCTTTATTTTTCACAAGTCATTAGTTGTTCCTTAGTTCTTTGATCAGCCCTTTCCTTGGCCTCACTCAAAACTGATGATGGGTAGCCCCTCGACTCAAATTTATCAATGAGTTTAGAACACTCTGTGTCCCACTGGGTCTGATATGATCCTTTTAAGTCGTAACATCTGGCTGAACGGGAGACTCTTTAGCATTGCTTTCGGGTGAAAGCTTGTGAAGTGGAGGTTGTTATTGGCATCTGTCGGTTTGTGGTAGACTGTTGTAGATAAGCTATTGTTCTTGATTTCAATATTTACAATCAGGAAATGAAGTGATGGATTCCCCACCTCCATAGTAAACTTAATGTTGTCATGCACTGAGTTGAGGTATTCCAAGAATAATAGAAGATCTTCCTGTGGGCCACACCATATGCCGAATACATCATCTATAAAGCGTTTCCACATCAATATAAATGATGAACACCTAGGGTGGTCCAATACAATTTTTTTCTCGAAGTGATACATAAATGTATTAGCGTAGACAGGGGCCATGGATAACCCTATAGATGTCCCAGTTGTTTGTAAAAAGAATGTGTTTTGGAATCTGAAATAGCTATTGTTCAATATTAGATTAAGGAATTCAAAAATGAGTTCCGGATTGCCACTGGGGGATGGTGAGTTGAGAAGAAGCCATTCAACTGACTCGATCCCTTCCCTGTGGGGGATAGACGTGTACAAGCTGCACACGTCCATACTAAAGAATATGCAGTCGGAGTCTATAGCTTTAACGTCATTGATGCAATTTAGAAAGTCGGTGGTGTCCCTTAAGTAGGTGGGAATTCTTTGTATCAAGGGTTGTAGCGATCGATCAGTGTAGATGGCAAGGGGATCTTTGGAAGAGCATACAAGACAGGTGTTATGGGATGTTGGTTGAAGAGGAACTTACTCGATTTTTCGCTGACCATTCATTATCAAGCGCCTCGTTAATGGTTTTTTCAATAGTAGACTTAATCTTATATATAGGGTCACCATCAAGTTTAGTGTAGGTGGTTAAATCGTTAAGCAGGTTCATGCATTTTTTTGGTGTAATCATCGGTGTCCATAATCACAATGGCGCCACCTTTGTCCGCCGGTTTAATCGTAATATTCTCATCCTTTGCCAGTGCTTCAATGTGGTCTAATTGACAGTTTTTGATGTTGTGAGGTTTAGTTCTTTGGTAATTGATCCTTTTAAGATCTGTCAATATGTTTTTCTCGAACACATCCAAAATCAAGTTCTGTGTTGGAGGATCAAAGTAACTCTTTGGGCCAAGTTCTAGCCTGTCATCAGACAATTGTGAGGATTCTGTGTTGCAATCTGTTTCGAAGAAGATTTTGAGTCGAAGTTTTCTGAGGAGTCTGTGCAGACAAATCTTCTCTTCAAACAAGGATGTATTGCTTGTGGGGACAAAGGATAGTCCTCTGTTGAGCATCTCAAGTTGTCCTCCCGTTAGGTTCTTGCTCGATATATTAACCACTAGGTTCTCGCTCATTTGTTTTTTTTTTCCCTTCAGTCATGCAAGTCAGCCAGACCTTGCGCGAGGGGACTCTTCTTGTTTTGGCCATATCTGACCTCCACAGGAAAACCTTACATTGACCGAATCCAGGAAGTAATTCAGGATTACTCACATTTCCGGCCCGGATTCTGTCACTTTGAAGATATTGCAGAGGCTGCTGTGGAGTCTCCACTATGATGTGATCCCAGTGGATAAACGGGCGGTAATTCTTCAATGCCCACACCCGTTGCCAGGAGTGCCTTCTCACAATCGTTGAATTTTCCCTCAACAGAGATTACTTTATTGACATTGTTATGCTTCTGGTATAATACTGCAGTCAAGCATGTATTTGAGAACCCTGTCTCCAAGAAGAACTCTTTGTTTTTGACAGGGTAAGCTAGGCAAGGCGCTTGTAAGAGCCTTCTTTTTAAAAAAAATCATATACATCAAAAGGCATTCACAAACTTGACAATCTCAACATAATTATGACAACAAAAGCTCCCCAACCCTCCATCCCCCCCACCTACCCCCTGTCCGAGCTCATGTGTATATTTTATCAAGCAAGTTGAATAATATTTTCAGTCCGGTATGGGTGTTACTTCTGCACACTGATATGTCAGTTGCCGCTTTGAAGGCCTCTCCTTTATTCTCGTTACCCATGGTTTTTCTCATCTGGGGGGGGGGGGCCTTCGTCATGGTCTTGTTTCACTGGGTCAGGCGGCCATATTTTTCAGAAAATGGGAGCCATGGCTCTTCTATGTTTGTCTTAGATTCATCAATTAGGTGTGTAAGAAACTCCATGTCATAGATGGCTCGTATCTTAATAACCCACTCTTTTTCCCCCAGCATACAAGGACTTTTCCACTTCTGTGTCAGACAGTATCTGGCCGCCACCAGCATAATCTGCAACATGTGATCTAAAGTTCCCCCATGTCCCTCTCCCACGTCTATTCCAAAGAGGAGGAGCCATGGGCACAGGGGTCTCTCCACCCCATCAACTCCCTCAACCCAAGATAGCACCTCCTCCCAGTACATCTGAACTATTGGGCATCTCCACCACATATGGATATAGACGCCTTTTGTCTTTTTGCACTTCCAGCAGTGCGGATCATATCCCTACCTCATTCTCGCTATCCTTTGCGGGGGATAGTGCCATCTATGTAGCACCTTGGGAGCTTGGTGCCGGTACTGGAGAGAGGCTGTGGAACAGTTCGCTCTCCTACACATTTTAGACCATCTCTTGTCATCTATTACCTCCCCAGGTCCTTCTCCCATTGTGTGCATGCTGGTGGAGGCTTCCTCGGGGCCGAGAACAAAAGTCTACAAAGGCGAGATCACACCTCTAGGACCCCAGCTGAGATGAGAAACCTCTCGAATTCAATTAGATCCCTTCTAAGGGTGTCCCCCCATGAGGGTTCCGTAAGGACTCCTTTGAGCTGGAGGTTTGCGGAAAGGTTGACACTGTGACCAACCCCAGGGCCTCCTCTAGAGCCTTCAGTGGTAGGAACGATCCAGAGAGCCTTCTTTTGAGTTGTCTTACTGCCTCGGCTTGTTCTGGACCCCACTCCCACTTGACCCCCCCTTCAACAGATGGATCAAGGGGTCTCGTGATCTCTGCGTAATCCTCAATGAAATTTCTACTGTAATTAGTCAGTCCAAGGAGTCTCCTTAGCTCCTGCAGAGTTGTGGGGTCTTTTAGTTTCTGGAGTGCTTCTTTCTTTTCCTGGGGACCAAGACCCTCAGGAGTTATCTCATGCCCCAAGAAATTGACACAGGTCCTGCACCACTGTGCCTTTTGGAAAGAGTTTTTTGTACCGGCAGCCCTCAACTGTGTCCGAACACAACGGATCTCTGCTGTTGAGCTTTTGATTAGAACATCATCCACTTAGGCCAGGTTACCCCTTTCTCCCAAGTCGGGCATGGTTTTATGCAGAAAAATTTTAAATTCATTGCCGGAGTTGATGTATCCGAAAGGAGTCCGGGTCCAAGTGTACTGCTGCCCCAAAGGTAAAGGCCAGCTTGTATTGGTCCTCCCTACTGACAGGCACAGTCCAGTACCCATTGGTCAGGTCAATTGCAGTGTATACCTTTTGAACCCTGTATCTGGGCCAGCCCTTGGTCAATGTAGGGAAGAGGCCATCGGGAAGTATGGACCCGTTTGTTGAGCTCCCTTAGGTCAGCACAGAGTCTCCACTGCCGTTTGGTTTCAAAATCCCCAGCACCGGATTATTGAAGGTGCTCTGGACTGGACAAATTATCGCACGGGACTCAAGGTTCTTAATTATTTCTACAAGGGACTCCATTGATGCGAGAGGCAAGCGATATTGCTTCACAAACACTGGAGTCATGCCAGGGTCCGGTGCGACGAGTCATATGTGTCCACCGCAAAGAGATCTTGAAAATCTAAGAAAACTTGTTTCAATTTTTGCTTTTGCTCCAGAGTTTCACAGGCATCAGCTAGGTTGACTCTCTCTTAAACCATCTGCCTGAAGCCCGGAAAGACTTCTGGTTTGGCTATCTCAGCGGCCTCCTCCAGCTGGTTAGAGAAGTCCCTGGTCAAAATACTGACTTGGACTGATGGCTTCAGGTGGGGAAGCAGTCCTGGTGGACTTGAAAGATCACCTCATCCATCCTAAAGTCACGGGTCACCTCTTCCTTACCATAAGCACAGGAAGAGTACACCAGGAAATGCCCCCCATGCCGGGTGAAGATCCTGTCTGGTGTTGTCATTGTCGCTATCGCTGTCAAAACAGTCATTGGGTATTGGTCCTAGCAGTTTGTTACCTAAATCTATGGAAAAATGTCAGTCATCAACCGAAATTCCAATAATGGTGCCTGCGCCCAGAGTGATACTCCTAAGGTCGCTGTTATCTATTGGAAATGTGTCGTGTTCTGTATTGACTAGTGGTGTTGGGTTTAACCCCAACTCTTGCTTTTGGAAATGGGCATTGAGGTGAATATAAGTGTCAGGATTTTTCAGTTTGTCTGCTTTTAAATTTCACTTTAAGTGAGAATTGTCGGGTTCGTTCTGGGATGGTGACTTCCTCTCCAATCTGAATTTCAACTGCATATGGCAGCAGTTGAGCTGACCGAAATGCTTTCTCTGGGTCATCAAAGCCAATGGGATTACCCACTAATCGGGACCAGGCTTTGAAGTTTATTAGGTCCAAACCAATGGCAAAGTGATTGAGAATGTCACTGCTTAAATAAAATGCAGCAGGGACATCTTGCACGACCCAACAATTATGGACTATGCTCTTGTTGCCTATGGAAATTTTGAGAATACACCTGCTAGGCAGGAGATGTTTGGAATTGGGTGTTTCAAGTTCCATTTCCCATTTGTCTATCAATTTAAATATGGGAATGGCTGGATCTTTTGGGAGTTTTCGGAACATGGCCTCGCTGATAAAGCTCTTACTGTTATTCACGCACACTCGGGCGAGAACGGAGTCCCCCCCCACCCCATTTAACTGGATGGGGATGAACAACTGTTCTCCAATTTTCTGAATGTCAGCCAAGCTTTGAGCTGATTTCTCATCATTTTGGACTATAGCAGTGGGATTTTCTGATTGTGAAGTTGTATAGAATTTCAGAGTATTCCCTTCCAGTGTGGAATGCCACTTAAGACTGGAAGGAAGGTTGATTTTCAGAAATAGAGGGGACTTCCCATCACCAGTTTGTTGTCCTACTGCAATTACTGTCACGTCAGGGATTTGGTTGTTTTGGAAATGGAATTCAATTTGGTCAGGGTTTTGTTCAACCATGTGGTTGACACTGTTTTAATTTTATGGGTCGGTTAGTCTGGGTCCAGAGGACCTTGTTTAGACAATCTATGAGGGGGGACAATCTACGCAGGATGTCATTCCCTAGTAAACATGGTGTACACTCTGGAGTCACAACTATGACTGGGTGCTTCACCTTGTGTCACCCAATTTTAAGGTCTAAATCCGCAGTCCCCTCGACAGGAATTTCATACCCATCGAAGTTTTGAAGTTGTCCAGGAAGAGGGGTGAGAGGGATTTGGTATTTCTCCCCCTTCCTGAATTCAGCTGATCAAAGGCCCTTTTTGACAGAAGGGTGGCTTAGGATCCATTGTCGACAAGTGCCAAAAATGTACATTGCCCCTGTATTCGTACCGGGGCATAGAACCTTCCCTCCTTTTCCTCAAGGGGGCAAAGGTAATGCGCATTTTGGGCCAATTGGTGGGTTAATTTCTTTGCTCTGCATTCTGACAGAGGGGTGATTTGGGCAGGATTTTGTTTGGGATCTTGGGAACTTGTAAGAAAAAGGTGACAGGTGGATATGGGGGGAAGTTTGTCCAGAATTGGTTTGGGCCAGGTGATTTTCTTGCTGATCATTGTGGGGTTCAATGATGGGCGGTTTTAATTCGGTCCCCACATCTACCCAGTCTTGATGAGGATCTCATGGGACCTATTTTTCTTTGGGAGCAGTTCCCCATCCCTGAAGGAGAAGATCCATTTCCCAGAATCCTCCAAGGACCCCTCTCCTTCAAATTGGAAGATTCTAACCTCCTCCACAAAATGGGTCTTTTTAGGCCCTTTATTTCTCCTACCCGCCCTCTGTTCCTTAGGTTGCAGACTTTCGGGGGCAGGAGATTCTGGTTCCAGTTCCTGGAGTTCCAGGGGCTTTTCACAAGTGGGGAAGGAAGCTTCCTCTAAGGCTTTACACCCCCCTTACCCCTGTGTCTCTTCCCTGGGACCCGGTGGGTTGTCGGGGTTCTATCCCCGCCATTGCTCTGAAGTACAAGACCCTTGATTTGAGGGGTTCTGAGTCGCCATGTTCATCTGAGGGTTCTGCTGAGTCCTCAACATGTGACCCAGATCCTGTGCCAAGTTCTGGACTTGGCGCTCCAGTTGGGACACCCACTCTGGCTGGTACGGGGTTCTCTGGTCCATCCTAGGTTGATCACGTGAAAGGTAACTGTCCCTTCTCCCATAATACCCTTGGTTCGGATAATTTTGGTACCCCTCCACCCTTGGCCTCCCCTCTCCCGGATTGGGCTGTCTGGGCTCAGGAAAGTGGGGAAAGAAAGAAGGGTTGTTTTGGGGGTTGATATTTGGCGGGCACCGGGGAAAGAAACTCAACCCGGCATTTGGGGGATTACTGCCCTCCTGGGGAAAGTTAGGAGGGAAGTTTCCTGGGTTGGCAGCTACCTGGTTGGATTCCCCCAACCCCCTCCTTGGGCTGGGGAGTCCACACATAGCCCAGGATGGGTCTGCTGCCCCTGTAACGGGGGCTGATATAGTCTGGGGAGTTAGGGGTCCCATTTGTGGGGTTACCTCCCTGACTACCTGTTTGGGATTGGCCCGAGGGCCTTATGGGTCTTTGGTTAGGAGGATTTTACACAATAATGTTTTTAGGCCCCCCCCATCTCCAGATCTAAAATGAGGGTAACCTTCACCTCCGCCATCTTAGCAGCAGCAGAAGTGTTGGTTGGTTTTGTGCTTTTATTGACACTTTTATTTTCTACCGGTTTCTGCTCTTCATAAATGTGAGGTGCTTGTTCAATGACCCAGTCTAGTGATCTCTTCTCATGAAAGTCCCTCACCAGCTGGGTCATAATGTATTTAGGGAGTGCATGAAAGAAGATATTGATGAACTCCCTAATGTCTGTGCGCACCCTCCTGGTGGTCTGCGCAAAGGCACGTTTCAGCTCTTGTACAAATTCTTGTGGGGCCTGGTCTTTCCAACATTGGAGATTGTAGGCCGCCTTGCGGGTTTCTATGTATCGAGAAAGTCTTTAAGATGGCCGCCCTATAGGTGGACCGTCTTGAGTGGTTCTGATCCTCCAGCCCCGCAAAGAAGCTGTAGTATTCAGGGGAAAATGTCCACTTGACATATTGAATGCAACTTTGGCTATCCTTCAGGTGGAAAGTATCCATCAATTGCTCATACAACTCGAGGTGCTCCCAAACTGAATATTTGTCATTTTTATGATAGGGTGTTATGACGCTCCTAATGGCCTTGATTTGCTTCAGGGGATCTTTCAGTGGGACTCTCTTAATTTTGTTGGCATTTTTAGTTTTGGTCACCCTTGTCCACTCATCGGCATTGCTATCTGATCCTCTAGGCTCTCCCTGATTCTGCTGGCTTGGGAATGGCTTGCAGAATGTGGGAGCCTAGTCTCTTGAGACCTGTGGCGCTCAAGAGTCTTCTGACTCTCCCTTGCACTAGGATTGGCTGAGTACCCCCCGCCCCCACTGCCCTAGCCGGGAACAGGTTTTTAAGATGCTCTTTGTGGGCCTAGTTTCATGGAATTCCCCACCAAATATGACACTCATTTCTTGGTAGGTGATATTTTTGAGGGTCCAGTTCTCTGATTCGCCCCTCACTGGAGTCTTCCTGATCAGCGAGACTAGCCCTAATATTTGGGAATCTGTACATAGATGCCCACCCATCCATTTCTGGGAGGCGCTAATCTGTCAGTCCCATATTTCCCATTGTGCTGAAGTCTTCCATCCACATGGCCCTTGGTTCAAATGAGCCAGTGGACATGAGGATGGTAGAGTCCATGGGACTGAAGGGATTGAATCCCTGATGACAGGGGTCCTTAGGTTATGCTCAGGGGTCTCTTTCCCTTCTTACCTCATCTCTTTCAGCCCCTATTCCCTGATGACATGCCAAAATCTGACCCTTTTGCTCTTCTATTAAGGCCTTACTGGTATCTATAATTTGTTCTTGCACAGCTATCTGTTTGTGGAGCCTGTTATTCTTTTCACAGAGAGCCTCATTGTCTCTCTGTGCTTCCTGCCTAGATTAGAAATACTGGCCCAATTTTTGCTGCAGGAGACTCACCTCCTGAGTTTGGTCATGATTGGCCTGAGTATTCTTTTTTAAAGCATCCTCCACCCGCCTGGTGTGCTCTAGTAGCTTTTCATAATCAGTTTTGATTTCACCAAACTCCTGAAGGGCCAGCTTTCTTTCCTCCAACTTAGTTTTTAATTGGCGGACTTCCTGGCCTAAGGCGTCCCTATCCTGATTTAGAGTGCCCTCTGTGCAGCCAGGTCGTCCCTCTGTCTCTTAAATGCACTAGTTTTCTGGCGCTCGTCATCAAATTCCTCTTGAGAACGGATGTCTTTAATAATTAATTTATTGGTTTCCTCTTTTAATTTGTCTATCTGGTCCTGTATGATGACCACCTGTTCTGCGCAAACTCTATTAAAAGTTAATTGTTGCGCCAGCTTTTGTTGACTCTGTTGTAAAGAGTCAAAACTTTCCTGACACTTTTTTTGCAGTGTCTGTACTTGAGTATTTTGTTATGCATTCTCTTGCTGTAAGAGAGCATGATCTTCTTGGAGTTTGGTGATATACTGCCTTGCCTCTGTTTCTGATTCTTTGCTATCCTGGAGCCTTTGCTCTGCAGAGTCCAGATTAGTCTGGATTTTCTGCAGTGCTTCCCCTTGCCTCTTTGTCAAATCTATATTGTCTGCATGTTTTTCCTGTATGACTCCTATGTGTTGGTACAGGTAGGCCGCTATTTTGGCAATTTTACACTGCTCCTCTTTTATTTTTGGGGCCATGTATAGTTCTCTAAGCGCTTGATGTAATGGGCGCTTGTCCTGCCTGGTATCGAGGTCGATTGCAGTGATTTGTTGTTTCATTCCCTGCAGCCATACCTGTTTGTCCTGTTCTGTTCATTCACCCCTGACAAACAATTTGTGCAGGAAGTGTTCCCTAGCAATATTAATTTCCACTGGGGTCGCCATTCCGGAAATATTAATTTCCTTCTGACTTATCTCCGTGTTAATTTACTTTTGCAAACTGGCCCAGTTCTTTTGAGTATTTCTTTTGAGGGGTGTTTTTACAGTGTAGCACAGTATAGCAACCCAACAAGGTGTATGTACCCCACCGGCTAGCACGCTGTGTTAGGCTGTCAAGAGTGATATGTCAAATTCAGGATCCCGGACCTGAGCCCCCAAGCTGTAAGTGATTTCAATCTGGCGCTCACCCAAGTCTCGCCCAGAATGTAGTGCGCAAATAAAACCCTTATTTATTTGTATCTATAAGTTCAATATTCTGAATGATATACCACTCATATCACACCCTTCTCCTGAGACCCCCCCCTCCTCCCCCCAGTCACACTGAACCAGGAATCGGGCTAGTTTGCAAAGGTAAATATTTATTTATGTATTAGAATTTAAATCACAATATATTTTAATAGGTAAAAACAATCACCAATGGGGTGACAGAACACTGAATAATATCTTTAATGCACTAGCAATCCAGTAATGGGCACAAAAACAAATGCAGCACAGAACGGGATACTTTTGGGTTGGTTTAGAACAGATAGCACTATGGTTAGTGCTTCCCCCTGCAACACCCCTCAGCCCACCAATAGGCAATTTAAATAAATGTGAGGAGAGAGCAGGTACTCAGGAATAACACAGATCAAACAGAACACCACTCCCACGTTCCCCCTTTAAACACAAGAGAAAAACAGAATTGACTTTTCAACTGTCAGCATGGCTTTTGAATTTGGCTGATCAAAAACACCAAATGCGGTCAAAAATGCTTAAATATATTATACATTTCTATGGGAGCCACTTTGAACAGATGCAGGCAAACAGAAGCAATGATTTAATCAAAAGAAAACATTTGAAATCTCAAAGTCAAAGTGGGAAATAATTTAAAGCTAATTCACACGTGTAAAACTTTTCAAAATGTCAATTTGCTGCAAGCTTTTCCCTATGCGATTTGTGATATAACGTTTTGGGTTCTGGAGATAGCTAAGGATGTTAGATACAAGTGGGAGTTTGCTTCCATCTTAAAAATTGAGGGAGTTATGGAGGTTTTACTGAGCAGTGTTTTTCGAAAATAAAGCGTTTGGCTAGGCAACCAAGTCGGGACACAGTAAGCTCGGAGACTGATTCATGACTTCAGTAACGGATCCCCATCACTTTCCCGGCAGCACCAGTCCAAAGACTCAAAGTGGGATTTATGGATCAGAGTTACACAAATAAAAATGACTATGAAAATGGCGCTTTTAGCAACTAGACAGCAGAACATAGCACTACAGATTTGTTTACCGCTACAGTTTATGAAAGTAGGGATAGTTCAGAGAGTGGAGTGGAACAAGATAAGCAAGGTGTACAATAGTTCTCTAGTGTCCTATTAATACAATCCACTGGTATTTAAGATTTTTGGACAGTCACGGTTCTGGTCAATGGATTGGGTCTATCAAGGAAGGACAGCACATCAGGCGCAGGACTGGATTAGCTAGGCCGGTCACCGGAATTGCACAGGATCTGCCCTTCTTGTTTCGGGGTAGTTCAAATCCACGGGATAGCGAGTTCATCAGGCAAGCCTTATGGAAGCAAGCCGGATAGTTTCAGGATGCTAGTTCAGGATGCTTTCCCACACCACGGCGCTCCACCGGGTTGTGAGAATAAGTTTGAGAATTGAGGCCTTGCTGAATATGGTTCAGCTACTGCTTGGCAAGATTCTTGGCATCTGGATCTGGAAGGATGTTAAAGGCTGGATGTTGAATGCTGGAACAAAGTGCTTCGCTGGAATCCAAAGAGTGAGTGAGTCCCTATGTGTTGTCTGCTGTCTCTATTTATCCTTTCAAATGACATCACAAAAATGGGTGTATGGGCCGGCTTTTGTCTCTCCCTGGAGTCGAGGAGCAGCCCCCTCCTTTGGGGAATTCCTTCACGGAGCAGTTTACGACCCCTTCACACGTCCATTTCCTGGCCTGGGGATCTGTCATTGTTCATTCTCTGGCTGTAGACAAAAGTCTGGCCTAACCCACACTTATCATATATCAGTGAGTTTCTGCTGAGCGGATTTCCCTCCCCTTGGGGGAAACCTGTTTTTCCATTCCTTGTAGGCCCAGCCAGGCTAATTTATTCTTAATTTCTTAAAATGCAGCAGAAGCCAAACTTGTTGCATCAAATGCCATAGATACATTACTTTCTTAGCTTTAAACCTTTGGGATCAAAAACACAACTGAGATCTGTATTCCTTTTAGCAACAATCCGTTACTGTTTGCTAATCCGGCAGACTATTAGTTTAGATGCTTTGAAGTTCCATCAGTAGAGCTCATCTGACCGGGCTGTCACTCACGGGTATCCCAGTGTGCTGCACACAGGTCTTGACAGGGGCTGTCATTCACAGGCAATACAGTTTTTCTGCATTCACAATGCTTCATTAGATTAACTGAATTTTAGCACCAAGCAAGATTTTGAATGTTGAGAAGTGTTGTGTACAGGCATTTTGGAGTTTTTAGCAACAAAGTAAATGTCGATTACAGGCAAATGTTGGGGATTTCACTTGCAAAGTGCTGCTTTTCTCTCTGCACTCTGTTTCCTTGTCATGGAGCCCACTGGCACATTTTCTGCAGTGTGCGCTCTATTCTGCCACACATGCACCATGGGTGGCTGGTTGTGCATCCATCTTTTTGTGTGTTGAGGAACGCGGTTTTGTAGGGTTTTGGTGCGCACAAGAGTTTTGCTGCCATTGTTGCCCCATACATAGCAGAGTGATGCTGCATAGTATAGCAGAGTGGGTCAATACATCCCACACTGCAAATCCTCCAAGCCATTCAAATATACCTGCCAATTATAACTAATTGATGAGGAATGCAGTGATGGTCCCTCAGGAGAAGATTCGTCTGTGGTAGTCGTATTGGAAAATCCTAGGAAGGTTCCAGAATAACGGAAAACCAAGCTTATGGTGTCCAAAGTGGTGTGACTATCACCAGGGCTTGCAAAGTCAGCTAGCCCACTAATATTGGCCAGTAGTTTTTATGAAGGGCAAGCACCATTTGCATGATACTCAACCTTGCTGGCGAGTATGGGGATGTTAGAAACTTATTTTTCACACAAAAGTGTGTTTGCAGTAAATGGCTAATACAGCTTTCACTGTGCATGCTTGACAGCAATGCAGCAAATAAGAAGCGTGCTTGTGTGACATGCACCATTTTACAAAAAGCACTGATAAATCTTTTTGTCACCAGTCACCTCGGGGCAAGTGCATTTCTGTTAGGTCGAATATATGAAAGGAACTCACCCTGCAGGTCTAGTGGGATTTTTAAGAATTTGCAAGGCTTGATCACCAATTCTGCCTACTCTTGATGTGCCTTTGCCAAGGTCCTTACTGTGATGGCGCCCAGGGGGAATGCATACTGCATGCCTAGGACCCATGATTGCAGGAAGACGAGATCGATTTCTAAAATCAACCGTGGGGATGGTTTTTGGGAGGCCAATCTATTATAGTGAACATGAAAGACCATGAAGTCTAGCCAAACCCAATCAAGGTAGGTAGCAGAGCAGAAAGCTTTGACTCAGAGAGGTCTGAGAATGGCCTAGGGCTACAATCACACACATGCATGCAAACGCACGCATGCACACAACTCCAATAATCCCAGTAAGACTGAGAAGTACAAGAATATACAATTATTTATTAGGCCTTTACAATGCACATGTAAGCATTGAAACGTTGAGGTAGGTATTATCAAATAACTACTATCAAACACATATATACACATTCAAAATGTGAAGGGGTGTCTAAATAGAACCCCTACACTTTACCTTAAAGACAGTTAGGCAACAGCATAAACGTAAGCAAGACTTTCAATAACTATATGGTCAAGTAAATGAAGAGCTAGAAAAACAGTTGATTCAAAACCAGTAAACACAGATAAGTAATCAAATTAGAAAACCATAGGTAAAACACTTATGAACAAGCCTAGAATTAGATCCCCAATTGTTAGTAAGTCCAGCCCTTAAATGCAATAGGGCTTAGTGCCCTAGAGTCACCAGTTCCACAGGATATACTGTTAAGTATGTTTATTGTTGGAGTGAGCAATGCAATGCCAGTGGTTGCAATTAAGTGTTCCAACGGTTTAGAAGAGTTCAGGTAAGTATCTCCATCCCACTACACTAGAGAAAGCTTGGGGGAGGGGCAATCCTTGACACAACTCTATACTCCAAACCAACGGATTGCAACTATCTTATTCACTGCTTGAGCTTCCACCCTCCCAACATTCTACGGAATCTTTCTTATGGACAGATGTTAAGGATCAAAAGTGACCAGGAAGACTGTGAGAAGCAATTGGATATACTACAAGAGAGATTGCAATTGAGGTTATCCACAAACAGACTTGCAAGTTGCCCGCAACAAGACTAGCACACAAGGACGAAACCAACTACTGACTAAAAGAACAGACCGGAAGAGTCCAGAAATACTGTTTGTGACCAAATACTCTATCCAAAGCAGGCAAATTAAAGACATTATCAAAAACAGATGGAGTATTTTGACTGGCAATGAAAGGATTAAAGACCTATACCTATGGCCACCCGTGTTCGCCTATCAAAAAAGCAGTAGCTTACGCAACCTATTAGTCAACACACAAGGAAGATCTACAAACAGAATCCCAGACAAACATCCAGGAACGTTCCCATGCATGAGTTGCGGTAATTGCAACAACGTCATTAAAGGCAAAATAGTATTACATCCAAGAACAGCAGAAAAAATCAAGTTGAAACACCATGCTACCTGTCTATCTGAGAATGTGATCTACGCAATTAAGTGCCCCTGTGGGAAATTTTATGTGGGCGAGACATCAAGGAAAATACGGGTACACCTCAGTGAACACAAGTCTTTTATTAGAAATGACAATCGGACATCGGCAGTGGCAAGACATTTTAAAAAGAACGGACATTCTATCACCCAAATACGCTTTCCGGTACTGGAAGTGATATCTACTAAAGGGCAGAACAGAGACATAAGTAAGCATTTTGGATCGACAGATTGGATGCACTCGCTCACGGTGGATTGAACGAGGGGCTTGATTTGAGCTGTTTTTTGTAATTTACCAACATCTAGGACCATGATGTTATTACTATTCCCTTGATTTGAAAATATTCATAACCTTACATTGTTAGACATAGCCATCATGCACAATCAATAAGATGCTGTACCATGAATGACCAGATCCTGATCACAAAGATTTTCTTTTGTTTATCTTTTAATATTTTTTGTTTTACATATTTAAGAGACTGTTAATCGTTTTTGTTTTTTGGTTGTCTTTTCTTTTTCTTTTAGCACAATTGCTTGCACCTCTTCACAATGAGCATTTATCACTATTGTTTTTTCAAGTTTTGTCTCGATTAATATCATGTCTTCCTTGTATTTTAGAACTCCGTATAACGTGCCTCCAAGTTCAAAATGTTTGATTGTGTGAATATTGCATTGATAGCTATGTACGCAAAATAGTGTCTGAAAGAAAGGCTGTATAGTGTTGAATAAGCACGATCACCCAATCGTATACACTTACACAACATATGTTTTGAGGAATTTTACAAGCATTAATAAGTCGAGTTACATCCACGTAGCTTACGTTGTACCCCATTAGGGAGGACGAATCCTATTTTACAGCACTGTTAGCATGTTTGACCATTCCAGGAGTTACCATAGTTACCATAGTTACCCATAGCACAACAAAATAGACAACAAAATAGAACTATGCCGGGCTGCGCGCACACGCCAAGTCCTGAGTCTGCTCGAAACAGTACTTACCAGGTAAGCAGCGTAAGCAGATCGGAGTATCTGACCGATACTGTCCGAGAACAGGATTATTATTCATAAGATATTATATTTTAGGACGAAGCACGCACTGGTTTCTACGATCTTTGCAATCATATGAAAACCGCCATTCTGACCATGAAACCACAGGTAAGAAACCACAAGGCAGTCATGCCATTTATTCTTGTCATGTTAACGCATACCATGATGCGCTTAAGCATCTAATAAGCAGACAATGCACTGACAGAATGTTTCATTACTCTTTAGAACACATTCTGGTAAAAGCATTCACAGGTCGGTCATTTTGCCCTTGTAACATTGAACACTATCAGTTCAAATGGAATATACACAGACTTTGAATAATATTTCAATTTTTCTCTGTTTTTCTATTTTCTTCGTTTTTCTTTCTTTCTTTCTTTTCTTAACTATATCCATCTGACCATTCATCAGCCAACATGCATTGACGTGTGTATAAATCGATTTGTATTGTGGGTAATAATGACATGTTATGCAATGTGTGGTTTTTTGCTCGAATAATGTTGATTTTTAATGGGAATTATGGACATTGATGGTATATTTTTGACAATCATTTACTTTTTCCTATTTGATTTATTGAATAACTTGGGCGGTTGGGGTTGAACCTGTTGGGTCTCAACATGTAAATGTAACGATTGTTTTGGGTATTAGAGATCTAATTAGACGCATGTCGTAACAAGCTGGCCCTGACGAAGGGTAATTTATCTGAAATGCATTGGCCATAATCCCTACGTCTCAAATGCATCTGTATAACAGAGAACAGTGAAACTAAGGGATAAGATATCACTCATTAAGAATAAAAGCACCACTCTATAAAATCGACGATTTTGTCCGTAAATTTGTTGGAAAAACCACAAAGCGAATATACACCACATTGCTGTGGTATTAGGGAGTGCAGCCCGCACTGCTGGCTTCACGCCCAAGGTCTTTTTCTCAGGAAATCCTTGACTAGACCACCACCAGTTTGAGTGAGACTAGGGAGAGATGGGGCCGGTACTTTATGCCAGTGTAACCCTATGGAGGATGGGGCGACAAAACCGGTATGTGAACTTCTCCCCCTTACTCCAAATTCCCAAAATACCAGTTCAGAGGTTCCGTATCCATTGGGCACAAGGACTTCTGTGCTTGGTCTAGGCGAGGGAGGCCTAGGGATGCGGGTGCAGAGGTAGTTTTCAGCCGTTGGATTTAGTTTCAGTCAGTCATGGTACCTGTATTACCGTTCCAGAGACTAGCCATCTGGTTACCTTGCCACTAAAGGAAGAAGACGTCTGCTGAGCAGGTGACCTTGGGAGACCTCCATGTATAGAAGAAGACTTAATTCAGTGGGTGTCACCTTGGTCAGGCGGGGATAGGCGATTATGGGTTGCTGTAGAAAGGAGTAGGCCCTGCACGGCTTCTTTTGGGATTAGAAGGCTAAACATGCAGTCACAGGAATGCACTTGTGACGGCTGCATCAAGGTAGCCTTGAAGCGAGCCGGTCAGTCCACTGGGTTGTTTAGGCGCACTTCAGAAGGCTCATCAGGCACGGATCCTCAAGCAGGAGTCAATACCTGATTGTTCCCACTGACCCAGGGGTCAAACCACCAACCAGGGTCGTCTTAAGATCAGGATAGAGGAGCAAGGCTTCACCGGGACTTCTCTGGAGTGTGAGGCAGGCATGGTATCACAAGTAAGGACACAGACACATAACGTACAAGTTTCAAAGCGTTTATTAAGTTTGATTGTGGTTCGAGACTTCCTAGCTGCCTAATTCTATAATGAGAGTAGTGTTGACCATCAAAGTAAAATAAAATGGCCCAAGTCAGTCAGTCAGCCAGTCAAACAAAGTTAAAAGTCTCTCAGAAACCTACACTCGCCCTCACGTTTCACAATAACTCAGTGTGGGAAAATGTATGAAAATAGAGTGTATGAAAAGAATGTCGGAATGTCAATGAAAGTGGCTTACCACTCCCTTCCCCAAGTTCAGTTCACTGGGGTTCTTACAAAGTTCCTTCAAAGTGGGTAATATGCACAGTTCAAAGGTTTCCCATAAATGTGTTACTCTTCCTTCGCCTATTTCAATGCCAGTTCAATGTGCATCAAAGTTCTCTTCAATGGATTCTTTCGGGCGTTCCTCACCCGGGTTCACAATTCTCAAACAGATATTCACAAAGTTCCTTCTTAGTTACTTTCACAAGCTGCCTGTGCCTGTCTTCAAACACTATTATGGATGAAACACTTTCCAGCTAAACAGTCCTGCTTCACAGAGCTCGGGATAACTCCCTTCCCCAATCTTTGTACTTCTTTTCACAATGTTCACCTGTTGGAGACCTTTGCAACTGCATAGTATTATCACCACTATGCATGACCACTCTGACATTAGGGTTGATTTCTCAATTTTCGTGCCTCTTAGACTAGGTTTTGCAGAACAGGCCTTCGGCCACTATGTTCCTTAAGTCACAAGAATATCAGTTCACTTTCACATTAGCCTTTCAGGATCTCTGCACGCACTCTTTCCCTCGTGCCGTTTCCTTCAATGGCATTCAACACATTTTGCTTTCATTATTCACTGTTCTGTTATCTTTCAATCAGCGTTTACCAACGTGCCTTCTCACACAGCACCGCTCCGTTAGTTTGTTTCTCAATGGCTCCCCCCCGGCTAAATACATTCAATCTTTCAGTTCAATAGGCCTCATTGCGAGTTGGCCGGTATCCCAATGGTACATCCACTGTAATAAGAATTATCATTACCGCCACTTGGTCCGCCGAATTCGTGGTGTTGGCGGTGTAATTCTGCATTTAATTTGAGTTCATTCGACTCAATGGGGCTTTTTTGGTGGGATTTCCGCTGTGGTAATTCCGCCGATTTTGTGGGAGAGATCAACTCCATGCCCAAACTCGTAATTTGGCTTAGTGGTAAAGTTGGCGGTAACAGAGTTACTGCCAACTTTACCACTTACCGCCAAACTCGTAATGAGGCCCAATGTCTTTATCCTTCACCGTGTAGCCTTGTGTGTAACACTATAGCTTTCCAGAATTGTGCGCATCACAAACCGGGTTCTCACTACTTTCTACACACACACACACACACACACACACACACCTACACACACACACACACACACACACACACCTACACACCTACACACCTACACACCTACACACCTACACACCTACACACCTACACACCTACACACACACACACCTACACACACACACACACACACACACACACACACACACACACACACACACACACACACACACACACACACACACACACACACACACACACACACACACACACACACACACACACACACACACACACACACACACACACACACACACACACACACACACACACACACACACACACACACACACACACACACACACACACACACACACCTTTGCCTGAGAAAGAGCAGGAAGAAGGCCAAATGATAACTTGGACAAAGACCAGGCAAGCCTTGTATGGCAAGCCCATTTTTGAGCATATTGTACTCTTTATGGCGTTATGCAGTAAAATACAAAAGTGCGCGAGTAGAGAGTCCCATCGTGGACACATTGTAATTGTAACCACAAAGTTGCAAAAGAAATGGTTCTGAGGATTCAAAGTATCATTACCGCATTTCGCTTTAAGGTGATGTGTGCAGCTTTAAAAATACAAGAAATTCACTAAGGGAGACATAGACTCCCAGTACTGATAGTGTTGGGGACAGATCAGTTTCCCCATAATAATTAGTACAAAGCAAGGGAAGTAAAGCATAAGGCTTTGCTTGCTCCCAAAAAGTCAGGCCAGCAGTCAAAACCAAGCAAAAATAAAGGGTGTCCCATAGATGTATATGGGAGGAAAGCAGCAAAAAAGTTAATGTTTCCAAAACACTACAAAGGTTGTCGCTTTGTGATGTGGCTCGTACAGAAGACCAGCAGTTCTGTATTGAGCTGCAAATCAAATGTATTCATGTGAATCTGACCGCAGAAAATATGCTGCTTCTGAAGGATGATGGGTTCTAGCATAGAGTCGCTGGAATCTGCCCGATATTTGGAGTTTGTCTGCCACTTCATTTGACCGTCCCAAAGGTTTTGGAATGTTCTCTGCCTGCAGTAATGCTATAAATCTTTTGATATCTCCGCTAGAAATCTGAACCAGTTTACATAACGGACAGCCGAAATGTTGCCCATCTTCAAGAGAATACATCATTGCCCTGGTCAGTGCTCAGTGAGTAAATAAAACTGCCAGGAGTTCTAGGTAGTTGATGGTCATCGAGAGGTTCCTTCGCAACCATTTCCCTTCTATCACCATTTCCCAGCATAGTGTGCCTCTTCTGGACTTTAATGCATGTGATTTAATAGCGAGATCTGGTTTGACATGAAAATGTCCCTGCCGTGCCAGGCCTCCATAAGTTTGGACCTTCGATGTACCTCTAAAGTGCTAGTAGCCCCTGGGAGTTTGAGATCCTTTGTCACAAGTGAGAGATCTTCAGCATTTGATGGGCACAATAGTGCAGACTCCATCGAGGAGGAGAACACCCTGATTACTCTAGACCGCTACCTGTGTCCAGTAACTGCCTCACTTCTCTTTTTGTTGTGCAGACCTTTTCCATTGGTAGACCTAGAGGGGCTTCTAGTGCATTTATCATAAACTCCAAAAACGTAATCTGTTGGAATGGCTTTAGTGCAGATTGTTCTCCAATTCATTCACCATACAGCTCTGGCCAATCAGAAGACACTCTTGTGAAAGTTTAATAATAAGATTTACAAAAAAAAGACTACACATAAAACTGTTAGAACTGAGGGCGATCAGATGATGGCTAATGGCCTTTTTGACTAGACGGGAAGAACGTCATGATAATGACTGACAGCACAGTGGCCATGCATTACTTCAACAAAGGAGGAGATGTAGGGTCACTGCCACTGTGCAGGGAGGCAAGGCAGCTCTGGATATGGGCACTACAAAACGGGATCTCTGTCGGTTGCTCACCAAGAAGAGGATATGACAGTGGACGCTCTGAGCAGGCAGAACATGATCTCCCATGAGGGGGAGTTGACTTGGGAAGTCCTTCTAGAGATTTTCGCCTTTGGGAAACCCATCAATTTGATCTGTTTGCATCCAGTATCAACAAGAAGTGTGCCCTTTTGTGCACCTCGGAATTTCCTCAGAGAGGAGACCTGGGGGACGTGTTCTTAGTGTGCTCGGATTTACCCCTCCTATACGCGTTCCCACCAGACCCCATCATTCCTCATGTCATCAGGAGGTTGAGGAAGTTCTGGAAATTCATGATCTTGATTGCTCTGTATTTGACCAGCAGGATGTGGTCCCCAGACCTTCTAGACATGTCCATCTGCACTCCATTCCATCTTTCCCAAAGAGTGGACATTCTCTTCCAAGAGGGAGGCCAGGCCGTCTTCTTCACCCGGGAATCAAAACTCTGAACCTTCACGCCTGGTTTCTGTGAGGTTAGGATATAAAGATTGGGGCCTCCCGAAAGACATGATGGAGGTGTTGCTTTCAGTTAGAAGACTAGTGACAAAAGCACTATGCCGTTGCCATTGGAACATATTTGGCAGCTGGTGTAGGGCTAAAGATATAGATCCTTTCTCTTGCAATACACCTGCACAGTGCTTTCTTTATTACTGCACCTAGCCCGTCGGGGGCTGCAGGTAGTTACTGTCAAGGGATACTTTGTGGTGTTATCCATTTGTAAACACCTGCCAGCACAAGGCTCTTACTTTAAGATGCCGATTGTCATTCAGTACCTAAAAGGATTGACATACGTTCCCACCGGTCCCTTTTCTGGTTCTGTGCTGGGATTTCAATATGGTACTATAATGTTATTAATGGGAGCTCCATTTGAACCTATCCATTCTTGTCCTCTCAGGTTTTTAACCTTAAACTCATTTTGCTAGACATCACTTCTGCTCGCATAGTGACTGTGCTACAAGCTTTGTCATGCAAACCACCATTTACTATATTCTCCAAGGAGTAGGTCGTTTTTAGCGTTAGTCACTCCTTCCTTCCCAAGGTAGTGCCTGAATTCCATCTGATATAGTAAATAACTGTACCAGCTTTTTATCCACCTCCTCACCCGTCTAAGGATGAAGAGAGGTTATGCAGGCTTGACCTGAAAAGGGCTCGGTTTCTAGGATGACAAATGTAAGAGAAGATGACCATCTATTTACTGGTTGTACTAGCCACAGGCTAGGCCAAGCCATGACCAAACAAACTTTATTGCAATGGATCGGCCTATGTACTTCAGAGTGCTACTCCATTGCAAGAAAAGATGCTCCTGGGAACTTAAGAGCTCATTCCACCAGAGGAGTGACAACCACTTTGTCTCTCTAAAGAGGTGTTGCTGTGCAGGACAATTGTAATGCCGCAACTTGGTCCTCACTCCACACTTTTTCAAAACATTACTGCTTGGTCACTCTATCAGTCCAGGACAGTCTATTTGGTAGACTAGTTCTGCACAATATCAATCAATAATACGTAAATTATACAAAATCAACTTCTCCCACATCCATCTACAAAACTGCAATGCAAGTCTTTTTAAAATGAGGAATCCGTGGGAGGCCATAATCCATTAGAAGAACCAATTACTTAGCCCTTGTAATGTTCTTTCTAATTAATGTTCCTCCCTCGGATTCCTTATCCACATCCCAGTATACCCCTTTGACTGTGGGTGCATTTTTAAATACTTCTCTCTTTCAGCGCCCATGCAGGTTATTTAATCCTGAAGTTGGCTGGGCAGAAATAAGGAAAAACTAGGTGCTGAGGCAATGGGCGTATGTTTATTCCATCGACATCCCGTCCGGATGCACAAATGGTAACCGTCGATGTTTGTCGACTTCATGCTGCACAGTGCCCTCTCCCGTCCAAAAATGTCCACGACTGCAAAGCAGGATATGGGTATATCGAAGATGAGGAATCCATGGGAGGAACATCCACCAGAAAGAACATTAGCAGTACTAAGTAGTTTGTTGTTCTTAGGAGTCAGTAGTTAATCTAGATGATTGCCTTGGTGTTCCCAAAAGGAATATATTGCTCCTCTATTCATTTGTGTATGGGCTGTTGTCTAGACTAACTTTTGACAATTCTGAGCATCTGTAATAATGTCTTTGTTTCTTTTTTGTTAATTTGGCTCTTTCAAGCATATTGAGATTGTTTCAGGATTTAAAAAAAAGAAATATTGTGGACACATTTGCATTTCATTGTTTCAAATGTAATTCTAGCAATGAGCAAAATATGCATGATTCATTGTCTGATTCATCTTAGATCCTTTTGCCCTCTGTGTATGGTTTATCTCTTCCCTCTCTCTATGGAACCCTTAAAAGTGAAGCATTAAATAATTGTTAAAGGATCCAAGATGGCTGCCGGGTGTATCGCAGTGCTCTCAACCCCGGGCCAAATATAAACTGAAGAAACTGGCAAAAGGACTCCCCAGGCAGGGTGCAAAGCAGGCTGCGTGCGTTTCAGGATGCCGAGAGGCACTGCAGTGGAGAGCAGAGCAGATCCGGAGACGAGGCAAGCAGACCTACAGAAGGCCATATCCACCTCGGGCGGTGACGAGGAGACTGCTGCTGGTTGCGTGGCAGTAAGAAAGGAAGCTCTCTCCTCTCCTGGTGACTATGAGCCGCTGCGACTTTGACAGCCGCTCAGGCGGCCCTGAAAGGGTCCTGAGTTTTCGAGGCCATCTGCATCGCTCCCGAGGGAACGGCATCCCCGGGTGCAACGAGAAGAGCAAAGTCAGCAGCTTGTGGCCCGGGCCCAGCAGTGAGGCTGGAGCGAGTGGATTGCGGACCCACAAGGAGACAGCAGTTTGAGAACAACAGTGAGGAGAGGAAGCGTGCTGCTGGGGTGGGCCATCGGGCATTATTGAGGTGGTGACCTGGGGGAAGAACCAGTTGAAGTCAGTTGCAGCCCAGCAAGGGTGGCCTGAGGCCACACAGCTACCAGCTAAGGTGTGAGCAAACCAAGTGGGGCCCCCTCTGGGTCTGTGGAGTGTGCCCGAGTACCCAATCCGGCAAGTGGTGTGCTTCCGAGGAAGGGACTTGGCCTGTACAGAGACAGGGAGGATCACCTCTCAACCCGACAGGCCAGACTGCAGTGCGGTGTGAGGGGGTCTTGAGCCCTGGAGGGCCCCCCATGTAGACGGGGTGCCCTGAGGAGAGTTGGAGCGGGCCTTCCAGGCAAACTAGGATGATTGACAACAGGCCCCAGGACATGGAGGAGAGGCACTTGGGGACCTAAGTAGAGGGCAGGACCGTAGCCCACCGAGCGGAGGCAAGGATCAAACACCTATGGATGGAAAGCCTGGCCGGGGGCAGAAGGAAGACTCTGCCCAAGCAAGGGGGATTCTCGAAAACCTTGCAGCAGGGGTCCATAGGGGGTCCAAGTAGAAAAGATCCAGGAGGGCAATTTGCATAGACTGGCGAAAAGAGGGGCAAGAGGCTATCTGGAGCGAGCAGGGCCTCCCCGTAGGGGACAAGCTAGAAGATATGGCAGCTCCAACGAAGGATCAAGGGGTCACCCAAGAGGTCCTCAGTCTGTGTTTTCAGGATTTTGGAGATAAGATCTCAGAAACTATTCACTCTCAGCTGTGTTTGATATGGGCAGAGCTCTCTGTCATTGCAGGAAGTGAAAGGCGACATAGCGAACTTGGAAGAGTGGATCGATGCGTTCGAGAACGTCATACAGGAAATCGCAGAGGACACCCAGAAGGTCGATGAGCTTGTGGATCAACTAGCAAGGGTCACACAGAATCTAGAAATTCAAAGTGAGGACTTGGAGAACCGCTCCAGACGATCTAACATAAGGATAAAAGGTTTGCCGAGATGGTAGTGGATAAGGACCTGCTGGAGGTGGCACAGCATGTGCTTGCGGACTTGCTGGAGATGGAAGATTGGCCGGGTATTCAGCTGGACCGCATTCATAGATTGTAGTCCAAAGGAGGAGAACCGGGAGCCAGACCCAGGGATGTGGTGGTGGTGCTGCTGCACCTGTATGGACAGAAAGAAAAGGCGTTGGCACCCACCAGGAGGGTAGGGTCGATCAACTACAATGGGTCAGAGCTCCAGTTGTTCCAAGACTTGGCACATGCCACCCTGGTGAAGAGAAGAATGATGGGCCCAGTAGTAGGGGCCCTGGTGCGAGCCGGTGTGCAATATAGATGGACCTTTCCCTTTGGGAGGGAAAGGTCCCTCCCAAATGAGAGGGGAGGCAACACCGGGTCACCTCCTGTGAAGGACTGACAATACTGAAAATGGAAGGGGAGGCGACCCAGTGGCAGGAGCAGAGGCCAACAAGAGAGCCCATCAAATGGAAGCTATGGGAGTGGACAAAGGTCCCTGGTGAGGGGCTTCAAGAAGCAAGCACAGAGCTGCCCGGCAAATCTTTTGGATAAGGGGTGGGGTGCAGAGGGTTCTCTTAACTTCCGACAACGATCCACCGAGTTGAGGGATGGGGTTGTGTGGAATCATGGCCTTGACAGAATACCACCTGCGGGGGAGGGAGTGTAAGAAGTGCCTGGGGTGGGGGAGCAGGGGGTATGCACCATCTTGGTTTTCAGTCTCGTAGGTCTAGGGAGACCTGCACAGGTTTACTCTGTTATTTCAGGGCTGAACTCCCAGTTTGTTACTCTGGGGGTGATGTAGAGGATGGTTGAGCCTGACCAGAGGTTGAGGGCATAGGGTGACTGTTGGTGTTAGGGGCTTGAGGGGGAGAGGGCAGGCAGTGATAGTGGCAGTAGACATCCGACTCAAGTATTTGAATCAAGTTATATAGGTTATGGGGGATTAAGTGGATGCTTTGTCTGACCACCCTTGATATTGGAGGGCTCAACTCCCCGATCAAGTGGAAGAAGGTGGAGCAGTTCCTGGGGAGGGGGAACCAGATGCTGTGGCTCTACAGTTGATGCACATCCAGAAACGTGATAAACATAAGATGAAACTTGAGGGGTAACTGCATGTGTTCCAGTCCAATGCTCAGGGTAAGACGAGGGGAGTGATGACCATCCGGTAGCTAACAGGTTTACGTGTTATAGCCACAGAGGGGGATAGTGAAGGCAGGTACCTGGCTGTATCAGTCCATTGGGAGAAGGGGATATACACTATAGCAGTGATTTACACACCTGACGGGAGACGAGACTATTTTATATGATCAGTGCTGGCGAAATTGGTCAGGTTTACTTTGGGGTAATTAATACTGGTGGGGGACTTTAATCTAGCCTGGGAGCCACAGACCGATAGGAACGCGAGGATGTATCATAACCAGAGCGCGCCCTCGGAGGAGCTGAAGGAGCGTATGGTCCAATTGGCCCTGGTGGACTGCTGGAGGGAATTGCTGGGTGGGGAAAAGAGGTACACATTATACTCCCATGTACCCATGTCTTTTTCAAGGATAGACTATGCGTGGCGCTCTAGTACGCTGTTGGGGCAGGTGTCAGAGGTGGAATTGGGCCTTGGCGATGGAAATTCCCTGACCATCTGCTCAAGGACAGGGTCATATGTGACGAGCCAAGGGGCAAAATAGACGAGTTCTTCACACTTAACAGAATGGAGGGGGTAAAGGACTATATTGTGTGGGACGCATTTAAGGCCACCATGAGGGGGAACATATCGCAAAAAGAATCCACAGGGATAAATAACTATCCCGATTGCAAACAGATCTGGAAGATAAGCTCAAGGAAGTATTGGTCAGGATGGGGGAAAACTCTGGCAACGCTTTCCGGAAAGAATAGAGGCAGATAAGGGACCAATTAGATGCCCTACAGACCAAGAATGCTGAGCGCTCCCTACTCTACTTCCAGCAGAGGTTTTACAGTAAGGCGAACAAGGCAGAATGGCTCCTGGCATGGCGGGTAAGGAAGAAAGAGGTGCCCAGGACGATCCTCAAAATAAAGATGGGTAAGGGGACGGAAAGTGCATCCTCTGCCGATATAATAGCTGCGTTCACAGACTACTACTCTGCCTTGTATTCGTGTGATTCCCCTGATGATCAGGCCCAGATGGAGTAACTTTCCCAATGCCCCTTATCGAAGATCACACCGTGGGAAAGGGAGAGACTAGAAGAAGATATCTCGCTTGATGAAGTAAGGGCAGTGATCGCTTCATTGCTACTTAGAAAGGCCCTGGGAACGGACTGCTGTCCGGCATTTTTTTTATAAGACCTTTATTGAGGCCCTGATTCCAAAGCTAGTTTTATTATATAAGTAATTCGGCAAAGCGAGGCAAATCACCCAATCTATGGAGGATGCCAAAGTAGTGTTGCTCCCAAAGCCTGGCATGGATAGCACATTATGCGTCTCATACCGTCCCATAGCTCTCATCAATCTTGATGCAAAAATGTACACCAAGGTGCTGGTTTAGATGGGCTTCTCCTCAAATCGATTGAAGCCGATCAATCGGAATTTATTAAGCAAAGGCAGACATTTGATAATACAAGGCGGATGTGCCACCTACTAGAAAAAGTCAACATTACCAAGACCCCGGCATTGATGCTGGCGTTGGACGCAGAGAAGGCGTTTGACTCGGCCAAATGGTTGTTTCTCTTCCGCACAATGTAAGTCATGTGCTTTGGGACTAAATTCCTCTCGCTGGTCAGAGCCAACTACCAAATGCCTTCTCTGCGTCTGTTGATTAATGGTCATCTCTCCCAGGGTATAAAGGTTTCCACAGGCACGAAACCGGGGTGCCTGCTTTCCCTGCTTCTTTATGCAGTCCACCTGGAGACGTTACTGGCGAAGATCAGGTCGACTTTAGACATCAGTGGGATCATCTTCGGAGGCGAAGAACATTGAGTTTTGGCCTTTGCGGACGAAATGCTCCTCCTGATCTTAGACCCGGTCAGGTCTCCAGGGAACTTAAGATGTTCAGTGCAGTAGCAGGGCTAAAAATCAGTGCTCATAAGTCTGAACTACTGAACATACCTAGCCTCTGTACCTTATTACCTTATTGGTGGGTGGAAAACAGTGTCAAGTATCTGGGAGTGCAGATTGCGGGATCCCTAGACTACTTATAACAGGCTAACTACATACCCCTGCTGGAGAAGGTGAAGCGGCTACTGGTCGAGTGGGGGCCCTGTCCATCTCATGTTTGGGGGAGGATTAACGTCCTCAAAATGGTGATCATACCTAAGGTTCTGTATTACTTTATAGTCCTACCAGTGGCGGTACCTCAGAGTTTTTTCAGGACTCTTCAAAAGCTGGCAGGGACATTCATCTGATCTGGCAACATAAGAGACCTATGGTAGCCATGAACCTATCAATGGCCCCTAAATGTAAGGGAGGGCTGGGGGTGCCCATCTTCTGCCTCTATTATTTTGCAGCTCAACTTAGTGTTGTTCTGGATTGGTTTTTGGGCAAGATATGGTGCCAGATGGATGGGGTGGTGGTAGGAAGGCCTTTTGATGAAACTCACTGGCTCCTGAAGGAAGACGGCCCCATAAATATGTACCCAAGCCAAATAACTGCCCTAATGGGGGGATGTATGGAACTCCTTGGTTCGTCAGGTAGGCCTCACTACCTTTCCTGCCCCTTTGATCACGTTTAGAAACCCCCAGTTTGTGCCAGGGCTGGAAGGGAGGGCTGTTGTCGGGTGGGAAGCAGCAGGGTGCCACAAGTTAATTTTCTGGCCCTCTAAATGATAAAGGGCTGGTAAATTAATGAATTTGATATGTGCAAGCAGCAGTTTGGGATAGGAGGAGGAGAGAGATTCTGCTACTTTCAGCTGAGGCATTGGCTCTCAAATCCGATGGTTAAAGCAGTGGCGAGTAGGGAGCTTACTCCTTTTGAGAAGTATGTCACGACGAACTCGAGGGATAAACACTTGGTGGCAGCACTGTACACATTATTTTTCGGAGGGTCCTCAACACCCTGAATGGCCTTACATGAAACTATGGGAATCTGCAGTGGGTCACGCGCTATAGGGGAGCAGTGGTCTCAGTTGTGGGAAGACTTATCTAAACTCACATGGGCAATACAGAGTCATGAGATGTGGATCAAGGTTATGGTACAATGGTATAAATTGCATAAGTACTACCCCGAGGTATCAGAGCTTCGTTGGAGTGGATGTCGGGAACCTGGGTCTTGGAAACCCATCTGGTGGGAGTGCACAGACATACAGCCCTTCTGCGACGTGATCCACAAGGCCATGAACAAGATCTTTTGTTCGCCGATTCAAGATAATGTTGGGGAGGCTATGCTAGGGATGGGTGGGGATTTGGTGACTACCTTCGAAAGCACAAAAGGTGGTGCATGTGATTTCGATAGTGGCGGCACTGCTGCAAGTGGCACAACAATGGAAGCTGAATAGTGCCCCTACAGAACATGATTGGGTTGGCATGGATTGTAACTATGTTGCTCAAGAATGGGTGACCTACTCGATTCAGGGTGACCACCAAATGTTTCTGGTAGTGGGACCTGGTCATGAAATTTCTTAAAAATGACTTGTGGGCGGTTTGGTGCCCGCAGAGGAAGCGGTTGTTTGGTTGACTAGAAGAATAGGAAAGGAGGGAGGGAATGTGTCCACAGGGGTTCCTGGTGTTGTGCGCTGCAGGAGGGGGCGGCTGGGCGGGTGCAGGGGTTGTTGGTTTCTGTATGTTGAAATGCCAATAAAATACACTTTTAAATAATTGTTAGAAATGTGTGGATGCCAGTTGACTATTGAAGACTGACTTGTCTTCCATGGCTATAGGCTGTGGATTATATTGAGTTAGCCAGCTTCTCGTAGCTTGCAGGAAGACATTTATTTTATTTATGTTTCATTCACTTTACTTTCTAGACAACATATCGTCCAATAATTTTAGTAGTAAGCCCCTTTCTTGAACCATATGGAATTGCTCAAAGTAGTATGTTGGAATACAAAGTGGTTTTCTCTCATGTTTTTTTTTTATCCATTTACAGGCTTCTATGAATACCAAAGCATCTGATATTCAAGCTCTTGTGGTGCCATATCAGCTGCATTATCTTCAGATTTTGACAGATCAGTTCAGCCGATGGCATATACAGGAGACTTTCCAGAAATAGATCTGCGCGGGATGCACTCGTAGTATTGTTGCTTTGGGAGCCATCACGCATAACCTGGTGAGTCATACCGTGTCTTTTTGCTCTTTCCATTGTCCACAGACCTCACAAAATCCATTATTGTGGCATACCTTTTGAAGTTGAAATTGCGAGCTATACTCCTGCGTTGATTATATGTGCTCAAATTTACAGAAGTGAAGCTATTCAGTTTGGTGCAACATTGTTGACATTTGCAACTACCTAGATCTGATTTTTCTTGGATCAGTTTGTCCGATATTGGCCAACTTTTATAGGCACATTGATATAGGCATTCTCATAATTTGACATACAATAAGGGTTCCATTCTTTTTATGACTCATTCCTCAGATATACATTATCGTGAAACGCCTGTGGAAATGCTTATACAATTGTATATTTTACTGAAAGAGGGAAGGAAGGCTCAGACTCTGAAATCACTTGTTGGAGGGGTCGGGCATGCTTATTTCCAATCTATTTTACTTTTAAATTAAATCAAGGAAATTTGCTGAGGATTTCAATGAAACAGACAGTACATTTCAGCATGCGCCAATTGTGTAGTAGATATTAAACACTGGAATCCGTTAAGAATGTGCCACTTCAGTCCTTTTCCTGTATGTTCCTCATAGGAACTGGTGTATTTAGAACAAGACTGACTTCTAAGACCATCAGGGAACCCAGAATTCTAGTAAGAATACTGATTTCTGGGCTTCCCTTTAGTAAACAGTTGTGTATTTGGTGCCCCTCAAAAGCTCATGGTTGTGGGAGACTCACAGCAACTATCAAACACTGTATTTCACACGCCATTAATCTTGATAGCAACTTGTAGGGATTGAGAGGTTAGTGCAGTTATGGCCAATCCTCTGAGTTCTCTGAAGTGCTTTTAACACTTTTAAATTGGGCTTGACCACCATCATACCATTTTCATGTGGACCACCAATCATACAATCAGATGTTTCATTCAACCATAATAATTTGCATTGTGTTTAATTATGGAATGTACATTCAGGTACCAATGATATTACATTTTGGTCCATACTTGTTATGATCATTCTGAATTATGTTTCAAGACTTAGTTGCACCTGGCGCTTCTCTGATTCACTGCGCATTGCTTTTTCCTTGATAACATGTTGTTAAGGTGTAAAAGGTCCGGAGTCCAGGGAGTATTGTTTAATGGTTCTTTGTGTAACGCATTTTCACTATAAAGTTAAATAAAATGTAATCTGTAGGTCTTTGACCCACCTAAACCTGTTGTGTTAATATTTATAGGTTTCCAAAGTGAAAAAAAGGACCGCAATGAGGGAAGCACAATGGCGAATCCACTGGCTCACAGACCAACATTATTTGACGTCTTTAAAGCCCGTTGCAGTAACACAGGTACTGTGCTCTGTTCTGTGCCATCAGCACAACTCCCTGCTTTTACCCCCAACACATGAATGTCTCAGTAGCTAAGTGATCAGTGTGCTGATGTTATAAAACAATGCCTTTGCTTGTTCTCTCACTAGGTGTTTGGAATAAAGCTAGCTGGTTCTTTAGGAAGTTCCTATAACCTGTACATTTGGAACATTCTTCTTCAACCTTCTAATTTCAGATCTGATCAAATCACTGCAAAGCTGGCAAAGTTTTAGAAACCTTTGATGACATCTTGGACTGGAACAGTATTGATTTCATGGAGGGGATAATGCTGTTAGTAAGGAAAAAGTAATATTCAGATGATATGCATCTAATGGTAGAGAATAGCTGATGACAACTCAGTACTAAAATTCACTTATCTTTCCCATAGAAGGAGCGTTTTTGGATTGCTTATCATTTTTGCACAATTTGCCCAATCTGCACTTAACTATCCCTAACAAATGTTTCAGCCTAATTTTTATCCATTCAAATTTGTTGCAGATTGTAGATTACAACCTTTCTAGACCAGAGACAAACATTGCTTAGATTTACAAAAACAGCAGCATATTTCAGCATCTGTATTGTAGAAGCCCCCCCCTCCAAGTCCATCCCCCTCTTCCACTACCCTATACACCAGTAAAACTGTTGATAAGCAAAACGAAAAAAGTAATTCCACTATAGTTAAGGAGTCCCTTAACCTTTTTGCCCATGTAATATCTTTGTTCCCGGTATTTATATAAACAAGAGACAGGTCACCAGTTACAAACCAGTCAGTCGTGTAGAGAAAATGTTGTTTTTCACAGAAAAGGCATCTCCCAAAATCAAGCATGCATGTTTGGGATAAATGATGTTAGTCAAGGAAATGGAAGCAATAAGTCTTGCTAATAAGAATGCTCATATCATTGGTGAGATGTTCCACGTAGTCCCTTCCTTAAGCAACTCCTAATAGACAGAGCTCCAGTGATTTTGGTAGAGGAGCTCCAGTTTTTCATTCACCACCGCGACACTGCCTCCCAGGATTCATTCAGTTCGGGACATTTCCACTTTGTCAAGATGGGTCAATGCTTCAGTGTAGGCCAGATTAATCCCTAGCAAAGGAATCTTTTCTATCGGGCATCCAAAACCATTGCGACAATGTCATAAAAGCTTGCTTGGTTTGCTGAATGCTATCTGGGGCTTTCCTAGCCTGATACCCGATTACACTCCCCCGGCACCCAAGTTTCTTTTATCAAGTGCTTTGCCCATGTCCGCGGTTGCCAAGTTTTAACATAGGGGACTGCGGATAGGCGGAATTGCGGGACTCTGTGAGCAATTGGTACATTTTTGAGATCTGGCCTTCTGACTGTTGGGAAGAGAAAAAACATTTTCCAAACTAGTCAATTGCCTTAAGGCCCTCACCTGCAGTAGTAGATTCACCACCCAGTGTCTTAACTGCAAATATTGTATTACCAAAATAGATTTGCATCCTCCAAACATTATAGTAGCCTTATGAAATAGATGGCAAATAAACGCAGCCATACCTCTGCTATCTTTACAATCTCAACTGATAGTAGGCTTGAGTCACTTGAGAGTTGTCATGGGTTTGGGTTGCATGCCCAGGAAAGGAATTTAAGCAAGATTTGAGTGCCAATTTATCCCTGATTCTAATGGTGGCAGATGTCAAGGGCAACTCATACAGGAAAAGGTGCCAACCGATTCTATGTAGCTAAACCACATAGCTCAAGCGTTTGCCAACCACAAGTTGCGATGCGGTATTCCACATTCTCCTTTCAGGAAGGAACCCCCATCTCAGAGGTGGTTATGGGATATTGTGCCCAATGTTCCCTTGTCCCTGAGAAGAACAGGAGATATTATCAAACCAGATGTACTAGAAAGAGGAGGATAAGGATTGGGAATTGGGTATCTTTCAACAAGACAGTTTCCCCCTTATCCTAGTGACAGTTTAACCGTACCCAAACTTTATGGGTTACTGTAGATTAGTTCCCCTTTTTTCACCTCTTGGGGTACCTGCCAGTACTGAGATGAGGAAGAAACTGAGAGTAATGAACACACCTACTCTCACCACTTTGGTACTGGGACGAAGAAGATGACTAAAGAGGCACACCAGTATACTGAACAGACCTGTCTCACTAATAGGTTCAGGCAAAGTCAGGCAATTGAAACTAAGTTTGCCCACCTGCAACCTATCAGAGTCTCAGGAGAGTAAAAAAGGAGCAGTGACAGGAAGTAAGGCGAGCGAGTTGGGAGAGCAGCTGAGAAACCAGAGTTGCCCAGGACCAGCCAGTGGAGAATGAGACTCAGACGCTGAGTATCTGCAGAGTCAGGCAGCGAGGGATAGCCTGGCGAGGGAGCCGTGTCTCCAGGAAGCCAGTGAAGTGCAGAGAAGGGAACCGGGAGGCATGCCGATCACTTTTAAAGTGATTAGGAAGAAATGCTCATTCTCCTGGACTGAGGAGGGAGCCCAGGAGTGTTTGAGGGGCCGCTGGCGAGGCCCTGACCTCAGACCAAAAAGAAGTTTCAAAAGAATCCAGCAGAAAGCCAAGGGCACAACCAGTAAGTTTCAGATAATGAGAAACTGGGTATGTGAAAAGGGCGAGTGAATACAATGTAGCAGAATAATTGCACGTGAGGAAATACACTGTCACAATCCCTGGACAATACTAAATAATGAATAATGATAACATGGGAATTTAATGAATACTAAGTAACGCAGTGGTCGCGTATCAATAGATAGGTTATCGGTAGTCTCTGTATACAGAAAGAAAGCATTTTACAAAAAGGGAGCTAAGCGAGGCAGCGAATTGTGAGCAAAACAGCATTTAACAAAAGGGAGCCACGCGAGAGAAGAAGTATGAGCAAAATCCCCAAGAAAGATTGTTAAGAATGTAAATAAGCAAACAGCGAACATTGACTACCGAACTGAATGAAAATAAGCAATCTGCATATATTGAATATTGAACTGAAGGAAAATGCAAGATTGCTACCCTTGAAAACTGAATTGTTTATTGAAAATTGAACTTCCTGGTTGCGTGACCTGTAATGGGAGGATCCTGTGATAAAACAACTGCGCTAAGACCAAAAGACTCCTCTACGTTCAATAATGAACTGCTGGAAGAGAATTCAAGGTTCCTGGTTGCGTGACCTGTAATAGGTGGACCGTGCGGTCGAAGAGCTACGCCAAGACCAGAGCATGCCTATATGCAAACAAGTATGGAAAGGGATGTTTGTGAGCTTGTAGGAAAAGCGGACTCCTGTGCTGTCCTGGATCTCAAAAAATGTGCTGAGTTACTCCTGCTGCAGAGTACAGGGTTTCATTGGGACAAGCTCACCGATTCCCAAGAGTAGAGGCAAGACGGTTGAAAACCCTGTTTGTGTTGGCGCTGGATTGATGACACAACTCATTCACATCTTGTCGGTGTTAATTAGAAAAATTCAGAACACGTGGATGTATTCTAGTCTTGATTTATTTGGCACGCGAGTATTGTTGGTTCACTTAGCACATCTAGTGTTTGGTCATATGAGGAAAGTCATATGAAGAAAGCCAACACGTGTTTCGACTGAGGTCGTTATCAAAGTTGTGCATGTGCCAGTATATGGTGAGATGGTGAATTATCGCAACGCAACATGTTTGTAAAACATTGATGAATTAAGGAACAACATACATGATTCATATATGCATTGTGATAAGTGAAGTGGGTGATGATGTGACACTAATAGATGTACATGTTCGTTTACAGAAGATTAATTGTTCAATTATGAAAACCACATTGGTTTATTGCATAAAGAGGTCAGCTTTGTGCACCAAGGAGGAACAAAGAAGCAAAATGAGAAGGTTGGGTAGCTCAGATAGACTATGCTATGGTGTTTGTAGTTGCTGGTTGCAAGGGGTCCTTAACAGAGTTAGCAATATGTAGTTGTCCTTGATTAAGGAAGCTGGACAGCCACTATAGAAGGAGAAATAGGACCTAATTAGTCGGGCATGTTCACACTGGCCAAGTTGAGTAGTGTGGGTATAGCAAGTGCCGGGTGGTTGGTGGTTGGGTTCGGAAGAGCAGTGCTGCATGTGTGGTAAGGGTGCGAGGTAAGCCCTGTGTTGCCTGACGGGACACTCATAGCTCGGACAGTCTGATGGTCGGTGCATTGGATATGGGCTGTTGAGGTGTGGCAGAATTGTCAGGTAGATTGACTATACTTGTGGGTGATGGGCTCACATATAAACCCACATCTGTTTATGGAGGTGGGGTGTGGTGTCACGAAGGCACAGGCTAGCCTTTGATGTAGATGTCCCAAAGGGGCATTAAGCGGTCGGGGAAGGAAAACTGGTGAATCCAGATGGTGTGGATCGTGAAGGTGCAGTAACATCACAACCCGCATATGGAAGCGTTGGGGGTGCCTAGATTGGAACTTCTTACAACTAACACTGGAAAAGTTTGGGTACGGGCCGATTTTTCTCTCGCATGATTTTAGCCAACTATGGTAACCAGACTACTAGAATATTGGTTAATGGGCAGCTCACAGATAGCATCCCTATACACAAGGGGACTCATCAGGGGTGCCCATTATCCTTCTAATATTTGCCATGGTGCCATTGGCACAGGCAATCAGGTCGGATCAAAGGGTTCAAGGGATATCCACGGTAGCCAGTGGCCCACAAAAAGATGTTCTATTGTTCCTAAAGGTCGCGGCACTGTCCCTGCCAAGGGTCATCACATTGCTGAATAGCTTCGCTAGGGTCTCAGGGTTTCATAACTATGCTAAATCTAAAGCACTTAACATCACAAAAGATCCAGAGTAGGTACAGGAGTGGGGGGGAAGCTACCCACTAAAATGGGAACAAATAACAATGGAATATTTGGGGGTGAAACTGACACCCACATACGAGAAGTTATATGGGGCTAACATTCCGGGATTATTAAAAACTTGTATTGAGGATCTCCAAAGATGGGACATGCAGGAGTTGTCTTGGTTTGCACGGATAACGGCTACAAAGATGTCCCTACTACCAAGGTTCTTGTATGTGGTGGGCGCACTCCCAATTCGGATCCCAAACCTAGCGATCAAAAACCTGCAGAGTGAAATTGTCCTTTATCTGGAAGTGGCCCACAGTTCCTAGAAAGGTCCTGTCCTGACCCCAGGCGCTGGGGGAACTGGGGGTCCCAGACTTTTGCTGATACCTACTGGCTGCACAGGTTGCCCTGATGCTCCAATGGGCTCCCAGGGAGAATTTGAATGGGTGGACAAATGTACACAGAGATGCAACGAAAATAACTCTGGAGAACTTGCGCTTCCTGACACCAAAACGTAGGGTAAAAGGGGGTACGCTGTTAGAAACAACTAAAGCCATCCTCTGGTATTGGAACAAAACGTTGCAGGGGTAGAAAATAAAACTGGGGAGAGGCCGTCTCACGCCAATGACTTATAACCCAGACTCTACACCCGGAATGCAACCCAGTTTCTGGACGCATTTGGGTGGGGGGGGGGTCTGTGCAAACTCTGATCTTGGGGGATTTTTACGCAGAAGGGAATCCTTTGACATTTGAAGAATGTAAACACAAATTTCAGTTACCTGAACGCTTTCGATATACTCTGGTAAGACACTGGATCTCAAACACAAAAGTAAAAGAGGGCTAGCAGAAACCCAATTGGGCTGGAACTCACGGTAAAAGAGGGGGGTAATCAAAAAAGGGGTGTTGAGGATTTATTGATTGATAGATGGGTCAAATCCAGAAGAGGTCCTACCGTAAAAGTTAAAATGGGAGGAAGACTTTGGAGAACCTATTATGGAAGATATGTGGGGCCAGATCTGGCGTTGGGCAATGAAAAGCTTGAAGTGTATGCCAATTAAGGAAGCAGCATATAAACTGTGTTTGGGGTGGTATATGAAGCCACAACGCATGCGCTCTATTAACCCGGATTACCCCTCTACATGCTGGCGGGATTGTGGGAAGACTGGGGACTTGATACATATGTGGTGGACATGTCCCTTAGCGGAGGTATACTGGAAAAATTTTTTTAAGCAATATCAAGGAAGTGACTAAAGTACTGTTGACCCTTAATCCAGCGGTGGTGTTGTTGGGGCCACAGCAGAGGGAATCTATGGTGCCAACGGAGGTGGCACCTCCCTCATCACCCACATGCTGAATGCGGTCAGGATAAATCTGGCACAGGCATAGAAGAATGAGCAAGGACCGGTGATAGCCATGTGGTGTGTGAGGTTATGGTGAGTGATGGCTATGCAAAAGGTGACGGCTCTGGCGTATGTAGGTTACCAAAGGTTTCTGGCTACCTGGCTTCCCTTTCATGAGTTTATGGTGGACAGAGAGCAAATGTACTTCAAACGAACTGTGCTTCTTTATGTTTCTATTCTCTGATCACTAACCTGGCAAGGGAGTGGCGGCCCTGCTTGACAAGAAAGATGAAAGTGCACGAGTAGAGCAAGGTATTTTACCTTAACCTTGAATTAGAGTGTTAAAAGGAGGGGGGAGGGCTTTTGGGGGGGGGGGAGTTTGGGGGAAAGGAGTTGGGGGAGTTATATAAAATGTTATGAGCACATGAGCACCAAAGCTGGTCAGTGTAAGGACGGATAGCGGAAATAAAGAAAATGCATGTGTGACAATGTATGTTCTGGATCTGCATCCATGGCTCATTTCTAATAAATAAAGTTTGTAAAAGAAAGTCCCAAAATTCAAAACAAAATGGAAACATTGAAAAAATGAAATAATTGGAAAAAATCCCAAAAGAGACCTATTGCTGCCCTGTGGGCTTTTCATCAAAATGCATAGGATTGAATGCTTCAAAAAGATTTAAATGTCCTTTGGACTTAATGGTGCTTAGCATATTGCCAATAGGCCCTTAGGCTTTGAGCCGAAGTGCCAGCGGGGTGTGGGGGGGAGGGGGGAACAAGACGTCATTCCTCAAGCATCTGAAAATGAAACTATTTCTGTGCAAATAAATTTCAAAATAGCCAGGGCCCAGCATATAAGGCTTCAACACTCCCAAAAAAGATTTACGAGTGGGCTGACCCCTCCCATCTGGGAAGCCTTTTTTGTCTGCTCTTTATCTCCGTCCAGCCATCTGCATCTGCACCCGTCTTCCTGTCAGTTCTCTTGCCCCGAACAGCAATGGCGAGGGGCTGAGCTCACTGTTCTATGCCCTCTGTGCCTTCCCTATTTTCAAGCGATTTTGCCAACAATTACATTTCACCTGACAACATCTTTCTCTTTTAAAGACTAGCCAAAGTCATGGTCCTGTCCTTCAGAAGGCACTAGGAATTCTACCAGCAATTGTATCTTTAACTGGCGCATCATTCACATACACAGCATGGACAAGGATATAGCGCTGTCCTTCATAGGCCACTAGGAATTTTGCTAACAATTGTATCTTTATCTTGTGCACAGCATGAATAAAGTCATGGCTCTGTCCTTCATAATAGAACTACAGAAAGCCTGCATTTTGTAGTTTGCAGTGTTCACTGCTGTCCATGTTCTGTGTTATGTGAGTACCTTACCAGACATTGTTTAAACACTCAATAGGTGCTATACCAGGGTCAAGGTCATTGGCTCGCAGCTCAGACTTTTATTTATTTTATTAATATGCATATAGCCAACATAGGCTTTACATATAACAAACCATAAAATCATCCTGTCAAACAGAATTAATAAAAGACACAAAGTCAGTATAAAATATTAAAAACAACTAATTTGTGCACCGGTAAAGCTAAAAACGTATTAAAAAATATCTTCAGCTAGTTGTTTCAGAATTCCAAGTCAATACTCATAATAATTCATCATGTGAAATATGACATTAAGATCATGTCCCTGCAAGCGTGTCTCCCAGATTTCATTGAAGTTACCTTAATCACATCTGTTGTCATATGCCTTCACATATTTTAATCTAATGGCATTAAGACTCTCACAGTCGCAGATGAGGTGTTTTGCTGTTTCAATATTAAGCGTGCCACAGAATCTGCACCACCTATTCTTTCGTAAAATGCAATATCTTGCACCCATAATCTCCAAGCATTCAGATATATTAAACTTAAAAACGAAAAATGGTCTAATTGTATTAGCATCAGGAAATGCAGTCAAATATTTTGAGGTTCCCAAGCTAATCTCCTATTGCTCTATGTACATTCCACTATTACTTTTAGTGGCTAACTTTATCATGTCTCTTTCTTGTCTGACATCATATATAGCTTTTTTCAGAAGATATTTAACTCTGGCTGGATTCTAACCAACCATGTGCATTCTCTCTTGCTCATTTATGATAAATCAGTTTCATATGTTCTAGAGCACGTAGTACATTGTTATCAATCACATCAGCCGCTTTTATCACATCAACAATCGTTGTCTCATTTTTTAAGGTGCATGGTTTTGTATACAACATAGCAGTTTTATATTCCATAATGTCACTAATCTGCATCTGATTACATTCTAGGAGGATGTATTCACTAGGTAACAAACTGGACATTCGAAGTAAGAATTTTTGGATTTTATCTTCAAATCTCTTCATCTCAGCCATCAATTTTATGCCCCAGATCTCCGATCCATACAATAGACAGGATGCAATTTCTGCATCATATAACGGCATTGTCTTTATAGAGATCCCAGCTTGTTTTCCAATAAAATGGCTTAGCATCATAGTGATGTTCATACAGTTCAGATTTTGTCTATCCATTGCTGTTTCCAGGATAGATTCTGATTTATGATCACTCCCAAGTATCTGTAACATTCAACAACTTCAATCGCCTGTCCCTCAATTCTCCAGCATGGGGTCTGGCATGGATTCACATGCTCATGAATATTCCCCCTCGTCAAGCCGGGAATCCTCGTTAAAGAAAAAATCAGTATCAGTTTCGTTTCTGATCTGTCTTTCTCAGTAGTAACCACTCACTGGTCTCTGGGTCATACTGCCCCCAGCCAATGACTGCCCTCTCCCTAAGCCCCGCCTCTGGCAGACATCCTCAGATTTTTACCGCATGCTCAAGTGCTGCGTTTTCGCGCTTTTTTCAAAGAGAATTTCAAAATTTTCTGTCAAATAGAGGCTCAAGCTCCACCGTCTCTACATCCGATTAACGGGAATCCATGTCAGATTTTTCTACGCCCCTCGAGGGTGAAGATTTCGTCGAGTTACACTTCTTGGAAGAGTCCAGAAGTTTCTGTGCCCTACCCGAACATGGCCCAGGAGAAAGGAAGCTCGACGCCCGGAAAGCTGTTCAGGGTTTGCTCTGGATGCCAGCTGCAAAATGTGTTCAAGGAGGACGAGCACTCGAAATGTCTCTACTGCCTTCATGAGGACAAAACGCACGTGGAGAAGGACTGTGCGTTTTGCAGGAACATGTCGGAACGGACCATCAGGGACCGACACCTTCGTCTCTCCAACTGGCTGGAAGGAAAGAGCCCGTTAGGTAAGAAGAAGTCAAAGCGGTCTTCTAAGTCCTGTGAGGGCGCCCCGGCGACGGGGGCCCAACAGAAGGCAAAGCACTGCGAGTCCGCGGGCACAGGGAGCGCCGAACGGTCGGACTCCTCGGCTGCCAGGCAGGGCGCATCTTCTCCAGCGCCATCAACCACGAGCCAACACTCTGGCTCAGGGAAGAGGAAGGCCGAGAACCCGGCGAAGCTTCTGGAGAGGCCACGATCAAGCTCAAAAGATCCGGCCGAGGTGGAGCGAGGCGGTGACCCTCCTCCCAAGGTGAAGGCCGCAGGCCCACATAAGGTGGTAAAGGCCTTGATTCACCCGGCCAAGGCCTCTATTGAGGAAATCGCTGCGGCCCTGGTGCAGCCTGTGGAGGCTACACCAGTGGAGGAGACCGCAGGGGCCCAGAGTCTCCCTGCCTCCGCGGAGGGAAGCCTCTTTCAGACCCATCAAAAAGACCCCTCTGAAGACCCCGGCGGAAAAAGAGGGGGGGTGGCCATTATGGACACAGACCCAGCATGCGAACAGGAGCTGGTAGAAGTCCTAGAGGGCCTCGACGAGGGTGTCGAAGAGGCCCGTTCCCACGCGAGGGATCCCGACGAAGGTGACGACGAGAGCGACGGCAGCACCGGCGAGGGTCCTAGTCACCCGTCGCTTCTGGAGCCGCAGGACAACTCGGCGGCCATTTTGTTGGCAATACAATCCTTATGTTCGGAGATAAGGATGGGATTGCCCTTACCACCGACGGACGAACCGGAATCGGGCTCGACGGAGGAGTCAGAGCCAGGCCTGGCAGGAAGCCCCCAAACAAGAGAAGATGGATCCATCCAGCCCCGCCTTTTCAGCCCTCACGGTCTACTCAACCTTTGCCCACGTCCCCCGTCCCTGGGGATGACATGGGAACGGACAAGGCCACGACGGGTACCGACGACGACGACGACGGCGGTGACGACGGGACGGAGCTCCCATCGCCCCCAGCCCGGGCCTCCCCGCCCGACAAGATCGGATCTTTTCATGCGATGATCGCCAGGGCATCTGAGCTTTTTCAGCTCTGCCCCGAAGAGAAGAAGGAAGGTTTCCTTTACCAACGGCGCGAGGCCAAGAGGAAAACGGTCCTCGCTGTGCCTCTGCTGGATGACATCTGGGACAAGGGTCTCACCCTCCTCAAGAACCCGTCTACGACGCCTGCCTAGAGGGATCGGTACGAGAAGAAGTATCGGGTCCCCGACGCAGCCCCTTTGTGCCTTAGGGCACAACCGACCCCTGACTCGGTCTTCTCAGCGGCAGCCAAGAAGAAAGCGGGGGGGGGGGCATCGGCCGCAACGTCAACTTCCCCGCCGAATGCTGAAGGAAAGAAGCTGGACGCAATGGGACGACGAGTTATCTCGTCGGCGGCAACAACAATTAAGGCGGCCAACGCCCTCGCGATCGTGGCCCGCTATGACAGGGAGTTATGGTACAAGATCGCCCCCCTGTTGGACTTCCTACCGGACGACAAGAGGGCCGAGGCCCTGGAGATCTTGCAAGAAGGCGAAGTGGCGTCGGACCACGCCATTACGGTGGCAACGGACATTGCCGACACCGGTTTCCGCCAGCTAGGCAATTGCGTTTGCCTTAGACGACGAGGGTGGCTCAAGGCGACGGATTTCCGCCAGGACGTACAAGCCAAGGTTTTGGACATGCCGTTCGACGGGAACAATCTGTTTGGGAAAACAGTGGATGAGTCCCTCCAAGCCATCAAGGCGGACATGGAGACAGCTAAGGCCCTAGGCGTTCTCCGGCAACGAAGGCCGTCCTTTCGGAGCACCGGAGGCAAGCAGGGTGCCTCCAAGGGGTTCGGCAGTGGCTCCTCTACGTACCGCCAAGCGGCCCGCTCCTCGTCGCAGGAAGCCTATAGAGGACGAGGCAAGTCGGGTGGACACCGGCGTCGTTGCCAGGGAGGCCAAGACGGCAAGGCATCCTCCAAGCACGATTGAACCGACCGTGGTGTCGGGCCCCCACCGAAGCACACCGGTGGGAGGCCAGCTGTCGAAGTTCGTCAGCGTGTGGGAGTCCATCTCCACCGACCGTTGGGTGCTGGACGCCCTGGCCCAGGGGCACGCCCTCCAAAAAAGGAAGGAAAATCACATCCCTCAACTGCTGTTGGAGGTAAGGGCAATGCTCAAAAAAGGTGCCATCAAGCTCGTCCCGAAGAGGCTCCGGGGCTCCGGAGTATACTCAAGGTACTTCCTCGTGAAAAAGAAGACAGGAGGATGGCGACTCATCCTGGACCTGCGGCGACTGAACAAGTACATCAAGGCACAGAAGTTCTGGATGGTCATCCTCCAGCACGTGCTGGGACAGCTGGAGGAGGGCGATTTCCTGTCGTCGTTGGATTTGGAGGATGCATACTTTCACATCCCCATTTTAAAAGGACACCGAAAGTTCCTCAGGTTCGTGGTCCAAGGGCGGCACTACCAGTTCAAGGCCCTCCCGTTCGGACTGAAATCGGCACCCAGGGTTTTCACCAAGTGCCTCGCTCCAGTGGCGGCGTGGCTGTGCCTACAGGGGATCCACGTCTACCCCTACCTGGACGATTGGCTCATCCGTGCAAGGACAAGGGAGCTCGGTGTGGAACACACAGTGAAGACCGTCCAGCTACTCGTGGACCTGGGGTTCTCCATCTTCCCCAAGTCCCACCTGGTCCCCTCTCAAGTCGCACTGTTTCTGGGAGCCAAGCTCGACACGGTGGCGCTTCTGGCCTCACCGTCGGAGGAAAGGACAAAGGCCATCCTGGGCAAGGTGCAGCGTCTGCTGGCCACAGACGTGGCCAAGGTGAGGTCCATCAAGTCCCTCCTCGGGATGATGTCCTCTTGCATATATCTCGTGCGCCTGTGCAGGCTTCGGATGCGCCCTCTACAGGAGTTCCTCGACGCCTGCTGGATACAAACAGCGCACACCGGAGATCTTCACGCGAGAGGCCTTTGGCTCCCGGAGGAGAAGCCGCTCCACATCAACATCCTGGAGCTCCGGGCGGTGTTCTGGGCCCTCAGGTCCTTTCTCTCGTCCCTCAAGGGCAAGGCTGTGAGGATCCTCACTGACAACACCACCACAATGTTTTACATCCGGAAGCAGGGCGGAACCAGGTCCCCAGCCCTATCCAAGGAAGCCCCGGATCTGTGGAATTGGGCCGTTGCTCAAGGAATGTTTCTGGTGCCGTTTCATCTGGCAGGGATAAAAAAACACCATCACCGACTCACTCAGCAGGGAGCTGTGCTCGTGCCACGAGTGGGAACTACACCAGGACCAAGTGGACCGACACTTTCAGCGATGGGGCAAACCCCAGACCGCCTGTTCGCGACGGCGACGAACTCCAAGTGCCAGCAGTTCGCCAGCAGGTTTCCCCAACCGAGGAGCATGGGCGATGCTTTCTCTTTCCCCTGGGACGGCCTGTTCCTATATGCGTTCCCTCCGTTGCCGTTGCTGCTCCGACTCGTCAACAAGCTCAAGAAGTCCCGGTGCTGGATGATCCTCGTCGCACCGGCGTGGCCGAGACAGATCTGGTTCCCGGACCTTCTGGACTTGTCAGCGTCCCCACCAGTCAAGCTGACCATGACCCAGAGTCGCTGAACTTGCAGGCCTGGCTCCTGCAGCACTACAGTTTGGAGGGTACGATATCCCAGCCGACTGCAGAGAGGTTCTTGCGAAGGCCAGGGCGTCCTCAACTCTCAAGTGCTACGGACATAAGTGGAAGAGGTTCTCTATCTGGTGCCGGGCACAGAAGATTAACCCTCTGCGGATTACGGCCCCTCAAGTATTGCCGTACCTACTGTCGCTAGCCAAAGCTGGACGATATCACGCTTCAATCAAGATACACCTGGCAGCGATTTCCCGATACACCAGGACTACAGGGCGGTCATCCCTGTGGTCTCATCGCCTGGTAAAGGAATTTATGAAAGGACTGTTTCGATCATTCCCGCCGGTGAATGCACCAGCCCCGGCGTGGGAGCTCAACGTGGTGCTGACCAGGCTCATGGGTCCGCCATTCGAGCCGTTGCATTCGGCCCCGTTGAAGTTTCTGTCGTGGAAAACGGCGTTCCTGGTGACCATCACCTCTGCACGACTCATGGGAGAGATCCTGGTGCTATCCTGCAAGCCTCCATACCTGACCTTACACGATACGAGGGTAGTGCTGAGGACTCGCCCCTCATTCATGCCCAAGGTGCCGTCGGACTTCCATCTCAACAAGCCCTTTGTGCTAGCAGTTTTTTTTCCCGTCGCCGGCCGAGAGGACTTTGCACTCGCTGGATGTAGCTAGAGCGCTGAAGTTGTACGTGGACCGAACAAAGAGTTTTCGGAGGACATCACAGCTGTTTGTGAACTTTGGACCTGTGAACCAAGGGAAGACCCATGCTGGAGAACAACAGTTACAGGTAAGTAACTTGTTCCTAGTCCATCTCAAGTTTTTTTCGTGCTACGCAGTTCGTTTTTCCTTGAAAGGCAATCGCCTTTGTCTTGCTAAGATTAATTTTAATTTTTAGCCCATTAGTGGTAGCAAATGTTTCTAATGCTGATAGTTTATGCTGGGGACCACCAGGTGTGCAATCTAACAAAAGGAGATCGTCTGCGTAGCTGAGCCATCCAATCTTGAGCGGGCCTATTTTTAGGTCATTTGACATCATTGTGTTAGCAGATTTACCTATGGCTTTTAAGTGTAGGTTAAATAAAGTTGCAGCTAAGTTGCGCCCTTGCTGGACTCCGTGGTGCGTTTCTACACCACTTCCCGTTCCCTTCGTTCTGCTGATCTCTTCCTTCTCATGGTTCCCCCTTCCCCATGTGCCTCCTCCCGTTTCCTCTACTTTCAGCTCTTAGCTCCCCTGCACTGGAACTCTCTACCTCTCTCTATCCGCTCCATACCTACCTTTTCCTCCTTCCGTACGTCCCTGAAATGTCTCCTTCTGCATCCCCCTCCCTGATATCTTCTCCCATTACTATCTCCTTTCCCTCACATGTCCCCCATGCACCTCATCCTAACCCCCCTTCCCTTAGCCCCCTTGCTTGTTAATCCTAATGCTTTCTTTTCCCTCCTCCTTTCCCATCCTCCTTTCCCATCCTCACCCCCTCCTTCCTTCCCTCTTACTCTCACAGATGAATTGCTCTATATACTGTTTTACTGGTTTGATTCATGTTTTGTTAATTGCTTTTACTGTTAAATGTTTTATGTACCTTGTTGTTATAATGTACAGCGCTTTGGATTAAAGCGCTATATAAACACAATAAATAACAATACAAATAGGCCCAGAAACTTCTCACTCTCAGTGATGTATTCGAGTGTAGTAATCTAATCATGGATAACAAACCAGGCGGGATGTTCCAGCACTTTAGTTTATTCCATAATTTTGTTTATTCTAATTTGTTTCTAAGAATCGTATCGAAAATCTATAAATGCCCCATAGACGGGTAGCTGACGTCTCGCCCAAATATATTTATTTGCTGAGACCAAAATTGTAATGTTGTGGAGTGTCAATGATTTTTCTCGAAATCCAGATTGATTAGGCAGTAAAATATGAAGCTCTGTAATCCACTGCATCAATTCTATATGAAATACTTTGGCATGTCCAGCATCTCTAACATGTGTTAATTACCAGGATCTTTCCTGCTACCTTTTTTGTATATGGGTAATATACAGCTTTCCTGACATGATTTAGGGACCATATTGTGTTTCCTTATCCATGCAAACAGTAAGTGCAGAGCTTTTGGCAATTTTTCCAGAGATAGTTTTATCAGTGCATTGCACGTACAATCTGGGCCCATTCATTAGTGTCTGTTACTGCTTCGTTCATGACAATAACATTTGTGAGTTCTAACTCTATCTGATTACTCTTTGCCAAGTTAGCTGGGTTCCATTTTATGTGGTTCCCGCCATTATTAATCAGGATGTTACCAGTTAGATCATGTGCGTTCTTTTCTTCCACACCTTTCGTTAACAACAGATATAAGGGGAGATGATCACTTTCTTCATGGCTTCCAACAGACCTGTCACAGACTAACTCCTCAGCCGATTCATTAATTATAATGTAATCCATGGTCGACATACTCAGTCTGCCTATTCTCGTTGGTTTCCTAAAAGGATCACTTGGACTGTTACCATTCAAAACCTTCAATTTAAATGTTTGAATCAGGTCATTCCAACCTTTGCCATGTCTATTAGCCATGTGGGACATATGTGGTCCTGATTTACAGTGTTCCTCATCTGGACGAAAAACGTCTGTCAGTATAGCATTCAAGTCTCCCAACAAAATGATCAGAATGTTTGCGTCCCATTCTTTTAAGATTTTCCTAATGGATTGAATATTAGCCTTATTAAAAGTTCAATTTGGTGGATTATATATGTTAATTACAAGCACCGGTGAGCCCACATGGTTCTCACATTGGATGAGAACCGCCAATACCATGTCTGTGGACCATCGTGTATCAGTACCTGTCCAAGGATGTTGTATCGATGTCAAGAGGCCTCCCATAGGACGTCCCAGTGGTTCTTTTATGGCAAGTCTTTGGATGGTACTGCGCCCATCAATGTCGTATTATTCACACATCCAAGTTTCTTGCAATGCTACCGCAAGGAATAAGTGCATGTTTGCTATTATTTCCTCTTCACCAGTGTTCCAGGATATTGCAATATCAATGTTATCGAGAGTGTTTGTTAAATTGGGCTTTAAAAGTATCAGCAAGCCATTGCCAATACCCTTCCAACGTCTCTGAAGGAATATCCGATTGTTGTGCATTTTCTAATGTCTTTGTCTTTGTGTCTTTACAACCGCTATTATCGTCCTATCGGATTTCTTTTTTTCGAGATTACGTCTATGGATCTTTGCTGTGTTTGGGTGCTGGGGGCAATAGGCAATGGGCCTCATTACACGGTATGCAGTAACCATGGCGCTATTAGCGCCATGGTTGCTGCCGGTATTTTACCGTGTCCGCCTTGGTGGATGGTGGAATTACCGCCCTACTCCAAGGTGAGCGGGGGGAGCGGTAATTCCCCATTCACCAAGGCACTTCCCCATTCCCATTTTTGCCCCCATAGGGCATAATTAGCTCCAAGGTCCCTTTGCGGCACCCTACTTTAACGGCTGGTAAAGCCAGCCGTTAAGGTTGGGTCCTGCAAAGGGAACTCATAGTAAGGCGGTAAGGGTGTACCGATGCCCTTACCGGTAAACCCTTACCTCCTAACGTGTAATGAGGCCCAATGTCTCTTGTTTACTTGTATTCCTATATGTCTCCTGGCATGAGTATCCTACTTTCTTAAACTCATTGCCATGTTGTAAAATTTACTCTAAAATTGCTTTATTGGTGCACCAAATATTCATAGTCACGCTGGTCGTGTCAACTAGCTGATCTACGATCCTTAGATCTTTTGAGGTGATCATTCTAAGAGGAATTATCCGTTGACATATGTCGAATACGTGTTCTATTGAGGAGACTGCTATTATTTTTATCGATTGCTTATAGTTGTAGGGCCTTTATCTTGTTTTTAAGATGATTAGCATGAGATTCGTTATTCATACTTCCTTGTTTTTTGAACGACTCAAAAGAAACAGATTGATCATCATGTGTCTTATTCCCACTAGAGTTATTACTTTCAGGAATTTCAATGTAGATACTTTGCATGTTGGCGAGTATATTATCCGGGATGCCTACATTTTTCTCAGCTTTCTTCCTACATTTTGCTGCAACTTTAAGTCCAGTTTGGCGCATCGAGAATTGGAATGACCAATCTCATTCGAATCGGCCAAGTAGTTGCGTATGTCATTGCTCATTTTCTTCCTCTTGGTAGCTTTAGTATTTTCCATAAACGCAAATGGTGCATGGACTGCAACCACATGTTCCTTGTCGCTATTATTTAATCCTGTTACTGGAGCAGAAAGTTTGCTCACGCTATTAGTGCATGTGGCAGAGACGGGTTGTTTTTCTATCTCACCTATAATGGATGTCCCTTCTTGTCCATAAATTATAAATCAATTTTTTTTCTTCAGTCTATTATCAGTGTACATGGCTGCTTGGGCGTATTTCTTGTTAGCCTTCATTTTTGCTTTTGTTTTTTTCTTAATGCCTTTCTTTACCTGCTCTAGACTTGGAGAGTTTTTTCCTTTGTCATGAGGGTTATTACTACTTTCACTTGTGTTATAGTTGTATACTGGTGTATCGTGATCTGTATCTGTTAAACTATCCCCAGTACAGTCAGTGGTAGGAATTATGTTTCTCACTTTTTGGTACTGCTATCTTTCATGGTTTTCCTCCCTTTGTTAATACCTTTATGTAATAGTATTGAGGGGACGTCTAATTTACGGTCTGTTTTTACATTTGTCACCTATTGTAGCTAACAAATGTTCTAAAGCCTCAAACATTTCATTAGAACGCATATTTGTGGTACTGTCATCTAATTGTGGATCCACTGCATGGTCATCACAAACAGTCGATTCCATATCTGCTGTTTGCACTGTTCTAAGTGATGCAATATCATCAATTATAGCATCAATTACAACCAACTGTCCGTTTTCCGGATTAACTTCAATTCTGACAGTGTTTTCAGGATTCTTCTGCAAATCAGATTTATAAGGAGTCACTTCATTCATATCTAGGATTTCCAACAAACTCGAATCAACCACCCTGTAGTCATTCTGACTGTTCAAGCATTTATCATTTACGTCTTGTGTTGCCACAGTTTCCATCTCTACTTCAGTTGTTACCTCCCGTACACCATTTACCTCAATTTGAGCAGTTTCAGCGGATTCATAGGCATTGGCTTGCATATTAACAAGTTCTTCAGCTCCATGAACCATATCCGCTTGCAACTCTACAACTAAGTGGACTTCGATTCACTAACATTTTGTTTTCGCTTTTAACATTAGTTGTAGAGAGATTAATTTGATTTGTTACATTTACAGCGTTTGCATCCTCACTATCAGTGTTTGGGGTGGTTCAACATCTGTGAAATAATTTTAGTGCTAAAGCATGGCAATGCAGAAGTTAGCTCTTCCGTTAGAGCATAGGATCATCTCCTCATCAATGCTACTCGGTGTACTTTTCTTGTGAGAATCAGTTTTCTTTTTTTGAAAAAAAAAGCTAGTCGTTTTAGTTTAGCTCCTGTCATTAAGTAATCCTTGTTTATGTATAGTTTTATGCGCACAAGCGCGACCGGGTCTTTTGGGTCGTTCATCAATTTAGTTTCTTACTTTCTCAGATTTAATGGCAGTTGTGCGAGCAGTCTCGACACATTATAGCTCATCATTTCTTTTGCACATTTATTAATTTTCAACTGCCTCAACATCAGATAAGAAGTAGGCGCTTGCTGTTTTACACTGTTAGATTATGGTTTGCACATCTGCACGCAATGACTTGCCCAACTAGTTTGGGAGGTCACGGTGCAGTTCTGTACCCGTTCAAAAAGAGAAACACAAATCAATTCATGTTTGTATACACATCCACCACATTCACATTAGACAGCTCGTTTAACACATGCAACAGCCGTAGATTACGATCTCACCTGATGTGCTCTTATCCAGTGAAAATACAGAAAGTCGCACATCCAACAACAGATTATGTCTTCCTTCCTCACACGGGAGGCACCGTGGAGTATAGCAGAATGCTGGTGCTGGCGCAAGCCAGCAAACAACAAACAGTACACTTCACATGCACTTTGCGGATGCGCACGCGCCAGGCTTATGTAAGGTTGATGGGAATGGGGGTGTGCCCAAACATAATCAGGCTATTTTGGCTGTTTATCTGTAGGACATGGTTAATTTATATTGATGTCTTTGGCGTCCACCCTCCATAAATGCCTGCTACTAACAACAACTCTTTATTTCCCAACCTGTTCGAGGGTGGTCTTGGACCTCCCCCAGCTTACTTATGGCTCGTTATTTATCTGTATGTTTTCTCTGTCTGTTAGCACCCTGATGACTTTGGGTTTGTGGCGCAATATAAAAACACAGATATACATAGATAGTAGAAAGTAAAAATAATATGATCAGGCACTAGTTATTTTAAAGGAGGTCTCCAAGTTATGTCCATGAAAGTCAAAAAGTCCAATATTGTAGAGATATTCACCTTGCTGTTCAGCGTCTGGGTCTCTCCTCACAGCAAACGGTACACTTCACGTGCACTTCCACGTATGCGCTCCCAGACTTTCAGAAAAAACTCTAATGTACTTCATTGCAACATGGAAAAGCAAATAACACGGCTTGCATTTCACTAAATATAAACAGGTTTATATTGCGCTGTGTATTATAGCAAGGAGGCCTGCATTTCACTCAATATTAAACTGTTTTCATCGCACAGTGTAGAAGGCCTGGTCAGCGACACAGATTACAGGCCATATGAAGCATGTCTAATATGAGCAGACATAGAAAATACATGTCAGTGCTTGGTAAATGTAAATTGATTAGGTCCATCTGAATAACCCTGTTGAAGATACTGGGCGACTCGCAGTACCCTTGTGGCAGTCTAGAGTGTTTAAATCTGATCCCCCCCCCGATACGTGAATGCTGTTGGATATCTGGGTGTTACGGGATGGAGAAGAAGGCATTCTTCAATCGATAACCGTGAAGTACCTTGCCTTGGTTGGAATGTTGCATAATATCGTGGCGAGGTTCGGTACCAGGGGAAATTCTGCTTCTACAACATTGTTAAGGCAGTGTAAATCGTCTAGGAATCTCCATGATTCTCCCCTTAGACGCAGATGTCTGTATTATGATTCCATAATGCAGGGCAGGTCGAATATATCCCTTTGTCTGCCTCCCGGGACAATGGGTATTGTTTTGCCCGTGCTCCTTCTTTTAATTTTATGTTCACCGCCCCTGTGCCTTTTAGTACCCCTACTTCATGGGGTCCCCTTGTCCGCAGTTTCGCTGGGACCTTTTTCAGATGCTCATGTGTGTGCTTGTTTTCCTTCTTTACTAGCTGTGCGAGTTGCAGTACCAGCTTCTCTGCTACTTTTACTGGGCAGGGTATCTGCAACTAGAATACCATTTCGCCCTCCTTTTCACCAATGGAGAAGAGCTGTTAGTCCATCACTCTTGTGATGGTTAGCGTTGGGTCAATGCATAGCACTGAACGCCATTCCATATCTTTGTCATCTGTTCCACATAGGATCAGCCTGTCTTTGAGCATAACTACTGCTTCTAGCTGTGCCAATATGTGTCTTACTTGTGGCACTGGGTCCGGAACCTTCCGTTGTATTCCTGGGACCCTTGCAGCAATATCTGGACCCCATACAGGAACACGGCTGGGTTCATTGGATGTGCCCCTACTGTGCAGTGGGTGTGTACTGCAAGTAGGAGCGCAGCCACTCTGGTTTTATAGATGCCTGGCGTCTAGCACACCATTTATTTTCTGTGAATGATATTGTTGCATTCAGTTTGCTTAGTAAATCTTTCCCCAGTATGTTTATAGAGATGTCTTTTGAGTACAGCAGGGGTGCTATAATGTGCGTGTCCCTATCGTCGATGAAAAATCTTTTGTTTCTGTAACCATCACTGTCTGAAGATGTCTCCCTGACTAGTCACCAGGGATCTGTCATCCAGGTGGCCAGGACACAGCCATCGCTATTGGATCCAGTTCCTGGGGGTGGACCAGTGAGGGAGGATCACCTGGATGGGGGGGGTCCTCGGGGAGTGGAAGTGGGACACTGACGGGTAAAATGCGCCATCCCCCTTCTTATAATACCTTTTCCCCATCCTGCCACATAGGATACTCCCTCTACCCCCACACCCCCTTTTCCGACACAAACACTTTTGCACACCACGAAAGACAACGGACTAACACCAGAGCCGTTTACCTGACATGTCCCAACACCACGGTCAGGCAAAGTCCGGCAATCGACCAGAATCAAACACTCCTGGCGACCCTTTCCCATCCCCACAGGGATAAAAGGTGGAGCACGAGAGTACACGACGAGCAAGGCAGAATGCACAATGAGACAGCTATCCAAACACGGCAGTTCAAGAGGCAGCGAGAATCGAGAGGGTGACGAGGAGAAAAGCGACCTTGCCCTTTCATACCCAGACCCACGAAGCCTCTGCACAAGGAATCGTAAAACCACAAATAATAGCCAGCATGTGTTGCAGCAGATGTCAACGGTACACGGAGCAGGCCTTTGCTGATCAGCAGGACAGAGAGAAATGCCTGCTACCATGGTGCCGTCCTTGACTCCAGATACAATTAAGCCAAGCGCTTCATCACAGCCGGTGATGTCGAGAGGAGAGCCGATAAAAAGCCGAACTTTGTTGAACGAAAGTCGCAAAGTGGCAAATTAAGAGATGTTTATATAACTGTTAACATTAAGGGAAAACTAGCTGCAGAGGGGTCCGGCACCCCGTGGGTGCTTAATCGAGAGACTCTGGTTGATCTCCCTTTTGTAAAAACTACCGATACAAGGAGAGCCGCAAGGAAAAGGTCAAAGTGGTCATAAAGGGGTCTAGCAAAATCCTCTGTACAGTTGAAAGTCTTTGACCGACAAACCACTGGAAAGCTAAGGGAGATGAATACCGACAAGTGAAAAAGCAAAAAGGAACATTGGGCCACATTACGGGACCCGTAATTACTGATGCCTGATTTCCCGGTGCCACTGGGCTATTCCACGTCTGGTGGCCGGGAAGTCAGGTGCCGGTAATTCTGTTAGTCCCCATTCCCATGGAGCCCCAGAGGACTCCATGGGAAAGGGGACACAGAAGCACTGGCACCGTTCATAACGGTGCCGGTGCTCCCGTGAGAACTCTGCGAGCGGGTGCTGTCCCGCCCGGCAGGACCGACCCTGGCAGGTGGGATGGCACCTGCCCGCAGAGTCCTACTGTGCCGGTCTGTTAACAACAGTGCCACTAGGCTTACCGGCACCGTTGTTAACGGACCGGCACAGTCATGAGGCCCATTGTGTTGACACGAGTGTACCCGACAGAGAGAAGTCCAGAGTGAATTGGGAAGAGGGGAAGAGGGAGTGAGCTTGGAAGAGGGGGATCCAGGGGTGAAGTCATCACCAAACGTATATTGGAAAGGATCTTTTTGTTTGATATTTTTTCGAACACATCAGATCCTCAGAGGCAAGAGACTTATTGTAGAAGAGAGACTTAACCACCAAAGGTCCTGATACCTGAGAATGGAACACTCATCTTGTGCTGGGAAAGCTTAAGCGTGTGCTATGCTCAGGTGTACCGCCTTGTCACATGCTCAAAACGTGGGGAAGGGAGACCCCCAGCTACCACATCCTGACTTATCATTTGTGAACACTTCTTTCTTTCTTGTGATCACCAGCCCACACTCTTTTTGTATTTAGTTGTAAGGATTGGCAGTCGTTTTCTTTTTAGTACAGGCCCTTTTATTTGACAAGCCGCCACTAGGACTAACCTATTATTTGATGGTCGTAGCTTGCTCCCATCTTAGATTTAGGTTGAGATTAGGCATTTTTCCAACCTACATATACAGTCGAATAAACACCCTTGAACTTTGATCACTTGTCTGTCTTTACTGTTGCCATCATGAGTTCCTTACATGCCCCAGAGAAGCCTTGCGTGTCCATTACTTTATTGGACAGTGGGAATCCCTCCCTCCCTTATCCAGGATATGCAATGATATGACATTTATAGCGTGCCTATACACAAGTGTTTTTCACACGCGACAAGGCAAGGCAGGTGAACAAAGGAAGACAAGACGACGATCTTACTAGGCCAAGTGAGATTGCGTAAGTGCAGGAGAGAGGGAAGGGGAAAGGTTCCAGAGGAAGGGGAGGAGGAGCAAGTGCAAGACATAGGATCAAAACATCGAAAAACAATAAGTGTGGCAAGCAGGTGGCCGTGCAGGGGTTAAGTGCAGACAACAAGTGTTAGATGAAAGTGCAGGTAGGGGGACTGTAGTGGTGCAGATACAGCCCCAAGTGCAGGGTTTCCAGGAGGCAGTGCAGGTGTGCAACTGGGAGGGCAAGGACCTGTGACCGTGGTTCAGAGGGTAGACTGGTAACCAGTACACTATCAGACAGGAGATCAGCAGGGAAGAGGAAGAGAGAAGCCAGACGCAAAGAGGAAAGTCTTGATCTGCTTTCGGAACCGGAAATGGCTCTGCTCAAGTTTCGGAGAGGCAGGGAGGCTGTTCCAGAGGGAGGCGCCAGCCGAAGAAGGCGATCTGCCCCCAACAAGTTGCTTGGAAAAGCGACTGACCTTCTGTAACGCTCACCTGGTTCCCCCGGAGGCGCAGGTCTTGATCTGGCGAGGATACTGTCTTCAGTGTTAGGCGCAGGGTTCGTTTTGCTCCCGGACTGGGCCCCCTTCCCACCGACAGTTTAAGCTGAAGAGTGAGATGTCTGCAAGGGTAAACCAAGGTATTAGTGTTTGGAAGGTTCGGAAAGTTCCTAGCCCCTCTCGCCCTTTCTTTCCCCGTGGAACTGGGTTGATATTGCGCTTACCTTATATAGGTAAATGCCGGGCTCTCCATCCTGCGTCTTATGCAGGGGCGCTGGATCCAGTTGCTTCACTGGATGCGAGCTCTGCCTCTTGATAGCAGAGGATTTGCTGAGAGCGAAGACGCCGTTAATGCACGAGCGTGCCTTGTAAGTATTAAAGTTCCTTTTGCCTTGTTTTCTTCTCTTTCAAAAGTCTTAAGTCTGTAAAGTCTATGTCTTTCCCTTTTCAGATGCTGCGCTGGCGCCAGGACAAGGTCCAGAGGGTCCCTATAGGGACTGGCTGGTTCCTGGGATCAGAGTCATAGGTCTCCTTCCAAGGTCGTGGGGCAAGTCCTGACCCCTTGGAAGCAGGGATCATGACAGCACCCCCCCTCAAGGCCCCTCCCAAGGTTGACTTCTCCGGAGGTCTTGGTTTGTTAGGAAATGTCCGATGAAATTTCTTGATTAGTCGGGGAGCGTGTACATGTTCTGCAGGTTCCCAAGATCTTTCTTGGGGGCCGTAGCCTTTCCAGTCAATCAGGTAGTGTAGTTTTGATTTGGAGATCTTGGAATCCAGGATATTTTTGATTTCAAACTCAAGTTCTCCGTCAACTAGGATAGGTTCAGGAGATTTAGTCAATCGGGTTTCTGGTTGAACAGGTTTTAGTAGTGAAACATGGAAGACTGGGTGCATTTTCATGCGAGGGGGTAAATCCAACTTGACCGCTACTGGATTTATTATGGCAGTAACAGAGTAGGGTCCCAGGTATCTTGGTTTAAAGGTGCGTGGTCCCTTTAGGGGTAAATATTTGGTGGATAACCAGACTTGATCTCCTATTTGGTATTGAGGGGCTTCCTTTCGATGTTGATCTGCTCCTTTCTTGTATTGTTCCTTGGCCCTTTGAAGGTGGGTAGTAGCTTCCTTGAAGGCTTGGGTGATGGTTGAATGTAGGTGGTCAACTGCTGGTGTTCCAAGATCCTGAGGTGGATCCAGGTTAGAGGTTCGAGGATGATTACCATACAAAAGAAAAAACGGGGTCTTTCCGGTTCCAGAGTGGACTGAGTTATTGTAAGCGTACTCGGCTATCCAAAGGATGTCCTTCCAAATTCCTCCTGTCTGTTGCAGCATGCAGCGTAGGTACTGTTCCAAAGTCTGATTGGTCCTTTCGGTCTGACCATCGGTTTGTGGGTGGTGACTGGTGGAAAGCCTCACATCAATTTGAGCTAACCGACAGCAACTCCGCCAGAAGTGGGAGATGAATTGACTTCCTCTGTCTGAGATTAAAACTGAAGGAAAGCCGTGCAACCGAACGATGTTTTTCAAGAAATTCTCGAGCCAGGATTGCTGCTGACGGTAACCCCTTTAGTGGGATGAAATGTGCCATTTTTGAAAATAAGTCTACAATTACCAGGATTGTATTGTATCCGGAACAGGGAGGTAAGTCGGTGATAAAGTCCATGGAAAGGGTATGCCAGGGATGAGGTGGAATTTCAAGTGGTTGTAAGAGGCCTGCTGGTTTTTCCTTAGGACTCTTGTTCTGGGCGCACACTCCACAGGACATGACAAAGTTTCTGATGTCTTTTCTCCAAGATGGCCACCAAAAGTGACGCTTGACCTTTTCCGAGGTCTTGGCGATACCCGGGTGTCCTTCCATTAAGGAGTCGTGATAACAAGAGATGACTTGATTTTGTAAGCTGGTACAGGGTAGATAAAGTCGTTCCTTGAAGTATAATAAGTCGTTCTTTACTGTGAAGTCTTCCCCCTGAAGTTGCCATTTTTGTATGTCCGTTGGAGTTACAAGTTGTTTAACCTGGGTTTCAATTTCTTCAATGGATTGCATGCTGATCAAACCCAGGATTCTTTGTTCAGGAATAATAGGTACGAGCTCGGGGTTAACCATGTGTTCCTCTACTCCGATTCGAGAGAGGGCATCCGCTTTACCATTCTTATTGCCTGGTCGGTAGGTGATTATAAAATCAAATTCGGCAAAAAATAATGCCCAGCGAAGTTGTCTGGAGGATTGAGCTTTGGCTGATTTAAGATACTGTAGATTACGATGGTGAGTAATGACAGTGACTGTGTGTCGGGCTCCTAAGAGATAATGCCGCCAGGCCTTAAAGGCGGACTTAATAGCCAACAGTTCCTTATCGGTAATGGTGTAATTGATTTCTGGGGCTGATAATTTGCGAGACCAAAACGCCACGGGGTGCAACTGGTTGGTTTCTGGATCTCTTTGTGAAAGCACTGCTCCCATAGCAAGGCTGGAGGCATCGGTCTCGACGATGTAAGGTAGTTCCGGGCGGGGATGTTTTAAAATCGGGGCGGAGGTAAATTTAGTCTTTAGCTCCTGAAAGGCTTGTTCTGCCTCGGTAGACCATTCAAAACGTTTGTTTTTTCTGAGGAGAGCTGTAATGGGTTGGACTACCCGAGAAAAGTCTGGAAGAAACCTGCGATAGAAGTTGGCGAAGCCCAACATACTTTGAACCCCTTTTACAGATGATGGTGAGGGCCACTTGATTATTGCATCTACTTTCCTCGAGTCCATGTGAACTCCGTTAGGTGACAAAATAAATCCCAGAAATTCGACTTCAGTAACATGAAAGACGCACTTCTCTAATTTTGCAAAAAGTTTGTGTTTGCGTAGCCTCTCCAGTACTGCGGTTACATGTTTTCGGTGTTCTGCCTCAGAGGATGAATAGACCAGAATGTCGTCAATGTATACAACTACACACACATCAATGAGTTCACGGAGCACGTCATTCATAAAGAACTGGAATGCGGCCGGTGCGTTACACAACCCGAAGGGCATCACTTGATACTCGAACAGTCCATACTTGGTACGAAAGGCCGTCTTCCATTCATCGCCCTCCTTTATTCGCACCAAATGGTAGGCTCCTCTGAGGTCTAACTTAGTATATATGCAGGCGTTTTTGACTTGGTCAAGTAGTTCTGGGATCAATGGCAATGGATACCTGTTCTTAATTGTAATCTGGTTCAGGGCACGGTAGTCTATACACGTTCTTAAGTCTCCCTCCTTTTTTGGCACGAAGAACAGAGCTGAGGAGGCCGGGGACTTCGAAGGACGGATGAATCCGTTAGCCAGGTACTGGTCCAAATATTGCCTTAGGTGGAGATTTTCAGGTTCAGTAAGGGCATAAATCCGACTGCACGGAGGAGTGGATCCGGGAATCAGGTCTATCTGACAGTCGTATGATCTGTGGGGAGGCAAAGAATTAGCTTGGTCTTTCTGAAAGACATCTTGGAATTCCTGGTATTCAGGAGGCAGTTGCGGACTCTCAAACAGTTGCAGCTAGTTTGGTGGAGAGCTGAGGGTAGCAGGTAGAAGCGCATTCTGGAAACCGGATTGTCTTTGCTCGCCAATCAATTTGAGGATTGTGTTTCTCCAACCAAGGAACTCCCAAGATGACTTGAAACTGAGGGGCCTTGATCACATCAAACACGATCTTCTCTTGATGCCCATCTTGGCTTACTAACGTTACTTCCATGGTGGTGTGAGTTACGGGTCCGGAAGCTATTTCCGTCCCATCCACGGTGGTAATGACGTCTTTCACCGTCTTTGGACAAAGAGATAGATTCATCCTGGCGGCCAGCTCACAGTCCAAGTAATTCCCGATTGCGCCACTATCAATGTATGCTTTAATGGCATGCATACGATTAGGTTGTTCAGGACTCACGAGGACCATGGGCATGATGAAATGCGAGGTCAAAGAACTGGTTTTAACGCTCGGCAAGCGGACCTCTACACTTGCCGGGCGAGGTCGTTTCCCGGCTCAGAATTCTCGGTACCTTTATCAGACGCCCCTACTATCTTCTTCTTGGGCTTCACTGGACAATCTCGAAGAAAGTGCCCTGAGTTTCCGCAATAGAGGCATAATTGCAGTTGTCTCCTCCTTTCCCTCTCCTTTTGGGTTAAAGGTCCTTTTACACCCCCTATTTGCATGGGTTCCACGGAATCAGTTCCTTTCGTAGAACTTTGCGGCCTTGAAAAAAGTCGGGTTTCAAATCTGGATCGATCGGCTTTCCGATTCTGTAGTCGATGATCCAATTGCACTACCAGATCGATATATTCGGAACAGTCTTGTGGAGGATTTACCACTTGAGCCAGAACGTCTTTTAATTCCCCACGCAGACCTCTGTAAAACAGTGTGATCCTCTTATCCTCCGGCCATCCGGTTTCCACCACTAGTCTGTTAACTGATGCAATATAAGTCAGAAGATCTTGATTGCCCTGTCGTAGTGAAAGAAGTTCATTGTCCAAGGCCTGTCCCTGATAGTGCCTTGCGAACAGTTTCTCCATACTGGCTTTGAAGTCCTGGAAGTTATGGAGAATGGGGTCATCTTGAGACACTAAAGGAACGGACCAATCTGCGGCACTGCCACTGAGATAAGAGAGCACGAAGGCCACTTTAGCCTGGTCCGTTGGAAAAGCGGCGGGTCTGCACAAAAAGTGCAAGCGACATTGATTGAAGAACACAGCAAACCTTTTTGAATCACCTGAAAAGCGTTCGGGCGGAGCCAAAGGTATATTTCCTGGTAGATTGATTTGTACCGGATTCGAGGAAGCGGGAGGAGCGTGGCCCCCACTTGGGGTTGGTAGACGAGTTTGTCCAGCTTGGGCTTGCAGCAATTGTCTAGCCAAATCGTCTGTTCGCTCTTTGGAGACCACTAACTCCCTCCTTACGGCATTTGTTTCCTGACGTGCAGCGTGTACTTCCGCCCTCAACTCCCCGAGTAATTGGGCCAACTGGTCTGTGTCAGAGGTTTCCATTGCGCCTGGGCGGGAATTTTGTGGTAAGGCTTCGCGTTCTGTAACGCTCACCTGGTTCCCCCAGAGGCGCAGGTCTTGATCTGGCGAGGATACTGTCTTCAGTGTTAGGCGCAGGGTTCGTTTTGCTCCCGGACTGGGCCCCCTTCCCACCGACAGTTTAAGCTGAAGAGTGAGATGTCTGCAAGGGTAAACCAAGGTATTAGTGTTTGAAAGGTTCGGAAAGTTCCTAGCCCCTCTCGCCCTTTCTTTCCCCGTGGAACTGGGTTGATATTGCGCTTACCTTATATAGGTAAATGCCGGGCTCTCCATCCTGCGTCTTATGCAGGGGCGCTGGATCCAGTTGCTTCACTGGATGCGAGCTCTGCCTCTTGATAGCAGAGGATTTGCTGAGAGCGAAGACGCCGTTAATGCACGAGCGTGCCTTGTAAGTATTAAAGTTCCTTTTGCCTTGTTTTCTTCTCTTTCAAAAGTCTTAAGTCTGTAAAGTCTATGTCTTTCCCTTTTCAGATGCTGCGACGATGAAGATTATCCTTCTAATGGCACGTAAGTAGAAAGACTGCACTAGCGCTGGAGAATGCTCCGTAATGTCTCTTTTGTCTTTGCAGGTGCTGAGGTGCAGCGCGAACAGATTGAAAGCGAGTATAACACAGGTAAGCAGTCTTGTAACTAAGCGTTACTAACCGATGTATCTTGCCTTGCAGGTGCCGGAATGCAGCGCGAGCTGAGTTGGAACGGACGTAACACAGGTAAGCTGAACTTGTAGTTGAATATTACTGACCGATGTTCTCTCTCTTTGCAGATGTCGGATGCCGGAAGAGAAAGGCAGAAAAAGGCACCTTGGATGCTGCCGTTGGATTAGGTAAGTAGATTCACTGCCTTTACTTTAGCCTAACCTGTGCCTTGGTTTTGCAGGAGCTGCAGAAGACTGAAGAAGACTGTAGATTGGATTCCAGCAGGTTATTTCGTGTTCACAGGATCTGGAGCTGGAGGTTTCCTGGAGCTGACACGGTGAGCGTCCTGCTGCAGATGCAGAATAACGCGAAGCACGTGAAACCAATCGGGTGTGGTTTAAATAGCCTTCTGTAGTGCTTAGGCGTCTCCTTCCACGGCCCCACCCAGGTAAGAAAAGAGTTCCAGATTTCTAAAAGAGTTCCTGTGTTCTGCTTCCAGGGAGTGGCTCCTGCTCCACCCAGACAGAAAAAGTAGTTCCAGGCAGAGAAGGATCAGGAGACCAGTTAGCTGGTAAGTAAGCAGCATGGTCTGCTACAGGTAGGTCCACCAAGCACTCTTATCCAATATGAGCCCGGCGCTTCCTGTGCCGGGACCAGTCACCATCATGAGCCTGGCGCCACTGGCGCCAGGACAAGGTCCAGAGGGTCCCTATAGGGACTGGCTGGTTCCTGGGATCAGAGTCATAGGCCTGCTTCCAAGGTCGTGGGGCAAGTCCTGACCCCTTGGAAGCAGGGATCATGACACCTTCAAGGAGTTGGAGGTGGAGGAGCGAAGAGCTTGAGTAGGAAGATACTTCCAAAGAGAAAGCTGGAGATATTTTGGTCCCAGGCCCCAGAAGGCCTTGTGGAAAAGACAAAGGGTCTTGAACCTGATCCCTGTAGCCAATGGAGAGATTTGACTTCTTAGAGATGTCGGAAATGTGAGGAGAGAAGGAGAGGGTGAAGTCGAAGATAACCCTGAGGTTCTTAGCCTCACAGGTGGGAGCAGGAAGAGGGCCAAGGGAGGCCGGCCAGAGAGTGGCAGTAAAGAGGGGTGCACGCTTGCCGATGAGGAGGATCTCCGTTTTACTGGCATTCAGGCAGAGATCATTGGCGGCGCACTACTCCTGGATTGCCAACAGACAATCCAGGATGAGGGAAGGAGAAGAGGCAGCAGAGGGGAGCCTGAAAGCGAACTGAGTGTCACCCGCATAGCACTGTAAGTTGGAGCAGAGAGCAGCAATGCGGTGGGCGAGAGGTGCCAGGTATTGGTTCAACAACCAGGGAGAAAGGTTAGAACCCTGGGGAACACCACAGGTGGAGAGAGAGGAGAGGAAGGACCCAAGTTAGAACTGGAAGAGTCGGTCAGAGAGGAAAGAAGTTAGCCAGGCCAGAGCCAGATTAGTGATACTCAGGTTATCACAGAGCTGGTTGAGCAGGATGACATGGTTAGAGAGCAGATCTTCACGGATGTTCAGGAGAGCAGTTTCCGTGCTTCTGGCTGCTCTGAAGCCAGACTCATGGTCATGGAGACAACCAACAGATTCAGTGTCAGGATTAAGCTGGGAGATGGTCAGCCTTTCCCGGAGTTTGCCCAGGAAACGAGTGATAGAGATCGAGCGATAGTTAGCTGGAAGGGAGGAGTCGGCTGAGGGTTTCTTGAGAAGAGGATGCACAAGAGTGCTTCAGGAGCAAGGGGAAGGTTCAAGAGGTAAAAGAGTGGTTGCAGAAGTCGGCCAAGGCTGGATCGAGGGTGTCAATGTGGTCCTTGATGGTTTTGGAAGAACAGGGAAGAACCTGTTAAGATGAGTTTTTCATAGCTCGGACATGTCTAGAAACCCTGTCAGGGGAGAAGAGAGGAAAGGCAGAGAAGGGAGGGGAGTGACCTCATTGGGGTTGGAGGAAGAGGAGAGAATGGAGGGAGAAGCAGAGAGGGTGGACAGGATGCCCTAGGTTTTAGAGATGAAGTGAAATGCCAGGGCCGTACAGAGGGCATTGGAGGGGACAGGAGAGGTATAGGCTGCGGCAGGATTGGCCAGCTCCATGCAGATTTTAAAGAGTTCGGCAGAGTTGTTAGATGCTGCAAAAACATGGGCTTGGATGTGAGCTCTCTTTTTTTTTAGTGAGGACCGAGTCCGTATTGCCCTTGGAGCAGGCGGCAGGCCACTTTGTCAGAGGATGTACAAGATGCCAACCATTTCCTCTCAGCCACCCTACACTTGCATTTAAGGGTGACAAGGTCTGAATTGTAACAGGAGTTGCACTTGAATTTAGGCTTCATGCGAATCCTCATGACAGGGGCGAGTAAAGCATGGAAAGGGCTGTGTCACTGTGTGAGTCAGCCAGAGGTGCAGGAGGGGAAGAAAGATGTGGTGAAAGCCTCAACTGACAAACGCTTTATGGGTCGAATGACTGAGAAGTTGGGTGGCAGTGTGTGGGCAGATCAGAGCATCAAGAGTGTGCCCTGCAGAGTGAGTCGGGCCAGAGGGAAGAATGGAGTGGGAGTCACAAAGGTTGCAAAAGAGTCCCGTGGCTGGACAGGAAGCATATAGGTGGATGTTGAAGTCTTCAAGGAGGAGGAGCTGAGTGGTTGAGGCCAGGAGGGAAGAAGGGAGGTCTGCCCACTCTGAGTGGAAGGAGGTGAGGAGGTGATCTGACCAGTTTGGGGGGGGAGGGGGAGACAGTCTCTGACACTGTGACTGCATAGGAATGATAGAGGTAGGAATCCACTTCTGTAAAATCAAGGCTACACCCCCACCGGAACGGTTGGATCTGGGCACGGGGAGGATCTTGTAGCCATCAGGGCTGTGAACCAAGGGCATCAAGGTTCAGTTCTTCCAGGAGACGGCAGATGTCAAAGGAGTGTTTGACAGCTGAGTGAGAGTCAAGAGAGGGGAGGTGGAGGGGGTGGGTGGGGAATGAGAGAGGAGCGGAGGGGGTGTGTCGGCACTGGGGGAGACCACGGGGGTGCAAGCAGAAGAGACGGAACAAGACATGAACAGCAGTAGGACTTAGTAGCTCCTGCATCTATGAGGAAAGAAAGCTCTCTTGGTCCTATTTTCACTACCACCTCCGGTTCCTGTTTGGGGCCATCAGTTACTGCTAGGACTGGACGCACCCAAACTCTCTGTGGGCTCCCCTATTGTGATTGAATATTCTGCGGGAATGGGAAAGGGTTTCCTCCTACAACTCTAACCCCAGTTTAGTGGGGTACCACGTTCTGGCCCAGCACTGCTGTGTTTCCTGCAACTTGTGCTAGCACTGGTGTCATGCTTGCTGTGCTAACATGGACCCTTGTTTTTGTGCTATTTGATATGCCTGTGCTTGAGCTTGTTTTCCAAAGGGCATGTCCGCGTGAAATACCCCATGTTCCTGCATATAAAACCTTGGTCCGAATTACCTGTATCCTACTCCCCTGTATCGCTTTCCTCTTTCCCATTGTGGGTACCCTCTCCTCGTTGGAACCCTACCCCCCCTGTGTATAGTTCTCCTGCTGCGGCATTCCGCATTGTGGGCTGTATGGTGGTGGTGCATATCTTCCCCCTGCAGGGTTATGTTCCCTTTGGGAAACACTCCTAGTGTCAGGTACGAGCATTGTCCCTTTCATCGTGTATCATGCATGTTTTTTTCTGCACTAGCCTGTCTTCCGCCTTAGTGTTCTTCTGCCTGTCTCCCTCTTGCTTCCTTTTACAATAGTGTACTATCGTTGCTTGTATTTCTGGCCGTCCCTTCACCTCTATTTCTACTATCTCGTCCAGGGAAGTCTAGATATCTACTGTCAGTCCTTGTGCCAATATATGGTAAAATAGGGGTATGCATTCATCCCAGGGCTTTCACGTTTCCAGCGTCCAAAGCTCCTGGACCTGTTTGTACTATGCTGGGTCCTCATCAGGTTTCATTTTATGTGCCATGACTGCCCCTAAGTCTGAACTGTCTGGGTATGTACTTCTCAAGACCTTCCACACGTGAGCATGACAGTTATTGAACGGAGCCCCATTGTGTGCGTTGGTGCTCTATTTCACCCCTTTATATCCTGCCTGCTCCTATATATATATATATAAATATATATATATATATTACACGCTGATCATCCTCCCACCTTGTGGATGCATCCTAATCACCATAAGAAAAACAAACCCTCTCCCCTCGGTGGCCGTGCAACCACGATACAACATGTTCTTGCATGTATACACTCACATATCTTAAAGATACTACAGTCCTCTCGGCACCTAGCCTCTCGTACTGGCTCACTCCTCCTGAGTGCGGGTGGCGCTCCGATCCAGGCAGACCTTCATGAACTCAACATCTGCAGAGCCTCTTCAGTGTTGCGTGGAGAACTGGTCTGCGGTCGCCGGACCCACGCCCCCCTGCGAGGGCAGCCGTAATACCCTCAGTTAGCAAAGGGAACGGAGGATCGCGCTGGGGCCTCCTAAATGTATCCGGGGTTCTCTAAGCATGTGTAATCAATAATTTACCAGTAGTAGTCCAAAACAGAGCGTACAATACTCAGAAGTAACGCAGTTTATTACAGCTGGGCAAGCACACATCATACAGCACAGTGGAACAGGACTGGTTGGTGAGAGCTGACAAAACCAGCCACCGTGGACAAGACTTTTATACAGTGAACACAATGTTTGCATAGTTAGAAGCGGTTACACTCAATGTTTCAAATGATCGTGTGTGCCAAAGTTAATTGTCCGAGATGCGTAATTTCCCTGAAGCTAGTCATATGTCAGTTGAACCCGATTGGAGCAAACAGACCTGTCCTTCCCGGGCTCGTACCCTCCCAGTGTGGCGCCACATTGCCTCCCCCTCCACCCTGTATGATATATTGCAATCCTATGTCAGGATATTAACATCCCTCTGGGATGTTTTCGGTTTTAGCTGTGGCCCTGGACATCTCCGAGATGAGACGAAAGTCAAATGAAGGCAGCTGGTCTAAGTGCCAGTTCTTTGCAAACAGTGAACAAATGTAGTTTTTATGGCTCTACTACCTCTAGACGCCATGAACGTGCTAGTTATATTAACCCTATTCTTCCAGCTGGGCCTTGCTAACCCATTCATGTGAATTGCAAATAAGATCACACATATTTACTTAAATTTAACGCCACCCAGTAACCTTTATATACCTGTTGCGTTTTCAAATGTGGTATTTGGCTGCATCTATGGCTTATTTTCACCAAAAAATAGACCAATGCATGTCAGGATAACGTGCAGGATAAAAATCAACTGGACTAATTCCTGTCTGTTTCTGGTGTGGGCAGAATAGGCTTCAACCAATGTGGGACTCCCAGATTCAGTGGTGACTGGTTTGTTTCTGATATCCAAGAATAAAGGTTTACCATGCAAGTGAGGTTCTACGGCAGAACAATCTGTAGACAACAATACCTGGGATTTAAAACGCAGTAGAATTTTGGTATAAATCCCAACACCTATGATGGGTTGGGGTGCTTGGCCAGGCCTAACGTATTTAGAAATTATAGAATGTGCGCAAGAAATTGTGGCCGGTTGTTCCGGTGAAACCATTTACTTTGACACTGGTCAGCGGTAGACTGGCCTATCGGACTTTTGTCCCTCAGCCGGTTGACATTCCAGTTGTGTGGGGCAGTTCTATAATTCAATGACTCTGGACTGAATTTAAACTCTGTATGTGTCAGTATTATTAATGCCCGCAAACACTTTAATTTGTCGTCCTTCTGTATGTGTGTTTAATTTCCAACATTTGCTGCTCAGTTCTGCTGTCGAAGACTCCAGTCCAAACCCTCCTCCTCAGTGTTTCTGCACTGGGTGGACCGGGGCCAACTTGTTACACTTTTTTTATTTTTAAACTGAAGGTACTTTTAAAGCAAACCGGCTGGTACCCCCCTGGGCTTTCTGCTCTGCCCTGGTTTGCTGCCACCGCCGCTGTGACACCATCATCCCGCTCTCTTGATGTTTTTGATGTTTTTGAATTTCACACCACGCTGTTGCCATAATGCTGCTGTGCATGCGCTTGCTGCTGGGTGCAGCCAGCGGGAGTAGACTGAATTTCCCAGCTGGGGCAGAGAGGGAGGAGGCTCCGGCGGCAGGCGTGCAACGTTGAATGAGGGAAGCATGCTGATTCGAGGAGGCATACGTTATGCACACTGCCGGCATTCACTTTCATCATTAACACATCAATAATAAATAGTAAGTCAAGTCTATTGTTTTGTTGCACTTAGTTTTAGAGAGCAAATAATATTGTTGATGTATGTGCTTTCAAGAAAGACAAATGTTCGATCAGCAACCCATCACATTTTGAAGTTTTGATGATGGTACATTCATTTCGTAATCATTTGTTTTTCTTTTCAAATTTCTTCACAGTAGCTGTCCTTCGTTCTAAGTGAGAAAACCTTCTGCTCCATAGTGTTTTTGGGCAATGTATTTGCCTGTATGGCAACTGTTTCTTTTTCATTTTTAATCACCTGAATCCTAGATAGGCTCCTAACCTTCTTGAAAGGAACCCCACCGCCTGTACAACCCTAGATGGGTCCTCGTGCTGAACTCTGACACAGGACCTTGCCCCGTCTGGCCTTCGTACAAGCACCCCCTCACAGATTGATGAAGCAGCTTTTCATGACCGTGTGTGGTGGGGATCCTAACTTGGAAATGGTGTGGGGGTGGAGTGGCTGTCATTATGACAGTGTCTCTTTGAATGATGGAATAACTGACTGAGTGACTTTGTTATCTTAAGTCAGGCATATCTCGGCTATAAAGACAGCCCTGGTTCAAGCCAGTGGCCAGGCTTGGATGAAGGCCTGTCTGATGAGGAGGAAAGGGCATGCAATGGAGGTAGCAGTGCACCAAAGGCGAGACCGATATCTGGGAGAATCGCTACAAAGTGAGCAGGGAAGGAGGAACGGATGTATTAAGTACATTTGTTTGTGTGTGTAAAAAATGAAGGAATACAGCATCAAAGCTAACGAGTGCTGTACAAAGGCACCCTGGAGACAATAACATCAGAAAGTGCTCATCCCTTAGGTTTCCTCATTACATTCTACTGTTTATTTTAATGTTCTTGGCAGACCACGATTAGTTATTAATTTGTGTCTTGCAGAAAGTTGCTCCGAATATAAATTCATAGCAATTCGTGTTAATTATATTTGTAATTTTCCTCCCTCAGGCCTCTCAAGCTGCAGATCCTTACTATTCAGTTTTACTTACTTCCAAGATAAAGATATTAAATGTATAGTGTGCTGTGCACTTGCAAGCTTAGGCTCTGCCGCAAGAACATGGGGGTATAAAAGGGCAGCCAGTTGACCCCATACAATTTCAATAATAAAGGGGATTTCCCAAATATCTAGGGTCATATGGGCTAAATGTCTAACAAAACAACAAAGTTGGACCCTTAGATGAAGGATGATACTGTGTTCATTTATCTTTTTTATAAATATTGACAAATGATTCTATATATTTTTTCCACAAAAGTTGTTTTATTAGTTTTTTGTAAAGTCTCACCATTGCGGTGTAAAATTATTTTAAACATAAAACACAATTTACGCTTCTTTAAGATCCACAAAACCATTCATCCCCACATTCCATTCACTTCACTTTAACACACCGTCAGTCACACCAATACAAAAAAACCTTAATCTTTTAGGTCATTTAGATCCTCTGATTATAGTCTTATATTTGACTGCCTGTCTTCACTCAGGCAGTAGGTCGACATGTGTTTCAGGTTGTATTTTATAAACTTAATTTAGTTCACTATTTACACCAACCATCTTCAGGACATAAACAGGAACGATAATAGAGTCCATTTAGATCTACTAGGGTGGATCAAAATGCCTAAAACAAAGAATAAAAATCCTTATTATATATCTCCTTTAGTATCATCCTCCTAATTTACATACACACTATTGTGAAAACCGTGTCTATATATTAAACACATAGTATCATATCGGCTACTGTATTCTAGTCACGCTGTGGATAACGATGAGAATGGATTCATCCTGCTTGTACCAAAGTAAGATTTCACAATTACTGAATAAAAACCTACAAGGATGCATTGCATAGTGCCTGTAGGCACATGTTTGATCGTAAACATTTCTTTACGGGTTGTTGTTGAATCAACCAGTCAGCACACTTACTTTAGACGCCGCAGGTAGTGCCTCACTCCGATTTTTTATTTATTACAGGTCCTCTGAGGGCTCCCTTTGTCTGTGTACGGCCTCTTTTTGGAATGGCCAAATATGTCTATCCTCTCTGGCATGCCTGCAGAGACATAAACATATGTAACCCAAAACGGCACATCAATTGCCACTCTTTTCATGTCATTCATTGCTTGTTACTTACTTATATGATCCTTTCTATGTTATTATTTTGTGATGTAATCACTTGGACCGCTTGTTAATTGGTTCACGCGGTTCTGGTCAGGTTAACAAAAAAAAACATACTCCTTGAACCACAGGGTCAGGGGGAGTGGCATTTTGCCCCAGTGGATATGCTACATGTATTTGCATGTTTATGACCAAAACTAAAGCGTGCTGTCCGCTTTTAAATCTCTGGCTTTTAAATTGCTGGGTGCAACACTGCTTCTGGCTGCTCTCCTGCTGTGAAGTGGTAGCATGCATTGTGCAAAATTAGCAAGTGCTGCTCCCTTCAAAGTAGGAAGCCACCTCATCAATGGGCCACTTGAACCTTAATTGCATGGGGGTGGGGGTAGTAGAGGGCCAAAGCTGGTTGGCAGGCAGAGAAGATGTAAGGGGGAAGGTAGAGATTCAAATGCAGAATATGAGGAAAGCAGGTTAGGAGACTGTTGCAGTAATGTGTTATGTTTAGGCTTACCTGATTTTTCCCAATTCTTGTTGCAAAATGTACTACAAAATGTCTTGTTTTGACCTGGGATGGGGTAGGGCACCCTCTTTGCTTGATGTGGCAATTTCTGCCCCATTGCAAAAATCCAAAGCAGGGATCATTGCTTGTAAGGGCAGGCTTTTACAACTATACTCAGAACAAGGTTTGTTACTTTGGTTTCGAAGTTATGAGGAGTACTCTGCATTTAAGACGAGAACATGTTTTCGGTGTCATTGCTGTAAAGACACTCTCCTAGCTTACCCTTGGATGGGTAGTGTTGGGGTTGTCTGGAAAAGTCTCAACGAGGAAGAGAGGTTCATATTGCGCGCACAATATGTGTGACTAGTGGTGCTGTGAAATCAGCGCGATGTTGCAATTTCATATGTACCCAGTATAGTTAAATGTGAGTAGGATATATTACTTCAGTGTTACTTTGTGTTAAAGTTGATACATGTTAGATTTACACACAGGTAGGAAGATAAAATGCCAAAACCGCCACCTGAATTATAAACACAATTCAGACATGGTGTGCGACTAAGTGCCTTGAAGTTGGGTGATTAAGAGTTTCATAATGCGCATCCGAGGAAGGGGAGCCTGTCACGAAGGAGTAATTGTGAAGGAGAGACAACAGTTTCTAAACATGCATGCACACTGAGATACATACATAAGGAATTTATAAATGTACATGTGCTGTGCTTTCTTTATACATGTATTAAAACTCTGCAGCTAAGAGTTCACGGGATGAATTCATAGTGTGTGGGAATAACTTGTCTTGCAGGCTAGATGTCGAAGCAGAAGCAATGATTAGCCAGGTTGTTTATGTCCTGGTAGTTCTGCAGGAGGCAGATGTGCATGATACTGCAGAAGGGGTACAGACATTTCTTATGTCGAGCAATAAACATGGGGTGAAGTAACACTCGAGGCCAGAGCGACCAATACCCAGGGGTTTCGATTGTGTGCTGAAATGGTAGTCATTTAGATTAGAATGTTCCGAGGACGTCGGTAAAGTTGGGGTGGATGAGATAGTTATCGCCAAGTCAAAGGGAACCTGTTTATTCTGCTTTCCTCATACCATTTGAGGTATCCATGCAAACCATGTGCAATTACATTTAGGGTCAAGAAGTTCCTGGTGTGTGTGTGTGAAGTTAGTTGAGTCTGTTAGTGTAGTGAAGGGTATCTTCCTGTAGTCTGGAAAAGACAGTATTGTAGAGAAAACCGTACTAGTGATAGAGAGCGAGAGCAGCAGTGTTGCAGTGGAAAACATTATGCTCCTTCTATGCTCGAGTGAAGGAGATATCTCCTGAGATATTGGCTGGCATGTGTTTTTTGATAAAATGCTGCCTTTTGTGTAAGAGTGAGAAGTATAATTAAAAGGAATAGTTAAGTGTGGTGATTGCGGTGAAAGCGAGTAAGGTGAGTGAGTGTGGGGAACGATTAAGGAACCCGGGAAGGGGAAAAAAGGGGTTCTTTGTGGAGGGACACTTTTTGTGCCGCAGTTTTGGCTTCAGTGTTAATTTTTGGGTAAATTGGGTTGGAGTATAGAGACTCAGTTGAATCATTTGTGTCAGGTACTTTCTGCTATAAGGTGAAGATTGTAGAATACCATTGGTAATGATTGCGGGAAACTAAGGGTAAAATGCTCAATTTGTGGCCTACTGAGGGGGCCTTTGATAAGGGGATATTGGAGAACCTGCATACTATTTTAACTACAAGGCATTAGGGCTTGAAATTAATGAAGCGGTTGAACATCTTAAGTTATGGAGGTGTATGAAAAAGACAGGAAGGGCTATAATGTTAATATCTCAGAGGAGGGGCCGAAAAAGGAGGGTGCAGGAATTCCTTCTGCACCGCCCCCATATGGGTGCTATCCTTTATCTCTGGCAGAAGGGTATACAGACCCCGGGGTTCAAACCTCTATTTTTCCAAACCCCTCCATCAGCTGAAATTTCTAGAAATTGGGATATTGATGAAAGTGGAAGAATAACTCCTTCAATGGTTAGAGCTGTGGAAAGGCTGAGAACACAGAGCGGGAAGGGAATAACTCCCCCCGACTGCGAGGTTAGCAGAGAGATTAAGGGTGGAAGAACGAGAGCGAGCGAGGACAGCAGCTAGAATGGGTAAAGGATTGAGAATGAGGGAGAAGGAGATTAGTCCTTTTGCTGCTAGGATAGAGGATGGGTTGCGAAGGCTAGTGGAGACACAGGAACAGGAAAAAATGTAAGAAGCGCTGATGCTAGCGGAGGAAGAGGTAATGTTTTTACTGCAGCAGAGAAATGAAGAATGGGAAGAAGTGAATAGACAGGCAAAGGATGTAGCGGAAGGAAGGTGGGGGCCATGGGCAAGTTCTTGTTAGGATGGATAAATTGATTATTAAATAGGTAATTGTGGACCTGGAGAACAGAAATACTGCCATGGGTAGACGATTTGAGCAGAAGAACGGGAGCTGGCACCCTCTGGTATTGCAGATTATGCTTCTGTGCCTGTAGAAGTATCGGGGGAAGTGATAACTGGAGTAGGAGACAACGGGGAATGTGAATCGGATGTCGAGCAGGGAGAGTAGTGTCTAGCTGCCCCAAGAGCAGCGATAGCGAATACACCATGGATTCCTAGGATGCGCCAGGGTACTCGCATGGCCTTAGTAAGTTGAAGGGAGAGATGGGGGAAGCCCCCCCAGACCCTTGTAAGAGCGGGTGTAACCCAATTTCTGTTTGCTCCAGAAGGGTCAGGGAAAGGCATATTATGTCCCTTGGTCACAAATGGACCGGAATAATTTGACAACATCCCCTTAGCTCGCTGCAGGGGCGGGGTGTGGATTTATGCATTGGAGAAACAATACACTGGTGTAATGTTGACCATGGGGGATATGAAGAGCCTATTCACGGCTCGGATGAGGGAACGGTCAGACGACCTCTGGAGGAGGGCGGGATATCCGGGAGTTCAGTTGGATACAAATACCCATGATGGAGCATCTTTTCAAAATTACAGGTCACGGGTATGGGAGGGGGGCATGGATTATGTATCCCGATATGCTGGATACAATTTTCTTTCTTTTTTTTTTTTTAACGTGTTACATAGTTATACAAAATGACAACTTTTAAACGTAGGGAAAAAAGCCACAATCCAGATAAAAAGGTAAATTAAAAAGGATGCTCTTCCCACAAGTCCATCGCTGCGTAGGCGAATCCCTGAGTAATGACAGCCCCCCTCAATGTGGATGAAGATCATTTAGAATCAGCACCATCTTCCTTCACATAATCGTGAAAAAGATGATGCAAGATTCATTATTACCATTCATAAACTGGCCACATCCCCTCATTTAAAGCACCAGGCTCAATTCCATCAGCCTTATAGGCAACCATCTGCAATGCTGCTACTGCTTCACAACTCATTAGCAAGTGTTTAGCAGTTTCAAGTTGTAGATTTCCACATAATCTACAGTTGCGGAGAGGCCATGGAATGTTGGACCAGGATTACCCACAAACTGATGGATATAGAGTGGATAACGTTCACGTGCCAAAATATAATCCTGGAATAGAACACTATTACTCTTAATACTGATCTTCAGTATCTGCTGGCTACGATATGTTGAAAGATTGTAGTTCTCATAATGGTTTTATGACGATGGAAGCAGGAGCTCAAGGTACTACCTGAAGCCACAGCATACCAGTGATCGGCAGCCAAGGTAATGTTAGCCAAGATACTATTTGGCATAAAACGTACCTTGGTCCTTGCGGTGTCAAAGATGTACTGATATAGACTACCACTAGAGGATTTTATCAGTTTACTGAAATCTCTCCTCACATGGGGCCATATCAAATTCAAGGCAATCATTTCCACTGGGGTACGAACTGGTAGGCGGAAACATTTCTTCAGCAGAGTGGACTCCCAACTTATTTAGTTTGGTATTATTGCCCAATTTTATGTGCCATTTTCTGGCCAAAATCCCCAAGGAATAGCCCCCTGTGAACATTTCCGCTCGAGGAGTACATGGTGTCTATTGCCCTATAATTTGTAATCAAACAAGACACCAAGATATTTATATTCGACTACCTCCAGGGCATTCCCATCTAAACTCCAATTCAAGGATTAGACTTTACAGTGAGGCAGAGTAAAGACCATAATCTTAGTCTTATTGATTTTAAGTCAGGGAGTTAGTCGGAAAACTTCCCAAGTTAATATAAGGTTGCCTGGAGTCCAGCTAGAGTGAAGTCTAGCAGGACTATATCGTCTGCGTACCCCATCCACTGAAGCAGAAGATTTCCCAATTTTGGATAAATTGATATTGGGTTAATCAGGAGTGTTCCCATATCTGCCATGTACAGGTGTTTTTTTTTACCAATTTTATTTATTTTGGTTTTTCAAAATATAAATACTAACATTCATAACATTCCCTCCCACACCCCCTAACATTGGATACGGTGTAGCATATTTCAACGGTTGAGACTCGTGGGTCACCCATTCTTCCTGTTCAAAGTGTATATTTTAAATAACAGAAATGGTGCGCAATAGTCTCGGCTTAAAATACATTTGTTCTCTATCGTTTGTAAATTCGTGTAGTGGCATCCAGGTGTTCAAATATTTGGAGTAGGAGCCGTGGCATAGAACCACAGTCTTTTCCATGGCCATTACTCCCCATATTCTCACCCCCCACATGGCCACTATCGGTCCTTGTTTATTCTTCCAGGAATGCACCAAAGTTATTCTAGCAGCACTTAGCATGTGGGCAATGAGTTGGGCGTTTGTTCCAGATTTAGCATAGCACCCCTCCACCGCCTCCCCCAGTAGGGGCACCATTGGGTCAAATGGTAATTGCGTCCCTGTTATCTCCTTGATGTGACTCAGGTTTTCTTTCCAGTACATTTCAGCAAGCGGGCAAGACCATCACATGTGCATTAAGTCACCTGGTTGTCCACAGCCTCTCCAGCAGGACATGGGGTAGTCTGGGTTGATGGAATGCATGCATGCAGGTGTCATGTACCATCTTAAGCACATTTTGTATGCTGCCTCTTTAATGGAGGTACATTTGGAACTTTTAGCATCTCTTTACCAGATTTGTCTCCAGGTTTCGCTAGAGATTGGTTTCCCCATATCCGCCTCCCACCGCTGCATATAGAGGAGTGATTCTTCAGGGTCTACTGCTCCCATTAAGCTATATAGTCTTGACACCCCTTTCTTGGGCTGGCCCTCTTTTATCGTGAGTTCTAATCCCACCGGTTCTCTGGTTGCCTCTCCTCGGACCTTCCTGTTAGTGATCCAATGCCTCAACTGGACATAATGGAACCTCTCAGGCTCAGGTATATTAAACTTGGCCTTGCGTCTCTCAAAGGTTAGAGGTGTGTCTTCTTCGAAAAGGTCTCCCAATGTCAATGCTTTCTCATTCCCACCCCACTGTGCCCAGAACGCAGACCGCATTGCAGGGGAAAAGTCTGGGTTTTGGGCCACCGGAGTCAAAGGTCCCCCTCCAATCTTCACCCCTCTATTTCGTAGTGTTTTATCCCAATACCATAGGGTGGCTTTGGTGGATTCAAGGAGCACAACCTCTTTGTTTCTGTGTCATTCAGGAAGGAAGGGGAGGCTATCCAAGGGGGCTCTAGTTGATTCCTTTTCAAGGGTCGCCCAACTCGTTTGGTTATTGCTGGATGACCACTGTAGCTTTGGGGCTAACTGTGCCGCCCATAAGTATCTACGGATTTCAGGAACTCCCAACCCTCCCAGCAATTGGGGTCTGAACAGGACCTTTTTGGGGACTCTTGGTTTTTTCTTTTTCCAGATAGATGCCATTATCTCCCTTTGTAGTTTTTGGACTGCTGGGGTTGGGATGTGTACTGGTAGGGAACTTGGGGAGCAGGGTCATCTTTACCGCTATTATTCTTGCCAGCCATGACATTTCCTGTACCTCCCAACACTTTAGATCCCCTGCTAGCTCTTTCAGCAATTCTGGGATGTTAGCCCCATATATTTTCTCGTATTTGGAGGTCAGTTGTATTCCTAAGTATTTCACTGCTCTTTGTTCCCACTTCAGCGGGTGCCTGTCTACCCATTCTGTCACCTGCTCTGCTCTCTCAGTAACATTGAGTGCTCAGGATTTGCTATAATTAATATGAAATCCGGAATCTTTGGCAAATTCCGTTAATAAGTCTAATGTTTTTGGTAGGGAGTGTGTTGTGTCTTTGAGAAACATGAGGATGTCATCCGCTTAAAGAGCTATTTTTTTAGGGTCTCCAGCGCCCACCTCTACTCCCTGGATCTCTGTGTCGTCCCGGGTCTTTTGTGCTAGTGGCTCCATGGCCATGGCGAATATTAAAGGTGACAACGGGCACCCTTGCCTCGTGCCTTTCTGAATAGGGATTTTGTTTGTGAGCCTTCCATTGACCATTAGTCGTGTGGATGGCTAGGTAAAATTGGCCATTACCATGCGTGTGGAAATCGAGCTACACCCAAACTTTTCCAGAGTCATCTGTAAATACCCCCAATTTAGCTGTCAAACGCTCGGGAAGCGTCTGACGCCAACACCGAGAATCGCTGTCCTGTTCTACGACCCCATTCGATAGTATTTATGGCTCTGCGGATATTATCACGTGTATTTCGCCCCTGAATGAAGCCCGTTTGGTCGGAGTGGATTATCCCAGGCAGTACCTCCGCTAGTCTACGGTCCAGGATCTCCGAGTAGATTTTTGCATCTCCATTTAATAACGAGATGGGACTCTAACTCGCACACTTGTTGGGGTCCCTGTCTGGTTTTAATAGTTATACTGTGGTTGCCTGGCTCATATCTTCAGAGATCCTACCGGTATCGCGGATGAAGTTAAACAATTTCGTTAGGGGGCCTATCGGGGTGGTTCTGAACGTTTTGTAGTATGCGTTACTAAGCTCATCTGGCCAGGGGTCTTATTTGGTGTAGTGTTTTTATTACTTCTCCCACCTCTTCTTCAGTTATTGGGGCCTCTAACATTTGTCTGTCTGGATCACTAATTTGTGGCAGGGTCATTTGGTTGAGGAATGCAGTTTGTTTGTCTCTCCCCAGGTCCTCCCTTTTTAAGTTTTTGGTGTAGTAAGAGTGGATCACTTCTACTGTCTTTTCTCCACATGTTAGATCCCCCCTCTGCATTTCAGAGTTGGATTATTCGGTTCCGATTTCTTCACTGCTTCAGTTTAGCTACAAGACATCTATTAGCTTTATTCCCTTTAGTGTAGTAGAATTGTTTGGTACGCAGTGGGAGAAGCGCGGCTTCGTCCGCCAGATGGGTCTCTAAGGCTGCTCTAACTTTTTTCAATGCCCTCCATGCTCTCTGTGAGCCCTTCTTTTGGTACTCTGCCTCGGCCTCTGCCACTTGGGTCTCCATATCTCGCCTTACCCTTTCTTTTCTTTTAATGTAGTTTGTTGTGTGCGCTATTAATTCGCCTCTTACTACAGCTTTGCTTGCGTCCCATATAGTATCCCAATGAATCCCAGGGGTTACATTTTCTTGGAAATAGTTCTGCAGGGTTCGTTCTATGTCCGCTCAGAGGGCTAAGTCTTTCAGGATTATTTTGTTTAGGCGCCATGGTTTGCGGGGCCGATCTTGTGGGCTCAAAGGTTCCAGCTTTAAGAGGACCGGGGCATGGTCCGACAGGCACCTCACTCCAATCTCTAATCCTGTAACTTGTGGGATCAGTGAGTCCGAGATCAGCACCATGTCAATCCGGGAGTGGCCTCTATGTACCGCAGCGTAATGAGTGTAAGCCTTTTCCTGCGGATTAAAGAAGCGCCATGTTTCAATCAGGTGTAATTCTCTGAGGAATCTAGCTAGGGCTTGTCTGAACGCCTGATCATTGGAGGAGGCTGGGAGCGTTTTGTCCATATCGGGATCCATCACCCCGTTAAAATCTCCCCCCATAAATATCTGTCCCCACCCCCATTGCGCAATGATCAGGTGCGTCTCCATCGGGAAACAATCTTGTCCCTCATTAGGGGCATATATGGACACCAACGTTACTTGTTGCCCCATCAAACCCCTCCATTCTCCCCCCCACCAACAGGTAGCGGCCCTCAGGGTCACTCTTCACAAATTGCTTTTCAAAGGTGATCCCTCTGGCTATCAGAATGCCCACCCCTCGTTTTTTCATTCCACTGGTGGCAAACAACTGCATGGGGAACGCTCTATGCCTCAGTCTGTGTTCGTCTTCCTTAAGTAGGCGTGTCTCCTGAATCCAAATCACTGAGGCCTGCATATCTCCCAGTCCAGATAGCATAGATTTGCGTTTGATGGGGGAATTGAGCCCCTGGACGTTTAATGTGACAAACGTTAATTCAGCCATTTTCATGTCATGTACTCCTGCTTCACTGAAGATCCAGGGATCTCTCCATTTTTCCGAGTGTTCTTATTATCTGATGCATCACCGTCATCCTTAAACATAAACCTTTCCAGTAAACCCCTTAACCCTCGAACTCCAACTTCTTTTACAAACATCTTTGGTGGATTTACCACAACAAGTCACCAGGTGTAATTTCCTGGGAAACTGGAGTCTGGTCCCCCCCTCCCTCGCCCCTCCACCCCTCTACCCCTCCCCCCTCCTTTGTTTCAGTTCCAATATGTTTTCAGTCTTTGACATATCTTTCTCTGTTTCTTTCTCTTCCTTGTTGTAATACACCCATTTTGTTGGTGCCTATCGTAAGTCAACGCCCCGCTTCTGGTGTTGTAGATGCAACATTTGGGGCTTGAGCTCGGGCACTCACGTAGGATCTGTGGCGTTGATATCTTTATTACGGCCCCTTGGGCGGGGTAGTGTTGGCTTCCATTGCTCCTTTTCAGGTGAGTTTATTCTCTTTTTCTCCAGCATGGGGTCTGGCATGGATTCACATGCTCATGAATATTCCCCGTCGTCAGGCTGGGAATCCTCGGTAAAGAAAAAAAGCAGTATCAGTTTCGTTTCTGATCTGTCTTTCGTAGTAGTAACCCATCACTGATCTCTGCGTCATACTGACCACAGCCAACGACTGCCCTCTACCTAAGCCCCGCCTCTGGCAGCCATCTTCAGATTTTTACTGCACGTTCAAGTGTTGGGATCCTCGTGCTATTGCTCTGGAGCGTTAGTGCTTTTTCACGTTTTTTCTCAGAAAAATTACTCTTTTTTCGGTCAAAAGAGCCTCAAGCTCCACCGTTTCTTCATCCGATTAACGGGGACACGTGTCGGATTCGTCTACGCCCCTCAAGGGTGAAGATTTCGTCGAGCCACGCTTTTGGAGGACTCCAGAAGTTTCTCAGGCCCATCTCGGACATGGCCCAGGAGAAGGGAAGCTCGACGCCCAGGAGAAGGGAAGCTCGACGCCCGGAAAGCTGTTCAGGGTCTGCCCTGGATGCCAGCTTCAGAATGTCTTTAAGGAGGACGAACACTCCCTTTGCCTTTACTACCTACATGAGGACAAGACGCACGTGGAGAAGGACTGTGCGTTTTGCGGCAATATGTCGGAGCGGACCATGAAGGACTGCCATCAACGTCTCGCCAACTGGCTGGAAGGAAAGAGCCCGTCAGGTGAGAAGAAGAAGTCCGAGCGGTCTTCTAAGACCTTTGAGGGCGCCCCGGCGACGGGGGTCCAACAGAAGGCCAAGCACCGCGAGTCCGCTGGCACCGGGAGCGCCGAACGGTCAGGCTCTACGGGCGCCAGGCAGGGCGCATCCTCCCCGGCGCCATCAACCACGAGCCAACGCTCTGGCTCGGGTAAGAGGAAGGCCGAGCACCCGGCGAAGCTCCTGGAGATACCCCGGTCGAGCTCGAAGGCCCCATCGGAGGGGGAGCGAGGCAGTGACCCTCCCCCCAAGGAGAAGGCGGTGAGCGCACCTAAGGTGGTGAAAGCCTAAATCCACCCGGCCAAGGCCTCTATCGAGACAGTCGCGGCGGCCCTGGCTCAGCCTGTGGAGGCTACACCAGTGGTGGCAACCTCGGGGCCCAGAGTCTCCCTGCCACCGCAGAGGGAGTCCTCTTTCATGCCCATCGACAGGACCCCCGTGAAACCTCCGACGGAGAAGAAAAAGGGGGGGCAGGAGGTCGTCGTGGATTCGGCCTCAACCTCTGAGGAGGAGCTGATCGAAGTCTTAAGCCACGGCGTTGGCGTGGAAGAAGACCAGCCCGTCGGGAGGGACCCTGACGTAGGAGACGACGAGAACGTCGAGGGTGCTGACGGGGCTCCTGACCGCCCGTCGGACTCCCCTCAACCAGTGCCGCAAGACAACTCGGCGGCCATTTTGTTGGCTATACAGTCCTTATGCTCGGAGATAAGGACGAGACTGCCGTTACCACCAATGGAGGAAACGCTCCCGACGGGGGACCCGGAGCCAGGCCCTTCTGGGAGCCCTCCCCCTAAGAGAAGGAGGATTCATCCTCCACCTCCTTTTCAGCCATCGCGCCCTGTTCAGCCCTCCTCCCCGTCCACGACACGTGGGGATGATACGGGGACTGACACGGCCGCGACGGGTACAAACGACGAGGTTTACGACGAGGATCTCCCCTCGTCGCCTCCCACCCGGGCTTCCCCGCCCGACGAGATTGGATCGTTTCACTCCATGATCGCCAGGGCACCCGAGCTTTTCCAGCTCTGCCCGGAAGAGAAGAAGGAAGGTTTCCTTTATCAACGGCGCGAGACCAAGAGGAAGACGGTCCTCGCTGTACCTCTACTAGACGATATTTGGGATGAGGGCCTCGCCCTCCTCAAGAACCCATCCACGACGCTGGCTAGAAGGGATCAGTACGAGAAGAAGTACCGGGTCCCGGACGCGGCCCCCTTGTGCCTTCGGGCACAGCCGACCCCTGACTCGGTCGTCTCCGCGGCGGCCAGGAAGAAAGCGGGGGGGGGGGCGCGGCCTCTACGTCGACCTCCCCGCCGGACGGCGAGGGAAAGAAATTAGACACGATGGGACGCAGAGTCATCTCGTCGGCAGCGACGACGATTAAGGCGGCCAACGCCTTGGATATCGTAGCCCGCTACGACAGGGAGTTGTGGTACAAACTGGCCCCCCTGCTGGACTTCCTACCAGACGACAAGAGGGCGGAAGCCCTAGAGATCTTGCAGGAAGGAGAGGTGACGTCGGACCACGCCATTACGATTGCGATGGACATCGCTGACACTGGATTTCGCCAGTTGGGCAACGGCGTGTGCCTTAGGCGGCGTGGATGGCTCAAGGCTACTGACTTCCGTCAGGACGTGCAGACCAGATTCTTGGACATGCCGTTCGACGGAAACAACCTGTTTGGGAAAACAGTGGACGATTCCCTTCAAGCCATCAAGGCGGACACGGAGACGGCCCGGGCTCTTGGGGTTCTCCAGCAACGGCGGCCGCCCTTTCGGAGCGGTGGAGGCAAACAGGGTGCCTCCAAAGGTTCCAGTGGCGGATTTTCCACCTACCGTGAAGCGGCCCGTTCGTCGTCACAGGAAGCTTATAGGGGACGGGGCAAGTCAGGCGGACCCCGCCGTCGTCGCCAAGGAGGACAAGGCGGCAAAGCCTCGTCGAAGCAGGACTGAACCAGCCGTGGGGACGGGCCCCCACTGAAGCACCCCGGTGGGAGGCCGGCTGGTGAGCTTAGTCAGCGTGTGGGAGTCCATCTCCACCGACCGTTGGGTGCTGGACGCCCTAGCTCAGGGTCACGCGCTCGAGTTTCTAAAGAGGTGCCCGCGCGTCCCCCCTGTGGCCAGGAAAGAACATCACGTCCCTCAACTTCTCTTGGAGGTAAAGGCGATGCTCAAGAAGGGTGCCATCGAGCTCGTCCCAAAGAGGCTTCGGGGCTCCGGAGTTTACTCAAGATACTTCCTCGTGAAGAAGAAGACGGGAGGATGGCGTCCCATCCTGGACCTACGACGACTGAACAAATTCATCAAGGCACAGAAGTTCCGGATGGTCACCCTCCAACACGTCCTGGGTCAACTGGAGGAGGGCGATTTCCTGTCGTCGTTGGATTTGGAGGATGCCTACTTCCATATTCCCATCCTAAAGGGACACCGAAAGTTTCTCAGGTTCGTGGTCCAAGGGCGTCACTACCAGCTCAAAGCCCTTCCCTTCGGATTGAGGTCGGCACCCAGGGTGTTCACCAAGTGCCTCGCACCGGTGGCGGCGCAGCTGCGCCGAGAGGGGATCCACGTCTACCCCTACTTGGACGACTGGCTCATCCGAGCAAAGACGAAGGAGCTTGCCGTGGAGCACACGGCAAGGACCGTCCAACTACTCACGGACCTGGGATTCTCCATAAACTACGCCAAGCCCCACCTGGTGCCCGCGCAAGACGCACTGTTTCTGGGAGCAAAGCTCGACACAGTGTCGCTTCTGGCCTCTCCGTCGGAGGAAAGGATGAGGGCCATCTTGGGCAAGGTGCAGCGGATGCTGGCTGCGGACGCGGCCAGGGTGAGGTCCATCAAGTCCCTCCTCGGAATGATGTCTTCTTGCATTTATCTCATCCGCCTGTGCAGGCTCCGGATGCGCCCGTTGCAGGAGTTCCTGGACGCGCGTTGGATCCAGACGACGGGCAGCTTCGAGGAGAGGATCACACTCTACGAGAGTTTCCGACGAGCGATCCGGTGGTGGGGCACCCGCGCGCATCTGACGGCGGGCATGGACTTCCAGACCCCCGGCCACCAGGAGACAATGACCACGGATGCCTCCCTGGAAGGGTGGGGGAGCGCACACCGAAAATCTGCACGCGAGAGGCCTTTGGCTTCCGACGGAGAAGTCCCTCCATATCAACGTCCTGGAGCTCAGGTCCTTGCTTCCGTCCCTCAAGGGCAAGATGGTGAGGATCTTTCCCGACAACACCACCAACATGTTCTACATCAGGAAGCAGGGCAGTACCAGATCCCCAGCCCTGTCCAAGGAGGCGCAGGATCTGTGGCATTGGGCCGTCGCCCAAGGGATGTTTCTGGTGCCGTTTCATCTTGCAGGGATAAAAAACACCATCGCCGACTCGCTCAGCAGAGAGCTGTGCTCGTGCCACGAGTGGGCACTAGGACAGGATCTAGTGGACCGCCTCTTCCGACAGTGGGGCACACCCCAGATCGATCTGTTCGCGACGGCGACGAACTCCAAGCCGAGGAGCATGGGTGATGCTTTCTCGTTCCCCTGGGAGGACCTGTTTCTATACGTGTTACCTCCATTGCCATTGCTGATCCGGCTCATCAACCAGCTCAAGAGGTCACGGTGCAAGATGATCCTCGTCTCACCTGCGTGGCCGAGGCAGATATGGTTCCCGGACCTTCTGGACTTGTCAGCGTCCCCGTCAATCAAGCTGCCAGTGGACGCGGATCTTCTCTCCAGGGAAGGAGGCGCGCCATCCTCCATCACGACCCGAAGTCGCTGAACTTGCAGGCCTGGCTCCTGCAGCGTTAGAGTTTGGAGGATACGACATACCGGCCGACTGCAGAGAGGTTCTTGCAAAGGCCCGGGCGTCCTCAACTCTTAGATGCTATGGACACAAATGGGAGAGGTTCTCTGTCTGGTGCCACGCACAGAAGATTAACCCTCTACGGATTACGGCTCCCCAGGTACTGCAGTACCTTCTGACGCTGGCCAAGGCTGGACTGGCGCACGCGTCCATCAAGATTCATCTTGCTGCGATCTCCCGATACACCAGAACCACGGGGCGGAAGTCTTTGTGGTCTCATCGTCTGGTGAAAGAATTCATGAAGGGACTGTTCAGATCGTTCCCGCCGGTGAAGGCTCCGGCCCCGGCGTGGGAGCTCAACGTGGTGCTGACCAAGCTCATGGGACCTCCGTTCGAGCCTCTGCACTCGGCTCCGTTGAAGTTCTTGTCGTGGAAAACAGCGTTTCTTGTGGCCATCACCTCCGCACGAAGAGTGGGAGAGATCCAGGCCCTTTCCTGCAAGCCCCCGTACTTGACTTTTCATGACACGAGGGTAGTGCCCAGGACGCACCCCTCCTTCATGCCCAAGGTGCCGTCGGACTTCCACCTCAACGAACTCTTGGTGTTGCCTGTTTTCTTCCCGTCGCCTTGGTCGCTGGCCGAAAGGACTTTGCACTCGCTGGATGTGGCTAGAGCGCTGAAGTTTTACGTGGACCGCACAAAGTGTTTTCGGAAGACGTCACAACTTTTTGTGAACTTTGGACCTGTCAATCAGGGGAAGGCTCTCTCAAAGGCCTCCATTTTCAGATGGCTCTCCGGCTGTATCATGTACTGTCATCGACCGCTGCCTGGCCGTCCGAGAGCCCATTCCACCAGAGCGATCGCAGCTATGACGGCGTTTCTATCTGGTGTGCCCTTGCTGGACATCTGCAGGGCTGCTACATGGAGGTCGACGCACACCTTCACGAAATTCTACTGCGTCGATCGGGATTCCAGGGAGGAGTCCAGGGTCGGCCAAGCAGTGCTGCGCAATCTGTTCGCCTAAGGTGAGCCGGGTGAGGAGGTAAGAATTGCTTAATGTGGAGTTTGATTTAATGCTTAATGTTGAGCCTTTGCCACCTCCCGTGGTTGTGCATGTGTGTACTGCTATGTATTCTTTATTCATGAGCATGTGAATCCATGCCAGACCCCATGCTGGAGAAGGAACAAGTTACTTACCTGTAACTGTTGTTCTCCAGCATGGGTCTGGCATGGATTCACATGCGAACCCTCCCGCCTACCCCTCTGCGGCTCTTCACTTGGTCATACTGCCACTTCACGTGCTACCAAATCTGAAGATGGCTGCCAGAGGCGGGGCTTAGGTAGAGGGCAGTCATTGGCTGTGGTCAGTATGACGCAGAGATCAGTGATTGGTTACTACTACGAAAGACAGATCAGAAACAAAACTGATACTGATTTTTTTCTTTACCGAGGATTCCCAGCCTGACGACGGGGAATATTCATGAGCATGTGAATCCATGCCAGACCCATGCTGGAGAACAACAGTTACAGGTAAGTAACTTGTTCCTTATCTCTAGGTAGAGAGCCATTTGCACCGGCTTGTTGGCTGTCTTCTTTGTCTCCCATAAGGCTTTCCATTTCTTCCTCTTTGGCGATTGTGTAGCGTTGACCCTCCCATTCAAACGAAGTCCGGTAGGATATGTCCATCGATAGCGGACTCCTTTGGCCCGCAGCCAGTTTGTCACAAACCTCAGCCGTTTTCTCTTAAGAAGGGTTGCCTGCGCTAGGTCCTGGTATAGTTGAATAGTTGCAGATCTGAAGTGGGTGGGTTCATTCTTCCTTGCGGCGCGCATGATGTTTTCTTTTAACTGAAATAGGTGTACCTTTGTAAGGACATCCGGAGTTAGGTTTTTGTTAAGTTGGTACGTAGAGTAGACCCTGTGTGTACGGTCTAGGACAATGTCCTTATCTGCAGCATTTAGGATGTGTTGGAGTTAGTCTGTTACATACTGCTGTAGTTCCGGGTCCGTCACGGATTTTGGGGCCCCTCAAATCCGAATGTTATTTCTTCTAGACCTGTTTTCGGCGGTGTCCTGTCTGTTTTGAACCCGTTCCATCTGCTGTTCCAGCTCTTGTACTCTTTTGGTTAATTCTTCTTGTTCCTGCCCCTGTTCGGCCATCGTGGTTTCCACCTCATCTATTCTACTTTCGGCCGCCATGACCCCCTTGTTGAGATCGGCTATGGATTTAGCCAAGTCCGCTGCGCTTTCTTTAATGTCTTTTTTCAGTTCCTGAAGCAGTGCCAGGAGGTCAGATTTTTGGATTGGCGGGTCCGTCGTGTCCGCCAGGTCTTCTGTTGGAGAGCGGTGTACCTGGGCGGTGGCTTGTATCTGGCCCCTTTTTTTTTTAGTCTCCGCCGCTTGCATCATCCCTTTGATGTCTCCCGAAGTTCCTCCTTTTGTTTTAGTGTCTTTGGACATATTTGAGTGGGAGGAGGGGAGGACAGGAGCGAGTTGGGCTGGGTTTGCTGCAAATGAGTTTGTCGATATGCTGCATTGCCCAGGTAGTCCTTTGCACCTCCTGACTGTGGGGCTTTATGTGGGTTACAGTTCCTGCTCACTGCCTTGGGGCCTCCTTGAGTATAGGGCTCTCTGTATCTGTCCCTCTCGCTTTCTTCCAGGCGTTTCAAATTGCTCTATTGGTAGCTCGTTGAGCGCGGTTCGCCAATGTTGTATTCACCTCCTGTTGGGTTGCTGGGGTCTTCATCTTCCTAGCTACTGGGTACCTCTTGGAAAGGCCCACCTACAGTTGTGTGAGCAGGAAATGTTGCTATGTAGTGAGCCATGATGTCTTCAATAGATGGCAGATACTGTTATGCAGCATGTGAATTCCCCCTGTAATACGTTCCAGCGACGTGCGGTGTCAGGGTAATTACCTTTTATCATTTGCCTCTCCCTCCAGCCACCCCATGTCCTCCCAAAGTTGCTAGATGTCGAGGGAGGTTTCTCTGCCCCTCCCACAGCTGGCAAGGCTTATGTCTGTTTAGGGCGTAATGGAGTCTCGGCTCCCGCTCCGGTGGCTCAATGAGGCTAAATGAGGCGAAGGGGGAGAATTAGTATGCGTCCCCCTGAAGCGCGTAGTTTTGTGGCGGGCCCTCCGCTGCACTGTTTCTCCACTGCTGCCCGCAAGAGCCTCCGACTCCCCTCTCACCTCATATCATACGCATCCAATGAATCTGCTGCAAATGGCTCAATGAGGCGAAGGAGAGTTGTTATGCGCCTGCCTGAAGCGCGTAGTTTTGTGGCGGCACCTTCGCTGCACCGTTTTCCCCGCTGCTGCCCACAAAGTCTCCGACTCCCCCTCACCTCATACACATCCAGTGCGGGACACAGGGCGGGTCTGGTCGCAGCTCGGGTGAGTCTGTCCGTCACCCTGGGTTCCCGCTACCTCCGCTTCTCACTCCCGCTGCACTCTAGCTATCGCTGTTCCCCCATATGAAGCCTGATGGCTCAACTTGGCTGTTCTCTGGTCCGCGTGCACTGCGGGGGGGGCGAATTCTCCTGACAAGCCGCACCAGATCTCTCGTAGGAGGGCATACCTGTTTGTATGCTGCATTGTGCGTCTTGCTGCCTTCGGGGTCCAAAGTGAATCACTGCGGCGCCTCGTCCAACATGTAGCCGGGCTGCACCTTCACGTTCAGTTCTCAATGATGGGGCACGGAATCTTCAATCTCATTTTAGTATAGAGGCACGATGGCTACCTCCCGCAGGGTTAAACGAGACTATCCGCCATCTAGCGCCCGTCGATTTCAGATGGCGGGAGGATCGGGACGCCCTGCTCCAGCGTTCCAAGCTCGCTCCCGGTGGTTCCCCGTCGCTTCTCTGCTTCCCTGGGGGTGCCTCATATGTTCCGCTATGTCAGCCTCTCTTCCCGGCCAAAAACGGTCACATTTGCGGGGGGATTAGGGCCGTGTCGGGAAAGGGGATACAGAGCCTACCTCGGAGCCATCTTCACGAGTCCTCGGCTGGCCACGCCCCCGCCATGTACAGGTTTTAAAGAAGGGATGCAAGAATACACCCCTGTTCAGGTCCCTGATGGTTAGGTATCCAGGTTGATGTCCTGCCTGATTGATCAAGCCGAATCTTCATTCTGGTCTAACCATGCAGGGCAATAATCATGGTAAGGAGTCCAGATGGAATATTCCAGTTTGAGAGTTTACGCCAAAGCCTGACCCTGTCAACAGAATCGAAGGCAGCAATGTAGTCCATAAAAGCCACAAACACAGTCCTTAAGCAAACATTCCAGGCTTGCTGGATAACCGTAGACAAGGCGAGATAATTAGTGGTCATTCTCAAGCTCTTCTGGAAGCCTATCTGGTTGAACGAAATAAGGTTGGAGATTTCTGCTCAATTACAGAACTTGTTCAGCAGCAAGCGCGCAAAGATCTTTGAAGAGGTGTCCAGCATTGCTAACAAGCGTTAGTTACTAGGGTCAGCACAGCTTTCCCTTTTTCCAGATCGGAACAATAATGGGGTCACGCCACAACGAGAGAACTGACTGGAATTCTACAAACCAGTGAAAGAGCCAATCAAGGGCAGTAGCCCAATGAATAGGGTCTGATTTAATCAGGGTACTACAAATGCCATCAGGACCTGGGGCTCTTTATGATTTGCTTCTCCCAATCAGCTTTAGAATGTCAGCAGGCCCATTGGAATAAACCCATTTGCCCAGGGGTGAGGGTTTTTTGATGTAGATGTAGCCGTAGCGTCCTTCCCCAAGGTTTCAGAAATATATTCGACCATGTCAATTCCGAAACACTAATGACATCACGAGTCACTGGGGAGTCACCTTCGATGATTCTCCAGAATTGGCAAACATCATTGGCCAATGCTAAACCCGCCAAGGATCACCACCGTAAGCACTCTAGTTCATATTTGCGGTGTCTCAGCCATTTGCAGTAATTACTTTTAGGCAAGTTAGCTCGCAAGCTAACTCCCAAACGGTAGAACAAAGTTCATTCCTCTTTGTAAAAGCCCGTCAAACAAATGTCTGCTGGTCCCCCCGGTAGTCGTTCTGGCCCTAGTATTTCTTTTAACAAAGGTTTTAGAAATTATTGCTGCAGTGAGATCACCAAAATCCCAGATGGCATCAGCCGACTGGGAAATGGTAGATTTGAGCGCCCTTTCTTCACTATCACTAACATAGGAAACCAATGCCGCTTGCATAGGAGCCACAACCTCTGACAACCGTCGGTCATTCCATGTTATAGGATTCAAAGCCAGGCTAACTCTCAACTCCCTAGTAGATATGAAAGCGAAATGGGACGCACAACTGCTCACTCACAACGAGAGGCAGATGGTCACTCTCGAGTCTATGGATGATGCCCATGTTGGTAACCAAAGAACGAGTGTTCGCCATGAAAATCTAATCCAAGATATTACAGGACTATTGTCCAATTCGAGTTTGAGGAGTATCCGACAGGAAGGAACTTTTAATCATCGTAAAGCCAAAGGAATAAAGGGTGTTTGCCCACTCAAGACACCTCTTACAGGAGCGTGAGAGCTAATCCCCATCCACTAAGGGAGCCAGTTCCCTCGGTATTTTAGAGTTAAAATCTCCACATAAGATACATGGAAGGCTTCCAATTTGATGAGCAAGCAATGCTTCCATTTCCATTAGTACCAAACCATGGGAAAGCCTATAGGGAGGATCATATATATTTGCGATGATGAGTTCCTTACTTCCGCCTCCCACCATGTTGGGTGGGAAAGTAATTTTACCCACTAAGATGTTAGGAGAGTTTGAAGTTCACTCCACCTAGGATAATGCCCAACAGCAAGCCTCCGCTAGGGCGCCCAGGGGGTCCCTGGAATGGCAATTTATGGAGAACTTGCCATCCATCTATGAGCAGTTCGTGGGTAAGCGATGTCTCCTGTAATGCTACCACAGAATAGTCATCAATTTATTCCATCAAACCACCACCTTCAACAGATGTTGCCCATGGGTGTTCCAGCTAATAAGCTGGGGACAAGATATCACACTAGAGGCTAAAGTTCCAGCTTCCTATGCTGCACAACCAAATTGGCCAACCAAGCTCAGTGGGATTCTTCCCCCCCCATTTATTGTCGCTTGCCCCAGCTCCATATGGCAAGCCTGGGACAACAGAATGATTACTACCACCTGAGCAAAGTACATCGGATGCCCCACCCAATTTTGTGGGGCATAATCTCTTGCCATACTCTGTTTCCACAGTAATGCATTCATAATCCAGATGGCTGATGCATGTTCCAAATTATAAGGTACGTTGCTATTTACAAAAGAAAATACTATTGATGTAGGGTTATGAAGTTGCTCACAGATGTCAAGTTTTTATATTACTATTCTGAATATGTCGCAAAGGAATAATGCCATGAAACAGATCCAATATATGGACACGATTCAAAGCCAGTCCACTATCGTCACAGAAGAGGCTCTGGATTTGTAAGGCCTTGGAGGTACCTCTGTATTTAGACTGTCACCACCAGTGGAATACTCCGCTCAATCAGGGCCCGACCCTGCATATCGAATCTTGCAGTATTCAAGGGTGCAGCAACAAACTGTGGGTTAATGGGTACATTAGAACTAATTCCAAACCCCTAGTCACTTTGGACGGAGGCGTTGGTGATAGGTCCAACAGAGACCGATTGGCTATCAGGCAAGGACTCCAAGTTATGGCCACATCGGAGTTCCCCCATGTCCTTTCCAGATGTGAGCCTTAGCTGATGGTTTTGGGAGAAACCAGTGCTTTTTTTCCTTAGTCAAGTTAGGCCGTAGCCTTTCAGATCTCTTAGTCGAAATCCTCTTCGGAGCGCCAGTAGTCGTGCTACAGGTAAAGGGCGAATATCTGGATGCACGTCACTATCGGAGACCAAGTTTGAGATTCCTGAAGGCTCCGAATAGACAGCACAATTAGTAGATGGAAGGGGCCCCTGGGTTTCCTTTTGCATTGGGTCACTGTTTTTGCGAGCTTGAAAGATGGGATATAGTGACAAAACTGGTTCACTAGCTGGAGCCCTAGCAGCCTCAAGTTCACTTCTTATTCTTTTTTTTCGACCAGTAGCTCGTACATTAGAGCCTGGTTGATAGGTCTATGCCATTGTCCTCGTATGCCAGTCACAGGAAACCAGTTCACGGGGGGTCTCAATCAGGACCTTCAGGCCTTTTTCTGATGATGCAAAAAGCAAGGGTGCTTTCAAAGATAACTGGTCAGTAGTGTAGGTAATGGTTGAGGAAGAAGAAATAAGAGATCGAAGCTCCGCCAGTAATTACATCTGAGTATCAAATGAACTATGAAGGGTATCCACTGACGCCATAACCTTTATTATTTGTTTTCCTTGGATGTCCAGCTTGTTCGCAATTGCCTCGCAATTTGTGGTAAGCTCCATTAGCAGTTTATCTAAAATGTTAAACATCACTGCCAATGACCCACTTTCGTCAATCATGTCCAACTCAGCTGAAGAATGTGAAAGCATTGAAGAGGTTAAGCTGTTTGAGCGAAGCAATTTTACTGGGTGGAGATCATTTGGAGGTGATACACTCCTTGGGAGTAGTGGTATCCCATTTTTCTTTGGATTTTCGGGTGCCGCAGAAGCATGGTTTAAGTGCGACGAGAATAATGTCGGAATTGCTGGCAAGACGGTGTCTGGTTTCGAGCTTGCCACATTCCATGCTTGGCACCCGTTTTCAAATACCTCTTCCGTGGGTAGGAGTCCCTTTTGCTGGGTGCTAAGCAGCGCAAGGCTACCAAAAGTGCAGGGTAGAGAAGAGGCAATTACGCTTGCCTTGGGTGCTGTAGTAAGTGCTCCTAAAGGTGGCAACGTAGTTTTGGGGAGTTCATTCACTATGCTTACAATGGTTTTAGACACCAGTCAAGCAAGTGATTTCGAAAGTTCCTCAGTAAGTTCATCATTAAAAGAAATTACAACATGCTTTGGGAGAGTTCCATTATTAGTAGGAGAATAAAAGTCGGTCATTTTCTTGTTATCCACAGATCCCTTCAAGGGTCCCCCCAACTTCACAGTTCTCTGGGGGCATACACAAATCGCACGTCATGTCTAATGATGCATCAGCCTGGTCTTCCAAACGTACAGACTCAAGTACTTCATCACCTGAGCTGTCAGATGTTGCATTGAGCCCAGTTTCTTCGAACAGCATGCTTCACAACGTGTCCTGCAAAGGGGCTACCGGTCCAACGCTTTAGAGTCAATATAAGAAGGAATTTGTGTTAGGTGGGGAGGAAACTGCTACAGAAAGACAAAGTCAGTGGCCCTCCCGTATTCTTAGAAACAGCGCACTGAGACTAAAAGATCTGTCAAACTTACAAGCCCAAGTTTTTCTTCTTTTCATTTAGGGATTGGGGGGGAGGTAGTGCAAGAGGAGGTCATGAGTATGAGATGTCTTGCAAAGGCAGCTGGCAGAACTGCAGAGCTGCACACAGCCGCACACAGTTTTTCAGGTTTTACAGATGTGGGTGCCTTGCCAGATAGTGATGGAACAAAGTGAAGTACCACAGACCATGCTCATCTTTAGAAACAAATTAGGAGGAGGATTTGAAAAAGCTGCCGGACCATTAATGGACCAGCAATCCTCATGATGTGTGACTGCTAAAGAGTGTTGGAGCATTGCGAATATAATTGAAGCCAGGTGCGATATTACCATGGGTTCAGCAGTACCCTATTTCTAGAGAGGCGGATGAGGGAATTTGAGACAATTATGGCGTTGTTGAAGCAAGGCATAATACAATCTTCTGTGTCCCCATGTAGCACGCCATCTACTCTGTGAAGAAAGCGAAGGGGTCAACTTGGAGGATGGTCCAGGATTTTCGCCCCTCAATAATATTGTTGAGGCGGAATTTCCGGCGGTACCGAATCCTGCCATCGTTCTCTGTACTATCCCTACTGGGTCCACCCACTTCACAGTGATTGAAAATTAAAAAAAGAATAATTTTTCTCTGTCCCCTTACATCCCGATTCTCAGTACCTTACTTTTTTTTTTTTTGAAATTTGTTTATTGGCATTTTTCAGTAATATCAGTTATACATAGCTTTCAAATGTGCCTTACACATGTGAAATTGCAATACATTTTAACTTAACTTAAACTTTTCATAAAACAACAATAACTGTCTCCTTATCTTGTTCCTGTGTTTGTTTCTTTTGTCCAGGGGGGGCGTTTGTGGGGTGGGGGAGCGGTAGGGTTCAAGTTGTGCAAATATGGGCGTGGTGGGGGTGTCCCCAAGAGGCTGGCATTATCTTTGGTGGGCTCTCTTAGGTAGCCCTTGTCCGTCTTACGGGCTCGTTGTCTGATGCCTTTGATTCATGGGGGCTTGTTGTCCGAGGGGTGGAACATTTGTCTAGTGAGGTCCTTCCATGCCTCGAGCGCCCTACTAGAGTCATCAGTGGACCTGGAGACGCATTCCTCCTAAGCCTTGGTTTCAGCTAACACCCATCTTTCCGTTTCACTGCGCCATATGTTGTATTGAGGTCCCGCAGGTTTCTTCCAAGACATGGCAATAGTTCTCTTGGCCAAAATGCATGTTATGTCCATAAATCTTGCCGTGTGCTTGAGCTTGGCTAATCTGGGGTAAATCCCCAATAGGCACTACTCTGGTGTCCATTTATAATTGGTCATGCCTGCTTTCTCACACGTCTGTTTTACTTTTTCCCACCGATTCTCGGTACCTTACAGCGTTTACATATTGTGGGCAGTGATTTCAGCACACAAGGTTGCCCCAGGAGTACTGTGAATCTCAAAGTGTTTTCACCAGGGTGGTTCAAATGGATTTGGGCAATTTACAGGTGTTGAGTATAGTAATTCAGTACGTGGACGATTTGCTAGTCTGTAGCACTTCAGAGGAGCACGGTAGAGGAGAGTCAATAACACTTGTCACCCTGCTTGCAGAGAAGGGGCACAAAGTGGATAAAGAAAAACTGCAGTACTGCCAGACAGAGGTAGAATATTTGGGGCAAGTGATATCACCCGCAGGAAGGAAGGTAATGCCAGAGAGAGCCACCGCAGTTCATAATACACCTCAGCCAGTCACAGTAAGCAAATCCAGCAGTTTCTGGGGCTCTAACTATTGACTACTACTCTAGTTATGTGAGGTACTTACTGCAGTGACATAAGGACACGCATAAGATGAAGGGTCCGATGGAATTGGTGACCTGCTTCCGGGAACTTAAAGGAATAGTGCGCTCAAAAAATGTATTGTCCCGATCGATCAGGCAAGTCGTTATAAGCATACGTTGATTGATTATAAAAAAAATAAAATCCTATGCATCTAACCTTAGTATTCCTCACCTTTACACATGTGAAATCAAGCTGTGGGGCACGGCCATCTTGTGCTAATCTTATCTGTTGCTGCATTGCCCTAAGTTGACCTGCCCTCGCGGCACTAAATCATATCCCCTGCCTAGACGCATACGGCCCATTTCACAATGCAATTGCACGTCTCGTGTCAACGTTCTCTGTGCACCAGCTAATGACTTGTCTCCATGGAAATGGCAGGACGCCTCTTTACTCAAGTATAAACAGACCGCTTCTCATCAGACATCAGAGCTGTTTTTCAATCGTTTCACTGTCTTTTTTTTTTGTATATCCTGTGACTCGTTTCTGCTCTGTTCAGCTATCTTCGTTGCTCGTAGCCTGCGTGAACAGATACTAGTACTAGCATTACTATCGATTTTAATTTTGTCATATGATGAAAACAATACAGCCCTACCAGTACGAGCCGGAGTATTCCGAGGTGGAATTACTTGAAAGAGAAAGATGCGGAAACGACGGGACGACAGTTGGGAGGATGAATCACCGGATCATGAGCCTGAGCCTAGTTGCATGGAAGACGTTTCCACCTGATGTACCTGCAGTCGGTGTGAGGTCATGCAAAGCGAGGAGGAGAACTGCTGCTGCAGAGAAAAAACTCTTGATGCTTGGCGTACATATTGGAAGAAGACACACCACTGCTATGTGTTACCGAGCTGCATGACTTCAGGGCAGCCTGCCTCACAAGGTCCGTGTTGAGGATTATAATGGTGCTTATGCACAAACTTCGCGCAACAGTTCGCCCTCGCAATCCAAGTAATGAGTAAGTGAACACTAGATTTCATGTCACTTTGACCACTGAGGCCACTAACATTTCTTGTTTGTCTCCTATATTGTCGTAAATTTGATCTATCACTGCCAAATGAATGTAGTCAGGCAATTCAATCCATCTCTCACGATTTGGGGAAATCATAGTGCTCATCTTATGTGTCTTTCACGTACAACCAAGAAACGATATTTGTCTGAGCCCCAAACAAATTGCATGGGTGTTCCCTTTCGTAATGTGTCTACACTTTAAAGCCCAAGTTGATTGATCCATGAAGTAACATTTGTACTGGCAACTATGCCATAGGATACAAGATTGCATTTTCAACTAATGTTTGTACACTTATCGGGTTCATTTAAATACAGTTTGTATATTTCTCTTCCACAGGTGGTACAGGCTAGTGGCCTATCGTTCGTTTACATGGTGGCTTCATGGAAGGCTTGGATACCGTGTTCGATTAATGCCCGTCTGTGTCGTTGGAGCCATTCGAGCCAAATTCCCCAGTGACAGCGGTCAGTACAGAGGATTTTCCCACACTGTGCTGCAACCTGAAGTATACAATTTGTAGTACATTTGTGCCATCAACATCAGCAACAAAATAAAATAAAAATAATCTTTTATGAATCGTTGTTTCAATTTTTCCGTGAATTAAGGACACACTCACTTGTCTGAGTGACATGCAACAATAGTTGGTGCCCTTTTAAGCTCACCCCCTCTGCAATAATCCATTCCCCCTAGAATATCAATGGCAGTTGACACCTGTGGCCGTGCAATCCCATGGGAGCTGGCAGGGTGGGAATGGCCGAAGTACCAACCACCATGTACACTTCAAAGGTATCTTCTGCACAGCGGCCATTGTACACATGGCTTCCCCAGACTCAGTGTCTGCATGCTCCCCTCAATCAGACCACACCACTGCAATCCACATAAGTGTGTCTAAATTCAGCAGTGTTCTGGCCCTTTTCTTTTTTTTTTTTTTAAAGCTCTTTTTATTGAATTTAGAACATGAATATAAAAACGGAAGAAAAACAACAATTCCACAGCCGCCCCCCCCCTTTTCCCCCTGGGTGGTTTTTCCCCCTTCTTTTCAGGGCCTCTCCCGCCTTAGGCCACTTTGTTGAACTTACTGCAGGTCCAGCAACCTGAGGTGTTGGGGGCACCAAATCACCCTATAATCGTCTCTTAGAAAGGCCAGCGTCTCCCCCCAATTCCCCCAAATTTCAACATTTCTCCGTTCATAGCATAGGTCGCCCACTCTAGAGCCACCGTATCCCACACTCTCCGCAGCCAGTCATGAAAGGAAGGTACATCGGCAATCCTCCATTTCTGGGCGATTAAAGGCATAGCCGCGAGCGTAAATATCATTCTTGCTCCTTCTCTACTGCGAGGGTCTCCTGCTGCCCTGCCCTCTTGCAGGGCAAGTAGCACCTGTTCCGGAGTTCTACTCCCCCCTTCCCCAAATGCCTGGTCTTGCACCCGCTGCACTTCCTCCCAGAACAGAGCAATTTTCGGGCACCTCCACCAGATATGCTCAGCTGTCCCTTTGTGCCCACACCCTCTCCAGCATTCCCCTAAAATCTATGGGTACATACTGTGTAGAGTTGCTGGTGTGTAATGCCACCCATATATTATTTTGTACCAGGCTTCCTGTATCTGTGAGGCCCTAGCTAGCTTGGGGATTTTTCTCCACAGATTCGACCAGTCCTCCATCTCCAAAGTTTCCCCCCTTATCTGCTCCCACCTCGTCATGAAGAGCCAGTGCTTGCGAGGGGTAGACTCCTCAAGGATCCCATAAAGGTTAGAGATTAGACCTTTAGCACCATAATTAGTTAATAGAAATTTCTTGAAAGAGGTGACCTCTCTGGTAGTCGCTCGTTTATTTGACGGGTATAATAGCCAGTGGCATATCTGAGCCTCTCCCCATCCCCTATTCCAAAGGCTACTTTGCACTCTCTGAATGAGAGGCTCTCGCCCTTCTGGAATATGTCCCGGATTCTCTTGCAGCCCCCCTCCTCCCTTTTCCTGAAAGCTCCCTTCTTGGTTCCGGGGGTGAATTCAGCATTGTTAAATATCAGTTTGAAGGGGGACGGTAAGGATGTAATTCCCTTCCTCTTAGCCAGTTGGTTCCGATTGTCTGCCATTAAACTCGTGATGGAGCTTTCATACATGCGTTTGGGCCTGTGTTCCTTCCTCAGCCAGAATACCTTCCCTAGGTTAAATTTGGTTACCGCCCTGTCCATGCCGACCCATATCTGTCCCTCACCCCCCCCCCCTCAACCACTCCCTAATAACCCGCAACTGGGTTGCCTCCTAGTACTGTCTAAAGTTTGGAAGGGCTAGTCCCCCCTCCCTCCTGAATACCTCTAACCGGCGTCTATCAATTCTGGCCCGTTTTCCCAAATGAACCCCTTCATCATGGATTGAAGCTCCCTGAAGTATTTTTCCAGGACCGCCTGCTGTATGGCTTGAAAAAGGTAAAGCAGACGCGGCAATGTGACCATTTTAATAGCGGCAATGCGACCCAGCCAGGATATGCGCAGAGACCGCCATTTTCGAAGATCTTTTTTGATCCCTTCCAACAGGGGGGGGTAGTTTGCCGCGTACCAACCCTTAAGCGTAGGGGTAATCCTAAAACCCAAATACCTAATTCCCCCGGGGACCAGACAAATGGGGTCTCGTTCGTTTTTAAGCCTGGTGCTGACCTCTCTGCTCAGGGATAGGCTCTGTAATTCTGACTTTCCCATGTTAATGCGAAGACCTGAGGCCATGCCAAAAACCTCCAGAACTTCCTTTGCGGCACCTATTGATTCTACGGGGTTAATGACGGAGAGCAACATAACATCGGCAAAGGCCATAACTTTATGTTGCTTTCCCCCAAATGGAATGCCCTGCACCCTATCCGCATCCCGTATCGATTGTACGAGCGGCTCTAGGTATATAGCGTAGAGCAACGCTGAAAGGGGACAACCCTGTTTTGTGCCCCTACTCAGACTAAAGGAGCATGAAAGCGACCCATTCACCATGATCCGAGTTCTTGGCTCCTGGTAATTAGCCCTCACCATTTTTAGAAGTTACCACCCAGCCCCATCCCTTCCATGGTGCGAAATAGATACGACCACTTCACGCGGTCGAAAGCCTTCTCGGCATCCAAGGAAAGTAGGACCGCGTGAGTGTTCCTCTTCTGTGTTTTTTCCACCAGGTGGGCAACCCGCCTTATATTGTCTGCCTGCCCCCCGATGAACCCAGATTGGTCTCGGTGGATTAAATTCGGGAGCAGCCCCTCTAGTATCTTGGCCAAGATCTTTGTTTATTTTTTTTTGCATGAATATTCTTCAAAGCTATTGGCCTGTAAGACATCCTTTGCAACGGGTCTTTGAGGTTTTAGAATCAGGGTCATTTTGGCTTCCTCCATAGAGGGGGTTATGCGGCCAGTGATTTGAATGAGTTATATAGGTGGGTTAGGTGCGGTATCAAAAAAGCTGCGAATGTTTTATAAAATGTTGCAGTATACCCATCGGGGCCCGGGGCCTTTTCCCGGAGGGAGACTAGATATCACCTGTCTCACCTCCTGCTCCAAAATCTCTTGTCCTAGGGCTTCTTGGGATTCCCCACTGATTTTGCGTAGGTTAACTTTCTCCAGTAACTCCTCTTGGGATTGTGCCGTGGGGCACTGTGATGTATAAAGCTTCTCACAAAAATCTACTAGATGCTCGTGGAAATCCTCATTGCTCGTTATCTTCTCTCCCGCCTATGACCTCAGAAGGCGAGCCAGAAGACTATCCGCCTTGTTTGCCTTTGCATAAAAGTTCTGCCGCACTGCCAACAAGGCCCCTTCTGCTTTCTTAGTTCGGAGAATACGGAGCTGCCCCTCAGCTCTCCTATATTCTCTCGGGCGGCTCTATTCGGCGTTAACTCAGCTTTTCGTCTAGCTGTTTCTACCTCCCCCTCTAACTGCCTCTCCAGCTCTCCCATTTGCCTATCTCGGTTGGCATTGAGTGCTATGAGCTCGCCTCTCATTGTGGCTTTAAACGCATCCCATTTTATATTCTCTGACGTATCCCCCTCTTATTTTCCTCCATGAATTTGTTAATTTTTCCGTCCACTTCTTCCCTGATCACCAGGTCCCTCATGAGAGCTGCAGGGTACTTCCAGCTCTCTCCCCTAGCTCTAGATGCATGGAAATAATGTTATGATCTGCTATGTCGAGGGGGCCCACCTTGATCTCCTTTACCCGTCCAAGGAGGGTCGCCGATATCCATATATAATCTATCCTAGATTGAGTCCTGTGTACGGCCGAAAAGAACGTATATCCCTCCCACCCCCCTTAGTTCGCGCCATATGTCCTTCAAGCCTAACCCCAGCATTCTTTCCCAGAGACCCGCCGAGATCGCTCTCACCGGACCCATTGTCCTCTTCCCGGATCTGTCCCAAGCCACATCCCTTGCTACCTTTAAATTCTCCCATTAGAACGACAGGGCCCCTTGCCGTTTCCCCTAAAATGTCAAGAAAATGTCTCAGGAATGCTTCCTGTCCCGTATTTGGGACATTATGGGTAATCCACTTGAATTGTATTGTCTATTCCCGAGCGTATGGTAAACCCCCCCGCATAAAGCTGCTTCTCTTAAACCTTCCCTCCTATTAGCCCGCCTCCCCCAACGCTCAACCAAAATCTCTCGACCTGTTGGTCCATGATGCCGCCCTTCTCGTTCCCTGAAAAATACCGTCCGTGTCCCCCCCTTTCCCGCAACTCCCTCCGCCCACCTTTCCCCAACTGGGATTCCCCCCCCGTCCCCTCCTGGGTCTCTTCTTCCCTTACCAACCCCATGATGTTTACTCCTTGTTGCCCCATGCCCTTCTGATCGCTTCAGGGCCCACCACCCTTTCAAATCAGTACCTTGTCTTCAGGGTTTCGTGACTTTGGCTGTCGCCCCCACTCCGTCAAATATTTCTCCGCCCTCACCCCTCCTAGAGGAGCCTCTCGGGCAGGCCTCCTCCTCCTCCTTTTCTCTCCTATTGTGGACCATTCCCAGGCTCGGAGGGGAAGGTCCATTTATACTTGAGCCCCTTGCCCCTGAGGAACGTCAGGATAGGCGTCATCTGTCGTCTCTTCACCAGGGTGCTTCTAGCCAGATCTTGATACAATTCTATTTTAAGGCAGTCGTGGATGAGCGGTTCTCTCTGCCTGGCTGCTCTTAAAACTGCTTCCTTCTGTGTGTATCTGGCGAAGGCGGCTAGTACGTCCCTTGGTATAGCATTTGCTCCTTTGTTGATTAGGACCACCCTGTGGACTCTATCCAATTCGACGGATTCCGGGGGAGATTCATCCAAGAGCCCCGCAAAGATGTTTTGTAGCGCGCCTTTCAAGTCCCTGTCCTGAACCGCTTCCGGCAGCCATTTCAGCCTTATGTTGACTCTTCTGGACCTGTTCTCCATGTCCTCCATCCTCAATTCCAAATTCCTTGTAGCTGTGTCCAGTCGTTCAATCGCCTCACTGTTCTCCGTAATCTCCTTGCCCACTTCCTGCAGACCCTTCTCGAGAACGTCCGTCCTCTCTCCTAACTGGCCCACCTCCTGTTTCATCTCAGCCAAATCCTGGCTAATGTCCGATCTGAGTAGCTGAATTTGGTCTTGAAAGGTCTTGGCCAAATTGTTCTGCAGGGTTATCATCTCACCGTGGAGGTCCTGATGTGACATCTGGGCCAGCGGGACGTCCTCGGATTGGTGGCCCGGACTCCGACCTTTCTCATGGGCATTAGCCTGCTCGTCACTCCCCTCTCTGTGTTGCCACAGCGTCGGAAGGGTGCCCGGAGTCTCCGCTTGCGACAGACCGCCCTTGGCCTGCTTACCTTTATTTTTCGAGGACATTCTCTAGTGGGTGATATTGAACTACTGATCCCCTCCTCCTGTAAAGACCCAAGGCCCGCTGGGTCCGCTATGGTCCCGGGTCGACAGGCCCTCAACTCCACTACTCCTCCTTGGCTGTGGTCTCACCCTTCTGAGGACTTCCCTTCCGGTGGGACGGGGGTTCGTCACAGGCACCCCACTCACAAGCGGCGAGGGGGATGCCAGACACTGCCACTTATTCCCCTTTACTGTGTCCCATCTCTTCCAAGGCTGTTTCGCAACCCCCTCCTCTAACGCCAACTCTTCGTCTTCAGGCTTGCCCCCCGTGGCTCCCGATGGTGCGCCACTGTTCCAATGGACCACACTGATTCCCTGGGGGGTGGTGAGGGCCCGCTCCCCTGGTCCCACTTCCTCACTCACGGTGATCTGGCATAAGACGTGGGGTGGCATTCCGCTCCTCACTCTGTCCTCGTGTCCTCCCCTTCCGCCGCCCTGCCTGCCTACCTTCATGCGCTGGGGCAAAGGCAAATTTATCCTTCACTTCACTCCGAGACTCTGTGGGACCCTTGTCCCTGTTCCAGAGGGCCTTGGTCTGCCTCGACGCTGCTCCACACCTCCTGACAGCTCCCGGGGGGGGGGTAACCACTGCTCCGCCCGCATGAGTGGACTCAGACGTCCCGCTCTCCCCTTACCGCAGACCGCTGGCAGTTTCCCCTTGTGGCCTCTTGGTTGACATGGCTTGTTCTGGCCACCTGCCGCGCCAAGAAGCTCGGGAGCCTGGGGTGTCTTCTGCTTCCGCGCCCGCCGATGCACTCCTGCCTGCTGTCCTCCACAGAGCCGCAGAACCTCCTTCTAAACTGCTGCTCTTCCTTGCTTGCTGAATTAGGGGCTACCCCCTCTGCGATTCACTGATCCACTGGGCTGGCTCTTGCGGGAAGCGAGGCGCCACCGACGGGCTGCCGCTTCTTCGACCCGCGCAGTCTCCCTCCTCCGGTGCGATCGGCTCGGGGGGTGCTACATTTCTCCCGGCCGCACGTGTTCTAGCTCAGACTATCACCTTTGTCCACAATGTGTACCAAGGGCTCCTTGCAGGCTCAGTGAATTGCACGGGGGGTGGGGCCGTTAAAATCAGCTGATGGGCTCTAGAGCACCGTCGACACGTCTATCTAGTGTCGGTGGCCATCTTGGAATCCTCTGGCCCTTTTCTGCATGCCTTATGCCCATCCATCCCCCCTCCAGTATCAATGGCAGTTCACACCTGTGGCTGTGCGCTCCCAAGGGGGTTGGCAGGGTGGGAACGGCTGTGGTGCCAAACACCATGTACACTTCAAAGGTTTCTTCCGCGCAGGGGTCATTGTTCACATGGCATAGCCAGACTCAGTGTCTCCAGGCTCCCCTCAATCAGATCGTGCTAGAAACATGTGACTCATTCACATACACACCCACTTTTCCATTTCTTTATAAACCCCTTGATATTTATCCCGAGAACATCTGTGAGCACTGGAAGTCAACTTGTGATCGTGCTACCTGTGAACATCTGTCAGCACTGGAAATTAACTCTTGATCGTGCTACCTGTTCTCCTGCTACTAACTACCCTGCTTGCTGAATCAAATTTTTTGTTAGTCGAGGTAAGGGCAGGTCACCCTTTTAACTTCACTATACTCTTTCTGATCTCAAAATTTCTATCTATTTGAACGAATGTACCCAGTAGATTAATGTTCATTCATTTCAATGACTTTACCATTGTCTACTGTTTAAAGTGTTCTGATCTCTATATATATAGCAAATTTCATCAGTGTCGATTGTGATAGAATCGCATCTTCCTCGCACCATGTCTATAAGCATGTTTCCTTTTGATGCATTCAACAGACGAGTAACACGTTACGATTTGCGTCACATCCATCAATTCTGTATGAAACTTATCCCAGTGTATATTTGACTACGCTACACAGGTTTTGCTTCTTTGACAAAACAAACATTGCATAGAAAACTTTGATATAATTCCCTCAATCTCATGCATTCAGTAGAATTCTTTTGTAATTATGTGTACTTTTTTTATACAGATCTTATAGATTTTTCAAGAATGCCTGCTTGTACGGTTTTCGGTTGCCGTTCTAGGAGCCATGTCAAAAGTAAGGGCACAATCATGCATGCGTTTCCGAGGAATATTGATTTAATAAGAGAATGGGTTCGACATTCTGGTTTTCCGCTGAACGAGCTTGAAAATAGAGCCCAGGCTGTATTGCAGACTCGAGAGCCAATCGATCCTGCATCTGCAGCCTGCACTTTACCCCCAGATATGTACGACCAATCGCCGTACACCAAAAAGCATCGACTCAGAAATTCTCATAAATTGCTTCCAAATGCAATTCCAACTCTATTCATGCACACGCTGCCTCTGGTGATTCCCGGATGATGAATTAGCTGTAGGCGGTGGGGTATTGAACAGGTAACTTCATAAACAGATTGATGCTTTCGGTATAAATGTGTCTTACTACAGTTTGCATATTTACCAGATTGTATTACTTTTTAACTGTCCCTGGTTTGTGGAGCATCCTAGAAAGTAATTATGACCATAGAAAACAATGCCATAGTGCCTTTCAAAAGAAGCATAATCTTTTCATAATCGGTTGTTTGACATACCATTTGTTTAGGAGAGCATACTGACGGAAGCACAGACCCTTGCAAGTGACGAAACCACTGACACGTCCAGTATACCAATGGTGAGCCCTACAGACTTGCAAAAGTTCATATTATCGACAGTTGGATCTTCCCACATATCTAATGCAAATCTAATTTTCCCTTTTACCACTTTGTGACAATGCACTGAAAATGAAGGAGCAAGATTCTGGATCCATTTCTTTTCCGGAGTCAACAACAACTTCAAGCGCCTATCAGGTAATTTGACAGTTGCCTTGCATGAAAGAAAGTAAATCCTACATAGGATACTATTAGACAGTGACATTCATATAAACGTGCAGTGTTTTCAAACTTTTATGATTTCCATTCTAATGTTACACTTCCTCCCTAATGCAGAATGCATTGCAAAATGTTTGAGGGCAACATTACAATCAGTATGTTTTGCACGGTGATTTCCATTCAGGAAAGGGACTTGGCAGAAAAGGACTTAAATGGGACAGAGCCTCTCGACGCAGAATTGTTAAAACTTGAAAGTCGTGAATTGATCGAATCCTCGTTTGAATTGAATGCAGTACCTACAACTGGGGAAAAAGTAATAGTCTCCCAGAACCCTTCTGTCCAATCCCCGGAAAAATGAATAAACTCAAACGACATGCACGTCCACGTCCTTGAGCAAATCGAACTAACTGGTGCCTCCCACAATAATGGATCTTAATTTTATCTTGACCTCATTGGTTAAGGTCTTTGCTGCTGCACTTCAAGTTTAAGGTTTTCAATCTGGAACACTATTGGAAATCACAAAAGATCTGGAGGTGAGTGAAAATACTATGGTGGCCATAAAAACGGCTCTGAATGATTCCGTTTTTTACATTTTGGGGCAATTGTGCTCCACATCCAGTTTGCAATCAACTAAGCTGGACAGTCTTTATGACAGATGGACTGATACCAAGGTTGAGATTAGGTCCCTATCTGAGAAAATAGATTCTTGGTCTCAACAATCTTCTGACACGGCCAGTCCCGTCTTAGAATTTTTTTTAGAGGCAAATAAGATGAGTGATACTCCATTTTCCGCATCAGTCATGGAGGAGTTCCTACGTTTAGCACAAGTGGAGGATTTTGAGTTGCCTAATGGCATTGTGAATAAAGAGGGTGAACCTATTCCCTCGGGGGAAGTGGAGTTGGTTGAAGAGCCTAAAAAAAAGAAATCGAATGGGAAATCTAAAAATCTAATAATCCCTCAACTGATTCTCTGGCAATTGTGGGTAAGAAATTGAAGAAATCAAAGCAGAAGAACCAATCCTCAGATATAAATCGTTTTAATCAAAAATCTGAAGGGGAAAACTGTACTAGCTAGTAGTGTAGAGGACTCGAGACCCCCAAACGCCACTAAAGGCAAAAAGGTGAACGCATCCATAAAAGCTCAGAATAAGCGGTAGGAACCGCCTGTGGAGGTGGCGGTGAAATCGAGCGCTGTGGCTATTCGGACAGATCCAGTTGTTCTACCAAGAAAAATAGCCCCCCCCCCCCATCTTCTTAAAGGCCCTTGCGAAAGCCAAGCTGGTTAAAACTTTGCTAAAATTGGGCCCTATCTTTTTGAAAGCTAGGACCAAATTAAGCTCCCTAATTCCAAGTTTATCAGCACAGCCGATGGCTGACAAAAGGGCTGTAGGGGGAGTGGTCCTAAGTCAATTGTTGGGGAAATAATCTAGCATGTATGGTAAATTCTGGAGTTAATCCTGGTAATCTGCTGTTTGTGGGCCCAGTGAATGGCGGGTCGCTTGCTCCTGATCCTGAGTCGGGTTTACCCTTGAAAAGCAATGCGGCTGATTTTCGACAATCGGCACCAAAATCAGCAGGACTAAAGAGGGAGCTTAAAGTCTATCTCTTAAGAAAGCTGCCAAATGACATTGGAAACTCACCTTTAAACCATTCTGCAATCTTGATGGATAGGAAATCTATTCCCTCCTTGAAGTATTTCACAACAGCAGATATTAACGTGGTGACTTTTCCATTGAGTCAAAATACTAATATAGCTGTATTGACACTAAACTAGAGGATTGGAATCAGCAGGGTTTAATAATCTCGGAACTGTGCCCTCGGTTGATGACTTCATATCCATCTGTTCTCCCTAGTCTGGGATCTAATTCAGCTTCGATAGGCCCAGCTGCTTCGCTTCCTTCCTCACTGAATGCGTGGGATTTGGTCCCAGACATTATCACCCAAGTTCTTCTTAAATTGGGCATTCCGCAGCAGAGACTCTAGTTGATCATCACCTCAATCTACTCTCCTAGAACTCCAGGGGTTTTAATTCATTGTTCTCTGAGACTGCACACCATCCAAAGCTCTGATCTTATTCTTCTTCAGGAAACTTACTTGATGTACACTGTGGGAATCGATGGCTTTTCAACTTTTCAGCAGCTGGCCCAGCAATCGGCGGGGGGGAAACAGGGGGGTACTGGGGGGAAGGAAGAGGCCTGCAGGGGGTCTCCTTGTTGCATGCAAAAACAATGTTTTCATGTCATCGGAAATGCTATCTATAGAGAGACAGGAATTCCGATTGTGAGAGTGGGGTTATCTGGTAAAAGGGCCGATGAGCATTGGTTGGTGGTCAACTTGTATTGGAACCCTGTGGTTTCAAATGGCTTTTTTTTGTTCTTTTTTTTTTTTTTTTGTTAGATCTATCGGACCGTCTTGTTAAATATGCTTCTTTTTTCCCGGCAGATCAACTCTTAATAGCAGGTGTTTTAAATTCCCAGTGTGTTCATGCCGTGGATAAATTATCAGGCAATATTAAAACAAGTACAACGAATGGAAAAATCTGGTTAAAATACATGAGGGATAGGGGACTCTGATTATTGAATGGGAATGTGGTGGGAGATCTTTCGAGTGAACCGACTTGGCATAGAGGCGCTTCCTTCTCTACCTTAGATTATTTCTTTGTAACCAGAAGGATATTCGACAACTGTCTGAAATTTGTCGTCGTTAGTGGAAACACAGATGATCACGACATGTTGATTGCCACAGTGTCTCGAGAAAGGGCCTTGGTACAACTAACTTATCAGGAGGTGGCAGTAAACTCTGCAGGTAATCGCTTAAGAAAATTTGAAAGAGCGGGTATGCCTTTAATTGATAAGTTGACTGGGCGAGTAAAACCGCTGTCAGATGGTCAGCTCTTGTGCTGCTGTGCACCTGCTAAATTCCAGGCTTTCTTGTGGGAATTAAGCCCTCAATCTGTCCATGTTAATAAGAAACAGGTGACCCACAAGCATATCTACGATTCTCATATCCAGGAACAAAAGAAGCTGAAACTGCATCACTCGGCCAGGTTGAAGAAAATGGGGCTGGATAAAGAGCTTCTTGATAAACATCTTAGGGTGTGAATAATGCTTATAGGAACTGGGTACGTTCGCATAGACATCTAATTTACCAGCAAGACCGGGAAAAGATGTTGAGGGCCTTATCCCTCAGAAATTCTAGGAACTTTTGGCCAATAGTAGGTTCTTTGGATGGGCAACTGTTGAATGGTCAAGAAATTATTTTACAGGAGCAGGTGTGAGTCAGGCACTTTACAGAGGTGTATGGTTATTCGGATACCGCAATTACAAGAACAGATTTGAAGGGTGCTTGGTCCTTATCTTTTATCTCTAAGACCATTGAATGCCTGATCTGGAAGTAGTCTAGTTATAGATCGACTGGCCCAAATGGGCTCAGTAACTTTATTCTAAAAAGTAACCCTCCCTTGTGGGCGCAGTTCCTAAAACTCTTATTTGATAACATCCTGATGGCCAAAGAACTGCCAGAATTGTGGAGATCCTCTGTGGTGATCCCTATTTATAAAAAAAGGGGACCGTTGAGCAGCCTTGAACTATCGTCCGTTATCTTTTAGATGCGGATAGCAAAATCTTCGTAGACTTGATTCTGGCAGAAATGGAGTTCTGGGCTAAGTTAAAAGGAATTATTCCTAAACAACAAACTGACTTCAGAAGGGGGTTGTCGATGTTGCTTAATGGTTTGGTTTTGAGCTGCTTAACTGTGCAATCGGGGCGAAAGGGGGGCTGCCCCTGTTTGGAGGCTGGATTGATCTCTCCCAGGCATTCCACACTATTAATAGAAATATGCTTTGGAAAAAATTGAATGCCTGGTGTGTCCCGCCTCACCTCCTGTCCTTTCTAATTGAACTTCACCATAACTCCTCTGTGCGAGTCAGGCTTTCGAGCGCTGGCACCCTGTCGGACCCAATTAAGATCGAACGAGGAGTCCGTCAGGGGTGTATGATTGCCCCTTTTCTGTTTATTCTTTATCTCAGTTCTGACTGTGTGGTTACACGATAGGGGTCTAGTGTCCCCCGAAATTGGTGATCTAAAAACTGGTTGACGTGGTAGTCTTGGATCGCACTCAAGTGGGCCTTCAGCGCCTACTATCAGCTTTAGCAGATTATGCCAAGTGTAATCACTTAAGAATCAATCCAGATAAATCAAAGATTCTTGTATTTAAACATCCCAACAAGTTACTTAAGTCTTTCACTTGGGAGTTGGAGAGTCGGGTTGTTGAGGTAGTAACTGAGATCATCTACCTAGGGGCTAGTTTCCAATCCTGTCCGACTCTGGGGCCATGTGGTTGCATCAATTGACCTAAAGGTTCTCAATCTGGGGGCGGAGATGAAAAAGATTCTTTACAAATTCTGTAAGTTCTCTATTCAGCTCATGATTAAGTTCTATGTAGGCAAAGTAATTCCGATTCTTGTATTTGGTTTGGATACCAATCCCTTAACTTTCAACATAGATTGGGATGAAATCGAGGCCAAACTGCTTAAAAAGCTGTTAAATTTGCCCAACTATGTCCCTATTAGTTATTTGTGGTGTGAATTAGGTCTGACCTCACTGAGGGGAATTATGGAGTGGAAATGGATCTCATTATGTAGGCTGCTTCTAGATCCCCCCCCCCCCCAAAGGCTTACTGTATGAAAATGTAGCACTGACAAGACAAAGAGGAGCTAACATCTTACTAAGTAATTTGGAGGTAAAATGTCAATAAATTTTGGTCGCCTCAGATTGTTCAGTGGAATTACTTATCCGAAATCCCACGAAAGTTAAAATGCGTATTCAGCGAGCAGACTGGATTAGGTCACTTGACAAGATGAGGCAAGCAAAGCTATCCGCTTCACATAATCAGACCAATAGACGGAGAGCTTGTCTGCCCTATAACTCCCCTCAGCCCCAGCAGCTTAGTCCAATGGTGAGGGGGTGTGTGTATCTTACCCCAAAACATCTTCAGAATGGCAGGTTTCAGATCCCTGGTGTAAAGATAGTGCATTTGGATGGTCTTCTCACAGGCAGTGAGATAGTAAGACTGCACTTGTAGTAGTCATCTGGGAGATGTAATTCCCACAGGAGCACATGGAGCACTGGTACTTAAGTCGGATGTACAAAATTGTAACAGCTGGACTCAGGTGAACAATTTGGTCAGTAGGCAGCAATGTGATATTGTCGTTTTTAACAGAACAGAAGGAATATTAGCTGTAGTTGCTGTTTACACAAAACATTACATGCAACGAAAATGATTAACCCTCCACAACCTCTCCAAGTAGTATATTTCTTTTCCCACTCCGACCCCGACACTGGCTGTGGCACCGCTAGTAGGACAGAGGAAAATAACAGTGCTCTGTCAACCACTAACCTCGCTGTCATCTCATCAATGTATTGATATCCAGGCACCATGAGATCAAGATATCGGCTCAAACTTTACCGACCTGGATATGGAGACCACTTGCTTTCACGTTAAATGGGTCTTACCTAATGCTTGTTTCAAGCATACACAATTTAAGATGCAATATAGGAGCTACCCGACTCCACAGAGGGCCTGTGTGTTCTCTTCCTGGCAATGTTCCCAAATGTAATAGGTGTGTGAATGAGATAGAAGACTTTTTCTATATGATTTGAAGATGTATGCACCTGCATAGGGAATTTACACTGGGTAACTTTATTTCAAAACATATCCGACCGGGACATCTACTTTCTATCCATGATTTACATTATGATATTGCTGCCCATAAAAAGAAAGATTTGATGAATCGCTGACTTAATTGTCTGTGTTTTTTCTGCACGAATACCCAACTGCACCACACTTGACTGGACAAGTGCCTATCTTTCCCCGTCCTCTTCCCCCACCCCCTATTTTAGAATGGCTGCAGGGTCAAATGGGTTATGGTGGAGGAATTTCTAACAGAGTGAAAGGTTAGGGAGGACGAGAATCAGTCACAGCATCTGGGCAGAGTTCTTCAACATGCCCCAACAAAATTCCTCCTGTGATGACCATGAGAATTGATTTTGAAATTGGAAGGGAAAGACTAGAAGTTAGAGGAAATGAAGCGGGATGCCTCTCGGTAGGTGCATAGAGAGGAAGGAAGCTCTTTGATGAGGGGGTTGGAATGCCTGCTGTACGCAAGCTGCTTTTGTGCAGTAGAGAGGAAAGACTTGTTAAAATGAATTGGGACCTCTGAATTGCCACAACCGTTTAGTTGAAAAGATATGGGGGTAAAGTAGATGCAATTTTCTGTGTATGAGTTATCATAGTTGCCTACTGTACGCTGTTATGAATACAAAACTAGAACATTTCAAATACACAAGCAAAAATGTGACTGTAGTAGTATCCCAATGAGTTTGTAAGTGGTATTTTTAATGCAATCTACAGCCCACTTTTTGAGTCCATTTGTGTAGCACTTTATTCACTGTAGTTTAAAAAATAATTCACAACAGGATGACTGTTAATGGACAGAACAGCCAAAACATGCATAGTAACTGTGCTACCAACCAAACGGGGATATATATATATATATATCTAGATCACACACACCCGCATGAAGCACTGTGCACACACAGCCCAAGAACTATACCTCACAAGTGCACACACACTGCCCTCGGAGCACCCACAAACCATCCCAGCACTGCACACTCACCAACACTTCTGTGCACACCAACACCTCCTCCAGCACTGCAACGCTACATGCATACACAACCTCTTCTTTCTGCCCTTTTCCCGGCCTGCCTTGGCCCAATCCCCGGCCCCGGGCGACATTCCCCTGCTGGGGGGCCCTTACCTCCACCCGGCCCCCCCTCTCACTCGCCCTTTTCTCTCTCCCCCCGTTCTCTCCCTTCCCTCTCTCCTCCTCTCCCCCCTTCTTTTTCTCTCTCCCTATAGCACCGCCGTCTGACTTTAATCCTGCCTTCAGGGAGCATAAACCCTGATAGCCCAAAGCACTTTCCAAGTGTGTGTGTGTGTGTGTGTGTGTGTGTGTGTGTGTGTGTGTGCGCGCGCGCACGCACACACACACACACACTCTCTCTCTCTCTCTCTCTCTCTCTCTCTCTCTCTCTCTCTCTCTCTCTCTCTCTCTCTCTCTCTCTCTCTGTTATCTCTATGTATACGTAAATGTAGTCTCACCAAGCTAACTGAGAACCGTGGAATCCAGTGTTTTCTTGGTGACTGGACATATTGTGACGTGCGCATAATGCAACCTGGCATTTCTGTGCTATTTGTTAAAAATGGACATGGCCACTACTTTGCTAACTGGTTATTATAATGGAAGCTACCACTACTTTGCTAACTGGTTATTATAATGGAACCTGACACTAAGTGCTCATATGCTAGACGTATTCGGAACCTTGCCATTAATTGGAAATGGTGTAAGTTATTTTGGTGTGGGAAGCAGTACCTTGCAGTGGTAGAAGTACCTGAGGGTTGGATGGGTTGACTGGAAGATGACAGCAGTGCCTGATAAGAATAGCATTGGAGGATATCTTGGCACTATCCTGTTCGTATGATGGCAAAAGCTAGTGAATGGCATGATTACCTGTAGTTATAATGCCAATCTCTCTGCATCACATTAAACCTTACTTTTTACACTTGCTATTTATTGCAAATAAGCCAGTGGCTTTGAACAGTTGCAGCCATCAAGCCCTCGCGAGGAGGCAGCAATTGAAGGCATTTAAACCACGCGTGCTTACAGAAGGTCCAACCCCTTCACGCATGTGAACTGGGTTAACTCAGAATAATACAAAGGGGTGTTCCCTGTGGGATTAGTTGAACAAGTATTCTAATCAAGTTATTTTCACTCACAAATCCGAGTCAAATTTGATGCAATCAAAAAAACATTCTGCACCTCCTACATAGGTCATCCATCAAACTTCTTAGATCAGTTCAACTGCAAGAATCAGTTAAATAATTAATGTAATTATTTTTTTAATGGTGTGAGGGTGTTGGAGCTAGTGGGAACTGTGGATCCCTGCGCTATATCTTCATCGGCTAAAAGTGCCCCTGTCGGTTGTCACTGATGTTTGCCTGCCGTCTGTATTTAGATCTCAGCAGGACACTGCTCTCGTTGTCCAAATTTAATGTGATATTAGGTTAGGTACTTGAGATCTGATGCTCATACTCTGGCGCTGGCAAGGTGATACCTTTTAGTATAATAACTGTACATTTCCACACTTGCTAAGTGTTAACAATCCTTGTTGTTTTATTTCAATCCGTGTATCACAAATTCTGTGCCACTTCTTGTGACATACATATCGATATGTCACGGTTAATCCATGTAATTGACAAAAAGCAATTTGAGCTGACCACCGCGGGACCTCGTACGATGTTCAAACCCAGCCAGGACTAGTTACTATCCAGTACAACTATTACTTTGACATAAGCCCTCTCTAACCAGAACCAAGATATTGATGTTTCTGCCTTGAGAAAAACCATTTCACGCACTCTGTGGAACTGTTTCTCTTGCGGCTGAGCATATTCCCTAGGGGGGAAGAAAGGGATGGGTTCCTTGCTCTCGTGCAAGATAGCAAGGATGCCATGTGTGAATCCTTTCAGTCGGGTTTGGACATGGCCAGCAGTGTTAACCGGTCCATGGCTGCGAGCACCGTTATAAGCAGATTGGTGTGGTTGCAGAAGTCGGGTTTTGCTCCGGATGTGCAAGCCCGTCTTTTGAACATGCCCTTTGATGGCAGCAAAATCTTTAAGTGCAGCCATGCGTCAACCTATGCCTTTTCGTCCTAGGGGACAGCAGTGGATGGGAGGTTCTTTTCGTTACTACTCCCCCTTTGGTACAACGAGAGGAGCCGCCAGTCAAAGGGGTCAGAGTAAAAGTACCCATGGTGGTCGGGGAAATAGAGGTGCCAAAGACGCTCAGGCAGCTGCCTCTTTGCCTTCAGGCACTGCCACAACCACTCCAAAACAGTCATGAGGCCATGTCCCGTGGTTCGCCGGTTGGGGGCAGACTGTCTCAGCATCTCAAAGAGTGGTGAGCCATTACTTCGGATGCGTGGGTTCTGGATTCAATCGCCCACGGCTATTGCCTTCCCATCCTAAAGCAGCCTCACGACCATCCACCAGAGAATCTCTCTTTGAAGCTTCCTGATCTGCTCCTGTGCAGGAGATCTTGACCCTGCTAGAGAAAGGTGCTATAGAACTGGTGCCTGTAGCGGAGAGGAACAAGGGTTGGTATTCCCCTTATTTTTTTATCCCAAAGAAAGATGGGGGATTGAGACCCATCCTGGACTTGCGTTGGTTGAACAAACTTCTCAGGAAGGACAAGTTCAAGATGGGCACTCTTTCTCGTCCTCCAGGCCCTTCAACTTCAGGATTGGTTGGTTTCTCTGGACCTACAGGATGCTTACTTTCATGTGCTGATTCATCCCAAGTACAGAAAGTACCTGAGGTTTGCAGCTGGCGACTCACACTTTAAGTTTCGGGTCCAGCTATTCGGATTGACCTCCGCCCGAGGGTCTTCACCGAGCTAATGGTGGCAGCGATTCTCAGGCAAGGGGGGGATTCACGTCTACCCCTACCTAGATGACTGGCTGATCCGTGTGCGCTCTCCCGAGCAAGCATTGACTCACCTGTCCCACCTGCCGCTCCCTCCACAGGCTGGGCTTGAAGTCGCATCTGACAACTTCCCAACAGCTCCAGTACATTGGGGCTGTGTTGGACACGTCCTTGGGGAAGTGCTCGCCTCCCAAGGTGAGGGCTCATCACATTGTGCAGATGGTGGACAAGTTTCAACGTGCCCAGAGTCTCCCAGCTTTTCAAATTCTTAAGGTTGCTCGGCCTCATGGCATCCTGCATTTTTCTGGTGCCAGAGGCCAGGCTGCGGATGAGATCCCTGCAATGGGTCCTCAAGGTGCAGTGGTCGCAGTTCTCAGGCAAGATGTCGGATCCCATTCAGATTCCACTCTCGGTCTCCTAGGATCTTCTGCGGTGGGCCAACAAAGGGAACCTGATGACGGGAGAGCGGTTTTGGCAACCATGGCTGGAGGTGACTAGTGACGGATGCTAACCTCACAGGATGGGGTGCTCATGCCAACGCCTTGACCGCCAGCGGTCGTTGGTCTCTGTCGGAGTCCAAACTCCACATCAACCTGTTAGAGCTCAGCGCCATCAGGCTAGCCCTGATGGCTATTCTGCCGTCTGTGCGGGGGAAGAGTGTTCTGATCATGACGGACAACACAGTGGCCATGCATTACCTCAACAAAAAAGGGGGGGGGGGAAGGGTCACTCCCGTTGTGCAGAGAGGTAATGCAGCTCTGATTCTGGGCCATCCAGTAGGGAATTTCGCTCTCGGCAGTTCATCTGGCCGGAGACGAAAATTTGGCGGCAGAGCACAATCTCTCATGAGTGGGAGTTGGCTCACGAAATCCTTCTGGAGATCTTCGCCCTTTGGGGAACCCCACAAGTGGATCTCTTCGCCACCAGTGCCAACCGGAAGTGCGAGAGATTTTGATCAAGGGAATTTTCTATGAGAGGAGCCTTAGACGCATTTGTAGTGGATTGGTCATTCCCACTGCTGTAGGCGTTTTCTCCAGTCCTACGGAGGTTCGGGTCCCACATGATCCTCATTGCTCCGGATTGGGCCAGAAGAGCGTGGTACTCGGACCTTCTAGAAATGTCCATCTGCCCTTCACGCCGTCTTCCCTACCGAGAGGATCTGCTCTCGCGAGAGGGGGGGGTCAGGTTCTCCATCCAGAGGTCAGGACTCTCAACCTTCGCGCTTGGTATCTGAAAGGTTGAGATATAAGGATTGGGACCTCCCGGATGATGTGATGGAGGTGTTGCTTTCGACCAGAAGGCCAGCAACAAAATCCCTGTACCGTTGCCGTTGGCGCAAGTTTTGCGACTGGTGCAGAGGCCAAAATGTTGATCCTTTTCAGTGTTCCATTCCTATGGTTTTGTCTTTCTTACTTTCTTTGGCCCACAGGAGCCTTTGTGTAGGTATCATTAAAGGTTACCTGGCGGCGCTGTCTATACTTAAGCGCTCGTCTGAAGTATGTTCTTACTTAAAGATTCCTTTTGATTTTTCAATTTCTTAAAGGACTGACTAATGTGTTCCCGCCGGTTTGGGATTTGAATTTGGTTTTGAAATTTCTTATGGGTGCTCCATTTGAACCTTTTCACTCTTGTCCTTTGAGATTATTGTCCTTCAAGACAGTGTTCTTGGTTGCGGTTACTTCCACTCGCAGAGTGAGTGAATTGCAGGCACTTTCATCTGAGCCGCCCGTTACTGTGTTCCACAAGGACAGAGTTGTACTACGGGTACGTCCTTCCTTTCTACGTAAGGTAGTATCTGAATTTCATTTGAGCCAGAAAGTGGTTCTTTCTATCCTCCTCCTCATCCTGGTAAGGCAGAGGAGTGTCTCCATCGGTTGGATCCTAGGAGAGCTCTGAGCTTTTATATTTCTAGGATGTCCAGGGTCAGAGTGGACAATCAACTCTTTGTGGGATATGCTGGACACCGATTGGGCCAGGCTGTAACCAAACAGACTGTGTCCAGGTGAATTATCCTCACCATTACTGGGTGTTAAGGATTGGCGGGTAAGGACCCTCCTGAAGGGTTGCAAGCTCATTCCACTAGGGGCGTGGCTACTTCCACCACTTTCCAATGGGGAGTTCCTATGAGGAATATTTGTGAAGCAGCCACATGGGTTTATATCCACACTTTTGTTAAACATTACTCCCTAGATGTGATCCATGGTCACGATATGGCCTTTGGTAAGGCGGTTCTATTCCGCCATTTGATTGGATATTCTAAATTCTTTTCCCTCCTCCATTTTTCTGGTACTCCTTTGGGAGTCTTTCAAAGATGTGGAATACGTTGAAGGACACAATCCATTCGAAGAACAAGTTACTTTCCAACTTGTAACGTTCTTTCGATTGGGTGTTCCTCCAACATATTCCACATCGCCCTCCAAGCCTGCCCCTCTGGAGAATTTCCTATGCGTTTGCAGCTTACGATTCCGCAAGACTATGTGCAGTCCTGCAGGCATTGGATTGGTTCCACACATTCTAAGGGAAAAAACATAAACTGAGGCTACAGGCGCCGTGCGTCTTATTTATAACATCCGGTGACGTCGCTCTCGACGGAGGCCTTCGAGGGATATCGACACAGGACGCCCTCTGCCAAAAAAGTAAAAAGTTTCCGAAGTGCACAGCTGTGGATATTACATGTCAAAGATGTGGAATACGTTGGAGGAACATCCAATCGAAAGAACGTTACCAGTTGGTAAGTAACTTGTTCGTCTCATATAGAAATCAATGCTTTATTTCATATGCAGATCATTTCCTAATGCACTGAAACAGGTACTTTTTATATTCAATCAACTAGAACATCGAGTGACTTAAACACATACAATGATACACAAATTGAGTTACAGAACCATAACATAATGGGTGGCTGCTGGAAAAATGGAACTACCAAACAGTCAATCTGATATGGGCACATAAGATAGTGTGGGGTTGCCACAAATATGCAACTAACGAACACAATGTGGTCTGGGCAGCACTATATGGTTGATGGTGTCTACATTGTGGCAGATACAGTAATTATCTGCTGTTGTACAGCAAACGTTTCAGCAGGAAGAATTATCAAAGGCCTTAACTCTGTGTGACCCTTTACAAACGAATTTCAATTACAAAAACGGGAGGTTAAAACTTGCCAGAGGCTATGTAATTAAAAAAGAATGCTATAAAAACAAAGGACAGGGTGGAAAACACACCATCGTTCAAGGTAGAAAGACACTGGGGCCAGCACCAGGGGACTGATGAATTCATAGAGTTTTGCCAAATGCCAATCTTATAATCATTGCACTTAAGGAAGCACAATGAAGAGCTAGTTTGATAAGCTCCATGGGTTGAAAGCAATAGGAAAATAGCTTGTTTAGAATACTTGTTTAATCCCACAGGGAACACTATTGTATTCTTTTAAACCCTAAACAAATAAATTATTTGTTTTTATTTACTGATGTTGCACAGTGATTTAAAACGGTAGAATCCATTGTCAAGATATTGAACAGAGACTCGCTTGAAATACTGAATATAAAAGATCATTGTAATATTGATGCATCATCATTGCCATATGTATGAAGAACAAGAGAAGTCTAGGAGATTTACAAAGTCCAGATTGATCAGGTGATCTGTGATTGTGATGACACTGGTTGCAGTTACATTCGACCAATTTAGGGTTTTTGTTTGAAATTCTCTCGTACCAGTTAGGGGTCGCCCTCAGCGTAGGCCTTTAGTTTTTCTTCTGCGTCTCTGGATCCTGCCAGGATCTGATATATATATCCCTCAAGTGGCTTGCGTCTCCTTATTATCCTTTGCCATCTGCTCTCAGCCAGTTTCTGAAGTATATCCCTCAGTAGACTCGCTGCTTTTTTGTTCCTTGTGGTCCTTTTTCTGTTCCCATCGATGCTGGTTCAGAAGCCAGGACTGTAACACTCTGTGCTTCAAGATGAGCTTTTCCATATGGCTTCCAATTAACCTGGTTGCTTAATAGGTCTCCTGATTGGTTGATTCCTATCGTCTTCCCTTGATTGAATACTGATTGGCTATGCTCTGGTCCACCAGGCTTTTCCCATTGCCCCTTAAGCTCCCCAGGTGTTTGTTTCTTTCCACCTTTGTGATTGGTTAAGCTTATCCTGACGGTGAATGAGGCTTTAAAATCCCGATTCACAATTTTGAATTCAGGCAAAGTGCTTGATTGTCCATGGTATAGCGGTCCCCTATTGGCAGCAAACTGAGCAGCTTGGGGGTGGATCTGGGGGCTAGAAGTATTTGGTAGTCTAGGCTGTGTGCGACTCCTGCAAGGCTCAATGAGCCTCAGCGTGTCCAACTGCCGCTGGTACCCCTCTGCTGTGCTACATAGACCTGTGTGTATGAGCAAAGTGTAGCATGTGCTGTTCACGAAATGTGTAGCTTGCTATGGACAGCAAACCAAAGGGTTTAACTTTGATGCATAAATAGTGGCTCACCTGGGAATTCGATCTGGGTGATTACACCATAGCACCCCTTTCGTCTTCTGCTTCCTCTTAGCAGCGAACTAGACGATGCCTGGCTGGGTCTCTTAATACCATAAGGCAGGCAAGTCTTGCCAATACAGAGGGACTCTGGGGTATTTCCTCCATATACCTCCTCCAGTTTTATAGACACATTGTGTACTTTGTCGGCATCCCCAACTGGCAGCCCCTCACCCCTTCATAGATACAATGTGACTTTGTTACAATGCCCATGTGTCAATTATGACCTGCCACAACACGGCATTTTTACACCACACTCCATTATCCCACACTACCACACACACAATGATGCCTTATAGCTTTCAAGAAGTTGGTGAGACCACCCATTGTGAAACATTTGTCAGAAATTAAAAATATATCGAATTAATATTTCTTGGCAGCAAAACAACTTTTTGTAAACCTGTTCGTTTTTTCTTGAATTTAGGCTGATGTTTTAACATGATCGTATTTGTATGATATATTTATTAACATTGCAGATCTGGGACCCACCAGCCTCAATTGGTTCGAAGAACTTACATCAGAAGCTCCCCGATGTGATTCGAAAAGCACAGCAGAGCTGGATTCTTTTAAAACCCCGAACTGTAAAATGCCTGCGTACAGCCAGCTGGCTTCGACTCCAATCATTTTTAAACCAAATTCACAATCGCCGCTTTTTACTCCACCCACGAAAAAGCAGGGTCGCTGCAGATCTCTAGCTGGTAAGTAGCTTTTATTCTAGCAAGTGGACGTTTGCTTAACCAGTAATTTATTCCATTGCTGTTATAAAGAAATTGTGTTCTTGGCACTGGAAGAAAGTGTTGAGTGCTTGTGTCTAAAAACGGTACAAATCGTCGTCCTACTCGGTTTAGCTGACAATCCTGTAAAACGCGGACTCCACAGCAGTCCTTCGTCTCTAAGGAATACACTGTTTGAAGGCACGTTTCACTTTGTGTTGTCATGTTCTTGCAACCCTGCTCCCCAGAGACTGCACTACAGCTCACACTTCCAATCTCATCAAAGAAAAAAAAATTACCAATAATGTTAGTACAAGTAAGCTCTTCAGAGGCAAATGCTACCTTCTTATGTAGGCTACTTTTTTTCCTCCAATATTTTATCTAGAATTTTGTTAGTTAATACATAAAAGCCTTCAGAAGAATGGCTTAGCTGCCCTTTCTTAAGGTATGGCGCAATAAATGCAGCTGGAAGGAAGATGAGTGGGCACCACTTGATAATATATCAACGTGTTTCAAATATTTGAAATTTTTAAACAAAGAAATACGTTTGTTCCAATAGTTCGTGTCAAGATATTCAGAAGGGAGCTGGCTGAGACGAATTTGGAGACACCCAAACTCAAAATGCATGTAAGGCAGAAGACCAAGTGAAATGCAGGGTCACACAGCCGCTCTCCAAAAGGACCCGATCCGGGTATATGAGTAGTCCAAAACTTTTTTGAAAAAATATATACTTAAAAGTAAACAAAAAGTTATCTTTCAATTGAAAAAATAACAACAATATTGAGATTCAATTGTTTTTCAAGATGGTTTTATCCACAAGAATTCTATCAAAAAAATAAGTCTCATAAAAAATGAGAGATCACTAATGCTTTCTTAGTGAGGAAGAAATCGCCACATTTGCTTTTTCAATCAGACCAACAAATTGCCAATGCATTTCGGAATTCAATTTCCTTCATCAGGGCAGGTCTACAGGTAATGTATAGGAGTACATAAATTTAACAATGATAAAGAAAACAGTTCATCATGGTCCAAAAAGACATCACATAATGGTGCAAAAAAACATGTTATAATATAAATTACATACCATTCAGTTGAGATTGCAGAAGTGGGTGCAGAGGTAAGTGGATAGGGTAGAAAATAGAAGAAAAGAGAACAGTAAGGCTCTGTCTGATATCAATGGAGGATAGTAAAATGAATGCAGAAAGCATTTTACCTGAGTATGTAAACTTGAATACACGGGATGTAGCGTGGTACATGTAAAACATGTGGGTATCAGAAGCTGCTTGATGTAAATCAGCGCAGGAATTCAGCCTTCAGTGGATTGGCTGCAACCAAAAAGTATACGAATTTGAGGGTGGGTGGAGTCTGATTGAAGACAAAATTTCAACGTTGACCACGCTTAACGTGTGCAACGCGAGGGACAGAAGTTCTCCTCTTGCTATCTCGCGTTCGTCTGTGGCTTTCGCATCGCAGCGTTGCCGAGGCAACGCTTCCATTTATTACCACGTGACCGCAAAGCCACCCGGATGGGCGCGCGGTCATAATTGCAAGGCTGCAATGAAGCCAATGAGCTAATACTGAAAGGATTCAGACATTTACCTGATCAAATAGATGTAAATGGGAAATAATAGAGTTAAAAAAGAAAAAAGTAGAGAAAGTAAAATAATGGAAATAGAAGAAATACTCTGTTGTGGATAATGTAAGCCACATAATACATAGGAAAAAATAGGTGACAAACAAATAATAACATTAAGGACAGTAAGGAACCAAGCCCAAAATATAGGATAGTAGGAATGAAATGTTCCTACTGTCGCTGGTGACGTCAGAATGTCGGCACCAGGGGCAATAGGTGTTGCTAGAAAATTATATACAATCTCATGGTTGCTGATGTTGAACTCACTCATCAACATTAGCGTTAACATTTTTCCGCCCCTGTTGTGTGAGGTGTCGTCGAAAGACGGCACCGAGGGTGTGCAACACTGTCAGATAAACATAATCAATATTACTTAAATTGAGCTTTCACATTAGCATATTTCAGACCCCTGTTGTATGAGGTGTCGTCCGGAGGCGGCACCTTGGGTCCTAGACACAGTGTCCAGGAAAAACAACAGGATGGCTTAAGGGTCCACAGTTTTCTAGTATACAGGATGACATACACAAGGTGATACTGATAGCTGGAAGCCGATTAATTAAAGCAGTATAAATCATAAGAAACAGTGATAATTTATCTCTTCGTTGATTCCATTGGGAGTCAAACTACCAAGTCTATCGATCCAAAAGGTCTCTCTGCGGTTCAACCGCTGGTTTAGGTCCTTGTGTGGACTGTTTCTTGTAAGTACTTCCAAAATCACAAATCTTATGAGTCAGGTTGTGTCCATTCTCAACCCAGTGGCGTGCTACAGCCGAGTTGATGTTAGAATTCCGGATGCAAGACCGGTGCTCGTTCATCTAGTTTTGGCCATTCTTGTGGATTGGCCCACATAGAATTTTCCACATGGGCATTTAATGCCGTAGATGATATTGGTGCTATCACAAGTTCCATAGGTTTTGAGCAGAATCTTTTTCCCTGTTCTCGGATGATTAATGGCATTCCCCTTGATTATTGAGTTACAATTAATACAGTGGAGACAGGGAAACGTTCCAGTGCGTTGAGTTAAAGGTGACAATAAATGCAGCTGACATTTTATTTGAATGTTTATATTTTTTATAGCACACTTGCTGCACAATGGCAGGAGTGAGTGGAGGAAAATAATATAGAAAAGTGAGGTAAAATTGTTTCATATCCATGCACAAAATAAAAATGGGTGACGGGGGGAGGTTGGTTTAACCTTTTCTGGAGAAGCATACCGAGGCAGAGTAGAAGCGATTTCACCCACTCGCTCCTAACATCCGTACTTCATCATTCAAAGGTCTGGTCTATGAGCGACAGACTGTGGACGTCGGTTTGGCTGATACGTTTGAAAACACACTTGAGAGGAAGGCTGCACACATTGATCCGAATCTTTATAGAACAAGTATGTGGTTTGGAATTACATCCTATGCTTGTTTCAGCAATGCTGCAGTGATGTGGTACAAGCGTTGCAGCCGGAAATAAGTCGGATGTTTGGTTTCTTTACAGTTTCATTACTGTACAAGGGGTCCTAAATTAAGTCATAACGCAACAGCACGGAATTTAGCATTTTATGTGAAAAGCATTCAATCTGAAAGACATCAATCACTTAAGCAACACCTTATGTTTGCCTGCTCAATTGTCTCTATGGCAACGTTTTTAGCATTGGTTATCCATCTACAATCGATGCTGAAGCAGGTTATAATGATATTCTTGTCCTACTCAAGGCCAAATTCGAAGTGTATTTGATCAGTTTTATGATATGATATGGCATTTGTAACGCGCCTATACACAAGTGTTTCAAGGCGCGACGAGGCAGGGAGGGGGAACAAAGGGAAGACAGACAACGATCCTATTAGGCCAGGTGTCATTCAGATCGCGTAAGTGCATGGGTAGAGGGAAGGGAAAAGTGCAAGGGGAAAGGGAGGGGGGAAAGTGCAGTACAGGGTAAGTAGAATAATAATGAATAATATGGTCAGCTAGTGGAAAGTGCAAGGTAAGTGCAGAACAAGTGCTGGGAAGGGGGCTGTAGGGATACAGAGACAGTCCCGCAGTCCAGGGGTTGCCAGTGCAAGTGGAGAGTGGCTGGGCCAAGGACTGAGATCGGTGAGAGTGGCCCAGTTGCAGATTCAGTGCAGTTTCAGTCAAGAATTAGCAGGGGAGGGGGGAGAAAAATCAGAAGCAAAGAGGAAGGTTTTGAGGTGCTTCCGGAACCGGAGATGGTTCTCCTCAAGTTTAAGGGAGGCAGGACGGCTGTTCCAGAGGGAGGCCCCTGCCGCAGAGAGAGATCTACCCCCAACTCGTTGCTTGGAGAAGTGGCTGACCCTGAGGGAGTTGGAGGCGGATGAGCGAAGAGCTCGAGAAGTAAGATATTTAGCAAGAGAGAGTTGAAGGTATTTTGGCCCAAGGCCCCAGAAGGCCTTGTGGACAATGCAGAGGGTTTTGAACTTAATCCTCGCTGTCACTGGGAGCCAGTGTAGTGATTTCAGTCCTGGAGAGATACGGTCCCTGGGCTTGAGGCCAAGGACAGGTCTTGCAGTCCTGTTCTGGATGAGTTGCAAAGGGCGGAGAGTAGAGGCAGGCAGATTTAGATAGAGGCTGTTACAGTAGTCCAGCTTCGAAAGAACCAGGGCTTGGGAGACAGTGAGCTTCTGGGGGAATGAGAGGAAAGGAAGAATACCTCTGAGGAGGTGCAGCTGGTAGTGTGACTTCTTAGAGACGTCAGATATGTGAGGAGAGAAGGACAGTGTGGAGTCGAAGGTGTTTTTTGCCCTGCGGGTAGGAGCAGGAAGAGGGCCAAGAGAGGCCGGCCAGAGAGCTGTAGAGAAAGAGGGAGTGGGTGTGCCGATGAGTAGAATCTCAGTCTTACTGGCATTAAGGCAGAGGTCATTGGTGGCACACCATTCCTGGATAGCAGACAGACAGTCAGAGATGAGGGAAGGAGAGGAGGCGGCCGAGGGTAGCCTGAAAATGAGCTGGGTATCATCCGCAAAGCACTGAAAGTTGGGGCAGAGAGCGGCGATGTGGTGGGCAAGGAGTGACGGATACTGGTTGAACAGCCAGGGAGAGAGGTTAGATCCCTGGGGGACACCACAGGTAGAGAAAAAGATGTCAGAGAGGAAGGACCCAAGTTGGACCTGGGAGGGTCGATTGGAGAGGAAAGAGGTCAGCCACGCCAGAGCCTGACCAGTGATACCCAGGTTATCGCGGAGACGGTTGAGCAGGATGGCATGTTTGACAGTATCAAAGGCAGAAGAGAGATCGAGCAAAATGAGAACACACGTAGAGTTGGAGTCAAGGTTCGAGAGCAGGTCCTCACTGATGTTCAGGAGAGCAGTTTCCGTGCTACTGGCAGCTCTGAATCCAGACTGATGGTCCGGAAGACTACCAACAGATTCAGCATGGAGATTAAGCTGGGAGATGGCCAGTTTCTCCAGGAGCTTGCCCAGGAAGGGAGTGATGGAGATTGGGCGATAGTTATCCGGGCAGGAGGGGTCGGAAGAGGGTTTCTTAAGAAGAGGGTGCACAAGGGAGTGCTTAAGTGGGGATGGGAAGACTCCAGAGGTGAAGGAGTGGTTGCAAAACTCAGCCAGGGCAGGAGCCAGGGAGTCGATGTGGTCCTTGATAGTTTTGGAGGAATAGGGGTGAACCTGTTTTGACGAGACTTTCATAGATCGGACTTGTCTGGAAACCTCGTCAGCAGAGAAAAGGGGAAAGGCAGAGAAGGAGGGAGGAGGGGTGGCTGCGGAAGGGCCAGAGGAAGTGCAGGGAATAGAGGGAGGTGATAGGAGGAGAGTGAGGACAGGATGTCCTGAGTTTTAGAGATGAAGAGGCCAGTGCCGTGCAGAGGGCCTGGGAGGGGACAGGAGAGGTAGAGACTGCAGCAGGGTTGGCCAGCTCCTTGCAGATTTTAAAGAGTTCGGCCGAATTGTTAGATGCCACAGAGATGCGGGCTCTCTTCTTGGTGAGAACGGAGAGCCGGTATTGCCTTTGGGGCAGGCGGCAGGCCAGTTTGTCAGAGGATGAACATGAAGCACGCCATTTCCCCTCTGCCACCCTGCACTTGCGTTTTAGGGTGACGAGATCCGAGTCATACCAGGAGTTACATTTGGATTTGGGCTTCAGGCGGATTCTCATGACAGGGGTAAGGATATCAAGAGTATCGGGGGCTGTGTCAGGGTTGGGAGCCAGCCGAAGGGGGAGCGGGGAGAGAAGGTGGCAGCGAAAGCCTCAACTGACACGCGCTTCATGGGTCAGATGACCGAGAAGGTGGGTGGCAATGATGGAAGTGGATTTGCCTGTGGGGTAGGGAGGGTGAGGTGGGAGGATAGGAGAAAGTGATCACTCCAGGAGAGAGGAGTGGAGAGAGGGACATAGAGGGGAAGGTCAGAAGAGATCAGGGCATCAAGAGTGTGCCCTGCAGAATGAGTCGGCCCAGACAGGAGAATAGAGAGAGAGAGGGAGTCGCAGAGGTCGCGAAAGAGTCCAGAGGTGGGACAGGAGGCATCCAGGTGGATGTTGAAGTCTCCAAGAAAGAGGAGTTGAGTGGTTGAGGACAGGAGTGAGGAGGAGAGGTCTGCCCACTCTGAGCGGAAGGAGGAAATTTGACCAGGTGGTCGATAGATAGTAGCCATGGTAAGGGAATGGCTAGGAGAGAGAGAGAGAGAGAGCGCGCGTCGGCAGACAAGGCATTCAAAAGAAGAGTAAGTCTGCGTTGGAATGACAGTGGCAGGAATCCACTCAGGGAAGATAAGGGCCACCCCCCTCCCCCAGCACGGTTGGGCCTGGGCTCAGAGAGGGTCTTGTAACCGTCAGGTAGGAGTGTGTCAAAGCTGGTGACAGAGCTGGCCGTGAACCATGTCTCAGTGAGACCGAGGACGTCAAGGTCCAGCTCCTCAAGAAGGCGACAGATGTCAGAGGAATGTTTGACGGCAGAGCGAGAGTTAAGAGTGGCAATGTTGAGAAGGTTGCCATCCTTGAAGGACTCCCGGGGAGGGGTACAGATCAGAGGTACGCCCTGCGGAGGTGAAGAAGGAGCACAAGAGGGGGCAGGGAGGGAGGGTGGAGGCAAGGTAGCCGAGGACAGAGGAAGGGGGACAGCAGGAGAGGAAAGGAAGTTGATGAGGCGCGGGAAGCGTCTATCAAAGAGGTGCAGGTTGGCCTGAGGGCCTTGGACCAAGACGGTCCCATTAGTGTAGACATTAATGATGGTGTTAGGAGTGGAAGGAGGCCAAGAGGACATCCCAACGGGTGCCACCATTAATGGGAGAAGAGGAGAAGAGGAGAGAGCACAGAGACCATATGAAGGGTCCATAGGCCAGGAGAAGGCACGAAGAAGAGGATGTCAGTGAGGGTTTCCTTAGAGGAGGCACTGGTGTAGGTGTCTGCGATAGGGAGGCCTGGGTTGGAGACCAGGATGTCCTTTTTAAACTTTTTCCTACCAGATTTAGTGAGGAGAGCAGGATAGTCAATGGAGAAGCAGTTAGAGAAGATAGGCGAGAAAGAGAGCACCATGGAATAGGAGGGAGGGGGGGAGACAGACGAGAGCAGGGGACAGGTAGTAAGCAGCAGCCCTAGTTAACACAATTCAGAACAGCAGTAAACACAGTAAATGCGTGTTAGATACCCAGTGGAGAGGCCACCCAAGTATGAGAATCCTGCGAGGGGAGAAAAAAGCCCTGGATACCACAATTTGCAGAGCACAGTGAAGTGAGGGCACCATGCGAATGAGGTACACAGGTGTAGGTGAGGTGGGCCGGGGAGCAGGTGGAGCTAACAAGAAGACTGGCGCCTAGTGTCCCCTGCGGACACCTGCAGACACAGTGGGAGCCGCCCTTTGCCTAAGGGGCGCTTAGCCGAGGGGGGCTGCTGGGCAGGGGGCTGCCCAGGGAGGAGGATTGAGGCAGGAGGAGGAGAGGAAGGGGAGGGGGGTGTGGGCGGGCAGGGAGGCGGGAAAAAGGGAGAGGAGGACCAGGAAGTGGCTGCAGGGGGAGGGGGCAGGGGGCAGCACAATGTATTGTAACAACTTTTTAAGAGTAATGCGCACAAAAACCATGATGTTGGATGAACAAACAAACAATGAGAGCACCATTTTTTAGATAAAGACAAATATGACGGGTAATAGTTGTGTTTCTAATTGAGTTTTTATATGTGTTTGGTTTCTAGATATACATATGTGCAGTTCGTGTAATCTAAGAATCTGGTGCAATTAGCAAAGTGTTCTCTGGTACAGGGCACCTGTCCTGAAGAAAGCCTTGGTCTGTCGCCCATATCGTGAACCACCAGATAGGCTGAATCTGGAAATTAACAAGGCTGGAAACAAACTCATGTTGTCGACACTATGATAGGGCTTTGTATACCTAATTAATTTTAGAAAAGTCACTCTTTCCCCCTGGCTACTAACATCACTTGGGTTCTGTGTATATATGATGAATACAGAACAGAAGAAAGAGACTGTTTCAACACCATTAGGGTGAACTGGGTCTAAATTCCTGACACATTTTACATGTTTTAGAATATTTTGTATGTGACCATTCGGTCTGTCTTTTAAATATGTTTTGTAAAAAATAAATTTGCTATTGACTTTTGCTATACCTGATTCAACTATCTTTTGTAATTTGCTAATGAAGATGGTGTAAATACTCTCTATAGTTTAGGTTCGTGTCTCCCAAAAATTGTGCAAGGGTAGTTGTTGTGAATTTCATTTTGTATATGTCCACCTCTTCTTTTCCTGCTCTTCAGCAAAGATAAGTCACATTCTTACCGTAGAGCAGTCATACTATATAACGATGACTTGTATTGCCTCAATACTGTTTACTGATATTTGACAGTATATTTGGACAACATGTTGTTAACTAGCAAGGAAGCGCGTTATTCGTAGTTGCGCAGCGTTTACTTATTTTCGCCGACATTAACAATTGAGCAGATCAAAGGTCTAACAGTGCTCTGTCTTGCGGTGAGCCGTGTGGGACACATTCTTCATTCCAAGCACGATGGGGGTCTCTTTCGACTCAGCGAGGCTCTGAGCAGCTCCGGTGAACTGAGGCGACCCCCTCCGTTGGGGGGGGGAGGAAGGTGAGGTGGAGCCAGGCAGCTACATCGCTTATGCGACGCAACATTTTCATTGTAATAAGTGCCACCAGCGGTGATAACACGAGCGCTTGCAGTGTAATACAAGTCACGTAATAACAGATTAGCCGGCATCTCACAGCACGCGGTGAACGAACCGGCAAAGACAACGTGCAAACAGCACAGAGAGCCCTGCATGAGCCGACTCTACAAAACATATGGCTAGAGCCCACCAATGCAGCTGAGCTACCACAACGTGGAGCCAACAAGTACAAATTGCACGACATTACTGAAAGCAGCAGTAGGACAAGTTGTAAGCCACAAAAAAACACATCTATATATATTTATACCAACCAACTAGTGGGCGTGCACTTCAACCTGCTGGTTCAGGTATTGGCACACAGCATTCAGGGAAATGTCAGACTATGAATGGAGTGAGAAGGAGCAGGCGTGACATTTAGAGCTTAGCTTAAAGGAGGTGCTAGGAAGCTCGTTGCTTTATGCATTGGCAGAAAGGGTAAGGCACATACAAGAAAGGCTGGCCACTCTTGAATGTCTCCTGGGCCAGAATCAAAAGTGCAACCAAACCAAAAAGCACTCCAACAAGGGCTGATGATGTGAAGAGCCCACAGGGGAGTACCAAGACCCAAAAGATAAAAGCCTCTCCAACTCCCCCCAGTCGCAAATATGGGGTGGATTCAAAGGCAGCTAATGTATTTGGAAAACTGAAAAAATACTTTTTTACAAAGATCAGCAGTGCCATGCCTCCTGACCCCCTACCCAGGGGAAGATAATATGGGTAATACAGATGCAGACTCAGAAAAAGAGTCACCAGAGGCTATGGCTTCTTCACAAGAATAGGACAGGAAGCCGGATAAAGAATGGGCAGGACCCACAAGTGGCAAGAGAGCCCGGAAAGTGAAACACTTAGGAGATGATGTGGAAATGTCAGACATGTTCAACCCTGACGATATCCGTAATCCCAGGTCCTTAAACTGGCAGCCATCACCTAAAATGGCAATGTATATGGTGCAGAGAATTAGGGAAGGCACTAGATACAGACACAAGACTGTGCATGAGAGCAGAATGCCGACAACCAGATCTAGTGGGAGAAGTGGCTGAAGCACCCGGACTAGATCCTAAAATTATGGCATTCATCACAAAGACATCCAGGGACCTGCATAACGGTAGGGGCAGGTCTTGGAGAAATTGTCAAGAAAAGGTACTGACCTCAAAGGGCCATTGGTTAAGATCATGGATCTAGCTGAGAGAGACAGCAATACGGGTGAGGAAATTAACGCTGACACCCAGAGAGCAGTCTGCATGCTAGGGAACGCTAATTGCGCAATTTCTTCTGAGAGGAGGAGAGGGCTCCTCTTAAAGATCGGCACAACATTGAGTGACCTCGCCAATTAAGAGGCCGAAGAAGCACTGCAGGGCCTACTATTCGGAGAATATTTTGGTAAGGAAATGGGGAGATTCGTAGGTACCTACACCTCAGAGTTTTTGCCGAGACTGGGTTCTATAGGGGTTGAGCAGCCGGTCATTTCAGTCATGAAGACCCCAAGGCAGCAGAACCCACTACTGACAAGCGAGACTGCAAGACAACTCCTTCCCAACCAGATGGAAATTCCCAAGGGGGTGCATGAGCAGGGGAGCAAGAACGGCACAAATCTCTAGCGCAGGTGAGACCAGTTGCTTATCCGCCAGTAGGGGGAGGACATTGCAGTTATGGCCGAACTGGTGTGCGCTTTCCGGTGATGCTTGGGTGCTGCACACTACCTCAGGGCTACAACTAGAGTTTATCCAAGACCTAATGCAAGAGTCGACTCGATGCACATGTTGCAAGCGGAGCCAGAGCTGCTTCACAACGAGCAGCTCGAAAGGAAGGAAGCCATCGCACTATGCGCACAGACACCCAGATTTGTGAGCAATCTGTTCCTGGTTCACAGGAAAGAGAAGGTCAGACCAGTCATAAACTTGAAAGAGTTGAACGGTTGGTTGATATAAAGGCATTTTAAGATGGAAGGTATCCATCCGCTGAAACACATCTTAAGAGAAGGTGACTGGTTATCGAGGATAAACCTGAAAGACGCCTACCTCACAATACCGATAGAAGCAAAATATCGCCCGTTTCTAGCGTTCAGTTGGGCAGAGAGTTAATTCTAGACAATGCTCTTCGGTCTTGTGACGGCACTGTGGGCTTTCACCAAACTCATGAGACCGGTAGCAGTAGCTATCTGCGAGAAAGGGATTCGTATAAGTATTTCTGATGCTTGTTAATCTGCTTAGAATCACATGCTGTGCATATGGTCCAACATCCAGTGGTAACCGCAGAGTATTGCATCTTGTCTTTCGAGGATCGAAAGGGGACATCTGCATAGGTATGTCTGTAACACTATCCCTAACGTGATGTGTAGTGTACCCAACATCCCTCATACGCTGAGGTCCCGAGATAGTTTTTCTACGCCCAGATTACTGGTCGCCCTAATGCAGAGCTCTTACATGGAGATAGTGTTATTGTAATACTTGTCGACTTTGTCGTTATTCCCGTTAAGTCACTTCGACGGGTGAATCCTGTACGACGCCGAAGACTGCTGAGGACTCAACGCCTGTTGGTCCAGCCGGCGCAGCGTTGCACGTGGCCGGGCCTTCTGGCCGGCATATACAGTAGGGAGAGTGGGGTCGGGGTGGCCATATTCTTTACAAGTAATTCTTTTTCCTATTTCACCCTCTTTACTCCCTGGGGTTTGTCATCGCTATACCTGTCTTTTGCTATGGAAAAGACGCCATTTCGATTTTGTCCCTCGTGTAGGGCCAAATATCCGTGAAAAGACGAGCACTCTTGGTGCAACAGTTGTCTTCCCCTCGACCACAGCGAGGCGAGTTGCGCAGCCTGTAAACTCCTGCACCCCAAGACGCTTAAGGACCGCCGCTTGAAGAGGTGGGCGGCCTACGACATGTCGCAGTGCGAATGTTCTTCCCCCGCCACCGAAAGTGATGGGGGGGACTAGACTAGCGATGACCAGGCCTCCATGTCGGAAGCCATTGACATAACGGCGGACAGCTCTCGGTCCGCGGCACCCGTCCCTGACCCCACCAGGCCTGACGCGAGTCACGCTATTGGGAAAATACCCGGCAACAGGGGCGCACACGAGCCTAACACCTAACACATAACCCAAGGTTCTGCTTCGGCGGTACTGTCGAAGCGTGCCAAAGCGCCAACAGACCCATTGAAAACTTCGACAGGATCTGCTGATCTTTACGATCGGCAGCCTTCCACGCAACAGGAGTCACGGCCTGGGACTGGGCAATCTAAAACAAAGGGCGCTAGCACTAAAACACACGCGGCCGTCCTAACGCTCCAGGTGGACGCGCAGACGCCGCTTAAGGCCCCAGTGGCTTCGAAATCCACTGCTCAGCCTCTGGTTTAGTCGGCACATCGCCCCGTTTCCCCGAGCATTAGCGATGGCATCGCAAGAATTGCCTCGTCAGTTAAACTAAAGGAACGGGCGAAGGAGGCGGCAAAGCACAAAGAACGGCCTAGAGAGGTGTCGAAAGACACGCCACAGCGCCCCGAACCCCGCAAGGACTACGCTGAGAGTCCTGTGCCTTTGTCAGGCACATTAGGGGACAAATCTCGACGTCACAGGGAAGAAGACGAACGCTTTGCTCCCCTGCACCCCTCTGGTTCATCCTCGTGGACCAGGGAGAAATTTGAGGGGTGTATATACAGATTAGAGAAATTTGTCTCTTATTCTGAGAAGCTTGCTTTCAAGAGACCTCGGGAAGACCTTCCTTCTACACCTGTATCCAAATTTCAAAGGACCTTGGACGATCCACATGAGGAGTATACCTGTGTCCTCGCAGATGACTTCCTTATGGACACCCGTGATCAGGATGAGGATACCACCTTTCTGGAAAACTACAGTGTGGATGACCAGGCAGATCTTACAGACAATTGAGAAGACAGCCGAAAACCTCCGGCCAGCCAGGCCATCCCTTTGTTGAACTCTATAAAGAGGAGATTGGCACCTTCCTTGTTGATGCCAGCCCAAACCAGGGTGGTGAACCCTAGGGTGGAGAAGTTGTTTCGTCCTTCTCCGACCGACCCTGCCTTCATCAAGGGCCATGCCACTCCAGATTCTTTAGTGGTTATCACTACTAGAAAACGGGCTGGTATTCCCCTGTCTACAGAAGAGGCACCACCCGATAAGGATTACAAGAGATTGTATGCATTGGGAAAGAGGGTCACCACTGCTGCTGCGTTTTCCACCATCTAGCCAATAACACCACGCTATTGGCGTTCAGTGGAAACTGCCGCAAGAAGGCCTTCAGGAAGTACCAGAACCTACACGGACCAAGTTGCTCGCCATCGTTTCGGAAGGCAAGCAAGTCAACCAGAATGTGCTCAAGAATACTCTGGATGCTGCTGAGACAGCGTGAAGAACATTGGCACAAGGTACCTTGCTCAAGCGTCGTGCATAGCTGAGGAACTCAGATTTTAAGCCGGAGACCCAAGCAGCCTTGATGAACAAACCCGTTGAGGAGACCAACCTGTTTGGCAAGGCAGTGGATGATGCACTTGAAACAGCCAAGAAAGAACATGAGACACTCAAAGTCCCTTCAACAAATTACCCTGAAACCCTCTCTTCAGAGAGGGAGCAGCTCCCACCGGTCCTTTCGTGGGCAATCTCGTTTTACCAAGAACCAGTATAATGCAGGAAACCACTGGAATTCGGGACAAGGGTCTAATACCTAATGAACTATTGATGTCTAGAGTGGGTAAGGAGCTGCTCCAATTAAGGCGGGATTGGGAGGAGGCAGGAATTCCTATGCAGGATGGGCACTGGGAAAGAGCCCAGAGATATCACAACAAGGTGTCCCGGAACGCGAGACTGCAACAAATCCAGTTATGTTACCCACAGGGCATATATGACCCCCAGCAAAATCGCTAGGTTTGGAAGCACAGTGACACAGAAATGCCCCAAGTGCGGGGAGGTGGGCGCCGGGATGATTCACATGTTCTGGGCGTGCCTGGAGGTGGGGAGATTTTGGATGGAAATTAAACACCTGTCCCAAAAGGGGATAAAGTTAGAGGTGGAATCAGTATGGGCATGCATGCTGCGGGGGTTTACCTGACCAAGTAACCTTAAGCATATTAGTAAACTGAAAGATCTGGCCTACATCCTGGCCAAACGGAGAATCGCGATGGGCTGGAAAGCAGCCTGAAGACCCAGACTAGAGGTGTGGTGGTACAAAGCAGTTAGTAGGGGAGGGGAAGAGGAAGCGGGACCCTTGATAGCATGGAGACAAATGATGGCCACAATATCGGGACTCTCCCAGGTCGAATCCAGTGAAGATGAAACGTCTGGGAATAGTGAAGGAGATCGACCCCAAGAAACAGAATTTGAGGCATTGAAGTAGGCGCTCGAGTTAATGGGGAGGGAGGGGGATGACTGTATGATATGATATGATAGTTTATTTATATAGCGCCTATACACAATGTGTTTCAAAGCGTAATGTGTTGCATGTTAATGTAAGCTAAGAAGCTAACACACGGAAATGTCCCATGTGTTGTTTAAGCTTGATGTGTTGTGAGAAAAAAAGAAAATTGTTTAAAATATAAAAAAAGGTCTAATACCTCCCCACTTATCCACCCAGAGGACAGCAGCGTGGGAAAGGTAGAGGCCGAGGTTCCAACCCCAGAGGCGCCCCGGCCTCTGGTCGGAAATGACCTTCAGATCCCGGTCCCCTCCCGTGCCGCCCCAGTCGAGGGGCATCTAACATCTTTCCTTCCTGCATGGGAGGGGATAACAGACCAGTGGGTACTCAAGAGAGACTCCTATGGGTACTGCATAGAATGTGGCCAGCCACTCCAATTCAGATAACCAAAATCAAGACTCCTGATGCTGGACCACCTGCGGATCCTACTGCAAGAGGTGGAACCCTTCTAGGAAAAGACGCCCTAGAAGTCGTCCCTATTCTACTGGTAAACAAGGGTATTTATTCAGTGTACTTCCTTGTGCCCAAAAAGGATCTCGCCATGCGCCCTGTGCTAGACTTGCACCCAGTGAACAAGTTTGTCAAACCTCAAACGTTTTGTATGGTCACTTTACAGGAAGTAATCCTGCTGTTGAAACTGGGTATTACATGGCAACACTGGATATGAAAGATGCATATTTCAATGTTGCCAGCGCACAGAAAATACCTACGGTTCATGGTAGAGGACAAGTACTATCAGTTCAGGGTACTCCCCTTCGGCATTGCCTCAGCACCAAGGGTGTTTACAAAGGTTCTGGCAGTATGTAACGCTCACCTGATTCCCGTAGAGGCGCCGGTCTTGACTGGGCGTATACCGTATCTTCAAAGGTGATGTGTAACACACGGCTGGCTCTTTGGGCTGGACCTCTGTGCACTGTATGTCTGACTCGAAGGGTAAGATGTCTGCAGATAGAAAATATGGGATTAATGAACTGGGTTATTGAATGTCTCTCTCTTCTTCCCTTTCTCTTCTCCTGTAGAACCCCAAAGGTTAACGCTCTCACCTTAGGTAAGTGAACGCCGTGCTCTCCATCTGCCTCGGGGCAGGGTGCTGTAACCAGTTTCTTCACTGGATAAGGGGAGCAGGCCTCTTAACTTCAGAGGACTGCTGTCCGTCGTTTACTGCACGAACGGTAAGTTTCAAGTAATTCTAATGTCTTTAAAAGTCTTTAGTAATGATGTCTCTTGTTTTGCAGGGTTCCGGCGATGGCGGATGACTGGCTGAAGTGAGTTGAAGATGGAGCCCGTGTGATGAATAGAAGCGCTTGGAAGCACGTAAGTAAGCGCTTGTTGCCTGTTTCACGATGCGCTCTAACTGTCTTTTTATTTTGCAGGTACAAGTTCGGAGCGGCTGCAGGGTGCCGGAATACCCACTGGGTTAGATGTGGAAAGGAGTAATGGCACGTGAGTATTAAAGTTCCCCAATGTCTTTAAACGCACCTTGTTTTGCCTTTCAGATGCGGGATGCAGCGCCGAAGGCCTCCGGAGCGTGCGAAGAGTTGGTAAGCTTTTGTCTTTCAGATGCCGGAATGCAGTGCGAAGACCTCCGGAGCGCACGAAGAGTAGGTAAGGCTTTGTCTTTCAGATGCCGGAATGCAGCGCGAGGCGTTGGTGACAGCCGATGGACCAGGTAAGTGAAGAGCTGTCACTGAAGACCGTAATGCTAACCTGTTCTTTCTTGTCTTTATAGGTGTTGCTGAAGACTGGATTCAGGATGGTAAGCCTTTTTCCTTAGGCCCAGGATCAGATGCAGAAGACACGATGAGCGTTCTGCTGCAGAGGATGCAGAATAACGCAAAGCAAGATTCATCCATCGGGTGTGGTTTAAATAGCCTCTTGTAGTGCTTAGGTGTCTCCTTCCACAGCCACGCCTAGGTAAGAAAAGAGTTCCTGTTTTCCAGAAGAGTTCCAGTGTTCTGAACCTAGGGAGTGGCTCCTGCCCCACCCAACAGGAAAAGTAGTTCCAAACAGAAGAGGATCAGAGGCTCAACTGGCAGGCAAGTAAGCAGCATGGTCTGCTGCAGGTAAGTCCACCCAAGCATTATGAGCCCGGCGCTTCCAGCGCTGGGACTGGGCATATTTATGAGCCTGATGCCACTGGCGCCAGGACTGGGTCCAAAAGGTCCCAATTGGGACTGGTTGGCACTCGGAACCTGGGTTATGGATCTGCTTCCAAGGGAGTTGGGAAAACCCTGACCTTTTGGAAGCAGAGATCATGACAGTACCCCCCCTCAAGGCCCCTCCCAAACCGGGCTTCTCCGGGGGTTTTGGCTTGTCAGGAAATGTTCGGTGAAATCTTTTGATTAGGCGAGGAGCGTGGACATATTCAGCAGGTTCCCAGGATCTCTCTTGGGGGCCGTAGCCTTTCCAGTCAATTAGGTAAAATAGTTTAGATTTGGAGATCTTGGAGTCCAGAATGCTTTTGACTTCAAACTCGAGTTCTCCATCAACTAGGATGGGTTTTGGAGATTTAGTTAGTCGGGTTTGAGGTTGCACGGGTTTTAATAGAGAGACGTGGAAGACCGGATGTATCTTCATGTGCGGGGGCAAGTCCAACTTGACCGCTACTGGGTTTACTATGGTAGTGATGGAATAGGGACCAAGGTATCTTGGGTTGAATGTGCGTGGCCCTTTTAGAGGTAGATATTTGGTGGATAACCAGACTTGATCCCCTACTTGATATTGAGGGGCTTCCTTCCGATGTTGATCTGCTCCTTTCTTGTATTGTTCTTTAGCCCTTTGAAGGTGAGAAACAGCTTCCTTAAAGGCTTGGGTGATTGTAGAATGCAGGTATTCTACTGCTGGTGTTTCAAGATCTTGGAGGGGATCCAACTCCGAGGTTCGAGGGTGACTGCCGTATAAAAGAAAAAACGGGGTTTTCCCAGTTCCCGAATGGACAGAGTTATTGTAGGCATATTCGGCTATCCAAAGGATGTCTTTCCAAGTTTTTTCAGTTTGTTGCAGCATGCAGCGTAAATACTGTTCCAGAGTTTGATTGGTCCTCTCGGTTTGTCCGTCGGTCTGAGGGTGGTGACTGGTCGATAGTCTCACATCAATTTGAGCCGACCGACAGCAACTTCGCCAAAAATGAGAAATAAATTGACTACCTCGATCCGAAATTAGAACCGAAGGAAAACCGTGCAGTCGGACGATGTTTTCGAGAAACTCTCGGGCCAGAGTTGCTGCTGTTGGCAAGCCTTTGAGCGGAATGAAATGCGCCATCTTGGAGAATAAGTCCACGATTACTAGAATCGTATTGTATCCGGAGCATGGAGGTAGATCGGTGATGAAGTCCATAGAAAGCGTATGCCAAGGGCGAGGTGGGAGGTCAATAGGACGTAAGAGGCCTGCTGGTCTTTCCTTTTGACTCTTGTTTTGGGTGCATACTCCACAGGACATTATAAAGTCTCTGATATCTTTTTTCCAAGACGGCCACCAGAAGTAGCGCTTGATCTTTTCTGAGGTCTTGGCCATACCGGGATGTCCTTCCATTAAAGAATCGTGATAACAAGAGATTACTTTTTTCTGTAAATCTGTGCTGGGCAGGTATAATCGTTCTTGGAAATACAATAAGTTGTCCTTTACTGCAAAGTCCTTTCCCTGCAGATGCCAATTCTGTATGTCTGCTGGAGTTACAAGTTGCCTGGCTTTATCCTTAACTTCCTCTATGGATTGTGTGGTGATTACACCCAGAATTCTTTGTTCGGGAATGATTGGTACAGGTTTAGGGTTGATCAAGTGTTCTTCCACTCCCATCCGAGAAAGGGCATCAGCTTTACCATTTTTTGTACCAGGTCGATAGGTAATTATGAAGTCAAACTCGGCAAAGAATAATGCCCAACGGAGTTGTCTAGAGGATTGGGCTTTTGCAGTTTTCAAATATTGCAGGTTTCGGTGATCCGTAATCACAGTAACGGTGTGTCGGGCCCCCAGCAGATAATGCCGCCAAGCCTTAAAGGCAGACTTGATAGCCAGAAGTTCCTTGTCAGTAATCGTGTAATTGATTTCAGGAGGCGAGAATTTGCGGGACCAAAATGCCACGGGATGCAACTGATTGGTTACCGGGTCCTTTTGTGATAGAACTGCCCCCATGGCAAGGCTTGAAGCATCAGTTTCCACGATGTAGGGGAGTTCGGGGCGAGGGTGTTTTAAGATTGGTGCAGAGATAAATTTAGTCTTCAAATCCTGGAAAGCTTGTTCCGCCTCGGTAGACCATTCAAAACGTTTGTTTTTCTTTAACAAGGCAGTGATGGGCTGGACTATTCGAAAAAATTCGGGGATAAACCTGCGGTAAAAGTTAGCGAAGCCTAACATGCTTTGCACACCTTTTACGGAGGATGGTGATGGCCATTTGAGAACTGCATCGACCTTCTTTGAATCCATACGCACTCCGCTAGGTGATAATATGAATCCCAAGAATTCAACTTTAGTCACGTTGAAAACACATTTTTCCAACTTAGCGAAAAGTTTGTATTGACGCAATCTTTCGAGGACCATTTTCACGTGTTTCCGATGTTCAGATTCCGATGAAGAATAAACGAGGATGTCGTCAATGTAAACAACAACACACCCATCTATGAGCTCTCTGAGGACATCGTTCATAAAATATTGAAAGGCGGCCGGGGCATTGCAAAGTCCAAAGGGCATGACCTGATATTCAAATAGCCCATATTTGGTGCGGAAGGCCGTCTTCCATTCATCGCCCTCTTTTACTCGTACCAAGTGGTAGGCTCCTCCTAAGATCCAGCTTTGTATATATGCATGCTTTTCTGACTTGGTCCAGGAGTTCAGGGATCAAAGGTAACGGATATCTATTCTTGATGGTGATCTGGTTCAGGGAGCGATAATCTATACAAGTTCTAAGGTCTCCTTCCTTTTTTGGAACGAAGAACAAAGCTGAAGAAGCAGGGGACTTGGAAGGACGAATAAACCCATTTGCCAGGTATTGATCCAGGTATTGTCGAAGGTGAAGGTTCTCAGGCTCGGTGAGGGCATAAATTCTACTACAAGGAGGAGTAGATCCAGGTATCGGGTCTATCTGGCAGTCATAAGACCTATGAGGAGGTAGAGAGTTAGCCTGATCCTTCCGGAAAACATCTTGATATTCTAGGTATTCGGGAGGTAACTGGGGAGTCTCTGAAGAAATTGCTGCCAGTGCAACACCAGGTGGAGGGTGACAAGTAGAGACACATTCTGGAAACTGGACCGTTCTTGCTCGCCAATCGATCAGAGGATTGTGTTTCTCTAACCAAGGTATTCCTAGAATAATCTGAAACTGAGGAGCCTTGATCACATCGAACACGATCTTCTCATGGTGTCCATCTTGACTTACTAGCGTCACTTCTTGAGTGGTATGCGTTACTGGTCCGGAGGCTATCTCCGTTCCATCCACCGTAGTAATGACGTCCTTTACAGCCTTGGGACAAAGAGTTAGATTCATCCTCAAAACCATTTCATGATCCACATAATTGCCGATGGCACCGCTGTCGACGTAAGCTTCAATTGCATGTAATCGATCCGGATTATCAGGGCTAATGAGGACCATAGGTATCACGAAATGCGAGGTCACGGAACTGGTTTTCACGCTCGGCAAGAGGACCTCTATTCTTGTCGGGCGAGGTTGTTTCCCTGCTCAGAGTTTGTAACTTTGGTAACTGCAGCTCCTACTGCCTTCTTGGCAGGTTTCACCGGACAGTCTCGAAGAAAGTGCCCTGAGTTTCCGTAATAGAGGCATAATTGCAACTGTTTTCTCCTTTCCCGCTCCTTTTCTGTTAGAGGACCTTTCAGGCCCCCTATTTGCATGGGTTCCCCGGAGTCTACTCCTTTGGAAGGAGTTGGCGGTTTGGAAAATACTCGAGCATCAAACTTGGAACGATCGGCCTTCCTGTTCTGCAGTCTGTGATCTATTTGAACGACTAAGTCTATATAGTCCGAACAATCTTGTGGGGGATTCACTACTTGGGCTGTCCCAAAAGGGGATAAAGTTAGAGGTGGAATCAGTATGGGCATGCATGCTGCGGGGGTTTACCTGACCAAGTAACCTTAAGCATATTAGTAAACTGAAAGATCTGGCTTACATCCTGGCCAAACGGAGAATCGCGATGGGCTGGAAAGCAGCCTGAAGACCCAGACTAGAGGTGTGGTGGAATGATCTCTTAAAATGGGCAGAGGCTGAGACAGCAGCATGGTACGAAGCAGTTAGTAGGGGAGGGGAAGAGGAAGCGGGACCCTTGATAGCATGGAGACAAATGATGGCCACAATATCGGGACTCTCCCAGGTCGAATCCAGTGAAGATGAAACGTCTGGGAATAGTGAAGGAGATCGACCCCAAGAAACAGAATTTGAGGCATTGAAGTAGGCGCTCGAGTTAATGGGGAGGGAGGGGGATGACTGTATGATATGATATGATAGTTTATTTATATAGCGCCTATACACAATGTGTTTCAAAGCGTAATGTGTTGCATGTTAATGTAAGCTAAGAAGCTAACAAACGGAAATGTCCCATGTGTTGTTTAAGCTTGATGTGTTGTGAGAAAAAAAAATTGTTTAAAATATAAAAAAAGGTCTAATACCTCCCCACTTATCCACCCAGAGGACAGCAGCGTGGGAAAGGTAGAGGCCGAGGTTCCAACCCCAGAGGCGCCCCGGCCTCTGGTCGGAAATGACCTTCAGATCCCGGTCCCCTCCCGTGCCGCCCCAGTCGAGGGGCATCTAACATCTTTCCTTCCTGCATGGGAGGGGATAACAGACCAGTGGGTACTCAAGAGAGACTCCTATGGGTACTGCATAGAATGTGGCCAGCCACCCCAATTCAGATAACCAAAATCAAGACTCCTGATGCTGGACCACCTGCGGATCCTACTGCAAGAGGTGGAACCCTTCTAGGAAAAGACGCCCTAGAAGTCGTCCCTATTCTACTGGTAAACAAGGGTATTTATTCAGTGTACTTCCTTGTGCCCAAAAAGGATCTCGCCATGCGCCCTGTGCTAGACTTGCACCCAGTGAACAAGTTTGTCAAACCTCAAACGTTTTGTATGGTCACTTTACAGGAAGTAATCCTGCTGTTGAAACTGGGTATTACATGGCAACACTGGATATGAAAGATGCATATTTCAATGTTGCCAGCGCACAGAAAATACCTACGGTTCATGGTAGAGGACAAGTACTATCAGTTCAGGGTACTCCCCTTCGGCATTGCCTCAGCACCAAGGGTGTTTACAAAGGTTCTGGCAGTATGTAACGCTCACCTGATTCCCGTAGAGGCGCCGGTCTTGACTGGGCGTATACCGTATCTTCAAAGGTGATGTGTAACACACGGCTGGCTCTTTGGGCTGGACCTCTGTGCACTGTATGTCTGACTCGAAGGGTAAGATGTCTGCAGATAGAAAATATGGGATTAATGAACTGGGTTATTGAATGTCTCTCTCTTCTTCCCTTTCTCTTCTCCTGTAGAACCCCAAAGGTTAACGCTCTCACCTTAGGTAATGAACGCCGTGCTCTCCATCTGCCTCGGGGCAGGGTGCTGGAACCAGTTTCTTCACTGGATAAGGGGAGCAGGCCTCTTGACTTCAGAGGACTGCTGTCCGTCGTTTACTGCACGAACGGTAAGTTTCAAGTAATTCTAATGTCTTTAAAAGTCTTTAGTAATGATGTCTCTTGTTTTGCAGGGTTCCGGCGATGGCGGATGACGGGCTGAAGTGAGTTGAAGATGGAGCCCGTGTGATGAATAGAAGCGCCTGGAAGCACGTAAGTAAGCGCTTGTTGCCTGCTTCACGATGCGCTCTGTCTTTTTATTTTGCAGGTACAAGTTCGGAGCGGCTGCAGGGTGCCGGAATACCCACTGGGTTAGATGTGGTAAGGAGTAATGGCATGTGAGTATTAAAGTTCCCCAATGTCTTTAAACGCACCTTGTTTTGTCTTTCAGATGCGGGATGCAGCGCCGAAGGCCTCCGGAGCGTGCGAAGAGTTGGTAAGCGTTTGTCTTTCAGATGCCGGAATGCAGTGCGAAGACCTCCGGAGCGCACGAAGAGTAGGTAAGGCTTTGTCTTTCAGATGCCGGAATGCAGCGCGAGGCGTTGGTGACAGCCGATGGACCAGGTAAGTGAAGCGCTGTCACTGAAGACCGTAATGCTAACCTGTTCTTTCTTGTCTTTATAGGTGTTGCTGAAGACTGGATTCAGGATGGTAAGCCTTTTTCCTTAGGCCCAGGATCAGATGCAGAAGACACGATGAGCGTTCTGCTGCAGAGGATGCAGAATAACGCAAAGCAAGATTCATCCATCGGGTGTGGTTTAAATAGCCTCTTGTAGTGCTTAGGTGTCTCCTTCCACAGCCACGCCTAGGTAAGAAAAGAGTTCCTGTTTTCCAGAAGAGTTCCAGTGTTCTGAACCTAGGGAGTGGCTCCTGCCCCACCCAACAGGAAAAGTAGTTCCAAACAGAAGAGGATCAGAGGCTCAACTGGCAGGCAAGTAAGCAGCATGGTCTGCTGCAGGTAAGTCCACCCAAGCATTATGAGCCCGGCGCTTCCAGCGCTGGGACTGGGCATATTTATGAGCCTGGTGCCACTGGCGCCAGGACTGGGTCCAAAAGGTCCCAATTGGGACTGGTTGGCACTCGGAACCTGGGTTATGGATCTGCTTCCAAGGGAGTTGGGAAAACCCTGACCTTTTGGAAGCAGAGATCATGACACAGTAGCGGCAGCACACCTGCGCAGACTATCCGTTCCGGTTTACCCTTACCGCGACGACTGGCTCATAACAGGGGAGTCCTATGAAACATGCCTATTCAACCCTCAGAAGACAATAGACCTCTTGTACAGTCTGGGATTTTCCATCAATGAGAAGAAATCCAGCCTAGACCCCAGTCAAGTCAAACAATTTCTAGGGGCTCTAATTCGGACGAAAGACGGCCTTGTCTAACCCTCCAACGAGAGGGCTCAAAACATGCTGTTTCAGATCCCTCAGTTTGTAGCAGTCGGGAAGTGATGGGACGCAAAGCCATGCAACTGTTAGGTATGATGGCGTCCTGCATTTAGTTAGTGCCTCATACGCGTCTGCGCATGCGTACATGCAGAAGTGGCTCAACAGCCAGTGGTGTCAGGCCAGCGGACAATGGGAAGATCTGGTAGTTGTCTCGCCAGCCCTCATTCTCTCTCTGCAGTAGTGGTCATGGGAAAACCTCTTTAAGGGGAAAACCTTCACCACCCCCTCAGTAGAAGCCACTCGCACGACCAATGCATCTCTCACGGGGGGGGGGAGGGCTTACTTGCTTCAGCAGAAGGCGCACAGCGTGTGATCTCCACCAGTAGCGTCCAACCACATTAATCTGTTGGAGCTATTTGCGGTATTCAAAGCACTGAAAGTCTTTCAGACAGTTACAGGGGAAGACGGTCCTGATCTTGACAGACAGCACCACAGCCATGTACTACCTGAACAAACAAGGGGGCACACACTCTCCAGGGCTATCCAAGCTGTCCCAAAACATTTGGCTATGGGTTCTCAAACACAGGATGTTCCTGTTGTCCCAACACGTTCCAGGGAAACTCAATCTTCTGGCAGACATGCTCAGCAGGGATTTCCCATTGCCCATAGAGTACGAATGGCGACTACACGAAGACATCGTCTCCAACGTTTTCGCAAAATGGGGCTTCCCAGAGATCGACTTGTTTGCAACTCTGGAGAATGCTCAATGCTCAATGCCAAGATTATGCCTCCAGGTACCCACAGAACTGCTCCAAAGGGAATGGGCTCTGGATAGCATGGTCATGGAAATTTGTTTACGCTCCCCCCCGCACCCCTCCCCGACTCCTTTATTCAACAAGATTGTGCACAAGATGCACCAGGAACCAGTCACCATGCTATCGGTGGCCCCCATGTGAGCCCGCCAACCCTAGTTCTCTCTGATCGAGATGTTCCTCTCCCCTCCTATGAAACTGCCCTGCCCGTACAACATGTTATCTCAGGACAGGGGAGAAACACTGCACCCAGGCCCTCAAACTCTGTATTTAGCGGCCTGGCTCCTGAGGTCATAGAGTGTGGACACCTTCAACTCCCTCAGAGATGCATGGACATACTTAGGGAAGCGAGGAAACCAAACACCCGATATTGCTATTCCAGTAAATGGAAACGCTTTATCTGGTGCAATGCCAAGGTCGTCAATCCCATTGACTGCTCTCCTACTCACATCGTATTGCACCTGACTCAGGCCTGGTTTTTAATCCCTGAAAATTCACTTAGCTGCTCTCTCAGCCTACACTACGTCACAACAGAAGGTGTTGTGGTGGAAAACACCAGTTATTAAGGCTTTCATGTAAGGGGTTAAGATGATTCAACCCCCCCCCCCATTTCAAACCCAGCTCCCGGATGGGACCTGAATGTGGTATTGACTAGACTTATGGGGTCTCCCTTTGAACCTATGCATAAGGGAAGTCTCAAAGATCATACCTATAAGACGGCCTTTCCAGTGGCTATCACTTCTGTAAGAAGGGTTAGTGAACTACAGGCCCTTTCAGTTCATGGGAGATGTGGTTCTGCGCACTCATCTTCGATATGCACCTAAATTTATTTCCAAATTCCATGTGAATCTATCAATAGAATTACCCACTTTCTTCCAGAACCTCACTAACATGGCCGAAAGAAGTCTACACACTTTAGATGTGCGCAGGGCAGTCATGTTTTATCTGGAAAGAACTAAACCGCTGAGATAGACGAACCAATTTTCTGTTTCAGTGACAGCTGTTAGAGAAGGGGATCCTGTCTCTAAATCAGCAATCTCAAGGTGGATTGTCAAATGCATCACACTGTTTCTCTCTTGGTAAGAGAGAACTACCTTTCAAGCCTAGAGCACATTCTACTCGAGGCACTGGGCCTTCCATAGCATTCATTGCAAATGTTCCCCTAGAGTCCATTTGCAAAGCGGCAACCTGTAATTTTGTACACACATTTACAAAAACACTATTGCCTAGACACTCATTCTAGGTCTGATTCCCAGGTGGGACAAGACATCTTTTCACTACTGTTCCTTCTCACAACCCACCTCCAACTCTGGGTACTGCTCGCTAGTCTATGCACAGCATGTGGTTCTAAGCAGATTAACAAGCATCAGAAGACATGCATTACTCACTGTAATAGCATTTCTGATGATTGTATCTGCTTAGATTCACATGCGCCCACCCTTCCTCCCCGCTCGGGTGGAAGGAACATAGATGTCTTACTACTTTCTCTTTTTTATGTACTCATTCACATTAGCCTTGGGCTCCCTCATGGCAGAAAAAATACAATCGGAGCGACCTCTGCGCGTGAGGGATTTTGGGTACACTACACGTTAGGGATAGTGTTACAGACACGCCTGTGCCGATGACCCCTTTCGATCCTCGAAAGACAAGATGCAATACTCTGCGGTTACCACTGGATGTCGGACCATATGCATAGCATGTGAATCTAAGCAGATACAATCATCAGAAATGCTATTACGGTGAGTAATGCATATCAAACCTAGATGATATCCTGTTGTTCACTGATGACAAAGGAACTCTAATATACCAAATAAACTGAGTGAAAGACCTCTTTCCGTCGCCTGGGTTCTTGATCAATCAAAAGCAATCAGACATGACGTTGACGAGACGACTAGATATTCAGGGTTTCGTGGTAGACAAAAAAAGGTGACGCTAGAACTGCCAGCGAGGAGGATCCGAGAGATCAAGAGAGATCAACGTATGTCTCGCCAAGTAAGTTATTACACTGCGAGCACTATCGAGAGTGGTGGGTCTGTTGGCATCCTCCATTCAAGCCATATTTCCAGGGCCTTTACATTACAGGACTCTCCAAAGGCTGAAGATCAGACACCTTCAGCAAGGCCAGAGGTATCACCAGGCAATACCACTAGACTGAGAGTCGAAAACAGAATTACAGTGGTGCCTACAGAATGTTTGCGGGGAACGGGCGTGCCATCTTCAGAGACGCCCAGATCTAGTCGGAGAATCAGACGCCAGCAGAGCAGGCTGTGGAGCGTGATGCAGCGCGCTAGAGACAGGAGGCAAATGGAGCTCAGAAGAGTTACAGCTTCATATAAATTGTCTAGAACTGTTAGCTGGGTCATTCTCAATAAAAGCCTTCACGAAGGCAAGGCGAACTGCTGCATGCTGCTGAAGATGGACAACATTTCAGCAGTCGGGTACATAAATCATCTAGGAGGGACAAAGTTCAGACTCCTGAGGGCATTATTGCCTGCAAATGGGGACAGCCCAGTATCTTCCAGGAACACTCAGCGCGGTAGCAGACTGGAACTCACGTTATTTGACCGATTCCACCGACTGGGAGATCAACAAGAAGGTATTCAGTTAGTCATTTGGAGCAGCTATGGGGCCGATAGACACAGATTTGTTCGCCTCCATGCTGAAAGTGCAGAAGTGTCGGTATGTCAGCTGTAGACTGGATCCGACCGCCCAGAGGGACAGACTTGTTCCTTGCAAGACTGGAGCAGGAAACTGCACTATGCGCTGCATGCTTTCATGATGATGAGCAGAGTGCTGGTGAAGGTCCGCAGAGAGAGGGTGACAATAATAGTAGTGGTGCCCATATGGAAGTCGTAAGTGTGGTTTCCAGCTCTGATGGAACTTTGCTCGGATTTCCCACAGATTCTCCCATCGGGAGAGCATCTGCTCACGGACCCAACTGGGTTGTTTCACCCTCTGAGAGTGAGGGGAACTCTTCCCCCTGATGGCGTGCAAGGTGGTTGTAAGTGATTTTACTGAACCCAAAGGTTCGACTTCCCAAAAGGTCGAAATTATTTATTTTTTTATTTTCCGCAAATATATATGTGGTGGGAGACCTCCCACAGCCCCCCCCTACCTTACCCGTTTTACATTTTTTATATACTTTACCCCCCATATATATATATATATATATATATATATATATATATATATATATATATATATATATATATATATATATACACACACACATGCAGGAAATTGGGGGGTCAAACTTTTGGGAGTCAACCTTTTGGGGTTAGGTAAAATTGTAGAATACCGTGCAAGGTATCAGGGAAAAGATAGATGCTGCCAGGCCTTTTGGCCAAGCTGCACAACTCATTGCAGACTCGTGGGCTCCATCCACTCTGAGGAGCTACAACGTAGCATAGAGTAAATGGGCAGCCTGGTGTAAAAGGAGAGAGATTAATGTGTTTCTGCCCCTGAAGTAGCAGTACTCAATTTTCTGGCTTCCCTTCTTGAGGAGGGCAAGGCCTTCAGGACGATGGGAGTGTATAGATCAGCTATATCTGCAGGTCATACGCAGGTAGACTGATTGCTGCTGGGAGGTCATCCGTCAGTGCTCAGGCTCATAAAAGCTATAAGACGTGACCTTAGTGTTACGTTTCCTGGCCGACTGGCCGTCGAACAGACATTTGTCCCTGACGCACTATCCGGGAAACCAGCGATGCTGTTATGCTTGGTATCGGGCAGACGAGTCTCGGATGTTCGAACGCTATCCAGCTCGCGATGAGGATGAAGACTAACTCTCCTTAGGTCTTGTATCCCTATTTGACTGGATAGATGAAGCTGTGCGCAGCAGCCTGCATTCGAGAGTATGAACACAGGACAGCGTAGCTACAATTGGCAGGGGTGTCGCAACTGTTGATTGCGTGTAGAAAATCCTACAGAACAGTAGCTACAGCCACCATCGCCAGATGTTCCAGCGAGATCATGCAGCAAGCAGGGATTGATCTGAATAGATTTGGAGCTCATTCTGTGAGAGGTGTTATGGCTTCCAAATTGTTCACAGCTGGGGTAGCGCTACGGGATATCTTACAAGCGGCAGACTGGGCTGGCGATAGTTCATTTAAGACGTTTTACTTTAAGCTAGTCTCATCGGTGTCAGAGGCATGGATTGGGAGCTTTGAACAAGCATAATGCTCACCTATGGTCTTGACATAGAATGAAGATTACCCCCTGCATAATGCGCAGGGAGTCTGGATTCTATGAAAGACACAGAAGCATTACTTTCTCACCCAGCGCATGCACTATGACTTATATCTGTTCAATACGTGTATTCCCTAATGAAGTGTAGGGCAGTGCATTCTCCACCCTAATGGTATCATTTCTGGTTTGACAGGAGACTACCAGAAGAGCGGCTGACTGGAAAGTGGGGTGCAGACGAGCCTCGAGAGCACTGCGCTAGCAAGCAGGACCAGGTCATGAAGTTCATGATTGCCTGGGGATTTATCAGAGACCATATGGTTTTGTGTGATGTTTGAGTTACATTTGAAACGTTATGAGTTAGTTCAGAGTATCCAAAGAAGAGGTGGAGCAGTGGACAGCAAGTGTTATGGACTACATAAAGGAGTGTGAAAAGAGAGAAATTGAGTTGAAAAAAAAAGAAAAAAAAAGTGAGAATGTTTTTGTTTATTTGTTGAATTAAATAAGTTGAGGCATAATGGTCGCCTCTGTCTTGAATAAAATCCAGACTCCCTGCGCAGTATGCATTTTTTTAAAAACAATTTTTATTATTTTATAAACAACACTCCCACTATTGCAAACAATTACGACGTTCATGATTAAGCTTCAAACATTACATTACAGAATGCACTCTTCGGTCCTCCCCCCTCCCACCCCACTAACTCTAGCCACTGTACCCATGTCATCCACCTGTACATCTTCAGGCGTGTCTGCTGCCATTATCTCTTCAGTGTCATCATCACTGTGGTCGGCCTGGGAGGGACCCACCATTGAGGCCACCAATTGCCTCCATGCTATTAGGGTACCCACCTCTTCCCTGACCCCCCACGCCTCCCCCGCCCCGGTGACTGCTTCATACCAGGCAGCCGTTTCTGCCTCTGCCCACTTTAAAAGGCCTGCCCACCACATATCAATTCTGGGCCGATGGGCCGCTTTCCAGCACATTGCAATTCTCCGTTTGGCCAAGATGTAGGCCAGGTCCTTCATCTTACTAATGTGCCTCAGGTTACGTGGTCTGGTAAAACCCCCAAGCATACATGCACAAGCCGACTCCACATCCAGCGTAACCCCTCTATCTGCTAATCGTGTTTTCAGTTATGTCCAGAACCAACCTACCTCCGGGCAAACCCAGAACATGTGCAGCAACCCGGCCTCCACCTCCCCGCACCTAGGGCATTTCTGTATCGCCGGGCCACCAAACCTGGCTATTTTGCCGGAGGTCAAATATGCTCTATGAGTGACATATAATTGGATATGCTGAAGTCTTGTGTTTCGGGACACCTTCTTATGATAGCTTTGGGCTCTATCCCATTGTCCATCTGTCATGGGTTCACCCACCTCCTCCTCACAGTCTCTCCTCAGTTGGAGCAGCTCCCTCCCCGCCCTAGTTCCCAATAACTCATATATACGAGATATTTCGTACCCACCCTCCGGGACATAAGGCTGTTCCGCAAGCACTGCCTCAGGCCATCTTTCTCTCACTCGTTTAATGATTCTAGAATAAGTAATGTGCTGGCCTTTATGCACCCCAGTGTCCTCCATTAATCTCTGAAAGTCCAATGCCACCACCTCTTGCCATATATCTCCAAGGGTAGCCAGGCCCACCGGTTCCCAGTATCTGTGGACCCCTTTTATCGGTTGTGCGTCTTCCCCGCATAACACCACTAACGGCACCTGCAGGGAGAACGGGGCTGGGTCTCCCACAGTCTGCCATGCCCTGCGCCACACCTCCCAGCCAAGCACCAACAACCTCGCCATTCCTAGTACCTTTGATTTAGGCAACCACACTGTCTCTCCGAGGAAATGGGGAGAAGGATCCGCAACAGCCTAGCTTCAGCCGTTTCCTCTTCAGACAGCCACCTAGCCACATATTGCAGCTGTCCTGCCATGTAATATAACTCAAAGTTCGGCAGGTTTATACCGCCCCCTATCACACGAGTTTTGTAATTTCCAGAGGGCCATCCTGTTTCTGGAATTGTGCCAAATGAAACCCCTGCACAGGCTATGGAGTTTGGCAAAAAGCGTTTGGGGATCACATACTGGATGTTTACAAAAAAGTGTAGCAATCTGGGCAGGACTACCATTTTAAGCAAAGCCGCTCCCCCCATTATGGCCAGGGGCAATCTGGACCAAACTCCCATGCTACTTTTAATACCTTCAACCGCCTTCTCCGTATTGGGTTTGTGTTCTGCCCCTGTCGTGTGGTATATATCGAAACCTAGGTATCGAAACGTCTCGGTTCGCCAAGGTATTGGCAAAACGGGCAGCTTTCTTAATGCAATGCTTTTATACCTCCCCAGGGGGAAAACAGTGGACTTCCTAGGATTCACTGCTTTGCCCGAGAGGGTAGCGTAACGGTCCATCACCTCCAAGACCTATTGTAGGTTCTCCTCCGGGAAGCGCAGATACAAAAGCATATCATCGGCATACAGTGATATAAGGTGTGTACCTCCTGCAGTGCGGATCCCTAACTCCCTGTTTTGTTGTCTAAGGCACACTGCTAATGGCTCTAACGCTAGGATATACAACATGGGCGACCAGGGGCATCCTTGTCTAGTACCCCTGCTAAGTTGCCATTTATCTGAAATTATAGCGCCCGTTTAAACCTTGCAATTGGGGAGCTGTTCAATATCTTGACCCATCTCAGATACCCCGGCCCCATCCCATATTCTTTCAGGGTTGCCAGCAACCCAGGCCACCTCACTGAATCGAAGACCTTGACCGCATCCAGCGAGACAATTGCCAGTTTGGCAGGGCCTTACTCTGTTTGGTCAATAATGTGATGTAGTCTCCTATGATTGTCAGTTATATTTCTGCCAGGGACATAGCCCGTTTGGTCAGGGTGTATTGGTCTGCCTATGACTCATTTAAGCCTGTTAGCCAGCACAGCTGTAAGGATTTTACTGTCCTGATTGAGCATCGAAAGGGGCCTATATGACCCACAGTCTGTGCTTGGCTTGCCTGGTTTCAAAAGTGGGATGATCACCGCTTCCCGTAGGGACTCTGGCAGCCCCCCATGATCATAAGCCTCATTAAGCATGGCCAGTAGCGGCGGGAGCAACTCCTGTCTATACGGTTTATAGAATTCACTGGGGAGCCCATCCGACCCCGGATCTTTGCATGTGGGCAGGTGCTGGATCACTGTCTCTAGTTCATCTGAGGTGATTGGGGCATCCAGGTCTGCCCGTTCCAAGTCGTCTAGAGAGGGCAATCCTATGTCTTCTGGTGTTTCCTGGATCTCTTGATCCCTATTTTCCCCCACGTCCTCATACAGACATTTATAGTATCTGCGGAACTCTTCATTTATTCCCCCTTGAGTATCCCTATCTGGCCCTCCTCACCTCTCACTTCTCTAATCACAGGTTGTGGTGTCTTGTTTTTATATAACCAGGCCAGCAATCTGCCTGGCTTGTCTGCTCCTGCATGCTGTCTTTCCACATATTTCTTATAGTTCAGCTTGCATAGTCTATCCCAGAGCTCGCTGCTCGTTTGTTGCAGCAACCTCATCCTTTCCCCATCCTCCCGAGAGGCACCGCCCTTGCGCATCATGTCCTCCAACTCCCTTTCCGTTTCTTGTAATTCCTGTGCTATACCTCCTTGGAGCCCTCTGGATTTTGATATTGCTACACCCCGCACTACCACCTTGAATGCCTCCCATACTGTTCCCACAGATTGCACGCTGCCGGTGTTAATGTCAAAGTACTGAGTGATCGCCTCCCTCAGGTCCTCCCGGAATCCCGAATCCTGCAGGGCCTCAGCTCTGAGCTTCCACATCGGGATCTGTGCCCTAGGGGGTTGGTATCGCCACTCCAGGACCTAGGGGGAATGATCCGAAAGCACCCTAGCCTTATCTTCCACGCCCACCATTTCTCCTACTATCTCAGCAGCGGCAAACACATAATCCAGCCTTGTGTGCAAGCTATGTGGCGCGGCATAGTGTGAGTACTGCCTGTCTGCTGGGTGCAGCCGCCTCCAGACATCTTCAAGCTTAAAGTCTGTCAGCAGGGCCTGTAACGCCTAAGCAGCAGGGGTGGGTTTATCTAGCTTGCCATCTGATCTGTCCATTTTGGGGTTCAAAGTGCAGTTGAAGTCCCCTCCCCATAGAATCGCGTCACCCACCATGGGGCTGATTTTGCCATATAGAGTCCTAAAGTAAGGCGCTGTATCTTGATTATGGGCATATAAATTTATAATGCTCATTTCCCGGTTTTCCAGCATCCTCTGCGCTATAACCATTCTACCTTCCGGGTCTATCGTAGACCGAGTCAGCTGAAACGGTATGTGCGGAGCCACCCATATGATGACTCCCCTTGCATAGGCTGAATATGTAGCTCCCGTGATGCTCCCCCCCTCCATTTCTTCTTGACCACCTCCAGTTTCTCCCTAGTGAGGTGGGTTTCCTGTAATAATGCTATATCAATCCTCATCCTTCCCTCACATTCCAGGTCACCACTCTGAGGCTACCCAACGCCATTTATTTGATATCCCGCCTCCTCTCCCAGTTTCCGCTTCCGCCCCCGATGACACAAAGTTTGGCTCGCTCCCCTCCCACTCCCAACAAACTCCCCTTCCCCCCCTTTCCCCAACTTCAAACCACTGCACACAACCCCTTCCCTCCCCGCCCAACCCCAACAAGTGCCCAGCTCCATCCATGGATCTCAGGCCCCCCTGCGTTTGGTCCTGCCTCGGAGTGCCGAGGTCAGGAACCCGGCAGGGTGTCACCGGACTACCGGCGACCTAACTAAACTGTACGTTATGAGGGTATGAGGGTTGCATTATTGTCAAGGTTCCTCAATACTATCGGATCATGCAAGCATGTATAGCCCTAGCAGCATCTTCCCATAAGCCATGACTAATGCTATATTCAAGTCCCAGTGTCTCAGGCTGTGACACCCTAGGTGCCACAGCCACATGTTACTTATCTTCTCCTTCTCCTGTCTGGATTCCCGATTCTTGGGGGCAGCTCTGCGTGTCCAGCCACCCCATGGCGTCCTCTGGGGTTTCAAAAAACAGAGTTCTGTTCTTGTGGAACACCTTCAGCCTGGTCGGGTAGATCAACATATACTTGTGTCCTGTTTCCCGCAATCTTCTTTTCACAGACCCACAGTTCATTCGTCCGCGCTGCACCTGCAAGGTGTAGTCGGGGTATGTGGTTATTTTTGCCGCCCCCTTTCTATTGTTCTGCCCCTCCGAAAGAATTCAAGAATTTTTTCTCGGTCCCAATAATTCAGGATTTTGGCTATCATCGGCGTAGGGTGGGTTCCCGGCGGCGGACTCCTCAGCAAAGCCCTGTGCGCTCTTTCCACAGCAAACCCCTGGGTCAGCACTCCTCCGGTTATCTCCTGCAACAGCATAGATTCAATATACTCCGTAGGGTTAGACCCCTCAGTTCCTTCCGGCAATCCCACAATGCAAATATTATTTCTTCGGGCACGTCCCTCCGCCCTGCTTTCTAGATTGCTGCACAAGGGCATGAAGTTCCGATTTATAGGCTGCGCAGTCTGCTGTATTCGGGGCCATCTCTTTTTCTAGGTCCCCCGTGCGCTCCGCCAGTGTCCTGACATCCTGCCAAAGAAGGTTCACCTCTTCCTGTACCGCCCCAACTTTGAGCTCCAGTGCCGCCTTCAATTTGTTCATTGCCAGTCCCAGTTTGGTCTCCCAGGCCACTTTCAGATCTGCAATTGCGGCAAGGATCTCCTGGTTCGTGCCCATAGTGTCTGTGCCCCCCATGGGAGTTTTCTTTGCTCCTGGCCCCTTCTGCCGCCGGCGATCGTGGGCTGCTTGCCCTTTGTTCTTAGGGGTTTGTTGGTCATCGTGCTGTGACAGTACCGTGTGGGCGAGCCCGACCACTTATAGCCCGCCGGCCCAAGTAAAGTTAGACGGTTCCTGGTATCTGGGCCCAGTCAGGCTGTGTCTGGGGTATCTGCAGGCGCCTATTCTGCTCCTGGAATGGGCTGTGTCCTCCCACGTGACGAAGCAGACTGATTCAACCCACACAAGCTCCGAGCTCCAGCCCCCCCAGGCTCGGGCCCTCCGGCGTATCTGCTGGCCCCACACGCGTCAGCCCCAAGCCCAGACGAGATACTGTAGCTTCCGCCTGTCCGTAGCGCTTTCCACCGGGCACAGTTCATGGGCAGGCTACACCGAGCGTGCCCCCAAGTATCCGCCTTTCGTGGCTTAATGTGTAGGGGCCCCGGCACTGTGTAATGAACATTCACATCCCCTCCCGCAGGAGGCTGAGTCCACTGCTCCGTCCTGGCGTCTGTGCAGCTCATTTATGTCCGTGGGTCCTGGCTCTCAAGCCTCCTTACCTCCGCCAATGCTTCCTGCTGGGTGCTGCTCTGTTGCTGCGGGTGCTGCGGTGCTTCGGCCCTGTTTCCTTAAGTTTGGCACACAGAGGCAGGCGCGCATACCTCCGCGCTCAATGAAAGCCTATCGGGAGACCAGCTACACACTGAGATTTAGGCACAGCAACTGTCCTTTCGGGTCCCCCGTGTCAGATGAGATCCCTCACGCCGGGCATCTGTACACTCCTCCAATATTAGTCCCAAGCACCACAGGCTCCATCACTGCCGGTACCAGCACGTACTGTGCCCCGACACATCCGCCGCCGTTGTGCCGATGCAGGGCAGACGCTGCCACCCCTCATATGGCAATCTGGATCATTCCAGAGGCCGATGCCTCCTGCCAAGTCCACCTCCCTCCATGGCCAGGCACCGCAGGGGCCCTCGTTCCACTGGGAGCCCCGAGGTTTAGTACTTGGATCGCGTACCTTTCGTCCTTCAGTGTGGTCGTGCAGTACTTCCCACTGAAAGATCCTCCCTGTGTGGGTTCCGGGCTTCACTTTTTCCCATTCTAGTTAGCCCAGGTTTGCGGCGAACTCGAAGTATTTCCTTGTGCTGCTGCCGGGCCCCGCTCTCATTGTTGACGTCCGCCTGCGCAACAATGTATCTTTTTCAGGCGCTTCCCAGTGTTCGGCTGCAACAGCCGCAGCTTCCTCTCCTCGATTGATAAGTCGGGTTCGTTTAAACGCTCCAGCTATGGGGCGCCTGTGTCTCACCGCTGCTAGGGTCTCTGGATCTACCGGCTCGCAGCACATCTCACACAAGGCCCGAGTGCCAGGCGCCCCCTGTTACGCTGCGCTCCCGACACTGCACTTTTTTAAAGCAGGGCCTGCCATAAGTCCAGAGGGCCCAACGGTGCCGCAGCTATGTTCCGCCCTTTCCCTTAGCTTGCGCTCCGGCTCCTCATACCTCGAGCTTAGCATCGGGTCCAGGGGCCCTCCATCTCAATTCCTTTGTCCCTCATCCGCCATTTTGTATTTTATGCCTCGGGTCACGGAATCTTCGTTTTGTTCAAAACTTCTGCGCCTTTGCATTCTGTGGGCTCCCAACCAGCTGCATCCACGCACTATAGTCTCATGTGCTTACACATGCGTTTTCGTCCATCAGGGGCACATGCATATGCACCTTTAACACGTATTCTTACAGGATCATCGGGAGCTCCTCCGAGAGCACGTCCTCTTACATGGCCCTGTAGCCACACCCCCAGGGTTAATCTTCATTGTTCCCGCTAATATCAATGTTTCCTCTCTTGGATGTCACCCATAAGCCTTTTATTGGCAGATTATATTTGTGTATGCAAGGCCCTTTTTAGTATGGTTGAGAGTAGCAACTGTGACCTCCGGTAGGGTAGGCTGTATTGGTAATGATTGGTGGCAGGCATACAGGTGTTTGAGGGTGTAAAATTCCAAGCTACAAACTAGCCAGGCATTAAAGTCACTTGCTACAATTTGTAAATGAATTGTATGCAGTGAGTGTGTCAAACAGTTGAACACAAAAACATTGACTGCATTTTATACATTTGTGTTTTTTTCCTGATGATGCTTACGGTCGGAACACATCACTGCAGCGGTGCAGTCGGCAACAATGAGAAGAGACATGCCTAGCCGTTACTGGTTTTGTTTATTTTATTTTATTTTTTAAACAATTATTATTATTTTAAACAACACGCCAAACATTACAACTTTTAGGACGTTCATAATCAATGTCAAACCAACACATTATACATTTCCCGTCTTCCCTCCTCCTTCCCCACAAACTCGAGCCGTTTCATCAGTGTCATCTACATGAGCATTTTCGGGAATCTCAGTGCTTGTTGACTCATCTGAGTCTTCTGTTTCATGACTGACCTGGTGAGGGGTGGCCATTGAGGTCACCAGTTGCCTCCAGGCCATCAGGGGACCCACTTCCTCTTCTCCCCCTCTGGTGGCAGCTTCAAACCAAACCGCAGTTTCCGCCTCTGCCCATCTCAGGAGGTCCGCCCACCATGTCTCCACTCTAGGCCTTTGGGCCGCCTTCCAACACATTGCAATCCTGCGCTTGGCCAGGACATATGCCAGGTCCTTCATTTTGTTGATATGCTTTAAATTACGTGGCCTGGGGAAATTCCCGAGCATGCATGCCCCAGCAGACCCCACATCCAGCACCACACCCCCACCGGCCATTTTCGTCTTTATTTCTTCCCAGAATCTATGCACCTCTGGGCAAGCCCAGAACATGTGCAGCAACCCTGCCTCCTCCTCCTCTCCGCTCCTGGGGCATTTCTGTATGGCTGAGCCTCCAAACCTGTCTATTCTTCCAGGGGTCAGATAAGCTCTGTGGGTGACATACAGCTGGATCTGCTGGAGTCTCGCATTTCGGGACACATTTTTGTGGTACCTCTGAGCTCTATCCCATTGTCCATCTGTCATGGATTCTCCTATCTCCTCCTCCCAATCATGCCTCAGCTGGAGTAGCTCCCTCTCTGCCTTCGCTCTTAAGAGCTCATATATCCTAGATATTGCATGTCCACCCTCTGAGACATCATACATCATTTCCAGGGTGGCATCAGGTTCTTCCGCCAGTGCCATCTCAGGCCACCTCCCCCTTATCCGTTTCAAGAGCCCGATATATGTAACGTATTGGCCACTATGCACCCCTGTCTCCTCCGTCCACCTCTGAAATTGCAATACCTCCCCATCCTGCCATATATCTCAGAGGGTGGCTAGACCCACCAGTTCCCAGTATCTGCGAACCGCTTCAACCAATTGGGGGTCATCCCCGCATAGAGCCACCAGCGGGACTTGCTGAGAGAGCGGGTCTGGGTCGCCCACCGTTTTCCATGCTCTGCGCAAAACTTCCCAGCCCAACTCCAATAGTCTCCCCCTCCCCGCCATCTTAGTTTTATGCATCCCCATTGTCTCTTTTAGAAAGTATGGGGCTGAGTCACCCTGCAAAAGCCTGGCTTCCGCCGAGTCCTCCGCAGACAACCACCTGGCCACATACAACAGCTGTCCCGCCAAGTAATACAATTCAACGTTTGGCAGGTTTATGCCCCCCTTATCACAAGTGTTCTGTAGCTTCGACAGGGCCACCCTATTCCTGGAGTTGCCCCATATGAAGCCCCTGCACATGCCATGGAGTCTCACAAAGAAGCGTCTGGGGATCAAGTATGGGACATTCACAAAAAAGTGCAAGAGTCTGGGCAGAACGACCATTTTGAGCAGAGCTGCTCTCCCCATCATGGCCAGGGGCAACCTAGACCAGAACGCCATGCTATTCCTAATACCCTCAATCGCTTTCTCTGTATTATGTTTGTGCTCTATCTCTATCTTATGGTAAATATTCACACCTAGATACTTGAATGTCACGGTCTGCCAGGGTATCTGCAGGACTGGTAGCCTCGCTGATGGGGTGCTCATATACCTTCCCAAGGGGAACAAGCTAGACTTCCCGGGGTTCACCGATATGCCCAAGAGGGTGGCATAACAATCCAGCACATGTTGCAGGTTTTCTTCAGGGTAGCACAAGTAGAGAAGCATTTCATCTGAATACAGTGATATCAAGTGTGTGCCCCCTGTCGTGCGAATCCCCACCTCCCCGTATTGTTGCCACAGGCATATTCCTAGCGGCTCTAATGCCAGGATGTATAACATGGGTGACCAGGGGCAACCCTGTCTGGTCCTCCTGCTGAGTTGCCATTTGTCTGAGATTGTGGGTCCAGTTTTAACTCTTGCAATCGGGGAACTGTATAGCAACTGGACCCATCTAGTATATCCTGGTCCCATTCCATATCCTTTCAGGGTCGCTTTCAACCACGGCCACCGCACTGAATCAAAGGCTTTCACCGCGTCCAGCGATACGATAGCCATCTCGCCCGAGTCTTCCTTAGTTTGATTAATGATCTGGTGCAGCCTCCTGTGGTTATCTGTGATATTTCTGCAGGGGACAAAACCCGTTTGGTCTGGGTGTATCAACTTGCCGATTATCCTCTTTAGCCTATTGGGTAGCACTGCCGTGAGTATTTTGCTATCCTGATTAAGCATGGACAAGGGCCTGTAGGACCCGCATTCCATGTCTGGCTTACCTGGTTTCAGGAGCGGGACGATCACTGCCTCGCGGAGGGACACCGGCAGTTCCCCCCACTCATAGGCTTCATTAAACATGGCCAGCAGCGGCTGGAGTAGCTCCTGCTTTTATGTTTTATAAAATTTGCTGGGTAACCCATTCGACCCGGGCGCTTTAGATGTTGGGAGGTGTTGAATCACCGCCCCCAGTTCATCCGCGGTAATGGGGGCTTCCAAGTCTGCGCGTTCTAGGTCGTCCAAGGTGGGCAGCCCCACATCCTCTATTGTTTCCAGTATTTCCTGGCTCATATCCTCTCCTGTATCCTCATATAATCATCTGTAGTACTTGATGAACTCCCCGTTTACCCACTCCTGGGTGTTATAAATTCGGCCTTCCGCATCCCTGACCTCTCTGATCACCGAACGGGGGGGGGTCTCATTTTTGTATGGCCAGGCCAGTAGTCTACCTGGCTTATCCCCCCTGCATGTAACCTCTCTGTATATTTCTTATAATTTAATTTGCATAATCTATCCCAGAGTTCACTACAAGCTAACTGTAAGTCTTTTATCTTGGCGCTGTTCTCTCGGACAGTCCCCTCACTTTGAGTAAGGCCCTCCAGCTCTTTCTGTTTCCAGCAGTTCCTGTTCGATACCCCCTTGGAGCCCCTTAGATTTTGATATGGCTACCCCCCGCACCACCACATTGAATGCATCCCATACTGTTACCACAGAGCGTACACTGCCCGTATTAATTTCAAAGTATTCCTCGATGGCCACCCTCGGATCCTCTCGAAATTCTGCATCCTGTAGAGCCTCAGTTCTGAGCCTCCATGTCGGGATACGCGCTCTGGGGGGTTGATGTTGCCACTCTACGACCAAAGGAAAATGGTCGGATAATACCCTGGCCTTGTATTCGGCCCCCAACATTTCTCCCGCTATCTCCGCCGCAGCAAACACGTAATCCAACCTTGTGTGCAGGTCATGTGGCGCTGCATAGTGCGAATACTGCCTATCCGTTGGGTGTCGCCTTCTCCACACATCCTCCAGACCGAGGTCTATCAATAGTGTCCTCAATCCTTTTTGCTGCTGGCGCTGGCTTTCCTGATTTGTCATCTGATCTACCAATCCTGGGGTTCAGGGTGCAATTGAAATCCCCTCCCCACACCATCGCGCCACCCACCAGGGGGCTAATTTTACTGTATAGGAACCTAAAATATGCCGCTGTATCATGGTTAGGGGCATACAGATTTATAATGTTCACCTCCCTATTTTCCAGCATCCCCGCCACCACCACCATTCTGCCCTCTGGGTCTATTGTCGAGCTGAGCAACTGAAACGGCACATGCGGTGCCACCCAAGTGATCACCCCTCTTGCATATGCCGAGTATGTGGCACCTATGACATTTCCTTTCCATTTTCTTCTGACCACCTCCAGCTTCTCCTTGGTGAGGTGGGTCTCTTGTAGCAAGGCTATGTCAATGCGCATCCTCTTTAAATACATCATCACTTTGTTGCGCTTTAGATAACTATTGAGGCCCCGCACATTCCAGGTCGCCACTCTGAGATTACCCAACGCCATCTGCTCGATGTACTCCCCCTCCACCCTCCCCGCCGATGTCTTCCCTGATGACCCGTTGTCCGACTCTTAGCCCTCCCACCCTCAACAACTCCCCCCTTCCCAAAACTCTACCCCACTGCACACAACCCTTCCCTTCCCCGCCCCCCACCCTGCCCAGCCACAACAAATGCCCAGCTCCATCCCTGGATCTCAGGCCCACCCGCGTCTGGTCCTTTCTCGACCTAACTAAGTGTACTACTAAGGGGTCCGAGGATTGTCTCCCAGGAGCTCCCACTTGTCTGAATGGGATAGTTACATCCAACGGATCCTGCCAGCGCATATTTACTGCAACATATTCCCCACAAGCTTTATTTAACACTATATTCAAGTGTCTTGCCAGCATGTATTTGCTGCAAGACACTCCCCGCAAGCTTTAGTTAATACTAAATTCTAGTCCCAGTTTCCTGTGTCAAGTCACCAGGGATGACCCAGCCACGTGCTACTTATCTTCTACGGCTCCAGTCTGGATGTCCGGTTCTGGAGGGTGACCCTGCGTGTCCAGCCAGTCCATAGCATCCTCCGACGTCTCGAAGAACAGAGTTTTGTTCTTGTAGAACACTTTCAATTTGGCCGGGTAGAGCAACATGTATCGGTGACCGGCCCCTCTCAACCTCCTTTTCACCACCCCAAAGTTCATCCTGCTGCGCTGTACGTGAAAAGTGTAGTCCGGGTACGCCATAATTTTCGCCAGCCCCCTTTCTATCGTTCCCCCCTTCCGGAAGAATTCCAGTATCTTTTCCTGATCCCGATAGTTCAAAATCTTTGCGATCAGTGGCCGCAGGGGGTGCTCCCGGGGCGGTCCCCTTGTCAAGGCCCTATGCGCCCTCTCAACAGCAAACCCCTGGGTCAGTGCTCCGCCAGTTATTTCCTGCAGAAGCATGGATTCTACATATTCTGTTGGGTTAGGCCCCTCCATTCCTTCCGGCAGGCCACCAATACGAGTGTTATTGCGTCTGGCAGGCCCTTCTGCCTCCTCTGCCCTGTTCTCCAGGTTGCCCACACCGTGCACGAGGGCATGAAGTTCCGATCTGTGTGCGGCGCATGCCGCCGTATTTGGGGTCATCTCCTTTTCCAGGTTTCCGGTGCGCTCCGCGAGCGTGCGCACATCCTGTCTCAACAGATTGACTTCCTCCTGGACCGCTCTGATTTTGAGATCCAGACCCTCTTTCAATTCGTTCATTGCCAGGCCCAGTTTGGTCTCCCAGGCAATTTTCAAGTCTGCAATCGCTGCCAGCACTTCCTAGATCGTACCCGATGTCTCCGCCACTGCATCGGTAGTGCCCTTGCTTTTACCACCTTCTGCACCTGTAGGCGTCTTGGCATAGGCCTCCAGCGTGTGGGCTGTTTGCTTTTGGGCCTGACAGTTTTGTTAGACATCATGCAATACTGTTCAAACGTGGGCTAGCAGCGCCTCCCCTCGTGCAAAAGTCTGCGTGGCGCCAGGCCACTCTTGGCGTGTCCGGGGCCGTTTCAGCTGTGTTCAGGTGTGACCTTATTGCTCGCCCCACACCTAGAATGGTCTGTGTCCTCCCACGTACCTGCGCTTACGCAGTGTCGCTCCCCCGGCCCCCACTATATTCCATTCAATAGCCGGTGGTCCTGCACACCCACTGACCCAACGCTCTCTCACTCCGATGCTCCGTGAGCCCCAAGGCCATCTAGCCTGCAGTCTTGCCTCAGATGTTTCCTTCACGCCCCTTGGCCATGGAGGCCGTCTGATACCATGTCTAGGAGCCAGCAAATGCTCTGAAGTTATTCGCCCTTACTGTCTCGCTCCAGTAGCTTGCAGTGAGATCCCACCAGGCCCGGACCTTGTTTGCATTCCTCGGCGCAATCCTGTGCTTAGTTTGGGCTGCTTAGTGCCCCGGCTTGGGTGCAGCCCCACTCCGCCACAGGCCAGGGTGTGCTATCTGAGCCCCCTACTGGTATCTCCATTCACGATGGCCAGCATGTGTGCCGCGGGCGTCTCCCGGCACTCCTTGTCTTCCCCCAGGGGCTCATATGTGTCCTCTCAGGTTTCACCCCTCTGGCTGCCAAGCTCCCCCCCTCGAGGCGCATCCAACTTATTTAGGTGCTCCAGTGCATCCACTCCCCTGCCCAAGTCCACTCCAGTGGCAGCCCAGTGACTGTGTGGATCGTATCCCGCCAGGGGCTCAGGCTCGCCCTGCTGTCCGGGTCCAGGTGTATGTACGGTCCAACTTGGCTCATCACAGGGAGCCGGTCAAGCGCCACCCTCAGGGCGCTCCAGCTGATCTTGCAATCGTGTGGGGGACCCTCCTTAGGCCCCCCTGCATTGCTCGAGGTGCCAGGTCTGGGCGAGACCAGTTCCGGCCTCCGTACACTCCACGAGCTGTGGGGCTTGTGACTGCTGCGCGGGGGATGCTCTGGCATCACCCGCTTGCCACAGGATCTCAGCGCGATCCGGGCCGCCCACCGCGCCCGCACCCAGCAGCGCCGCAGTTGCTCCTGACGGGGACTCCAGTCCAGCCTGCCCCCTCCGCAGGCGGCGGTATCCGCTTTCGGGGTCCAGCAGACCCACTTACCGCCGGGATCGCTGGTGAGCTTCAGGCCAGGCGGCAGAGGTCGCGTACAGCCACAAACGGCTTAAAAGGCACCGCAACAACCAGCGATCCCGGTGCGGCGCCGCGGTCGATTTACGACCCTTTGTCTCAGTCTGCCATCTTGCCCATGTCCGGGCTGGAAACACCCTGTCTCCTCCTTCTTGCTGGGCCTCGGCGTGTCCTCCTTTGATCAGGCTCCCAAAGCGATCGGGACATGCACCCGCTATTCATGCACCCTTGGCTACATTGCCGGCGTGCAGTGTGCTCGGGAAATGACGTTTTCTTCCAAGGATCTATAACGGGTCAGGAGAGCTCCTCACGGACGCGTCCTCTTAAGCGGCCATCTAGTCACGCCCCCTACTGGTTTTGTTTATTGGGGCTATTTGCCTAATTCTAGGGAGTTACACAGCTCTGCTGCTTATTTGGGGGGTCTGGGCCTAGGTTGTATTTTGTAAAAGAATATCGTCCTGCTACTTAGAAAAAGGCACAGCCCTATGCTCTTCACCACACCTAATAATAAACCGTCCACCCACCCCAATAAGCGCACACACCCTCTCTTTACTTAAATATTCACAGACCCGTTTCCCCATTAATATCATTTTAGTTTCAAAGCTTTATTTTCCATTGTGGCCAACAATTCTAAAGTAGAATAGATGACATTTAAAGAAAGAAAATAAACCTCACCGTACAGGCACTTCAACATTTGTATGAATTCGTTTTGTAATCATGCCCCTAAATTCAGGTTAGGATCACTAATGTTACGGTTGCTCATATGGTGAGAGTGCCTAAAATCGCAGTGGTACAGCAGCTTATTTAATGTTTTCACCCTTTATTACGGTGGTGTATACCCGATTACTTTACTTTGGTCATCTGTGACCTTTTAAGCCACCTGTGCCTCTTTTATGTTTGTTTCAAGTAAGTCTTAAAACGTCATATTATTGATCAGATAGAAGTAATTTTCCATCATTCCCTCGTTCCATTATTGGCACCCGACATGCAATCAGTGCCCATGTACATGCAGCTAGACAATTCAGTATGACACACAGAACATGCTCAAATAAAAATGGATCGGCTTTAATACAATCTTTTTTTTATGTATCTCATGTGTTGTGTAAATGTAGTTTCAAGGAGTGAATATTTATTGTAACGGGAGCAACTAAAAATGAGAGGCTGCATATAGGGCAATATAGTGTGTGAGATGCCTTTTGTGATCTGTTCAGCGATCTTGGATGTAATGGGTTGTGACAATTTCGAACATTTAATTAGGACGAAACTAGACAACACGCTGCATGATTGGATTTACATAATTTCACTACACATGCAAAGGTTGAAGTGCACAGTGATACTGTGATTTGCCCAAAATCAATTTTTGTTCTTTTGCTGCAGCCAGTCAAAAACCTAGACGACAGGCCATAGCTCTGCCAGTTATACTATAACGAGCTGGTGTGCTAGTGTGAAAAACACAAGGGAGTTTCACTGTACAGAACCTCGGGGAACAGGGTGCATTCTTTAAATGCACCGATGATGAAATACGGTATCCCCTTCCCGACCTCTTCCGCATCCTATTATACAGGAGTTACTGACTTCCCAACCCCCATTCCCCTTTTTCCGTCAAACACTGAGACGAGGAGGAGAGAGATTGGGAGGATGAAGATTACCAACAGGGAACCACAGAAAACATTCTACCCTTTCTACGTCGGACTGTCCCATTAATGAGGTCACCTTAAGTCAAGTCTCCTTCTTTAATTACTCGCACCTGACTTCACTTGACACTCCCAGGCAGCATAAAAGGCGGAGCAGGAATGTACACTTTGAGTGAGTTGGAGATGCTGGAAGGTGCCGGGAAGCAGGAATAAGACCTAGCGAGCTGCAAAGACCCTGGGGGACCTCAAGGAGGAGAATAACGCCCAAACACAGCCCATGTTACTTGAGAGGGATCTGCAGTGTGGAGAAGGGAACTGTACCTCCAGAAGGCAAGACAAGGGGCAGCTGGGGTTGCCTGGTTGTACCCACAGCAAAACCCCTCCCCTGGGCCAGGTAGGCGGACCCAGGTCTCTGAGGGGCAGGTGGAGATACCCTGACCTCCGATTAACATCCCCTTTTAGCTCCTGCAGCTCCCAATGCCAAAACATTCAATTTCGACAAGCTGTGAAGTGGGAGCGATATTAGCCCAGTGTGTTCTTGGGACTAGAAGTTCCAAAACCTTTTTGTGAATTTTGAAAGGAGGCATCGAGCCTGGCTGAGGGAAGCCTTCATTGTGAACCTTGAGAGCTTAAAGGGAGGTGAACCATGCCTGACCGAAAACCTTGCCCAACAAAGCGGTGGTAGAAAAGACAGTACAGCCGGTGAGACGGAGAGACTGATACCAAACTAGCTTGTGTTTTGAACCAAGGCTGCAAGCGGCAGAATTGGATAAAAAGAGCAGTGTGTGAAGTGTTTGGGATAAGCGGCACAATTACAATTGGAAGCCAAAAGAACTAGTTGAACTTTGTAACTGAACTTTGGGAAACCATGAAAAGATACCATAGAGTGGTCCGGCACCACTTGGCCGCTCATTCGAAAGTCTGTTAGGTATCGAACTGATGCTGCGTGTGAAAGAAATATTGAGATCAAAGGGGTCATGCAATGGGTCAGGCTAAACCCTGTGCACATTCGAAAGTCTTCAGTAGTTTAAAGCAAATCCAAATTGGTCCGAGCTCGGCTGAGGGAGACTAATTGAACCTTGTTTGGAAGGGATCCGAGCCCAGCAGAGAGGAATCCGATATTGAACTTTTTTATTTGCTTATGAAACGTTTCTGAGCATGGTGGAGGGAGATCCAGGGTGAATACCCAAGTTGAACATTGAAGAGAACATTTATATGGTGCTTCTGATACAGCAGGCCCTCTGCGTCAAGAGACTTGCGAGAAGTAAAGAGACATGGACACAGCTGGTCCTGAACTGGGAAAATGGAACTGTATCCTTGTGTCGCAGAAGCCAGATTGTGTGCTTTGCTCGAGTGACCCGCCTTGTCCCGTGCTGAAAACGTGGGGAAGGGAGGCAAACGGCCCGAGCACCCTGACATATTATTTTGTGAACACTTCTTTCTTTTTTATGAACGTTATCCATTATTTTGTAAGTGGTAAGGATTGGCAATAGGTTTTTTAGTATAGGCCCTTTTAATTTGACAAGACTCCACTAGGACTGCATTATTATTATTTGATGGTCGTAGCTTGCTCCCATCTGTAGATTTAGGTTTAGATAGGCGTTTATCACACCCTTGCAAAAGTTCAATAAACGCCCTTTAACTGTGGTCACTTGTGTCTCTTACTATTGCCACCATGTGTTCCTTACAGCTGGTATGTTTCAAGCAAAACAGGGATGTTAAATATGTGTAACGGATGGAGCAGCGTCCATTCATTTGTTTGCTGAAGTCGCTTCAGTGGGTACTCGGGGAGCCACAGGTAGACTCTGCTCGCATAGACTAGTCAAGTTATCACAGATGCAGTGACTTTCATGGTTCTGTGCAGAGAGGTCTGTTATCATGCCACAGATTAGTTCAGAGTTTGAGAAGCAATTTCTTATGTTGGCTTTACCTGGGGTTTGAGTGGGAGCACCCTGTCCGTGATGAGACTGATGTTTTTGACTGTTGCTGTGGGCAGGTTCCAATTTCTTCACACCAAGGGATTGTCAGGGGGTTTGAAGGTGTGGTATGTGACGAATCCTAGGGTATTTTCAATGCTCCCATGGCAGAAGCCCCCTCCCATGAGGCCAGGAAGTGAGGCCACTATCCGATAGTCCCGCTGGGGGTGGTACTCGGCGAGTGGATCTCATGGGGATGGAAGCCCTTCCTGGACCAGTGACGCTAGCCTTGGGAGAACGCAGTATTCACTGTAATTTTTTTCCCCGTCAACCCACTCAGTTCCCCGTAGTTCTCCACACCTCTAGGTATTTCTGTAGATTAGAGGACATCATCCCTACAACCATACTGGGACGAGGAAGAGTTAGGCTTACCTATGTAGCGTGCACGTCACCATTGGCACGAGGAAGATCAGACAAGAAGGCAAAAGCCCACTGCAGAACCAACATATGCGGTGCAGTCTACTGGAGACAGTCCCGGTGATAAAAAGCAAGGAGGGACTGTGTACTTTTTCAAGCCAGTTCTGGAGGAGCGAGGAACCAAACGCTGGTTCTGTGGCGAAAGACTCGAAGGGAAGAGAACAGGACGCTCTCGAGGGAGGAGCGTCTCCAAGAGGTCTTTGTTGCAGGGACCTGTCCGGTGAAGAGGAAAGAGGAAATCTGACCGCTGAAACCAAAGCTGGGAGAAGGTGTGCTGCTGATAATACAAGAGCGCCTACCACTGCGGAGCCACTGAAAGCAGGACGCTGAACCTGGAAGCAGCGCACAGGGGTCCGGGACCCACATGAACTCGAAAAAATAGACAGTCAAGAGGCTAGGGTCCAGAGCAAGTCGTGGAGATTCAGAGAGGATATAAAGGGGTCTGGGACCCATACAAAAGAGAAACAAGCTACAGAACAAGTCTGGGAGATCCTGAGACAGCCCAGAGGGGTGTGGGGCCCACGTAACTAAGAAAGAGAGGGTACAGGAAGCTAAACCAAGGGGTCAAGGACCCAGAGACACATTTTGTAGAATTTGAAACTCTACAGGGAAGTCTGGCAGGATAGTGAACCAGACTACACTAAATTTGGGAGCTGGAGGAAAGAACCGGGGGAAGAGCCCTTCCTCACCCCTGATACTTGGGAACTGTGTTTTTTATATACGTTTTGGAAGCGCATTTAAGATCAAGAACTTTTAAGTTAAAGAATCATTCAGGGTGTTTCCTTATCAAGAACTGCACATTTGAATCTATAGCAAAATTGAGAGGGGCCTTCTTCTGGATCAAGAAGACCAGTTTTTCAAAAGAGTGTAAGGGGGTGGAAATCGGTTTGGACACAGGACGGTGGACATTTTACTTTACTAGGCATCCTGACAGAGTCCTTAGTATTTTTGTTGAGGTAGGGCAACCCCTTATAGAAATAGGGCAGATAGGTTTTTCCTTTTCTTTTTCTTTATAAATAAGTCGGTCAACAAACTTTCTACCACTGTGTCAGACGATTACTTCTGTACCTTTACAGGTCCAACAAATCATTATTTTGGTTTTGGTTGCGTTGCGTTTTGGTCTGTTTGCTGTCATCCGTAAATCAACATGGTTGAGGTATCTACTAGGATTTGGTTTATTTGATGTTGACTTCTTTAAGTTTCAAGATATTTTTGGATATTGTCTGCGCACTTCAAATCTCTGATGCCTGAGTTATTAATAGGTTCCAGCAGGGGTAGGGTGGGTGTGAGGGAAGTCATCTAGACGTGGAAGAGTAGTGGTGAATAACTGCAACCTTTGGGTACTACACAGGTAAGGCTATGGAGACATGACCTCAGTGGAGCCCTGTGTGTGACGTCTCCCCTGTCCATGAGAACTGATGTGATCCAGGACAGCACAGTTATTTTAATTCAATAGCCTAAAGTGTTTTATTAGTAGAATTTCATGACTGATAGTTTTGAAGGCAGCAAAGATGTGAAAGAGGAGAAGTGCACTTTGTATTTGCTTCTTTTCTTCTTCTTCTGTGTCTCAGTTACAGGACAGTTTACATTCTGTTCCTCTAATTGTTTTGAATACGACTTATGTGAAATTGGGTATTGGTTTCCATGTGTTCCTGAAGTTGATAGATGCACGTTTAGAGGATTTTAGGGGTGCAGTGTGTTTGGGATTGGTCAATAGCTGCTGGATCATTTGTTCTGGCTGTCATTTAAGCATGGTCTTCACGAAAGCTGATTTGAGGGTATGCAGGTTGAGACCTTGTACTACACATAAATTGAAGAATGATTGGGCTAAGAGGTGAATCTTTTATCAATGCGTTATGGCTTTGAGGGTGTTGTGGAGAAACGTGGTGGATTACTGCCATTGACCATGGTTGCAAAATCTTGGACAGAGAATGGACCAAAAGCTCTTAGTGCTAAATGTTGGGCCTCTGCTCTGTGCTTCTTCCAACACTGGAATTGGTAGTGTTGACCCTTCCTTATCTAGGTGGTTTTACATCTGGCAAATTTGCAGGAATTAGGTTTTTTGTGTTCGGCAAGAATTCTTAACATTTCCGTCTGGCTGTGATGGTGTAGTGAAAAGGGAAACAGCACCCACCTGGGGCCAGTCCTTAGTGCAATACAACTCCTAATCACCTTCCCTTCACAAGTAAGAAACTATGCGAGGCGCAATTAACTCAGTCTGGAAGAAAGCCACTCACTCAGAAGATTTTATGCTTGCGTTTATTTACTACATAAACCAATTAGAATCAAGTAGCAGTTTTCAATAGTATGGGAATTAAAGTGCAAGCTGAGTAATACAAATTATCGGTCACAGATGAATATGCAATTGTTCTTGCGCTCCTAGGAATCGTTGATGCCGATATGATAGAATCACACCCAAGACCCATGCCACTCAGTGCCATGCACCGCTCAGGGACTGGCCTAGCCCCGAAAGCCAGCACACAAGTGGGAATGTGATGCCAGGAGCCTCTGCCCTCTAGTGCTGGCTGGTTGTCCAGGCACTGTTTCTATGTGCACACTTCTCGCAAACAGTTCAGGAAGAGTCCCCGCCTAACTGGCCCTGGTAAAGATCTCTTATTAGGGGCTGCATGTCAATCACTATGACGTACTAGCTCTTCGAGAATCTTCTCGGCCCAACCTTCTATGCAGCAAAACATGTTTTCGCCTGGAAAGTTACAACTAGAAACAGCCAGTCTTGGCTCCCAGGCTCCGTGTACATTGTTTTGGGAAGGCCTTCTACATTCCTGTGTTATCAGTGCACCTGACTCGCAGAAGAGAAAGGCTGTGCCTGGCTCCTAAAGGCTGAGCAGGGATTCTTGCAAAACTAGATGTTTATGTCTCAAAAAGGGCCTTCGCAGTTAACCCCTCACAAGCATGCTGGCTCACTCAGTTTGAGAGGCCTGGCTGGTCCGCATTTTTCTCCACGCTTCGAATAAGCTCTAAATATATGCAAGATAGCTCAGTAGGTTAACGCAAGTGCAGGTTAACGCAAGTGCCTAGATGCTTTTCACGACATTCCACCCCTTTCGAAGTGAGGCCTGAAATGCTGACTCAGTTCCATGATCTAGAAGCATGTACGGTGTTCTGTAGGCAGATCAAATGTTTTTCTAGCGCAATCATTCTGTTGTAGAGGAAAGTCATTCTGCACAAGAGCCCAATGAAAACTATAGCAATTAGCATTAGGCAAATCAGCCACAGTAAGGAATGCAACATTCTATTAAGCAGCTTGGTGGATGAGGGTGACCATCCAGTGAATGCATCCCACCAGTGATGAGTAGTAACTGATTGCAGATGATCAGCAGTTTTGATTAATTGGTTCCTGTCTATCATCATTTTGCACTCTGCAGAGATAACCGAGGTAGCTAACGTTTGGAAGTCTTTCCAAGCGGTTTGAGCAAAGTGTCTTATAGCTTGAAGCCTGGCAGTAATTACCCCATAGGGTTAAGTCCAATTAAGCAGATGCGTGAGCTCAGCATGCAGAGTAGTGCAAGACCATCGGGTCAATGAATATAAGGTGTGAGTAACAATCTCTAAGATAATCATGACTTGATCTACACAAAATACTTGAGGGTTCACCAGCAACCTATAACTGTTAATAAGCATGGAATGATTAGTAACTATACAGGCCTTATGATATGATATGGCATTTGTAACGCGCCTATACACAATTGTTTCAAGGCGCGACGAGGCAGGGAGGGGGGAACAAAGGGAAGACAGACAATGATCCTACTAGGCCAGGTGTCATTCAGATCGCACACGTGCATGGGTGGAGGGAAAGGAAAAAGTGCAAGGGGAAAGGGAGGGGGAAGTGCAATACAGGGTAAGATAAATAACAAATAATAGGGCCAGCTGGTGGTAAGTGCAGACAAGTGCTGGGAAGGGGGGCTGTAGGGATACAGAGACAGTCCCACAGTGCAGGGGTTGCCAGGGAGGCGGTGTAAGTGGAGAGTGGCTGGTCCAAGGACCGAGATCGGTGAGGGTGGCCCAGTTGCAGATTCAGTGCAGTTTCAGTCGAGAATTCAGCTGGGGAGAGGGGGAGAGAAAGCAGAAGCAAAGAGGAAGGTTTTGAGGTGCTTCCGGAACCGGAGATGGTCCTCCTCAAGTTTCAGGAGGGCAGGAAGGCTGTTCCAGAGGGAGGCCCCTGCCGAGGAGAGAGATCTACCCCCAACTCGTTGCTTGGAGAAGCGGCTGACCCTGAGGGAGTTGGAGCCGGATGAGCGAAGAGCTCGAGAAGGAAGATATTTAGGAAGAGAGAGTTGAAGGTATTTAGGCCCCAGGCCCCAGAAGGCCTTGTGGACAATGCAGAGGGTTTTGAACTTAATCCTCGCAGCCACTGGGAGCCAGTGAGGAGATTTCAGTCCTGGAGAGATACGGTCCTTGGGCTTGAGGCCAAGGACAAGTCTCACAGTCCTGTTCTGGATAAGTTGCAGAGGGCGGAGAGTAGAGGCAGGCAGATTCAGATAAAGGCTGTTACAGTAGTTCAGCTTCGAGAGAACCAGGGCTCGGGAGACAGTGAGCTTCTGGGGGAATGAGAGGAAAGGAAGAATACCTCTGAGGAGGTGCAGCTGGTAGTGTGACTTCTTAGAGACGTCAGATATGTGAGGAGAGAAGGAGAGTGTGGAGTCGAAGATGACCCTGAGGTTTTTTGCCATGCAGGTAGGGGCAGGAAGAGGGCCAAGAGAGGCTGGCCAGAGAGCTGCAGGGAAGGAGGGAGTGATTGTGCCGATGAGTAGAATCTCAGTCTTACTGGCATTAAGGCAGAGGTCATTGGCGGCACACCATTCCTGGATAGTAGACAGACAGTCAGAGATGAGGGACGGAGAGGAGGAGGCCGAGGGTAGCCTGAAAATGAGCTGGGTATCATCCGCATAGCACTGAAAGTTGGGGCAGAGAGCGGCGATGCGGTGGGCAAGAAGTGCCAGATACTGGTTGAACAGCCAGGGAGAGAGGTTAGATCCCTGGGGGACACCACAGGTAGAGAAAAAGATGTCAGAGAGGAAGGACCCAAGTTGGACCTGGGAGGGTCGATTGGAGAGGAAAGTGGTGAGCCACGTCAGAACCTGACCAGTGATACCCAGGTTATCACTGAGACGATTGAGCAGTATGGCATGGTTGACAGTATCAAAGGCAGAAGAGAGATCGAGCAAAATGAGAACACACGGAGTGTTGGAGTCAAGGTTCGAGAGCAGGTCCTCATGGATGTTCAGGAGAGCAGTTTCCATGCTTCTGGCAGCTCTGAAGCCAGACTGATGGTCATGAAGACTACCAACAGATTCAGCATGGAGATTAAGCTGGGAGATGGCCAGTTTCTCCAGGAGCTTGCCCAGGAAGGGAGTGATGGAGATTGGGCGATAGTTAGCCGGGCAGGAGGGGTCGGAAGAGGGTTTCTTAAGAAGAGGGTGCACAAGGGAGTGCTTAAGGGGGGTGGGAAAGACTCCAGCGGTGAAGGAGTGGTTGCAAAAGTCAGCCAGGGAGTCGATGTGGTCCTTAATAGTTTTGGAGGAATAGGGGTGAACCTGTTTTGACGAGACTTTCATAATTCGGACTTGTCTGGAAACCTCGTCAGCGGAGAAAAGGGGAAAGGCAGAGAAGGGGGGACTAGGGGTGACTGCAGAAGGGCCAGAGGAAGAGCAGGGAATAGAGGGAGGGAGGTGATGGGAGGAGAGTGAGGACAGGATGTCCTGAGTTTTAGAGATGAAGTGAGAGGCCTGTGCCGTGCAGAGGGCCTGGGAGGGGACAGGAGAGGTAGAGACTGCAGCAGGGTTGGCCAGCTCCTTGCAGATTTTAAAGAGTTCGGCCGAATTGTTAGATGCCGCAGAGATGCAGGCTTGGATAAGGGCTCTCTTCTTGGTGAGAACGGAGAGCCGGTATTGCCTTTGGAGCAGGCGGCAGGCCAGTTTGTCAGAGGATGAACATGAAGCACGCCATTTCCTCTCTGCCACCCTGCACTTGCGTTTTAGGGTGACGAGATACCAGGAGTTACATTTGGCTTTGGGCTTCAGGCGGATTCTCATGACAGGGGCAAGGATATCAAGAGTATTAGATATAGCAGAGTGGAGCATGGAGAGGGCTGTGTCAGGGTGGGAGTCAGCCGAAGGGTGAGGGGGGGGGGCGAGAAGGTGGCAGCGAAAACCTCAACTGACACGCGCTTTATGGATCGGATGACCGAGAAGGAGGGTGGCAGTGATGAGGGTGGCTTTGCCTGTGGGGTAGGGAAGGTGAGGTGGGAGGATAGGAGAAAGTGATCACTCCAGGAGAGCGGGGAAGGTCCGAAGAGATCAGAGCATCAAGAGTGTGCCCTGCGGAATGAGTTGGCCACGACGGGAGAATAGAGAGTGAGAGAGAGTCGCAGAGGTCGCAAAAGAGTCCAGAGGGGGGACAGGAGGCATCCAGGTGGATGTTGAAATCTCCAAGAAAGAGGAGTTGAGTGGTTGAGGACAGGAGTGAGGAGAGGCCCGCCCACTCGGAGAGGAAGGATATAGTAGCCATGGTAAGGGAAAGGCTAGGAGAGAGAGTCAGCAGACAAGGCATTCAAAAGAGAAGTAGGTCTGCGTAGGAGTGACAGTGGCAGGAATCCACTCAGGGAAGATAAGGGCCACACCCCCCCCAGCACGGTTGGGCCTGGGCCCGAAGAGGATCTTGTAACCGTCAGGTAGGAGTGTGTCAAAGCTGGTGACAGAGCTGGCCGTGAACCATGTCTCCGTGAGATGGAGGACGTCAAGGTCCAGTTCCTCAAGAAGGCGACAGATATCAGAGGAATGTTTGATGGCAGAGCGAGAGTTAAGAGTGGCAATGTGGAGAGGGTTGGCAACCTTGAAGGACTTCAGGGGGGGGTACAGATCAGGGGTACGCCCTGCAGAGGTGAAGAAGGAGCACGAGAGGGGGCATGGAGGGCGGGTTGTTAGGCGGAAACCTGTGCAGTTCCCTCTGGGACCACTGCAAAAGATTTAGGACTACAGGTGTTTGGCAGTAAACCCACTTGGTAGCAGTCTGTACCACACAGATTCACTTGCTAGCTGTGGCTGAGCAGTCAAACCTCTCTCAAGAAGAGTTAGGCAGTATGTGGAGTATACAACATAGGGCAATTCTACACAGTAAGACAAGCAAACACGCAACAAGGCTTCGGTGTAAAGATATAAAGGTATTTATTTATAACGACATATCTATAGAAAACACTCTGGCACTAATACGGCAAAACAACTTCAATCGCAATCACTAGCAGAAAAAGATCAATCCCCCTAACAATAGTTTGACACGTCTAGGTTCAACGGCATCACTTATTTGCAGACAGAGGTGTATGCTTTAACCTAGATGGCACTCTAGTATTCGTTAGGACGCGAGAGAAAAGGCGGGTTAAGAAATGAACTCGATACCAATACTTGTAAGAACAAAGATGCAAGGCATGAAGACAAGAACCACTGTAGATTCCAAAGTTCAGAGGCCAGGCCCATTCGGAGAGAGGCAAGGCGATATGTCCCAAAAAGTATCTTAGTGGAAATGCGCTTCGAGTCTGTGTCGCAGATTGTTATAGGCAGATTGGACCAGTTCAGAACAAAACGTTATAGAAGCTTGGAGGCGACCCTATGGAGAGGCGAGGATTAAGACACCCCACTCTATCCGGCAACAAGGGAAGCCAGGCGGACACAGTACCTTGTTTGTGGAGAGACAGCTCCAGCGGGGGCAGTTGTTCCTGGTGGTGGATGCACGTCGGGTCTTTGCCAAGAGTAGAGATGATCTCGTCGTCGAAGAAAAGTGAAGTCCAGTGCACCACCAGGGAAAAGACCAGCCGCGGAGTGCTCCGTCACAAGGCACCACCTTTTGGTCGCGGTACAGGGGTAGTGGCTGTCCGGTTGCCGAGGTGCTCTGCACGGGCAATTCGACCACTGCGTCCTGGAGCGAAGAAAAAGCAAAGGGGATTGGTTGTTCCCACCAGTCAGGGGAAGAGACTCTCAGGCAGGGAGATGTCCTCTGTCGTCGGGAAGTGGTGAGTCGGTTCCGCAGGGCTCCACCGGAGGTGTCGTCGTTGCAGGTCGGCTCAGCTTTACCCTCGTCGGATTCTTAGGTCCTGTGGCGACTTCTGAAGATCCAGTCCCAAAAGCCCTGCTTTTATGCAGAAAACCCCCCATTCATTCAGCGTAGCTGTCAATCACAACACGCTAAGTGGTGAGCGGGGAGGCTCACCACTTGGGCCAATCACACCAGAGTGCGACCGGAGTTGGCAAGGCAACTCGGTCCAGGGTGCCTAAACCCCTCCCACACCCCTGTGGTAACCCAGACCGAATGGCACCACTTTGGAGGGTCTCTGTACAGAAGCCCGCCAAAAGTGGAACAAAGGACTCAACCTTTGGTTTAGGAGTCACAGAGACGAACACAGATGCCATTTTAAAAACCGAGTTCTGGCAGAAAATACCATCCGATAGACTTATTTAAGATAAGTAAACCGGTAGTATGTTAGAGATTAACGAGGAAAAGTATCAATCTCCAACAATGGGAAGAATCCCATAGGGTTATGTTCGGGGTCGAACATAACAAGTAGTTTCCACTGCCACCGGCCAAAACTCGACGAGGGGGGACGGGACAGTGCCCCCTCGAATAACAGACCGAGGAGTAATCGAATTTCCCCCACTAGTACGTCCACAATAGTATGGTTTGTACTAGTTCTGTTAGTAATTTTAGGTCTAGTAAAGCCAATGGTGACTTTACATGCCTGGGGAGACAGTAGTCAGTCCCCGGGTATGGAGTCTATGATGGAGGTCCGCTAGGACGCCCCAGTGCTACGGCACGGAGAGTGCAGTGTAACACACATAGCAAAACATATGAGACCCTATGGAGTAAAAGACCCCATAGCCCATAGAACACATTGACATTCGCAGGAATTACACACATTCATGTCCAAGAGTGGGAGAAAAAGTCTCACTCTTGGCAGGATGGAAAAAAACAAACTCCGGAAATCCAGCAAAGCTGCTGGGGGACTCACTAGGTTAGGAAATTCAGCCTAAACGGAGAATTCTCCCTAACACGGGTGGAGGCAAGGTAGCCGAGGACAGAGGAGGGGGGACAGCAGGAGAGGAAAGGAAGTTGATGAGGCGTGGGAAGCGTCTATGAAAGAGGTGAAGGTTGGCCTGAGGGCCTTGGACCAAGACGGTCCCATTAGCGTAGACATTAATGATGGCCTTAGAGGAGTGGAAGGGAGAAGAGGAGAAAGGAGAGAGCACAGAGACCATATGAAGGGTCCATAGGTCAGACGAAGGCACGAAAAAGAGGATGTCAGTGAGAGTTTCCATGGAGGGGGCACTAGTGTAGGTGTCAGCGATAGGGAGGCCTGGGTTGGAGACCAGGATGTCCTTTTTAAACTTTTTCCTACCAGAATTAGTGAGGAGAGCAGGATAGTCCATGGAGAAGCAGTTAGAGAAGATAGGCGAGATAGAGATCACCATGGAATAGGAGGGAGTGGGGGGGAAGACAGACGAGAGCAAGCGGACAGGAAGTGAGTGGCAAGCCCTAGTTTACCACATTTCAGAAAACAGTAACACAGTAAATGCGTATTGGGTACCCAGTGGAGAGGCCACCTAAGTTTGAGAATCCTGCGAGGGGAGAAGAGCCCTAGTTTACCACAAATTGCGCAACACAGTGAAGTGTAGACACCATGCGAATGAAGTGAACAGGTGTGGGTGGGGTCGGCTGGGAGAGCAGGTGGAGATAGCAAGGTGATAACTGGCGCCTGGCGTCCTCTGTGGACACCTGCAGACACAGAGGGAGCCGCAACCAAGGAGCTGCCCTTTGCCTAAGGGGCCCTTAGCCGAGGGGGGGCTGCCGGTCAGGGGGGCTGCCCAGGGGGGAACAGTTTTAAGGCAGAAGGAGGTGAGGGATGGGAGGGGGGTGTGGGCGGGCAGGGAGGCGGGAAGGGAGAGGAGGACCAGGAAGTGGTTGAAGGGGGAGGGGAGCGGGCACAACAATGCGCTCGGTGTGCGAACAGCAACAAGAATTTTAAAACTGCAAATACACTCACAGGAGGCTATGCTGATCTATCTGGAAAATGTCAGTCCCGTTAATGTGGTACTGTATCCAGGTGCACTCCCCTGCTATGGGATGCATGCATGGGTCCGGAATCTACCCAGTTTGGGGACACACCCACCCGTGATCCCAGGGCATTCAGGTATGACTGTGGATGGTGTAGTTTTGGCTGTCTAACTGTTCCCCTTGTATTTGCAGAACCCACCAGGAGCCATTTATTTTCATAGGTAAGACTTTGAAAGCGTACCATATTTCCAAAGCATAAGCAGTTCTACTAACTTGCATTAGAGTGTGGCATGTGTTATTCATGCAATCAAAAGCAAGCGATTTTATGTTTGCTGGCAACTGTAGTTCTGTGTGCCAGTGGGTTGAGGATAGTCGCCCCACTCGGTCTGCCATAAAATGCATCGGGTGTCTTTTGCAGTCTTATTGACCTGCCCTATGGCAGAAAAGATGTCTTCATAGCTAAAATTCTGCCATCTCCAATGGTTGCCAATACTTGTAGCAGTGTTTCGCGGGGTAGGCCTCATCAATGGGCCCCACTGGGCCAGAAGTTTTATGGCAGTACTGGCATCAGAACCCATGGTGGTTAACTTATTGTGCACAGTTTCTATGTCAAAGGCGTTTAAAGCTCCCGTTCCCACCCCGCTGCTCACGCAATCAATGAATCTAGAACCCTAGCTACGCGCAATTTGGTGATGGGCCACAAAAATTGACTCCATTTGTAGCAGCTTGGTTGTAATAATGAAACATTGCCTCGTGACAAGTCCATATCTAAGTGTGCATCCTTAATAATAGAGACGTTCATTACGGGCGTACAATTTAAATGTTGTCTTACTACTGGAAAATCTAACATATGCATAGTTTCTACCTTTTGTGATTTAAAGAACACCATTCTCCAGGTGGCATGCCTGCCATATACAATATTAGTTTTAGATACAAACACCTTACTACCATCTGGCAGTGGCTGTTTCGTTGCACAATTGTATGAAATGCATTTAGTCGAGTTATAGTCCACAAAATCTTGGCGAGTACACTCGCTGCAGTTCTTGGAGAAGAAAAAACATGAAACATCAAACAAATTGTTGGATCCATTCACTGAAACATTTGGGCCTAGGATTTCATAAGCACCAGTCATATGGGTCAGTGAGAAAAGGTGTCCGACAATCTGCCAAGCCAGTACTTTAGCAGTTCCATAAGGATACGCCTTATTAGCGCTTTTCTCACAGGTTGCGGTGCGATTGTTATCATCACGCAGGACTGGAGCATCAGGTGTAGTGCATGCGATTCTCAGTGTCCATGTAGCGTCTTGCATCAACCTATTCTTTACAGAGAAAGCGTTTGCTTGGCAGGCCAGGAGTACCCACAGCAAGGCAAGTCCCATCCCCGTCATGTAGCACTACGTTTGTGGTGTGAGCCTAGTAGCACGTATATAAACGGGCATGTCATAATTCTGCAATAGTACAACATAAGTACTTCCAACACCTTGACTCAGCACTTCCCCAGCCTCAGGCTTTTTGTTTGGATGGTGAACCCACACCTTTTTCCCTGTGCTACCGAAACCTCCCTCACCGCTCTGCGTGGTGTCTGGGTCTTGTTTACTTTCAATCAGTTGGGGAACAACTGCTTGCTTGCAAATCAATTGTGCAATTCGGTCATATTTGGTTAATAGTACCTCAGATGCACCAGAGTTATGTAAAAGTACCGAAACAGTCCCTCTATAATCAGGATCAATCACACCTCCCAAAATGTCAATGCCTTTCTTTGCCAGGCTGGATCGTGCAGCAATGCGTCCATAAGTGCCAGCCATCAATTTGATGCCAATACCCAGCGATATGGATTTGGTTTGCCCCGCTGGTATAACATCATCTTCATAGGTAGATAGATCAAGTCCAATGCTGCCTGCAGTAGCTTATACAGGCAGCTTTGCTTCTTTGTCTGTTTTCCACACAATAAGAGTCTTTGTCGATTCCACCTTCTCACTTGTCAGTCTCACAAAGGGTGACTGCCGGTTCCCCAACGGACGATTGTTCAGTTCAAACAGTGCTTGTGCCAGGTGTTTGGACCACCCCTTGAGAGTGTGAGTCTTAGTCAGTTTCTTTACTTGTTGCTTGAGCAGCCCGTTGCTGCGCTCCACCAGAGCAGAAGCTTCAGGATACCGACTGATGTGCATTGTCCATTTGATGCCTTGCTCTAGTGCCCAGTTCTGCACATTATGTCCGGCAAAATGGCTACCTTGATCTGATTGAATTTCATCCGGAATGCCATAGTGCCTGATGAGGTATTGCATTCCTTGCAGGGTAGCCCGTTGATCTGCATGGGCGACTGGATAGGCTAACAGCAGTCCAGAATATGTCTACACCATGGTCAACACATAATGCTTCCCATTTTCGGGCGGCAAAAGGCCAATGTAGTCGACTTGCCATACGCTAGCAGCTCTTTCACCTCTTCTCAAAGGGCCTTGAGTTTTCCTCTCCAGTGGATAGTGCTTCACTTCGCAGCACACGTAACATTGGGAGGCAGCTTGCTTGGCATGATCCATGGTAATGGGCAATTGTCTCCTCTTAGCCCATTCATAGGTTCCTATTTGCCCTAGATGACCTGAGGTTTGGTGTGCCCAGTCCGCCATTCCTTGCAATACCTCATCTTCTTCAGGTGTTGTCACTGGGCGAATCGTTGCCATTTGATCCACTTCATTGTTGAACAGTGCAGCCAGTGAGGTGTCAGGGGGTATGTGTGCATCGACATGCCCAATGCAGATTTTGCACCTCTCACCTTTGCGCCACATCTCTTCCCAGATGTCCGGCCCTCCCCAGATCGGAGTGTTTTTGATCTGCCAGCCGTCTCTTCACCATGCCGGTGCCCAATGTGTCGGGCCTTGATATGTGGCCCAACTCTCTGTGTATATATATGCGGTCTCTGTCTCTTTCACCTGTTCAATCACGGAGGCCACCGCCTGCAGCTCAGCATATTGACTGGATTCTCCCACACCTCTCATCGGCAGTGTTTCTGAGTGGGGCTGGAATGCATCAGCTTGCCAGTGTCTTTGCCCTTTATCATACTTTGCTGTGCCGTCTGTGAACCATGCAGAATTCTGTTCTTCCTCCGTCAATGTATCATAGGCGGGCGCAACTTTGAAGGGAGATTCTGGCAATGCAACTGGGGTGCTCGGTTCAGGCATTGATTCCAGATCCACTGCCTACAGCATTTGTTCTTGCAGTCTGGAAACCCCTGTGCGGCCAGCTTTGGCACGTTGCTGTAAATACCATTTCAATTTGACATGAGTGGCTTCTTGCGCCCTGCCACTCTTTCCACTCGCAGCAGTGTCGCGCACCCAGCCCATGATTGGAATTTGTGTGCAAATTGTCACTGGTTGCTCACCTGTGATTCTTTCAGTCTCAACTAGAGCCCAGTACACTGCACCAACTTGTTTTTCAAGCGGAATATATCTTGTCATAGGATCTGTGAGTTTTCTTGACCAAAAACCTTGCAGCACTCATTTCTGTTCTTGCTTTTGCCACAAGCTCCACACAGCAACATCATTATAGACAGGAATTTCCAGTTCAAAAGGATCCGTTTTTCTCATGGTGCCCAGCGTAATGTAATTCTGCAAAGCGTCCTTAGCCTGCTGAAAAGCAGACTGTTCTAGGCCCCATGTAAAATCATGTTTCTTTCTGGTGACTTTGTAGATTGGTTTCAGTATCAGGCTTAAATGAGGTATGTGATTTCTCCAAAAACCCATTAACCCAATGAATCTTTGTGCCTCTTTTTTATTTGCTGTTGGACTCATCTGTTGAGCCATATTAATCACAGGTTCAGGAATTTTCTTAACTGAACCAGACCAGATTGCACCTAAAAATGTCACCTCTTGAGCTGGCCCCTGTACTTTCTTGGAATTTATGGCCCACCCCCAGTTTTGCATGTGTGTGATCAACTTTTCAGCAGCTTTTTCCACATGTTCTTTCTCAGCACTGGTTAGCATGATGTCGTCAATATAATCGGCAACATACACATAATCCAACTGCACCATCTTCAAGTCTCTGGCAATCAATCCATGACACAGGGTGGGACTATGCAAATACCCCTGGGGAAATTTAGTAAACGTAAATTGTCTGTCTCCCCAAGTTATAGCAAATTGGTCTTGTGATTCAGCACCAATATCAATGAAGAAAAATGCATTGGTCAAGTCGAGGACCACATGCCATTCACCCACTTCTCTCGTGAAGTTTTCAATCAGAGTAATGATGACTGGCACCGCCACGGCTAAAGGTGGCACCTTCTTGTTCAAGGCGCGAAAATCAATTGTTAGGTGCCACGCCCCATCTGGGCGGCGGATGGGCCAGACCGGAGAGTTCAATGGACTGACTGCCGGCCTCATTATGCCAGCTTTCACCAATGACTCAATAGTTTCACCAATCTCTTTGTGCCCTCCTGAAAGCCTGTACTGTTTCACGCACACTGGCTCAGCAGGAGGAGGCAAATGCAAGGGGGACCATTTTGCATGCCCAACCACCACGGGTTCACTACTCTTACATGGATTTGTCGATTGCCAAACACAAATTCACCCAAATCTGTTGTCACACTCCTTCCTAACACATCCATCCCTAGTATGTACTCGGGTATGTCTGCAAGCAGGACATTTGCTGTGAAGGGCAATCCCTTGCCAATTGACATTTTTACATCAAAGGCTTTTGCAACAGTTTCTGCTTCTGCTCCCCCGTAACCATTGACAAACTCTGGGACCAGATAATTTATTGGGATTGCCATTCAGAATGGTTAGCTCAGCTCCCGTGTCTAATAGAGCCAAAACCTGTTTCACTTTGTCATTCAAATACAATGTAAGTGGCACAAAAGGGCGTCTATCTCTGGGACTGGTTCTCTTTATTAACCGTACCTCAAAGACAGAGCCAGCCCTTCAATCAAAAATGGGATCTGTGACCTCCAATTTGTCCTTTGCCAAATCAGGGTACACTTTTACCTGCACTTTGGGCTTCAACACATCTTCCTCGGGGTGCAGCAGGGTTAGTTTTCCCTTGCTCCCGCTTCTGTAATTTTTTCCATTTCTCAAGCAGCACAGGTGTGGGTCTACCGTCTATCTCTTACTTCGGAATGCCTGCTTTTATCAGGTCTGCCCACATTTGCCTGCGCGTAACTTGAATGATGTCAGTTTTCTCTTTAGACTTTGCATTTTTGCCAAGTTTTTTCTCTGAATCATTACTTGCAGCCACTAGGCGTGCAGCTTTGCGCACAAACAGCCCTTCTAATTGCCCCAGTAACACTGCGAACTCACCAATTGCTTTACCTTTCGCTGGACCCAGCAATGAAAGCAATGCTCCTTTCATCTGACCTGGGGCATTTCGCAAAAAGCACGCACGCTTCCCTGCCGTAAACCGCTCCATATCGGGTCCTGCAAAGTTTGTTCTTTCCAATGCTCACTATACAATGTTGCTGCTTGCAACCTTGGCTTCAACACAGACTGGTCTTGTATCGGTCTCCCCAATTGACCGGCTGTATTGATTTCACGGACGCTGCTTTTTATTTTAGGAGCCAAGGTCGGTACCACGACAGCCGCTGCTTCTCTCTGCCTTGATTGACGCGGGAGTACCCCGGGTATCTCTGACACACAATGTAGGATTCTTCAGTCTGGTTTCCTGGTCTTATGTTTTCTATTCTTGAGGTTTCTGGAAAGTAACGGTTCTTCCTCGAAAAGGTCAAGGTAACGTCCCCCCCCTTACAATCACCTTCTGTCTTTCTCCTGTCTTTCAGCTGCCATCCCGAAACTGCTGATTCCTTGTGTGCTTTGCGTCCCTCAGAGTGTGCTTTCGTGCTCTGACTTTTATCCGTGTGGGGAAACTTAATGGAAGTCAGGTGTGTGTGATGGTCAGTAATTGCCTGACCTCGCCTGACCATCGTATTGGGACACTTCAGGTATACTGCTCGGGTGTTAGTCTGTTTTCTCCCATAGCGGGCTGTCTGTGTGAAAGTGTTTGTGTTGTAAAAGCAGGCCAGGGGTGAGGGGGGAGTAGAGTTCCTAAACATCCTACCTGGTAGGTTGAGGGCAAAGGTGTTATAGGGAAGGGAATACTGCGTCTCACCATCCGGTGTCCAACTCCCACTCGCCGAAAATCCCTCACCCAGGTGATCCTCCTGCACTGGTCCACCCCAAGGGACTGGATCCAAAAGCAATGGCCGTATCCTGGCCACCTGGATGACAGATCCCCGGGGACTAGTGGGTGAGACACCTTCTGGTTTCTCCCACTGCCACACGGATAGCAAGCACGCGGTAACAGAGGATGAGCCATCTCTGATACATAAGATTGGTGGGATGTCTAATACAGTGTCCGTCCAGCCATTTAAGGTATGGGGGTCCTTTAAAGGGGCCGGTGGCGAATCAGAGAACTCTAGCCTGGGCCTGCAGTCTGCCAAGTTAAAAAAGAGCCGTCCCAAGGGAAGAAGGGGGCAAGGAAACTGAGCCGCTTCATGCATCTGCTGGATGGGCCATGCTTTGAGGGGCATTAAGGTTTAACTTCTGGAGCACTGCTCATCCAAGTAAAGACCGAGAAAGCCTGAGGGAGAAGGAAGGTGGAGCTTTCTCAGAGCACCAACAGAGGGAGCCGCACATTATCCACTTTGTCTAGCCAGGGTTGAGGCCCAATATGCCAGCATCGGAAGGGTATGTGGACACAGTGACGTGCCCCATCTGTGACTTGTGGCAAAAGAGGAAGGACTGGAAAGGCACACCGGAAGCATCTGTGAGGTTCAGCAGTAAAGGAAGGACTAGAAACCTCCCTACTGTCCTCAAGGATATGCATTGCCGTCCATCTGAGTTAAGTTCTCTCACATTGAAGTCCATGAAAACACTTGCAGTCCTTAGTAGAACAAAAGAAACCTCATGAGTAACCTCCCTCCCCAGTTATTACCCAATCCTATGGAGCCCTCCATAAAACGGTACACCTGGAAAGAGCTTCCAGGACTATGCTTTCGCCATCAATGGGACCTTGTATAGAAATGAGAGGTAGAAGACACTTCTCATACACTGCCAGGGTTTTGAGAGAACAAGGATACTTAAGAGTCTGCTGAAACTAATCACCAAGGTTAATATTGAGTGACAGGAACTAGGTCCTGAGGTGTCTCTTAAACCATACAAAACCATCCTAAGGAAGTTGGACCTTCTAAAAGAAGTCCAGCCCAATTTTGGAACGGTACTAATTTGGGATGCATGAGCAGACCGAAGGGGAGAACATTGAGGACTTTGTTACTGGAATAAGGGAGCTTGTCAAAAAGTGCATCTTTGGGGAATCATACAATGAACACGCGAGGGACCAATCCATTCAGAGTCAGAGAGCATAACATAAGGGAGGACATTTGGGGTAAAGGAGTCCCCAGTTTAGAGGGACGTACTGGAGATAGCCAAGAGGGTGGATCACATGATGCAATGCATGAAAGGATTGGAGAGGAAGGAGACCAAAGCCATTTGGAAAGAATGTGAGGCAGTCAAGGCAGAGTAAAACAATGGGAGAAGTGGGGCAATCTTGAGGCATGGGGCCTGCATACAAAGCAGTGGAGATGAAGGAAAACGAGGGCATGGATAGGGGACCTGAAAGAAGGGTAAGACAAGTCAAATGGTGTTTCAGATGTGGGAGCCATTCCCACTTCACCAGTTCAGGCAATTGTTCGGGACTCAGTGCAGAATGCCAGAAGTATTAGAAAATGGGCAATTTTGCTTGCTGTTATGAGAACATTCCTAGAGGGTTGGTTATGGAGATTTGTACAAGTGACATGCTATGTGAAGGGAGTGGGGGTGTAGAGGGAGGTGGTGAAAGTGTGATCATTGTGGTCAGCCAAGTATGGAGTAGATCCAGGAACAGGAAAAGTGAATCGGGGCACAAGCAATGCAAGCTGTCAACACGTTGAACAGGTGGAGTGGATCTGTGCAAGTTAAACAAGAGCAGAAGATGTCTACATAGAGAACAGAAAAGGTATGGGTCTATTGAACTGGTGCAACATAGGCTGCAGTAGTGCACACTCCCCTCCTACTGTAGAAATGGTTTTCCATGGACCTCAGTATATCATTCTTTCCTCACATGTAACAGGTACGTCATGGGCCTCAACAGTACAAGATTACCACAGAGAAGTCATTCACTGCAGTTGAGGTTCCACTTGCATAAAGAAGAAGAAACTGCATGGGATGCAGTAGTGCAAACACCTCACACTGAAGAAGCAAATAGAGGGCATCATAAATGTAGGTTACACTGGCTTAGAACAGAACCAGCATAGGCCCTAGCAGTCCAAACTCCCCTCACAAAGAACTTGCCCAGCACAGGGGTATGTTTTCCAAGCTCTCATCAAATAGCATAACATTAGTGGGAGCACCACCCACATTGAACAGGAACAGTTAATTGCCTCTGAAGTGCAAGCTCCTCATGGATAGAACTAATATAGCATTGATAGCACCTAGTTAAAATGCAAAGGCTAACTCTGCTTCCGGAATCCGAAAAACTCTGCATAGTAGGAATTTAGTAAACCGTACTTGCAAGGATATCAACCTTAGAACAAAAATGTATTTGTGTACCATTTCCGGAACACACTACAGCTGGTCCACTTCCTAAATCATGTTGCAGAAAGGGATGTTAATACAGGAGGATACATGACTCGATATGCCTGGTCTGCACATTTGATCTCTTCTGTACATATTTACATTTTTAAGACACAAAGAAACTTAGCCCCTTGCACAGTAAAGCTAACATGACTTATTATGCAAGACATACATTTTTTTCCTGAAATCGATTAGCAGAGTTTGCTAATTAAAATGTTCTTGATTAGCAAACACATCCATTTGATTCGCAATGTTGTACTAATATTTCTAATGTCACCAGAAGTTATTTGCATCGAAAACCTAAAATGAGCATCAATACACCATTTTTGTGTACCGCTGAAGTAAGGTATTAGTGAGACGAATCCGGCATTGCAAATTCTTTAAAATTCCACTAGTAGACCTGCAGGTTAAGTAATTTAGTTTACCTACTCGACCTAAAAGAAATGCACACAACCTATAGCAACGGGTGACAAACAATGTAAATGCGCTTTCTGTAAAGTGGTGCAGGACACCACAAACCCACTTTATGTTTGGCACACTGCTGTCAGCTAAGCACAGTGAAACATTTGACATTTACTTCAAAATAGTCAACGTTGCTTAAAAGTTTCAAATAACACCTGCACATGGGAGTGAACTTTGCAAGCTCTGGCTGAGTGTCTGTAAAAGGTTAGGTGTAACAAATAAATAGGTATGATAAAAAGGCTCTGAAAAAAAGAGTTTGGGCAGCTCTCTCCTGCAGGTTTTAATATACAATGCTATCATAATCATAGAACAAAGTGAGCTCTGGAGGTTAACTACAGTATGTTGTATGCAGTAGATGTGTCGAAATAGTTTGGATGGAACTATTGATCATTCATTTGCATAAACATCTAGTTAGCGTTGTGTATTAATTATGTTAGAGGAAAGAAAGTAAGAGACTAAGCAGAGTAGATGGCATAGCAGGCAGAGAATCGGTCAAACTAGGTGGAATATTGTAGTTTTCTGCCATCTCACTTTCAGGGTAACTGGTATAAAACCTCTCATGGGTTGAGCACCAGTTGCACAGATAAATGCAACTAGCAGGTCACAGAACTAGATGTGCCATTAAAAGCAGTTGGCCATGGGATCATATACATTTTCAAAAGTGTTCACTCGTCAACGTGATGCAACTTCCTCAACAAAAAATAAATCTAGTGGACACTGAGATTTCGATCCACTAACCTAAACTTTACTGTAAATCATGGAGACAATGCAGTGTTTTACAGAAGCAATTGTGTAGTTATGCATTATGCAACAACTTAAATTGTTAGGAATGTAATTGCATGACTGTTTTTAATAAGGTTACACATACTGGTCTTTGCCAAAGAGGATATAGTTAGATAATACAAGTATATTCCAGATTACTTCTGGTTTCAAGTGTTTGAAAAAGAAAACAAATCTTGCTTAGCACTCCCACACAGGCTTTTGGCACTTAAGAGTGAAGGAGATTATTGCTATTGCACTCTCTCTCTCTCCATTAGCCCCTTTGAACTTGCAGTGAACATAGAAAAGGTGGCAAGAGCCTTGCGAGCCAGAGAGGAATTCGGGGTGTGCAGTGCTTTCATTGAGCTGGTTAACTTAAATAGCTAAATTTTCTAAACAAGTGTTAATTTAATTAGCAGCCCAACAGAATTGCATAGCAAATTGCTATGCGACACTGCTTATTTTATGCCTTGTTCTGTGTTTTGGGGTTTGATAGCAGAATTGTCTGTTGTTGATTATTAAAAGCCCTCATTTACTGGAACTAGTAGTGCTTAATGGTATGCCAGTATTGAGATACGATAGCGCAGAGATGCAAATGCTCCGTGCTTAAATCGACATCTTGTCTCATATTTATTTATTGTGCATTTGTCAGGCGCTTATACAGTAAGTCAATTCTGTTTCAAAGCGCCCACAGGGCAACAGGGAGGGAACATGGATTGAAAACAATTAATACAGTGAAAGACAAAGACAAACCTACTATGCCTTGTGAGTATTCAGAACGTGCAAGTGCAGCAAGAAGAGGGGAAGTGCTGGAAAGTCTGTTCGTGGGTGAGCAGCAGATGAAGTGCATAGTATGGTAAGTGCTATGAAGCCTGGAGCTGCATTGGGTAGAAAGTGAAAGCCTACAGGACTCAGGCTGGTGGGTGCCGAGGCAAGCGCTGCGAGGTAGGCAGAGGCTGGGGCGATCGGGTATTGGGAGGTCAGGTCCGCGAAAGATACATAAGTGCCCTGCCCACCAATCACAATTATAGTTAAATGTTGGCTGTCCCAAGTTAGCCTTACATCCTTCAGAAGTCAGTAAACTGACTATCGACTCAGCTAATAATAATCACACTTCTTAGGAATTCTGCATGAAGTGCTACATACAAATATAAATAATGCCTATCTGGATTACCACCAAAGGGACAGGTTTTGCTGAGTTTCTATTTCATTTGTAAATGCAACCATTTCATTGTTGTAATAGCGCGTGCACTGGAAGGAGATTCAGGTTTTGATTGTTTTAAGTACAGTCTTGAAGATTTGAAAGAGGCTGTGACCCCTTTTATTGGTGTAATGACAATCAATCCCCCTTGAGCAAGTGCCTGCTGCCACTGTTGATTTATAGTACCATCTACCACGTTGATTCCAAGTTAAGGTTTAATGGACCTTTAAACTAGACATTGAATACTAAGAAAACGTCTTAAGGTGGCAAGTATTTTTGCACTGTTTTAACCAAATTAAAATGTTAGAGTACAAATGTTGCCTCAGTCAGAGTGTAAATCGTATGCAACATGCAACCAGAACATTACTTGACTTAAAATAACATACATAACAGAAACCGTTGTGTAGCAAAGATGTCCGGCTTCAAACAAATTATTACATCTGTGGAAATGTTCTCCTAAGCATTACTGTGTTGAACACACCAAGTAGATGCAACTTTATGATAAATTGACACAACACAGGAATTCCAGAAAAATAATGAAAAATGTGTTTTTTGTTTAATTTGTTTTTATTTTGCATGTTTCAATTGCATAGCAATTTTTTACAGCACATTTTATTGAGAAAAATACTTAAAGGAATTGTTCGGGCAGAAAATATTATTGTCCCTATGGTTCGGCCATGTGGTTTTAACCATAATTCGATCGATCGTACAAACATTTTCTATGCACCTTGCCCGAGTTTTCCTCTCTTGAACACAAGCAAAATCAGGCAGCAGGGCGCAGCCATCTTGTGATAATCTTATCATTTGCCGCATAGCCATGGGTGACCTGCGTTTGCGGCACTAAATCATATCCCCCGCTCCTGGTCCTGACATCACTAGACGCTTACCACCCATTTCACAACGCCAAAGCACGTCTCGTGTCAACATTCTCTGCGCCTCAGCTAATGACGTGTCGCCATAAAAACAGCAGGAAGCCTCTTTCCTCGACAAGTATAAAGAGAGCATTTCACAACACAGAACAGCAGATTTTCTTTTCCATTCCTCTCGCTGTATTTCTTTGAGCATTCTGTGACTCGTTTCTGTGCTCTGGTCAGCAACCTTTGTTGCTTGTAGCCAGTGTGAACAGATAGCAGTACGACTGCTATAAATTATTTTCATTTCTTTACCACACAATGGCAACAATAATGCCCTACCTGTACGAGCCCGAGTATTCCAAGGAGGAATTGCTGGAAAGAGCAAGCTCTGTAGACGATGGGGATTTGGACAACAGTTGGGCGGACGTTTCAACAGATGAAGAGCCCTGGGCCTAGTCGCATGAACGGTGTTTCCACCAAATGTACCTGCAATCAGTGCGAGCTAATGCCAACCGAGGTGGAGAACTGCTACTGCCGAGAACTCTGGATGCTTGTCCTACATATCGCAAGGCAATCCACAGCCACAATGCGTTACCGAGCTGCCAGACTTCATGGCAGTCTGTCTCACACGGTCCGTGTTGAGGATTTTGATGGTGCTTATGCACAAACTTCGCGCAACAGTTCGCCCTCGTAATCCAAGTAACGAGTAAGTGTAGTCTGGTTGTGATGTCAGTTAGGCCATTACTATTTCTTGGTTGTCCCCTATACTCTCGTAACTTCAAGATATCATTGTCATATCCGTTTAGTCTTGCAATTCTCTAGTAATAGTCTCATAAAAGTCATTCAATATTGTGCAGTGTCTAGTTAGCATTTGTCCTGGCAAAAATGCTGTTGCATACAAGAATTCTCATTGACAACTAAGGTTTAATACACTTATCTTGGTCATTTAAAAACAGATTGTATCTTTCTCTTTCATAGGTGGTAGCGGCTGGTGGCCTATCGTTCGTACACATGGTGGCTTCATGGGAGGCTTGGACACCGCGTTCGACGAGTAATACCCGCCTGTGTCAATGGCACCATTAGACAAAACTTTCCCCAGCGATAGTGGTCAGTACAGGGGATTTTCCCTCGCCGAGCTGCAACCAGACCTTTACAATGTGTAGTATTTTTTTTGTGCCATCAAAATAAGAAACCAAATAAAACACAACTTATTTTTTATCAATGTTGTTTCAGTTTTTAAGTGAATCAAGTGTGTTTCCATTCAGCAGTGTTCCGGTGCCTGGTCTGCACGCCCCAGGCCCATCCATCCCCCATCTACTATCAAAGGCAGTTCGCACCAGTGGATGTGCTCTGCCATGGGGGGCTGTCAGGGGCGCAAACGGCCAAGGTGCCAAACATGTACACTTCAAAAGGTATGCCACGCCCAGGGGCCATTGCTCAAATGGCCTCCTCAGAACCCGTGTCTCCAGGCAGGCCTCCCCTGAAGCAGACCACGCCCCTGCAATGTACATAATGCCACGACATATGCACGTCATTCATTCACAAACACACCCCTTTTTGTTATTCTTTATAAACCACTTGATATTTACCATGAGATCATCCTTGAGCACTGCAAGTCAACTCGTGAACGTGCTACTCTGTGACCGCTTCGAGTGAACTCGTCAGTGTGCTACCTGTGAACATCTCCCTGTTCTTCTGCCACTAGTTACTCTGCTTGCTGAATCCAACTGTTTGTTGGTCAAGGTAAGGACATGTATCCTAATCATATCTCCTTCATTTGTAAATTTATATCGATTCCGAAGTATCTAACTTCGTAGTGCTATGTTAATTTGCATCATTGCTATTGACTTGAGTTTCTTTTGTTATGTTATCGGCATATCAATTTTTATCATTGTCAATTGGCATCGTATTGCATCCCTCGCGGACCGTGCCTATAGTAAAAGCATGTTTCGTTTTCGTGCATGATAGAACATTCAAGGGACGAGTAACATGTTCTGATTTTCAACACATCAATGAATCGTTTGTGAAATTGTTCCTATAATACAGCCACACACGCTGCACTGGTTGTGCTGTGGTGCCCAAAAGAAAGCGTGCAGCGAACAATGTATGGTCCAATTCATTCTTTCTCACATGCTTATGCAAAATAATTTTCTAATAATGTTGACCTTTATTTTGCAGAATTTACAACAATGCCTGCATGTTCTATTTTCGGTTGCCCTTCGAAGACCCATGACAAATCCGAAGGCATTACAATACATGTATTCTCTAAGACTGTTGATCGAATAAGAGAATGGGTCAGACGTTGCGGATATCCACTGGAAGACCTTGAAAGTAGAATCAACCAAGACTTGGAGGACAAGAATGCTCATCAATGCCACAGCTGCAGCCTGCACTTCTCACCGGATATGTATGAAAAATCCTTGTACACAAAGAGGAATCAACCGAGAACAACTTGGAAATTGCTCCCAAACGCTGTTCCGACTTTACTCGTGAAAATGCTGCCACAGGTGAGTCATGCTTCCGGATTTAGCTTTACGCCTGTATTTTCGGTGTAAATGCCACTTATAGTACTTTCCATATTTATGTGATAGAATAGCTGTTGAAATAGTGACTTTTTTGCTAAACATCAGTCCTTGTTTTGTTGAACCCACATATAAAAATGATTTATGGGGACAGATAACTATGCTATATTATGCGTTTCAATAAGTGTAATTTTCTCGTATTCAGTCTCCTTACATACCATTTTGTAATGTTGGAATTTCTAAATCAAATAATACTTTGCCTTTACCACTCCATGACTATCCACCGAATATGAAGGAACAAGATTCAACATCCATGTCTTGCCTGGAGTCATCTACCACTTTGAGCGCGTATCAGGTTATCTTACCTAGCTATTCTGTTCCAGACTGGTTTTATGTATGGAATTCTAGATAATGTGATCATACTTTTGCAACATATCATTGCATTACACAATGTTTCTTTACTGCTTTACTGTTGATAAGTACCTTTGTCGTCTTTCCAAATTGTGTGTGCCGTTTCCAATCTTTTCGACCTCACTAATGAAAGTACTGTGTTTCAGGTAGATGCTGAAGCGTCCACTACAATCCGAACACCCCTCGTAGTAGATACGGTGTCAGAGGTATGGGTCTTCATAGTTCAATAGGACGAGATAATCTGATCATATTTTCACAACGTATCATTGCATTGCACAATGTTTCTTTACCACTTTACTGTTGATATGTACCTTTGTCGCCATTGTCCTGTTTCCAATCTTTTCGACCTTACTAATGCAAGTACTGTGTTTCAGGGAGATGCTGCAGCGTCCTCTACAATTACATTATCCATTGTGGTTGTTCTGGGACCAGACCATACAGTTGCTCCGGAGCTAGAGTTATGCGCACTGACAGTACCATCGAATAAAAGAAAGTCGGTCTAATTAGATGTGTAATGCCAATGAATTAGTTTAAATGGATACTATTTTTTGTAGGGATGAATGCAAGATCCGTATTTTGAACCCGAGGAATGTGTATCAGAGTCGGTCCGCCAGTTTGCTGATGTTAGAGTAAAGAAGAAATAAAAATAAGGTTAGTTATATACACTTTCTATTGTTGGCAAAAGTTTTGTGCCAAGGCCTTCATTATATGCTTTTTTTAATGTCAATTGTACAACACTGTATGTTGGATTTACACTGAACATCCCTTTTCCTATCTGTCCTGTAGTTGCCCAATCGAGTACGGACTATGCAGACACAGACAGCGATACAAATGACAGATGATGCTTGCCAAACTGTTTTCACCATGGAGGAACTATTCATTGAGGCACGTCGTGTTCACACTCGAGATGTCTATGTCAATGGCCAGAAAAGGAATTTAATAAGACCGGCGATTCCAGCAAAGTGTTCTTGAACCATTGTTACAATGCGCCCGCTCCGCCAGAGGAAGGTGCAATTGAATTTATAGAAGATAGTTTTACATTACTTGATGAGCACTTGACACAACCGACATCTGCCAAAAAAATGCCTCCCAAAAAACAGTCCACATTGATGTTTTCTCCTATCCATCGTCAAGTAACAGATGTTGAAATGACAGAAACTGAAGCATCAACACTATTGACTGACGAAACAGACAAAGATATCGACTATAGTATGTCCGGTTGTTACGCTCACCTGGCTCCCACAGGGGCGCCTGTCGGACCCGGACTGCTGCGGCCTCCACCCACATGATGCGTAGTGCAGCGATGACTGACTGGATATGCCCTCCTAATCTTGTCTGCTTGACCCATAGAAATATTCTCCTACAAGTGGAGAGATAGATTTAGCCACTTGTGGATTCAAGTGATAGCTCCCCCACTGTCCTCCCCACTAATCACCTCTGTGCCCTCTCAGCAATCTCACCTTATATTCTTGAAGGATGAGCCCTCCATCCTGCGAAGCACGCAGGGGCGCGTTGATGACCAGTTACTTCACTGGCCTGAAGATATTGGAAGAGTTGTAGTCGAATCCTGACTCCAAAAGGTCCTGGCGAAGAGCCGTAAGTATATAGTTTGTAAGAGTTCAAAATGTCTGGAATTCTCTCCTGCCCAATTCCTCTTTTATCTTGCAACTTTGACCCAATAAGAAGATTAACTGCTGAAAGCACTCCAGTAAAAGTCTGTGTTACCCACACTGTCCGGTAAATAATGCCAAGGGTTAAACTTGCTGCTTTCTCCTTTTCTTACATGTGCGGCCTAAGAAGATGTGGCGTGCTGATGAATAATACCTCTGGCGGTAAAATCAGGTAAGCATATGGCAGCTAAAGAGATTGTCTCTGTCTGTTTTGTCTCTGCTCACCTTGTTTTTTCTTGTCTCCCTTAGGTGCCGGGATTCGGCGATGTAAAGATGGAGACAGCGCCGGATCGAAGAAATGCTGCGTGGAACTGCGAGTATGGCACGGCGCTGCTGCTGCGTTGCGACGCGTTTAAAACAAAGTCTTTCCTCTGGTTTGAAGATGCGATGAATCCGGAATCGGGTAAGAAATCCGGTAATACTCTTGTTCTAACCTTTGCTTCTTTCCTTCTTTCTAGGTGCTCCCGGTTCAAGGCGGGCGTGGCAGAAGGCTGGATGCTGTTGCTGGCATGGTGAACGTTACGCTGCTGGATGCAGAATAACGCGAAGCGTGTGCTGCTCTTCAGGCGTGGTTTAAATAGCCTCCAAAGTAGTCCCAGGTAGGTATTCCTCCCCGACCACACCCGAGTAACAAAATAGTCCCTAAGGTAAAGTAGTCCCTTCTAGGCCTCACATGGGTTTGGATCTTCTTGCAGCATGGTCTGCATCAGGTAAGTGTGCACCTATGAGCCCGGCGCCTATGGCGCCAGGACTGATGTCCCATATGAGCCTGGCGCCATAGGCGCCAGAACTGAACCCAGACAGCCCCTAACAGGGGTTGCTGGGTTTTCTCAAGGCAACATGATGCCTGCTCCCGGGGCTGATGGACGTGGTCTGGATGCCCGGGGGTATGCATCATGACAACGGTTTTGCTGATGTGTCCACCACGGGACAGTCCGAAAAAACAATGTTGCCTGTTGACAGTATTATAAAAGAGGCCAAATACAAAGTATTCGACAGCAGCTTGATGCAGATTATAAAGATGCTGAAATGTGTGCATTCAGTGGGAGGGGAAGTATGTGGAAAGCCATTGGTGAGTGTGACTTGTCTAACACAAGGCAGTAACCTGAAAATACATGCCACCTGTGAAATGTCACATAAAGCATTTTCATGGTCCGCTCAACCGATGCTGGGGAAACTGCCAGCTGGCAATCTACTGTGTGCAGCAGCTTTACTTTTCAGTGGCTCTAGTTTCACAAAGTTATCCAGTTTCTTTCAGTTTGTGGGACTCCATTTCATTTCCAAAATGCAATACTACAAATACCAACGTGATTATTTATTCCCTGCCATCAGTGATGCTTGGAAAATTGAACAATTGGCTATTGAAAGTACATTCCCCGACCAAACGGTTCAGGCTAGCCGGCGATGGACAGTGTGACAGCCCCGGATTTTCTGCTAAGTACTGCACCTACCATCTTCAGGACATGGAAAGTAAGAAAATTGTGAGTTTGGTGGTCGTGCAAGTGACCCAATGTAAATCCTTGGTGGCCATGGAGAAACTTGGTTTTATAAAATCACTGGAAGAGCTACAATCGAGGGGAATGTAAATCGAACTCATAGCCACAGACAACACGTTTCAATAGCCAAGACAATGAGAGAGCAGTATCCAAATATTAAACATCAATTTGATGCTTGGCATGTTGCCAAATCAATTAATAAAAAAGTCTCGGCTGCAGGGAAAAAAAAGGTTTTGAAAGTATTTCGCAATGGTCCCAGTCTTTCAGCAACCATCTTTGGTGGAGCTCCAAAACATGTGACGGGTCTGTGGAAATTCTACTGGAAAAATGGCGCTCACTGATGCACCACTGTTCCAACGTTCACCACTGGACAGAAAACCAACATTTCCACCAATGTGAACATGGCCCTTTGTCCCCAGAGCAGGCACGGAAGAAGAAGTGGTTGATACCATCTTCACCTCCACACAAAGCCATTGAGGAGATTGTGTTTGATAAAACTCTATCAAGAGATCTGAAGGGACTCACAGAATTCTGTCACACAGGAGATTTGGAGGTGTTCCACAATATGTGTCTAAAGTACAGGCCAAAGAGATTGCATTTTGGCATCCAGGGGATGAAATGTAGGACTTTACTAGGGGTATTAGCGCATAATGAGAATTTGGGCCGGGAACAATCTAGGACTGCAGGAAACTTAGGGGTGCTTCTCTACACTATGGCCTTTACGAAAAGAAGCAGAAAATGGGTGGTCAAGCCAGTATATGATCAAATGGAATTCGATTTTGTGAAAGATCTCATTGTTAATGTCGTCGAGATGCATACTCATGGAATCATGCACAAATCTGTTCAGAGAACACCTACATTGCCAGAAAACATTGCCAGCGTGCCATGTCCACCCAAAGCAGAGCTTGTTAAATCATTCAAATCCCATTTGAAATGATGACCGTCTGTTTTTATTTTTGCAAACAATGTTTCTATAATCTGTATAAAGTATGCGTTTTGTCTTTTGAAATCTATCCTCTGTCCTTCTTTTAAAAATATATTAAAATTATTACGATTGCTTTCACATTTCAGTTTAGTTGAGATACTGTGGGACCTTTATTTTTCATGTTAATGCACAATGGGTAACAGTGTGTAAGAATATTTGGGAGTTGACTTGCAATAATGTTCTGCAAAAAGCTGAATAAATGCTGGACCTACAAAATGGATTAGACCTAGGCCACAAAACATTCTAGGCACACAAGAAGTACTGACTGTGAAAACATGCCATGGGGTAGGAGGCCATGAGATAAGCAGAGGTGGCCCTAGTGGCAAATGTACCCCAACAGCTGAGCAGCGCCACCAACAACTGGCGGTCCCCCGTGTTTCAAAATTCATTTTCTCATGGATGCGTTGACACGGGATGTTGTAAAGTAAGAATGTATGTTAATTTTGAGTGAAGATCACCAGCTTTGAATTTTGGCTTGGGAGCTGTGAGGCCCCACGCGTCCCTCGCACAGTATAAGGTTCTATTGTTTTTTGACCTTGAGAGGCAGATACCATTCCGAAAGGGATTGAATTGAAGGGGGGGTGTAATAACGTATGATATAAGGTTGCCCATTCCGAAACTGCACCTAGTTACATATAAGTTCAGTTTATGGGAAAACATTGACACGAACAGAGGATTCTGCATCACTGTCTGCATTACGCCTAGAGAATGGAAATTGTGAATATAATGTAAGTTTCTCTTTAGACGATTTCATACCAGAACTAATCGAAATACGAATAGCTGACCGTTACTGATGGGTGACATTGTACTTGTTCATTCTGTTTGGCATATTGCAATGAAGTGCTAGTACTTCTATCTACCGTGCAACAGGGGCAGGCCAGCATCGAGACGCATGTAGACGACCACTCCTTTCTCCCTTGCTCTACGCTAATAAATAATTACATTGTTTTTGCACCTCGAATTCTTGCCCCAGTTTACGCATTACGTTTAGAGCTCAACATTCTCATTCACACTATCCGCGGAAGCAAATAGCAGAGTACTTTGATATTCCACGTTGTATTCTCTCGGTTCACATTGTGTCACCTCTGCGCTAATAAAGGAAATTAATAATTGTAATAAAGATCGGCTACTGAGACACTTTTCGATTTTTATCTTTTGCAAACAGGTACATCGTGCCGTTCTGCGATTGTCATCTATTCCAGACCCCGACCGATGGCTTCTTCAACGGCCAGCTGCAGCTACATGTCAATCGCTGGATCTACTTGACCGTATTTTGGGACGGACAAGGTCCAATCTGTCTGTACGCCGTACCGGCGATTAGGAGCAATGCAACAACCTTTACGGTGGTCTAGTGCCAAGTTGAAGCACCCGCCTTGCATTCACTGTGCGACCAAAGTGCTTCGGTTACCCAAAACGAACACCGTGTGTACCCAAAAGGAACAACACGTGACTCACGATAAACATTTGCAAATTTATGAAACGAGAGCAAAGAAAAAAAGTTGTATTTTAATTAATTAGGTCACACGCCGATTGTTATCGAAACATTTAATGTGAAATAAATGTACTTTACCAATTGTACAGTCTTGTTGTTTCCTCTTAAAGTACAGTTTCATATTCCTAAATGTGACTCGCCGCGCTGTGAGATGATGTGTCATGTTTTCCGGGTTCCGCGTCTAGTCGCGTAGGTGACGACTGGGCGCGTTTGGCCATGCTGCCCAGCAACATCACGGAGAGAGGCGGAGAATATAAATGATTTGGTGATGCCAGGCTCAGGGGCGGGGGATATGATTTAGTGCCGCAAACTCAGGTCACCCAGGGCGATGCGGCAAGTGATAAGATTATCACAAGATGGCCGCGCCCTGCTGCCTGGTTTTGCTTGTGTTCAAGAGACGAAAACTCGGGTAAGGTGCACATGAAATGTTTGTACGATCGATCGAATTATGGCTAAAACCACGTGGCCGAACCATAGGGACAATACTATTTCTTACCGCACCATTCCTTTAATGTCCCAGTTCCTTATTAAATTAAGTTAAAGTTGCATTTTATTTCACCCCTCCATCTGCCGTCTGCGATTGCATCTTTCAATTTTGGGCAGACAGGGCGTCATACTTATTGCTGAAGGTCGATGTGTTTAAAGTATTGTGCCACAGAGATCACTATTGACGTACATTCGCCCCACATCATCCGGAACCACCAATCTTCTTCTGCACAAGTCCCTGCGTCTGTAAAATGATAACACAGGTAGGTGGTTCTTTTGTCAAACCCGGGCAAGATGGTAACAAATGTCTTACAGGCTCAACTTGATCTGTAAATGCACAATAAGGACCTTTGTTTGATGATGACTTTCCCCTGATGGCTCTAATTTCATTAGTCTGGTGCAAATTCAAATACGCCCTCAAGAAGGTATCACATAGTTTTGTTTGGAAATTTAGCCATATAGCCCAAAAGCTGGTTTAGCTTTTTTGTATTCATTGGTATATTCGGTGTTAACTTATTCTTTAATGCAATTTCTAGAGTCGCAATCCAGTCCTAGTCCTCAAATTCTTTTTTCACTTTCATTGGATTCCGACTAAGGGCCTCTTCAGTGCAGTCAAGATCTTCTAATTTGTTTTTATTTGCCCAATTTGTTTGCATTTTATTAGATCCCTTCTTGAGTTCACTGTTTATGATCGCAAAGATCTTTAGTTGGCCATCTGCTATTATCTTCCTGTATAGCATTAAGCTGTTTCTATCCACCGTTGACCGAATCGAGTACAAACCCAACTTGCGACGGATGGAAGCCATTGGTGTTGATACTCGAAGTCGTAAAACACGGCGCCAAAAGTATCCTTCTAGCCTAAACCAGATTCTGGTGGAAATTTGCGCCGTTGCCTCCGCTCCGTACGTCACTGATGGAATGACCTTGGACTTATAGACATTTCTGACCAGTATTATAGAAATTTGACCAAATCTTTCTCTCAATTGCTTTAACTTGAGTTGTCCGTTTTTTGATTTTTCCAAACAGAGCTTCTTGCATTGGGAGTTCAACAGCACTGTTACTTAAGATCACACCAAGACATTTGAATTCCTTAACTTGTTCAATTTTGGGTCCTTCCAGGTGCCACTGGAGTTTTTCAGTTTGTTTCGCTTTTTTTCCAAGACACATTACTAGAATTCTTTCTTTGTTTATTCCAAAATTTTCTTCTTAATATATTCTGTGAGATTGTTGAGTTGTCGCTGTAAGCAGACAGCTGTGTGATCTAACAAGATCATATCGTCCGCGTAAAGGAGACTAGTAATTTTGGTGCAGGTGGAAAAGATCTTCATCTTCGGAATATTGAAAATTTCCGAAATAGGAGTTTAAATATAGCAGGGGCAAGCGGACAGCCCTGCTTTACTCCTCTGGCTGTTTGGTTTTCTGTTGACAACAAACATTCGCGGTTCAGCCGCACCCTCCTTGATGTACTGGTGTGAAGGGCTTGTATGGGCTCCAGGATCTTCAATGATCATCTCCAATTCGACAATTTTTCCAATAGGGTTTCATGGTTGACCTGGTCCAAAGCTTAGACCAGGTCAATCAAAGCAACAAATATCCTGGGGTCTCCTTCCATGATCTTTGCTTTTAGAACTCTTAGAAAAAGGATGTTTACAGTTGTTCCTAAGTTCTTCACAAAACCTGTCGGAAACCGATCCGCACAACCTGCTGTTTTTGCCCATGACTGAAATCGGTCAAGAACCAAACAGCCAAAGATCTTGCTGATTACGTCTAGTAAGGCGATCGGGCGGTAGTTCCTAGGGTTTTCTTTACATCCTTTTTTGTAGATCGGTACTACTATTGAGGTCTTCCATGATGTTGGGATGGTTTTAGTTTGTAAGCATTTTCTAAAGACTTCATGTCATGATGCCTACCTCCAAGGGGCCAGACAAGACCCAGCTACCCCAGAGGCAGACATCATGTCTTCAAGGGAAGTCACAACAGCCTCAAGTAGGGGCTCTTTGGACTCAGTCCTGGCGCCTTTGGCGCCAGGCTCATATCGGGCCACAGTCCTGGCGCCATAGGCGCCAGGCTCATAAAAGGGGACTTTGTGTTAAAGGTGCTTAGTGTTAACTTACCTGATGCAGACCATGCTGCAACATCCAGGCCTTCTGAGGCCTGAATGTGGCTACTTTATCTTTGGAACTACTTAACCACACGGGTGTGGTCAGGGGAGGAATACATACCTGAGAGGAAGGATACTTACCTGGAACTACTTTGAAGGCTATTTAAGCCACGCCCAAGCAGCAACTCACGCTTCGCGTTGTTCTGCATCTAGCAGCTAGACGCTCACCGTGTTTGCTCCTGCATTCTGTCTTCTGCCACTCCTGCCAGCATCCTAGAACACCTGCAAAGAGAGAAGAGAAGAGAAAAGGGTAAAGAAGAGTCCTTAACTGCTAAATCCGCATTCTGGAGACATCTCGCCGACGGTCCTGAAAAGGAAGACATCCATTTAAAAGCACATCGCATCGATCGCTGCTGCGCCGCATCTCACTCACCTGTACAAGGTACCACCACGTTCTACGGCGACATCTGGACTCGCAGCCACATCACCGTGCCTAGGGAGAAAAAGACAAGAATAAAGGTGAGAGGGGAAAGAAAACAAGGAAACCTTAATTTCCATTACAAAGCTTACCTGTTGGGTTATTCCAACTTCATTTCGGGTTGGTGCCGCATCCTGGCATTTCCGGACCACGGCCCCTAAGGGGAAAAAGAGACATCAGCGTTAGTGGGCGCATGAAAAGACGTTACCCAACGCCCATTAAAGACTTACCTGATTTCTTCTGGATTGATCTTTGTTTCAGGTCGGTGCCGCATCCAGGCATTTCCGGACCCCGGCCCTTATGGGGAAAAAAGACATCAGCGTTAGTGAGCGCATTGATACAAGGACACAGAGAACTCTAATCAAGCTCACCAGAGTCTCATTCTTCAGTTCCACAGCTCTTCTCGGAATAGTTTCCGCACCTGAAAAAGAGACAACGAACAATTATTATTGCGGAATCATACTCATTAACCGAATCCGTATGGTACTTTACCGGGAAAACAAAACTTGAACCCTCTACAATCAAAATCCCAGTGAAGTAACTGGATACAACGTGCCCCTACATAAGAAGCAGGATGGAGAGCTCAACCTTTCAAACCCTAAGAAAGATATTCCTGAGAGCCAGACAAGCCAGATTCGATGGTCCGGTCCAGTCCATCTTCCGGGTCCTGCGCTTCACCATAGAAGAAGCAACAACACTCCAAACCAGACCTGCGCCTCCGTGGGAGTCAGGTGAGCGTAACAGAACGCGAAGCCTACCTACAATTTCCCACCCAGGCGCTATGGAAACTTCCGAGACAGACCAGCTGGCTCAGCTTTTGGAGGAATTAAGGGCAGAAGTACATTCTGCCCGCCAGGAAACTAATGCTCTCAAAAGAGAATTAATCTTATCCAAGGAAAGAACTGATGACCTGGCCAAACGATTGTTGCAGGGTCAAGCAGGACAAACTCCTTTACCTAGTTCTGGGGGTAATGCCTTGTCAATGGTTTCGAATAACCCAGTACAAATCAATCTACCTGGAAACATGCCTTTGGCCCTGCCTGAACGTTTTACGGGGGACCCCAAGAAATATACCGTTTTTATGAACCAATGTGTCGCCTACACTTTCTATGCAGACCTGGGGCCTTCCCTAATGATCAAACCAAGGTAGCTTTTGTATTATCTTATCTCAGTGGCTGTGCTGCCGATTGGTCTGTTCCGTTGGGAAGTCAGGATGACCAAATTCTCCAGGATTTTCAAATCTTCCAGGCGAGCATAGAAAGATTATTCGCTCGACACTCTCAGGGACAGGCCCTTGACAACGAACTACTATCCTTACGACAAGGTAACCAAGATCTCTTATCTTATATTGCCACCTTTAATAGGCTGGTTGTAGAAACGGGGTGGCCCGAAAATAAAAGGTTCATACTATTTAATCGAGGCCTGCGCGGAGAACTTAAGGATGTTCTAGCTCAAATAGTAAATCCACCTCAAGCCTGCGCAGAATACATAGACTTAGTGGTCCAACTTGACCACAGACTGCAAACTAGAAAAGCAGATCGGTCCAAGTTCGAAACTCGAGTGCTGATCAAAACTCACGCTAACCCTAAGAGTACTGACGTTTCAGAACCTATGCAGATCGGCGGTGTTAAAGGACCATTGACGCAGAAGGAACGAGAGAGAAGACGGCAAAAGCAACTATGTCTCTATTGTGGGGCTTCTGGTCACTTTCTACGAGACTGCCCGGTAAAGCCACCTAAGAAGGTGGTTGGAGCCACGGACAACAATTTAATAGAACCTGATTCGGGAAACGGTCAAGCCCGACAAGCGTAGAGGTCCGCTTGCCGAGCTTGAAAACAGACTCTTTGACCTCGCATTTTGTCATTCCAATGGTGCTCGTGGACCCCAAACAGCCTCAGCGGTTGCATGCTATAAAAGCATACATCGACAGTGGAACTATTGGAAACTACGTAGATCGTGAATTGGCCTCCAGGATTAATCTTCCTCTCCGTCCGAAAGTTAACAAGGATGTCATTAGTACAGTAGATGGAACCGAAATAGCCTCAGGGCCGGTAACACATTCCACTACAGAAATGACACTAGTGGGACAGGATGGACATCGGGAAGCAATTGTGTTCGATGTAATCAAGGCCCCACAATTTCAAGTAATTCTAGGAATCCCTTGGTTAGAAACACATAATCCTCGAATTGACTGGCGAGCAAAGAGAATAACCTTTCCTGATTGTGAACTGACTTGTTATCCAAGAAATCCAGATATGGGTCTGGCCACAGTAACTTCCACCACGATACAACTACCGGTTGAATACTAAGAGTTCCAAGACGTTTTTCAAAAAGAACAGGCGAACACGTTCCCTCCCCACCGGTCGTACGATTGTCAAATCGACCTGGTACCCAATGCTCAACCGCCCTGTAGTAGGATTTATGCTCTTACTGAACCTGAGAACGTTCATTTGCGTCAGTATTTAGATCAGTATCTTGCCAACTGTTTTATTCGCCCGTCAAAGTCTCCTGTTTCCTCAGCTCTGTTCTTCGTGCCGAAAAAAGAAGGCGACCTTAGAACATGTATTGATTACCGCGCCCTAAATCAAATAACGATTAAGAATCGTTATCCTCTGCCTCTGAACCCTGAACTTCTTGACCAGATAAAAGATGCTTGTATATACACCAAGTTAGATCTCCGAGGAGCTTATCACCTGGTATGTATAAAAGAAGGCGACGAATGGAAGACTGCATTCCGCACCAAATATGGGCTCTTTGAATATCAGGTGATGCCCTTCGGATTATGCAACGCACCTGCCGCCTTTCAATACTTTATGAATGATGTTCTTCGGGAACTTATCGATGTTTGTGTCATCGTATATATCGATGACATCCTGGTATACTCCTCCTCGGAATCCGAACACAGAAAACATGTCAGGGCAGTTCTTGAGAAATTGCGCCAGCACAACCTGTTTGCGAAACTTAAAAAATGCGTTTTTCATACCACAGAGGTCGAGTTTCTCGGATTCATCCTGACACCTAAAGGAGTCCGAATGGACTCGCGAAAGGTGGACGCCATCCTCAAATGGCCATCTCCTAACTCTGTTAAGGGGGTTCAGAGTATGCTTGGCTTTGCCAATTTCTATCGAAGATTCATCCCAGAATTTTCTCGAGTGGTTCAACCCATAACAGCCCTCTTACGGAAGAATAAACGTTTCGAATGGACTCCTGAGGCAGAACAGGCCTTTCAAGACCTAAAGACCAAATTCACCTCCGCCCCTGTATTGAAGCATCCGCGCCCAGATCTCCCTTACATTGTTGAAACCGACGCTTCCAGTTTGGCCATGGGTGCTGTCTTGTCTCAAAGGGATCCAGAAACTAACCAGATGCACCCTGTAGCCTTTTGGTCCAGGAAATTCACGGCTCCTGAAATCAATTACGCAATCACTGACACAGAATTACTAGCTATTAAGTCCGCCTTCAAGGCTTGACGTCATTACCTCCTCGGCGCAAGACACACCATTACAGTGATTACAGATCACAGGAATTTGCAATATCTAAAAACGGCCAAAGCCCAATCATCCCGCCAACTCCGATGGGCTTTATTCTTTGCAGAATTTGATTTCATAATCACCTACCGCCCTGGTTGAAAGAATGGCAAAGCGGACGCTTTATCCCGGATTGGAATGGCTGAAACAAATTCAAACTTAGAACCAGTACCAATTATACCCGAACAAAGAATTTTAGGCTTGACCTCTTTACAAACTATAGAGGACGTTCAAACTCGAGTTAAACAACTATTAAATTCCACAGCCTTGCAAGAATGGACTCAAAAGGGGTCACACTTTTCCGTTAATAACGATTTACCGTACTTCCAGGGGCGGTTATTTCTGCCCAACAAAGAACTGCAAGAATTGGTCATTGCTCACTATCATGATACATTAATGGAAGGACATCCTGGTATCGCAAAAACTGAGGAAAAGATCAAACGACAATTCTGGTGGCCATCCTGGAGAAAAGACATAAAATCTTTTGTGATGTCTTGCGGAGTTTGCGCCCAAAATAAAGGTCAAAAGAAGAGACCAGCCGGTCTCCTACAACCCTTGGATATTCCACCGGCCCCTTGGCACACCTTGTCAATGGACTTTATTACCAACCTGCCTCCTTGCTATGGATATAACACTATCTTGGTAATCGTGGATCTGTTCTCCAAGATGGCCCACTTTATCCCTTTAAAAGGGGTACCTTCAGCCTCCATCTTGGCCAAGGAATTTCTGGAAAACATAGTTCATATGCATGGTTTTCCATCCATATTAATCTCAGACCGAGGAAGCCAATTTATTTCCCATTTTTGGAGGAAATGTTGCCAACTGGCACAAATTGATGTACGCTTATCCACTAGTCACCACCCCCAGACCGATGGTCAAACCAAGAGGACTAACCAAACCCTTGAACAATATCTTCGGTGCATGTTGCATCAATCTGAAAACAGCTGGAAAGATATTCTATGGATCGCAGAGGATGCATATAACAATTCTGTACATTCTGGAAAAGGACAAACCCCTTTTTACACCTTGTATGGTCATCATCCTAGAACCTCAGACCTAGACCCTCCTCTAAACCTGGAAATGCCTGCAGTTGATCATTTGCATTCTACTATAACCCGAGCCTTCAAGGAAGCTACAACTCATTTGCAACAAGCCAAGAAAAAATACAAAGAAAATGCTGATCTACATCGGAGTGAAGCACCTTTGTATCAGATTGGAGACCAGGTGTGGCTGGCAACCAAGCATTTGCCTCTCAAAGGACCGCGGACTTTTAATCCCAGATACATTGGACCCTATCCCATCAAAGCTATAATTAACCCGGTGGCCTTTAAACTCGATCTACCAGCCAACATGCAAATTCATCCCGTTTTTCATGCATCACTGTTAAAACCGGTGCAGCCTGGAACCAGACTAAGCAAACCACCTGAACCAATTCAAATCGATGGGGAATTAGAATTTGAAGTTAAGGACATATTGGATTCCAAAATGTTAAAATCAAAACTCTTCTATCTAGTTGATTGGAAGGGGTACGGACCTCAGGAAAGATCTTGGGAACCAAGTGACCATGTACACGCCCCGCGATTAGTGCAAAGATTCCACCGAAAATACCCAAGCAAGCCGAAACCCCCGGAAAGGACGACCTTGGGAGGGGCCTTGGGAGGGGGTACTGGGTACTGTCATGATGCCTACCTCCAAGGTGCCAGACAAGACCCAGCTACCCCAGAGGCAGACATCATGTCTTCAAGGGAAGTCACAACAGCCTCAAGTAGGGGCTCTTTGGACTCAGTCCTGGCGCCTTTGGCGCCAGGCTCATATCGGGCCACAGTCCTGGCGCCATAGGCGCCAGGCTCATAAAAGGGGACTTTGTGTTAAAGGTGCTTAGTGTTAACTTACCTGATGCAGACCATGCTGCAACATCCAGGCCTTCTGAGGCCTGAATGTGGCTACTTTATCTTTGGAACTACTTAACCACACGGGTGTGGTCAGGGGAGGAATACATACCTGAGAGGAAGGATACTTACCTGGAACTACTTTGAAGGCTATTTAAGCCACGCCCAAGCAGCAACTCACGCTTCGCGTTGTTCTGCATCTAGCAGCTAGACGCTCACCGTGTTTGCTCCTGCATTCTGTCTTCTGCCACTCCTGCCAGCATCCTAGAACACCTGCAAAGAGAGAAGAGAAGAGAAAAGGGTAAAGAAGAGTCCTTAACTGCTAAATCCGCATTCTGGAGACATCTCGCCGACGGTCCTGAAAAGGAAGACATCCATTTAAAAGCACATTGCATCGATCGCTGCTGCGCCGCATCTCACTCACCTGTACAAGGTACCACCACGTTCTACGGCGACATCTGGACTCGCAGCCACATCACCGTGCCTAGGGAGAAAAAGACAAGAATAAAGGTGAGAGGGGAAAGAAAACAAGGAAACCTTAATTTCCATTACAAAGCTTACCTGTTGGGTTATTCCAACTTCATTTCGGGTTGGTGCCGCATCCTGGCATTTCCGGACCCCGGCCCCTAAGGGGAAAAAGAGACATCAGCGTTAGTGGGCGCATGAAAAGACGTTACCCAACGCCCATTAAAGACTTACCTGATTTCTTCTGGATTGATCTTTGTTTCAGGTCGGTGCCGCATCCAGGCATTTCCGGACCCCGGCCCTTATGGGGAAAAAAGACATCAGCGTTAGTGAGCGCATTGATACAAGGACACAGAGAACTCTCATCAAGCTCACCAGAGTCTCATTCTTCGGTTCCACAGCTCTTCTCGGAATAGTTTCCGCACCTGAAAAAGAGACAACGAACAATTATTATTGCGGAATCATACTCATTAACCGAATCCGTATGGTACTTAACCCGGGAAAACAAAACTTGAACCCTCTACAATCAAAATCCCAGTGAAGTAACTGGATACAACGTGCCCCTACATAAGAAGCAGGATGGAGAGCTCAACCTTTCAAACCCTAAGAAAGATATTCCTGCGAGCCAGACAAGCCAGATTCGATGGTCCGGTCCAGTCCATCTTCCGGGTCCTGCGCTTCACCATAGAAGAAGCAACAACACTCCAAACCAGACCTGCGCCTCCGTGGGAGTCAGGTGAGCGTAACAGAACGCGAAGCCTACCTACAATTTCCCACCCAGGCGCTATGGAAACTCCCGAGACAGACCAGCTGGCTCAGCTTTTGGAGGAATTAAGGGCAGAAGTACATTCTGCCCGCCAGGAAACTAATGCTCTCAAAAGAGAATTAATCTTATCCAAGGAAAGAACTGATGACCTGGCCAAACGATTGTTGCAGGGTCAAGCAGGACAAACTCCTTTACCTAGTTCTGGGGGTAATGCCTTGTCAATGGTTTCGAATAACCCAGTACAAATCAATCTACCTGGAAACATGCCTTTGGCCCCGCCTGAACGTTTTACGGGGGACCCCAAGAAATATACCGTTTTTATGAACCAATGTGTCGCCTACACTTTCTATGCAGACCTGGGGCCTTCCCTAATGATCAAACCAAGGTAGCTTTTGTATTATCTTATCTCAGTGGCTGTGCTGCCGATTGGTCTGTTCCGTTGGGAAGTCAGGATGACCAAATTCTCCAGGATTTTCAAATCTTCCAGGCGAGCATAGAAAGATTATTCGCTCGACACTCTCAGGGACAGGCCCTTGACAACGAACTACTATCCTTACGACAAGGTAACCAAGATCTCTTATCTTATATTGCCACCTTTAATAGGCTGGTTGTAGAAACGGGGTGGCCCGAAAATAAAAGGTTCATACTATTTCATCGAGGCCTGCGCGGAGAACTTAAGGATGTTCTAGCTCAAATAGTAAATCCACCTCAAGCCTGCGCAGAATACATAGACTTAGTGGTCCAACTTGACCACAGACTGCAAACTAGAAAAGCAGATCGGTCCAAGTTCGAAACTCGAGTGCTGATCAAAACTCACGCTAACCCTAAGAGTACTGACGTTTCAGAACCTATGCAGATCGGCGGTGTTAAAGGACCATCCCTTGGTTAGAAACACATAATCCTCGAATTGACTGGCGAGCAAAGAGAATAACCTTTCCTGATTGTGAACTGACTTGTTATCCAAGAAATCCAGATATGGGTCTGGCCACAGTAACTTCCACCACGATACAACTACCGGTTGAATACTAAGAGTTCCAAGACGTTTTTCAAAAAGAACAGGCGAACACGTTCCCTCCCCACCGGTCGTACGATTGTCAAATCGACCTGGTACCCAATGCTCAACCGCCCTGTAGTAGGATTTATGCTCTTACTGAACCTGAGAACGTTCATTTGCGTCAGTATTTAGATCAGTATCTTGCCAACTGTTTTATTCGCCCGTCAAAGTCTCCTGTTTCCTCAGCTCTGTTCTTCGTGCCGAAAAAAGAAGGCGACCTTAGAACATGTATTGATTACCGCGCCCTAAAACAAATAACGATTAAGAATCGTTATCCTCTGCCTCTGAACCCTGAACTTCTTGACCAGATAAAAGATGCTTGTATATACACCAAGTTAGATCTCCGAGGAGCTTATCACCTGGTATGTATAAAAGAAGGCGACGAATGGAAGACTGCATTCCGCACCAAATATGGGCTCTTTGAATATCAGGTGATGCCCTTCGGATTATGCAACGCACCTGCCGCCTTTCAATACTTTATGAATGATGTTCTTCGGGAACTTATCGATGTTTGTGTCATCGTATATATCGATGACATCCTGGTATACTCCTCCTCGGAATCCGAACACAGAAAACATGTCAGGGCAGTTCTTGAGAAATTGCGCCAGCACAACCTGTTTGCGAAACTTAAAAAATGCGTTTTTCATACCACAGAGGTCGAGTTTCTCGGATTCATCCTGACACCTAAAGGAGTCCGAATGGACTCGCGAAAGGTGGACGCCATCCTCAAATGGCCATCTCCTAACTCTGTTAAGGGGGTTCAGAGTATGCTTGGCTTTGCCAATTTCTATCGAAGATTCATCCCAGAATTTTCTCGAGTGGTTCAACCCATAACAGCCCTCTTACGGAAGAATAAACGTTTCGAATGGACTCCTGAGGCAGAACAGGCCTTTCAAGACCTAAAGACCAAATTCACCTCCGCCCCTGTATTGAAGCATCCGCGCCCAGATCTCCCTTACATTGTTGAAACCGACGCTTCCAGTTTGGCCATGGGTGCTGTCTTGTCTCAAAGGGATCCAGAAACTAACCAGATGCACCCTGTAGCCTTTTGGTCCAGGAAATTCACGGCTCCTGAAATCAATTACGCAATCACTGACACAGAATTACTAGCTATTAAGTCCGCCTTCAAGGCTTGACGTCATTACCTCCTCGGCGCAAGACACACCATTACAGTGATTACAGATCACAGGAATTTGCAATATCTAAAAACTGCCAAAGCCCAATCATCCCGCCAACTCCGATGGGCTTTATTCTTTGCAGAATTTGATTTCATAATCACCTACCGCCCTGGTTGAAAGAATGGCAAAGCGGACGCTTTATCCCGGATTGGAATGGCTGAAACAAATTCAAACTTAGAACCAGTACCAATTATACCCGAACAAAGAATTTTAGGCTTGACCTCTTTACAAACTATAGAGGACGTTCAAACTCGAGTTAAACAACTATTAAATTCCACAGCCTTGCAAGAATGGACTCAAAAGGGGTCACACTTTTCCGTTAATAACGATTTACCGTACTTCCAGGGGCGGTTATTTCTGCCCAACAAAGAACTGCAAGAATTGGTCATTGCTCACTATCATGATACATTAATGGAAGGACATCCTGGTATCGCAAAAACTGAGGAAAAGATCAAACGACAATTCTGTTGGCCATCCTGGAGAAAAGACATAAAATCTTTTGTGATGTCTTGCGGAGTTTGCGCCCAAAATAAAGGTCAAAAGAAGAGACCAGCCGGTCTCCTACAACCCTTGGATATTCCACCGGCCCCTTGGCACACCTTGTCAATGGACTTTATTACCAACCTGCCTCCTTGCTATGGATATAACACTATCTTGGTAATCGTGGATCTGTTCTCCAAGATGGCCCACTTTATCCCTTTAAAAGGGGTACCTTCAGCCTCCATCTTGGCCAAGGAATTTCTGGAAAACATAGTTCATATGCATGGTTTTCCATCCATATTAATCTCAGACCGAGGAAGCCAATTTATTTCCCATTTTTGGAGGAAATGTTGCCAACTGGCACAAATTGATGTACGCTTATCCACTAGTCACCACCCCCAGACCGATGGTCAAACCAAGAGGACTAACCAAACCCTTGAACAATATCTTCGGTGCATGTTGCATCAATCTGAAAACAGCTGGAAAGATATTCTATGGATCGCAGAGGATGCATATAACAATTCTGTACATTCTGGAAAAGGACAAACCCCTTTTTACACCTTGTATGGTCATCATCCTAGAACCTCAGACCTAGACCCTCCTCTAAACCTGGAAATGCCTGCAGTTGATCATTTGCATTCTACTATAACCAGAGCCTTCAAGGAAGCTACAACTCATTTGCAACAAGCCAAGAAAAAATACAAAGAAAATGCTGATCTACATCGGAGTGAAGCACCTTCGTACCAGATTGGAGACCAGGTGTGGCTGGCAACCAAGCATTTGCCTCTCAAAGGACCGCGGACTTTTAATCCCAGATACATTGGACCCTATCCCATCAAAGCTATAATTAACCCGGTGGCCTTTAAACTCGATCTACCAGCCAACATGCAAATTCATCCCGTTTTTCATGCATCACTGTTAAAACCGGTGCAGCCTGGAACCAGACTAAGCAAACCACCTGAACCAATTCAAATCGATGGGGAATTAGAATTTGAAGTTAAGGACATATTGGATTCCAAAATGTTAAAATCAAAACTCTTCTATCTAGTTGATTGGAAGGGGTACGGACCTCAGGAAAGATCTTGGGAACCAAGTGACCATGTACACGCCCCGCGATTAGTGCAAAGATTCCACCGAAAATTCCCAAGCAAGCCGAAACCCCCGGAAAGGACGACCTTGGGAGGGGCCTTGGGAGGGGGTACTGTCATGATGCCTACCTCCAAGGTGCCAGACAAGACCCAGCTACCCCAGAGGCAGACATCATGTCTTCAAGGGAAGTCACAACAGCCTCAAGTAGGGGCTCTTTGGACTCAGTCCTGGCGCCTTTGGCGCCAGGCTCATATCGGTCCACAGTCCTGGCGCCATAGGCGCCAGGCTCATAAAAGGGGACTTTGTGTTAAAGGTGCTTAGTGTTAACTTACCTGATGCAGACCATGCTGCAACATCCAGGCCTTCTGAGGCCTGAATGGGATTACTTTATCTTTGGAACTACTTAACCATACGGGTGTGGTCGGGGGAGGAATACATACCTGAGAGGAAGGATACATACCTGGAACTACTTTGAAGGCTATTTAAGCCACGCCCAAGCAGCAACTCACGCTTCGCGTTGTTATGCATCTAGCAGCTGGACGCTCACCGTGTTTGCTCCTGCATTCTGTCTTCTGCCACTCCTGCCAGCATCCTGGAACACCTGCAAAGAGAGAAGAGAAGAGAAAAGGGTAAAGAAGAGTCCTTACCTGCTAAATCCGCATTCCGGAGACATCTCGCCGAAGGTCTTGAAAAGGAAGACATCCATTTAAAAGCACATCGCATCGATCGCTGCTGCGCCGCATCTCACTCACCTGTACAAGGTACCACCACGTTCTACGGCGACATCTGGACTCGCAGCCACATCACCGCGCCTAGGGAGAAAAAGACAAGAATAAAGGTGAGAGGGGAAAGAAAACAAGGAAACCTTAATTTCCATTACAAAGCTTACCTGTTGGGTTATTCCAACTTCATTTCGGGTCGGTGCCGCATCCTGGCATTTCCGGACCCCGGCCCCTAAGGGGAAAAAGAGACATCAGCCTTAGTGGGCACATGAAAAGACATTACCCAACGCCCATTAAAGACTTACCTGATTTCTTCTGGATTGATCTTTGTTTCGGGTCGGTGCCGCATCCAGGCATTTCCGGACCCCGGCCCCTATGGGGAAAAAAGACATCAGCGTTAGTGAGCGCATTGATACAAGGACACTGAGAGAACTCTCATCAAGCTCACCAGAGTCTCATTCTTCGGTTCCACAGCTCTTCTCTGAATAGTTTCCGCACCTGAAAAAGAGACAACGAACAATTATTATTGCGGAATCATACTCATTAACAGAATCCTTACGGTACTTTACCGGGAAAATAAAACTTGAACCCTCTACAATCAAAATCCCAGTGAAGTAACTGGATACAACGCGCCCCTGCATGAGAAGCAGGATGGAGAGCTCAACCTTTCAAACCCTAAGAAAGATATTCCTGCGAGCCAGACAAGCCAGATTCGAAGGTCCGGTCCAGTCCATCTTCCGGGTCCTGCGCTTCACCATAGAAGAAGCAACAACACTCCAAACCAGACCTGTGCCTCCGTGGGAGTCAGGTGAGCGTAACACTTCATGAATGAAAGTGGCCCATTCATTAGGATGTTCTTTCAAGTACGCGTTTGTTAACCCATCTGGGCCCGGCGACCTTGAGGTGTTGAGTTTGTTGATCTTTGTCAGAATTGTTTCCATGTTATGTGCTATATCCCAAATTGTTTGAGCACTTTCACACAAAGGACGTATTTCCCTGACGGGCTTTTGAAACAAAGCAGAAACATTTTCCACCCAATGTTTTTCACCTATGGTGTTTTGTAGGGAATCATTGGTCTCGTTAGTCGACGCTTTTATTAGGGACCAGAACTCTCTTGGTTTTCTGCCACATATTGCTTTAAGCATTTGCTCAGAGTCTGATTGGTACATTTGCGCTCGGTGGACTATGAGCCATGTTTTAAATATCTTTTCTGCGATCATAGCCTTTCTATATCTTCAGTGTTTTTGGTCTTGGTTGCCATGCGCCTAGCTGATCTTAACACTCTTCTTTTGTCCACCAAAGGCCTGTCATAGAGATGAAGATTTGCCTCACCTTGTATTCCCTTTCTTTTGTTCTTTATATGGTAAACTGATTGCAAAGGTTGGTAATAGACCATTAGGTCATTTGGACCATCGTTGTCCCGATCACCAGTAGCTGTATATTTCGTTAGGTCTTTGATGGAATTAGCGTGCAATCTTATAGATGAGTACCACTGTTACATTCCTCCACTTTGGCCCTCATTCTGGTTCTTGACTCTTTCTGCCTTCCATGTTGTTTTTAGCAAATTATGATCACTATGTTTTGTTTGTGTTACTTCGTAAGAAGTGATCAAGGGGAGAAGTTCTCTAGACACGAAGATGTAATCAATGGTGGCGACTTGGTAGTCTCTCTCCCAGGTCGGTATGGCTGGTATGTCTTGCTCCGACAACGCATCAAGGTTGTAGAAATCTCGAGAATCCATCATGGATGACCATAGGATTCCTCTTTTGACTACTAGCGATTGCTTTTTAAGTCGATTCTTTCCTCCTGGATGTTTTGGGCAGGTTGCATTTAGATCGCCACAGATGATTGTATACTTTGGTTGGTAATCTGTATACAAATCGTTGATTGTAGTTTCAGCCATCGAGAGGAACCTTTTGTTGTTCATTGTCCGAGGGTTCCAAAATGTGTTCATGATCACCATGAGTTCTTCTTGAATTATCATGTGCTTACAGTCCTGGGCGTCGCCATTTTGTGAGCAAGACCTGAAAGGGTTGATTTGAAGTTAAGTTCTCATTCTAAGACCGGAAATTGGGCATCCTTTTGGTCCTTTCAGGGCAGGCGAAATAAAGATTTTGTAACCTTCCATGTGAGGTTTTTCCATTAACCAAGTCTCTTGAAGACACAGAATATCGAATTCCCCAAGGTTGACATCGCTGTGGGCTGTAAGATGACTGAAGCCCCTAGTGTTCCATGAGCCCATAGTCATTAGGCGTATCGTTTGAGCCTTTGCTTCTGTATTTGCCCTTTTTCTCTGGCAAATTTGAGAAGCTATGGGTGGGTATCTTCGAGATTGCTTTGCGAGGGCTTCTGGGATCCAGGCCCCTGTTTGTTGTTCTTGCTCTTTTAACCTTTTGTCAGAGTCATTGATAAGTTCCTTTTGGTTGCTCATTGATATCCGGATTAAAAGTTACCCTTGACTTCAGTAAAGGGCCTCTTGGGTCCCTGCCAATATTTAAAGAGTCCTTATAGATGTTAGATTCTCTTCTCCCGTCTCCTGAATCTCCCTGCTCCTTATTCTGTAAGATCTTAAGTGAAGAATCGACAGCTATATGTTCAAACACTCTTTCGCTCCTAATAGAGTGGTATGCAGGATTCTTTATTCCAGTTTTAGGCTCTTTTTGTTTTCTCTTTGCTTTCTGTTATCTGGATGTTGTGTGTCGTCAAAATGGCATAGTGGGGCTTGTTGTTCCGCGACCCTTTTATTTTGGGGCTGTGCAATGTTTTCGTCAGGTTTGGTCTCTTTTAGATCATACCCGAGCATCAAGAGGCTTTCCGCAGCAGCCGTTAGCATACCCTTCACCACTGGCAAAATAATGTGAAAGTAAATACTGTCTGTCCTGCCTCTGGTCCCAAATTCAACAGTTTACAAAACTTCAGACCGTAGCTGTCTCAAATTTGGGATACAGTGTAGGAGGGTCATAATAGATTTTCTGTTCAATATTACCTCATCCCCCTTGTCCCAAATTTGTTCCAACTTAAAGGTGCGAGTGCTCTTGTCCTTGTTATTTAACTTGCGGCCACCGGCCCCATGACAGTTGGTCCGTTCATTTTTGGATTGTACATCGTCTGCAGACTTTGATAGGTCCACTCTGTATGATCTTCTTTCTCTGGGGCTATGTCTTCGCGGTAGTGGTTCTCTATTAGAAGTTGAAAAAGTTTTCCTCTGTGACTTTTCCTTTATCAAATACCTACTTCGTCTTGGTGGTTCTTGTTCATTTCTTGTCAGATGGGAACTCCTCACCTTGTCTCTGTTTGGGTGCCAACCGATCCATTGGTCGGCTATGTGACCCGTTTTTGACATCGGTCAGTAAAACTCCGAAAAATTGGAGAATCCAACTTTTTAGGCGAATGGTTTGGCCCTGCTTCAGGTAGCACCAGGCTCTGTTGGTTTGGTAATATTAGCGTGTCTTTTGATGCTACATTAGTCAACTCCGATTCTTCGACTGAATATTGGGTTAAATTTAGCAGGTCTATGTCCTCTTCAAGTTCTTCTATAATTATTACAGATTTCCTAAGAGGATCTAATTCCTTTGCCTTTATGGTTTCGGCCATTTCTTTCGATGGTCCTTTGGTGTTAATTTTCCTTGGTGCTGGTGTGGGTTTCACAATCGGGGCATTATGTTCACCTCTTTTCCTAGTTAACATGTGGTTATCACGCGTATCTCCTTTTGGAAATGGGGGTCTTGCTTCTTCTTGATTTTTGTTCCTCGTTTGAGAGAAGACCGCAAAGTTTTTAGTTTCGTTCAATGTCGTGTTTTTTTCGTTGTTGGAAATCGGGTGTGACAATCTTATGCTTGGCTCCTGTCCATTTATTCCAAGCACTATGCATCCGTTTCGCAAGTGCTTTTGTGATTTCTCTAAGTCTGCATTTCCGTCTTTTCCAGGCACTTCATCTTGTAGACAGTTACCTGTCTATGCAAAGGATGTTTAATCGACGTTTGAGAATCTTTGTAATTTATGGAATTTAATTCCAAAGTTACATTTTCACTTGATGTGTCAAGGCAGTTTGGGTTCTTGTACTCAATAAATCTTTGAGTACCCAGGGTCGGACTCTGACAAAAAACAGGTCGGGTCACCCAAAAAAAAGTGGCCCATGCCTCGAACCAGAACCCTTGACCTCTGATGACATCACTGGAAGGGATGTCATTTGACCCCCACCTCAAAGTGACATCCTGGGAAGCGATGAAAAACAACCTTTCACCCCTTGACAAAACAGGAAGTGGCATCAAATAGCATTGTCCCTAAGTACACTAAATTATTGTGAATCCAAGGAGACTTCCAAGGCCAAATGATCATATGTTATTGTATATCACTTACACTTAATCTCTTTTATATAGAACAAAAATGCACACAATATCGCCCAACCTGTGTTGGTACTCATTTATCGACCTAAGAAGGATGAAAGGCTCTTTGAAAAAGAAAAAAAAATTGGAATGGTTTTTTTTTCTCCACATTTCTTTTTTCCCAAATCAGCCCAGGCATGGCCAGAAACCGGCCCCCCACACTAAGGCTGAGGGGCCAATCCGACCTTGTGAGTACCTGTTTCCAATGAAGGCCTTTTTTCACTTGATTGGACTTGTTGAGAGGTTCTAAGGTCTGATGTCTGAGTAAGGTTTAAATTTGGGGGTCGGCGAAAGTGCCATCTTTGCTTAGCTGGTTTCGGAGATGTTGCTTGATCCATGCTTTTGCCTGTACCGCCTAGTTCCTAGTTCTGTTCTGTTTCGTGCTTTGAATGGTCAACGTCAAATTCCAGGATCTCTGCGTCAGAGAGTTCGCCTGTGTTCCCCCTGCAGCTATTCTTCTGCCTATTAAAGAATTATGCCAGGGTCCCAGCACAGTCCTTACCAAATGACTTCAATTAAGTGATCTTCCTATACATTTGGGGCTTCTGCAGTGGCTTCGAGCTTTCTGTATAAGGTTTTGTAAAATTAGATTTTGGCAGTGGTGGAGCTTTGAATTTAAACATTGATTTAGTTTTGCTCGTTGTATAGTTTTGCTCGTTGTGTAAAGCGTTCTTGCTTTATTTTGCTTTCTTCCAGGATGTCTGTTTGTCCATGTTGTCTTTTTCTCTCCCTTTGAGGTCACAGAGTCTCTATTAGTTAAGTTAACATGACTAATCCCATCCTGTTGAGATAAGTCCAGACCTCCTTGAATCTCGTCAATATTCGTAGCTGGCAAAACCTTGCCATCCGCTCCCACTGAGGTTTCTGCTACGCCCAATGTGTTGGTTTTATCCAGTGGGGATTGCCTAGAATTGTGGAGAGAAGAGGAAGGGGTCCTCAAGTCTTCTCTCTGGTCTACATCGTGGACTTCAATTTCCACCACTAACGAGGGCAATGTTCTCATTATGGCCAAGGCTGTGGTAGATTCACTTTCTAATGTCTTATTATTCATGTCGCCTTTCTCGTTTGCCCTTATCGTTCTCACATAAGTCTGCCGTTTGGGAATTGTTTGGAACAATCCCCGGCGACTATTCTCCCTCAAAGTCCCTCCGAAGTCACGTTGTTTCTCAACGATTCATATGGATGAAGTCCTTTTTCGGCGGGTGTCGATTGTTAGTTTTAAATGAGCCAGGGGAGATTGGACAGTCACAGGAGTCTTGCTAGGAGCCGCACTGTCATCACTGTGATGGAAAGGCAATGTCAACGTATGTTCAACGGAGGAGGGCTTAGACAGGTGCAGCACTTTACCCACGTTACTGTTTCTCAAAACAAAGGAACGAGTGGGAAGTGACTCTACCATCGAGGTGAGTGCTGGGTAACCGTCTCGATTGTTGCTTTCGATTCTGTTCTGCATTTTTAATGTGCCTGAATAATGTTCAGCGCAGTCTTTTGATTTTAGTATGCAATCGGAGCATGGCGAACAGGTGGACAGCGAGATGAAGATTGATGTTTTTGTAATCGAATTGTTTGTTGGTTTCCTACATGGTACTGTTACTCCACCATTCGACTCTGTAGACAATGTCAATTTAGCTCCCAGCAGAGTCGCAGGAGCAGACTTCCATGCTCCTCACGTCTGGACTGCATACTCCGCAAGCACTGACCTTCCTCTTACAATGTCGTGCCGTCGCTGCCATAGACTGCCCAACACTGGAACTCTGCAGCAATTGCACAGCCAGGCAGTGTCTTATGAATGGGCCCTACCACTCACCAAATGGAAACAGTAGAAAGACTGTGTCTGTTACCAACAGCGTTCAGGAAACGTTAAGAATGCAACTCTGCAGCAAGCATTCACTGAAAAAGCATAATTTGTTTGTTAAAAGGATACTTCCCAATTGTAACTGTTTTCTATGTTATTACTGCAATGATCTTAGAATGCTAGCAAAATAAATATGCATGCAAAATTCCCCTCTCCAGACACAAAACACAGCAGCAGTTGAACAGAAAGAACACATTTTTCATCTCACTGTGTGCTTCGACTGGCTTCGAGCACAAGGATCAGAGAAAAATGTGTGAAACGTTCCTTCATGACCTGCAGTTTTATCCATGCACATAAGAAAGTCTTCTAGTTTCTATCAAGTAACCTGTCCTTGGCAGTGACCTCTGCTCTCAACTGGTGCGTAAATGGTATGCATAAAGACATAAAGGGGGTATTATTCGCAAGATTCTAATTTTATTTTAAAGTGTTTTTTATTGGCATTTAGTTAGTTACAGCGATGCATTTCAACGTGCCATTTGCTGTTCAGATCGTACATTTATGCCAAGTTTTAATAGTAACCTTCAAACAAAGAAAAAAAGAAAACATACCGTTTCCTTCACAATTCTTGCTGTGTATTGCATAGTTCAGCGGGATAGGTTTCCTGGTGCATGGGGTGTAGTTCTTACCCCTCCATTCCTGCTATTCCTATCAGCCGTTGTCAGTTAGATGTGGGTGGGCGGTTGTGCAAGCATAAGATGAGCGTGTTCCAAGGTGCCAGGCCCACTCGGGGAGGTTTATCGTCTGAGGGGTGGAACATTTCCCACACCAATACCTTCCATGCGGCCCATTTGTCATTGTTGTCTTGCTCCGATCTATTGACCCCCTTCCATCCACACTTTGCTTTCCGCCTCTGCCCACCTCCCAAATTCCCTGTGCCATTTACCATATTGTGGCCCCCCAGCCTTTTTCCAAGACTTGTCAATTGTTCTTTTGCCTAAGACGCACGCTAGCTTCATGAATCTGAGCACATGCTTGTGTTTGCTTACTCTGGGGTAGGCACCGAGCAGGAACTCCTTCGGTGACCATTCAAACCTTACTACACCAGCCGCTCTGCAAGCTTGTTCTGTGCGCCCCCAAAACCCTTGCACCCGCCGCACCCCCAGAACATGTGTATCATGTCGCCTCCCTCTCCTCCACACCATGGACACTGTGAGTTAGCGTTCTTGTTGGATGTGGCTATCCTGTGCGGAGTCATGTAGGTGCAGTATAGCACGTTCAGTTGTATCAGTTTTAAGTGATGGTTCCTTGACACAGCTTTGGGGTAACCCAATATCCTTTTCCATTCTTTTCCGGTTATCACAGTGCCCAGGTCTGCCTCCCACTTCTCTTTTAGTGGCGCGCTCTTGGGGTTGGGTGCGTCTATTAGCATGTTGTACAATCTAGAAACCGGCTGCCAGCCGTCGCACAGATTATACATCAGCGTGAGCAATGATTCTGCTAGTGGCTCCTCCGGCCAGCCCTCCCATCTGCCTTTAGCCAGCATGCGGATGCGTTGGTACCAGAGGAACTGCCCACTCAAGATCCCCTCTCTCTCTTGACTTGAGTTGAACTCCCTGGATGCCCCCCTTCATATACATCGTTCCACGCGTATATCCCTTTCCCTTCCCATCTTCTCAGCACTGCCATGTCTGTGCTGTCTCGGCATATGTCTGCTGCTATTGGCACTTCTGGGGAGTAAGGGCGCTCAAGTTTCAGAAGGGCTTGCGTTCTCCTCCATACTTTCCTTCCTAGCGTTACCACCATTGGGGTTTGTTCTGTGTCCCTGTGCGTTACCCACAATATTTATTTCAGTTTAATAGGGGCCACCAGGTGTTGTCAGGCCTGTCTCTGAGGTGGAGTCGTCTGCCAGCCATTTGACCACATGGCTGAGTTGAGCTGCTAGATAATACCTCTCCAGGTCTGGCAGTTTCACGCCCCCCTTGTTGTACGGTAGGCGCAGTGTTGTCAGTGAAAGTTTATGGCGGGCTGTGCCCCATAGAAATTCCCGGATCAGTGTCTCCAGCGTGCGGAAGAAAGATGCTTTGATATAGTGATGCACGTTGTTAAAGAAATACAGGAATCTCGGCAGGATGATCATTTTAGTGATGGCCACCCTGCCTAGGAGAGAGAGTGGCAGCTTAGACCAAAACTTTATTGACTTCCCCAGGCCCTGTTCCATTCTTGCCGTGTTGTGTTCATGCATCTGTTCTGGCGTGTGCTTTATGTTAACTCCCAGGTATTTGAACGAGTCAGTCTCCCAGTTGAGAACCACTGCCGGTAATGTGCTGGTGTCCCTCCCGCTCAGCCCCGCTATTGAGAATATACATGATTTAGATCTGCTAAAACTAATACCTGACACCTTGGCATAGTTATCTAATAGATCTAGGATGACTGGGACATTTAGATGTGGATCCCTTATTTATAGCAGCACATTGTCTGCGTAGAGTGACAGTAGGTGTCCCTCTGCCCAACCCAAATGCCGGCATCTAAGTATTGTTTCCTAAGGTATATCGCAATTGGCTCCAGGCCCAGGACGTAAAGCATTGGGGATAATGGGCAGCCCTGTCTGGTCCCCCTCTCTATGTCCCAGATCGCTGACACCGTCCTCCCAGTTTTGACCCTAGCTTTGGGGTTCGTGTATAGGATCCAAACCCAGCGAATGAAGACCTCCCCAAATCCGAACTCCCGTAGTGTGGCCAGTAGCCACTCCCAATAAATTGAATCGAGCGCTTTTATAGCGTCCAGGGAGAGTATAGCATAATCTCTTTGGGATCTCTCTGTCTGCGCCAGGATGTGTTGCAGTCTGCGTAGGTTTAATGCAGTGCTGCGCCCCGGTGTAAAGCCTGTCTGATCGCTATGTATCAAGCCCCCTATTATTCTGTTCAGGTGCTTGGCTAGTATAGTGGTGAGGATCTTAACATCATAGTTCAGCATCGCTAGTGGGCATAAGGAGTCACATTCTTCCGTTGGTTTGCCAGGCTTAGGTATCGGGACAATTAGCGTTTCTCTCATGGACCCCGGCAGTTCCCCATGGGCGAATGCTTCTCGATAAACCTCCAGCAATACCGGTGTGATGGTTGACTCATACGTTTTGTAGAATTCCGGTGGGAGTCCATCACTGCCAGGAGTCTTCCTGGAGGCAAGGGATCTTATTGCCTCAGCAATATCATCCCCTGTTATTTCCTCATCCAGGGTTTCACGTTGTGTCGATTCTATCTTGGGGAAACCTATTTCCTCCAGCGTATCCAGTATGTCTTGAGTGTGCCACTGGGTGTTCATGGCTGTACAGTCGGGAGTAGAAGTCCCTGAATGTGTCGTTTTGTCCTTGAGTGTTTTGTACTATGCCTGCTGCGTCCTTAAGCTCCGTGACTTGGTGCCTAGGGTGTTCTCTTTTACACAGCCACACCAGTAGCCTGCCGGGTCTGTCTCCGTCAGCGTGTGCCCTGGCGGTTTTCACTGCATAATCAAACTTAGAGAGTCTTACCCATGCTTCCTGACATTTTCAAAATTCTAATGTGTAAAAAGGCCTAGTAGGTCACTTATCTAGACGCCTGGGAACAGGGAATAATTGAGCAAGTAGAAACTTCAGAGCGGAATTCGCCTATAGTGGAATGTAAATGTAAGGGTGCAGAAGGAGGAGACTGACTGACTGACTGACACACAGGTGGCATGATGATTGTTATAGACTTTTATTTAATGTACAAATAAAGAGAAAACCTATCTTTGGCTACACCTATGAGGGGTTTCCCTGCCTCATCTAAAGTGCTAATGGGTCTCCACTGTCCTGTGTCAAAATGTCCCTTTGGAATGGATTGTGTCCTTCCACATATTCCTTGTCTTTGATAAATTCACTTCAAGCTAGCTGGCCTCGGAAAAAATGTTCACAGTAGAGGGCGCTACGCGTCGACGTCCCTCGAAGGCCTCCGTATCGGTGCCAACGTCACCATAGGTATAAATAGTCTCGCGCAGCATCCGTTGCTCAGTTCCGTTTTACCGCGATTCTTAAGGCTCGGCGACGCAACGCTCGGTTCTTCAACTCTTCAAAAATCTTCGAAAATCTCAATATATACGATGGCATCTTCGCCCGAAGCATCGACGCCATAATCTGGCTTCAAAAAATTTCGAGATTGTGGTAAAAAGATGTCACTAACAGATCCTCACAGGATCTGTTTGTGGTGCCTGGGATCAGAGCACCAGTGTTCGGAATGTGAGGACTGCATGACTATGACGGCAAAAGCCTTGAAGGAGCTTAAGGGGAAAGTTAGAAAGAGGTAAGGCAGTTAAATCTTCTACCCCTTCAAAATTGTCCTTCAAAATTGTCCTCGGCTGAGGCGAGACATTAGTCTTCTCACCATCGAAAGAAACATTCCCGATCGAGATCTCGAAGCGGTTCCCATCACTCTTCGAGATCGAGACACTCTAAGAAGAGGCGTCATAGATCTCCCTCTTCTTCATCCTCAAATTCCCCAGAAAGGGTCACCTGCCCCACTAAACACAGCTCTCCAGCTAAGTGGGAGGAATTTCGTAAAATGCTTAGGGTCTTCGAGAACGCAGCCTTGACCCCCTCGGAGATGCCTAGAAGTGATACCCTGGGTGAAAGACCCAAAAACAAAAACTCTGTGAGTCGTTTAACCCGGCAAACAACCCTAGAGAGCGCCATGAACCCTCGAGTAAAGATTAGAAAATCGAGTAAAGCTGCGTCATCAACGCCATTGTCGAAGGTACCTTTGAAGCACAAATCTGTGTCATCGACTCCGATGAAGGATACGTTCTTGAGGCCTCAAACCTCAACTACGCCACCGGCACCAGAGGTTTCGAAGGTCACCGCCCAAGGCGTCGAGAGTGGCGTTGACAATATCGACGACACCGAGTAGGATTCCGGCCCTCTCAAGTACATCGAGGCCCTTTTCAAGTTTTTCTACGCCATTTGCAGGTTTGTTGAGACCTATAACGTCTACATCGATAACCACAACCTTTTCGCAAAGCAGTATCCACTAATTTGGCTCCTTCTTCTCTGGAAATGGGTTTTACCCCTTATCCAAGATCTGATTATTTCAGAGCTTTATCCTCTATATATGAGGAAGGGAAGGACTCTGACAGTGAGAGACCTTTTGGGTTACAAAGAACAACAGTACCCATTCCAGAGGAACTAATTTCTGAGGAGAATAAATTGAAAGATCCACAAGAATCTTTACAAGATGGCAGTGGCATATATACCTCTCCAGAGGCAGAATTTGCTAGACCCGAACCTGGAGAACGTGCAGAAATGTCTTACAGAGCTCTTATGGCTAGAATTATGCAATTTATGGGGTGGACAACACCTGTATCCTCTTTCCAGCAAAATTACTTTACTGACATCTTAGATAAAGGGCTTCAAGAAGACCCTAATAGTCCCTTTTCATGCTGCATTGCAGAGAAAAATAGCTGCAAATTGGGAGACACCTGAAGTTGTCTCTGCAGTAAATAAAAAGTTCTCTGCGAAGTACAGAGTATCCGCCTCAGACCCTGAATATTTAAGTAAGCACTCAACTCCAGTGAGTTTAGTAGTGCAGGCAGCGACGTCGTCAAATAGTAAGTCGGCATACCCCACTATACCACAAGACAGAGATGACAAAAGATTTGATGCCATGTCTAAAAAAGTCTTTTCAGCATGTAGTATGGCACTTAAGTCTATTACCACCACTTGCACGCTAGCTAGATTCAGCCACACCCTTTGGGAGTGTGCTTCATCAGCGGCTGACTCTCTCTCAGAAGGGGAGGAACGAGACGCATTCTTGAACATCATCAAGGATGGGAAGGATGCAATGTGTGAGTCCCTCCAAACAGGTATCGACTCTGCTTACTGCTTACAGCATCAGCATAGAGTACCACAATCCGCAGATTCTGAATATGCCCTTTGACGGCACCTCTCTATTTGGCAATAAAGCTGATGACAGCCTGGAGAAATTGCAAACCTCAAAGGTGGCAGCAAAATCACTTGGGGCTGCAATCCGTCGAACTCCAAATCGCCCCATAAGTACGTCCTGGAGGGGGGAAGCCCTTCGTTTTTACTCCATATTCGGAAAAGGCAGAGGGCAGCCAGCTCAAATGGGCCCGAGACGAGTCACCCCTGTTGGATGGGTCAAAGGTACCAAACCTGCATCAGCAGGTGCTGCTTTACCCTCCGCATCTGCGTCAGCCTCTTCTAAACCCCTCTGGTGTCTCCCCACTCAAGACGCCAGTAGGAGGCAGGTTAACTCAACATCTGACCGAATGGCAGGCTATTACGTCAGATGCTTGGGCATTGGAAAAAGTTGCCCAAGGTTACTGCCACTGCCTGCATTTCCTACACACTCCTCAGAATCATCCACCATGGAACCACTCTTTGAAGCTTCCAGACCCGCTCCTTATGCAGGAGATTTCAGACCTGGTAGAGAAAAGTGCCATAGAATCGGTACCTGTAGCGGAGAGGAACAAGGGTTGGTATTCCCCTTATTTTCTAATATCGAAGAAGGACAGAGGATTGAGACCCATCTTGGACTTGCAAGAATTAAACAAATTCCTCAGGAAAGACAAGTTCAAGATGGTAACCCTTTCTAAGTTCCTTCAGGCCCTCCAGCTTCAGGACTGGTTGGTATCTCTAGACCTTCAGGATGCTTACTTTCATGTACCAATCCATCAGAAGCACAGGAAGTACCTGTGGTTTGCCATTGGCAACTCTCATTATCAATTTCGAGTTCTGCCATTTGGGCTGACCTCCGCCCCGAGGGTCTTCACCAAGCTAATGGCGGTTGTGGCTGCAAGTCTAAGGAGGGAAGGGATTCATGTCTACCCCTACCTGAATGACTGGTTGATCAGAGCAGCGTCCCCGGAACAAGCTCAGATCCATCTAGATTGCTTGCCACTTCCTCCACAAGCTGGGCTTCTCCCTCAACTTAAATAAGTCACAGATGATACCATTACAGAGACTCCAGTTCATTGGAGCAGTCCTGGACACATCCCTGGGAAAAGCCTTGCCACCAGAGTTGAGGGCTCAAGATATTCTACAGATGGTCATCAAGTTTCAAAATGCCCAGCGTCTACCAGCCTTCGACTTTTTGAGGTTGCTTGGCCTCATGGTATCCTGTATTTTTCTACTGCCAGAGGCTCGTCTGAGAATGAGATCTCTCCAGTGGGCGCTAAGGACTCAGTGGTCGCAATACTCAGGAAAGATATCAGATCGCCTATTAATCCCGGACAGAGTGGCTCGAGACCTTCAGTGGTGGGCCTGCCGGGAGAACATCTTGAAAGGAGAGCAGTTTTGGCAACCATGACCGGAGATAACAGTAGTCGCGGACGCTTCACTCATGGGGTGTGCAGCCCATGCCAATGACTTGACCATCAGCGGTTGTTGGTCTCCATCGGAGTCCAGACTACACATCAACCTATTAGAGCTGAGAGCGATCAGACAAGCGCTGAAAGCTTTCCTGCCATCAGTACAGGGAAAGAATGTCCTGATAATGAAGGACAACACAGTGGCTATGCATTACCTCAATAAAAGAGGAGGCGTAGGGTCACTGCCACTGTGCAGAGAGGCGATGCAGCTCTGGTTCTGGGCAAATCAAGAAGGAATCTCTATCGGCAGGTCACCTAGCCGGAGAGAAGAACTCGACGGCGGATGCTCTGAGCAGGCAGAACAGTCTCCCACGAGTGGGAACTAGCTCAGGAAGTCCTTCAAAAGATCTTCGCCCTTTGGGGAACCCCTGAAGTGGATCTGTTCGCCACCAGTATCAACCGGAAGTGCATTCAGTATTGCTCAAGTGGACGCGTTCGTGGTGGACTGGGAGTTTCCACTTCTGTACGCGTTTCTTCCAGTCCCCGTCATTCCTCAAATGATCAAGAGGTTGAGGAGATTCCGGAAACCCATGATCCTTATTGCCCGGGACTGGGCCAGGAGAACGTGGTACCCGGATCTTCTAGACATGTCCATCTGTCCTCCGATTCGTCTTCCGCAAAGAGAGGATCTTCTCTAGCAGAAGGGAGGTCGGGTTCTCCATCCGGATATCAGGACCGTCAACCTTCACGCCTGGTTTCCGAAAGGTTGAGATACAAGAATTGGGACCTCCTGGATGACGTATTGGAGGTGTTGCTTTCAGCCAGGCCAGCAACAAAATCTTTATACCGCTACCGTTGGAACTAATTGCAGCTGGTGAGAGAAAGGAATATTGAACCCTTCTCATGTAGTACACCGACGGTGTTCTCTTTTTTGCTATATTTGGCAAATTCTGGTCTTCAAGTTGGCACAATTGAGGGTTACCTTGCAGCGCTGTCAATCTTCAAGCATACTGCGGAGGAGCCTTCATACTTCAAATTGCCCATAGTGATTCAATTTCTGAAAGGGTTAACTTATGTTTTTCCCCCAACTCCTTTTCAAGTTCCACTGTGAGACCTTAACCTAGTCTTGAAATTTCTAATGGGTACTCCATTCGAACCCCTTCATTCCTGTTCATTAAGGTTTCTCACTCTTAAAACAGTCTTTCTAGTGGCTTTAACTGCTGCCAGAAGAGTGAGCGAATTACAAGCTTTGTCTTGCAAACCTCCACATACAATCTTTCACAAAGATAAGGTAGTTCTGCAAGTGAAGGCGAATTTTCTCCCAAAGGTGGTCTCAGAATTCCACATCACACAAAAAATAACCTTACCCTCGTTTTACCCTCCTCCCCATCCAGGGAAAGAGCAAGAGAGCTTGCACAGGCTGGATCCAAGGCGTGCCTTGAGTTTTTACATTAGCAGACTTGCGAGGATTAGGCAAGCAGTCCAATTGTTTGTGGGGTATGCAGGGCACAAGTTAGGTTTACCTATTACAAAACAGACCATCTCAAGATGGATTATGTTAACTATTATAGAATGCTATAAATTGGTAGGAAAAGACCCCCCTCAACACCTCAGGACTCATTCAACAAGGGGTATCACAGCCTCTTCAGCTCTTCAAAGAGGAGTTCCAATTAAAGACCTATGTGCGGCTGCCACATGGGTGTCCCCACATACCTTCACTAAATTCTACAGTCTTGATTCCTCCACTAAAGACTCTGGGTTAGTCTCTCGCAACCAGGACTAATGTCTGGCAGAGGAACTCCCAGGACCCCGCTCTATAATTTGCATATTTAAGTAACTTTGTGTCTCACCCTAAGTTCCTAGGGGAATCCAGACGTGGACCCCTTGCTCACTACTCTTAGAGAGGCACAGCTCCTCCCTACTGATGAGGTCCAACCAGACCGAAACACGTGTCTGAGGATGCTGTTGGTACTCTTGTTCAGAGGAGAATTGCCTAGCATTTCGGTGCTGGACTGCCCCAGGGCAGGACAAAGACTGATATGTTTGGGATATTTCTTCTCTGTGAAAGATGGTGAGCTAAAGACCCTAGGTAAGTCTCTCGTAACCAGGACTAATGTCTGGCAGAGGGACTCCCAGGACCCCTCTTGTTAATTTTGATTCCTCCTCTAGCCAGGAGACACAGCCCTTTTAAACCCCACAGGCTGATGTTAATGCCCAAACCTTGATGTCATAGGCACAGGGACGTAGAAGATCTTGCAAATGCTACAATCGAGCAGGAGGAACCCTCAATCAGCTGCTGTAAATTGGACTGACTACGCTGGGGCCTCTTTAAATTTGAGCAGCAAAGAAGGATGAGGTTCTTTGTCATCTTCTGACCTGTCCGGCAATGGCTGTGCAGCTGTGGTATGCTGAGAGCTGTTTGTCCAGAAGGAGAACACGGCGAACGAGGTGGCTGCATCGAAGCCTGTAAAGCTGAACTTGGGCTTTGGGAGATTGCAGCGAGGCAGGTCTCCAAAGTTAAAGAGACAAACAGCAGGACGCTGAGAAGCATCTTGAGAGTCGGTTGGGGGCCGGCACAGTAAACCTTGAGAGACGGAAAGGTGGTGGCACGACCTGTAGTGGGTGGACTGTGGGGCTCAGACAGTGCCAAGACCGCCTACCGTTGCCTACAGCGGAGCTGCATAGGCGAATGTGGGAAGAGTACTGTCGTGTTGGCATGATCTGTCGTGGGAGGATCGGGTGGGGTCCGACAACTGCACCAAGACCGCCAGCAGTAATTGGCCACGGAGAGACCACAGAAGTAGTGTGAAAGAAGACGTTGAAAACGAGAGACTGGACCTGCAAATTTGGTGAGGAATTCCCCAGCAGAAGGTAACAGTAACAAGTATAAGTCCGGGAGGGAGCCGGGAAGATTTGACACTGTAAACCATGAAGAAGCCGATAAAGTAGTGAATCACTTTGTAGCAAGATCCCCTGGGCAGCTCCGCAAAGGGGAGAGGCTGGAGAGTCGTGAGGGACTCTGAGAACATCTTCGTCATACCAGTGGGGGCAGGATAAAGAATATAAAGAAAGCAAGAAAGCTGAATGTGAGGAAATTTTCTTGAAGGAATTGCAAGTTTTGTTGAAACCTTTAAGGAACATTGTGGAACCAGCTATAAAAGTTGTCCTTCTCCTAGTCCCACAAGGATTCTGTAGAACTGTTTTGTTTGTTAGGAAAAGCTGGGAATTTGATGGAGCTTTTACTTCGAGAAGACTTGGAATCTTCGAGACACTTTACATCCAGGAGAAGTGAGTCATTCTCCTGGGTCACGATCAGAATCTGAATTTTATTATTGTTTATTGTAGTGACAGGGATAGCTTTTTGACTGGGGCGGTGCCTTTTTGATTTACACTGTCACAGACTTCCTGATGAGCACCAGAGTTTCTTTATTTTAGCTAGGGAAACCCCATTAGAGTTGAGGACAGATAGGTTTATCTTTCTTTTGGATAAATGTCAATGGCAACCATCATGGCACCAGTTGGTCAGTCTTATTTCTTGTGGCCACAACTTCAATTGGGCAAGTGAGTGCGGGGGAACATTTGAGCATATCAAGAGGGCAATAGAGTGCTCCAGCACATGTTCATTTTTTTTTTAATCTGTTTATTCTAGGTTAAACATCCATCCTCCGTCATATACATTTAGGATCAACATTGTTACAGTAAGGTCAAGGGAACCATGTAAAACAAACAATATAAAAAAATAGCTTGTCTTGCTCCTCCTATGCAAATGAAACAAGGAATTGAGATGAACTCCACCGTACATTACAAGCCATTACAGTCCCTATGTGATCACCTTGAGCACCTACCAGGGCTCAGGGTGTCTTACTTCGCCAATCTCCTTAACCTGTGAATGCACACTATTCCGCTATTGATCAAGTGTCAAATATATTAGTGCATTGAAGGAGGCCGGTCATCCAAGGCACCAAACATCGCAATTATAAGAGCATTCCAGGCTTCTATGTTTGTAGTCTCATGGAGTCCCTTCTGCAGGGCTGTATACCATTCCACAGTCTCAACTATGGACCAACTCTGCATATCCACCCACCACACCGAATACATTGGACCAGCTGTCGACTTCCAGGACATGGCTATCCTGTGTTAGCCAGCACACAGACGAGGTCCATCAGTTTAACCACTTTCATAGCTTTCCTCGGCCTGGCATACATACCGAACAGGCATTCCTCGGGCATCCATTTAAATCTTGTAACTCCAGCCTTCTCCATTAACTGTTTAATCAATCCCCCAAACAGTTGTATAATGTGGCATTTGCATAGCATATGCAAGAGGTCTCCCCCTTCTAAACTATACCACAGGCAAGTGTGTGACCCGTGTTTAGCAAACTTTATTCATCTGTGTGGTGTCATGTAGGTCCTATGTAGAACATTTAATTGCAACAATCTATCTCTGGCTTTCCTAGAGACCTTGCATACATATAATTATAATACCATAGCTCGTTCCCATTCCTGGTGTTCAATAGTCCTTTTTTTATTGTTTTGGTTTATATGAACCTTTACAAAACTGTACAAAAATATCAATATAATCACAACTTAATTCAAAACAGTTTTTATATACAAAAGTAAGATATTCCATGAGCATTACTTTACAAATATTTACACTTATTGCAGGTACCTAAATAGAACTCCATCATAACATTAAAATCCTTGTAAACTCATCCAACTGGAGTGACTCATTTTCTTATTATTACTGTTCTTCCATTTTCTCACCCTTTTCAATTACTCAACTACAAGATTTTACAATTAATCACAATTTTCAGTCACTTTACATCTAAAATGTCAAAGTCCTATGCAAATCAGTTTCCCACAGTAATTTAACCCTTAGTGGTTCACCACTCATACTCGTCAATAGTCCAGTACATAGCCTCGACACTAGTTTCCATCCATCTTCCAGCTCGTACATCAGCGTCTGCATATTATCAGTCGTGTTCGTCAGCTATACACTGCTATTTTCTTCTAGCAACCGTAGTTAATCTGAAGTACAACGGAAACTACCCTGCAAGAAGTCCCCATTCCTCCATCACCATCGGGAAGTCCATTAACATTCTGTCTCTGGAAACATCTCTGCATGTGGCCAGACTCAGTCTCCTAGGCTGGGCCTTATGCTGTGGATATCCCCTCTGTTTTATTACCAATTGCTGTTAATGGGACGTGTGCTTTACGGGTCTCGGATCCCAAGCATCTTCATCATTCTGTCCCACGTCTCTCTACCCAGCCTTAACACAGTCTGGACAGAAGGCAAGCAATTCTCAGGGGTCCAGAGTGCAGTGCCTCCCTCAACACAGTCTGCTTAATAGCCAATTGCATTCAGTGCATGTCCAATGTCATCTCATCAGACGGCCACCAGGCCAAAAACTGCATTTGGGCAGCTAAGTTACCAGGGGAGTTGTACCCCACCACTCTCCCAACTCCTGC